>NC_139547.1:19296167-20496167 GCF_965153285.1 Podarcis tiliguerta | reverse complement strand
AAGAGAAGAAAGAATGGACTAACAGAAAGCACTGTTTGTTTCCCTACCAAAGCACAGCTGCTGATGTACATGTACACACTCTCACACACTCACATCTGTTTGTCAGAGATGGGGAACCTCAGAGTCCCTCTATCAGGCCCTTGGAGTTTTTCTAGGAAATAGATGTCTTCTCAGCACTGACATTTGTCTTGATCTCCCATCTTGACCCTTGCCATGGTTTCCGGTTTCTGCCTGACTTAACATCTTCCTACAGTTCAGTCTTGACTAGAGGACTGATGAATTCATATGACAAGACAGTATGTAGCAGGCAAAATACAATAGGTTGATCCGGAACCAGAGAATCAGAGGCCTAGATCTCATGGAAATGGTAGTTGTGTTGGGACTGCACCAGTTCTGACTGCAGGTGGGGAGTCATATAACTCCATACTCCTCCCAACAAAAAGAATAAATTTTTGCATGCAGAAAATTGGTATATATAGGGGGAAAGTTTTAGCATAGCTTTCCCTATGACATGCTGCTCTTCTATAGGATTTTTCTCTTGTGGGGGAGTGCTCAGTCACATAAGCTGTCTACTCGAAGACCAAACGAATACAGCCTGCATGGCAGCTTACCATCTTCCACAAGAACAAGGCCACTGGGTCTGTCAGTGTCTTCAGGACCTGGGACAGCTCTGAAGGGGCAGACTTTGTTCTAACAACAGCAAAGCCTGACTTAGCCTGACCAAATGTCAAATATTTGATTAGCCTGCCAATAAGCAAGCACTGCTGTAAGGTCAAGCTGTATGGCTCAGGAATGTGTTCCGAACCTGAGTTGTGAGAAGTACATTTTGTCAAACTGGAGCTGATGACTACTCTCTTAAATGCCTGTGTTTAAATCCTGTTCTTTGGCAGCATGAGCTATTTAGCTGTATTTCACACATCAGGTCATGTCTTGCTTGCTAGGGCTCTTTGATGCCAGGGTCCTTTTTTTGTACACTGGTTTGTCAAACAAGAAAAGAGCAAAAAGCATCAACAATGACACCAACTCCTAGGGAGGCAGCAGGCCTTTCAACATGGTGTTAAAGCCTTCATTTTTCATTTGATGGACTACAAGCCGGGGTAACTTAATGGAAGGGCCATACACAGAAGCAGTATACCCTTAAATAACAGACACTGGAGACAGATGGCAAGTGAATGGCTTTACTTGTGCTCTTCTGGCCACCGTTGGGACGGAATTATGGACTGCTAGATGTATGTTGGTCTGATATATCAATAAGATCTTATATCATTATGACTGATCCTCACGTTGACCCATCATGGGTTCCTCTCTTTTGTGATGAATGAAAGATGTTATCCCTTAATAAATGTGGGACCATCTGTATCACAGAAAACTGTCTTAAATCAAATTAGACCAATTATCTATTCTAACTGTTAGCTAGGACAATGCACCCAATTCAGCCAAAGACTTGATCAGTGGCGTAGCGTGGGTTGTCAGCACCCGGGGCAAGGCAAGTAATTTGCGCCCCCCCCCCGCTGCACTGTCCCTGCCCCAGATAGTCCCTCGCTCTCTCTCCGCACTGCACCACACCGCACCGCACCGCACGCCTGGCACCCCCCCCCCACAGTGGGCGGTGACCCAGCGGCTCGGATCGGATTCGCACAGCCAGCACTGCAGTGAGAGAGAGAGAGTGAGCCAGGTAGGGGCAGAGAGCTGCGAGTGCGAGCGCCCCCCCCAGATGTTGCGCCCGGTGCGGCCGGCCCCCCCTGCACCCCCCACGCTACGCCACTGGACTTGATGATCAAACCTAACTGGGCAGAACTGGGTTCCAGCAGAGTATGGTGGAGAAAGCTCTGGATGGGTCACATTGGGCCTCCTGAAGTGAGCCCAGGACTGTTAAGGAGTGAGACATTGGGCAAGAAGGAGCTTTAGCTTGCACGTCCCATCAGTGGAACACTTATGTGGAGTCAAACTGATGTAGCTCAATCCTTTGCTCAGGGTGCAGTCTTGCCAGTTGCAGGGAACATTGCTTTGCCATTGTGTACCCTGCAGGGAACATGCTTGTGAAACACCACTCGGCAGGATTGATTCTCCTGTTCTCTTTGGGGTGGGCGAGGAGACACAGTATCTCCTTCTCCCACCCTCTCCTGCCCATATGTTTAACCGATTTGGGAATGGATCCAGGTTAGGTCAGGAGGACTGTGTGCAGCTCTTCTATCAGCTGCTCTCCAAGGTCCTAGCCAGAGGCTTGTCCAACCACCTGCCACCTGCCAGGGTCTTTGAAACTGGATGTTCTTACATGCAGCGCATGTGTTCTGTCACTGAGCTGTGTTCTCTTCCCAAACAGTTATTGCCTTTCTCCTAAAATGTCAACCAATGGCAAAGAGACCCTTTTACATATTGGATCTCAAAGAAGCCTAACTGATTGCTTTCAAGGAAAGAGTTCTTGATAGTGTGCTGTATTGTCCCCCACCCTATCTGCAATTTTATATATATATATATATATATATATATATATATATATACACACATTATTTTAATTCCATATATAGTTAAATTACTTTTTAATCATAACTATTTATATGCTTTATCCATGTGTGCTTTATTTGAATTTACTTTAATTTTTTGTGAGCTACCTTGAGTCCCAGTTCTGGGGAAAAGGTGGGGTATGAATAAATAACAACGATGTCATGGTTTATGCTATTCCACTTATTTACTTTAGGATGTGATACATCACTGCCCCATGACATTTAGGCTTTATCCAAATTTTGTGCCAAGGAAAACTGAACTGTGCATCCTCTAAAATTATGCAAGTGGAGAATGTTTGCATGATTTCTTATTTTTGCTCCTTACAGGAAAGGACAGAGATAATCAGAGTTTTGAAGCCATGTCCCCAAGTATCTTACTGAGGAACCTCATTGTCTCCTGAGACTTCAGCAGACATCCCTTGTACACATTTGAACATATCTGCTCAGCCATAGGGACTAGTACCTTGGGGAAATGAAAACAGAGGTTCTAAGGAAGCTGAATTTTCACCCCAGTGTCACATTCTGAGGTTTTCCCACACTCCCATGGAAGTACCTTACTTATTTAGGCTATTTCTATACTGCTATACCATTTGGTATATAAAAATAGATCTCTTTGGGGGTTGTTGTTGTTGTTACAATCAAGCAGTATTTAAATTTTATGAAATAAAAATAAATAAGCTGTGTACAGAAAATGAAAGCACCAACAGACAGCTTAAACAACAAATGTTACCAAAAAAAATACACAGTTACCATTTCAAATGTTGAATTTATTAGTAAGATATAGACCAACTCCTTCCAATTATCTACGCTTACCCTTTGCTCTACTCTTTCCAGGCAGAGGTCCATGTCTGAGTGTCCCCATGCCCCAATTTCCCCCATGAATACCTGCTCTTTAAGCTGAATTGGAGTATAAAACAATTCTGGTTTTCCGTGGATTGACGTTTGCTCCGATTGAGCTTTAAAGAGTGGGTTTTTGCGAGGGGAAACTCTGGCCATTTGGACACAGAGTTTGGAATTGTGCTCTGTGCCTGGAAAGAGTGGAGGAAAGGTAAGTGTGGCTAAGCCTTCAGACTCCTGGCTATTTCTCAGGACTTTCCCCATCCACCTTGTCTCTCACCCAGGGCCTAAACAAACTCACAGCTCACCCACAAAAGCTCACAAAGAACAGAGTTCCTGGAACCTGTTCGCACCTGCCTAGACACTCACTTGTTGCTCATGGATAGGCATCAAGGGGGCTGGAGAGGCCTCAGGCTGCCCGCAGCTTTGCTCCCTTTAGCAGTTAAGTGTACTCTCTGCACCCAGTTCCAGGTGTATCAGGCATGGCAAGTTTCCCTGGAGGTCCTAAGGATGACAAATAGGCCACTCCCTCCAGTCCCAGTTCTTTCGCTGGCATCTTCCCAACTTCTCCTCCTCCAGCTGCCTAGCCACACAGCCATGCCTATTAACTGCAAGGCCAAGGAGCCTGATCTGATCGCCATATCTCCATTCCACTCCCTGCCCTCTTTCATGCTTCTTATGTACCGCAGAATCAGTGCATCTGCCCCGATCTGCAAGTGTAGGCACTTCAGATAAGCACAGCACAATAAAAACTGGGTTGGGTTTTCTGATGGGTTTTAGACCTGGCAATAACTTTTTCTCTTCTATTTGTGTATCTCTCCCACTGCACACAAATGCGCACCCTTTTTAGGCAATTAAAGATCTGTGGTGGGATGCACGTCAGATACCTCACGAGTAGAGTGCGGGCATAAAAAAAGCTTTCTGAAAGGCGAAAGGAGAAAAATAAATGAGCTCCACGGAGTACGTGAGCCATCCATTTTGTTATGACAATATGATTTACAAGGATACACTTTTATTTAAATAAGTGACGCTACTTTTAAAAGCATTTTTGATATTCCCTGACACAAATATGAAAAAAGAGATTACAGAAATAGCATGGCGTGGATACAAACTGCGTTCCAACCAGCAGGAGGTAGGATTTAGTGTTTGCCTGTTTCCTTATGCCGTGCCAAGCTGCCTAATCGAAGCAGATGCTTCAGCGCAATTTTTAGCAGAAAAATTCAGAGAGGCAGAATCTCTAGGCTGGGACCTAGGAGTGCTCTGCTTCCCCCTCATGAATAAAAAGAAAATAAAACAAGTGGTACAGGGCACCATAAAGACTGAAAACTTCATGCATCAGACTTTGTGGACTAGAGCCATTTTATCACATGCTCAAAGTCTGTCTATCCTCAGTTGCATGTGAGGGAGAAATTCGATTCAGTTTGCAGTCAAAGGCAAACTTATCTAATTCATATTTTCTGAAACAATGTGCAAACCAAAAGACAGCCATTCTTTGAAATTCACATTTCTCCAAATTTTGCATAATATATGCATAAAGCACATGTGTTTGTGTAAATGCTGCATAAAATGCATTATATTAGGGGGAAATTGCTTTGCAAAAATGTGTATATTAGGCAAATATGCATACAAAAGTGCGTATATTAGGAGAAATTAGTACCAAAATGCTGACGAATTTTTGTGGCAACTTGTTTTTGTTTTTTTTATAAAAAAATAATTTTAAAGAAAAACATAGAACATGAAAGTGAAACTTTTCAATCAGTACAAAACGATTTACAAAGCATAAAACAAGATCAAGGATTGCTACAAATAAATAAGCTACTATTATGTAAACAATTGGAAGAACGGAGTGGAGAAATAAAACCTATCTTGCTGACAATTTCAAATTAATAAGCAGCTTCCTTGCAGATTCCTGGAAATTGCCATTTCCAAACTGATGTGGAAATATAGAGAACCGAATTTAAGACTGCAAAAATGAGAAACTGAAATATACTGAAATTGATTTTTTTTACCCTCCTTTGAGGCAGAGTAAGGCAAGTGCTTCAGGTGGCAGATGCTGGGCCAGGGGCAGTAGTGATATGTCAGGAGTTCAGGTTCCCCGCTTGATAGCACAGCATAGGAGGATTTACTGCAAAAACAAACAGATAGCTCCGGATGGCCCTAATAAAGCCTTTGGCACCATTACTCAAGATGCCCCTTCTGAAGATTCCTTCTGATGTTGACAGAAGATATTGAACTTACGAACTTTACGTCTCTTGTTTTGCTTCCTATCTAGCAGCCCTCCCATTCTCCAGCTTTTCGGACTGAGTGGATCAGCTCCAAACTCTTCCTTTTCTGAGAGGCTATCTCTGAGTTTGTTCGTGCCTATTTGTGCTTCCTATGATCTTTGGCTGTGTTCTAGCCTGCTCTCAGCAGTCTGCAGCTGTCTGCTCTCCCCTCCGTGACAGCATCTAAGCCTCTCTGTTCCTGGCTGCTTTCTGCAGTTGGCTGCAAACCTTCACTTGGAGCTGGCTCATTCCTGACATGATATCACCGCACTATTTCTCTTGAGCCCCCTGGCTGTGGCCTTCTAGGAGACAGAGGTTTATGTGCCACACAGAATGTTCTGCCACCCCATAACTAACTTTCTGCCTTCACGTGTGGGTGACACTATTCCATTGCCAGTATTGAAATAGGATTCAACAGCCAGTGTCATTGGGGTGTCAGTGAACCTTTTCCATTTCTGGCAGCAAAATGCCTTCAGCCAACCCTGATCTATCACTCTATCTATCCATAGGTATGTAGAGGGCAAAATCAGTAAGCAGTGTGGGGTCAAAAAGGTCATGAATTGTAAGCAATACGGTCTATGACATTCATGTACAAAACTCAAATGTGTGCCAGATATACTTAGCAGTAATTCAAAACATTGGCAATGGCGGTTGCGGTGGGGGGCAAGCTATCACAATTTTCCTGGCTTTCCTATGACATGATGGAGAGTGAGAAAGTAAACTTCAGAGTTCTAAGCTCATAGAATCAAACTCACTGAAAAATTCTAGACATTCTCAAAGAATTTCTCCATACCTGATGGGATTCCATCTGTGCCAACTTGTCTGCTGAGAGCCGCTGTATGTCTGAAATGAAAGCAGGGTTGCTCCAAACCAATAATCGGATGTGGACTGCAAATGGTGTGTTTGTTTGTTTGTTTGTTTGTGTGTGTGTGTGAGAGAGACAGAGAGGGAGAGGGAGGGAGGGAGGGAGGGGAGACAGACAGACAGGGAGGAGGAGGAGGGGCACAGCTCACATACTTTTCTATAATAGTGCCTCTGTTTGCTGAGGTTATTAATTTTATTACTTTGAATTACTGTCACTCTTGGTCCTTAGAGTGTTTAAGGCAAGTTCTAACTCCCCTACTCTCTTAAATATCAAAAGCATAGACATTAACACTGAAAAGAAAACACATGTCGTCCAAAACAACATGATTAATTCTCAAGAAGTAAATGCCAGCCCATCCAAAGGGATTTGGGGGACGCACCGGCTGTCCCGTTTCGCAGCAAGAAGTCTGGAATCCTGCACTTTTACCATTTTAAAATTAGATTGCTTTATGCTGATTAGACATATGTTTGCAAATTGAATATGATTGCATCTTCAATATTGGCTCGCTAGGTGGGGACAGAGGCCATTCACTCCATGTTTACCACAGATATCTTGCCATTCATTCTGCTACCATCTGTGCTAGGGATGCTGTAGAATTCCAAGTCTTTGGGATATTAGAGCTCCTGGGCATAGGAAAAATACTTTGGTGCTGTCTCCTAATACAGCATTTAGCACAAGACACAGGAGCAGTGTGGCTTCCATTGGTGGACTCCTCTGGTTAAGAAAATATCAGCATAGGACTGGGAATTCTAATCTGATGCAACCATGAAAAGAGGGTGGTCTTTATTCTGGATCAGTTAATCTAGAACAAGTTTGGTTCCATCCATCATTGGGTCTTCCCACTGCTACCACGCAGCTCTCAGAACACTACCCCCAAGGGAGTGTGGTTCCTGAGAGCTGCCCACCTCTGCTTTATAAAGAGAAAATGTAACTGTTGTCAGCATGCAACAATCCTCATATAATTAGAATGCCTCTTAGGAATGAACCAAAAAGGAACCCAAGTCACTGTTGGGAGTCTGAAATTATTACAAAACAGCCCCCCTGTTAAGTACATAAGAAGAGCATGCTGGATCAGACCAGTAGCCCGTCTAATCCAGAATCCTGTTCTCAACAGTGGTCAACCAGATGTTCGGGGGATTTCCACAAGCAGGACCTGAGTGCAACAGCGATTTATCGTCCTTTGGTTTTACAGCGACTGGTATTCAGAGGCATGATGCCTCTAGCAGTGGAGGTAGAACACAGGCCATCAGAAATAGTGGCCATTTGTAGCCTTATCCTCGATGAATGTCTTATCCTCTTTTAAAGCCATCCAACTTGGCAACCATCACTGTCTCTTGTGGGAGCAGTTTCCATCATTTATGTAACTTTTTTTGTTGTTTACTTCAACGAAAAGCATTTGTTCATGTACTTACTTAGGTAGGTAGTACCTAGGGGTAAGTTCCATTCAACTCAGTGGGATATACTTCTCAGTAAACACAAGCAGGGTTGCACAAGTCCCTTTCTCCATTGTAATCAATCAAAATATATGGAGACCAGTTCCCCATGGGTCAGTTCCACCTGCTGGTATCAGAAGCCAGGTAGGGTGGTGGTGGGAATTTATAATCCCATCCAAATCAATAGAGCTTATTTGAGAAGGAAAGGGTCATAGCCCAGCAATAGAGTATCTTCTTTGCATGCAGAAGGTTCTAGGTTGAACCCGTGGCCATCTTCAGGTAGGGCTGGTAATGTCCCTGCCTAGAATCCTGGAGAGTTGCTGCTAGGCACTGTAGACAGTATTGAGCTAGATGGTTTCAGGCAGCTTCCTATGTTCCTGTGAGTCAGAGGAAAAATGCTTAGGGATGGAGCATTCATGGGAAATATACCATTAATTCTCTTTCAAAAATGTAATGTTTGGCAAAGCTTACCCTCCCTCTAGAAATGCAGTTTGACCCTTCTGTGCCCCATGCATATATGTATATTGTGATACCACTGCTCAGACACTGAAACATCCATTGTGGTGCCTGCAGGTGCCAGAAGGTCGGAGGTTCAAATTCCTGCCACAGGGTGAGCTCCCATTGCTTGGTCCCTGCTCCTGCCAACCTAGCAGTTCGAAAGCACATCAGTGCAAGTAGATAAATAGGTACCGCTCCAGCAGGAAGGTAAACGGCGTTTCCATGCGCTGTTCTGGTTCACCAGAAGCAGCTTCGACATGCTGGCCACATGACCTGGAAGCTGTACGCCGGCTGCAACCCCAGAGTTGGCCACGACTGGACCTAATGGTCAGGGGTCCCTTTACCTTTTTACTCCGGAGTTGATGCCATATTGGTGGCATTGTAGGAAATTAAATTGGTAGTGGTAACCTGACCCACCTGCCTGGCACTCAGCAGAGAGATGCTGCTGCCTATGACTGGGTAAGTCCACCAGAGGAACTTAGGGACACAGGATGGGGCCCAGCAGAAGGTACTATCCTGACCCTCTCCATTCTACTGAGCAGCTGGCCTTCTGAAAAGATTCACGCCCTCAGCTATCTTTGCCCTTTAAGAGTCTTTTGACTCTTACTCTAATGAAGGAGAACAGTTGGGAACCTGGATTGAGCCACCTTCCCATCATGCAGCACGCCACTCAGACCATGCAAAAGCAGGTAGTTGTGTTCTCTCTCATGTAACGCTCAGTTGAAGAAATGGGCTCCTCCATCCCCCTCTCCGCCTGCCTTTCATATCCTAGGCATCCTGCCTCAATTCTGCAAAAGCAATTTCTCCCATTCACCCATGCTAGGCTCCATTTTCAAAACATGCCACAGGGAGGTCAGTGATCAGCGTAAAATACTTAAGAGGATCCCAAATTGCCTCCTGCCTCAGAACAAATTCAGGCTTTGAAGTAGATATCATGGCAACGGCTCATGATGGATATCCCTGCCCTCGCGACTCCAATCTAACACCGCCTGCATTTACTGGGGTGACATCAGCGTTAGGAAATGACAACAGCGTTGCAAACAGGGAGGGAGGGAAGAAAGGAAGGAGGAGAGGATGAGGGAATGATACTGCGGGCAACCCTCTGCTCTCAGTCATAACAATGTTGGAAGTTGAATTACTGGTGCTTTCCCATACCAAGATCCAGGCTGAGATACTCCAGAAAGATGGTTGCTTGCAATAGTTGATCAATTTAAGAGCGTAGGAAGAGCCCTGCTAAATCAGACCAAAGGCCCATCTAGACCAGCATTCTGTTCTCCCAGATGTTAACTAGGTGCTTCTGGAAACCCCAGAAGAAGGGTAAAAGCTCAACAGCCTGCTCTCCTGTTTATGATCCCCAGCAACTGGTAATCGGAAGCAATCCTGAACTACAGAGCCAGTGTGGTGTAATGGTTAAGAGCGGTGGACTCGTAATCTGGTGAACCGGGTTCGCTTCCCCGCTCATCCACATGCAGTTGCTGGGTGATCTTGGGCTAGTCACACTTCTCTGAAGTCTCTCGGCCCCACTCACCTCACCGAGTGTTTGCTGTGGGGGACAAAGGGAAAGGAGAATGTTAGTCGCTTTGAGACTCCTTCGGGTAGTGATAAAGTGGGATATCAAATCCAAACTCTTCTTCTTCTCTTCTACATTGCTACCCCAGTTTAAGAACAGTCCTGTTTAAGAACGATTCGGTTTACAAACTCCACAAAACCAGAAATAGTGTCTTAGTTTGAGAACTTTACCTTGGTCTAACAATGGAATCCAAACAGTGGAAGGGCACACGTGGTGGGAGGCCACATTAGGGAAAGCACGCCTCAGTTTAAGAACGGTTTTGGTTTAAGAACGGACTTCCGGAACGGATTAAGTTCGTAAGCTGAGGTACCACTGTAGCTGGACTGATTTAGCCTGAGGCTGTTTCCTTTGCCCATCTAGTCCAGCATCCTGTTCTCACAGTGGACTGGGGAAACCCAGCCAGATGGGTGGGGTATAAATAATAAAGTACTATGATATTATTATGGTCAACCAGATGCCCCAATGGGAAGCCCTTGAGCCAGACCTGAGTGCATACTGCTTTCGGCAGTGGAGGTGGAACATAGCCTTCATGGCCAGCGGCCATTGATAGACATTCTCCACGAATTGTTAAATATTGCAGAAGTGAAGTCCATAGTTTCCTATGTGTTAAATCAGCCTTTGCTGTGCTGGTTCATAAGAAAAGCCCTGCTGGATAGACTGAAGGCTCATGTATTCCAGCATCCTCTTCTCCCAATGGCCAACTAGATGACTCTGGGAAGCTCACATGAAGTATTTGAGGGCAACGGCACTCTCCCAACATGTGATTCCCAGCAACTGGTATACAGGGGCATTCTGCCTCCAGTAGTAGAGTATAGCCTTTGTGGATAGTGGCTATTCATAGCCTCCTTCATGAGGGATGGGTCAGTTGGAACCCCCCACTTTTTTTCAGGAAGGGGATGATGGGGCAGTGGGAAGTTTAGGACTGCACAGATGCACTGCCAGAGCCAATATGGTGTTCTCATACACGAGTCCTTCTCTGCTGCTGCCAGGAGGCTATTGCTGTGGCTATTGTCCACCAGGTGGGCCAGCTATTCCTGGGCTTACCAAACACAATTCTGCTTACCTTCCTGAACCCATCCCTTCCTAAGGGTTTGGTACAGGTAAGAAAAGTCCAGAAAGAAACACACAAAACAGGCAAACAGAATGACAACTGAAACATGCCCCAATGATTGTTATCCCATCATCAGAATTTTGAACCAGTTTCCATAATCCAGTACTTGATTCACATATCCCGAAACTATGCATGAACCAAAGCACAGCCATCATTTGAAATTCTCACTTCTCTGCATTTTGCAATGTGGTTCTCCAGCCAAAATGAATGGGAGATTAAATATACTGCTTTAGCTGTGTACACTAGTTCTGTGTGCACTGTGAATGCAGAATTGAATCCCACCCCTTGCCCATCAGCTGATATCACCCAGTGCCATCAGCTGCTTCACAGGTAGGTGCGGTTTGGCTCCTGGAACAAACTGCGCCCTCTAGTGGACCAAGATTGCCCCTCAGGGTGCAGGTTCCCTGCCCTTCAACTAGATCAGACAGCCCCAAACTCAGCCCTCCAGATGTTTTGGGACTACAACTCCCATCACCCCTAGCTAACAGGACCAGTGGTCAGGGATGATGGGAAATGTAGTCCCAAAACATCTGGAGGGCTGAGTTTGGGGATATCTGAGCTAGCTGGACCAGCAGTCTGACATGGTATAAGGCAGCTTTCTGTGTTCCTGTTCATCATGCCACACTTAGTTCTCAAAGCACATCCAGCAAACCTCTCTAAGACATGAAATGGACTGTGGCCTGGGCATCACATGTCTGTGTCTGGGTCTTTTCTCTTTATGGCCCAATCCCTTCCAAGAATCTCTCATTTAAAAGGTGAGTGGATTCCAATAACACTGCCACACACACAGGCACACAAAAGAGGTTGCCAGGCAACGCGGCTCATGAAACAACCCCACCAGGATATGAAAGTACTGAGCAAGGCAGTTCATGGGCAAAGCAATTTAACGTTCGTAATGTTCCCTTTTGCCGTGTGCAACAATAACAATGCCTGCATGTATAATATATAGTTGCAAAATCCAAAAGAATCATTGCAGACTGTCAGGACCCTCGTTGCCTTTATCCAGAAACTGTTTCTGTGCACAGAGCATTTGGAAGCAGTTAGGAAGGAGGGACAAAGGAAGGAAGGAAGAAAAGGTGGTTGAAAAGGAGGGTGCAAAGTAGAGCCAGTGAGGGTTGGCTGGGAGGGTTGTGGCCTTGAGAGAATTCAAAGGACCACATAAGGAGGCAAGGAGGGATACATATGCGCGTGGACCTGAGGTTCTCTACTCCTGGTGTAGAATATCAGGAGATGGAGCACAGCTCAGTGGTAGAGTGCATGCTTTTCCTTCCATTAAGAAGGTCCCAGCTTCAATCTCCATCACACGCAAAAATAAAATAAAATTGGGTAGGTGGTGATGGGAGAGACCGCCTGTCTGAAACCCTGGAAAACCACAGGCCACATGACTTGAAGACTGCAAGTCCCATCATCACCAGCTGGTGTGGCTGGCGTTCGGGGATGATGGAAGTTGTAGTCTGAGAAATATGTAAGTATAAAGATACCTGCCTACGTCTGTAAGAATTGGCTCATAGAATACCCATTCCCAGGTAACGAAGGGGAACAAATTTGTTCCGTTCACATTTTCCTGTAGACTTACCAATTTTGCATTTGCTAAACTAGCAAGTGAACCAAAACGCAGCTACCTTTCAAAATCGCGAAGCTCTAAATTTTGTTATGCAGATTGCCAACCGAAGAGATTGCACAAAACGGCATATATTTGTGAAAAATAATATGCAAAGCTATATCATATTAGGAAAGATTGGTTGCAGAAATGCTTACATTGGGCAGCATTGTCATATGAAAATGCATAATTTTGGGGAAATGCACATGGAATGTGCCTTCCTGAAAAGAAAGCATTGCACACTGATGCGGAAATAGGGGGAATGGAACTTACTGCTGGAAAAATGAGAAACCAAGAAAAACAAAAACGACAGATTCATCCATCCCTACTAATCTGCACTGTCTCTCTCAATCAGCTAGGATAGACATTAGGAGATTTGCCAGAACACCCTCCCTTGCGATTTTCGAGGCATTTCCTCCAAACCTCCACTTTTCCAGGCAAATAGCAGCCTGCAGCTTGTTTGCAGTGTTAAAAATTCTGCACCTGTTGATACTTTTTGTCTCTTAAAACTGTGAACGTTTCTTTTCTTTTCTGTTTCTACTCCAGTTTGCAGTAAACACATACAAACCATGACACCAACCCTCATTCACCTCTTCCTGGCTGACGTCTGCCAGCAGTTCGGCATTATATTCTGGGCATGTCAGAACGTAATGCAGTGTAACAAGATGTGATATGTTGGATGAGACTTTATGTAGCGGAAAAAGGTTCCTGCGCTTTCCCCCTTTTTATTATTTACATTCCCAGAGAAGGTTATGTGCCACATGAGGTTTCTGCAGAGATAAATAGCTAACCTGAGCTGGCTGGCAGCTTCCCCAGAATCCAATAAGGACTCTTCTCAAAATGGTCACCTAATGCTTTGAAAGAGCTGGCCTTCGAACACAGCCTTGAAGGACCTCGGCCCATTAAGAGACCTTGTACGAGTTCCATGCAATATGCCTTGGGAAGACATTTGCATTGTTTAGGCAGCTATGAATTAGGGTACTGCAGAAGCAATTCTGACTTGGGTTGTCTCATTATTTGAGGTCATGATGAATCAGTAATACCATTTGAATGGCTAGTTCAGGCATGTATCTGAGCATCATATGTTTGCGGGGATAGCTCAGTCAGGAGAGCATGAGACTCTTAAACTCTGGGTTGTGGATTTGAGCCCCACATTGGGCAAAAGATTCTTGCATTGCAGAGGGTTGGACTAGATGACCCTGGTAGTCTCTTCCAACTCTACAATTCTTTGATTACAATACAGAAGAGATGAGTGTGTTTTCACCATTCTGATCCTTTCCCCCATCCCAGGGGGAGCTCACCAGCATGCTCACCAAAGAATTACTTAGGGATAGGAGAGAAATTTGTTTTGTATGCTATGTGCAGTGGACCACTAACCCAATCTGACTCTTCCAGACTTGCTTGCAACTCCTTAATCTGACAACACACCTCTCTGGATTGTGCAATACAGTTTTAGTGTACAAAAATTCACTTGAAAAAAATGCATATTTTATTTAAAATATGTTTGCAACAGCATGTGTGTCTTGCTGATTAACACGTTGAGAAGCATGTTTGTTACATTAAAAAGTGCACGTGAAAAGCATATAACAGGATGGAATGGCATGCAAGGGGGTGGAACAGGATGGAACAGACTAATGTGCTAGTGAGAATGAAATGGGGTGGCAGTGATAGGAGAGACATTCATTTCAGTTTGCATTTTAATGCAAACTTACTCTGTTCACCTTCTGAAACAACACGTGAAATAAAACCCAGCCATCCTTAGAAATTTGCATTTATCTGAATTTTGCGATGCAGATCTCTAACAAATGTTTACAAAAATGCATACAATAGTTAAAAGTGTGCATAAACATACATGTACATAGAAATTATTTATATTGGGGAAAATTGCTTGCATACAAAAAAATGGGTTTATTAGGAGAAATTCATGCTAAAATGCTGGATAATTTTCATGAGGGTTTTTTTTTTAACAAAAAAGAAATCACAGATTGCTGCAGGATTGTGGGGAACTGAATTTAAGGTAGGAAAAATGAGAAACAAAGAGCACTGAAATTGACAGACCCTTCAATTCCTACCTCTGATCAAAAACAAGAAGGCATCTACAAGCAGAAATAAGGCATCTCAATTAACATGCTTTGCTCCCCTCCCTCCCCACCCCTCTGAGAACAGATAAGGATTGTTAAGGCTTCAGTCATCAATTTTATTTTATTTTTTAAGGCAGCATGTTGTATTTGGCTCAGTGCTATTTACAGCTGTTGTCCATTAGGGGCCCTCAGGAGTCCAATTCCAAGCCACAAATGCAGAATCCCATAAGTTTCATTCAGCAATGAGACCAGAGAGCAGTTCTAAATCATGGTGAGGGGGAGAAGATGAGAGAGGGAGGGGGCAGCCAATGAAATAGCTGGGAAATAAGAAATACGATGCATATGATTCAGGAGCAGGCATTTGTACTGTCTGTTGCTTCAAGCATAACACAGACTATATAGGAGACTGGGGTTAGCCAGTATGGTGCCCTCCAGATTTTGTTGAACTACAACTCCCATCAGCCCTGGCCAGAAAGGTCAGTAGTCAGGGAGGAGGATAGATGTAACACAATGTCCTCCAGCTGTTGAACTGCAGCTCCCATTATCACCAACCAGCATGGCAAATTGGCATCTGGAATAGACAGGTCAGGCCTGTGGAACATCTAGCCAAAGGTAGCTGATCAATCATATGTTGTTAAATGCTGCTGAGCAACCCCATTGGGAAAGGCCTTTCAAATAGGGGGCGAATCCAGCAACTCAATAACAAAGCAATGACAAACCTAGACAGCACCTTAAAAAGCAGAGACATCACCTTGCCAACAAAGGTCCGTATAGTTAAAGCTATGGTTTTCCCAGTAGTGATGTATGGAAGTGAGAGCTGGACCATAAAGAAGGCTGATTGCCGAAGAATTGATGCTTTTGAATTATGGCGCTGGAGGAGACTCTTGAGAGTCCCATGGACTGCAAGAAGATCAAACCTATCCATTCTGAAGGAAATCAGCTCTGAGTGCTCACTGGAAGGACAGATCCTGAAGCTGAGGCTCCAATACTTTGGCCACCTCACGAGAAGAGAAGACTCCCTGGAAAAGACCCTGATGTTGGGAAAGGCACAAGGAGAAGGGGACGGCAGAGGATGAGATGGTTGGACAGTGTTCTTGAAGCTACTAACATGAGTTTGACTGAGCTGCGGGAGGCAGTGGAAGACAGGAGTGCCTGGCGTGCTCTGGTCCATGGGGTCACAAAGAGCGGACATGACTAAACGACTAAGCAACAACTAGCAACTCATGCAGAAACACCCAGTGAGTGCAAACTCTCCAGGCTTTGACAGATGAAGAGAGGTGCATGGTTCATATCAAGACCCCTTGGGCATGCTTCCATCTCCTTTATGCTGGATTCATTTGTTCTGCAATTGTCCTGCACCGTTATAAACTATTTTGCCTCTGGCCCTGCCATGTGGTCCTAGGAAGGGAATGTGACCCTTGAGCTGAAAACTGATTCTCCACCCTTGCGTGAGATGATTCCACAATCCATGGATGACAGTGAGATACACAGTAGCACCACGGCGTGACATAAAGGCAGCTTTTGCAACAGCGCTCTTGCTTTCGACTCTTCTTAAAAGAGAGAAGTGTCGTTCTTACTTCGTCCTTCCCTTGGGGCCTCTTCCGAATCCAAACCCCACGAAGCAACTGAATGTAGCTTTACATTTTTCTGAAGTGATCTGGTTGAGCATGACAAAACAGTCTCAGAACCAGCGTGGTGCCATCAATTGTTGTTTCCCCACGCAAAAATAAAAAAAAAGGGGGGGGGGGAACAATCTCTCATTGAGTGTCACACCAAATCATATAATTGTCAGATGGGTTGCCAGCTAGGGATCAAGATTGTCAACGCTCATCATTCTCAGAAGGAAGATATTTCATTCTCCTTCCACTTTTACTGGCAAACTTTGAAAGGGGCTCGGAATCAGAAGTGGCTGTTCATTACTCGAACAAACGAGTGCCTGGAATTGTGTTTGCAGCTGTGAGTAATGGTGTTTAAATTGAGACAGAGGATATAGGCCAGCACACACATTAATTTCCTTTTAAGGGGCCACATGTGCTGAAGTCTCACTGCTCCTGTAGTGGTCTCTGACTCTGATAGCCAGTACAAGGGGCTGTACTTGGAGAGCCCTCTTCTAGGCTGTGCTTTGCTCCCACTCTCATCAAGCTGAAAGCCCCTATTCCCTAGCAGCTTTTCCTTGTTAGAGATAATAGAGAAGGCTGGATCTAAGTAAGCAGTGAAAGGAATAAGGTAATAATAGTAATAATATTTTTTTATTATTATTTATATCCCACCCTCCCCAGCTGAAGCGGGGCTCAGAGCGGCTAACAACAGTAAAAGTAATACAGCACTCTAAAATCTAAATGGCAGTGTACCACTTCAAACTTGAGTTAGAGTAGCAACATTTTTGCATGCTCGCCTAGGTCAAAGAAGCCAGCTGACCTCACCGTACGCAGAAAACTGGAATTGCAGGGGTTGTTTGGTTTGATTGCTGCTGATTTTACTGTTTTCACTTCTGTTCATCAAGTTTCTTTAAAAGAACATATTATAAATTTTTAAACCTGCGATTTCTTTCAATTATTTGTATTACAATTTAATCTGCTTTGAAAAGTATTGCTTTTATTGAAAGGTGGACATATAATTTAAAATGCTTAGAAAGTTAAGCTGACTTTAATCTTTTAAAATATTTTAACCTTTGTATGTTTTAAAGCAGGGTTGTAAATTTTCCCTGATTTTCTTGATTTTTTTTTGGTATACTATAATGATCTGGTGTATAAATTTTATGAACTAACACACATACACACACACATGGTACATTTCCCCTGGCTGCCCTAGTTCAGGGGTGAGGGATCTATGACCCACCAGATGTTATTGGACTACAACTCCCACCAGCCCCAACCAGCCTGGTCAGGGATGGTGGGAGTTGGAATCCAACAACATCTGGAGAGCCAAAGATCCCCACAGCAGCACATGCATGTGCAGTTTTCTTTCCTTGCAGTTTTTTTTTGTGGGCTTTTTAAAATATGGGGGAACATTGAAAATGCTACTCCCCCCCTGTATAGTCTCCAACTGGTACAATCCATTCTACAATCCCAGAACATGAGCTCATCATTCTGCTGCATATGTACTAATACATACTAGACCCAAATCATTTTTCTCCCTTGCTTCTTCTGGTGGGTGGTACTTTTCCCCCTTTCTCAGCTGCAGGCTAGAATAGAGAGAGACTAAAGAATACAGCTGGTATGTTGTCAAATGTGATGCAAAGCCAAAATGGGTTGGAAGGCCTTGATTCTCTGCCAACATCTGTCTGTAGTGGCTGTCAGAAATGATGGCCACTACAGGCATATGTGTTTTTGCTACATGCTTGTTTAACCTGACAGAGTAATGGAGAAAGCAGCTGTGGGTGTCAAAGCCAGTGGTTCCTCCATTTCCTCCCTCCAACCACTTGAAAATTGCTGAGTGTTTTGGCAGACCAGTTAACAATTTTTCTGCCTGTGTTCTGTGCTAGATGCTGTATGGTTTTTAGTTGTATTTGTATCGCTTCTTTTATCTCTTGTATTTTATTCTATGGCATTTCAATTTGAATTCCATAGACATGCTGTGGACCACATGAACGAAGCCAGTGGACCACTGGTGCTCCAAAACAGAAAGCACTGTTCTTTTTCTACCCAGAAGAAAGGTCTCATGGGAAAGTCTCACAGTGCATTTAGTGCCATTTTAGAATATAAAGCTCCCATGAGGTTATTGGGACAGATATACAGTCGTACCTTGGAAGTCGAACAGAATCCATATTCTGGAAGTCCATTTGACTTCCAAAACGTTTGGAAATCAAAGCGTGGCTTCTGATTGGCTGCAGAAAGCTCCCGTGGCCAATTGGAAGCCATGGAAGCCCGACTGGATGTTTGAGTTCCAAAGAACATTCACAAACCAGAACACTCACTTCTGGGTTTTGATTGTTCGGGAACCGATTTGTTCAGGAGCCAAGGTATTACTGTACAGTGGTACCTCGGGTTACATACACTTCGGGTTACATACACTTCAGGTTACATACGCTTCAGGTTACAGACTCCGATAACCCAGAAATAGTACCTCGGGTTAAGAACTTTGCTTCAGGATGAGAACAGAAATCATGCTCCGGCGGTGCGGCAGCAGCAGGAGGCCCCATTAGCTAAAGTGGTGCTTCAGGTTAAGAATGGACCTCCAGAACGAATTAAGTACTTAACCCAAGGTACCACTGTATGTTAGTAGTAGCAGTAGTGATGATGATGATGATGATGATGATATTTGAGGGGGAGAAGGACAGGAAAAAGCATTTTTTTAAAGAATACCCCTCCCACTGTGTTTTCTAGGTGACCGTCCTTATGTGGTGCTCATGGCAAGGGTCCACCCAGGTGAGAGCAATGCCAGCTGGGTAATGAAGGGGACACTTGAATTCCTGCTCAGCAGTGACCCCATTGCAGCTCTCCTGAGGCAATGCTTCATCTTCAAGGTCATCCCCATGCTGAATCCAGATGGAGTCATCAATGGCAAGTGAGTTACATCGCTTGGGTTGCAGTTACTAGCAAGCAATTAAGCTGGCCAAATTAAAAGGCCTATGGACTTGTGAGTTCCAGCTACTGCATTCAGCAATAAGGGACATTTCTTATTAGTATGAGATACGTTAATGAGGAGTTGTAGTGGTATATGGTGCTGCCTGGCCGGCTGCCCTTGCTAAGCCTCTTAGCTTTTCAGCTCCCATATTCAAACCCTATATGATTCCTATTTTAACATATTTTTTTATTTATTTAAAATATTACATATTTCAACATTATTCAAACCACCGTCAATGGTACACAACTTTGGGCCCTTGTCCAGTTGCGACTTGGAGCTGGTGACGCCTCTTGCTCTTCCCTAAATATAGAATGCATTTCTCAATGTGATGGTTCTCCCAAGTTTGTATTTGATTAGGCTGTTCACCAAATAATGCATTTTCTGGGTAAATTAACTGTCTACCTTTTAACCAATTAATCAGTTATTTAGCCAATTAACATAAATTTTACAGTAGTTCAGTGGAAGTGACATAGTGAGTGTATTTAATGAAGACAACAGTTTCTCTTGACTGATTAACACGGGGGGGGGAACTCATTTGTTGCTTGGGAAATTATCTTAAAACACATTGCTAGAGTCATGAGAGGCTGATCATTTACATCAATGACATCAGTGCTGGAAAACCTTTCATGGGAAGGAAACTTGATTGATCATCAGGTTTTTTTCTTTAAAAAATCCACTTTTAAAAAACAATAAAATACCACCACCCCACCAGCTGTTAATGAGTTATTCAATCAGACTGAATGTTAAGTTGACTTAAGGCCACAATTCTATGGACAATTACTTCAGAGAAAAATCCTCATTAAACACAGTGAGTGTCTACTGCTTAGTAAGGATGAATAAGTTTGGAACCAGCTAAGTTTTGCTCTGAGTAGAACCATAGGAATGAATTGACAAAGTCCATTAATTTCAATGGGTCTGCTCTGAGTTGCATGGCCTCCAGTACTTCACAGATGGAAGTATAGAATTGTTTGTAGGGCCCCAATCCTTGTGCCCAGGAACCGTGCCTGAGAAACTCAGTGGTTTATTTTTGTGTCGTGGTGGTCTGACTCTTGCTGGGACCAAATTGGCAGCTTAAGAAAAAACAAAACGTAAAGGAAAAAGAGAGAGAGAATAATTTTTTTAGCTGTACTTTATCGAGTTTTTAAAGTGAGTTCCCTTTGAAATAGAAAGGAGGGGCAAAGGTTTACCTTAGAGGGGCTTATTGGAAGCTTTGATTTTTCGGGTCTCTCCATATTTTTCAGAATGCTTCACTTCTCCTTCACACCTTTCACGCTGTGGCACTGATACAACAGCTGAAAGGGAAAGCAGCTCAGGATCCTATTGAATGAAATAATGGGATATTGCCCTGAGCTGGTTTTCATATCTTTCTCTCTCTCTCTCTCTCTCTCACACACACACACCTCACAGCCCCTGAGAAGTCGAGGGCCAGACTAACGCCTTTTGCTTTCCCAGCTTTCCATTATCACTGCACATAATTAAAATCTCCACTAGACACAGGCCTGGGGGAACACCTGACCTTTCTTGCAATTTCCAGTTGACTCTTGGAAAGAAGGGCGTTCCTGGAGGAGCAAAAGCGTTCCCTGCATTTCTATGACTGTATATCACAAGTGAGAGTTGCAGCAAAATGTGGCAATATGGAATCCTCCTGTTTCAGGTTCCTGTCAGCCAGCCATGCCCTTTTCCAGGATGCTCTATTCCATTTCCTCCTCTGGTCTCCCAGCCTCCCCCCTCCCTCCCGCCCGCCAGTCATTTTGTATTCTATATGCACTGGGCATACTCAGTCCCCATTAGGCTGCTGTGTTCTCGTTTTTGTCTCCTTAGCTGTGTATATTCAGTCTGGATCCCAAACTGAATTAAGCTGATCTGGGATTTGTCCAGGATGATTTGAGTGTGTTAAACACTCATAGAACATGTGGTTGGTGTTGGTGGCAAGGAAAAATAGGTATAAAAGGAGAATTCCTGGATGCCAAGATCCAGGTTTGAAGCAAGTACTCTTTGGTGAGAGAGATTTAAAATCACAAAACATGTAGCAAAGTAAAGCAGGGAAATCTAAGCTGTTAGACCTTTGAAATATGCCATTGTGAGTTCCTTCTAAGGTTTCCGTCTTCCTCCAGCGTAGAAAAAAGACCACACGCTTGGTAAGATAAAAATGGTTTACTTACAAACTCTGCAAATGTCTGTTTCATGTGCTTTTCCATACAGCATTCAGAAAATTTGCACAGGCAGTAAAGCTTGACTTAATTACGGTGGTAAAGTTTCTAAATTATTGGTACAGGAACTCAAGATTGGCTTGTGAAAGCCATGTGGTCTTAGCTGCTGCAATTAGCACAGATTTCCTCACACACTGGTAGATTGAAGGGAACAAAGTCTTGTTTACCTAGTCCAGTGATGGCCAAACTTGGCCCTCCAGCTGTTTTGGGACTACAACTCCCATCTTCCCTAGCTAACAGGACCAGTAGTCAGGGATGATGGAAATTGTAGTCCCCAAAAAAGCTGGGGGGCCAAGTTTGGCCATCACTGACCTAGCCCCTCTGAAGCTAAGCCTGGCAGGACAGCTTCCTCTGTGGTATTAACCCCTTCATGCATTAATTAGACATAAGCATCAGGCTGCTTATCCCGCAGCTGGGCAATGAGGAGCAGGGGCAGAGGGAGATGATGTGGGCAGTGCATCAGAATAAGGCAGATGGCTTATCCTTGAAAAACTTTGAGGAATATTGCATCACCCCTTCTAGGTGAGGTGTTGTGGTTAGTTGATGATTTCATGCCAAAGACATCTGCTCTGAATATTACCAGAATGTTCCCTCTGGTTGCTGCTGCTGCTTTCTGGATGAGCTGAGAAGGGACCGCACCAGGACCAGGAGTCAAATGATGAAAAGATGATGTTACAATGCCACACAGCCAATCAGGTTTGGCTATGCAGTGGCATTACTGAAAACGGTGTGATATGAAGGCAGCATAAATCAATAAGTCAACCTTTTGAAAGAGGTGCTGAAAAACCTCTGAAGAGAGAGGGAAGCTTTTTCCCCACCGCACCTCCTGAAAACATCAGTGACAAGCCAAGCAGTTTCAGTTCACCTTTCCTCCCTGTGTTCCAGAGCCCTTCCAATCATGCTGCCTACTTTCTCACTGTCTTTAAAGTGCTGGTATAAATTAATATCTTCTCCTTTCCTTTGAAAGCTCATAAAGAAGCCAGCCAGGACAATTCTGAACAAGATGATTATTCTGAGTATCCCCATTCGGATCTGACTTTTTAACGAGCAGAGTGATTTTGCATCTCGCACGCAGATGCCCCTATAAATCTCTTTCCCCCCTTCCCTTTAGTTGTGCTATTGATGCTGCTTCCGTCTACTTATCTCAGCATCTTTCTTGATTTAGAGAGGGATTCCCCCCTCCCCGCATTGCTTTGAAGTGGCTCGTTCTGCAAGTGCCAAAGCCTTCCTGCTCAGTCAGAGAGATAAGGCACCAATATGTGGCATTTAGAAAGGGTTCCTGCCAGCAGCCTAGACATGAGCTGCCACATCAGTGTACACCCTGCCCAGTTGAGGAGAACTCTCATCCCAACAGGACCTTCCCTGATCATGCTCCAGGAGGCTTAAGAAGTCCCGAGACAAACCAGGCCCGGGTGCCTGCTTTTGCTAATGTGATCTGAAAGCTATAAGAAAATGTACTTCTACGGCAAACATGATGGCGGTGATGTAATTACACTAGTGCAGCACATAGCTCAAGTGGGGAACATCCCCCTACCCTGCTTATTCTCCCTGGAAGCAATGAAACAAATATATCCATGCTGTGTCCCACTTCTGATTAGAACAGCTTCATGTTTTCTGTTGTGGTTAAGTGTCCCAGATAGGCAGCAGGTTTGAGAATGTTACATACCTACTCTCACAAACAAAGTGGTACGTGACTTGGACGGAATCTTTGTTGTTGTTGTTGTTTAGTCATTTAGTCGTTTCCGACTCTTCGTGACCCCATGGACCAGAGCATGCCAGGCACTCCTGTCTTCCACTGCCTCCCGCAGTTTGGTCAAACTCATGCTGGTAGCTTCGAGAATACTGTCCAACCATCTCGTCCTCTGTCGTCCCCTTCTCCTTGTGCCCTCCATCTTTCCCAGCATCAGGGTCTTTTCTAGGGAGTCTTCTCTTCTCATGAGGTGGCCAAAGTATTGGAGCCTCAGCTTCAGGATCTGTCCTTCCAGTGAGCACTCCGGGCTGATTTCCTTCAGAATGGCTAGGTTTGATCTTCTTGCAGTCCATGGGACTCTCAAGAGTCTCCTGCAGCACCATAATTCAAAAGCATCAATTCTTTGGCGATCAGCCTTCTTTATGGTCCAGCTCTCACTTCCATACATCACTACTGGGAAAACCATAGCTTTAACTATACGGACCTTTGTTGGCAAGGTGATGTCTCTGCGGAATCTGGACACATATAAAAACCACTCTGAAAATGCTTTTTTATAAAAGCATTTTTTAAAAATACAGTGGTACCTCAGGTTAAGTACTTAATTCGTTCTGGAGGTCTGGTCTTAACCTGAAGCACCACTTCTGTTCTAATCCTAAAGCAAATTTCTTAACCTGAGGTACTATTTCTGGGTTAGTGGAGCCTGTAAGCTGAAGCGTGTGTAACCTGAAGAGTATGTAACCTGAGGTACCACTGTACAGTCGTACCTTGGATCCCGAATGCCTTGGTACTTGGACATTTTGGCTTCCGAACGCTGCAAACCCGGAAGCATGTGTTCTGGTTTGCAAACGTTCTTTGGAACCCAAACATCCAACGGAGCTTCCACGGAGGACTTCCTGCAGGCAACCAGAAGCTGCGCTTTGGTTTCCAAACATTTTGGAATTCGAACGGACTTCCAGAACGGATTCCATTTGACTTCCAAGGTATGACTGTACATCTAATTTTGCATAAGACTCACCATCGCCATCTAGTGTCACGTTGTATATTGCACTTAAAACACACTTAACACGTTTTATTTGCAGCTGTATAGCTGAGTCCCAAGGACAAGCTGTTCTGCACTTAAGTCTGTTGAATATGCTCTGTATAACAGGGATTTGAATCTGCATTGCACTGGCTGAAAAAGAAAGGTGCAATTAGGCCAAGGGAAGGTAGCAATAAGTGTACAATACACAGGGATGATTGCATCTGCCGGGCAAAAAACTGAACTATGTTTCTTGAAGATAAGTTTCTTAGTCATGTGCGATGCCAATGTGCAAGGAGGTGGGGGAAGTGACAAAGTTTGACACCTCTAGGCTGTTGTCTCCAGGAAGGGTGTTACCTAGTTTGTACCTGTTGTACACCAGTATACTGAGCTAGGGCTATACTGTAACCCCTTGCTAATGAAGCAATCTTTCTATTGGCTTGCAATAAGGACTTCTTCACCACATGGTAAGAATGAAATCCCAGCTTGCTTGCAATTTTGCCTAATACTGATATTATTTTGCAAGGCACTTCCTCTGATACAGTGCATTTTTGTACATTACTTTCGCCACTATATCAATCTGCCTGTGCACTTTCCCCAAATATATGCTTCTTTGTATTGCAACAGCATCACAAACATTCAGAGAAGTGCACATTTCAAAGGATGGCTGCGTTCTCTTTGGGAAGTGCAAATTAGGGAGGTTCTTATTAAAATGGGAACCGAACACATTTCTTCCCCATCTGCAGTCTGGAGCTATATGAAACAATGGTTTGACTCAAGGATAAGAGAGCCTTCTTGAAAAATAAAATGGAGGGGTAGCGCATTGCTCCTCTTTGAAGCATAGTGTGGAGATAGTGGATAGCGGAAAGCTTTTCTCTATTTCCCATAGCCCTACAACTAGAACACTTAGAAATCTGGGACACCCATTGAAGCTGAAAAATGATTCAAGAACAAGAAAGTACTTATTCACACAATGTAGAGTTAAGTTACGGAGTTGTGATGGCAGAGGTGCAGCTTGCGAGGGCGATGGGGAAGGGGGAATGTCTCCTATGATGTCATATGCGTGCGACATCCTGACATCGCATGCGCAACATCCGGATGTTGGGAGGAGCCAGGGGGGAGCAGATGGTGGCAGCATGGTCTCCTCCCACAGCCGCCATCAGCAGGGGGCTGCTTCAGTCCTCTCGCACATTCAATTCAGCTGATACATGTACCCATGGTCAGCAGAAATAGAGTTGCAGCACCTTCTCAGCTAGGGATGCAAGGAGGCACTATTTTCCATCCTCCACTGTATTCATTGCATGTCCAGTTGTACCTTGGTAGTCGAACGGAATCCATTCCAGAAGTCCGTTTGACTTACAAAATGTCCAGAAACCAAGGCTGCAGCTTCCGATTGACTGCAGGAAGCTCCTGCGGCCAGCTGGAAACCATGGAGGCCCTGTTGAATGTTCGGCTTCCAACGAATATTCGCAAATTGGAACCCTCACATCCGTCCAGGTTTATGGCATTCGGGAGCCAAAACGTTTGACTCGCAAGGCGTTTGGGATCCAAGGTACCACTGTAGTGCCGTTCCCGTTCCCCTGCAGTTCAGCTTCCACAGAAAACCGTGTTATTTGTCTCGCTGTTTGCTGTGGTGAAATCGTGTAATTTATAGAATTTACCCAATTAATTATGTAAGCCTAGGTCTTGCCGATCAGAAGGTTGGGGGTTCTAATCCCTGCAATGGGGTGAGCTCCCATTGCTCGGTCCCTGCTCCTGCCAACCTACCAGTTCGAAATCACGTCAAAATGCAAGTAGATAAATAGGTACCGCTCTGGCGGGAAGGTAAACAGCGTTTCTGTGCACTGCTCTGGTTCGCCAGAAGCGGCTTAGTCATGCTGGCCACATGACCCGGAAGCTGTACGGCGGCTCCCTTGGCCAATAAAGCGAGATGAGTGCCACAACCCCAGTTGGTCACGACTGGACCTAATGGTCAGGGGTCCCTTTACCTTTACCTTATGTTGTCCTTATATTATTCCACCTCGTTCATTTCAGTGCAAAGGAAACACAATGCAAATGGGGTGTGGTGGGGAGGAGTATTCAAGTACGTATCGTTTGCAGACTGAAGGCAACAGCAGCAGCGAATATCAATCCTATTCTCCGGATTGATTTCCTTTCCAGACATGGGATGAATAAGTGAACATCAGCAATTTCCGCTCCCGTTTCTGTTTTCATTGGAATTCTCCAACATCCCTATTCTCAGCTGCTCACTTTTTTTTACTGGCACACTCTCTTAATGTCACGCCAAGAAATGCCTGGGCCACATCACTTGTGCAAGATCCAATCCTAAACTGCTGGCATTCTGAGCTCTTGGCTAGTCTTTCCCAGACACTGCAGGTCCAGATAAATATTGTTATTTATGATACCTAAATTTAGGGTTATTAATTGCATCAGTAAAAAAACAACAACCCTCCTAATTTATTTCATCATAAACAGCAATAATGAACGCTGCCAAATGCTAATTCCCACTGCTCGCCAACTGTGCCCATGTTTGATTGAATTTTTTTTTAACCCTCTTCCCAGAAGTATTAAATTAAAAATGATTCAGAGCTGCAGAATCATTGATCAGACTTGGAGTTGACAGAGGAATACATGGAATCAAAGTGAAAGATTCTTGCAGATCCTCTTTGTCTTTCCCAGCTGCCCCCATTTCTGTTCCCTTTCCCAACCCAAACACTTGTGGATATGTTGACACTACAGGAAAGCAGGGAGACTGGAAGATAGGAAGTAGGAATGCTAGATAGCTGCAACTGCAGTGAGAGCATGAAGGCAGCTCCCAAATGTGATTGGCAGATATCTGCCCATTTTGCTGTTTGCTATCGTTTTGATGCATTGCACTTTCATTGTATGCAGCAATATATTGTTTGCCGCTTTGGGGCCTCTGGGCCAAAAAAGTGGTATCTAAATAAAACTTCATATAATATAACATCACGGCCTTGTGCAGTGTAAAAGTAACAAATGCACATTTAATGTGCGAAAAACAGCCGCCGTTGCAGAGAGAAGGGAAAAAACACACCCCGAGGTACCAGAATCCCAGCACTGGTTTTGAAATCCAGGCCTTGCAAATTGCCATCCTCTCTTCTCGTGGGCCACAAGAACTCTTCCACTCGCCTTCACTCTTCCAGAGTGTTATTTATTCCATCCTTTATCTGCCAGAGCTGCCTTGCTGCATGAATTATGAGCTGGCTTCATTTAGCACCACTGTTTCCTCCTTGGCAAATGCACTCCCATACATCTTTGCTCCCCAGGAATGTGTTTGCTTCTCTATTTACAGCTTCCCCCAACTGCTCCCTCCCATCCGCATTTGCTCCAGCTTCCCTCCCCGCTTTCCCTTGCTCAGTGGCCCCATAATGGCCACAGAGATAAATAAAATGCATAATTCTTCCCAGTCATTGTTATTTTCCACTGCTGTTGTTTTCGTTGTTGCCCTGCGCGGTAATATATATAATAACAAGGAAAACAAATCTTATTACTAAAGTAATTACAATAAATAAAAGGGCGAGAGAAGAGCTGAAGAAAGGGGTCGCCGGGGAGAGATTGCAGTAGGGTTTTGCTTTGTTGTGTTTTAGTTTCCTTTCTTTCTTTTTTTTAAAAAAAATGTAATTTGCACAGGGTGTACAGCGTGCCACGCTGGTGAGGAAGGGGAGAGGGATGATGGCTAATTAGCGGCCAGGTGTCACAGTGGTGGCAACATGCCGATCTCTCATCTCCATGTATCCCTGGGCCTTTGGAAGAGGCCACATTGCTGCCCCATCACTCAGCACCAGCTGCTCTTATTGCGCTGAGCCTCTCTGCACGTTGAGCTGCCTCCCTGAGACATTCCAAGACTTCAGCATGTCCCATTCACCCCCTTCCCTTCTGCTTTTCCACTATGCTTTGTGCACTTTCATGACTGTGGCAGGGAAACAAGCACTTATTTCTTGCGTTCCCCCAGTGCCACTCATTGCACATAATCTATTCCTGGCTGGAATAGCTCAGAACTCAAGGTTCATACCCAAGATCCTTGTAAGGTAAAAGGTGGGCCAGTGAAGTCCAGTCAAAGATGACTATGGGGTTGCGGCACTCATCTCACTTTCAGGCCGAGGGAGCCGGCGTTTGTGCACAGACAGTTTTCTGGATCATGTGGCCAGCAGGACTAAACCGCTACTGGCACATGGAGGACCGTGACGAGTGCCAGAGCTCACAGAATCACCATTTACCTTCCCACCACAGTGGTACCTATTTATCTACTTGTGCTGGCATGCTTTCGAACTGCTAGGTTGGCAGGAGCTGGGACAGAGCAACAGGAGCTCACCCTGTTGCGGGGATTCGGACCACTGAGCTACCAATCAGCAAGCCCAAGAGGCTCAGTTGTTTTGACCAAAGCACCACTCATGTCCCCCAAGATCCTTATAATATAGCATGAACAGCAGCCAGCCAGATACCCACTAGGAAACTCTGTCTGTACACAGTTTCTTTGGAGAATGAGGAGATCCCTCAGCAGCTCTGTTGGAGACTGTATGCTACCGAATACCAGTTTCTGGGAATTACAGGTGGGGAGAGTGCTGTTGCCTTGCTCCGGTCCTGCTTGAGGAATTCTTACATATTTGCTTCATTTCCCATTCTTTGGAACTTCACCCATTTCTCCATTGATTTCAATGGAATATCCAGCCAGTGTTCTGCTGCCTGAAAGTTCTATGTTTGCAATCTTAATGACATGAAATTTAGATGATGATGATAATGATTGATAATGATAATAATAATTTATCGCTTATACCCCGCCCATCTGGCCGGCTCTTCCCAGCCAAATATTAAAAACAAGATAAAGCATAAAATATTAAAAGCTTCCCTAAACAGGGCTGCCTTCAGATTTCTTCTAAAATTATTTCTTTGACATCTGGTGGGAGGGCATTCCACAGGGCGGGCACCACTACTGAGAAGGCCCTCTGCCTGGTTCCCTGTAACTTCTCTTCTTGCAGTGAGGGAACTGCCAGAAGGCCCTCGGCGCTGGACCTCAGTGTCCGGGCTGGACGATGGGGGTGGAGACGCTCCTTCAGGTATACTGGACCGAGGCCATTTAGGGCTTTAAAGGTCAGCACCAACACTTTGAATTGTGCCCAGAAACTGTGCCTGGGAGCCAGTAGAGGCATTCTATAGCCAATTCCATCACCCACACATTGCTAACCCACCAAATGTCAGGTGGATAACACAAATGATATTCATTGTATCAACCATTTTAAAAGTTGCACAGATCCAAAATTAATTCAGGTGTTAAAAGCCTCTTGTGATGACAGGAGAGCAGGAACATTCTCAATTATCCCACCCCTTCTGTCACCTGACCCCCCCCCCCACCTCCCTCCATGCATTGGAGTGCAAAGGGCTACACTGGGGAGCCTGAAATGCAGTTTTCCCATGCAATTTGCAACCGTGATTATGCAGCTTTCTAAGGACAAATTTCACAGGACTTTAATTGAGTAGTCCAGCCTTTGAGAGTAGCCCCCACCACCAATTCCCAGTACAGCTTTCAATCCCCCCCCCCCAATCTGGACTGAAGGCTCTGTGTCTGCAATTAAATTGGTTTTCATGCAATTCTATATAAGGCAACTTCCTACATTCCAATGCTAGGGTTGCAGCCTAACTGCTATCTAAATTAAACAGAGCTTTTCACTCTGGTCAATTTCATCCCTGGGAGCTGTACACATCCTAGCCCATTTCTTCAATGCAAAACAAAACCTCCATTGCAAAGCAATTAAAAATGAATGGACTAATATATTTCCATCCAGTTCACGAGATTCATCCAAATTCACATTTGCTGACTCCCATAAAAATGAATGAACATATGCAGCTTGTTCATTTGTTATTCTATCTCTTAAAATATAAACACAGAGTGAAGACCCCTATTGGGAAGGCTGTAAGAGATTGCAGGGTTGGCCCACCCATAAGGCAAAGTGAGTCAACTGCCCCAGGTGGGAAGACCCATAGGGGCAGTAGATCTTCATTCACCCTTCTTCTCTGGTTCGGAAGCAGGCACCATTTTGTGGTTAGCCTCAGGTTCCAAAATGTCTTGTACAGTGGTACCTCAAGTTAAGTACTTAATTCGTTCCGGAGGTCTGTTCTTAACCTGAAATTGTTCTTCACCTGAAATGTAGGAAGAATAAATTGGAGTGGGTTCAGAGGTAGATAATGAAAATAATGGAAGGTTTAGCTAATGGGGTCTCCTGCTGCCGCCGTGCCGCCAGAGCCCGATTTCTGTTCTTATCCTGAAGCAAAGTTCTTAACCTGAAGCACTATTTCTGGGTTAGCAGAGTGTGTAACCTGAAGCATATGTAACCCGAGGTACCACTGTATAAATTTTGACTCCTTGGGCTGGAGAAGGAAGTCCTGAGGAAGAAAGTTGAGGATAAGCTGAGTTGCTTTCTGGTTATTTTGGATGGTGGTGTTTGTAAATGGGGATTGGAAGGTGCTGGACACCAGAGGTGGGCAGGCTTCAGGTTTGCAAGATCCATACCCTCCAACATTTCTCTGATGAAAATAGGGATGTCCCATTCCATAATGATAATTTTACTATTTATACCCCACACATGTTACTGGGTTGCTCCAGCCACTCTTGACAGCTTCCAACATAATATAAAAACATAACAAAACATTAAACATTAAAAAAACACCCTTCCCTATACAGGATTGCCTTCAGACAGCTCAGAGGTTGGAGAACTCCATATACTCCAACATTTCTCCAATGAAAATAGGGACATCCTAAGAAAAAGTGGGACATTCCAGGATCAAATAAGAAATTGGGATGGCTTCTCTAAATCAGGGACATCCTTGGGAAATAGGGACACTTGGAGGGTCTGCAAGATCTACTTCGTGCTTCTGCTAGAACCCCAAGAATCAGAGCCAAGTGCAAAAGGCTTAATTCTGAACTGGGAAAAAAAAAGTTTTTGATACCAGATCTAAACTGAGTTCACAGACCTTTGACTCCACGGCACTTGAGGAGGATATGGCCGGTGAGGTGTGGCCTGGGGAGAGTTCTGAGGACCAAATGGAGAAGCCTGGAGGGGTGCATTTGACCTATAGGCCTAATGCTCTTTATCCCTGGCCTAATGGTAGGGCCAGCCCAGTATGATCTACCTTTTCTGGCAGCAGTTAGCACACTTCAAAAAAGGGCCCGTTTCTTCAAGACAGATTTTGATGCTGCCTTTGGTCTCCTCACCATAGGGCAAGCAGTATTATCAGTTTATCTTGAAGGCAGCAAATGCTTGTTACGGATGCTGAGCCAATGTTTTGCTTTGATGTGAAACAACCCCAAAAGAACATGAAAGAACATCAGGGGAGGGGAAAAAAAAAGACTCTGGTGTTCAATTTGGAGACTCTTCTCACATAAAAAATGATGATAAATTGGAGTGGGTTCAGAGGTAGATAATGAAAATAATGGAAGGTTTTCACCAGCAACAACACAAGGGGAAGCAGGAAGAGATTGGATAGGTTTTTAAATTTTGAGAAGATTGGGGAAGGAGATGATGACTGTTTTCAGGTATATAATGGTGTTGTTATATGAAGGATTTGGAGCAATCATTTTCCATGGCTACCAAAAAGCAGATTGGAGAAGTAAGCAATTTGCATTGCGGGGAAGGCCGATTTTGCTAAAACCTTACGTTTAAACCTCCTAGTGACAGATGCTTCTGCCTAATGAAAAACATTGCCAAGGTACCCCATGTTCCTAGTTTTGGGTGTGTTTTGGGGAAAGATGGTCGATAGCAGGTAATGTATGATTTTGGAGAACATTAGCAAGTCCACATGATGTGGTATTGCCAGTAGGGCTGATTTCAACTTCCCTATAGGGGAATGTTTGGTTGTTTCAGAGGGAGGTATGCAGGGGAGGGGCACCCTACTTGATGTTTTGTTACTGGCCCAAGTTCAATGTGCTAATATGAGTAGATAAAGCCTTTAACAGCTCAGGACCACTTTACCTGTAGGATCACCTTATCCCTTATATGCACAGTCAACCACATGATCTGAGAAACTGACACCAAGACTAAGGCTTACCCAATGCCTGAACCACCAGAGTTGCGGCTATTGCTATGAGGTACGCAAAACCACAAGAGCCATTTTGTCAGGTGGAAAATTCCTGCCCGGTCCCAAATACGGTTCGTTTGAAACTTGCCAATGCCCAAATAGCTTTTTTTTTGCAATAGCATCCTTCGTAATATGGGCGAGCTGGTGCTTCCGCAACCAGGACAAATTCAGGTCACCCACATCTGTTTTTAGTTGTTCAGTGGTGACTGGCTTCCCCTTCCACATTAAAAATATTTGAGCCTAAAGTAACCCTGATGCCGCTGAAATTGAAAAATGGCAGGCTTGCCGTCTAAATGACAAGCCGAACGCACCAAGCTTGCGGGATGCTTCTGATCTGAACTGAGAACAACACAAAATTATGCACCTATTTTTGCACTGTGCCATCTGCATTCCTTGGGCAAAGCAGAGGCAGCTGCAGCAACTGGTGCACATTGGCTGATTGCTGAAATTGCCTTGAACTTTTTAAAAGGGCTAATGATTCCTGACTTAAGCAATCAATTTAGCTGGGATTTCCAGATTAGAAAAACAACAACAACAAACCTGCGCATCGAGGGCCAGGCATGAATCATGTAAATGTGACCTTTTTTGTTTTTTTTTTTTAAAAAAAGGTAAAACATGAGTCTGGATTTAGGGATAGGTGGCTGGGAGAAATTTGATTCAGTTCACATTTAAAGGCGGATGTACCTCATCCACACTTTCTGGAATAATACAGAATCCAAAACACAGCCTTCATAGGTTTAGTGATTTGGGCATTAAAAATTTGCATGTGGAGGCTACCATTTGGGTTAGGAATTTCTGGAGCTCAGTATTGGAGTTATTGTGCAGGCTTGTGAGAGATGCTAGACTTTGTGAAAGGCTCTGGGTGAAGTGTAATATAGTGTTACCTCGGGTTACAAACGCTTCAGGTTACAGACGCTTCAAGTTACAGACTCTGCTAACCCAGAAATAGTACCTCGGGTTAAGAACTTTGCTTCAGGATGAGAACAGAAATTGTGCAGTAGTTGTGGCAGCAGCGGCAGGCCCCATTAGCTAAAGTGGTGCTTTAGGTTAAGAACAGTTTCAGGTTAAGAACGGACCTCCAGAACGAATTAAGTTCTTAACCCGAGGTACCACTGTAATACAATGGACGATAGAGGGTGTTACTAGGGTCTTTCCTTGGCATTGCAATGCTATTAAACACTAGTAGTAGTAGTAGTAGTAATAGTAGTAGGTCTGGCAGTCTGAGCAAGTGGGTAGCAGATGCATCTTCGCTTTACTTTGATTGATACCTATCTTGCAGGGCTTCACCTCATTTCATCTACCCAACCCAGTATCTGACCCTTTGGCTTGTCCATGGCAGCATCTCTGACTGGAGATGGACATATCTATCAATTTTGGGTTCTCTCATTTTCCCATTCTTCAGTTCTCTGCATTCGCCAGTATTTTAGTGCAAATTTCTCCTAATATACACGTTAGTATGCAATTTTGCTAAATATACACATTTTTGTGGAACATTTTCCTCTTATGTAATGCATTTTGTATGTGCTGTTTTCACCAATATATGGATTTCTATGCACACTTAACCCTGTGTATTCATTTTTGTACACATTATTTGGCTGGAGAAGATAATTGCAAAATTCAGAGGAGTGCAAACTGTGAAGGGTGGCTGTGTTTTGGGCTGCATATTATTTTGGAAAGTACAAATTTGGTAGGTTTGCCTTTAAATGCAAACTGAATCAAATCTCTCCTCTGTTCCCACCTCTGGTCCACATGGCACGGGTCTGGCCTGCACACCATGGGTAACACAGACTCAATCTTGACACGTCATGATCAACAAAACACCTTTTAACTGAACAAATTGCTTTTAAAAACTAAAAATAGGGCAAGGCACTGTAACATGCAACATGGTTATCTCAGTCAATTCAATTCCTTCTCCATCCCATCCTATAATTCTCAAGCATGATAAACTTTTAGCATACACATGTGCAAAAAAAATAAAAGACACTTTGGAATTCCAAGAAGGGAGGGGCAACCTCCCCCCAATTCTCCCTCTCCAGCATTCTCAGACTGTGTTCGTAATTGGCAAAGTGATTACATTTTGGGATGAGGGAAATTTGCTCATCACTAATCAAAATTGTTAAGGTCTTTCCCCATGAGCTGGAAATTTGGCACACAGCCTGAAAGCTGAACAAAACTGGAAACACATCCGTCCTAAATCATTACCCACAATGTTTAAGGTGTTTTCTGCCTCTGAAAAGTCAAATCTCGTAACTGTTTATGAGTTAGCACCATACAACAGTTTATCTCATAAAGGAGTCAACTATGCTAAATGCAAGCCAATTTTACTAGTATGTAAATACATAAAGTAACTTGGTTTAAAATTCCTTTTTCTCTCCAGTGGTGCAAATTATTGGGGGCACATAATCCTTACAATATAGCACCCCTGATACAATTTTCCTCACAGGCCCGGCACAGCAATTATTTGAGCTTGAAAATGTAAAACAATTCATTTGGCACCAAAAAGCAACTTGTTCAATGACTCTAATATGGATTGCTCTACTTGAATAAAAAGGAAAATGTACTTATACAGTCGTACCTTGGAAGTCAAACAGCTTAGTTCCCAAACATTTTGGCTCCCGAATGCTGCAAATCCAGAAGTGACTGTTCTGGTTTGCGAACTATTTTTGTAAGTCAAACGTCCATCAGGGCTTCCGTGTCTTCCAATTGGCTGCAGGAGCTTCCTGCAGCCAATCAGAAGCCACACTTTGGTTTTTGATTGTTTTGGAAGTTGAACGGACTTCTGGAACGGATTCCGTTCGACTTCCAGGGTACGACTGTATATGGATTTCATTGCATGTTCTATAGAACACAGACTGCCAGGGAAATGTCAGAATAAGAGAAAAGTATCAAGATTCCATCAGGTTTTGAATATTGTTGGGATTTCACTTTCTTTTGCTTCATTTCATCCCTTTGAAAGATTTCGCCTATAGAGGGCATACTGTGCAAACAGAAAAATTATCATCTTCAAAATAAGTCAGCATGGGGGTTTTCATACGGTTGGGTCTGGACCTGAAGAGCTGGGGTTATAACTCTTTGCCTAGGAAGGAATTAATTTCAGATCTCCTCATATTAAAAGAAGCAGTAGGAACCTGGTGCCATAAAACTTTATTGGCCAATTTTCCAGGCATAAATTGCCCATGATTCCTTTTGCAGACACATTACATGTTTATGAAACAGAAATTTTGCTTATTTAGGCGGGAGTAGAGCTGCACAGTAAAAGTAACCAAGGGCAGTGTGGGATCCAGTCAGGCCGAAACACTGTAAAATTCTGCTGATTCTGCTGGTGGGAAATGGTAACAAAAAAGAGCTTCAGTCCCTGCCATGAAATTTAATGGGGTTTTAAAATGCTTCATTTTGGCTGGTTGTTGCTTCATATTTCTAATATCAATTTTGTAATTGGAAAACCATTTTATTTATTTTTTAAAAAATAATGTTTTTTTTTAATGCAATGCATTTTTTGTCAGGAATAAGTACAGGTTTGCATGAGCACTGTGCTGAATCTTTCTCCAGCATTTTTTCGACCATTCTCCATCGATCAATGAGAAAAGAAATTGCATTCAAAAATTACCAAAGGAAAGAGAATTTTTTGGGGTGACATCCTACTAGGTTGTATGTTGGGTTTTTTTTTTTTTTTTGGAATGTTTTCCTTACCTTTGAGATGGCCAAGTGGGTATTTGTTAGGATCCTTTCATTCATTCTACAAACCTTAACATCAGTGGTCTGCACTCTGCAGCCTTCCTGGGTGCCAGCACTTTAACCAAAGCCCAGAAGAAAACTTTATGAGGTTCCTCCTCCCATAAGCCTCCCCACCATAGATCATGAAGCCTCAGCAGCCAACAGCACAGTGTTGGGAAAAACTTTACTGGAAAGAAGCAGGGGAGAGCATTTCTCAGTTTTCTTCCATTTTGGAAGCTGGTACCATCACATGTTTGGGATGCTTATCCTGCAAAGCAGAAATGAACCACCCTCCACCCAAAGCAGATCAGTGTTGCACATCATATGTGTATTTTTATGTGCCATTTTGCATTATACAGTGATACCTCGGGTTACATACGCTTCAGGTTACATACGTTTCAGGTTACAGACTCCGCTAACCCATAAATAGTACCTCGGGTTAAGACCTTTGATTCATAATGAGAACAGAAATCGTGCTCCGGTGGCACGGCAGCAGCAGGAGGCCCCATTCGCTAAAGTGGTGCTTCAAGTTAAGAACAACGGACCTCTGGAACGAATTAAGTACTTAACCCAAGGTACCACTGTATCACCCTTTCACAAGCATGCAGATTAAATTAATGTTGATCTAAATCACAGGTTAAGTTCTGAATACAGCAGCTGCACAATTATGCTACTACTTTTATTTTTTCAGCCTGAACAACAATGTAGAAAACCTGCTGCCTGTTTGGCACACTTATCCCGTCTGGCACACTTACATGGAACAGCAAATTTTGCCTTGGGTGTGTAATATCCCAAACAAACAGACAATCTATCCCAAATATGTGCATCATCCCTAAACCCAGCTATATTTGCCTCTCTCCCAGGACCTCATGACTTTTAGCTGATTTCATCCATCTGCTGTCTTCACTTGATCGCTTTGTTCAATACAAGCCCAAGAACTGTGTGTATGCGTTTGTGTGCAAATTAAATAAATAAGCACCAAAGACAAACTCAGGAAGGGACTAGACGTATGTGGGGATCTATGCTGAGACAAGCTTGAGGAATTGCTCTGCTCCGTATTCAAACATTTCCCTCTGATGCATTGGGGTGGCGCAGAAGCCGACGTTGACATATGGGCGAGGCCCCCTTAGCAGGACGGGAAGCTGTTGTGTGATAAATGACACAATATGTCAAGGGGCTTCTGTGATCCATCATGCCGGCTTCCTCTTTCCTGCCATGATGAGTGGTGAGTGGAGGAGAGGGTGACGAAGGAAGGGACCACCCACCCAGACAAGCCGCGGAGAGCCTGCGAAAACCGAAGCTCACATTGTAGGCACAACGTGGTGGCCACGTTTATTTATTTGTTTGCATTTTGTGCCCTTTAAAAAAAAAATATTTAGAGCATGATGGCATGCACAACATAGATAATGGAAAACAACATTTGTGCAGTTCACAATAGGGAAAATTGGAAAAGAAAAGCAGCTTAAAATCATGATATAATCACATCCTAAAATTACAGCTACCCCACGTCCAGTAACTGATGCACATTGATGCACAGGGAATCCCTTCTGTTAGAGCAGGAGTTGGGGACCTTTCTTTGGGTGGAGCCAGAGCCAAACATGGGCAGAATTTGCAAGACTGTCTCCTCCTCTTCCTCCCTCCTCCTCCTCCTCCTCTTCCTCCTCTCTTCCTCCCTCCCTCTTCCTCCCTTCCACACCTACCCATCTACCCACCTACCCACCTACCCACCTACCCACCTACCAACCAACCAATAATAATAATAATAATAATAATTTATTATTTATACCCCGCCCATCTGGCTGGGTTTCCCCAGCCACTCTGGGCGGCTTCCAAAAAATATTAAAATACTATAATACATCAAACATTAAAAGCTTTCCTAAACAATGTTCTCTTTCTGTCATCTTTCAATCTGCTTCAGTTTCCTCCCCATTTCATCACCATAGGTCAGAACTAATCACTCATTCATTCTTTCCATCCCTTTTGACTCCCTTTATTTTCACTTCTCCGCATTCCTCTCCTGGTAGCTCCCTCACACACTGGTTGACTACAAGGCTCCCCCCCCCCCAATGTTCTTATTTTCAAGGATTTTGTACCTGCTACTTGGCCAGAGAACTGCATTGCAAAATTTGGAGAAGTGTCAATTTTGAAGGGTGCCTGCGGCTCGGTCCTCCTATTATTTCAGAAAGCGCAAATTTGTTAAGTTTGCTTTAGCTATGAACTGAATTGAATTTCTTTGCCACCCTGAGGCATCACTCTTTGACCCCCTCCCCCAGTTATCTCAGTGGGTGGTGGGTATGGGATGTGAAAAGGACAGGCAGTGGTGAGGGAGAATGGTGAGGTGTGGAAGACTTGAGAAAAATCAAATATTCAATACCTGGTTCCTCTCTCAGCACTGCCAGGTGCCCAGTGCTGAGGGGAGAAATTTGGCGCCGAGGTGTGGCTGCTGCAGCCACCATCTTCATTTCAATCTTAGTTTTTCATCCTCCCCCCCAACTTTACTTCACCCTATTTCCTTATCAGTTTGCAATGTACATGAATGAAACTAAAGAAATACATAATTTTTTGTATGGAGCTTTTGCCAAACATATACATTGCTTTAAGGAAAGACACACCCCTACCCCCATTTATGGTCTGTTTGCCATAAAAGATCTCAAAGCAATTTTGCAGTAGAAACGCATATGCAATAAAAACCATTACACAAATGACACAATTTCATATATATGAAAACAGTTATAACAGTTAAAAAAGTAACTCAGAGAACACTTTCGCGTGTAAAAAGAAAACGATTAAAAATGTTCTGAACAATTTCATATGTTATAAACATTGTCAGAAGCAAAAACAATTTGAGACCCCGCCCCCGTGATGGGGTGAGCTTCCATTTTTCGGTCCCTGCTCCTGCCAACCTAGCAGTTTGAAAGCATGTCAAAGTGCAAGTAGATAAATAGGTACCGCTCCGGCGGGAAGGTAAACGACATTTCTGTGCCCTGCTCTGGTTCGCCAGAAGTGGCTTAGTCATAGAAGCTGTCTGCGGACAAACTCCAGCTCCCTTGGCCGGTAACTCGAGATGAGCGTCGCAACCCCAGAGTCGGTCACGACTGGACCTAATGGTCAGGGGTCACTTTACCTTTACCTTTACAGGGTGTATAAATTTCTCACTCAAAAGACCTGTTGAAAATGCAAAGTTTCCCTTGATATTTTTGAATATTAGTTTTAGTGCTATGTGCTCTTTCTGCGGGTCATTTCCCCTGATATATGAGTTTTGATTCCATTTTGTGGTTGGAACACCACATTTCAAAATTCAGAGAAGCAAGAATTTCAAAAGAAAGCCATGCCTTCATTTGCATATTGGTTCTGGGAAGTGTAGGCTAGGGAGAGTTGGATTAAAATATGCATCAAGCCAGTTTCTTCCCCATCCCTGTTCCAGAATGCCTCTGGATTCCAGTGTAGCTTGGCAGAAAGTCGCCACATTGGAGACAATGTTCAGAAGCACTGGAGGGAGTGAAGACTCTGCAGCTGCAGCTGTCCATACCACAGCTGCCAACTTGGGGGGACCTAGGAAAGCCCAACTCCACATGATTGATCATAAGATCATACACCAGTGTGGTGTAGTGGTTAAGAGCGATAGTCTCGTAATCCGGGGAACCGGGTTTGCGTCTCCGCTCCTCCACATGCTGCTGCTGGGTGACCTTGGGCCAGTCACACTTCTTTGAAGTCTCTCAGCCCCACTCACCTCACAGAGTGTTTGTTGTGGGGGAGGAAGGGAAAGCAGAATGTTAGCCACTTTGAGACTCCTTAAAGGGAGTGAAAGGCGGAATATCAAATCCAAACTCCTCCTCCTCCTCCTCTTCTTCTTCTTCGACATGGTGCACACAATATTTGAATGGCAATGCCCATCAACATTTTATTTTTTGGGGGGTGGCCTCAAATATTCTATCGGGGTAAGGGACTTTGGCCCCTAGGAGTTGGCTTCTATGGTGCAGACCCACACTTTAAGAGCCAGATCCTAAAAGAAATGGGTATTGGCATCAGTTGTGGTGGGTCCTATGGGACACTAGCATTTTCCTGACCATGCTGGGAGCTGGTGCCAAGTCTGTAGAGGATGGTGGTTGCCATTGTGGCATGCATGTAACCTTCTCTGGTGCATGTGTCTGGCCACTGTTGAAGACAAAATGTGTGCCCAATGCACTTTGTTCCTAACACGGCATAGCAATTCTTGGGTGAAGGAGCCGCCTGCTGACATCAATTTACAGGATAAACACAAGAGAATGACCAGCTTTCAGGCTGTCAATCCTTTCCCTTCTTCCAATGTGACATCTAAGCACAAAACGATACAAACCCTCTCAACACCCTGTCCTTATCCCCATCCTGTTCTGTTGCACTTTATTAGATGATACAGGTTCTCTCTCCCCCACCCGCCATTCCTTCGCATGTAGTGACTCTTATTTCAGCTGTTGACCCCCATCACTGACCTCTCATGAGGAGATCAGGTGTGGGAAGACTAGACTATTATCTGCCTTCCAGTTTGCCCAGTTGTAATCAAAGCATCCAATTTGACTCACACCCACTCACCTTAGTTGTGGATAAGAAGCCATGGATGAATAGCAGGGGAAAGGATGGTGCTCAGGAAAGCAAAATTGCTCAGTAATGGGAAATGGGGAGAGGTGGTGGTGGGGAAATGTTTTGGCCTATGTCAGGGGAGTATAGGCAAGCAGACATGTCAAGGCCATGCACTATGGTTTTCTCCCTCTGTGAGACAGGATTCCATTTATTCTTCCACATTCTCAGGGCACTTTAGAATTTCAGAGGGTGCAAGTTTTGAAGCTTTCCATATCATTGTGAGGTGGCCAGGGGTAGTACCCATGCTTCCTGTTCAGCAAATTCCCCATGGGAGGAGTTCTCGCTTGATGTCTCCCTTGGGCATTAAATGAGTCACAGGCCTCCAGAATGGCTGCAGAATGCAGACTCCTGGCGAGCTGATAAGTAGAATGAGAGAAAGGACAGACACCAACATATCCCTCAGTCTCTTTGAAAGCACTGAAGAAACCTTGCAGCATGCTCATGAGAATGTCACTTAAAAATTATCTCTCCTTTGATAATTTTTCAACACAATTCTCTCTAGTTCCATATACACACTGAGGACAATCAGTGTCGAATAATGGCTGAAGTGTTGATCTTGGAATGGGAAGATCTAGATTCAAATTCCTGCTGAAACATAAAGCTCCATGAATGGCTTTTCGCAAATCTCTCTCTCTCTCTCTCTCTCTCTCTCTCTCTCTCTCTCTCACACACACACACACACACTTATGTTACAGAAATACAAAGGTAGCTTGTTGTCTGAGTTCCTTGGAAATAGGATGGGATATATAATGTGATTTCCAAAAAAGAAAAACCTGTGTAAGACACGAGTAGGAAATCAGGTTTTCCAGTCCTTTTGCTCTCATTCGGTTCTCTTTCAAGGAGGCTTGTGCATGAGAACAAAACCCACCTACAGTAGTAGCCATGGAGTACTTAACATCCATTGGAAAAGAAAAAATGGGAAATGAGGGGCGAATGGAATGGCGTATCCCGCAGGAGGATATGAAGAAGAAGAAGAAGAGTTTGGATTTGATATCCTGCCTTTCACTCCCTTTAAGGAGTCTCAAAGCGGCTAACATTCTCCTTTCCCTTCCTCCCCCACAACAAACACTCTGTGAGGTGAGTGGGGCTGAGAGACTTCAAAGAAGTGTGACTGGCCCAAGGTCACCCAGCAGCTGCATGTGGAGGAGCGGAGACGCGAACCCGGTTCCCCAGATTACGAGACTACCGCTCTTAACCACTACACCACACTGGCTCTCATAACTGTCTGGCTGCAACTCTGAACAGGAAAACTCCTGTTGTTGTTGTTGTTGTTGTTGTTGTTGTTGTTGTTGTTGTTAACCCCCCTTCACTCTAGGGTTCCAGGGCAGGTTACAACATGAAAACACAATATTAAAAAAGTTTAAAACAACTTAAGATTATTAGGAGGTAAGGATACACAACAACATTTTGTTGTGGGTAGCACTTGTCCCCTTTGCTGGGTGACACCACTTATGCTGAAGTCTGGAGGTCTGAAAAGCTTCAGGTGCTGTTAGATTCCATTGATATCTAGTTCTGTTCTCCTTGAGTTCTGCCCCACATTTGCTCTACAACCTGCTGCATTCTTCAATGCATTGCTCCAACCTTCCCGATTCATCCCTGCCTACACCTGCCTTACCTCCACCCCGTGGCTTTTTCCAAGGAGCTCACAATTTCTTTAAAATCAAATGTTTATAATACCTTGGGGAAGCTTCCTCGCCTTACCTTACCAATGATCTGAAATCAATCCTTTGCAGCATTAGCCATTCTGGAAGCATCTGATACAAAGACGGTCCTGGGTTCCTCGTTCACATGGATACAGAAAATTCTCAACTACACAGCAGTCAGCCTGCAATCTTCTTTCTCTGCCTGGGACATTATATAGAAGCATAAATTTATAAAACATTTCTGGGATCCTGGGGAATGAAAGGTGCAATATATATATATGAAGGATACTGTTCTTATCAGAGTTCCTGACCTTTTGCTGCAGAGGGAGAGAGGCAATGGGGATGCACTTTGGAAATGCAGGAAAAGGATTTTTCACCTGCGGCCTTTCTCATTCAATTAAGTGAGAGTGATGAAATGAATTTCTCCAGTTTCCCACCCTGTAGGTCCACCAGTAGCATCAAGACTTCTGGCCATTGTAGAAATCTATCTGCTATATAGGGAATGTGTCCATTCTGTTTTCGTTGCTTTCAGTTTGCAAACGATGCATAATAGATTGTGACCCACCTGCCACGTACTGAAATGAATAGGGTGGAATAACGTAATGACAACCAGTTTACATAATAAATACATACATTACATTATGTAAGTTTGTTGCAGCAGACAATGGGTAGTTTTGGGTGGGAGATGAAGTGCAGTGGAACAGAAGCAGTGCTGCATGTAACTAATACAGGACAGGATAGAAAACACTACTTTCTTACATCCCTATGGGAGACAGACAGCTCTGTCTGCTCCCTGCCCCTCAGCATCTCCCACCTGATGTGTCTGTCTCATTTTGCCTAATGGTAGGGCTGGCCCTGTCATTATTCTTCCTTGCATTCATTACTAACACCTCTCTCTCTCTCTCTCTCTCTCTCTCTCACACACACACACACACGTCTTTCTCTTTTTCTCCCGGCTGGTTATTTGCAGCTTGCTGTTTTTATATCGAGTAATAGAATGCTAAATGTTCTCATTAATGGCACTCAGAGTACCCTTTTGTTGTTGGTGCTGCTGCTGCTCAGACTCTGCTCAGATCTAAAACAAGCCTAAAGCCCATTAATAAGGTCCCCAGGTTTATATCTTCCAAGCAGTAGCTTTCATTTCCATGGCACGCTCCCTTCATCACTGAGAAATAATGAGCCGTTTTTTTGTAAATTCCTTTTTGAGCTAATAATTCAGTAATTATGGTATTAAGAGCACTTCGTGGTGAACAGAGAAGGGTGTGCGGGGGGGGGGGACATGGATTAGAAGGGCAGAAGATTGATCAATCTTTCAAACAGGAAGGGGGTAGATTTCATTGCTTCCTCCCCCCTCCAAAACTCATTTGATAAAGTGATGTGCGGGTAAAGACAGATCGGGTGCTTCCTAATCGTTGCTGGAATCATGCAACTCATGCCTCGCTTGTCTGAAGAAAGAAGGCTCAGGATAGATTCTCATGTTCCATCACTTCCCGTAAACATCCCCGCCATTTCTACACGGCATGCTTTCATTTATGACTGCTCATTTATGACTGTGCATTCCAACATACTAAAAGGTGGAGGAGTGCAACAAAGAAACCATTAAAGAAAGGGGGGAAGTAATTATGTATTTTGCATGTTATTTATATCAGGGATAGCCAGGACTCCCCTCCCCCCCCCCCAGTTCTGGCACTTCTCAAGTGGGCACCATTGCCATTATAAGAGAGCAAGGGAGGCATCTGTGGTGAGTTCCAGCATGTCTTTTTCTAGAAAAAGAGCACTGGGGATGGCCAACTAACAACCTGTGGACCAGAACCATCTATTTGGTAAGTAGCCTTACCAAATTGTAACCAAGGTTTATTTATAACAAATTTAACATGCAGACAAAAGAAAGAAAGAAAGAAAGATGAGACAGAAAAGGGGGAGAATCTGTTCACATTAGTAACATAATAACCATCAATATAGCCATCTCAGTTTAAGCATAAAATGTTATATATACCACCCAAAAGTCCTGAAAGATATCGCAATGAAATGAATGTTTATCAAAAATGCATTCCGATGTAGCAAGGACAGTGAGGTCCTCAGACCACTGCACAATGTAGATGTTGGGTGATGTTCCAGGGTCATGTTGTAAATTTTTGGGTGACCGTAAAGGCTCACAAAAAACCCAATCACAAAATTAATTTGGACAATAACTTCACAGCAAAAAGAAAACGTTGCTGGAGGTGTCCATATTGTCTGCCTCAATGTGGTATTTTCAGCAAGACCAACCCTACCAGTAGGTGGAGTGAGGCAAGCCTCAGGCGGCAGATACTGGGAGGCAGCAATGGTAGCCTCCAAGCCATTCCCCAGAGGTCTGCATTCCCCCAGCCCTATTATACACCTCCTAAACTAACCTGTTGCCTTCAGGTACACTGGAGGATGCTGTGTCTTTGCCAGTGTTGAAATAGGATTCACTTGCCAGTACATGTGGCTTAAGCACAAGGAATGGATGGGTCAGCATCTCGTCTTTTGCCTCAGGCTGCGGAATTTTCTTGGACTAGTCTTGAAGGTATGATCAGGTCTGAGTCAGGGGTACAATCCTGCTGGGGCTGCTTCAAAGCAGACACCTCATCATCATGATGTCAGATGACTGACAGGTTCAAGTGTCCAAGTCTTGATAAAAGAAAGAAAAGCTCAGGCTGTGGCCTTCAGAACATGCCTCACTCTTGGCTGCAAGAGCCTTGACTTCAATTTACAGTGTGTGAAATCACTCCAGATTTCCAGGCTGAAAGCAGCATATGACCACTGATGTGAGCGTTTACCGGCTTTAAATCTTGTGCAACAAGAAGGAACATTTGGGAGCCACTGTATTGGCCAATCCAGAGCTGCCTGCCAGTGCAACATCTGGCTTAAATAGCTGATTAGAGAAGAGACATTCTTTGCATCGCCTTAAGTGAGGGGAAGTGGAAATTGACAGTCTGTTATTTCTCAGAAGCACCAGCAAGATGAGGAAAAGAGAGACTTTTCATGTGCATATCAATCAATGGTTAGAGAGAGAACCTTATGAAGACCACCACACTGCCAATCTCAATTGGCAGAGTTCCAAAAAAAACCCTCAACACCCCCCCCCCCCGAGGAGGCATATCAGAGGCCAATTAAATCATCTGATGGTGAGGCTGGAGGAATCTGGAAGGCCATTCCATCTGACAGCAAAAAAGGGCTGGATCTCAACCTGAAAGAGACCTATATACATGCAGCTTTCAACTTATGCAGGGGCTATGCTACGGGGGTAGAGCATAAAGCCAAAATTGCATCTAGTAAAAACACTTCGGGTTCAATTGCAGATAGGACTGCCAAAGTCTTTTCCCCCCTCTATGCCCTCCCTCTTTCCACACACCCCTTTTATTTGCCAAGCGTGTAAAGCTGAATGCTCACAAGTTAAATGTGCCTAAGTTGTGAGTTGCCTGCATAAAATGCAGGGCAAGAGTTGAGGTGAGTTCAGTAACCTGGGGAGAGATGTTTACGGATTGAACCTTGCACTCCCTGCATTCAGAGCATCTAGCATAGTATTGTCCACACAGCAGCAGCTTTCCAGGGTTTTGAACAGGAAATATTCCCATCCTTACCTGGAGATGCTGGGGACTGACCATGGGACCTTCTTCAAACAAAGCAGATGTTCCTTTATTGAGGCATAGACCTCCCCGTTGTATCAATAGCAGCCATTTGATCTGCAAAAACCAGCAGGTGAAATACTTCAGCATAAGTTGTGTCACCAGAAAAGAATATATTGGGGAGGGGTTGCGAATGAGCTTTGTTCCACATGGCAAGTTTTTAACAGAGAAATAATGGCATATTTCAAATTAACATTCCCATCCTAAAGATATATTTTTTCCTAGAGTGTATCCTATTAATTTTGATGGTGTTAGCTTTCAAGTTAGCATGCTGAAGATTACAGCCTTATATTAATTTCCAGTTTATGATCCAGTTATAATTTGCATGAGAAAAAGTGTCTTTATTTCAAATAATCATGAGGTGGATGGCGAGATACTTGTCTGGGTCAAGTAGTTGCCTATCCTTGACTGATCCCCCTCCCTCCGCATTGCCTATGTCCATAATACTATCATTACCTTCTATTGTCTGCTAATCATGTTACTGTTAAAGACACAGGATCTGGGGTTGGTTAATAATGTTGGCAACTCCACTGGGGAGAGGAAATTGGCCAAAGGTTCTCTGGGTGTAAAATGCGATATGTGGCAAATGTGTGCTTGAAAATGCATGCATCCAACAGGTTTACTGGTGAAGACCTAGGATTGGCTGCCAGCCTTGCTCACTGGAGATTTTGTAGGCATACTCAGGATAGCTGTTGTGTGATCTGTGAAGTGGATGGTCCCTTACCTGAGTTGGCTTAGTAAAAGAAGGGACATAGTTCAGTAGTAGAGCATGAGTTTTGCTCTACCACTTTGGGCCCAGGGTCTATATCGGTGTTTTCCAAACTCTGGTCTTCAGCTGTTTTTTGGACTACAATTCCCATCATCCCTGACCACTTCTCCTGCTAGCTAGGGATGATGGGAGTTGTAGTCCAAAAAAAAACAGCTGAAGACCCAAGTTTGGGAAACAGTGCTCTATATGAAGATAAGATTGAGAAAGACTCCTGTCTGGAACCCTGGAGAGATGTCAGCGGAGACCAGGGTTGGGGAACATGCAGCCCTCCAGATGTTGTTAGATTCCATTCCCCATCAGCCCAAGCAAACATGGCCAAAGATCAAGAACAATGGGAGCATCATTTGGAGAGCCAACAGTTCCCCATCCCTGGTGTAGACAATATGAGCTAGATTGACCAATGTCCCTGGAAAGTGGAAGCTAATTTATCTCCAACCCTTAGGTAGCCAGTGCTGTCGTCTCACAAAAACAGCTCAAGATTGTCACAATATCCATTCTTTTAAGGCTCCACCCCTTATCAGGCATTTCCTGTTCTGACTCCACCCCTGACTAAACGGATCCCCTGTGGGTCTGCCTTCTCTAGCCCTACCATAGGGAGCAACACAGGCAGTCGTTGTGATTTATTTATTTTTAAATCTAAAGTCAGCAATTTTTAGATTCCGGGTTAAAACAACTTTCCTGTCTGCTTATTTATTTATTTTACAAATGTTCTGCGGAGAATGCTGCATGCCCCATTGAGGTTTCTCCCATGGATACTTTAGTTTAATAAATGTGCATTGAATGCTTCGTTTAACTTTACTACTGTGAAGCGCCCAGAAAAAACCTGCTTGGATGAGCAACAGTTATGTATGTGCAATTTGTACTCTTATTTCTTTTGTTTTCTTACTTCCTCCCTTCCCTGCCCACTTCCCCCTCCAAAACGGGAAATTAGCATTCAAGGAGTGTATGGTGCATGTTGGTGCATATGATGAGGAAGGGAACAAAGAAATAAATAGCTTAGGGAATCTGCCAGTTGCTGCCTGTTCTGCCTCTTGAGTTTCTCTTCTCCCAAGTTACCTCTTCTTACCTTGTCTGTATAAATCACCTGGTGCTTCATGCTCCATGCTTCCCTGTGTGGCCAGATGCTTAGGGACAGTATTTCCAGGATTGTATTCCTGGTAAGGAAATGGCAACGGAGACAAACAAGCTACAACCCCACACAGGATGCTTAAATCCATTGATGGAGCTCTGGGTTGGATATTTGTAGTCCTGGTGCTTTAATTTATATTTACAATGGTACCTCGGGTTACAGACGCTTCAGTGGTACAGACGCTTCAGGTTACAGATGCCGCTAACCCAGAAATATTACCTCGGGTTAAGAACTTTGTTTCAGGATGAGAACAGAAATCGCGCGGCAGCGGGGCAGCGGCAGCAGCAGCGGGAGGCCCCATTAACTAAAGTGGTTGCTCAGGTTAAGAACAATTTCAGGTTAAGACCGGACCTCCAGAACAAATTAAGTTCTTAACCCAAGGTACCACTGTATATCCCATCTTTCATCGAAGGAGCTCAAGGTGGTCTAAATAGCAGCAGCTGAAGGAGGTGAATGGGAAGCAGGCAGCTAGCTGAGATAGGGAGAGTGGGGAAACATAAATAGTTTAATATCAGCCCCCTTTTGGAAGCAGCCATCTCCAAGAAGCTGCTGTTTTGGGGAGACATCAGGTCTAGGACTCATTGAGGCTATATGCCATTTGCCTGAGTGGTAGTAGCTGCCCTGCACACTCCACAAAACAACATACCTTGCATTTATTGGCGCTGAGGAAGACATAAGCAAAGACTGCTAGGGTGGTGGGTGACTCTGCCAGCAGTGACTCCAAAGGGGAGATACCAAAGGGATTATCTCTTTGGGTTGACCTTTGGGGTGTGACAAGGAAATGGGCTCATCCCCTTTTTAGTTGTTTTGTAGGGAAGGGTTTTGTGTGTTGTATTGTGTTACTTTTTTAGATGACAGTGTGCATAAGCATACCCTCCAACATTCCTCAGATGAAAATAGAGCCATTTTCCACTTTCACCAAATGACCCTGCTGGACTGTGGGCTCTGCCGCCACTGCCGCTGCTGACAAGCATTTCCTTTCAGAAGAAGGGCAAGTGCCTCCATCACTTGACCAATGCAACACAGCACACACAGCCTCCATGGTCCTGAGAAAATCCCTTAATCTCAATTTTATTTTATTCTTTGGTACATTTACAAAAAGAAAAACACACAATAATAAATCAGTTTTAGGAAGGGGAAAGACTAGGTGTGGAGGCATAAATATAATTATCTAAATCAAGATTCTAGTGCTCTCTTCTGCTTCCCATTCCTTCCTGCCCAGGGCAGCCCTGCCCTCTGCCTCCGCCTCAGAACCAGTGCGTTATGCTGGACTGGGCCTTGGTGGTGGTAGCCCCTCCTCTTCCTCACCTGCTCTCCAACAGCTGCTACAAGCTACCTAAGGGAGGAGGCCAGCAGCAGCAGCCATGGAGAGGCAACAGGATGCTCCCTCGCTCCCTCTGCCACTTGGGTCAAGCGCCAACAAATCCTCATCAGTGGTGGCAGCACTGGCAAAGGGAAATAGAGACATTCTGGGGTTAAATCAGAAGCCAGGATGGCTTTTGTAATTCCAGGACTGTTTCTGGAAAATCAAGGCACTTGGAGGGTATGCATACAAGGCTTAGTTACCATTTTACTAAATGGAACTTATGTTCTCTGGTGACTGAAAATTTGGAACAGCAAATGTTTCCTCGGTGGTGCCTTTCGTGCAGTTGGTCAGCCTCAGGGCCACAGCCTCAGGCCACAGGTTAACCCCAGAAAGCAAGGTTTAAAAAACACTTAAACCAGCATTTGAGGACAGTCCAGAGGAAAGTGCAAGGTGGAATGTGACCTCAGGCTAGACCTCAGGCCTAGCATGTATAAGATCAGCATCACAGATAATTTTAAGATACCGCTTGCGGACAGTTGTATTCTGCCTGCCTTTTTCTGGTCATGCGAAGCTCGTTGTTTTCTGGCTTTGTATATTAAAGTAAAACTACAATCTGACACCTGTCTTCTCACATGTAAACCCCACTATGTTCAATGTGGCTTCCTTCCAGTACATGTGTATAGATAGCAGTAGTGGCAAAGCTTCAGACCATGGGCCAAATCAATCTTGGCAGGCCTCTGCATTTGTCCTGTGAGACAGTTTCAGCCCAGCCATATCCACCTGCCCTATACTTCACATCAGTGGTGGGGCAGGTAAAACCATGGCTGGGTCAAAAGTCAGTTTGCAAGCCCTGCTGGCCAGCTGATTCATGGACCTCACAAAGCCCTGTGCACTAGTATTTGCAAGCGCCAACAGTCAGCTGGTCATCGGTGCTGGCAAAGTGCTGTGCATGGGGCTCTGCTTACAAAATGCAGATTGCACCTTTGATCTAAAACCATGTGAGCAAAATGACTCACTTATCTGTCACTGTGATGTTAGGTGATGGACAGGTGGGTGGCCCTGTAGGTGGTGGCAGAGATAAGGACCTGGCCCACTGGCTGGATCCAGTTCCCCATCCCTGTCATCTAGAATTCCAGCTGCAATCCTATACTTATTTGGGAGTGGGATTTAGTTCTGGGGAGACTTACATAGGATTGCAGTGTAAGTCATAAAGTGCTATACACAGATAACTGTGCATGCTAGAATGGCATCATTGTAATGTGTTGGATTGAACTCCCGCGGACCTAGGCCCAACAAAGGAAGGTGCCTTTTGCCAAGTCAAATCATTGGTCCATCGAGCTCAGTGTTGTCTACACTGATTGGCAGCAGCTCTCTGGGCTTTCAAGCAGTCTCTTCCAGCCCTACCTGGAGATGCCAGGGATTGAACCTGGGACCTTCTGCATGCACAGCAAAAGCTCAACCGATGAGATACAGCCCTTATGGCTGCAGAAGATCACAGATTTGCTGGTTCTCTTTTGCTTACACTTTGCTTGCCCGGTGAAGGAAGCTGAGCTAGCAAACAGCACCCTTCCTTGTTCACTCAGCATATTTCAGCTAATGCTGCCTTGACAGAGCAATAATTTACTTACAGGGAAAGTGCAGTGTCTCCTCTTGCATGGCAGCTGGTGGCCATCTCTGCTGTAAATCATGTCCAAACCCTGTGAATGCCTTGTTGGGAAGAACCAAGTCAACTTTCAGTTCTCTGGTATCAAGCTGGATAACTTAATAGCTCCATTGTTTATTCAGGCATTTTCCATGGAAGGTGCTCAGTGTGTGTGTGTGTGCGTGTGCAAGCATTGGCCGCTCACCTTCCACTCCTCAGTGTGCACTTCTCGAAATGTGTTGCACACTCCTGCCACTTATCTTCGCACAAAATGTTGTGAGCCAAGAGCCCTTGGTTTGGCCAAAGGGTGTTGGGTTTCTTGCAGTTAGGAAGAGAAGGAGGTATGGTGCCAATATGGAAAGAACAAAGAGGAACCCTCCGAGTTCCAGTTTTTCAGCAGATGGTAGGATACCCACACTGAACTCAAAATACTGTTGTCCCTGGAGGTTTTCTTCCTCTGCTGGTTTGAAATCTCCCAAGTGATGTCCCATGTTTGCATCTCTCACTAAGCTATCAGTTGGGCTCCTATCCCTGAAGGGTATGCTCTGTCTTCACAGCTGGAGGCAGCAATGGTTCTGAATGCCACTTGCCGGGAATTGCAGGTAGGCTGAGTGCTCTTGTGCTCAGGTCCTGCCTTCAGACTTCCCACATCTGGTTGGCCACATCTGGTTCCCATCTGGTCGGCCACCATGAGAAAATATGCTGGACTAGATGGGCCATTGGCCTGACCCAACAGGCTCTTCTTATGTCCTTATGATCAAGTAATTCCTTTTTTATTAAAAAACCCCACTTATCTATTGATTTTTTCCTTTAAAAAGAAAAAGACCATAAATTACTTTATCCATTGACTTCCCGTCCTCCCCTTCCATGGTTTCCATATTTACCTTGAATGCTGCATATTTCACATATACTATTCAACACATCCATTTTAGCCCATTTATCTTAATAATTAACACTGTTGCTTATATTTCAAGTCCCGCTCACGTTTTCATCTCACTCCAGTAGTTCTTTAAATACGCAATAAAAGTCTTCCAGTCCTCAAGGAATTTTTCGTCATTTTGGTCTCCAGTCTTTGCTGCTAATCTTGCCAGTTCCGCATATGCCATCATTTTCAGAAGCCGTTCTCCCTTCGTTGGCGCCTCTCCTTCTTTCCATCTTTGGGCATAATTCAGCTGGAAAGATGTGAAGTGGCTCCACGCTGATCCACAATCCCTTCCCCTCCACAAACCTTTGCAGGCTCACGTGCAAATCCACCATTCGGTTTCAGGACCAGACCTGCTCTGGTAAATACCGCTGAGAAGCTGCAGCGAGACATGCGCTGAGTAAAAGGGGGCCTGGACTCTGCATCATTTATCTTGAGAAGAAAGGATCATCCTGCATGACAAAACTCAGTCAGACGTAGAAGGTGAAACACCGAAACCTCATTACGCTAATTAGTGGCAGTGTGTTCAAGCTATCGAGAGGCAAGGGGGAGCTGACAAAGTAATGCTTCAGAAGAGCGTTTGCCCGAGAGGAAGCATTATGCACCGAGCCTTCATTAGTGGGAGCTGGAATGGGGAAGGCGCTGCCCCCCCTCCCCACTGGTGCAATGTCTCCCCTCCATAAGCAGGAAGGAGACCTTCAGCGGCATCATTAAGCTGGTTGGCAGCCAAATGTCACTTGGCAAGATGAGTTCTGATGCGTTTGTGTGCTGGTTGAAATATAGATGAGGAGGGAGAAGGGGGGGAAAGCTCTGTCTGCAAGAGGCAGAGGCCTCTTTGTCCGATGGTCAGCACTGTGTAAAATTGCTAGCCCCACGAGACTTGGGAAGGAGGCTGACAGGGGCAAGAAAGTCAGTCCTGCCAAGCAGTGCCTCAGCCCCAATTCTGGAGCCCTATAAATTAAAACTCTGATTTTTGTATGTGCAGGAGGAGGTGGATTTTTTTATTACTTTAGTGCATTTATTTTTTGCAAGTGCATTTGAAACAACCCCAAGGAATCAAGAGTGAAATAAGATGCAGTGGGGGTAGTGGTTAGAGCGTTGGACATGGAAGATCATGGTTCAAATTCCCGCTCAGCCATGAAGCTCACTGGGTGACCTTGGGCCTGTCATTTTCTCTCGGCCTAACCTACCTTGTGGGGTTGTTGAGGGATTAAAATAAAGGTGAGGGTGGGGACAGGTGTATATGTCATTTTGAGCTCCTTGGAGGAAAGGTGGGTTAAATAAAAACAAAAACTAATATTACACTGAATTGTTTCTTAAAGAGGAAATGTTGCGTGGCGAGTTCCTGCCTCCCACCAGTAGAAATAAAGACACGTGACACCGTTATTTTAGGTTAATGGGCTAAAATTGGCCACAACTTTATTGGTTACAGGTAAAGAGCGGCATTGGCTTAGGCATTGGTCCTATCCGACTATCCGGCTTCAGCCTGTTTGCTTGAAGACTGGGAAGGGTTAACACCAGCAGGGGGAGCCCTGCTGATGCACATCAACTAGGGACTCCCCCGGGGTCACTGCTCGTGGGCACGCTTTAGGCCCTGGCCTCCACAGGCTTCGGACGAGGCCACACCCCCCAGAATCCTTTAACGGACTACCCTTCAATATTTGGAGGAGGTGATGGCGCTCCCCCACCATATCTACATAACAATACCCGTACCTAACCGCCACTTGAGCAAAGCTCACCGCCAATACTCTCAAACCTGCAACCAATCTCTAATCCTAGAAAATATGTCGTCCAGTCAAACATCGTTTCCCTCATCGGACAAAAACTAATATTACACTGAATTGTTTCTTAAAGAGGAAATGTTATTGATATAATTAAATAAGGTGTATTCCACCCTTTGTCAGCAGACCTCAGAGTAGGGACATAGCACAAGTTTTGAAAAAAGTGGAACATGCCCTGTACAAGCAAACCCCATTTCAGAAACCTGATGAGTTTAGATGACTGTACAATAAGAAAATTAGGGTTGAACGAAAATGGCTATTTGTGAGGGGTGAAAGGGACATTTTGCTAAATATTCTTGCTGGGGTAGTATGGTGTGGTGGAGATACATGAAATTATCCAGCTGTTTCCCCCCAGAAAATTCTCTTCAGCAATATTCTGGCTCATTTAACGTTGACTGAAATTCAGTTGTTAGTTCATATTAGCAGACGAAGGAAGGCATGAGCTAAGAGAGAACTGGGAGGGGGAGGGTTCAGCTGACTTCAACAATATTAAAATAATATTAAGCAATATTAAAACTGGATGCAGAGTTGCGCCCAAAATTTACGAGAAGGGCATTTGGGTGGAGCAAGAAAAAAAGAAGACTGTCAAAATGTTAGTCAAGGAAATTCTGTTCTGAGAAATTTCAGCCCACCCTTTGAGTAAACAGAGGGAACAAGATCCAGTGCAATGTTAGTGCAAGAGGAGATTACATTGTTGCACAAGTGGTTGCACAAGCAGTGGTGTTAGAGGTAGCGCACAATGATTAACTCTTACCAGGTATAGAAGTTGCAGTTGTGCCAGGGATAGGACAACCCCTTTTGGAATTGCAAGATGCCCATTAGATTCTATGTTGAGAATGGAATCCCTGGTAGCAGAATAGCTGGTGCCCAAGCAGACTCCCACAGTTGGACATCACCCAGCATACAGCAAATGGAGGAGTATTTGGCCGTGTGTTATGGGGGATGTATGCGATGGTGACCTTGACCTAACAATAAGAAGTAAAAGCGGCACCTTATTTTCATTTGTGAAGTGTTGCAAGTGGGGAGGCTAGACTTGAATCCTCCCTCCTAGCTTTACAGCTGACAGGGGAAAGAATGGAAATATTTGGTCCTCCCTGGGGATTCTGAGGACTGTGCCTTCGGAACATTTGACTAGGCTCCGGATTGCAAGCAGACCATTAATCTTGAATGGGAGTAGAGCTGTGTGAGTCATCTTGGCAGAATCCTTTTGACCCGGCCTGGCCTCTTCCTCTTGCATCTTGACTGTGTGCGGAAATGTGCCTTTTTGCTCTATTAGAGATGCTGCGATGACCAGCCAGCTGGTGCCTTATTTTGTTATTGCCATGATTATGTGTGGAGTCGACAGGTCCGCCCCAGCCCCCAAGTCTTGTTAGCTTCTTCTAGTGCTGGGGTGGTGGGATTGCATAGACAAAGGAGGTGTGCAACTAAGCAGAGCAGAAGGGATTCCTTCATGAAAAACACCTGCTCATGCCCTGTGGCTTTCCAGCTGTGTTTAGTTATGTGTGCTTGCAATGGTCTGAAGTGTTGTAATCCCTTGGCAAAGCAACAGCATCACCTATCTCTGTCTCCTCGAGTCGATCAGGGTGAAGAGTCCTCTGAGTGTCATGCTGATGAAAGCCCTTTGGCTGCCCCAGGTGCAGAACTGATGACTTCCAGGAGGAAATGACAAAAGGCTCGGGAGATGTTCTGCAGCTTTACACTAGGCTGACCCAGCGAATACCGCTAATAATACTGTAGAGATATATATATGGTGATCTCTTGTTATAGTTGCTAAAAAGCTGTAGTGCATTTTTCCAGGGCTGTTGGCTGAATAACATATTGTCTTTTGGTCTATCTTTTAACCTATCAGTTGGTTGTATTTAAATACATTTGCATATTGTTGGCTGTTGGGAGAAGCAATCAAGGAGGGCTATTGCATTTCCACTACACTTTTGGACTTCTTATTGGCCACTGCGGAGAACAGGATGAGGTGGACCCTTGGTCCGATCTAGTCCAGCTCTTATGTTCTTACCAATAAATAATAATAATAATAATAATAATAATAATAATAATAATAATAATAAAAATAAAATAATAATAATTTATACCCTGCCCATCTGGCTGGGTTTCCCCAGCTAACTTCAGTGTAAATGACTTTTTCAGGCCTTGGGTTTGCAATTACAACCTAGTGCAATTTTTACTGCAGAATGTGCACAGAAGCAGATAGTCCTTCTAGGACTTGGGGTGAGGAACTTGTGGCCCTCCAGAAATTGCTGGACTCCTGTTCCCATAAGCCACAACCAGGATGGTTGATGATGGTCATTGATGATGGGAGCTGGAATTCAACAAGATTTGGAAGGCCACCAGTTTCTCAACCCTATCTTAGGATGTTGTCACCTGTTCAACAGTTAAAACAGTGTCCTCAAATTTCAGCCACTTACCACTTACCATTTCCTTTTTCTGTATATATAAAGCACCAGGGGAGAAATTCTGAGAAAAAACTGAATTGGGGATGAACATTTAAGTTTCCATTCAGAGTTTTGTTCATGGAAACAGCAAAAGAATGTCCCTACCAAGCTATTTATTTATTTCTACTCCAGTATCCTCCCTGCTTTTGGCTCAGTCCTTGCCCACTTATTGGGATGCAACACACCTTATGAGCTGTTTCTCTCTCTCTCTTTAAAAAAAATGTAAACTAATATAGGATAGCAGATTCCTTCTAAGGTCACAACCTTGGTGTGTTTAGGGGACATTTTACTACCCCAAGATACAATGGAATTTGGCTTAAGGTCGAAAAACAACTCGCAAAACATTTAAAGGTTTGTTTTATGGCTTTCAGTCAAGGTGAAGGAGAAAAGGATGCAGTTTCAGGTCTGGCTGTGGGAGGAGATCTGAAGAGAACAAGAGCGTAGGCAGGAGGACCCACATGTGGGAACATGCTCTGCGTTCATGATGGCAGGATGTAGAGCTTCAGAATGCCAGTTGCTGGAAACCACAGGTTGGGAGAGTGCTCTTGTGCTCAGGTCCTGCTTGATGCCTTCTCACAGGCATCTGATTGGCCACTTTGAGTCCAGGATGCAGGAATGGATGGACCATTGGCTTGATCCAACAGGCTCTTCTGAAGAGGTCTAGTGATACTTTGTGGTTAAATTGCCCCAAACCAGTATGTTTTAAGTGCATTTTTAATGCTGCTCCTTTTTTCTTTGAAGCACTCTACACAATCACTACAGAGAAGATGAGACAATCACTTTTTTTAAAAAAGCATCTGTACATTTGACATTTGTAATCCATAGGCCTGTTGAATTATGTATAAGACCAGTCAGTCTGTATGAAGAACCCATGAGTGAGCCAGAAATAAGCTCTTAAGGGGCGGTGGGGGCGGGAATCCAAAGGACAAGAGACACAGCCCTTCCTAAATGGCATTCCTGCTGAGAGGGGAGAACTTGCTCTTTGATAAATGAAAGCTGCAGCTTATTATCAGGAGAAAGGGCAACTTTATATATTTCTTTGGAGTGCCCAGTCAAAATATCACATTAGAACCAAAACAGCTTAAAAAGAAGAGGAAAACACACACACACCATAGTAGTCCCCCTCCCAAAGGCTTACAGCCAGGCCATCTAAGGGAACATCTTGTGTATAAAAGATGCTGGAAGATTTCTTCCAGTTTGCATTTTGAATGGAATTCACACATCCTGGATCAGACCGCAGTTAACCTTTGTTATTCTGGAGTTCTCGGCTCACCTTGGAAAGCATATGAAATTGCAAGTGAAAATGCATTTTATGGTAAAACGCATACCAAGAATGTGTATTTTGTGGTACAATGCATTAAAATGTGGATTTCCAAAAGTGTTGTTTTTTTTAAAGCAGAATCCTGTGAAAACAGGATGGAACTGACTAATGAATGAACAGGTGCAAAACTGGAAGACTGATCTGTCCATCCCTCCCTGCAGTTAAGATCTGCTAGTGAGGTCCTGCTTCAAATTCCATCTCATATGAATCCTAGATAAACTTTCATGAGAAGCAGGGTCTTTTCTGCTGTGGCCCTAGTGTTTTGGAAGATCCTTTGTGAGGTCTGCATGTCTTTTTAGAGGCAGTTCAAGATACCTTTCCCACACACACCTGGAGTTGATTTATTAATTTTGCTGCAGTTGTTTCGTACCAATGCTTTATGTATTTTAAACGGTATTTTTGTACATATACTACTTTGGATATGCTTTTTAAATATCACACACACACACACACACACCTTTTTCAAACAAGAGCTAAAATAGATAGTAACTTTCAGTATCAGCAGTTAAACATGCTCTCACCAGTAATCCTTCACCAATTTAATCTGTTTAATTTACAAAACAAGCTCGGGAGTTGCTATATCTTACATCATGTCCCATGTAACCACATTTTCAGGGAGAGAATGGAAAAAGGGATCCCTTCCATCTGTACCTCTCCTCTTTTTCTCCATGCTTTAAAAAATGTTGATTCATTTCCCAGCCTGCTCTTTAGCCTCCCAGAACATGCCCAACTGCCTAATCACAGTATTCTCTGCTGTTCGCAGATTGAAAAAATATTTCTGCATTAAATCATGTTAAGCATAAAATAATTCACATTTATGTATCCTCCCTGGATTTTTATGTGTGGAAGGCACAAAGATCTATTCAAAGGGAATGGCACAATTGATCAGCTTCCCTGTGACAATTACTGTCATGGGGGTAACCCAATAAACTTCCCATTCTCCTTCAAATATGGAGGGAGCTCACCACATTAACTTCCAAGTTTATACCCTGATTATAGGCCCCTTAGCAAGTTAAATATAGCCCTTTTAAAGGTGTGGGGGGTGCACTCTGTTCATATTTTCATCAGACACATATCACGCTAGTGCTGAGGGATCTGCACTGCCTGCTACATACATACAAAACCCTAAATCTCCACACCAGGTTACCTGAAAATAAGTATTCTACTTCACTTCCCATGAAGGGCACTGTGATTAGCTGATGGGACCTGGTTTTGTCATGGCCTGATGGTTATTGGCTTTCTTATGGGTTGTGGAATGCCCTCCCTGCTGAAATATGAGAGGGCCCATCCCTGTTGTGACATCACACCAGCTCCTGAAGAGACACCTGTTCAGACAAGCCTCCCCCTGAACTCTACTTGTGATCTCATTGTTTAAACTGTTTAAGTGTTTTCAAAATGGGTAGAGCAATTAATAGAAACCATCTTGGTTCAGGCCAAGGGAGCCAGCGTTTGTCCACAGACAGCTTTCTGGGTCATGTGGCCAGCATGACTAAACCGCTTCTGGCACAACGGAACACCGTGAGGGAAACTAAAGCACATGGAAACGCCATTTAGCTTCCCACCACAGTGGTACCTATTTATCTACTTGCACTGGCGTGCTTTTGAACTGCTAGGTTAGCAGGAGCTGGGACAGAGCAATGGGAACTCACCCCATCGCAGGGATTCAAACCACTGACCTTCCAATCGGCAAGCCCAAGAGGCTCGGTGGTTTAGGCTACAGCGCCACCTGCTCCCACCCTCTGCCACTGAACAATGGTCTTTGCTAGGGGTTGCTGATGCAGTACACTCCAGATCTTATTGGATGACAACTGCCATCAGACATCTGGAGAGTGCAATTATGGCTACCCCTGGTGTGAACTGTCCTGAGAGCATATGAATATCAGAAGCTATCCAGTGCTTTAAATGTATGGTGTGAATGTGGCCTGTGGTACCACTTTCAACAGTTATGGCTTCCTCAAAAGAATTCCAGGAGTTGTAGTTTGTTAAGGAAGCTGAAAGTTATTAGGAGACCCCCTACTCCCGTGCTAAAGTCCCAGAGTTTCCCATGCAGAGGGATAGATTATTAAATGCTCTGGGAATTGTAGCTTTGTGAGGGGAGTTGAGGTCTCCTAACTACTCAGCACCCTTAACAAACTACACTTCCCAGGATTCTCTGGGGGAAGCCGTGGCTGTGTTTAAAGTGGTATCACAGTGCTTTAAATGTAAGGTGTGAAAGTGGCTCATTTAGAGGGCACCAGGTTGGTGAGGACTGGTATATAGGATTGGCATTTGAACTGGCTACAGGAAAAGGAAAAGATTTGTGTTTTTTAAAAATAAAAAAGAAAAGAGAGAGAAGGATTCAGCAAAAGAAACACTAAGTGAGAAAGGGAAAGACAAATAGAGAGAGGGAGGGAGGGAGGGAAACAAAGACAAATTCAGATGCAGACACTGATAAGGAGACAGAAAACCACAGTAGGCATAATACAAAAGGGAAGAGAATGAAACACTAGAGAATGAGAGAGACAAAGAGAGCAGGAGGGAGTCACGAGTCACTTCTTAGGGAGAAAATGCCGCTGCAGCAGGGAGATAAAACTGATTCCAAAATCTTCTGCCCATTACAGATAACTAGAAAGACAGGGCCCATCATATGGAGTGAGTGATGTTAGGACTGATAATAATAGCACCTGGGGCACAGCCAGCTATAAAAATCTAAAGGGACATATTGTGTTTGATAGCTGGAGAGCCGCTTTGCAATTCACTGCGCATCCTAATAAGAGTGAGGAAAGCAGTGTCGGCAGTGGGCAGGAATATCTATAGAAGGGAAAGAGATGCAAGTACACACCAGGATGCCTTTGGAGCAGCATGGGGCAGCATCAATGCAATGTGCGGCTAAATGGCTCCTGCCAAGGAACAAGGGGAAGGAGAGCTTTGTGTCGGCACATTATGGAATCTCTGGGCCGTGTTCTCAGCAGAAGCACAAAGGAGCAGGAAGCCATCGCTCGTCCTCCCCACCTGAAAAGAAGCACATCACATTCCCAAGGAGAACTTAACCCTCACCATCACCACAAGGCAGTGGTTCATTTATTTATTTGTGGCATTTATATCCCTCCTGAGCTCAAGGGAGCATCTATAGTTCTCCCCCTCCCAATTTAATCCCCACAAAAACCCTGGGAGTTAGGGTAGGCTAAGAGACAGTGACTGGCCCAGGCACCTAGTGAGGTTCTTGGTTGACTGGGGATTTGAGCCCAGGTTCAACACTCTAACTCAAGATCACCAGTGTGCTTCCCCTGAGCCCAATGGGCCTCGTAAAGGTTGTCACCTGGTGCCCATGAAGCCACTGCCCCCTTGGTCATGAGAGGATGAGGTACACTGAGCCTCTTCGACTTGCCAGTCAGAAGGTCGGCAGTTTGAGTTTGCATGACGGGGTGAGCTCCCTTTGCTCCTGCCAACCTAGAAGTTCAAAAGCATACCTGTGCAAGTAGATAAATAGGTATCACTGTGGCGGGAAGGTAAACAGCATTTCCATGCACTCTGGCTTCCGTCACGGTGTTCCATTGTGCCAAAAGCAGTTTAGTCATGCTGGCCACAGGACCTGGAAAGCTGTCTGTGGGCAAACACCAGCTCCCTTGGCCTGAAGCGAGATGAGTACCACACCCCATAGTCCAGTTTGACTAGACTTAACCATCCAGGGGTCCTTTACCCAGTGGCAGAGTATCTCCTCTGCATGCAAAAGGTCCCAGGTTCAAACTCCACCATCTCCAGATAGGATTGGGGAAAACTGCTGACTAAAACCCCAGAGAACCACTGCCAGCCATTGTAGACAATACTGAGCTAGGTGGATCAATGGTTAGACTCAATATAAGGCAACTTCCTGTTTTCCATTGTCTTGTACAGCAGCTTGTGAATGCATATTGACAACATCTTCCTCAGCTCAATGTGGCTCTGGTAATTGAACCTTGACAATAAGCCCACAAAAATATAGCTGTTTATTTGTGGGGAAATACCACCACCATTGGGGACGTGGGTGGTGCTGTGGGTTAAACTACAGAGCCTAGGACTTGCTGAACAGAAGGTCGGCGGTTCGAATCCCCACAACAGGGTGAGCTCTCGTTGCTCGGTCCCAGCTCCTGCCAACCTAGCAGTTTGAAAGCACGTCAAAGTGCAAGTAGATAAATAGGTACAGCTCCGGCGGGAAGCTAAACAGTGTTTCTGTGTGCTGCTCTGGTTTGCCAGAAGCGGCTTAGTCATGCTGGCCACATGACCCGGAAGCTGTACACCAGCTCCCTTGGCCAATAAAGCGAGATGAGCGCCACAACCCCAGAGTCGGCCACGACTGGACCTAATGGTCAGGGGTACCTTTACCTTTACCTTTACCACCACCATCATCAACAACAATAACAGGATCAAATTCATAGGAACATAGGAAGCTTCCTTTTTTCTCAGCTTGGTTGTTGGCACACACTGGAAGAGGAGGAAGAAGTAAGAAGTTCTAGCTTCTTGGTAGAGAATCTGCTTTCATGGAAAAGTTCACAGTTCCAATCCTTGGCATCTCCAAGTACATACTGTCCAACTTTTTCAGATAAAAAAACCTCAGGATGTGCATCTTCCAGGACATGCTCCCAGGCGAGTAATGAGACCCGTTCCGCCCTCTCACCCCCCAAAGCATGGATGCTTTAGTTGAGATTCTTGCATTGCAGGGGGTTGGACTAGAAGACCCTGAGAGTCCCTTCCAACTCTAAAATTCTATGACTCTATTCTATGAAAAGCACTTTTTTTTGGGTGAGAGTAGGCCGCCTAAAATGGCCACCCCGATCTCACACGTAAATACTGGATGCACCTTTTTTCTGGGACACTTGGTGGGTATGCAAGTAGGGCTAGGAATAATCCCTGTCTGGAACCCTGGAAAGCTGCTGCCAATCACTGTAGATGATCCTGATCTAGATGGACCAATGGTCTGACTCAGTTATCAGACCGGTTCATGGGTTCCTGAATCCTGATCATTGTCTATGTTGGCTTTGGCTGGTTGGAGCTGGAATCTAGCCACATCTGCAGGGCATGACGTTAGCTTCCGCTGCCCTCGAGCATCTCCCCAAATCCTCCAGATGTTTTGGACTACACCTCCCACCAGCCCCAGCCAGTATGAATGAGATGGACACCAGCTGTACAGAATGTACCGTTTTTCATTATTAGCAGATTCCAGTTCACTGAGAATGAGAAACTGCAAGTGCTTTACTATCTACAGCATGCATTGTAAGGGGGCAGATGACTAAAATTGCAGGGTCAAAAAGGAGAGTCGAGAGAAAGGGATAATGCTCTAGTGGAGCTTGTGATGCTGTAAAAAAATAATAATGAAGAAAGCCTCAAGCACATTTGCCTTTCCTTTAAAAAAGGGTGTTAAATTAAGGCATTATTATAAAAACAAAGCAAACGGCAAAGTATGTAATAAATTGCTTTATGCAGAATGAGAAATAAAACCCTCAATACTTCTGGCAATCTATAAAAGCCTGTAACTTTGTGCTCAGTACAGACCATTAATATTTTACAAAACTAGATAATGATTTGGATAAAGTAACTGGAGAGCCCCTTCTGGCTGTACACAACAGAAAGGCTATATAATCCAGCAGTGGTTTACATAAGCTGCTATGCAAATGACTCCCATTTCAAACACTCTGGATGCTGCAGTTAAAGCAGGGCTGGGGAGCTGCAGGCCAAGGACCAAAAGCTACTCTCTAGCCTCCCTAGTTGGCCTTTGGAACTCAGGCCATAATGCTCCCCAGGCCACACCCCCTCTCACAGGCCACACCCCCTCTCACAGGCCACACCCTCCCTTGAGTGCTTTTGCTTGGTTGAAATGTGTCATTGAACTATGATAGAGCCAATTGCTTGTGTGCAAGGAGTATGGAGGGATGTGTGGTGCGTGTGTGTCTGAAAACCTGGGTTTTGCACAACTGGAATGTACAAGCTACTGATCAAAGGTAAGAACCACCTCCAATGCTCTCCCCACTTTTGCATCGCACCTTCTGCATCGCACTGGTACATGACCTCTGGACCTCTCTACCAGGGAACGTGGCCCCCAGGCTGAAGATTATGCTTAGACTTAACCGTCATGAATTGGTCCAATCCTCTTGTAAAGTTGGTGGCCACCACTGGTTCCTGTGGGTGCTAGTTTCATAGTTTCGCTATGTCAAGAAGTACTTTCTTTTATCTGTCTTGAAGCTTCCAGTATTCAGCTTCATTGGATATCTGCAAGTTTAGTATATATTTCAGGATATCTGAGGCCAATTTTCAGCCCTGGTCAAGTTGTACCTGGGGAGAAATGCGTCACCATAGAGCCCCGCTCGCATTATACAGCCAACAGGGAGCTATTTAAAGCAACACTCCTGTGTAGCATCTCTTAGGTACGGATGTTTGCAAAGTATTTTACAATAAAGAGTCTTTTTTTGAATTACATATATTGCTCTCGCTGTAAAAATAAGACTGCCCCTAATATTGTTAAGTCCAACAGTACATGCCTCAGCAGGCAAAGAAAGTGATAATGAATACAGCACAGAAATGAAGCTTCTAAAATAAACAACTCTGGAGATTTGACTTCATTCAATTCCATCAAAATTGAAAGTGTGCAGGAATAAAGAACAGTGTGAGTAGCCAAGCCTGCCCTGGCTCTCAACACCTTTTGTGAGGATTACCGAGTTGCGGTTTTCAATCTTTTTCTTTTTTCATTCTTAGATTTCTTCTTCTTCTTTGATTCTAGCCAACGATGCTCCTTAAGCGCGGATGACTTGAATAGGCGATGGCTGAATCCCAGTCCAGCATGCCAGCCCACCATTTACCACACAAAGGGCCTCCTTTACTATCTCAGTACTCAAGGCCGAACTCCAGTGGTGAGTCTTTGTCGTTCGTATTTGCTTTGCCCAACTATCCTTAGACTATTATCTGCCTCTGCTGCAGAGGTGGGGGACCTGTGGCCCTCCACCACAACATGGGGTCCGAGTGGAAAGATACATTGGATTTAGTTCACATTTAAAGGCAAACCAACCCACTGTGCATTTTCCAGAACAATACATGTACCAAAAGACAGTCCTCCTTTGAAATTTGCACTTCTTCAAATTCCACAGTACAGTTCTCCAGCCTATAAATGTGTACAAAAAATGCATATACTGAGCTCAAGTGAGTTAAGCAATGAGTTTACAAAAAAAAAAAAAAAAAGCATTTTATTAGGGGAGATCGTTTTGCAAAAATTGTTTCGTTAGCAGAAATTCACAGTATAATGCCAGTGAACTTTCATGAATATTTTTAAAAAGAAAAATCAGATTCCCCCCTCTTTTAACTAGTCAGTATTGATTGTTATTGGTTTTATTTGTGGTTTTAATGATGTTTTATGGATCTTTTGTTGATTTTGTCCTTATATATTGTAGTCAGCCTTATGTAAGAGCAGATTAAAATGCATCAAAGAATATGAATAAACAGATATATAGATAAACCAACAAGGGAATGTAGGGAACTGAACCTGGGTCCCTCTGCATGCAATGCATGTGCTCTTCCACTAAATTACAGGCTTTCCATCTATGGTATAGCCTCTGTGAAAACCAGGCCAAAGTGCCCTTGACTAAGCCCATCTATGCAAATATGGGATTGAAAGATAGAAAGAGCCCCACAAGTGTAAATACCCATGGGTAGAGATGACAGGAAGTTTGCTTATGTTCACATTTTGTCAGGCTTTGGGGAATCAGAACCCTCCTCTGGTGGCAGCAAAGAAACAGATAAAAAGAGAAGAGTTCTTACCAATTAGTTTATTCAATAATCACAGTGAGAGACAAAAGAATGTGGTCTCTCTCTAGAAATGCCATTGCTCCAACTGTAATCCCCCTCCTTCATCTCCCCTACTCTACATCAGTCCTGCGTCGGCTAATCTGAGCCTTCCGCCACTGAGCTCTCTGCTGTACTACTCTCAATGCGTTGGTCCTGGGAGAAGGGGGGTTATGAATGCTTTCGAAGGACACTGAATCTGTCAGCTGTCTCTCCCCTGGTGCTGCTTCTTCTTCCTGCTATTCCTCTTCCAATATTTCCCAGCTCTGCTCTCTGCAGCCTCTGAACCATGCCCTTCTGCAGACCACTGATCTAAATCTATACAGTACTCCTGTTCTTGGGAAGGTTCAGGGGAAAGGGTGGTGGCCCCCACCGTTCCTCCTCAGTCCAGCCCCTGACACATTTAAATGTGAATCTATGAAATTTGCACTTTCTGAAACAATATGAGAACTCAAGCACAGCCAGCCTTTAGAATTCACAAACAATGTTTACGAAAGATGCATATATGTAGGATCAAGTGTGCATAAAAAACAGCAATTTGTAAAAATAACATACAAAAAATTGCATTCTGTTTGAAGAAGCTGCCTGCAAAAATGTTTCAATTAGTCGAAAGTACATACCCAGAATGTGTTTATTAAGGATAAATTTGCACTAAAAATTCTGGTGAATTTTCATGAGGGTTTAAAAACAAAACTTTGCAAATTGTGGCTGAAATGTGGAGAACGGAATTTAAGATTGGGGAAATGAGCAAAAGATAGATCTGAAACTGACAGATCCTTCCATCTCTACCTTTGGGCCTCCATCTGCCTTCACTCCTTGGAGTCCAGAAGGGCCTGGAGCTGCGTCTCTTTGCGCAAAGGCCATTGCAAGCTCTCAGCAAACCTTAGCTTTAGACTTGGCTATTGATTCCTTTGTCTCACTCTTTCTTGGCCTTTAGAACATGACAGGCTGTTGGAGAACTGAATTTTCCCTGCCTTTGAAGGGTTCATTGATTTTAGTTTATACATGCTCTCTCTCACACACCTTTCCTCCTTACTTTGGAAGTAAACCTCTTATTTTCCAAGGGAGCTTACAGAACCAAGTTCACCAATAGCCAAACGATTTCAGTGAAGTACTTTGGTCTCATTTGTCCTGGTGACATGTGGACAGCACCCCCCCCCCCATCTCCCATTTCTTCAAAGCGGGAATGGCAGCTTAAAGGAGCAAAGGAAAAGAAAGAGGGAAACTAACAGCTTTTCGATAGGGCAAGCAGCTGAACTGTTGATCACTTTTTCCTGGGAACGAAAGGAACTGCAGGCCTGGCAGACTTTTCTGTTAAGTTCTGCCATGGTAGGATTCCCAGGACACTGTACCCAGAAGAGAAAAATATCCAATAGTGAAAACACACACACAAACCTGCCAATTGAAGACTCAAGTTAAGGTTATCTCATGTTGTCTCAAGCTCCCCAAAGCCAGGAAGCTAACTACCAGGTGTGCCCGGTGATCAGTAATTCTGTTGTGCAATGTCACAAATTGTTCTTGCTTACAACCCTCTCCACCAGGCCAAACCTTTTATTGGTCTTTCAGGCCCAAGTTCAGAGAGGGAGGATGGAGTGCTTTGAACCAAAAATGTCCCACCTTGCCTTATACTGAGTCAGGATGTCGGTTCATGTAGCTCAGTATTGTCCACACTGCCTGGCAGCTGCTATCCAGAGTTTTAGGCAGAAAGTCTCTCCCAGCCATACCTGGAGATGTCGGGGATTGAACCCACAACCTTCTGCTTTCAAGGCAGTTGCTGTGCCACGGAGCCATGGTCCCATGTCTTGCTATATTTGCAGATGAGTCTTCCTGAGAAATGCCACAAGCCTGTTTACTGCTTACATCAGTAGCTGGCAGGGTGGGTTAAGACCAGGATGGGGAACCGTTTTGACTCTGTGGTTCAGCACCTTACTGAGCCCTGACCTAGCAATTCAAATTTGACCAGTGGGAGGGCCTGCCTGCCTGCCAGTTGCTTGATGCCAGACTGATGCCAAGTGATTGGTTGCTTTGAAGTCCTGCAGTCAGGACTGTAAGTCCCAGAGCAAAACTGAATGACTTGACAGTTCAGCTTTCTGATTCTGGTTTGGGAACTGCCGCATGATGAACAAGAACAAAATGTCCATTTGCTATCACGTTGAGATTTTTGCCAGCAGGCATGCTGCAAAACTTCTGTGGTTGCCTTGTGAGCTCAGTTGACTAACTTGGAATTGACGTGAGCTCCTGTGAGCACTTTTTGGGTGGCGGGGAGCGGAGAGGCACTGGCCTAAAAATGACCTGAAATCAGAATCATTAAGCAATTCATTCCTGTTAAAAATCAGAATATTGACTGCCTGTACACTGCCAAAATTCACTTTTTGTGTTGTCTGTTTAAGTGGACGAATTGTTTTTCAAAACTTGCTTTGATATTTTTCATTACTGGCACAATCACCCATCATGAAACTGCTTGGAAACAGAGCTTCATATACCACACCCCTGGTCATGAGGAGTACCACCACTCTCACTCCTATTGCATCAGAAGAGGCCCTCATCTCCCACTGTTTGAACCATCCTGCCAGATACTCATGCAAGGAACAGCAAGATTGCGCAACATCTTTGCTGATCCCAGGGTTATATCTGTTAAGGCATCAGCATTAACTTCCAGTTTCTAAGCTTTGTGGCGCTTGAGCCAATAATATAGCCTTAACTCTAGCCTTCAGCCAGCAGGGTTTTTAATAAGAGTGCCCCAAAATAGGGGTTGTGTTATACATGGGGGGGGGGGTGTTATACACGGAAAAGTATGATATATTTGTTCAGGACTCACAGCACCTTCTCATAGGCCCCAAAAGGTTGGCCACTCCTCATCTGACTACTGCACTTTACTACCATATTCCATAGCTAAATGAATACCGTAGATATTGCACATAGTGCCCACTATGTGGCTGACTGCAGACACTGGGATTTTTTTTGTTTAATTAAAAATGAAATGTGCACATACCACATTAATTTACCAGTAGTTGCTGCCTTGGGCTTTAATGGAACATGGAAACCTTAATAATTTTTGAACCACTGCTCAGAAAGTTACCAAACCAGCAGAGGATCACCTTCCTTAATGAGTCTGGATAAAATACACAACAGTTATCACCAAAATGTGAAAGAAATACATGATAAACCTGTTCAAAATTATGAGTAAGCTTTTGTAGTTTCCTAAACCACCTAACTTTATTAGTACAAATTCTGAAGGGACGCCGCCCCCCACAATCAGTTCTCAGTTTGGTACATTTGTAGACCACATCATTTTGGAAAGTGGGTTGTCTGTCTGTCCATTTGTCTGTTCTGTGTGGGTTCATCCACACCTTGAGATATAATTGCCAAACTCAGCACAAGGTTTCCCAAGGGGCAGGCAGTGGTCTTTGTCAATGTCTAGATGTCTAGATGCACCACTTTGAATCAAGATGGTAGACCAATACACACAGCCCAAATTACACTATCCATTTTAAAATAACTTTTTTGTTTGTTTCTTAGAATACCCAAGCAGCACTGGGCACTTTCTGCTAATAGATTATATACACCAAGTTGCTCCAAGTGTCATTTTTATGAGCTATAGAATTTTGAGATATTTAATGGTGTAGCCTTCTTATTGCTGCTCATCTTAACTTTTTGCTGTTCATATGCCCCTTTAATAATTTGTGGACAGAAGTCCACATGGCTTATCACTGCCTCCTACTGGATTAAATCAGAATGCTTTGCTTGCACCATAGCTCTGATACAGGTACCAAGTCATATATGCCAGCATTTGACAGGTGAAGATAGGGGCACTCTTGTGTACTTCCAGAGGGGAAGCCATGTTTAGTCTGTTACATAAATAAACAAATATAGGGAGTTGTGGAGCTTTAAAGAGTAGCAGATTTATTACGGCATAAGTTTTTGTGGTCTAGAACATCTGGACTTCTGATCAAGTGGGTTTTAGGCTACAGAATTTATGCCACAATAAATCTGTTAGTCTTTAAGGTGCCATAATCAGGCGTGACAACAGAAGCAAATGGCTTGGGGGAGCAAAGCTTTGGCAAATGCAATTATTAGGGGACCATGAATTTAATCTGTGCTTAATAAGATGTGATTAAAAGCTGAGGGAGCAAACAGGCTTGTGGGGATAGTTTGCGTGTGTCTTGTGTAATACTTATAACACTCTGCTGGCTCCTGCCCAACACACACAGACAGAGGCTCCCACTTGTAAGAAAGAAAGAGACTTTTCTTCAGGCAAGTAACAGTACAGGCTCAGCCACAGACACAGTGCTCGGGAGTCACAATATGGGAGTTCAGGAGCAGGGCAAAAAGATTAGAACTGGACGGAAGCAACAAAGATGTCCAAACAAGTTTCCGATACCCTCTCGCCGAGCTTTTTAAAATCAGGTGTGGCGAGCTCAGTTGTGAGGCTCTCTTGCCTCGTAGGAATGTTGAGATTGCAAGTGTGCACTTCTTCAGGGAGGGTGGGTCTGCTCCCATCTGTGAAGGTGGTGTCTAGTTCTAGGCAACAAGTCTGCCCCCTCCTGTTCAGGTTCCTGTTCAGTTTCTGCCATCTCCTGTTCTGTCCCCCCCTCCCATGGCTGAGGAAAGCCCTTTGAGGCTCTCTGCTCTGCAGGAAGGTCAGCGGGGAGATCCAGCATCTCTGTTCCCTTTTTCAAAAAGAGGAAGGGGAGATCCCTCTCCTCCAACCCAGTTTCCCACAATCCTCCTCCTCCTCCTCCTCCTCCTCCTCCTCCAGAGCCTGCCAACCCAATTGCTTCCAACCATCCCAACAGTGCTGTGGAGTGCATGACAAACACCTCAATTCTCACACAAAGGATCACAGCCTCAGCCTTCCTCCATTACACATGGCTGAATGATTCCCGCCCCCCTCAACTCCTGTACAGTGGAGATTAAACTGACCATAAGATGGTTAATCTCATAGTCGATCTATTTGTGCTTATTATACAAGAGTCCGGTTTCATTTGATTTAAAATGAAAGCTTTTGTGTCTTGCATCCTCAAGGTGGCTGGTTGTAATGCGACAGATTTAGCAGCCCATTCCTTATGTGGATAGGCAGTTACGAAGGCGGGCAGACTGCAGGGAAGGGAAGCAAACATTCACATATAGTGCCCCTCTGCATGGCCGGTGCAATTAGGTGGTGACAGCGGCATTGCTGCTGCTTACCCAGATGATGCAGGGGGAGAGCAGTAGTGAAGTCAGCCTTGTGCAGGTTCCCACCAGTGTACCTGTGCAGCCCAACCTCAGCATTGCCCTGCTCCATCCTGCCCCAGTAAGCAGCAAGGACAGTGTTCTCTGGAAGGTGTTGCAGCAATGCAGGGAGCTGCTTTATATCCAACCAGACCACTTATCCACCTAGCTCCATCTGGTACACAGGCTGAGACCCTACCTGCCCGCGGACCGTCTCCCCAGAGTGGTGCATGCTCTAGCTATCTCCCGCTTGGACTACTGCAAAGCACTCTACGTGGGGCTACCTTTGAAGGTGACCTGGAAACTACAACTAATCCAGAATGCGGCAGCTAGACTGCCCAGACCACATAACACAAGTCCCGAAAGACCTACATTGGCTCCCAGGACATTTCTGAGCACAATTCAAAGTGTTGGTGTTGATCTTTAAAGCCCTAAATGGTCTTGGCTCAGTATACCTGAAGGAGTGTCTCCACCCCCATCATTCTGCCCAGACGCTGAGGTCCAGTGCCGAGGGCCTTCTGGCAGTTCCCTCACTGCAAGAAGCCAAGTTACAGGGAACCAGACAGAGGGCCTTCTCAGTAGTGGTGCCCGCCCTGTAGAACGCCCTCCCATCAGATGTCAAAGAGATAAACAACTACCTGACATTTAGAAGACACCTGAAGGCAGCCCTGTTTAGGGAAGTTTTTAATGTGTGACATTTTAATGTATTTTTAATATTTTGGGAAGCTGCCCAGAGTGGCTGGGGAAACCCTGCCAGATGGGTGGGGTACAAATTAATAATAATAATAAAAAATAATTATAGCTCAGTATTGTCAACACTGACCGGCAGAGCTACTTCAGGGTTTCATATGCAGGGAGTGTCTCCCCACCTGCCTAGAGATCCTGGGGATTGAAGCTAGGACCTTCTGCAGATAAATCTGATGTCACAGCAGCACTGCCCCACCACAATGTCTGCTCCTGCTGCATGTGGATGTACATGCATTTGAACTAGAATTAAGATGCTATCCCTTAAGGTGGCCATGAGTCTTACTTTACAGAGGAGAGGCATCTTTGAAGGCATCCTTCATTTAATGGCTCCCTGGTCTGAGTCCAGCTGAAAGATAATGAGCCTTCAGAAAGGACATCAAGGACCTTGAAGTTGCTCATCAGTTGTTAGCACCAACGACAGCAGACTGAGCAGGCACAAAGGATGCCTAGTCGCAGTCTTATAAGACATTGTATTTTTGCTTCAGTGATTTCAGTTATGACAATTATTTCTGACCTTGCAGCAGTAGATGTAAAGTCGCATGTGTAAAATGTTAGGCAAACCTGTGTGGCAATGTTCTATCAGAATGAGTCTTGGTTAAGTCCAGAAGGTCCTGTGCTTAATTCCTGGAGGTAGGGTTAGGAAAGATCCCCTGTATGAAATCCCAGAGAGCCATTGCCAGTCATTGTAGACAATACTGAGCTGGATGGACCAATAGGTCTGACTTGGTTTAAGGCAGCTTCCCATGGCCTATGTCATTAAACAAAACAACAAACTGCAACAGTCCATAAGACAGCTATCATTCTCCCATTGCCAATAGCCTTGCTGCTTTCAGCTGAAACAGGTTAAATTCTGCTGAAGCTCCCAAAACACTTTCCATCTGATGATCTGGTATAATCCTGCACTGGCAAGTGGGACTCCCTGTCTCTCAGCACGCCAATAATGGCCCTATCATTACAGATCTGCCTGCACTAATCTCTCGGATGCAAAATGGTAAACTGGGGAAGCTTAAGTGGTCCAGCTGTCTGGGACACTGAGGTTTCCTGGGTACTTCTTTAACGTGGAAAGTTGTATTTTAGGTGGATAATGTCTGATCCTTTTTAGTTGTTAGGAGTGCACTAAATTGGCAGGTAATTGGTAACCAGCGGAACTGGGCGTTCTATCTCAGAATGGGACCGAGGCCATGAAATCCCTGTTCAATATTCAAGGAGGAGGTGAAATAAATAATAAATAAATAAATGCAATGTCCCACTTATGGTTAAACAAAGCTATGAGTGCAAGTAGCTGTGTGAGCTTGGAAGTAATACTAGAGCCAAATTATATCTATCCATATCAATAATGATATATCTATATCATTTAATGATGACAGATCATTAATGACAGATGGGGCCAATACCAGGTAATTGAACACAATACAGAGGCTTACTTCCAAAATGCATGAACTGGAGACTGAGCCAGAAAATATGTGCATGACTCAAAGAGTAGCAAAGGACCGGTGTAGAGAGAAAGACACTCAAAGACTCAGGCTCTGGAAATGTTGCCTGTTCTTGGCTTTCTAATTGGGGTATGGAGTTCCATCAGACGAACAGAAGCACAGCTTCCTGGGTTGCCTGAAAAAGCAATCTGGGTCAGCATTCAGTTTCTTAGCAGGGGGCAATCAGAGTCTTGTGGGAAGCCTTCCAGCAGAGCATGAAGACAATGGTTGTCTCCTGTTGGGTATCCTGAGGTATATTGCTTCTGAACATTTTTATTTTCTGGTTTTTTTTTAATCCCCACCCCCAATCTCTCACCAAAGAAGACTCCAAGAGTAACTTACAAGATAAGTAGTCAAGGCAGTCTTTACTCTCTCAGGATTAACATCTGAAAGACAGGGCAGAAAAGGAAAGGGGAAGATGGAATGGGGAAGAAGGAGAGGGAAAAGGAAGATCAGGTGCCCATTTCTTAAACTAACTGTTGTTAAAATGCCCACCTGGGATGCAAGCAGTTTGGGAAGCAGAATGAAATGGCCATATGAGATTGGAAGGAGGGCCAAAGGCAACTGGTTGCTCAGCAGAGCGGATGGAATAGCCCTGTTTCCCTGCTCAGCCTAATAGCTATTGATAGCCTGACAATGTTTTGTTTTCGAAAGGAGGAGATCTTGGAGTTCAAACCAACCTGCATAGTCATCTTTTCTGATCTTCATGACTTTCCCTCAGTCGATTTGTCGGTTTGGGTTGTGGTTAACCAGGGTTGACCAAAGAGACACTCTATTTACAACGTTACATTGATTGTCGAAATGCAGTGACAACTGACTTTCACATGGCGATCTTGATGACCTCCATTCTTATGAACAGACAAATGGGAGATGTAGTGAGATTGGAAATATTAACTTGTTCCATTTCCCAAAAGTGAGGAAAGAGCTTTTTTTCAGGAATTCACCAAAAATTATCTTTGAATTAATAACTGAAAGTTGACAATCACCAAATTTTGGGCATTCATTCACACACTCTCCAACACACTTATGTATTTGTGTGTGTGTGTGTGTGTGTGTGTGTGTGTGCGTATGGACACCCCCGATTTGCAGCTCCCTGATAATGGCATTTTGCCCTCTTCTGCCTCAGGAGTCACCACTCCCAACCCAAATCCACCCCTGAAAAACCGACTGTTCCTTTCCCCACTTTCCCACTAGCCACATTTGGCCCTAAGCCTGAAGTTCCCCACCTCTATTCATCTGCCCATCACTATCAGTTCTCTCACACAACAGGAAGCAGCACTGGGGAGTCAGAGATAAATTGCACTGCTGATTTCTCCCTGCAGCCTTCTCGTTCTCTGTTGGAGACATTACCTTAAAGAAGCAACTGACTCCTTAAAAACCTATGCTTGTAAGTTAGAGATTTCCCAATACTGTAGTGAAGATGCGGAGAAGTTTTGTAGCGCCAATGGGTATTGGCTTCCCATCTCGGCAAACGGGACAAATTGATTGTTCTTCAAAAGCCCCGGTCAATATTAGCCTCTTGCGTCAATAAATCCTGATTTTTCACTCTGATCAGTCGATAGCTGCATATAAAGGCAACCTGAATGTGGCCTTGATAAAACAAGCATCAGCTTTGTGTGCAACAGCAGAAGCTAGGCGGATGGATTAGACAGTCATATTAGATGGGGGGGAAACACAAGTATTTTGCCACAAAGGAAGGTCATGTACTGTTCCTCAATTCACCTGGATGTACATAATGTAATAACAGTGTACAGGAGCAGCTCACATAATTGCATGCTTATCCATTCCTGCAAACGGCGTGGTATAAGCTGTGGATTTAAAGGCAGCCAAGTGGTGCTTAATTGTTTCAGAATGTGCAGGCTTCAGTTCTCTCAATGATAACAGGAAAGGTTGGGAAACCAAAAAGGAAGCTGATAAATTGTCCTGCTATTGCAGAGTAGGATCTTGTGAACTTATCTTCCGTGGTTGCATCTGCACTCTAGAATTAAACTGTCTTAAGAGTCATTTCTTCTTGAGGAACCTAGGAGCTGTAGGGTCTTTAACAAAGAATCTGGGAAGAGGTGTAGCTCAGTAGTAGAGCACATGATTTACATGCAGAGGGTCCCAGGTTTCAATCTCTTGTCATCTCTAGGTAGGGCTGGGAAGGACTCCTGCCTGAAACGTTGAAGAACTGCAAGTCAATATTGACAGTACTGAGCTAGATGAATCAACAGTCTGACTCAACATACTGAAAGACAATGTCTTATGTTGCTAAGTTCTTAGCAACCTCATCATTCTTTGGGGGAAGCAATGGCAGCTATGAAATCAATACAAATCTGAAGTGCAGAGAGGTCCCAAGAGTAGCTATGGGCCAGCAACGTCCACAATTACATTTTGAACAGCTCTGTCCTAAATCTTTGAATGACCTCTCTCAGTTGTTGCCTGTGGATGTTAAACAGTGTGAGATACAAGATAGACTCCTGCAGGACCTCATAGTGCAGGCGTAGGGGAGCTCTTTCACCCCAGGGGCCACCTAGGCAACCTTCCAGGGACCACATGCCAATGGTAGGTGGGGCCTGACACAAAAGTAGGTGGAGCAACAAATGTAAAGGTTACCTTTGTACAGCCTTAAATTTTACCTTTGTACAGTAGGTAGTTTCTAAACACACTCACACACCCCTCTCCGCCCTCTGTCTGGACAAGCAGGAGGCATTATCAGGGTCCAAGGGTACAAAGGTGGGCTGGTGAGGGGTGTGGCTTGAGCAGAGGGCCAGATAGAGGGGCTTGGGAGTCTCATTTGGCCCTTGGGCCTGAGGTACCCCACTCCTGAATGCAAAGAGATTGAGCAGTAGTGCCCAACAGCACCTTGCAAACCATCAAGCCTTGTGAGATGATCCCCTTCCCAACATCTCTGAATAGTATCTGAAACAGCAAAATTAGTGCTTGCGGGACTAGATTTTCATTTTGTTTTATCCTCTTAATTTATCTTTTACATTGTTCTTGGTATGCATTAAGACTAAATTATTTCATTATAATATTTAGTTTATTCTTTGCTTATGAAGTGTTTGCCTTTGCTTATTTGAGTTTTCAAAGTGCTTTGTAAGAAATTTGGTTCCTCCCCCCCCCCCACCCACAAGGGCAATGTTGATTATAAGTTGATGTTTCTTATGTGCAGCTTTGAGCACAATCCACTGTGGAAAAGAGGAATGAAAATAAACCAAGGTAGAGACGGTCCAAAAATCCTACTTTCAGTTTCCAAAATACATTGCACCCACACAAAAACTGGGGTGCACTATTCTCTTGATTTTTAGGGTGATAGACAGGTGTGGGCTGCTGCTTACCTTAATTCTACAAAGTTAAGGAGTTCGGGTTCAGTTTCAATGTTTTAAAATGGGCCACTCCCATCCAATCCAACATCCTGTTCTCACAGTTGCTAACCAGATGCTCATGGCAAACACACAAGGAAGTCCTGAGGGCAACATTGCTCTCCCCACTCCCACACTTACTAGAATGGTTTCAGAATGATACAATGTGCCATTGCATTGCTCCCAAACCACTTCAGGAAGTGTGGTTCGCTTTTTACTTCCCCTGCTTCCTGGAGTGACTTGGAAGTGACAAAACACCACACTGCATTCCACCGTTCTAAAGCCATTCTAGTTAAGTGCTGGTAGAGGAGACAGGGAGAAAGGGTCCCATCACACTGGGAATATGACAGAGCCCCAAACCACCAAACACCTCATCCATTCAATCCTTAAATCCTAATGTACAGATTTTGGAGAAAATTCTTTTTCTCTATGACATTTTTGGAGGGGCTTTGATTCGCCACAAATCACCCGAAGAATGGCTGGGAAAAAATAGAGAAACTTCAGCATAGCAATAAACAAAACCTCTGGAATCGGTCATCCAGGTAGGAATGGATCCATTGTTGCTAACCTCTCTTGTGCCTTTGTTAGGCATTTCTAGCCTATCAGCCTCCCCCAACAGAAACAATGTCCTTTACTGTCATGCATGGTCACCCAGCGGCAATGCTGTATTCAGCACAGGTGACCAGGCCAGGCTTCATTTTTGAACAGCTTTCTCTTTGGCCCAGTAGTGGTTTCTTAGCAACTACTCAGCTCTCTCCTGAAAGACAGCAAGATTTAGGAGCTTTCTTTTTCTCTTATCCTCAGGTGTTTTGCGACTACCACGGCCATTCCCAGAAGAAGAATGCATTTCTATACGGATGCAGTATAAAGGAGACCTTGTGGCAGGCGGGACGTACTGTTGATACGACTGTTGTCACCGAGGATGTTGGATACCGGGTAAGACGTTCTTCTTATAGTACAGACTTTTGCACAGAAATTCCAGGTGAAACTGCTCTGCTGCTCCTCTGAGTGGCCTGTTTATTGATCATTTGTCCTGATTTGCTTACACAGAGGTAAAATGGTATTTGATCTTTATTCAGAATTCATTCTGATTTGTTTGCAGGGAGGTTATTTGACAATGAGTATTCATCCTGCATCCATCCTGATTTGCTTGCAGGGAATTCATACACCTTCCTGTTAATTGTTCATTCATTCCACAATAGTTGATTCAACCCTCCATTGGAAAAAGTCTATTTCTTTTTTAAAGTGGAACTTTTGTGGTCGCATGACAGAACACTTTAACCTACTTTAATAGGGCAAACCTACATTTCCTGATATGTGCTTGACAAACTTCTGGAAAATACTGACAGTCTTGAGTAGGGATTTAAGAAGCGCTTTCTGTTCTGATCTGTATTCATCATAATCAGCACTGTTTGCATTCTGCTGCAATTTGATTTCCACCAACTATTAATATAATTTGTGCCCCTGTGTGCTACTTAACATGGCTTTTGTAACTGTTTACATAACTTAATCAGCTCACACTAATTTCAATGTAAAAGAAACATCAAAGCAATGTAAAAAAAAGTCATTAATTACATCTCATTTGCAGACACAATTAAACAACAAAGAGGTGAGCAAATATTGATCGTATTCGCTTGCCTGATTTCTGTTCCTGACCATAGACAAACACATGAACTACAGAAATTTTACTTCCATCTTCTGTTTTCTTCTGAATTCTCCAACATCTCTAGTCTGGAGACAGCCCTGGACTTTCCTTTTTTTATTTTTTTATTATGTTATTGAAGTATACTCTGAGTTGAGAGTGGATTTCATGCTCTTTATTCAACTCATAGTGGTGAGGAGGAATGGAAGTTCCCCCAGAATGTGTGCTTTATATACATTATTTACACAACGGGCCCCACGTGATTGGCTAATTCCGGGATTCACCTGTAGGCCAATCTGGTTGCGGATTCACTTCCACCTGGAGCTGGATTGGGTGACTCCTGTGGACCAATCAAACTGCTGCATTCTGGACCCTATTGTTCTAGGATCAATCAGACTGCTGCCTTTTGGATCCTATTCAACTCAGTACATAACAGTTATAGAATAAACTCAGGTGGTAAGAATTTCAACAGAGAGGAAACCACACAGAGCAACTGAGAAGCAGATAAGAGGTGCCAGCATGTTCAGAACCCTGAAGTTTTTACAAGTCCCCAAACCCCTAAAACCTAAGAAGACAAGTTGCCTCCCCACCCACTTTCCAAAAAAACACTTCCAAAAGAGAACAAAGCCTGCTCAGCAGCATGGAATATTGTTTATTTGACCCCATGTGTGCTATACCTTTAAAGCAATATCCTACCACTTTAAGTAGTCATGGCTTGTCCCAAAGAATCATGGGAAGTGTAGTGTGTTAAGGGTGGCTGAGAGTTGTTAGGAGATCCCTATTCCCCTCCCAGCGCTACAGTGACCAGAGTTCTCTGAGAAGAGGGATTGACAGTTAAACCACTCTGGCAAGTGGTCTAGGAGAAGAATAGGGCATCTCCTAGCAACTCTCAGCACCCTTAACAAACTACGCCTCCCAGGGGGGAAGCCATGACTATTTAAAGTGGCATGATACTGCTTTAAAATGTATAGTGCAAATGGAGCATCTGTTGGAAAATGAATATGGGAAACCAAGGTGGTGGTGGAAGATGAAATGATTTTCTTTCTTTCTTTTTTTGGAGCCACCTTTTGTGTGTGTGGTGAATAAATTATTGTAAATACCTTTGGCTGTGTGCGTTGCTTTCCCACTTTGCAGTGCTAAGGGTTAGCTGCACCTGCTGTAATTGAAAGTGAAAGCATTTCCCGAAGTGATCTTAATAGAGCACACTGTGAGCCTGAAACATTGACCAGAGGAAATATTTCACACGGCGTTCCTTAGCCTGAGCGAGATAGCGTTGGTGGGGTGAGGGACGGCAAGGTGGGGGAAAAGCTCGTCGTCAGCATATCTTCTGGAGCTTTGTTGCCGCCAAACTTTAGGAAACCGGGGATTGCTGGCAAGCATATAGAGAGCATCAAAGAGCTGCCTTCCAGCAATCGAGGTGTGTGCCTTGAATCCGCAATGGATGAGCCATGAGCAAACTTCTGCTGCAGTCTGACAGTGGAGGCATTAAACATTGACACCCACATGTTATGAAACCTGTTTCCCAACAGGTGTGACCCACCAGCCCATAAAATGCATCATGCAGTCTTTACCTAGTAACCTCTTTCCTTCTTGAGAGCTCCACAGACAGATTTTCTACACAGTGCCAGAGCTCTGCCCTTGACTCCACACATAAGTGGACTGAGGCTACCATGGCTCCTGACTTATAGGCAACACCTCCACACACCCCTTTTGGTTGGCTAACTGTAAACAGCATTAACCCTCAGCTTACTAACTGACTAGGGACACGGGTGGCGCTGTGGGTTAAATCATAGAGCCGATCAGAAGGTTGGCGGTTCAAATCCCCGCGTGACAGGGTGAGCTCCCGTTGCTCGGTCCCTGCTCCTGCCGACCTAGCAGTTCGAAAGAACATCAAAGTGCAAGTAGATAAATAGGTACCGCTCCGGCGGGAAGGTAAACTGTGTTTCCGTGCGCTGCTTTGGTTCGCCAGAAGTAGCTTAGTCACGCTGGCCATATTACCTGGAAGCTGTACACTGGCTCCCTCGGCCAGTAAAGCGAGATGAGCGCCGCAACCTCAGAGTCGTCCGCGACTGGACCTAATGGTCAGGGGTCCTTTTACCTTTACTAGCTGGATAGTCCCTGCTTTTGTACTGCCAAAAATTCTGCTCACCCTCTGCAAGAGGTGTGTGTGTGGGGGGGGGGTTGCGACACCAAGTGGGCTTACCTGGCCAGGTGCCACCCACCTTGCTGCAGGGTGGCCGTCGTCCCGCCCCCATCTTGGCAGGACAATGGGCTGCCGGCTGGGCACTTTGTTTTCCTGCTAGATTCACCCACCCAACCCTCCTTAAAAATATAACATGGTCTCCTTTTGCAGGCTAACCTCTTGCTTCCTAGGTCAGCGGGCGCTGCTATGGTCGTGAGATGGTTGCTGTATTCAGAACCGGGAAGGAATTTCCCTGCATTGGCAGGTTTTGCCTTCCCCGTAGCAATTCATCACAACTTGGGCGGTTTTTAGGTCTTGGTCAGTATCCTATAGTCTATCTTCGAGATGGGGGTAATATCTTCATGCACCCCCACGCTGCGGCATTTGCAGGGCCCATTAAAGGGTTGATTGCGGGAGTCACTGGCCCTAGAGCAGCAGCATATAGGTCAAACGCCCGGCTTTGGTGAAGTGGGAGGGCATGCTGTGTAAGTTCATGCTTTACAGTCCCCTCCCATTGCACCTGGCTGCCCTGCACATCCTCAGCCCCTGTTGGGTTGAGAGGGATACCTGCCAAGGCCTAAGCCAAGGTTCCTAAACCTGAAATTCAACAAAGTTGTGGCCTAATTTAAACCCATACATTGTTGTCATGTCTCATTTCTGGGGGGGGACAGGGTTTAGCGCATGGACTTGCAAATTCTGTGTAACTTGCCTTGAGCTCCTGGAATGTTGGTTTTGTAGGTGAGTCTTTGTTAGCTTTAAATGACCTCCTTGGAGATATCTGAGGAAACCAGAAAGGAAAAGTTGTCCTTAACAGTCATTTTGGCACATTGGTACAAATAGATCTGTTTGTTTATTGGTATGGGGTTGGTTGGAATTGGTTTTTTGTTTTTTTGCTGGAAATGTACAATTAAAAGATAATTAATGAGAAAATAAACAGAGAGGAAAGAACCATTAGCTTGAGACCTGAGAAACACGGTTACAACAAACAGAATATTAAATTCGTATTTGCTAATGTTTACAAATGAGCACTCCACACACTTATGTTCCACTTACCTACCAGCCTTTTTATTTAATTAAAATAAAAAAGGTTGATTATAAAGACAATTTCCATTGTCTTAAGGAGGTGAATTGAGCTGGGGAATCTGCATATATATTTTTCATCATCTCTTCCTTGGGTTGGGCTCAGCTGGGCAAGGACAAGAAGAAAATTCTCAGACCTTCACAGATGATGCTTGGGGGGGGGTGTCTGATGTTTTGGGGGCATTTGTGTGTATGTTGTCTGAATGGCAACTAGGGGAGAGGAAGTTGGTGGGTGTCTTTAGAACATCCCACTCTGCCCAAGCCATGGACCACAGTGATCATTGCACCAAGCCCAAGGCAAGTTTCCACAAACTAAAAGTCTCCAACAATTCCTTTATACTAAACAAGACCATGGTAGCTTAGTGGCAGAGCATCGGCTTCACATACAGAAGGTCGCTGGTTCAATCCTCAGTATTCCCAGGTAGGGCTGGGAGTGGCACATGGTTTGAAACCCCCAAGAGCTTCCTAACAGTCTTTGAAGCATGTTGTTTAAGGAACTCGAGGCATCTAAAGAGCTAAGGTGGGAATTTAGCATTGCCAGATTCCACCCTCTCCCAAGTCCCCATTATGTTATCTGCAGGTATGAGCAGGTGTCCATGCTTATTTTTTCCCTGCTGCCCAAAAAGCTTCCCTTGCAGATTTTTTGGATCAAGCTGATACAGGAGAAAGGGAAGCCCTTTTTCTGTGATCAGATGGCTGTCCAGCCAGAACTGCAAGAGAAAAACACACACGATATAGACAATTCAGGCAGCCCAGCTTGTACAATGCAGATAATTGGCTCGTGCATTTATGGCTATCATTTCACTCCTCCTCTACACTGGGTTATTGAACGCTTGGTGACTGGGGATGATTGACATATGCACATTATGATACTGGTCATTTCTGCCGTTTGCATTGTGATTGGGCTGGCCTTACCTGTTAGGCTCCAGGATCAGCTTAAGCTGCTGGTGAATGTTTTCTTAAGAAAACTATGTCTGGGGATGAAACAGGAGATTTGCCCAGCTTTGACCTGCCTGGATGAGAGAATCAAAGGCTTATCATTAGGCTGGTCCTGTGTCCAACTTCACACAGGATATTCCTCTTATTTGAAGGGCTGTCTGGTACAAGTCCAGTTAAAATAATCCTAAAATGAATAAGGGGTAGGGGCCTTGAAGTTGCCCAACCACAGTTAACAGCATTTGGACAGAAGACTGAAAAGGCACATGGGCCATTGCCTGGTCACAGCCTTCTCCACTAGGGTGAGAAGGTGTGTGTGTTTCTTCCAAGCAGTGAGTTAAAGTCTTTTACCGTCAGCCAACAATATTAGCTCTAGGCTAATAATAATAATAATAATAATAATAATAATAGAGCATCAGGTAATCTACCGACCAATGATAATGAAATGTGAAAGCAAACAAGCACAATTCATCTGTGAAAAGAATCCCGTTCCCTCTTGGAACCATAGGTGGCGATATTTGCTCAGGTAAAGAAAGAAGGTGTATATCAGAGCTGAAGTCGCCCCCTAATAGATATTGCAACCGTTTTCTCCAGAAGAACATTTAGTGTATAAAGTCCAGCAGTTTTGCACAGAGTATTTATTTGTGTGTGTATCTATTAAATTAGAGGCAGATACACAGAGATTTGGGGAGGACGCAGCCAATCTCCAGTTGCGATTCACAAGAAAATCAGAATAGCTCCATATCAGGAATCCATATTAGGTACTTTCCACCCTACTAATAATTTAAGAAAATCCCTATTGGCTCAGACCCACAGCCCATCTAGTCCAGCATGGAAATGGCAAGAAGAAGAGTTTGGATTTGATATCCCGATTTATCACTACCCTAAGGAGTCTCAAGGGACGCGAGTGGCGCTGTGGGTTAAAGCCTCAGTGCCTAGGGCTTGCCGATCAAGAGGTCAGCGGTTCGAATCCCCGCGGCGGGGTGCGCTCCCGTTGTTCGGTCCCAGCGCCTGCCAACCTAGCAGTTCGAAAGCACTCCCGGGTGCAAGTAGATAAATAGGGACCGCTTACTAGCGGGAAGGTAAACGGCGTTTCCGTGTGCGGCTCTGGCTCGCCAAAGCAGCAATGTCACGCTGGCCACGTGACCCAGAAGTGTCTCCGGACAGCGCTGGCCCTCGGCCTCTTTGAGTGAGATGGGCGCACAACCCTAGAGTCTGTCAAGACTGGCCCGTACGGGCAGGGGTACCTTTACCTTTACCTTTAAGGAGTCCCAAAGCGGCTCACATTCTCCTTTTCCTTCCTCCCCCATAACAAACACTCTGTGAGGTGAGTGGGGCTGAGAGACTTCAGAGAAGTGTGACTAGCCCAAGGTCACCCAGCAGCTGCATGTGGAGGAGTGGGGAATCGAACCCAGTTCACCAGATTATGAGTCCACCACTCTTAACCACTATACCACACTGGCTCTCTTCCAACCAGACCATTCCCATCAACCTCAGCCAGTGGCTACCAGGTTGGCTCAGGCTGGTCTAGGAGCATTCTGAGTGATACTGGCAGGCATTTGGATTCCTTGGGGAATGGTTCCTGTGTTTGCTTTTCATCCAGTAGGGGCTCGGACCGGACACCTGTCAAGTTGGTTTGTGCGTGGCAGAGGTGGACCAAGGCAAAGCAGAGTCTCCTAGTTTCTCAGACCAGCAAGCAAGCCCAACTTAGAAGCCTTCTAAAATTGCTTTGCTGTGTACCGGAATGTTGAGAGTCAGTGTGACGCAATGATTTAGAGCGCCGATGTTTTTACTGATATTGTAATCTTGTGTGTCGTGTGCCTCTACTCTTATGAAGTGCACATTATAAATACTTGAATATGCATTAACCTCTTCCACACACAAAAAGCCTTGAAATGACTTACAGATACAAAACTACGTAAGATACGAAGGCCTTTGCAATGCATTTAAAACCAAATACATAAAGGCTTTCACAATTCTGGGACCATCCCTGGAAAATCAGGACACTTGGAGGTTATGTGGCTGTGTAAAGTGGCAGCATTGTGTTTTAAAGGTTTGCTGTTAATGTGGCTTTGGTGCATAGGCCCTCCATGAAGGTTTGTGACCTGTTTGGTAACGGCGTTGTGGAACACCTTACCCCATGCAGTGCATCTAGGCCTCTACTTCTGATGTTTGGGTTAAGACTTTTCAAAATTCTTCCTGGAGGGTTTTGCTTTTACAAGCAGATGAATTCTGTCCCCCCCACCCCCTTTCCTGAACCTTCCTCTATTTTATACTGCATTACATGATCGGTACTGTTGTTTTATGAAGAATTGTGATATTTTAATTGCTGAAAGCTGACCTGAGTAATGCATTGCATTAGAAGGGAGTGATATAAATCCTTGAATGAATGAATGAATTCAGGGCATTTGGCATATGGACAGCTTTAATGATAGTGCTGTTGCAGTTTCTTAATCTGGGCTTTAGTGTGTGTGTGTGTGTGTGCGCGTGTGCGTGCACACACACACACATACACATGTGCTTACAATGGTTATTCTAATGATATTGTGTATTGTTTAAATTTGTTTTATTGCATCATATATATAATAAATTGTGCATATATGTGTATATGTATGTTGGTGTGTGTGTGTACAGAATATAAAGCTATATACAAGTCCAATAAATCCAATCACATCAATCATATCATTTATGGTATTTTCCCTATATGCTTGAAGTGTTTCCTGTACATTATCTCTTCAACTCTCAGAGATGTGTAAGAAAATGGCTTTTTCCTGGTTAGTTATGCTGTACATTTTCATTATTAAATGTTTAGTACATCCCATTACTCTTTTATTCTGTTCCTACTAATTCAGAACCAGATAATTGGTTTATGTAACTTCCATTCAGTGTTATTTTCCAACGATTTCAGTGGGAGATCTAGCCTGTCTTCTGTTGCTTGTGATTTATTTTCATCCTGCTGGCATGAATTTTTAAAGCATTATGCTCCTCGTCCAGATCTACCAAATTTCAGATAGATAGGACAAAAGCTCCCTATTTAGAAGCAATTAAAAAGGTCCCCCCATCACAGCCTAATTGCTCTTTTCCTTCTCCTCTCTATAACCTTTCTTGTGGCCTGTACAGGCTGTTCCAGCAGCGCTATTGAAACACATTTGGGACTCCTTCATTTGAATTCCCATTCATTCCTATAAATAAAATGACTGAAGCCAATGGAGCTCCTTTGTTTTTGTATTTCATTCGTTTTTAAAACGATTGCAAACTTTTAGCAATTCTTACAGCAGGGGGATCAATCAGCAACATGAAGTCTCTGGACCAAAACTGGTTTCTTGAATGCTGCTGTCTGTTTCTTTAGTTGTCAGTCTGAAACTGAAAAGAGATATGTAGAATGGAGTACCTGGGAAGAAGTATTTACTGGCAGGCTACTCGGCTAGCTGTATGTGGAAAGCGGGGGCAGGAACGAGATACCGTCATCCAGGGAAACCAGTTGCTAAACAGAGGGTTGCAACAATCCTGCAACAACCAATACAGATGGACAAAGACTGAGGTCAAGAGATACTTGTTTGCATAAGGACATCCAATGGGTTCATCACTGAGATGAGAGAAGAATATTGGAAGCTGCCTTATATCAAGTCAGATCATTAGTCCACCACGTTCAGTATTGCCTACACTGGCAGGAAGTCACCCTGCAGGTTTTAAGACAGGGGACATTCCCAGCTCTACCTGAAGAAGCTGGGGATTAAACCTAGGACCACTACAAGCCAAGAAGATGTTCTACCACTGAGCTATGACCAGTTCCCAGATTTAAACTTGGGGGGCATCCCAGATCACACCACAATCCCTTGACCACTACATCACAGGTTTCATATATGCACTGTCGTAGACAGTGTGGTGTTTGGTTAACTAGAACCTAGGAGAGCAGGGTTCAAATCCCCACTCAGCCATGATGTGACCTTGGACCAGTCACTGTCTCTTAGCTTTACCTACCTTACAGGGTTGTTGTGAGGATAAACTGGAGGAGAGGGGAAGAACCCACGGGTGCTATTTTGAGCTGCTTGGAGGGGGAAAAAGTGGCTGTAAAGGTAGATAAAATGTGGTAGGTTTATCCAACGATGAACACATTTAAAGGATTATAGATTTATTGTGTGTGTGTATGTGTTGCAGACCCTGCCAAAGATCTTGGACAAAGTAGCTCCTGTATTTCTCATGAGCAGCTGCAGCTTCCTGGTAGAGAAGTCACGTGACTCGACAGCCCGCGTGGTGGTTTGGCGGGAAATAGGAGTGCAGAGGAGCTACACCATGGAAAGCACTTACTGCGGATGCAGCCATGGCCTCTACAAGGTACTGTGATGCTTGCTTGGAAAACAAATTTTGTGTGCACCTCTTTCATCCTTCTTTATATACTATCCATGCAGGCGCCTTTCTTTTCCTTCCTTCCTTCCTTCCTTCCTTCCTTCCTTCCTTCCTTCCTTTCTTTCTTTCAAAAAGACCCACACAAAATCACAATCCAATCCCGACTACTTGTAGCCAACGTGATGATGTCATCAAGACCATATAGCTTTCAACAGCTAAGGCTTCCTCACATCCTGGGAAGTATAGTTTCTTAGCAGAGTTTTTAGGAGATCTCTGTTCCCTTCACAGAACTACAATTCCTCTTCACAGGCGACTCTGGGAATTGTAACTTTGTGAGGGGAATAAAGGTCTTCTAACAACTCAAAACACCCTTAAGGAACTACAGTTCCCAGGACTTTGAACTTTGGGAAGCCATGACTGATTAAAGTGTTATGACACTGCAGATGGGTTCGGCTGTATATGTGTATCTCAGATCAGCAGCTAAAAAGAGAAGGTGAGGAATGACCTAAAACATTTTGATTGCTGAAGGAGAAATTCCAAATGGTGCTTCCAACCCATGATGAAAAATACAAGCATGAACTAAATTATGGAGTGATTGTTACTCTTTAAAACTACTTCTGTGTTTTTTGCCTGAGATGGTAGGGCTGAGCCCTGAAAAAGACTTGGTTGTTTGCTTGAGGAACTGGGCATAGATCTTGCGTGCAGGAGAAAAAGAATTGGGGCCAAAGAATAAATGTTTCGTTGGTTATATTAACAAGGAGCACTTGTAATTTAATTAAAACCAAATCTCCAACCTTCAGAAGGGCAAACATTAGCTCTTGCAAACATTTCCAGCTCATTCTTCTGATTAAATTACATGGAGGCTCGTTCTGCTAGGATATATTGGACAGAAGTTTTCATAGTGCACAATGGGCTGTGGGGTTAGGATTGCCACATCTGATCTCACCCGCCTGCCAGAAAAATTCTTAGGCCAAACAGCTGTGTGTTTCTTTGGCTTGATTCATTCCACTTATATCCTGCTCTTCTTCCAAAGAACTTTGAGCAGCTAACATTTTGTGGCCATTCCATCTAGGCAGCTTATAATTATAAGCTGTTTATTGGTGCTTCAAGGGGAATGTAAGGTAAAGTGGCCTGTGAAAAAGCTGAGCGGGGGGAAGAATTTTGGTGAACCTTTGATGGAGGGATTTGGTGGTGCGTGGGTTGTGATTACCACATTGAGTGTATGTGGTGGCATGAGTATGGATGTGAGAGGGAAACATTTTCCATTCTCTCCTGTATTCAGCAGCGCTGTTTCCATTCACTGCAGTTCATCTGCCAAAAGCTATGTTCTTTGTCTGACTATCTGCTGTGGCAAAATTGCACAACTTATGTAATTAATTGCACAAATTATGTAAGCTATGTTGTCATATTTTTCCACTATGTTCATTTCATTGCAAAGGAAACACGGTGCAAACAGGGGAAAACTGTAGTATCATTTGCAAACTGAAAGCAACAACAACAACAGAGGATACTGATTGTATTTACTGGATTGATTTTTGTTCTGAAGGTGGGATGAATTAGTGAGCATTGGTACTTTCAGATCCTGTTTCTGTTTTCATTGGAATTTTCTAACATCCTTAAGGGTGGGGCTCTTTTCACAAAGGCCTCAGTCGCTGGCAGAGCGATCATATCTCCTGATGTATATCTTCACTTGCCCCTTCTTCCCTGGCTGGGTGGTAGGGGAGCACAATTTGTGGTTTGCCTCAGGTGCCAAATGTCTTGGGTCAGCCCTGGAGGTTTTTCGTTTGTTTGTTTGTGTGTGTGTGTATGTGTGTGACTTTTACATGGATAGAACATGAGCAAGAGTCACATCCATTGCTCTTACCATGTTTGCTTTTAGATGTGTCCAAAGCTGGCATGTGGCTTCTGGAAGGTTGTCCACAAAGAAGTGGAGCCCTCAGGCTAAAAAAGTTTCCTCAGCCCTGTCAGAGGCCTTCAGTTCATTTGCTGTTCTGTTGTGAGTTCAGCAAGTTCTTTGGGAATTCAACAGGTTCAGCCAGGCTGCCAGCCTGAATCATGGAAGTGCCCCCATTATGGGTTACACAGTGTAATAATGGAGGTACTAAAAACACAGGTTGGGGTATGAGTTTCAGACAGGCATCACCAACCTGGTGCCCTTCAAGTGTTGTCTGCCTGCTTTTTAAGAATCAAGAGGAAGCATTTCTTCCTATCTTACTGCTGGTGTGTGTGTGTGTGTAAATACTGCTTTTTAGTCTTACAGAGCAGGCAGGTCACTGATCTTAGCGCTGTGGTACTTATCACTAAGGTGGAAGAAAAGATCCTACTGTCTTCTTGCTCTTTGAAGATTTTCTCGAAATAGAAGAGGGCTTCATTTCCTAACTGGATCAGGAGTAGGACAGAGGGGGTCCCTGACAGGCAACTTCCGCTGGCTTGGGAGGCTGGAAGTAGCCTCTGGGTTGCCCACCCCTGCTTTAAGTACTCCTACTGGCCCTCCACAATGAACAATTTGAAGGCACTCTGATGCAATTCCATCCCCTGTAGATCAGCAGATCTGAGCCTCATCAGTGTTTGGGTGAGGAATTGCTTGGGAACCCAAGAGATTGCTCTGAGTTCCTTGGAGGAAGAAACACAGCGATGCAACTCCATTATTTATCTCTACAAGGCATGTTCATTGGATGCAGCAAGTAAATAGATGGATGATTATTTAGCAATCAAATTTATGATCAGAGTCAAGGGACCATGAAGCTCATTACAAACTCCATAGAGTTGTCACTCCACGCATCAGTGAAGCGTAGCAAGGAGGAACCAAGCAGCTGTTCTATGCGCACACAGAATTCCAGGACAACCGTGCGGGACAGAAAACACAGGAGTATATATGAAGGGAATATTAGGGAGGGAAATGGATTTCCTCTGCTTGGCTGGAGCATACTAAACACATCCCACTTGTGAGAAAAGGGACAGCCATTTCCAAACCTACACCTGGAGTACATGGGTGGATGTTGCAAAAAGCTGTTTCTCAATGACCAAGAACAAAAAACATGAAGGGCCAGAAATAAAAGTGGGTTTAAGGAAGCTAATTCTCTCTTTTTATGTTGCTCCAACATTGTGGGCCAAAAGAGCTTATTATTGCAAATTGTGAGAACATGAGTAGCTCTGACCTTTATGCCCAACCTCCAATCTCCTTCCTAAGCCAAGGGCAGGCCCCAAACATTTTGATGCAGGAAATCTGGTTGGTGCCCCCACCATATAAGGGATGTGAAAAGGCCTTGCTTTGCATTCTGTCCTGCGTTCTGCTTTGCATTCTGTCCTGCATGCAGCTTGCAGCTCTGTTTCCGTTCCACAGTTCGTCTTCAGTCAAAATCTATGTTATTTGTCTTGCTGTCCATTGTGACAAAAGTATGTGACTTATGTAATGTACACAATTAATTAACTAAATTAGGTTGTCATTACATGATTCCACCCCATTCATTTCAGTGCAAATGGGGGAGGGGAAGTAATGTACCGTTTTGTGGACTGAAAGAAACAATAACAGCAAATACTGATAATTTTTGCTGGGTCAATTTCCATTCTGGACGTGGGACAAATAAATGAACACTGGCAATTTCTGCTCCATTTTCACCAGACTTCTCTGACATTCCTGCACCACACACACACACACACACACACACACACACTTGATCAGAAGGCAATTCTCTAGCTATAACATCACTGAAATGGGAAGAAAGCCTATTAAATTCCATGAGGCTTATGGCTGAGGACTCTCTAGTGAGTTTGTTTGTTTGCTTATCTATTCATACTTTAAATTTCTGTCTCCCCAGTTCCTCTCAAAGGAAACCAGGGTGTCAAAGAACAAAAGAGAAGAACAATGGATTCTCTTGCCCAAAAGTATGCTGTGCTTTTTCTCCCAACTCTGCTACCCTTCAAGGCACTTGGAATCTGTAATCTGAGGCTGCTGCTTTTCCATGCCTTATGCTAGAGTCCTATGTTTATTGTGACCCATAGGTTACATCAAATGTTTATGCATTCTGTGCCACTCTGATCCTTTTGTCAGTCCTGCGATGGAACTATGACCCTTCAGGAGGAAAACCTCCAGAGACATAGCTCCTGCTAAAGTCGGACACAGCCATATCGGAAAGCTTGCACTAAGTGATGCGAGAGAGGCAAGTTTGCTTGCAGTAAGCAGTGCACTAAGCCGGGTAATGAAGCTTGCACTAAGCTGGACTCCGCAATGTAATAAAGCTTGCACCATGGCCAACTATTCAGTTGAGAGATGCATGAGTAACATGAGGAGACCTTGCTGTTCCTCCAGTTCAAAGTGGCTGTTTATTAGCTAAGGAACATGGGAAGCTGCCAGGTCAAAGCATTGGTCCATGTGGCTTAGTATTGTCTATCCCAGGACAGGAATACAGTGGTACCTCGGGTTACAGACGCTTCAGGTTACAGATGCTTCAGGTTACAGACTCCACTAACCCAGAAATAGTACCTCGGGTTAAGAACTTTGCTTCAGGATGAGAACAGAAATCATGGGGTGGCGGCAGCGGGAGGCCCCATTAGCTAAACTGGTACCTCAGGTTAAGAACAGTTTCAGGCTAAGAACGGACCCCCAGAACAAATTAAGTTCTTAACCCGAGGTACCACTGTAGTGGACTTGTGGACCTCCACATGTTGTTCGGCTACAACTGCTATCATCCGTGACCATTGCTGGCTGCGGCTGATGAGAGTTGGGAGTCCATCAACATATAGAGGACCAGAGGTTCCCTATCCCTTCTAGTCCACAGCAAGGAGATTCAAGCCTCTTTTCAAGCACAAAGCTCACTGGGTGACTGTGGGCTGGTCGCCTCCTTCAGCCCAGCATACCTCACCGGACTGCTATGGTGGTAAAATGGATTGGGTGGCTGGTTGGGGGGAACCATTTATGCCACCACTCTGAGCTCTGTATAAGAAAGATGGAATACAGAAGTGTAGAAAATCCTCATTTGACCTCATGTTTGAGTCACTATCATCATGACTGGCTCTCTGAAAAAAGCTTCACATTCAAAGGATATGAATTTCAAAAGGCTCAGCCCCCTTTTGCATTTCTGTAGCACTGTCTGTATTTTCACTGGCATGGGCTAGAATGGGCCATTACTCAACGGATAGCCTTTGCTGTTCTGTAGAATATCAGGAATATATCAACACTTATTTTCATTCTTCCAAGAACCCCAGAACCTAATGGCCCATCTAGTCCAGCGCTGTGTTCCTACCCTGGCCAACAGGATATCCATGAGAAGCCTACAAGCAGGATATGAGTGCAGGATGTGATTCCCAGGAACTGGTATTCAGGGGCATACTGCCTCCAACAGTGAAAGCAGAACCTAGTCATAATGGCTAGTAGCCACTGATAGCCGTACACTCCAACAATGTGGAGGGCCAGTTCATGGCATAACTGTTTCCAGATGCAGGATGGATCAGAAACCCTGTCCTAGCAATACGATTTTTACTTGCATCCCTATGGTGTGCATAACATCTGGTTCAGTCCTGAGCTTCAAATTCTGTCGAAAGGTTTCATGCCTAGCCCTGACCTGGTGTCAGACACTGGGTACTCGGGGAACAAACCAGGCACTCCATAGGTCTAGGACTTTTCACAGTAGGTTGCAGTACTCCTGGTTCCATTAGAAGAGAAGTGCTTGGATTTGATATCCCACTTTATCACTACCCTAAGGAGTCTCAAAGCGGCTAACAACCTCCTTTCCCCTCCTCCCCCACAACAAACACTCTGTGAGGTGAGTGAGGCTGAGAGACTTCAAAGAAGTGTGACTAGCCCAAGGTCACCCAGCAGCTGCATGTGGAGGAGCAGGGAATCAAACCCGGTTCACCAGATTATGAGTCCACTGCTCTTAACCACTACACCACATCAGAAGAGCCTCGCAGTCAATGGCCCTTGTAGCCCAGCACCCTGTTCCCATGTTGACCAACCAGATAGAATCATAGAGTTGGAAGAGACCACAAGGGCCATCGAGTCCAACCTCCTGCCAAGCAGGAAACACCATCAGAGCACTCCTGACATATGGTTGTCAAGCCTCTGCTTAAAGACCTCCAAAGAAGGAGACTCCACCACACTCCTTGGCAGCAAATTCCACTGTCGAACAGCTCTTACTGTCAGGAAGTTCTTCCTAATGTTTACGTGGAATCTTCTTTCTTGTAGTTTGGATCCATTGCTCCGTGTCCGCTTCTCTGGAGCAGCAGAAAACAACCTTTCTCCCTCCTCTATGTGACATCCTTTTATATATTTGAACATGGCTATCATGGCTATCATGCTTCTGGGAAGTCCACAAGCAGCAATACTTGCCCACTTGTGTTTTCCAGCAGCTGATATTCAGAGGCATACTGCCTCTTGAGAGTGAAAGCAAGGCAAGGTTGCATGAACCCCAGAGGGTGCCCCGGCAATTCTACACGCGAGACACCATTTGGAAAGAGAGGGAAGGAAATCCTGCCCTTTTTTGTTCAGGTCCATAAGGAAGCAGATGAATTATAAAGCAGCATAAAAATTTCCACTCAGAACATATTGCAAATGATTTCGGTATGTTGGGAAGCTCAGTCGCAGTTGGATCATGAGGTTATTATTGTAAGGTCATCTTTTCATTTTCTCCCTTTTCCTTTTTTTTGTTTAGCATCACCATTTATCCAAAAGACGGAGGACACTTAAAACATGCCCAGGGGTGTATTTTCCCCTCTTCCGTCGTAAGAATATAAATATGTTTGCAGTTTCTCTGGTTCAGGCAGCTTTCAAGTAGTTCCAATCATTTCTCCCCCGTACACTAAGTCCCTGATTTGTTAGTCCCAGAATGAAATATCATTTCTTAACGCTGACATTTATGTTGGAGCTACATAAGAGAACATAAAGCTATTACCTTCCAATAATTGATATTTTAATGCCTTATAACTTACTAGTAAAATGCCCTCCAAATGGTGGAAATATGTATGGAAGTGTCACTGTAAAGATGGGTTGTAACAAAGGAGCCGGGAGATATGCTTGTCCAAACCTCTATTTCCCAGAACCCTTTCCCTGGGATCCTGTTCTCCCCACTCTCAATCCCTTGGAACCCCCACTTCTGCATCTGCTACTCCATGTCCTCCATTTTCTCCTAAGAATTCATAAGAAGAAAAAGGACACAAGAGGAGACTGCTGGATCAGGCCAACCAGATGCCTGTGAGAAGTCCACAAGCAGGACCTGAGTGCAGCAGCACCTCTTCCCTCCCAGCGACTGGTATTTAGAGGCATGTGCCCTCCAACAGTGGAGACAGAACATATCCGGTGTGGTCTTTAGCATATGCACCGCTGGGGTGCAAAGATCTGCCCAGTGCCCTCAAATTTAGTTTAGCCCCCAAATTAACTTTTATTATGATGTAAGAATTAATTTCACGTACACGGCGCCATTGAGTCTGACAAGTGCTGCCGTTGTGAATGACAAGCGCACAAAGTCGAAAGTCCTTTAGTGAAACAGTAGGTATATATTTCGGTAATACCTAGGTATATACAGTGGTTCCTCGGGTTACAGATGCTTCAGGTTACAGACTCCGCTAACCCAGAAATATTACCTTGGGTTAAGAACTTTGCTTCATGATGAGAACAGAAATGGTGCAGGAGCGGCGCAGCGGCAGCAGGAGGCCCCATTAGCTAAAGTGGTGCTTCAGGTTAAGAATAGTTTCAGGTTAAGAACCTCCAGAACAAATTAAGTTCTTAACCCGAGGTACCACTGTATGCATTTTGTTTTTTCTAGCTTGATCAAAATTATTTATTATTTCATAACCGGTAGATAGTTAAGAGCTTAGGCAGCTTCAGCGGTGGGCACCTGGCGCCCCCCAGAATTTGGCACCTGGGTGCCCCACACCCCTTGCACCCCTGGGTCAAGACAGCCCTGAATATTAGTAGGATAAGTAGCTACTGAGAGCCTTCTCCTCCATGAATTTGTCTAATACTCTTTTAGAGTCATCCAAGTTGGTGGTCACCACTGCCTGTTGTAGACTGAATCCCGTCATTTAACTCAAATATTTCCCCCCAGTGCTGTGCTGGTTGTTGCTCTGTGCTGAATGCCCACATTCATCCTTTTGCTCCTGGTGCTGCTTGGTATGATGGGTATTGTTCCTTTGCTTATTTCAAAGAAGTTAGCTAGCTATGCAACCAGATGTGAGAATGGGGATTGGAGCACTAGCTGTTATAAATACTAGAAATTAGTGCAATTCGCCTATGCTTTTCTCAGGAGAAGGGACAGTCAAGAGGCTCTGGATCCCCTCCAGAAATGAAAGGCTGCTGGTTCTCCAAAACATAATATATTATCTCCTCTCATCCATCTCTCTGACAATTCCTTCTCAACACCAGCACTGACTATGCAGTTCAGGAGCAGACAGTGGTCAGACTCTAAAGCTTGGAGACCAGGTCCTTCAAACAGAAGAACCAGGCTGGACCAGAGCTGAGATTCATCTAATCCACAGTCTGTTCCCACAGTCGCCATCCAGATGCCTTTGGGAAGTCTGGAAGCAGGACATTCACACAAGAGCATTTATTTATTAATTAATTTATTTAATACAATTTGTATGCTGCTTGATTGTTAAAAACGAAACCTCAAAGCAGTTTGCATTCTGTTGGGGAAGGAGATGCTGTTTCTCCTCCCCACCCTGCCTCCTAACTACATGCTTAATTAAGTTTTTTTAAAAAATATTTTATTAAGATTTTCCATAACGTTACAGAAAGAAAAAAGAAAAATACAAAAATAATAAAGAAAAACAATTAAAAACAATTCAATTTTTCATAACATATCTTGCATTTGCTTGTTTCCCGGACCTCCCCACACCTCCCCTCTTTGTATTCCAATTCAATTTATTTATTCAGCAAATCCTTTCCCTAGTTTTTTAAAAGCCCCAATTAAACATATAGCTTTGAGGTGGATGCAGGTGGAAGAGACACTTTCCACTTTGCATTTGGACCAATTCAGTTTCTGGTTCAGCTCAGTCTGATGCACAGCCCTACTATTTATGTTCTTCTTGCTCAGAGGTGTGGGACATTGTTGTATAAAACTTCTCTGTTGTTAGTTCAAGGAAAAAATAAAATAGGTATATAGAAAGGAGAATTCCCTGGATGCCAAGATCCAGGTTTGGGGCAAATACCCCAGAGAACCCCAGCAGAGATTTAAAACCACAAAATATGCAGCAAAGCCGAGTGTGGAAATATAGGCTGTTAGGCTTTTAAAATATGCCCTTGTGAGTTCCAAAATTTCCCTCTTCTCCTAGCATAGAAAAAGACCAGATGTTTGGTATGTTAAAATTGGTTTACTTACAAACACTTCAAGGTCTAGTTCATGTGCTTTCCCATACAGCATTCAGAAAAAGTTGCACAGGCAGTAAAACTTGGCTTACTTACAGTGGTAAAAGTTCCTAAAGTATTGGTATAGGAACTCAAGGGAGGCTTGTTAGAGCCATGTGGTCAGAACTGGAACAACTGGAACAGACCTACTCACATATTGAGCTTTTCTGGTAGACTAAGGTACAACTATATGACTGATATAGGTGAGGAGGAGTCACCTCACTAACCCTGGCAGGACAGCTCACTCTATGGTGTTAACCCCTTCAAGCATTAATCAGACATAAGCATGTTGGTTTTATGAGGTTGGTTATCCAATAGTTAGCATCTGGTGAATGTGCATGAGGATATTAATCCTCCCCTGCTTCGTTACTCAGTTTGTTTGTAATGCCATTTCACCTTGGTAAAACGGCAAAATGCCAGCTTTAATTCTCAAAACCCAAACACTGGCTTTACGAAGAAATTGACCAGCTTGCAAATATTGCTGCATCTGCTGAAAATAAACCACTATGGGACCAGCATTGACCCTGAAAGCTTCAATCTATTTATTGATGGTGGGCTTGATCCAGCAGAGCTTTGCAGTTAAAAAGAAAAAAGAAAGTTGAAAACACTGCAGAGACCTGGCACCAGGTTACAGTGGTAGGAAATTGTATGTATATAAAGATAAAGGGACCCCTGACTGTAAATACTTGAGAGCAAAATGTGTGTGTGTGTGCGCTTTGTCCTGATTGCTACTCAGGGAAGTGATGTGTAAAAAGCAACATGGGAACATATGTGAAATACATATGTTCCTGGGTTGCTTTTCATGCCTGTCCTGGAAAGGCAAAGGGCTGCTACCCATGCACTTCCAGAAAGGATTACCATAATTTTCTGTGTATAAGACACCCCCAATTATAAGACGACCCCTATTTTTTTTTTACCCAAAATTAAGAAATTAAGTTGTTTAGCCTTTTTGGGGGTGGGGGAGGTCACTTCCGCCAATCGCTCAACCGCCTGCCTGCCACTGCCGATTGCTTGCCACAGCAACTGCAGATCGAACACCTCGCCGCAGCCACCAATTGTCTGCCCACTCACCACCACCAACAGCCCACCTGCCCACTTGCCAATCACCCGCCCAATTGCTGCTGCCAATCTCCTGTTTGCTGCTGCCATTAATCGCACATCCCCCCCTCTGCATTCACTATCTGTGTATAAGACAACATCCAATTTTTGCCTCTCTCTCTTTTTAGCAAAAAGTATCATTTTATACACGGAAAAATACAGTATTTGGAAAGCAAATGTGTTACTACTAGTAAGAATAATGAATCCCAACTTGGGAGAAAGGTGGGATATAAGTATATTAAATTAAACAAATCTACTATATATTTTGGAAAGTGATTTGTTTGTTTGTTCTCTATAAGTTCTGACAAGTCGAGCTATTGTCGCCAAACTTGGCAGAAGAGTTCCCAAATTGGGGGCAGTGCTCTTTGGCAGTGTTTGCATGTTGGCCACCATTTTGAATCAAGATGGCAGACCGAAATATGGCTTTGGTGTGACATAGGTTTGGGTATCTCCCTACAGGCAAATATAAGAATCCTTCCAGCTGCTCACCTGCCAGGCAGCAAGCCAATAGACAAGCAAACAGTGCCATGTATGACTGGAGAACCTGTGGACCTCCAGATGTTGCTGGATTTCAACTCCCTGCAGCTGCAGACAGAAGGGCCAATAGTCAGGGATGAAGGAAGTTCAACATCTGGAAGGCCACGGGTTCTCCATCACTTGTGTAGACAATGGTTTTTATGTTCATCCCAGGAAATAAGAACCACCAAGAGGTAATGTGGCATCTTTGTTGGAGCAAGGCAGACAACTCTAGCTATGTTTTGCCCCCAAGGAAAGGACTGTTGTTGTATTTTTGCATCATTTGTGATCGTCTTTGGGTGTCAGTGAATCCTAGATGGTAATCCTAAGCAGTAAGGAGTAAGACAGTGGGACTTACTAGAGAGTAATGGACCGAGCAATCCTGAGAACACTTCAGCCTGAAGAGCACTTCTTATGCAGTTCAAAACAGCTTCTCCCAATAGCTTCCTCTGCAGTGGGAAATAACACAAAAGTGACTTCTTCCTCACCAAGGATATTGGGATTTGCATTCTCAGCCTATATCCCCAGGAGGAAAAACATGTGGGAGTGACTGCTGCTGCCTTTGCTGTCATTTCCCTCCACAATATGCCTTTTTTTTTGCCTTTGGGGAAGGAGCAGGAGATGGCAGCAGTGGATACCTGAAGGGAATATTTCAGGTGTTCAAAGCCAGCACCGGGGGGGGGGGGGGACGAAACCCCTCAAGGCTTTTCAAGTGCTTGCATGGAATATCCAAAAAGCTGTGACCAGCTTTAGAGAGAACGAGAAGGTGATCAGTCATCCCTGTGAGGGAGTAAATTCTGCAATCTGAGCCCCACTTACCCGGGAGTAAGCCACACTCAATTCAATGTGATGTACTTTTTAGCAGTTGTGGATAGGATTGCTCTGTGCAAGTCCCGTTGCGATAAGCAGGGCGTATTTCTGAATGACCAAGCATAGGGTCAAGCTGTGGGTTTACAAATCCTGTGCACTCTTATACACAAAGGAAATATGCCCCCTTGAACTTATAAGGATTGTGCTTCATAGGTTCTAGCCTACTTTCTCTCCAATAGCCTAGCCCCTGGTTGTCCTTGATAGTCTATTCCGCCATACCTAGTTATTTGCATTCATACCAGATGTTCCCCCTTCACTTTCTTCTCCTTCCCTCTTAAAAATGCACCTGAACCTTTCATTTCCCCTTCCTAGACCAAATTCATCATGTGGTGACTCCTGTCGCTTGTGTATAGTTTGACTTTCGGTTCCAAGTGAAGGGAAAGTTGTCAATTTAGAATTCAAAAATTAGAATCCCATTTTTTAAATTTTTTTGGGGGGTGGGTGGGGAGGATAAAGATTATGTCAAAAGTGTGAAAACGACACAGTTTGATGTTGGTGATATTCTAATAAGAACAAAGAGTGACCCCCCCCACGCCCCTCCCTGGCTCATTTTAAAGTCATTTTGCTCCAAATTGCTGAAAATTAAATCGCAACACTCGGTTGATCTCTGCCGAGCTGCCCTGCCTGTGTATCTGATCAATGGAAATGCAATAAGCCAGCTGCCCTTAAGGAGCAGGAACAGAAAACCAAAGAAACTATTGATCTCATGCAAGGTTTTATTCTACTGAAGGAAAAGGAAGAAAACTCTCTCCCCCACACACTCTGTTTGCTGTTCACCTCTGATTGAGTCATACAGCCAAGTGTTTCTCTGCTGAAAGAGGTGCTGAGGGCAGAGGCTAGAATGCCCTTACTCCCTCGGCTTGAAAGTGGCAAAAACAATCAGAAAGGAACCTGTTTGCAAGGGCAGGGAAATGGTCCCCCTGTCCCAATCTGCCCAAAGGCTGACGGCATGATGAGGTTGTTACCCAAGGCAACACCTGGTCTTCCTTACTGAATTATTAGGGCAACAAATCTCTGAAGTCTCTTGTCTTCTGTCTTCACTTTTGCTACCTGGAACTGTTTGCAGCAGGAGACACTTGGGTTGTGATGTCAGAACCACAGCCTCTTGTGATCGGTTTTTGGTATTTTTATAAGCCACCTCTGTCTTGGTTCATGGCCCATAAGGGCAGAAGTTCTTCCTGGAGTGTGAAGAAGAAGAAGAGTTTGGATTTGATATCCCACTTTATCACTACCCTAAGGAGTCTCAAAGCGGCTAACATTCTCCTTTCCCTTCCTCCCCCACAACAAACACTCTGTGAGGTGAGTGGGGCTGAGAGACTTCAGAGAAGCGTGACTGGCCCAAGGTCACCCAGGAGCTGCATGTGGAGGAATCAAACCCGGTTCACCAGATTACGAGTCCACTGCTCTGAACCACTACACCAGGCTGGCTCTCTCTCTGAAGTGGCAGAGGTGGCCAGAGGCAAAAGCAAATGGAGCAATATTTGAAAATATGCAGAAGGCTTTGTGCAGAAGGCTTGTTTCTGGGGAGAAGAAATGCACAATGGTTTTTCCCATGTTTTCGAAAATATAAAATCCAGCTGTTATCCAGATCTGTCACCATCCCAAGACTGCCTTACACCAGCTCAATTTCTCCCCATCTAGCTCTTTGGCATCCACTTTCGAAGGTCTCAGATAGAGATCCATTAAGTCACCTGCTCTTTGATCACGGAGATGTTAATCAAATCATCCACTTAGCAGCATTTGTTTAGCTGGTCCCGATTGAACTTGGGACCTTTTGCATGCAAAACATGTTCTCTGCCACTGAGCTAAGAAATATGGGTCTTTGGTCAGATTCTGCAGAGGAGATGAATTGTACCTTCATCATATATCATTTCCAACCAAGGGGAGAGTTTCTAGAGTACATTCTTCCCTCGCTTCTCAAGTACCCAATACTCATATCCATATTGCCAGCCAATTCCAGACCATTCCATTGTCCAATGTCCCCTTCCACTGTCAAATTGCCCTGTGGATCATTGAGTGTACCCTTGTATTAAGCAACCTTTTAGGATGTTGGGATGGAATTTTGCCCAGAGTCTCCAGGCCTTGAAGAAAGTGATTGACAACAAAGCACGTTTCAGATCAAGCTATGAACGGCTTACTCCCAGCAACAGGGAACAACAAAAATGAGTTTAAAAATGATTACAGATACTACTCTGGCCTCTTTTGAAGTGGATTTTACTTGTGATATGGATTTCTCTTTAAAGAGAGCCTTTGGGAGAATGGAAAGGAGAGAGTTTCCTTTGCCCACTGTAATTTTTTCTAACTGGGGGAAGCTAAACAGATCTGATTTTCTCTTCAGCTTGGATTGAGACATGGAGATAGATAGATCTTAGAAACAATTGGTGCCAGTGATGGCAACATAGGGGGAGCATGATAGCTATCAGGTTTCATCTGAGACATCACTGGTAGTCCTCTGAAATTTTAAGGACAACTTGAAAGCATCTGGTAGTGACATTCCAAGCAGCTGACATTTCTATCACAAAGGCTTTCCATATGAATAGTGTTAGTTAGACAGTTCACTCCTCACAAGTGAGTGAAGCAAAGAGAAGGTTAGGCTTGAACAGGTGCTCTCTCAGGACTCAAGGACACCACCAGCTGCCTTTAGACAACTGCTCCTTAATTGTCAGTCATTTCTGACTTGAATACACAAAACAAGTTGTGGCAGTGTTGAGTTGAAAGCAAAAGAGCCCTGAAATAATTAAAGGCCCTGGAATAATTAGAGGCTCATGCTTTGTTTTATTTCATGGGAAAAACCAGTAGCATGGTCCTTAAGCTTGCACCCAAGCAAAGATCTGACTACCAATTGCATATTCTGGAAACAGCTGAAAAGGTTTCCCCACATAGTTCATCCACGTTGACTGGTTTTTCCCATGTGAAGCATTTCTCTTGAGAGCCTAAAAGTCCATCAATGTAGGTATAATTTTATGCAGGTTAATGGAGTGACAGTCACAGAGTCCCCCTGTCTCTATAAGCAATGCCTTCTTCTTTCCTTCTTTCCTTCTTCTTCTTCTTCTTCATCTTCTTCTTCGTCATTATTATTTCACACCAAGAAACCCAGAAGGCGGCAGCAAAGAGCTTAATAGAATAGGGCTAGTTTGGAATGGAAGGCCACATTCCTTAAACAGGACAGGCTTCTTGTCTCTTTTCAGGAGGTAAGCACAGGAGCTGGCTGCTTGTCAACTGCCAAGTGGTGGTCCATCTGCTAAGGTACCCCATGGTGCCGTCTTTGGAGAAAGGATTCCCCTGGCACATACTCAGGTGGATTTCAGCTGTCACTCATCCCATCTGCTCCCAGCTCCCATGTTGATGGATTCTGGCATTAGGCGCTGGAGGAATACACTGTTGTGCTCAGACTTATAATGCTAGTGGAAGTGGTGTAGTAGAGACTTTAAAGGAATAAAATGGCCCATTTAGTCCTTCTACCACCATGCCAAGCTTGATGTAGCCTCAATGCACTTAGGAACAAATGGAATTGGGATTTTCTGAAAATCTTGACATTGAGCTTATTGCCACAGGTTTTCTTTCTTCTAATTCCCATCTTGCTCCTTGATCTCACTTTTTTTTTAGTTGTTCTGCTAAAAATACATCATCAACATATTTTGGTTCATTGTTTTCTGTATTATATACACCTTATTATGTTATAATAGTGTATACTTATTGAACACTTCTACACTCCAGGTTTCCTAACATGAAAAACACATAAACAGATAATGCAACAATCCATATAACTATAAAAATATACAGCTTTTATACATCTGATTGCATATTATTTTGCAGATGATTAATTATATATGTGTGTGTATGTTTGTGCATAAACTGTTCCCCATACCACTTTATATTTGAAAATAATAATAATTATTATTACTATTTCCCCTCCACAGTAACATCTCCCAAATTTGTCACAAAATGAATGCCTAGTTAAAAAATAATAATTCTTGGCAGCATTAAGCATACCTTACAAGTAGCTGATTTACTCACCTCCATCTAGGGCAATACAGCATCGTACTAACAGCAAGATAAACCCTCCTTGCCTGCCTTTCACTCAGGTAGGGCCTTACTCTGTACTGGTTCAGTCTTTCGCATTGAGTGGTATCTGCAACTTTGCAACGTGCTAAAAAGCATTGCAATTGAGACTCTCACTCTGGGCAGCAAACACACAGTTTCAATTCCCATCCAATAATACATTACTCACTGTCTTCTGCTGAATCACAAATCCTCATGCTTTTAGAAAACCCAGAGACAACTCCCTTTGGGGTCACGCCATCAGGGTTGCCCACAAGCAGCATCCCTATTATCTAATCTGTGGACAAGAAGACAAGAGAGTTAGCTGCAGTAGTCTCCACTCTTCTCTTGCTCTGGAATCAGCAATGGCATCCTGGCTGGCAGGACAACTGGGAACATGATAGGCCATCCCTTGCCCTGGGACTCCTTACCAGCAACAACAGTAAACAGCAAATCTGATCAATGACATCTGAGAGGCGAGGCTGCAGTGTTATGACAACTCAGTGCTAGATGCAGAAGTCTGGTAAAGATCAGTTCAGTTGAAATGGCCAAATTCCATGTATAAATCTATTTAAAATAGATACTTCCTTCATCCCTTCGAACAAAAATGGCCATAGGCTGTAATCCTACATAGAACTGAAGCACAATGGCAAGGGATAAGAATCTTTTAGCTAATTTTGTAGTTGGATTTGGTTGGGTTTTTAAAGACAACATCAGGTGTGGAATTATTTGTCTCCATCTAGTGAACACCATCATGACCAAAGCCTATCAAAATCAATGGGAGCAGCCTCTTACGTTTCCAGCAGGTCATGATTCACAACCAACTTTAGCCGGATTGTGACCACTGGATTTAGCAAGTCAGCCTGTGTAATCAAGGGACTAGATGTTTGTTTTCAAAAAGTATGTCAAAATGTAACTTCAAAAGGTATAATTTGAACATTTTCCAATGCAAAATTTATTTACTTTTTAAGGTGGTGATAATTGGCATTATCCAGCATTAATCCTATTCAGAGCATACCCATTGGAATTAAATTACCTCAGTAACTCAATTCTATTTGTTTAACTGGGTCTACTCTGCCATCATCACTAAAATTTCTTTCTTTCTTTTTTACAAATTTCATAATCAAAAAGAGAAGGGGGAATGGGGAGCGGAGAAGTCCCTGCTGCATAGAGCTTTATAATCCAACCTTTTCAAATATGTGAGCAATTTTTTTATCTTGAAACTGTAAGCATGCTTATAATGAATCTTATGGATGCTTACTCAGATGTAAGTCCCAATTGAACATATTATGGAGGAGGTGTGTAAAGGATCACAACTTTTAATGGATTTCATCCAAAGCGAAGGCGCTTACTTCCATGAAAATAAGTTTAGAATCAGGCATGTCCATTTTATAATGGCTTTGAATATGAGGCAGAAGGCCTTTTATATCAGTCTCAGTAACAAAATAGCATGCTTAAAATTTCTAGAATATATGTAAACAAAGAGAAACTGCTGGGGCCGATTTAATCAAGGTTGGAGAGATTTATTTGAAACTACTGTTGTTACAGGAGAGAACCCACCTTGGTTTATTTTGCCTTGCTTTGTTTATTTCCTCTGGGATCCTGGGACTAAAATTTAATATCTAGTTTTATTCAAAATTGCATTAGGAGTGAATTTAGAGCTGTGACTTGGGAGAAAATTACAGGAAGCTTTCCATCTTACAATGATCTCTGCATGGGCAAGAAGGTTGAACAAGGTCTGTCCGAAATAGTGCTTGGGCCTCCAGGTTTCCTCACCGTGAAAAGAAGTCTATGCAAGGACAACCAAGAAGAGAGGGAGGGGGTATGGCCAGAGACAGTGGTGGAGCTTCATGCTCTGGGGGGCGGAGAGCAGGTGGGGGCGGGGCTGGCATGTGCCCTGGGGGCGTGGCATGCCGCCTGCGGGGGCGTGGTACCCAGCACAGGTGGGGGAGCAGCCACGATGGCACCCCACCAGGATTGCACTGCTGGGGACGGTCCGCTCCCCCTACACTCCTCTTCCTCCGCCACTGGCCAGAGAAACAAGGTACGAAGATGAGCAAAGACGCTTTCAGCTACTTAGGATTCATTTCAACTGAGGAGGAGGGTGACAGTGTTATGCCGTAGCTCAGTGGTACAGCACCTGCAGAAAGTACCAAATTAAATCCCTGGCCTTTCCAGGTAGGACTGGGGGAGACGCCTGCCTGAAACTCTGATGAGCCAATCAATATTTTTGATACTGAGCTAGATGGACCAATGATCTGACGTTATGTGGCAGCTTCCTATGTTACCATAGAAGCCAAAGACCTACAGGTATAGGGCAGTATACAAATTTAATTAAGAATAAGAATAAAAACAAAAGGCTTTAGGAAGAGGTGAGTTTGGAGAATGGATGAGACAGAGAGGCATCTTATTGCTGTCCTAAAAGCATGAGGAGCATCCAAGGATAAAGCATATTGTTTAAAAGCTTTCAAGGTCTTTGGGCATCTGAGGATGGTACAGTTGGGAGACCAAAGGTCACGGAGAATATTAGGACTGAGAAATTGGATGGGGTAAGGCCATAGAGAGCTATGGAATCCGAGACAAACTGTTCTTTTCATTTTCCATCTTGCGTCAACACTTGACCTTTCCTTGCCCTTTCTGAACGACTAGGCTTGCAAATTGAATTTTGAATCGGAGCCTAGAAGACAAGTGGATGATGCATCATCTCGGCCTGTCTTATGTAACATACAAATGTTACAACAAGGGGAGAAATGGCTTTGGACCACAGATTGTAAAGACAGCTTGGGTTTTGGAAGCAACATCAAAGTCCTCTCCATGTGGAATCTTAGGACCTCTGTTTCTCTTGCTCCATTAGCAAAAGGCCTGGCTCCCCCTTTAGTAGGAATGGCACATCTTAAATCAGTTATTTCCTCTTCACTGCTGACAGGTTTTTGGGCATTACCCAGCCTGTAACTGGAGAATAAGCCCTACACCATATGGTTAAATTACAGCATACAAGCCCTACAATGACAAGGATGAGATCAGAATAGAATAGATCTGAATCTGTGGAGGTGGGAGTCATCCAGTGCTTTTCAGGTCCATCATTCTTGGCTGGGGTTGAGCAAATTGAAACTACCCTGCTGTCTGCTATGTTGAAACAATTTTCACAGATCTGCTATTAGTTTTTTGTATGTGTACTGGGGAACAGCATCTAAATACCTTATTTCTGGTGTGCCTCCTACAAACACTTACTCCCATTTACTCATTAAGGAATAATGATGTTCTATTTTGCAAACAAAGCAGACCACAAAAAAATAAAAATAAAATGCATTGAAGCACAAGGGTCTCCTTGGGATTGGAAAGGTTTTCTATCCGTTTCCTCCAGGAATACAGAGTGTTTCTGAAAAAGCACCAGTGACCTTCCAGTGATCTCAGGGCTTGTTCCTTCAGGATCCTTTTTCACCCTAATGTGATCACTGTCTTGCTTTTCTCCCCGTGGATTTCAAAAAAATCTGTAAGTTTCAGAAAAATCAGGTTGGAGTTGGTCTGGAAGGTGGTCTCCACAGTGGGAGGGAAGGGATTAGAAGATGGTCCCCCACAGACTGGTGTGTTATTGTGGGTGTGTTCTGCAACATGTTTGTGACAGAATAATAATCCTTTGGTGGTGGTTTTATTTGGCTTTATTAGTTGTTCTGTGATGCTTCCCTAATTCAGCCACATTATTGCTATCTGAAGGCGCTATAGCACAACAAAAATGGGACAAAAATACAGTGGTACCTCGGGTTACATACGCTGCAGGTTACATACGCTTCAGGTTACATACGTTTCAGGTTTCAGACTCCCCTAACCCAGAGATAGTGCTTCAGGTTAAGAACTTTGATTCGAACCGCCGACCTTCTGATTGGCAAGTCCTAGGCTCTGTGGTTTAACCCACAGTGCCACCCGCTTCCCACACAAAAGTTATAGATACCCCAAATGACAAAAAAATGAGTAGGCCTGTAAAATGGAAGAGGAAAGTGAAGAGGAGGAATCTGTGATTTGTGGCCTTCCATAAATTGCTGAACTCCAGCTCCCACCGGCCCCAGGCAGAAAAGCTAATGGTCAGGGACATTAAGAACTGGTAGTCTAGCAATATCCGGAGTACCACAGGCTTCTCAACAGTGGTTAAGGAAGTAATATCCTTCCAGAAAGCTTGGAAGTTATTGAAAACCAAGAGAGTGTACATTGCAGATCACAAAAGTTACCACCAAATCCAAGAGGAGCCTAACATGGTTAGCATTCAGAGCTCAAGGAAGCTCTTAGAATCAAGGTGGATTCCTTCAGAAAATGGATGCCTTGTCCAAATGAGGAGAGCAAAAAAGGAACTGAAATTTGTGTGCACAGAAATAGCCAGCAATTCTGCTTTGGGATGAAAAGGAATCTGGGCTAGACCAGGCTCATCTGCCATCAGTGGCAAAGACTGGCTCTCTATCAACATTCCTGCACCTCTAGGTGCTACTACCGTGGTGCTGGTATAAATGTACTCATCACCCAGATTTTGACACAACACTATCTGACAGCACATTAGTCCGTTGCCATGCTATCGTGACTGCTGGCAAGGGAACTTTGCATGCTCATGTGTATATGAGGGGGGAGGCTCTTCATTCGCAGCATCCAATCTGGTAGGAGCAGATGAGAAAACAGATCTGACATGAAGGCTACTGGGGAATCTGAGCTCTTGGGTTATACTGCTGGGGTGAGTTTGAGGTCAGGCTTTTCACTGAGATGCATAAGACTTTTGGTTTGCGGAGAGTTTTGAATGACCTCAGATGGGGCCACCAATGGCAATGCTGTGGAAAAATGTTGAGGATGGTGTAGCATAGTGGGCTACAAGATCAGGAAGTTCCTGGTTCAACTCTCACCTCTGCCCTGAACTCACTAGGTATCCTTGTCTCCCTTCTCCGCAACATGGGGAATAAATAACATTGGATTACTTTGCAAGGGTAGGGATAGGCTAAGCAGCTGATTGCATCTGCTTTCAGTCTTGCTGGCATTCAGTTAAAAGTCTTTCCATCCTGTTGAATCCCACTGTGTTATTTTTGAGCTCATTTTCAATGTGAAACACACCCTCAAAACACACAGTTTCCAATTCATTGTCCAGCGAAATATGCATTTTGAATTAAACGTTATGTAATATGTATGTTTACGTGCACTTTCTGTGCATCCAAAGTGCATTGCAAAATCCAGAGAAGTGCGAATTCTATCTGGGATTTGCATTCCAATCGCAAGGAAGTTCAGGAGTATCAGATTGGGTTAGTTGCTACAAAGAGAAGACGATATGTAAGGATTACGACTAGAGAATGGGAATGAAGTGCTTTGAAAAGTGCTGTGCTATTCTCTGTACTCTGTACTATTCTACAAAATCTCTGATAGCTGAGATTTACTTCTGAGATGTTCCCTCACCCACCCACCTACTGTGTACAGTGGTACCTCAGGGTTACATACGCTTCAGGTTACATACGCTTCAGGTTACAGACTCCGCTAACCCAGAAATAGTACCCCGGGTTAAGAACTTTGCTTCAGGATGAGAACCGAAATCATGCTTCGGCAGCGCGGCAGCAGTGGGAGGCCCCATTAGCTAAAGTGGTGCTTCAGGTTAAGAACAGTTGCAGGTTAAGAATGGACCTTGGGAACGAATTAAGTTCTTAACCCGAGGTACCACTGTACAGGTATAAATCTTACTCTTACCCACCCTCAGAATAACCCTCCTCCCTGCTTTTTGTGCACTAGTCTTGGAACACAAGGAGGAAGGCCCATGGAGCATGCAGAGGTGTGACAGGCAGCTATCTCTGATTCTGCTGTGTCTCTTACTTGGGGAGCACTCATTCTGTTCAGGCATTTCTCTCCACTCAGCTGAGACTGCATGGAGATAGATGGCATGGCTGTGTGTACTTGCCCCTCCATCACACTCCTCCTCACCAGCCTCTCCTGATCCTGTCCACAGATTGTATGGAGGGGACATCTGAAGGGGATGGAGAGCCTGCCAGATGCCCACAAGCTGTCCCAGTGAGCTGCAACTCCCATTGTGTCAGGCTTCAGGGAATCCAATCCTCCCCCCATAGCAGGCTGCCAGTAATAGACAAGAAGCTCTTACCAAGTCTTTTATTCAATATTCACAGAGAAAGGCTTAGAAATGCTGCCTCTAGGAGTAATGGTGTTGCTTCGAGTAAGCTCCACCCCCTTTCCTTCTCAATCGTCAACAGCCCCACCCCCTTACGGTGGCTGCTTAAGGCCATTTGCCTCTTAGCTCTCTGCTCTCCTACTTTCACTGCCCGCCGGGTTCTGGGAGAAGGGGGATCTGGAATGCTCTCTAATGATAACGTGTCAGCCAGCTGCTCCGGCTCTTCTTCTCCCCCCACCTCTTCTCCCATTATCTCCCAGCTTTGCCCCTCTTCTCTCTCAGAGCTGTGGCCTTCTGCAAACCACTGTCGTAAATCTATACTCTCCACCATTCCTCCTTAGTCCAGTCCCTGACACATTGCGGAGGCTTCCAGGCAATTCACATGGGGAGCCTAGGTGCATACAAAATGTATACTTTATGGACACATTAACTCACAAGCATGCATTTTATGGGAAAGGTGTGCGTTTTATGGAAAAAGTATGGGAAAATGTATACAATAGGATGTAATGACATGAAATGAGATGGAACAGACTGAATGCTGGCAAGAATGAGCCGGGGGGGGGGGATTAGCTGTTCAGCCCATCCCAATTTGGGACCCCAGATGTATTATAGCTTCCATACTCCCCCAGTGGGTAGATATGATGGGGTTTGGAGTGCAAAATCACCTGGGGACCCAAGGCTGTGGGAGTCGATACAGAGGATAATATATCTTGTTTAATTTCTAAATAGCTTTGAATATTTGGTTGCCAGCTTTATGCAGCTGGGATCCAGCTAAAAAACTACAATGGTAACTGGAAAAAGAGAGCACCAGAGTGGGAGCGATGCCGGGGGAGAGAGAGAGAAGGGGGGAGGAGGAGAGAGAGGATGATACGAAGAGCGTTATGTTGATGGCGTCTCTTTAAACCGCCTAAACATCATTCCTACATCATCCTTTCAAGTTTACTGTGGAATTACAGCAGCTCGCTTTTTTGATTTCGGATGTCTCTCTCGCTCGTTAATCTGGCCCCGTGTGGATTTATTGTACAAATCTATTTGGCAGCTGAAAATTGCCCTTTGATGAAGCTCATAGTCTAATCATGAATCCTCAGGCATAGGAAATAAGGATGGGGAGGCAGTGAACATTGGGGCTAAAAGAACAGCAGCTTGTGCTTCTGTTCAGGAGGCATGTTTGAGGTGCACCTGAACCATTTCAAAGCACCTGCTTTCCCATTGAGGTCAGGCAAGCCCCGCCCCCTGAACTTCCAGCACGTACCAAAGACTTCATCATCATCATCATCATCATCATCATTATTATTATTATTATTACTACTACTACTACTATTATTCCAGCAGTAATTTTAATTGAAGTCCAATTTTGCAATTTTAATAGATTTTTAGTCTTTGTGTTGCACTTTTGTATACCACTCAGAGACTATTGTACAGTGGTACCTCGGGCTGAGAACTTAATTTGTTCTGGAGGTCTGTTCTTAACCTGAAACTGTTCTTAACCTGAAGCACCTCTTTAGTTAATGGGGCCTCCCGCTGCTGCCGCGCTGCCAGAGCACAATTTCTGTTCTCCTGAAGCAAAGTTCTTAACCCAAGGTACTATTTCTGGGTTAGAGGAGTCTGTAACCTGAAGCATCTGTAACCCTAGGTACCACTGTAGTTAAGTGGTATATAACTTGTTTAAACAATAAAGAAACAGCAACCTTGAAGGGCTGGTGCAGGGAGGCAACATTGAAAAAAGTCCTCTCTGGCATACTGAAGTGCACACATAGCTTGTGCCTATATACGCTTGCTTAGGATTAAGTACAGTGGGCCTCATCTCCAAGGAAGCATCAGGATTGCAGCTCTAGGCTTTCTCGCATTGGATGCTGACCATGGTATCTGACTATGGGGTATTCCTGTGATGCTAATGTCTGGCTATCTAGGAAATTAATCCCACTGCAGTGCTGGGAACCATTTCCCCGAACCAGATCAAGTTGCCCTGGTGGATGGAGCCCGTACAAAATCCTGGAGGAACATCTGAAGGCTTCTTTTCTTGGGGTTAAGAAATCTCATGCCTGAGGTGTGATCTGGCAAACGAAACCTTGGGAAATGTCATCAATTATCCTTTCCATGGTCCCTTCCAGGAAAAAGAAAAGAAAAGCAACAACCCACATCCTTATCATATGATCATTCAACTCTTTTAGCTCCGCTTAGTTTTATTTCTTGCAGCCACAGGTCAAAACGATAATGCATAGCAAGCAACAGATTAAAGTGATATGAAGTTGAAACCAGATTGCAAACCCATACAGGGCAGAAATGTGGGGATTTCACAGGCCCTTGGACCGTAACACTTTCCGAGAACCGTTTTAGGTACCCCTAGGGGTACTTCCGCTGCATTATTAGGAGCAGAAACATGTATTGGAGCAGGTCTACTTGCATCTTCCCAGTTATGCATCTAAGTTGCTTTATATGTTTATGGACGGACTCACAAAGCTATGCTCAATAGGAAAACAAACCAACAAACCTCAGTTTAGTTTGGATCATTGACCCTCCCACCCCACTAGTGCCAAAAGCCAGGTGTTCTGTCCTGTGGTTTCTCTGTGAAACGTTTGATTGTCTATTGCCAAAATGGATCTCAGGAAAAGAAAGGAGGGAGCCTTAGAGGTATGTGTGTGTATCAGACTGGAAATCTATATATCCAGTCTGATTTGTCACTGTTATAGACTACTAAGACTTAGTCATAAGTGGATCCCCCTTCCTCACTCTGTTCTACGACAGCATCCCCCAACCTGGTGCTGGCGGTTCCCAGTTAAGACTGGTAGGGCAGAAGGCAGGGAGACCAACAGTAGGTGGAGCCAGAGTTAGTTGATTCTGGTTTTGTCCCTATCCTCTACCTTCTTGAGTGCCACAGGGGTGATACTGAGACCAAAGAGGAGGAAGGTGACAGTCAGTGGCATCCCCTGGACTGGGTGTAAGTCAAAAGTTAGACAGATGGTGGCTGACTAAGATTGATATGGCTGTGCCCTTTTGGATTAATGATCTGGCTTCCACTGCCCAGTGCTCTCCAGATGTTTTGAACCACCACTCCCATCAGCCTCAGCTGGAGGGCACCAGCTTGGGGAAGGCTGTTCTATAGGCTCATCCCACCCTCAGTTTCTTCTCCTGAATGCCAGTCTTAAGTAGGAGACTTTGCGTGTCGAGGTCCCCAAGCCACCCCCCAAATAACTCACAACCCACACTTAATTTTTGTTTAAGGTTTTTGGCATAATTTTGGCCACAACTTTATTTAAATACAAAACCGTGAGTGGTTCTTTAGGCATTGGTTAAGACTATCTGTCCCCCCGCCTGGGGACAGAACTGACTTCCGGGCACCACCGAAAGACAGTGCGGGGGAAAGCAAGTCGGGGAGAAATGCAGCTGAGTCACAGACCCTCAATTCTCACCCGCATGCTCCCCGAAGGCTTGCCGGCCCTAGTCCCATTCCAGGGATTGGACGAAAAGATGGCAAGCCCCAGGATTCCTTTAACGGAATTCCCTTTCCGCAGCAACCATGGAGGGGCAGGCACAGCCTATCCTAACCCCTCCTCCACCAATTTATAACCAATGCCTAACTGCAACCTTACAAGTTGTGACGATTTGCTACGCAGTAGGCGAAAACCAAATGGCCCAGCCAATCAGCCAGATGGACAAAATTCCTACCAGGCCCCTGCCCCAACGGCAGACGACCCCATGGCAGGCATAGCAAGGTCAATGCAACAACCCCTTACTCAAGGGCGGGTGGGCGGGTGATCCGTTGCACGCAGCAAAGAGAAAGCTCCAGGCTGTGTGCAGAGTATTTAAACATTTTACCCCTCCCACCAAAATTGCAACATAACTTTTACCCCAGCAACCCAGTGAACCAATCACTGCCCCAGGCCATCTTTAGAGACCCTGCCTGGTAACAGAGGGGTGGCTCAGCAGACCCCACCGCAACACGTGCTCTCCATGAAGGAGAACACACTTTCTAAACTTTAATTCAGTGGTTGCAACACCGTGCACTTCAACAAGAAGTTCATTGGGTCCGTTTTAAAGCTGCTCACACACAAAGTCCTTTAAACTCTCCACCCTATTTGTGAACAGATAAATTTTAGGGAAAAATTCATCTGATTACTCCAAGCGGGGTGGGATGGGGTGGGGGGTTGAGAAATACCCCCAAGAGTCTCTCAGCAGCGAGACATAGCTTCTGTCTTTTCTCTTAAGAGAGTCTTTTCTTTCTGCCGCAGCTCATAGCAGCAACAACAACTGTGTTGATCCTTTCTTCCCCTCTGGCTGTGGGGGTGTGGATGTGGCACATTCCCCTCCTCTCTCTAAAGCCCTGCCAGGCTGGGAAGGGGAGTTTGAATTGCTCCCAAAGTCTCTGAATATGATTTTATCAGGTACACAGGTGAGTGTAGAGACTTCAGGAAGCCATTTTGGTCATTCTTGTGCCAACTTTCTGGCTCTGGGAAAAAATCTGCAGTGGGAAAGTGGACATTGGATTACCGCCTTTGATTGAAGGGCAGTTGATTAAGGGCAGAAATCTACTGCCCACTTTCCTACTGTAGAATTCCCCCCCCCCCCCCGTTTCCCCCGGGATGAGGAATTTCATGAACATTGTCCCAGTTTGAGAAGTGTGGAAACTGGGGCAGAGAGCGACCGTGGAGTTTTCAGAGAGCTGCTAAAAATATGCAGCGACAGAGTCACAAACGGAAAGCCAGCTCTTCTTCAGAGTCTCCGTCCAGCAGTCTTGCCATAATCCATGCTGCCTCTCATAGAATGAAAGCGGAAATATGGAATTGTAGAAAAAAGAAAGAAAGCTGAGGGCGGGGGAGAGGGGTTTTGGAGGTGACAGACACACTGCCGGTGACTCAGAGACTGATCCTCTCATGCACTGCAGGGGGTGCATTTCCTACGGAACTCAGTCTGATTGGAGGGAACATTTTCTGCCTGGCCTCTATAATCTTTTTTTAACCAATCTAATCAGAAAGCCAATTTACATTTCAGTAGAAAGTGTACTTCTCTCTCCCTTTTCTTTCTTTCTTTCTTTCTTTCTTTCTTTCTTTCTTTCTTTCTTTCTTTCTTTCTTTCTTCTTTAGCCAACAAGGCTTCAACTCATTTGGACGGGGAAGCAAGCACATTATAAAATGATTTCATCTTCCACAATAATTGAGACCTGAGAAAAGATGAGTGCTTGTTTTGAAATGCTAGTCCCATGCAAAGGCAACAGCAGAAAGAAAATAAGTGGGTTTTTGTTGTTTTTTTTTAAAGGCAGAGAGAGAAGAAAGGGGAAAGGGGGCATCTGGAACTCTGTTTGTACAATAAGCCACACTGTGTGTTGTTCCTGTGATTACTCATTTCCTCTTAATTGCTGTTGTTTCACATTTAATCACATTCTCTGCTTGAACAACATGGTCTAATTGTGCATTCATTCCTGTATCAGACCTTGGTTTAATTTTAGCCCCTGAGAATCATACAGTATTGCCACTGAACGTGGCCCAAAATGAAATTTGGGTGCCGTTTTAGGGTTCCACCAAATCAAAATTGTGCTTAGAAATGTGGTGTGTGTGCGTGCGAGTGCTTTCACAAGATCTTCTAAGTCAGGCATAGGGAAACTCAGCCCTCCAGATGTTTTGGGAATACAACTCCCATCATCCCTAGCTAACAGGACCAGTGGTCAGGGATGGTGTAGGAATTGTAGTCCCAAAACATCAGGAGGGCCAAGTTTGCCTATGCCTGTCCTAAGTATTCATTCCAAAACAGCTCTGTTGTCCATGTACCTGTAAGACTAAAAAGAAAACCAATGATGCACTGTGAGTTTGAGGGGGGGGGGGAGGAACACCCACAGTTTATGCAGCTATACAACTACAAAACCCATAATGGAGGAACATAGGGTATTGTTGCAGAGTGAAGCATTGTGGGTGAGGTAGCGCTGGAAGGTATCTATGCTGCTGCCATTTTGTGGCTGCATATACTCTTTTGACATTTCAAAGTAGTCAACAGTGAAATTTGAAATAGGTTCTATCCTGGGCCACTAATGACCACAATGCCTCACTCTGAGGAAGGGCCCTTCTTCACATTGAGGCTATGAGATGAGCCAGAAAGTAGCCATCCAGTCGACGCTTGACTGAGTGTCTGGCAGCAGCCAGGCAGGCAGAAAAGCGGTGGTGGACAGTTCTATAGGTGGGCAATGTTAGAGGCAGTGGTGGATAGGCCAAACAGGGTACTGATCCATTACCCTCCCAATCTGCCAGCTGAGACAAGGAGGTCTCTTTAACCTTATTTAAAGGCCTGGAGACTTCTCATAGGCATCTGGCTGCCCACTGTGAGAATGGGAAGCTAGACTAGATGGACCCTTGACCTGATTTATCTGGGCTCTTCCATTGTTCTTAGTAAGGTAAAGGTAAAGGTACCCCTGCCCGTACGGGCCAGTCTTGACAGACTCTAGGGTTGTGCGCCCATCTCACTCAAAGAGGCCGGGGGCCAGCGCTGTCCGAAGACACTTCCGGGTCACGTGGCCAGCGTGACATTGCTGCTCTGGCGAGCCAGAGCCGCACACGGAAACGCTGTTTACCTTCCCGCTAGTAAGCGGCCCCTATTTATCTACTTGCACCCGAGAGTGCTTTCGAACTGCTAGGTTGGCAGGCGCTGGGACCGAACAACGGGAGCGCACCCCGCCGCGGGGATTCGAACCGCCGACCTTTCGATCGGCAAGCCCTAGGTGCTGAGGCTTTAACCCACAGCGCCACCCGCGTCCCATTGTTCTTAGTAGCTGAATGTAAATGGTCCCTGCATGTTCAGATGCAGCAAAGGCATATTTAGGGAGTGCAACCAGTTCAGCTGCACTGGACGTGAAGCCTCAGAGATGTTGCAGGTGGCACCATAACTATGATGCAGAATGGAAGATGAGAGGTTGCCAAATTTTGTTGTTGCACAAGGTGCCACTGAAATTTGAAACCTTAAATTTGGACACAGTATACCTCTGAACTCAAGGGGCCTTATCCATAGTTCTCTATCTGCTAGAGCAAGCATGGTTGAGTTTAATTGTGCACAATGGAGGAATCCAATGCAACAGTTGCACTAGTGAAGGATTTTGTGCAACAAAATCTCCAGCATCCCTGGATATGTGTGGTCTTGTGGAACAACATTTTGCTGGTATATATTGCAAATTGATTTAATTAGCGCAACATTGGCTACAACCGAAGAGGCTGGAGACAGAAGTGGACTGTGGTCTCCATGCCCGGCTTGTGTGGTTCCAAGAGGCTCCTGCCACCCTTGGAAACAGAATGCTAGGTTAGCAAAATATTTGGTGCAATCCAGCAGTGCTCTTTGCATTCTGAAATAAGCATTCTTGCACTGATAACATGGTTCTGTGCAGTACCTTCAGTGTCCCTCTCTGGCACGGGCAGCTAAATTGCTCCCGGTGGTTGAATTCCGCAGCTGATGTTCCCTGCAGCTTGACAGCCATATGGATGTCTCCTGAGCTGACAGCTGGACACTGATTTCCCAATGACCTTTTAAAAATGGTCATTTTCTCTGGCCCCAAGGGGCAGAAATAAAATGCACAGAACTTAACATCAGGACATGGGATGGCTTCAAGAGCTAAACAGAAAGGTCGCTTCTTCGACCAAGCCATGATGGATGGAGATTGTGAAGACATTTAGGGAACATGGCAAAGGAGCTTTGTAGGCCAGCTTTTGTCATGTGGACCAGGCCTGATGAGAGTTGTAGTCAAAAGCATTTGGAGGGTACCAGGTTGGCAAAGGCTGATATCCACCTTGGGCCCAATCATCCTCTCTCAGTCTAGTGGGGGGGGGGGGGTCATGACTGTTGAAAGGGATATGATGCTGCATTAAATGTATAGTACAGATGGGGCCTTGGATAATGGACTGAAGATAGAACCCAACACAAGCGGACTGGCATGGAGCGTGTTGAAAAGGTACTCAGAAGTGGGGAGGCTTGTGGCCTTATGAGCCCGGGGGGCACTGAAGTGTAGCTTCGGAGCTGAGCATCAGTGTCAATAATAGAAAAGCCAAATGTGCTTCAGGGAAGGATTGATATGCATTAGCAGCAGTGGAGAAGTCTCAAATTTACATTGCTGTTTCCATTTAAAAGGAGTATTGAGACCCTCAATACTGCTCCAGAAGAGGAAATGAATATGAGTATATGTAGTTCCATGGAAGATCGGCATCTTGATATAGGCAGCTGTGGCATGACAATATGTATACCTTTTCATGTGCATTCTTCTATAGAGATTGGTGTGCACAATTTTGCCTAGTACAGTGGTACCTTGGTTTATGAACTTAATCTGTTCCAGAAGTCTGTTCTTAAACCAAAGCGTTCTTAAACCAAGGCATGCCTTCCCATAGCAGCAGGGGACTCGATTTACAAATAGAACACACTCAACAGGAAGCGGAACATGTTCTGCTTTCAAGGCAAAGTTCACAAACCAAAACACCTACTTCCAGGTTTGCAGTGTTCTTAATCCAAGTTGTTCATAAACTAATCTGTTCTTAAACTGAGGTACCGCTGTATATACATTTTTGCAAGCAGCTTTCACATCATAGGATGCATTTTTTTGTGTATTGTTTCTCTCTCTCTCTCTCTATATATATATATATTTGCAGTGCGCTTTCCTTCAATACAAGAGCTGTGGCCCGCCAGATGTTGCAGGACTGCAGCTCCCATAATCCCTGATTTTTGGCCATGCTGGCCAGGTCTCATAGGAGTTGGAGTTCAAAGCTTACGAAGGTTCGACAGGCTGCCCACCCCTGCACTAATATAGGCATTCTGGTGCATATTCATTGGTTGGAAAACAGCATCAACAAATTCCGAGAAGTGAAAATTCCAACTGAAAGCTCTGTTTTGCTTTGCAGATTGTTTTGGGAAGTGCCAAAGCTTGAATTAAAACATGAAACAAATAACCCCCACCCATCCCTAATTGTGCATAGGATTTATCAGATCCAGACTTTGAGAGGTGTCCTCTGCCTTAAAGTGGTGTGCAAAGGAGAGAAACATCATGGGAGGAGTGTTTACAGCTACTCTACCTTTGCTAATGCCTCTGGAAGCTTTGCAAGTTGCTGCAGGAGAGGGACCCTGAGATGGGTTTCTAGGTACCAAGGTGAACCTGTCAAGCCCCCTTGTGATTTGTGCTGTTGCCAGGAGGTGTAATGTTCTCGATGCAATCTTGCTATTTTCACAATACTGAAATGTTGTACTTTTGTGTACATTGTTAGATCTGCTATTATGCTGCTGCATTATTATATCATTATGAAATTGCTCTCGCAATGCTTAATTTTGAGATGAAGTCCTGCTTTCTTGAAAGGTGGTTTGAGCATGATTCTTGTTGCAGAAATTGCATGCAAATATAATTGTGAAGACGAATGCACCAGTCATAGTTTGTCTGTGACAGTAAAAGAATCACACTCAGTGAAAATCCTGGGTTGTGTGCAACTCACAAAAAATATACATGACCTAAAAACTCGGGATGTTTTTTCAAGGTTCTGCAGCAGCTACCTGGCTTATATGCTAAACTACTCTGGTGTCTACCTAACCTCCCCTGAATACTGATGCTTTCGCTTCTGTAGTCAGCATGCTGGTCATTGCAAATGCAAGAGGATGGCGTTGACAGAGTTGGATTGAAAGGCTCTTAGGGGGCTATTGATCTAAAATGCCTCGCATTCCTGGAGTGGGAGCAGTGGGTTGCAAAGGGGGGGGGGCAGGTGAAGGCTTACTCAAAAGTGCCAGTGCTCAGTGGTTATGATCTTCTCACTTGGTAATACTTCCCCAAAATGCACATCAGAATCCATACCCAATCTCCCTGCATCCTGAAAGCATGAAATCTAGCAGCTCTCCAATGAGAGGTTTTATGAATTCAACAAGCCCGTGTACCTTTTGATCAAGGTCAAAGCCAGGGGTTGTGTTTTTTTTTTAATAAGGTTTTATTTATTTTCAATGGTACAGAAGATAACTTGTGAGAAAACAATTGTTATGACAAATAACTTGTCCTGAAAAAAATATACAGACTTTCGTCGTGCCATGTGTTAAAGTTTCATTTGCTTTACTAAAGCCAGAATTTTAAGACCGAGGGAGGAAGTTAGCAAAGATGGGACAAAAAATAGACGAAGGGAAGGGAGGATAAATGCAGCAAAGAAAGACTAATAAGTCATACCCAAGCAGTCGTTAACAGTCGTCAGCAGGTTTACCACAACCATTGAGTCAATCACCCATCTCCTACTACCCTTCTGAGAAATACCCCACCCCACCCTCCCACTATAAATTATATAACAGTCTCGTGACTTCTGTTTCAGTGTATCTGAAGAAGTGTGCATGCACACTAAAGCTTATACCCAGAACAGACTTAGTTCGTCTCTAAGGTGCCACTGGACAATTTTTTAATTAATTAATTAGTTTATATCCAAACAATGTTAGCTGCCAGTCAAAGCTGAGGTTTTGACCCAGAATTTTATATATATATGCCAGCAGGGGGCAGCACGAACCAATCCTGCAGTTGAGAGGAGTGCTGTTTGTAGACATAAAGGAGGAGAGCGAAAAGACTAACACAGAGCCTTCATTCTCCGGTCCCATTCTCTGCTCAACTGCCGTTTGGGTGGAAGATGTTCACCAATGAAGAGGACACAGATTTAGAGCCAGCCCACCCATGAGGCAAGAGGAGGCAAGTGCCTCAGGTTGTAGGATTCACCAGGGCAGCAGATCCCAATGTCAATCTTTCTTCTCCCTTTATTCCTTTGTTCTTCTTCCCTGGCAGGGAGTGGGCAGGCATTTTGGGAGCTGACAAATCGTGCTGGGTCAGCACTGCACTGATTTATAATTAGATATAATGGTTGTAAGAACGTGAGAAGAAAGCTGCTAGCTCATCTATTCCACCATCCTTGTAAACCGGATGCCTCTGGGAAGCCCACCAGCAGGACCTGAGTGTAAAAGCAACTGGTATTCAGACACACACTGTTCTCCAGCAGTGGAGGTAAAGCACAGCTGCTGGGACTAGTGCCCACTGATAGCTCTAACCTCCATGAATTTGTCTTCACCCCTTTTACAGCCATCAAATTTAAAGCTATACAGTGGTACCTCTGGATGCGAACGGGATCTGTTCCGGAGCCCTGTTCGCATCCTGAAGCGAACACAACCCGCATGTGTGCAGGTCGCGATCCGCCGCTTCTGCACATGTGTGTGACATCATTTTGAGTGTCTGCGCATGTGTGAGCGGTGAAACCCAGAAGTAACGCATTCCATTACTTCTGGGTCGCCGCGGAGCACAACCCAAAAACGCTCAACCTGAAGCAACTTTAACCTGAGGTATGACTGTACTGGAAATAGAAATATAATGCATTTCACCACCATGGGGAAAACTGTGGCCGGGTGCCAGATGGCAGAGGAACCAAACCCCACAGCAGGCTGCAAAGGGCAGACAAGACAAGGAAAAGTCCTTACCAACTCTTTTACTCAATATTCACAGAGAGAGGCTTGGGAGTGCAGCCTCTCAGAATAATGGCATTGCCCCGAATGAATCTCTACCCCCTCTGTCTCTCCCACTTCCTCAAGAGTCAGTGCCTTCTGCTTTTGAGCTCTTTGCTCTCCTACTTTCAAGGCTTGCCGGGTTCTGGGAGAGGGGGTGGGGTCTGGAATGCTTTCTGAAGACACTGAGTCCATTAGCTGTCGCTCCCCTAGTGCCTCCTCCTCCTCCTCCTCCTCCTCTCCCATTATTTCCCAACTATCCCCCTCATCTTCCTCTGAGCTGTGACCTCCCTCAAGCCCCTGTTGTAATTCTGAACTGTCTTCCTCTTCTCTGGAAGGGCTGGGCTGGGGAAGCAGTCTCCTCCACTCCTTCTCTGCCCAGTCCCTGACACCAGGTGAGCTTTGTCCCTGCTCAGTCTTCTCTCCAGCTATCAGGGGTGCCAACTTGAATAAAATATTGGGGCGCCAAGTAAGCCCCATCCCACAAAATTGATCACATGACACAGCACATACACACCATTTGAGTGGCAATGCTCATCAACTTGGGGCGGGTGGCCGCTTCAAATATTTGATTGGGGGGGTGAAGAGGCCTCGGCCCCTAGAAGTTGACTCCTATGCCAGCTATTAACTGCTGGCGGGCAATATCAAGATGCCTCTTTTTCCTTCTTATGATTCTCTCTCTTTAAACCAGTCTTGGGCCAGGCCTTCAGATAAAGGACTCCATTTAAATAGAGGGTTGTCCTCTGTAAAGTAGGACAAATAGCTACCTGACTAGCTGTGCAATTCTCCAGTGATTGTGCAGTCCAATACATGTCCACTCAGAAGTTCAGTTGAGCTTCCTTCCAGGTAAAGAGAGTATAGAATTGCATCTCAAGTGTAAAAGTGAGAAGATCAATGATGGCAAAGGGAGATGGGTCGCTGTCAGAAAGGAGGAAAAGCGATATGGAAAATGGCTTTCCCACTTGGCTGTGAAGTCCTCAACCTGAGGATCAATATTGCCCTCCAGGCCCTGGGAAGGAGGCTAAGAAACTCAAGAGCTGATATCTGCAGTGTTTTGGGGGAGCTGTGTGTGTTCAGGAAGTCTTTGCTTCTGAGTGTGGAAGGATGAGAGAGGGAGATAGAGAGAGAGAGAGAACGCTTAAGTGAAAATAGCGTAGGAAGGTGATGCAGTTAATGATGAAGTTCAGATCTGATTAGTCCCTGATATCGCTTTTCAGTAGGGGGAGAGAGAGAAAAATCACACATCCACCGTGACCTTTTAGTAAATACAGAGCTAGCGGGGAAATCTGTCCTTTTTGGTGCTTTTTCATTTGCAAGTAATTAGAGATGAGCTACTGACTCTACTGTCCCGATCTTTGCTGTAGCGCAACACAAGACTTCCACAAAATGGGTACAGGCGTCCTCATGTGCCTCACCTTGATCACATGTGCTTTGAGGTGCCTGTGTGCTTGCATGCAAAAATAAATGGAGGAAATGCCACACCGGTCTTGCACCTGGCCTTATTTTCCATGTAGGGCTGGAGACGGGCGATGGCATTTAAGAGGGCTGAAGGTGCGTCATGGAACTGTTGCCATGTGTGATTCTTCAAGAGAGTGCAGTAGTATGATGATCATAAGGCTAATCTTTTGCTGATAAATCTCCCTCAGCTTGAGGGCCCCATTCCATCCTGGGGAACTTTCTGGGGGTCATATGCAAAAAGTGGATGAAGTCAATTTTAGCTTTGTGCTGGTGGTTGCTTTCTACACACAGGACTCTCTATTCTCCATTCAGACAAGCAAGAGACATTTCTAGAGTTCAAGAATACCATATTTTTCACCCCATAAGACGCACTTTCCCCCTCCAAAAATTGAGGGGAAATGTGTGTGCGTCTTATGGAGGAAATGCAGGCTCCATGGCTTCAGCGAAAGCAACGCAAAGCCAGGAGAGCAAGAGGGATCAGTGCACACCGATCCCTCTTGCTCTCCTGGCTTTGCTTCGCTGCAGAGGCACTGCACAGCTTTGCCTCTCTGCGCAGCGCCCCTTCAGCGAAGCGGGAGGAGAAATGGAAGGGGCTCTGTTTCTCCTGCCTCTTTGCTGAAGGGGCGCTGCGCAGAGAGGGAGAGATTTTTTTTTTCTTGTTCTCCCCCTCTAAAACTAGGTGTGTCTTATGGTTCCGGTGCGTCCTATAGAGCAAAAAATACGGTACATTCCAACCAGCCAAAAACACCCCAGGAGGGTGTGAACTTGGACCAGTGAGGTATTTGGCTGAAGAGAGTGTTTGGGCCAGGGGGAGTCCTGAGTCCCAGATAAAGACTCTGCATTTGCACCCTAGGCTTGAGTTTCCCCACATCTTATCTTAGGGCCACTTAATATATTTTCTATCCCAGGACTCTCAGCTGACATCCTCATTCTGTCTTTAGGCAACAAGTTTTTTAGCAGTCCTTTTTTAGATGGGCAGTAATCTGAGATGGTTCTGTCGTGCATATTTGTTAGTTGCTGATGAAATATTGCTGCTGTCTTCTGGTATGTGTGCTTTTATTCTTTCCTTATGCTGTTTTATTTGGTTGCTAATGTTTTAAATAATGGCCGGGAGCTGCATCGAGAGGGTTCCATTAAGGATGGAACGGCAGGATATCAATATTTTACTAAAATAAATAAACAACATTTTCTTAGACAGATTTCTTTAAAGAAAACCCAACAGCAACACAGTATGTGCCTAAAAATGTAATAAAGTGCACACGGCAGATGCGTTTTCTGCAAACACATGCATCAACAAAGTGCAACAATCACAGAGTCAGGATTCTCTGTTGCTTTCTGCTAAAGAGGGACCATACCTTAGGCCCTGTGGTGGAGCTTCATTCTGGCGTGCTTCCGGGGGGTGTGGTGCATGTTCTGGGGGCATGGCGCACCGCCTGCGGGGGCGTGGCACCAGCACAGATTGGGGGTCGGGTGCGATGACACCCCACCAGGAATACACTGCTGGGGGCGGTGTCTTCCCCCCGCACCCCTCTTCCTCCGCCAGTGCTTAGATCTCATCTGCACTGTACATTTCAAGTGGTATCATACTAGGAATTCTAAGAACTGTAGTTCATTAAGCGTGCTGGGAGTTGGTTTTATCTATTCTGTTTATTAACAATCATTTACTGCTTGGTAGTTAAATAAAACCCCTCAAAGTGGTTTACAAAAAGAAGAAAACATTGAAATTATCAGAAGGAAACAGTTCAAAACAAATCATTCATGTGTGTGTGTGTGTGTGTGTGCGCGCGCACACACACACACACTAAACAATAAAAAATAAGCTACAAACCAGATTACCTAAAGGAATGCCATGTAGGATCCTGCCTGATGTCAATAGGCAATGAGTTCCAAAGTGTGGGTGCAGACCTTCCAAGTGTCCCTATTTTCCAGGAAAAATCCTGGATCTCCAAAAGCCATCCCGGTTTCTGATTTGATTCTGGAATGTCTTACTTTTCCTTTGGACATCCCTATTTTCATTAGAGAAGTGTTGGAGGGTATGGAGTTATGCGACCCCCATATGCCTTGTTATGCCCTCCATAATCCAGCAAGATGGGTGGGTATAAATAATAAAATTATTTATTATTATTATTATTATTAGACCACCCACAACTTGATCGTGGTTGCATTGGGTGACTTGGGCGAATGAGCTGGGTGGGCCTGACTTTACTCAGTTGTGCCTGCCTGGACACTTGGTACAGCACCAGGCTAGACTGGGGGTTGAGTGCTGGCTTATGTTTTGTTTTGTTTTGCTATTGTCCATGAAAGCACCATCTCCTTTACCAGAAAACCTCTTGACCAGGCCAGCGGGTGGGGACTTAGAGGATCTGCACCTGTTGTTGGGCCAGGACCTTTTAGGAGAATTCTATTCCTCCTTAAAAGGTAAAGGGACCCCTGACGATTAGGTCCAGTTATGACCGACTCTGGGGTTGCGGCACTCATCTTGGTTTATTGGCCAAGTGAGCCAGCGTACAGCTTCCGGGTCATATGGCCAGCATGACTAAGCCGCTTCTGGCAAACCAGAGCAGCGCACGGAAACGCCGTTTACCTTCCCACCTATTCATCTACTTGCACTTTGATGTGCTTTCAAACTGCTAGGTTGGCAGGAGCAGGGACCGAGCAACGAGAGCTCACCCCGTCGCAGGGATTCGAACCGCTGACCTTCTGGTCGGCAAGTCCTAGGCTCTGTGGTTTAACCCACAGCTCCACCCCAAATCCCAAAGTTCCCTACTCCTGCCAAATAAACACAGTCACAAAGAGGAGGGATGGGGTGGGGAAAGCAGTGTTTTCCTTTTGTTCTGGGAAAGGCTGGGCAAGAGAGGTTCCAATCCAATTGTGTGTCCAAGAGCTTGATTTCTCTCTCTGCTTAAGTCTTGGTTTTTTATTGCTCTGATTTCCCTATGCTTTGCTGAATAAATCCATGTTAACACTGAAGCAAATGCTAGGAATTGGGGGGACATCAGCATCTTGTTGTGCCATCACTTTAGGATTTATTAGGGGTTGGCAAACATGACGTTTGCTTGTGACTGGGCATAATCAAATTCACTTCCAAAAGGGGAGAGATTAGCATTAGGCAGGAATATCTTCCCCTTCTGTTGTATCTCTAATTAGCAGCCGTAATTTGTGTTGGGCTAATAAATGCAAGTGCGCTAAGCACAGTCAGGAATTTTGCATCCAAACATGGGCAGTCTAGCTGTGTCTCCATTTGTCATCTATTTAGGCTATGTTAACACTCCCACATTTGCACCATTTTGTGTCCTAGAACCTCTTTGTCTTTTTAACGTACAATTTCATTTCAGAATCCTTCTAATTAGGGATGAACCGAAATGCGTGTGGTGGCTGTTTTTTGTGTGAACGTTTTTGGCAGTGTCAAAACTACGGCTGCGTTGAAAATGTTGCCAGTGTTTCCCCGTTCCCCATCAATTAATGAGAAAAGGAATTGCGGGCAAAATTTATCAAAGGGAAGAGAAAATTACAGTTACATTTTAATGGATGGAGCGCAGGGTTTTTGAGGCACTTGCCTTACTTTTGAGGTTGCCGAAGGGTGTTTGTTTGTGCCCTTTCATTCATTATATGCAAATCATTTCCCCAGTGGTCTGCACTCTGCAGCCTCTCCAGGTTCTCACGCTTCAATCCAAACCCAGAAGAAGTCTTTTCCCTAACAGGAACCTTGGGCAGCCAGGGAGACTGTAGAGCATTGGAGAAACATTCTACTGGCAAGGAAAATACATGCACCAACTTCACCCACTGTAATGATAGGTATTCTCAAAACCTCAACCATTCTGGGAACTGTAGCTTGTTAAGGGTGGTGAGTTCACAGAGCTGCAACTCCCAAGGTTCCCCAAGAAGAGAGATTGATTTGTAAACCGCTCTGAAAATTGTAACTCTGTGAGCTTATAACATTTAGCACTCTTAGCAAACTACAGTTCCCAGGATTTTTGAGGTTTTGATTTTACCTTATGATTTAAAGCTCTATTATACCACTTTAAGTTATGGCTCTCCTCAAAGAATCCAGGGGAACATAGCTTGTTAAGGCTTCTGTGAATTGTTAGGAGACACCTGCACACACACATTCCCCACACAGCACTACAATTCCCAGAGTCCCTTGAGAAGAGGGATTGATTGTTAAACCACTCTGGGAATTGTACTTCTCTAAGGGGAATAAAGGTAAAGGTACCCCTGACCGTTCGGTCCAGTTGCGGACGACTCTGGGGTTGTGGCGCTCATCTCGCTTTCCTGGCCGAGGGAGCCAGCATACAGCTTCCGGGTCATGTGGCCAGCATGACTAAGCCGCTTCTGACGAACCGGAGCAGCTCATGGAAACACCGTTGACCTTCTGATGAGCAAGCCCTGGGCTCTGTGGTTTAGGGGTCTCCTAATAATTCTCAGCGGGACGCGGGTGGCGCTGTGGGTAAAACCTCAGCGCTTAGGACTTGCCGATCGCATGGTCGGCAGTTCGAATCCCTGCAGCGGGGTGCGCTCCCGTCATTCGGTCCCAGCGCCTGCCAACCTAGCAGTTTGAAAGCACCTCCGGGTGCAAGTAGATAAATAGGGACCGCTTACCAGCGGGAAGGTAAACGGCATTCCGTGTGCTGCGCTGGCTCACCAGATGCAGCTTGTCACGCTGGCCACGTGACCCGGAAGTGTCTGCAGACAGCGCTGGCTCCCGGCCTATAGAGTGAGATGAGCGCACAACCCTAGAGTCTGGCAAGACTGGCCCGTATGGGCAAGGGTACCTTTACCTTTACTAATAATTCTCAGCACCCTTAACCTAGTACACTTCCCAGGAGCCTTTGAGGGAAGAAATGATTCTTACAGTGGTGTAAGAGTGCTTTAAAATCATAGGATTTAAAATCATGCTGAAGGTGATCTGTGTTCATGATAAACACCATTGTCTTGGGAACTTTGCAGAAAGCCACTTGTCTTTTGATTGGCTTGGGGATTTAAGTTGCCTCATTAGGTTTACTAACACTTGACCCAATGTTTATGTGAAATCAGTGGTCTTTATAAGCTTTGCTCTGATTATCCTCTCTTGACCATTGTATGCCTGAGAATTATCTCCCCAGGAATAAGTATCACTGGAACTGAACAGCTTGGTTTAAAGGGTCTGGCACAACATTTCAAGTGCTTCTCCTCCCTGGAGTAATAATAATATCAATTCAAATCAAATATTTATTATGATTGCTAAAGACCAGCATGAAGAGACTGAGATAAAAAGCACACAGTCCTAACAACAACAACAATGTAATCTTATTGGACATACAAAATAATCTTCCTCACTTTGTCTAATGGTAGGGCTGGTCTTCACCACTGGATGTATGGGATTCTGAGCATTTCCTCTGTGGATGAATCCATGTTTCCTCATTTGGGGAACATGGCATACATCCTCTGATCCAGACATTTGGGAAGCAGCAGCAGCAGCAGCACTAGCATTGGCCATGCTTTCTCTCTGCTGCTTCCTTTGAAAATGTCTGCAGGAGCCCTTAGCTTGTCATGTTACTCTCCATGGCAGGTGGGCCGTTCCGTCCTAGCAAATGCATCAACACATTGCTTGCTCTTGTATCAAGAAGAATCATGGCACTTGATTGAATTCTATTTCTTTTCTTCTGCCTTCCATCCACACTTTGCCACCAACATCTTTGCAATTCCTTCTCCAGCTTATCAGAGTCCGTGAAACTGTAATGGCTTTCATTCTGTCCATCACAGCAGGAGCAGGGCTTAAAGCTTTCCAGGAACCTGTCAGTCCTGTAGCAGGCGGGCAGGAAGCTTTTTTTTATTTTATTTTAAATGAGCAGAATGACAGCACTCAAAGAATGCATGGATGGGCTCTGAGCTATGACTAGAAGCATGAACATCTGAAGAGCCTCGTTGGAACAGGCCACAAACTCATCTAGCCCAGTATCTCGAATGGCTGCTTTGTTCTTTTGCTGTGATCATTAAAGACTCTTTAAATGGTAAGCAACTCTTTTCGCTTTGTCCTGCTTATCTATGGCCAAAGTGGGGGAGGAAGTTGAGTCCCCGAAGGCTGACACAGGCCTCTTGTGAGATCTCACTGGAACCTGGAAGCCACGGCAGGCCCTTCTTGCTTCTCCGGTGACAGAGGTGGTGTCCACAGAGGTGCTGCTTGGATTTGGCTTCCTCAGTCTGTCTCATGGATGGGCCGGCCCTGCAGAAGACTACAGGAGCCACTCTCTCTTCCTCAACAATACCTCCGCAATGGCACTTCATTATAATGTAATTTCAGAGGAAGCTCTCTCTCTCTCTCTCTCTCTCTCTCTCTCTCTCTGTGTGTGTGTGTGTGTGTACATGTAAGCAGGTGTGTGGAATTGTGGCTGCCAGGTTGCTGACCAGTGACAAAACTCCCTTTGGGAAAAATAAAAAGTGGCTTCCTTCCCAATAAGTCTTCCCAAATTACAAGAGTTCCCCCAGTTTGCCCCCTTTGAATAATCCAGTACCAGGGGCTATCGAATGGCCAAGCATTGCCGGCTCTGACTAGGAATGGTTTCAGACTTTGGTGGACCTCCATAAGTCTCACTTAGGAAACCTAATATGTATGTGCATAAAGGAACGAGAATGCATATGTCTCACCCCACAGTTGGTCCTCAAAAATCTTGTCTCAGCTGTGTTTTTTGACACCTGCCTAGTGGAGAATTGATGTGCGCTGTTTTCTTTCCCCAGTGGCTCGCTGCTTTGGAGGACTCCCAAACTCATTTTCCGAACCGGAGTCTCTGCTCCACAATGTTCTGTGTAAATCTGCCAGGGCTGGAATACAAGGATGTGTGGGAGGGAGAGGAAAGGGGGAGAAGAACCCCATTGCTGTGGTTCAGCCAGATTCCTTTTTAGGTCACTGCATGAGTGCAAATCTAAGAGCAGGCTTATATGCGTGGGCAGGGGTGAGCGAGATGTACCTTGCATTTTCTCACCAGCTATAGTTCTACTCTGTAGCAATTTTCAGGGATCTATTTCCTTTCCTTTCCTTTTTCTCTTTTGTTTTCTGCCCGGGTTGAGAACATTTCCTCCAGCTCTCCTGAGAACAGGGTTCCCCCCCCCCTCGCCTATTTCAGAGTGTATTTTGGCAGATTACAGAAGTGGGTGATGTAAATCGTAACTATCTTTTTGCCGTTATCATTTATTTCCCCTCCCTTCCTTTGACACATTCTTTCGCACCGTCAAGTCTAATCTGCACCAGGAGTTGGAGCGTCTTACCCCGGCGCAAGACCTTGTGGGTAATCCCACGCAAATTGCTCTTCGGGGGGAGCTGGGCTGCATTACATTTATTGTGCAAAAGAAAGAAAGAAAGGAAAAGATCAAGAAAGAGAGAGAAAAAGGGGAGGATGCAAAAACAAGCAAGAAGAAGGTCCCCCCTCCTCCCGCCACAACTGTTTGTTCTGTGGAATTCAGAGCAGGTGCCAGAGGCGATGGTTTAAAACATTTGACATTCAAAAACGGCACACGACACTTCTGGCTTCTGCTCACCCTCAGTGGATTGGTCCCTTAAAAGAAGACTCTACATGCGAGTGGCGTTGCATATGCCTGTGATATTTCATTTGAAACTGTCACTATTTTAACAATAAGAGAAAGAGAAGAAAGGCAGTAGGGGACAAAATGTGCCTGCTGATGGTTTTGCAGACAGTTCTGTACAAATCTCTGTGGGAAACGGGGGTTGTGCTCAACTCAAAGAGCAGCTGACGCTTCTTAATGCAGCAGAGAGGAAAACCGCTGCATGTCGCAGGCAGCATTGATGCTCCGTGTTTCTCTCCTGCTCCATTTATGTGCATTAATAAAGGATCCTCCTAAATCCATTTGGGTCCCCTGCTTGAAATAAATTGTGCCCATCCCAGTTGCCTTTGCACCACAGAAGCAAGGATCAATTGGGCAACGACACAGTAATGAGAGAGGGAGGGTTGTATCGTCCCCCCAGCAAGGAGAAACCCAGCCTGGTTCCGGCCATTATTCTGGAGATGAGGAACACCAGACCCAGGGGCTAAATGCGGCCCTCCAGGATTCCCTGTCTGGTCCTCAGAACACTCCTCAGTTCTCACCATTGCTTCCCAGGCCGGACATCTCACCGTCCCTATTATGTATCCCAAATTTTTTTGCCTGTTTGGAATGTGTCTTTGAATACGGAAAATGACTCTTGCTTGTCTGGATGGTAGACTTTGGGCTTTCAGATTTCAGTGGCACCCTGAGCAGCAGCAGAATTTGACACCTCCTGCCTCTCGCCTTCCATTCTAAGTCATTGTTGGGGTGCCCCTTGTGGCACCCTCTTGGCTCAGCCCCTGGTGTTGGAAAACATCTCTGTTCACAGGGAACCCCAAACAATGCAGTTGCCAAGGTTTTTGGTGGGAAACTCACAGGGTATCAGAACCAGGAAGGTGCCAAAGAGAATCGGTCAACCATCTCATCTGCCGGTTGGTTTCTCCAGTTTATTAGGTGCGGCCAACCAGTCCTATGTGAACAAGATGTTAGTGGTCTGTCATTCCAAAGCCTTTTGTCTTTGTAGCTTAATGTTGCATAAGATACTGAGCTTGAAATTCAGGGCTGATTTCAGGGTAATGTTTTCCATCCTATGAAAGAGCTTTGTGGCAGAGGTGGAGGGAATCATCTAGCAAATGAAACACATAAGGAAATTGGGAACACAGGAAGCTGCTTTATATTGAGGCAGATCATTGGTCCATCTAGCTCAGTATTATCCACACAGACTGGGTTTCAGCCAAGAGTCTCCCCCACTCCTACCTGGAGATGCTGGGGATCATTATTATTACATTATATCACACCTGTTCGCCAAGGAACTCATAGTGGTGGACATTGTTCTTCTCCCATTCTCCATTTTATCTTTACAATAATAGCTCTGTGAAGTAGGTTAGGCTGAGAGTCAGCAACTGGCCCAAGGTCATCCAACAAGCTTCGTGACAGAGTGAGGATTTGAGCCCTGGCCTCCTAGATCCTAGCTTAATACTCTAACCACTTCACCACACTTCTGGTTCTTTTACATATTAAGAAAGCAAAATGCAGGATACCTCTTGCAGCACCATGTGCAGTTTGGCTCCTGGGTGGGGCCTTCATCCACACGGCATGTTGGCTCTGTCAGTTCATAATATAACAGCCATGTCACTAGGCCAAGGTGAATCCATCTCTGCTCAAGCTCAAGCCGTGAAATTGTTACCTTGGATATTGCATGGCATATAGAAGGCTGTCCTAGTGCTCTGAGCTCAAGAGGACCCCTTGTAGAAATGAAAGGGGAGGAATCATAAACCCTACTCAAACGTGGCCCATAATTAACCTGTGGATATTATTAAAGGAAGTAACACAGTCAGGATTCATTGAAAGGATTAGAGATTTGCATTAAGTACAAAAATTGGATCTCTGCCTCCTTTAGGCGGCTTTAGATTGTGGAGGCCATAAAGCTCCTTATTTTTCACTCCTACGATGTAGACTACATTGGAGTAGTTTGGCTTAGTCCCATGTTCTGAGTGAGGACGATGGAGTCTATGGTGCAGGGTACATAGCTCAATGGTAGATAAGGCTGTCTCAAGACATTTTGCTGCCTCAGGTGAAGGAGAAGACAGTATAACACCCCCCGACATACATATGACTGAAGTGTCTAAAACACAATAATTATGACCTCGGCAATATAAAATGATGCTTTAACATCATTGTGTGACAAGCAATTATAGGATTACTACTAAAGACCAAACAGATGGCTTTATGAGTCAACACATACAGAAGTGACACAGACAGGGAATAAATGGATTCACCTGTTCCTAGTTAGACGCCTGCCTCTAAATTGAGCTGTGCTGTGCTCTACAGGTGTCTCCCCTGTGCAATCGGCTTGCATGCGACTGTGTATACATGCAGCACCAGGAAATAAATAAATACATTTAAATCAGGAAATAGCAGGAGAGAGCTGGAGAGTCCTTGTGGCTCACAAGGAGACCTTCCCCAGAGTCCAAAGAGGACTTCACTGAGCCCAAACAGACCGGAGGCACAGTAGGACTTTATTTAGGCTGCCCAGCCTCCTTGCCTAGCAGCTGACATGTGTGGTCGTACAGCAGCAGCAGCAGCAGCAGCCACTTTTCCACATGTCCTCCAACCTCCACTCAGCTCCAGAGTTTCAAGCTGAAGAGAGAGTTGTGTGGAGAGAGAGCAGGAGAGAAAGTTAGACAGCAGGGGGGGGGGGGCGTTTAGAGGCTCTTTAGAGTGTGTTCACCACTTACATGATTTTCACTTATGCATGCAGGGAGGCAGAACATAACCCCATGGAAGTGGGAGGATGCCTGTACTGTGTCAGAATAGTGGTGCGCCTCGCCTCTTCACAATTCATCTGCATTTTTTCCAATAATTTCCCATCAGTGAATGAGAAGATAAATTTAATTTGGGACCTATCTAAGGGGAGAGAAAACTTCAGTGACATTCTCATGGGTGGAGTGCAGGGTTTTTGATGCACTTACTTTTTAGGGGGGGGGGCTATGCCTGCCCTTTCATTCCACACAAATAATCTCCCCAGTGGTCTACACTCTTCAGCCTTCCTGAATGCCAATGCTTCTATCAAAGCCCAGAGTAAGGTGTCACAGGATAACTGGGACTTTTTCAGATCAGGAAGTGTGGACAGCCAGGGAGGCTGCAAAGTGCTGGAGAAATGTTTAATGGAAAGGAAGAAGACCAATGTACCACCCTCGGCTACTTCACAACAATAAGGGAAAGGCAAATCCCCACAGCCACTGAAATCCCAAAGAAATCCTGAAGTGCCCCAAGAATGGCCAAAAAATGGAAGCTGCTTTTGCAGAGGGGAAGAAAACATTTAAGCAACTGGAGAATAGACTCTGCCACACCACTAGATCAATGGTACAGCAGTGCTAAACTGGGAATTATTCAGCAGGGAGAGAATGGGAAAGGGAAGTTGCTCAGTTGTGAGTAGGGATGTACGAAGGCATAGCTTTCTGTGTCGCCCTGCATTGGTTGCATGCAACACTGTTTCCATTCTGCTGCCGTTTGTCTTTCTCCAAAAACTGTTATTCATTTTGCCATCCATGTAAGTTACATAATATCACCCTCGTTAACATTTTCCCACCCTATTCATTTCAGTGCAAATGAAATGCAACGCAAATCAGGAGCATGTAATCAATTATGTATCATTTGCAGTTGGAAAGCAACAACAGTGAATATCAATAATATTTGCTGGACTGATTTCTGTTCTGGACATGGGACAAATAACTGAACGTGGCCAATTTTTGCTCCCATTTCCATTGGAATTCTCCAACATCCCTAGTGGTAGAGCATATGCTTTGCATTCAGAAAGTGCCAGGTTCAATCATGGACATCCCAGAGTAGGGGTGGAAATGGGCCCTGCCTGAAACCCTGGATATCTACTGTCAATGTTGGAACTAGATGGATATGACTTCATGTATGGCACTTTTCTGTGTCTGTGTCTCATGGAATGTGCAGTCTTGGCTCAGTATGGCATGTTCTTCTCAAAGTGTCTTTCATCCTTCTTAGGAAACCTGTATTGAGAACCATATGTTCCATGGGGGCTGGTCTGGATTTCTTCATCCCTTCCCAAGTCGGTAGACAAATTACATATAGGGAAGCTTACTATGCCCCTATTTTGTTCTTATGAGCAGGAAACAATATCTGTGCCCTCTACAACAGCACAGAAAGGGGGGGGGAGGGACTTCTGGATCCGTTATACCATGGCAACCTCTCCCTTCAAAATACTAATCAGTCTGTAAAACTCAAGGCAGCCACAGTGCTGAAATGTTTCCTGTGGTTTTATGATTCCCGGGGGCATTATTTGGTGATATGAAGAAACTTTTAAAAAATACCCACAACCTCTGAGCAGAAACGTAATAATAATAAAAACCATAATATACCTGGGAAGCACCAAATTGTAATTGTCCTTGCTCTGGTTAGCGATTCTATTGGGGCCCCACATTGCTTTGATAAACCTGATAGCTCAAGTGTAACAGCTGGAGACCCTTGGAGGGAGGATTACCTGTTAACACACACTGTTCACTTCAAACAGAGACTGAGTTTTACTTTTCAACTCAGTGAGATCATCAGCGTGCTCCTACTTTGTGATTTGCTACCTCTTCCCGGTGCGCAGGTTGTTTGTGTGTGGAGGAATTCAATTTAGTTTGCATTTAAATGTGAACCCACCTACTGTAATTTGTGCTTTCCAAAACGATACATGGACCAAAACACAGCCATTCTCTTTGAAATTTGCACCTCTCCAAATTTTGCAGTACATTTCTCCAGCCAGTGCACATACAGTGGAACCTCGTGTTACGTACCGTCCCCTTGTGAACGCTGTGGGTTATGAGCTCTGCTAACCGGGAAGTAGATGCTCCCAGTTGCAACCTTTGAAGTCACGCGGCGGCAGTGGGAGGTGCCATTAGCGAAAGTGCACCTCATGTTACCAGCGGGTTCGTGTTGAGAAGGGACCTCTGGAGCAAATTAGGTTTGTAACCGAAGGTACCACTGTACTCGGGTAAAGTATTGTTGTGTCTTAGTGTGGAAACAGGGATCCTCCTGATCCCTGAGTGCCAGATTTCTCTCTCTAGACGCTGAGGTGCTGAGGTTTAATCAGAGTTGACAGGCTGAGCTCCTTTTTTTTGTTCCTTGTAGAGGGGCAAAGGGAGGACATTTCCTCCAGCTCTCCTGAGAACATGGTTCCCCCCTCGTCTATTCCAGAAATTCAGACTGGGAAAATGAGACAAGAGAAACCAGAATCCACAGATTTACCCATCCTTGCTCTTCCCTGAGTTGTTGAAAAACAACAGGTGTTATTTGGCAGAATCAGTGCACACTGGCAAAGGGTGACATACTGTATGTGCCCCAAGGACCTTACATTTTGAATTTCAGGCTGGTGAGAGAGGAAGGAGAGCATGTTAGGGCACCTCTAGATAGCCTGTTCATTGAACATGCACCTTGCTAAGATTGCAGGGAAATTTCATGACATTGATTATTTGATAAGCATTCATTTCTGATTTCACAGAATCAGAGAATTGTACAGTTGGAAGGGACCATGCATTTGTTTTGGTGGTGATCAGATGATGCTATGCCAAAGGAAACATTACTCCATACTTTCCAGTGCATCTCCACAGTATTTACCTTATCACTAAAGTCCACTCTGTGAGGAAGTGGGTGTCAGGAACCAGGAGCCAGATGCCTCTTTGTTGAGTGGTGTTGCTGCCGCTCCCCCAGCCCAAAGATATGACCTTGCTGTCCAGGGGTAAAGGTAAAGGTAAAGGTACCCCTGCCCGTATGGGCCAGTCTTGACAGACTCTAGGGTTGTGCGCCCATCTCACTTAAGAGGCCGGGGGCCAGCGCTGTCCGGAGACGCTTCTGGGTCACGTGGCCAGCGTGACAAGCTGCATCTGGCGAGCCAGCGCAGCACACGGAACGCCGTTTACCTTCCCGCTAGTAAGCGGTCCCTATTTATCTACTTGCACCCCGGAGTGCTTTCGAACTGCTAGGTTGGCAGGCGCTGGGACCGAATGACGGGAACGCACCCCGCCGTGGGGATTCGAACCGCCGACCTTTCGATCGGCAAGCCCTAGGCACTGAGGCTTTTACCCACAGCGCCACCAGCATCCCGTCCAGGGGTAGCACATCCCATTTATACCACATGAAGCAAAACAGGAATGCCACCCCACACTGACCACCTGCTCATCTCCTCTACCCACCCCACCACCTCCACTGCCAGGGCTGCTGCTACATCACCCGCTATATTGCCACTGCCACTGGTGGAGAAGCAGCACTGTGAGTGGCTCCAATTTCTGGCAAAATCCCATGAGATCTCATCAAGTTCTCATGAGATGTCTCAAGATTTTGGCACGATCTCATGAGATCTCACCGGAAATCGGCACTGGGTAGGGGCACTGCTACAGCAGCGGTAGAGGTGGCTAGGCAGGTGGGGCACCTGCTGGGGGCACCACTTCAAGGGCTTCTGCCACCTGAGGCAGCTGCTTCACCCTACCTCATGGGTGAGCTGGCTCTGCTGCTGGCCTCTAACACAGAGAAATCTACTGCAAAAGGCCCAGGAAGAGCTGGGGCTCCCCTACTGCATCACTGCAGGAGATTACTGGAGAAAGTTAGGCCCCTTTGAGTGAAGCAAGACCTTGCAGTACAAGTGGGACTAACAATGAGGCAGCACCTGCTACTGATACCAAATAAGGGCTTTCCCGCCATCTTTTTCTTGCTGGAGCATCTTCCCCAGAGCACTGCCTGAAACCCACTTTATGTCCAGAAGCTTGTAAGCATTGAAACCCAGCCAGCCAGATGGGCGGGGTATAAATAATAAATTATTATTATTATTATTATTATTATTATTATTATTATTATTATTATTAGCAGCAGCAGCAGCAGCAGCAGCAGCAGCAGCAGCTCACGCCACAAAACCAAATATAACGTACGAGAAATAAATATTTTTGCAGTGAAAAAATGTGTCCTCTAAGGGGAAAAAAGAATTAAAGGTGGAAGATGAAAAAATAATCTTGGAACATATGCAGGAGAAACTCTGGCAAGAAATTCAGAGCAAGCAGAAAGTCATTACTTAAACAGGCTATCAGAACTACACAAATAATTACAAAGAAAGGTCTAATATTTAGTTTCAACGTGCTCACAAACAATCCCTTTCCATTATTCAGCAAACTGCCCTCTGGAGGAGCCACAAAACTAGACAGAAATACATTAATTATTAGACCTTTGGATATTGCTGTGGCCGGCAGAAGCATTATCGAGCAAAGTTCATCTAAAAATAGGGAGGGCAAGTGTGTTAGAGATCCATGCAAAGGATCAGGAAAGCAGAGTCCAAAAACACATTGATGAACTGAGGATTTTCTTCTTCTTTTAGAGACGAAATCCTTCCAAGTTTGAAAAATTGACCTCTGGTTGGCAGCAGAATAATCCAGGTGTTCTCTCTGGGGACAGCGGCTTTGCATTATCCGCCTTGTTCCTAGCCAGGCTATACATGTATGCACCACGCTGAATGCTCTCTGCATCACAATAGCTTTACACACACAGTTGTAATACCCTGAGGCTGGGTATAAATAAATTGACAGTCTTCTTCCTCGCTAATTCCATCAGCGAGCTCTCGGGCAGCATACTAATAGGAGCCATCCTTAGCATGCTGGAGAGCAAACATGGAAGCAAACTTGAACATTCAGAGTCCTCTGGATGTCTGCAGTCTTTCCGTTTGCCCAGCCAGGCCTCCCTGCTATCATGCCTTCACTGCAAATGTACCCTCCTATCCATTGCCTCCGTCTAGAGCAGTGGTTCCCAACTGGGGGTCCTTGGGCACCAGGGGTTCCACATAACACACCCAGGGGATCTGCGTCACCTTTCACATAATGAAAACTACCATACAGTCATTCCTCATGTTACTTTTGCTTCGGGTTGAACATTTTCAGGTTGCGTTCTGCGGCGACCCGGAAGTACTGGAAAGGGTTACTTCTGGGTTTCGCCATTCGCGCATGCGCAGACACGCAAAATGACGTCACACGCATGCGCAGAAGTGGTGAATCGCGACCCACGCACTCGCAGATGAGGGTTGCATTCTGCTCATGTTGTGACTGGGCCTCCGGAATGGATCCCATTCGCAACCAGAGGTACCACTGTAGAGATATCATTCCCCCCCCCAAAATTAGGGGTTCCATGGTGTTATAAGGGAAAAAAAACCCTGCTCCTTTCCCCTTATGCAGTGTTATCCAAACTTTTTTCAAAGAGGGCCAGATTTGATGAAGTGAAGGGCCATGGGGGCCGTCCAAAGGGAGACCAAAGTTGTTGGCCTTTTTTTAGGATTGAAGTTGGGGTTCGAGTTATTGAGCTTCTTTTTGGACTGAATTTGCTGATGGTTTTTTAAAGGATTTTACCCCAGGAAGTAAACTGCCACAGGCCCCCGAAATGGACTTTGGACATGCCTGTCTTATGGGGTATCCAAGAGCCTGTATAGAGTCCTTAAGTGGGTTCCCTATTGGTAGGAGAAAATACAGTAACAGACACCAACAAGAGTATATTGAGAAGCAAAGTAGCTAGTAAGCCTGATCTTTATTAACTGCTGCAACAGGGTCCTCACTCACCACACGCAGGAGGGAGGAGAGAACCCAGAACAATGGTGTGCAAGCCCTTATATAGAAGTTGACCACCGTGTAGCCCAAGGCCCCCCCTCTGAAAAATCATGCATACATCACAGAAGGAGGCGGTCTACAGCAGAAATACATCACAGGAGGCAGTCTAAAGGAGAAATCCTCTTTGCCAGGATACCTGATAATGGTCACTTGATTGCTTTACCTGGGCAGCCTGGCCATTCTTTTGTGATGGTTAATCGTTTAGTTCCTGAATCCAGGTCACAGGCTCACCCTAGTCATACACAAATATGCCCTTAAGACAGGATATGCAAGCAAAATGACAATGGGGAGGCTTTCCCCATTTCCCTCTCTTACTGCAGAGGAATATTTGAGTTCACTGGGAGAGTTAAAATGGCTTCGGGATTGCTCTCCTGTACTATTTCAGACACGTGGTTTATATACTTATGTATGTTTTTGCCTTGTGCATTTATGAACGTTTAATTTATATTTGAAACCTTAGAATCCTTATAACAATGGCTTGGCCATTGGGGGTCCATAAAAGGTAAAGGTAAAGGTACCCCTGCCCGTACGGGCCAGTCTTGACAGACTCTAGGGTTGTGCGTCCATCTCACTCAAAGAGGCTGGGGGCCAGCGCTGTCCGAAGACACTTCCGGGTCACGTGGCCAGCGTGACATTGCTGCTCTGGTGAGCCAGAGCCGCACACGGAAACGCCGTTTACCTTCCCGCTAGTAAGCGGTACCTATTTATCTACTTGCACCCGAGAGTGCTTTTGAACTGCTAGGTTGGCAGGCACTGGGACCGAACAGCGGGAGCGCACCCCGCTGCGGGGATTCGAACTGCCGACCTTTCAATCGGCAAGCCCTAGGCGCTGAGGCTTTAACCCACAGCGCCACCCGCGTCCCATTTATTGGGGGTCCATAGGAGTTAGCTAACTGGGAACCACTGATCTAGAGGTCTCCTTGAGGATCATGTCCAAATCCTTAGGAGTTGGATGGTCCTCCTGATATGACAAGTTTCTGTTTGAGCCACCATCTCTCCCTCAGACCTAGGACTTGCTTGGTCTTGACATCAGAGGCCATACTCACCAAGCCTTCACCTCCTCCAAGGATTCTGGCTCCTTGCGTCCAGGTTGAGCCTGATCCAGGACTTGGTGTAATGCTGGGGCCTCCATGCCTTCCTCTGATGAGGAATCCCCTGACTGAGAAGTGGCAGTCGTTTTGCTTCAAAGCCCTGGGCACAAAGCAATCTGGCTGCAATCCATGGCCCTGTGGCAAGGGGGAGGCAAACGAAACAGGGAGCCTGGCTCCCGAATGCCTCTCTGCAACTTGCGTACACACCTTTCCTCTGCCCCAGCCAGCAATCACAATGCACATTTTTTTGCTAGTTAATAATAGCCCCTAATCTGAGTCACAAGCATAGAAAGGAAACACAGCCATGCTGGAACGTAGCTCACACCTTGGGAAGCAGCTCGTTGCTGTTACTAAGGAAACCTTCTTTGGTAGTAATGGCAATGGGAGCCCATGTCAATGAGCTTTGGCAGGGAGGGGTTGGTGCGGCAGGGTCAGGCTGGCTTGATCGCAAAGGAGCTGGGCAGCGCGGCAATTGAGCCTGCCCTCTGTGCGAGAGCTTCGATGTATGCATTTAGTAAGGGTCAAGGAGGGCCAAAGCAGAGGGGAGTTCACAGGCACTTTCTCACTTCCCTGCATGCACCAGGGTCCAATTCCCACCGCCCCAGGATAGAGAGGCTCCCATTGGAAATAATTGAGAATGGCTTTGTGTCCCGCAGGGAGCAAATGAGGACCCTGTGACTATTTCATTTCATCCTCGGCGCTTTTTCAGCAGTCAGCATTCAGCAGGATGGGGAGACATAAAAGGTTTTGCAGTTGTCCGGGCTGGAGTTAGCATTGCTTTGCTTGCTGAAGCTGAGTTGTGGCGGTTTGAAGGAGCTGGATACAGTTTCACATGCTGTTTTTTTAAAATAAAAAATAATAATAAAAAAAATTTTAATGGAAAGGAGGTGGGTGGATTCGGCGTGGGCTGAGGAACTTTCCTTACAATATGATTGGAATTAAAACTAGCCTGTGTTCACACTCCCCTTTACTGTGTACTTGCTGAGTTTCCAGTGCTGGGTTTTTCATCCAAAAATGCACATGTAACCTTGACATTGTTATAAAATATTACTGTTCAATGTGTTGTTTCCCAAACCGGCTTCACACAGATTGGAGTCCTTAAGCCTTTCCCAGTAGATGTGATATTAAGCCTTCTCACTGCATTGCAGGGGGTTGGATTAGATGACTTTTGGCTTCCCTTCCAACCCTACATCTGTGATTCTTAGGTGTGTTTCTTGTAATTGGCTTCCTGTTGTTTGCTTGTTCTTCAACAGATGATCCTTTGCTTATGTTCCCTTTACCCTTCTTCCTTTTTATTTCTGCCCCTGTTAATGATGGCAGTCACATCCACACCATTTATGGAAAGCATATTCATAACACTTTAACAGCCATGGCTTCCCTCAAAGAATCATGGGAACTTTAGGTTACTCCCCATGGAACTACATTTCCCAGTACCCTTAACAAACTACAGTTCCCCATGATTCTTTGGGGGAGGTCATGTGCTTTAAATAGTGTGTATGTGACCTGAGTGGGTTTGCCTTCTTGGTTCTCCCAAGGAGGATGCAACTCTTTCCCCCCAAAAAGAAGGGATCTGAATGGTTCACTGGTGCAATCAAAGGAATCATACAGCTCAAATGGGCAGCTCTCATGAAGGCTCAGCATTACTATCTATCTGCCAATGGACCATCCTATTGGCCCTACATTGGTTGGGATTGTCATTTACTTCTGCCCTCTTCCTCAGCAGGAACATGTACCAAAATGGTGATCTCACTGTTGGGTGTAAAGCAACAATGCTTGCAATTAGTTACATGAACCAGTAGGGGTGATTGTCTTTCTGCCTATCTGTTCTTCCGCCTCACCTGTTCCTTCTCTTTCACCTGTCCTGATCCTGCCTTCTGCTTGTTCATAAAGTTGGTTACTTCCTTTCCAGTTTTTACGCCCTTCTTGCTTCTTCTCCAAGTTAGTCCTTTCAAGCCACTCAGTATGAGTTAGCATGTACTAGTGCCTCTGTTTCGGCCTCTGCTAAAACCTGAACCCAGAATTTGCTTTGTTTTCTGTGACTAATAAACTTTAAATTGTCTTTATCTCTTTCATGCAGTAATCTTGTCAGCCTGTTTCTTTCTGTATACCACTGCAATATATTTGCCAAACTCCAACACACTCTCAGTGCTAATTTGGTGACTTCGTTTGGAGCTCTGATGGTTTCCATTTATGTGTCCCCAGGGTCTACAAATAGGGACTTGGGAACTGGAGGAGATGGGAGCCAAGTTTTGCCTTGGGCTCCTCATCCTGCAGCTGAAATCCCTGCCTTGCAGCAAGAAGGTGATGGCACAAGCAACAGCTCTGCTGGACGTGGAAGAGGAAATCACAGACCTCCGAGCCCAAAGGTCAGAATAGAAGCACAATTTGCACCTGATTTTGTTCCCAATATCTGTATCTAGCCTCAATGGAAGCACTAGGGTGGCTACCTAAACAACACACACATTTGCATAAATTTTCATAACTAGCTGCACAAATATAAGATGGGAGACACCTGGCTTGTCAGTAGTACATGTGAACAGCATCTAGGTGTTAGCAGCTTCAAGGCCCTTACAGTTCTCTTGTCTTATGATTTGCCAAACTGGACATGGATCAGAGAGCCCTCCAAATAGAGGATTCTTTCAAATAGAGGACTATCCACTGTAAAATAGGACACATGGCCACCCAATTCAGATTAGTGACTGTTCTTGATCCTCATGGCATCAGGCAATGGGATTTTTTTTTATTGTGTGGTGTGATACTTATCTGATGCTATGTTGCCAGCCAGATAGCAAGTTTGCTAGTAAATTCAATATTGTGATCTGAGGCACAGAAAGGAACCAGCAAAATAAATTCTTTTAAGTGCATGGGCTGATTCCCCCCCTCCCCCAGGTAGGTTTTTCGTATTTAAAGTCTTAATGCTACTTGAAGAGTAGGTGCTTTTACTATTGCCTAAGCCTCTCTGTGTTTCCCAAGTCTATTTCTGAGAGCTGTAATGGAGGTTTGCTGGAGATGGGGATAGATTGTACGTCCAAGTTGGGGCAATAATATTTCCTTAAAAGTGTGTGCAACAACAAGACTACAAAGAGAATGATTGTCTCATGCAACTGGCCTTACAGAGTTTGTGGATCCAAGTAAATTGGCCAGATCCAATATATGATTACTTCCTGGACACATGGCTACATGCCAACCTAACACCTTTCCAAGAACAGCATAGAAAGAAAGCACAATTTGCAGAGAGTTGCAGCTCACATAATGGGTCTCCCATTGAACTGATCCCGCCTTCCATTTCCCCCAGAAAGCAATGGTATCCCCCCTCTCATTGTTGCAGATATACCCCGTAATTTATGGTGGGTTCCCATCCTCTCCCTTCAGGGATGCTTTAACAGCCATTAGCACCACCTGTTCGTGTTGCTGGAGACCATATTTACAGTCTTGTTCATCATTTTTAATGTTTATGGAAGGAGAGAGAGAAAAAGAGAGAGAGAGAGAAGGGGGCAAATAGCCTTAAAAATAGAGACATTTCTTTAGATTAGTCATGCTCGCTTGTACATGTGAGCGTATAAATGAAGCAATTACTGTGTGTTCCAAACACCAGCCGTGCCACGGACAGCCGCCTGACAAGCAATCCGCGTGTCATTAAAGGGAGCTATTCAAGCCTGGCCAGACGGATGGATTCCAGGCATAAATCAAACCTGACTTCAGAGCAGGAGAGCTGCGGAAGCCTTTTGAGTTAAAATAACTTGGAGATAGGGAAGGAACATTCCAAACACCTGGCAAAGCCAAGAAATTTCTTTAAAAGGCAGATAGTTGTTGCAGGAAGGCAGGTGGTGGTGTTGAGGGTCAAGTCAGCTCAGAGGCAGAAGGGCACCAGCAAAAATTGAGGGCAGAACGAAGTCCATCAGCATCACTGGCTTTCATCTTGACCTGGACGCAAAGCATGCTTTTTGTTCTCTTCTTCTCCCTTTTGGTGATTTGACTTTATTTCATCCCTCTCTTGTATCCCAGCCTTGTGGGGTAGAGAGTGAGAGATCCTGAGAACAAGATGTGCTGAAATAACCGTGAGAAAATTCATTTGAGTGCAGGTTCTTTTGACCAGATGGGAAATGGTGGTGGTGCTCAAAAAAGTGACATTGCGCAGCCGTGTTTCCATATTATTCTGAGACTAAGCCAGCGTCTATGATAGGTGTATCCTGAGGCATCCAGTAGCCAAAGCAGCACGGAGGGTGAGGTTGCTGGGATGAGCAGGATTTATCGGCAGTCCCCTTCGGTGGAAGTGAAGCCTTGGTCCAAAGCTCTGTATCTCTTTCTTAATGTGACCCGTTGCTTTTCTTGATATGCACCAAGCCTGATGTCTTCATGAGACCAGGGGAAGACTTTTAATTCATTGCCAGGTTTTCTGACATGTCATCTAGCTCAGTAGTCTTCCACCGTTTCAGATACAGGACTCAACTTTAACTCAAACATGCATTTGAAGATCATAGACTCATAGAATTGTAGAGTTGGAAAGGGACCATGAGGGTCATCTAGTCCAACCTTCAGCAATGCAGGAATCACAGCTAAAGAATCCCTTGGGAGATGGCCATCCAATCTCTCTTTAAAAGCCTCCAATGAAGGAGAGCAGGGCCGTCTTTACCTACTGTATACCAGTCCCTCTCGATCGGCGGCAGTGAAAAGCAATGGAGCAAAAGTCCCCTCTAACCTCCTCCATCGCTCTGTTACTCTGCAGCGTCAAATAGTCCCAAAGAGTCAGGAAACAAAAGCAATTATTTCTGCTGTGTTGTTACAGGTGAGTTATCTCCCCCCCCCCACAAAAAAGCTCAACAACTTGGGGCAGCTCAACTAAATTTGAGGGTGCTGGGTGGAGTTTTGCTCCCTGGCGGCTGAAGGAAAGTCCACCAAACCAATTTCTTGGCTTATTTTAACCATGCATTTGTCTGGAGGTGCTGCTGTTCTTGTGACCCACCTTAGCTCAGGATACAAGTCAGTAGTGGATCCCAACCCACCAGCTGAAGATCAATAATCATTCTAGCGGGCTTAAGTTGATCCTTTGGTGTGTGTGTGTTGCTGTTTCTACTGCCAACATCTGTTTTTATTATTCTGCTGCTTTCAGAATTGTGACTATGTTTTGTAATGGTTTTATCCTATTATACACTGCAAAATGATGGGTGGCTTATAAAGCCATAAAGGAACAGTGAAAGTATGTGGTGGATACATGGTTGTGAATTGTATCTCTTCTCTAACTTTTCAGAAGCAATGCAAGACTCACGTTTTGGGGCTGGTTGAAACGTTTTATGGCTGTGTTTGGTATTGCGATCCTTTGCGACAGCATTTAATTGAATTGCTGTTAACTTAATGACAGCTTCCTTGGTGGCTTTAAACTGTGTTATGGCTTTAAAATCATTGTAAGCCTACCGCTTTAGACTCAGAATAAATATGAGCAAAGTTTGCATACGGATATACATAAAGAAAACTGATCACTACATTGATCGCTACAAAAGGATCCTGAAAGAACACACTACCAAATATTACCCTATGTATCCGCCTTATCCTGGTCTACCTGGTCTGCTTAACACAGTATAATCTAGTCTTCACTGACTGCAATTCTTGGAGGTCCCGGGTAGATTGAGGACTTTCCTTGCTACCTGAGATCCCTTAAGACAGAGGTGGGCAACATACAGCCTAATGGTAGCATGAAAGCCTTGGCCCAATTTAATGCAGCCCTCGGCCTGTTCTCATGTGTGTGGCAGGGGAAAAAAGGGGGAACGGAAGAGCATAGAAGAAAGTGAGTTCAGGGCAAGAAAGGGTGCCCATTCACTTTTGGCCATGCAGCCCCCGACAGATTATCCCCAAATGATCATGGCACTTGACAGGTGAAAAAGGGTTCCCACTCTTGCATGGAGAGAGTTTTAGGATCAAGCCTGCTACCTTCTGCATGCCAAGGTATTGCAGTTGACCTCTAATCCTTGACCTCTCCCTGAATGTGAAATGAGAGGTTCATTTACACTACAACTTTGCACAACCTTTGGCCCAACAAGACAAACACAACCCAGAGGCCTTGTCCATAGCCTGTTACCTAGAGAAGACCAAGAGAGTCATATAAATTAACTACAGATGCCAGATATCAAACCCGGGACCTTCTGTATGCAAAGCATACACTCTGCTGCCGATCAATTGTCTCTTCATCTTTACTGATCCCCCTTCTCTTACAAATCTCTATTCTTTGTCTCCTATACAAGTTTCCCTTTGCTCCAGCACCTGATATAGCTGGCAGTGTCACTCTCCAGGTGAGCATTGTCTTGCGACAGCAACTGATTCTACCTGTCAGGTCTTATCTGTATAGATGCCCTTTAATGCACCTTTCTCAGCTGTTTCAGCTCCACGTCTTTTCCAGAATGGAACTGACAGCACACCTTCCTCCTTTCTGAACTCACCTGATCAGAGACATTTGCAAAGGGCATTGCCAGTGTGGAACACTTGGTTGGAAAGTTAGGCTTTGTGTTATTTGTCATGTTGGCTCAGAAACGGTACAATATGACCACTTCTGTAGCTGACATTAAGTGATCTTTTAGAACAAAAGTGGAGCTGGAAGCATTTCCCGTTGGTAGCATGATGAGAGCAGTGCTACTGTTGCCAACATATCCCCTAGCTTTGTGATAGGGTTGACTCTATAACAAGATGTGTGGGTAAGACTAGGGATTGGGAGAGAAATTCAATTTAGTCTGCATAGAAAGGTGAATTTATCAAATTCACACATTCCAAAACAATGTGAGAATGGAAATACACCCATCAGCAAAAATTAGCAATTATCCATAATTTTGCGATGCTGTTCTCCAACAACCATTGTTGACAAAAATGCATTTATTAGCGGAAAGTCTGCATAAAAAATAATAGTGAAAATAACATGAAGCAATGTGTTATAATGTGGATAATTGCTTGCCAAAATGTATACATTAGTCAAAACTGCATACAAAATTGTGTTGATTAGGAGAAATTTGCACCCAGATGCTCATGATTTTTTTTAAAGAATTTTATTAATTTCTCCTAATATTGAAATCAGTGGAACTTGCTTCTGAGTAGACATGGTTAGAATTGCAGCCTTCATCCCTCTAACAATGAACAACTTTAATGAAGTCAACAAACAAAGCTTTAGGAAAAAAGTAAAGCAATAAAGCTCCTGTTTGGACTGCAACAATCATATGTCAATGGATATGCAAGGCAATTTATGTATAATGTGTGCATGTTAAAAAAATAATACAAAGCATTCATAGTAAGCGTCAAAGGCCACCCAATTGTTCCCTTTTTGTGCCATATAGCCATGGTTCAGGCAATGGAAGAAACTGTGCATATCACTCCTGCTGGTCAACATTTTCTTTCTTTTTCACCAATGTGATGTTAAAATGAAGGCAGAAAGCATTATCCTCACTCTGGAATTTATATAGCTGTCATCATATAGCCAAATCTCATGATTTATTTGAAATCATTTTGAAGCCAAATAAGAGGAAGGGCAATATTCCACGCCCTCGTTCTTAATTGGCTATACACAGAGCTACATGGTGCCAACTCAAGCCAGATTAGAGTGAGGGCAATGGTTCCTGCCTTGAGTCTTATATTTTGCACCTATAACAGGGGCAGCCAGTAGGTGCATGGTTGTTGCCACCAATAGGAAGGCTAGATACTTCATAGGTGTTTGCAGAGAAACAAAACCATAAAGAATAAAAGAGAAAAGAAAAATCTTTTTTTTTTAATTGTGTGCGTGCCTAGAGGTTGTTTTTTTGCTTTCAAACGGGTGGCAAAATTGGAAGAAGGTATTTCAGCTATATGATGGCTTCCTCAGAATGCTCTAGGAACATACCTGAAAGTGTCACGGCTGTTGCATTCACAGAACCTCTCCCTATCACCTCAAACCTCCAGGAGTTCTCTCAGCTAGGAAGATGAAGTGCTGGCAAACACTTTGGACATCATGTTTTTTGACAATAGCTTTCATGGCTCATTTGCCAGAAAAGCGATTAGGTTCTAGTCAACACTCTCTGAGTTCCTTCGCATTTGTCATGGCCAATGAGGAGACGGCAATTGTGATTGCTTCCTCTTCTGGAGAGAAACAAAAGCTCTATTAGGATAGGCATCCAGCTCCCTTTCCTAGCCCGGCTTTTTACTCCCTCCTGCTTTTTCTATTATTCCTCCCATGAACTTAGGCTTGGAAATCTCTTGTGTGCATTTCAGGAATTATAAAGCCCATTTGTTTCCAAGAGAATGCTTCTGTGCTGAATGAGGGTTGCCCCCAATAGTCATTTGAGGTGGCATATTAGTGGCATATTCAGTAGCAAATAATCCTGGACCCAAGTGGACTTGGAAGCAGTTCCAGTAGATGTAGTAGGCCTCCTTTCTTGCTCCAACTCAGTGACAGCTTTGGGGTAGGGGTGGGGAATAAATTAAATTCAGTTCACATTTAATCAATTTTCACATTCCGAAGCAACATATGAACTGAGAAGCAGCCATCCTTTGGAACTGTGCTTTTCCAAATTTCACAATGTCAAGTAACATGGGCAGATATGTACCTAAAGGCATCAAATGTGCACTAAAATGTACACGTTGGTGAAAATAACATACAAAAATGCATTGTATTAATGAAAAATGACATACAAAAATGTGTATGTTAGGAAAAACTTCACACTGAAAGGCCAGTAGATTTCCACGAGGACCTTTTTATTCATATGTGTGTGTTTGTGTATAGAATCACAGTGATGCGGAAATGTGTAGAACTGATCTTAAGATTGGAAAACTAAGAGAAGCATTGACAGATTGGGCTGGTTTTAATTATTTCATAAACTTTAGACATTGCCTGATTTTGGGGGGGATAACCTCCTTCAAAGCAGTTTTTGAAGAGAATTTGTAATTTGACCCTTAGAGTTCTAAATCATGTGAGCAGCCTACACAAATAGAAAGAGTTTTCTGCTATACAAAGGGGGTGAGGATAGGGGGTATGTCCTGGATCTTCCCTATTCTTCTACTCACATGGAGAAGCCTTATAAACATAAGAAGAACCTTCCTGGATCAGGACAAAGGCCCATCTAGTCCAGCATCTTGTTCCAGTGGTGTAGCATGGTTTGCAGGTACCAGGGTTGGTGGGGCACAGAGAGTGAATGGAGCCGACTGTGGCAGCCCAGCCCAAGCCTCACCACTGACGCTGCCAGAGCGATCCTGGGGCCATGCTGCGCTGCCTGCCTGCCTGTTCATGGGGGAGGGAGCCCGGTCGGCCAACACAGCCCTTGGATCATCCCAGCCTTGCAAAGTGGCTCATGTATGGCAGGGTGAAAAGGATGCAACAGCCATGCACCTTTCAAACCCAGCCTCACAAAGCAAGGGTGATCCTGGGATTGGAGGGCGTGTGGTTGTTGCATCCTCCTCATGCTGCTCTGCCAGCCCTCTACAACTTTACAAGGCTGGAATGATCCCAGCATCACAAAGAGGCTCAGGGCTGGCAGGGCAGAGTGTGGAGCCAAATGCACAGCACCTCCCAGAAAAATGTGCCTGCAGCCATCGCCCTGTTCCGCTACACCCCTGTCTTGCTTTCAACAGTAGCCAACAGGGTGCCTGTGGGATGTTCATGAGCAGGACCTGAGTGCAACAACCACTCAGGGGCTTTGACCTGAAGAGTGCTTTGTTATCCTTGCAAACTGTTCCATCCCTTTCTTCCTATTATGCCAGCTCAGTCCCAATGCCTTCTTCAGAGACTCAGTCATGCAGAGCTGGCGGTAATGAATATGTTTGGTATTCAGATGGACTCCACGTAGGCATCCACAGGTGGGCCATTCTAATTCAGCGACTTTTCATTAATGCTTTTTCCCGAGCTGTCTGTGCCTTCCTCTGTTTGCTCATTTTCGTATTATCCGATTGACATTTTTTGATTATGAAATAGCCTAGGAGCTGCACGGCCCCTGAGATTGTTATCAAACACCCGACCAAGACTTGAGTGCCAGGCGGGGCTCAAATTGTGCACACCACTGCCAAGGTAATTAATTTATCAAATAGCATCTACTAAATCTGAGGACAGGGCGGGCGTGGGGTGCTGGTTTGGAAACTGAAACTGAAGACATCAAAGCTGGAAACTTCAAACTCCTACAATTGTGATGCTTGTTAATGCGATTCATGGAGGTTATTCAAATTACCCAAGAGCACAGGGCTGCAAATAACCAGGCCCCATGTCTCCATCAGATGCATATTATCCAATCAACAACTGTTACTTCTCCTTTTCCTCCCTATCATGAAATAGCCCAGGGGCTGTATGTCCTGTGAGACAGTGCCAGATTTACGTATAAGCTAAACAAGCTTTAGCTTAGAGCCGCACTCTCTTGGGGGCTCCCAGAAAATTTAAAGGAAAAAAAACTGGGTGTAAATTTCCAAAATATAAGATAAAAAACAAATAAAATAAAACCTACATAAAGCAAGTGTTTTGTGTTGTATAGGCTCTTATGATGTAAGTAATGGGCCCCGCCTGCTAGCCTGCTCCCTAAAATATCACTGGTTTGCTCATTTCTATATACAGTAGCACCTTGGTTCTCAAACTTAATCTATTCCAGAAGTCTGTTCCAAAACCAAGGCATTCCAAAACCACACCTTCCCATAGAAAGTAATACATATTTTTTTATGTGCAAATGGCTTTAGATACCTATTAGGTTCATAAATTACCATATAGCATATATTCAACACAAAAAACAGTGGCAATTTGTTGTTGACAAAGGACAGCTGGACATATAAAGGGCCCCATTACCTTCAGCAGCTTAGGGCCTCATCAAACCTAAACCTGGCTCTGCTCTGAAATCATTATCAAATACCAAACAAAGACTTGTCAGTTCCCCTTCAAGCTTTGACACTGTCTAATATAGAGAAGGTGGAAAATCTAGTCCAGAGCTAAGCAGCATGGTCTCTTCCAGATTTCATTGCACTACAGCTCCCATCAGCCTAAGCCAGCATGGTCAAAAATCAGGGATGATGGGAGCTGGAGTGCAACATTTACACAGCATGGCTTTCATAGCAACCAGCTAGGATAGAAGCAGTGCAGGTAGACTGATGGAGTGGCCACTGTTAGGTCACACAAGAGGGGGAAAGGAAGGCAAAGACCAGGGGTCAGCAAACTTTTTCAGCTGGGGGCCATTTCACTGTTCCTCAGACCTTGTGGGGGGCCGGACTATACTTTTTTTTGGGGGGGGGGAATGAATGAATTCCTATGCCCCACAAATAACGCAGAGATGCATTTTAAATAAAAGCACACATTCTACTCATGTAAAAACACGCTGACTCCTGGGCTGTCCGCGGGCCAGATTTAGAAGGCGATGGGCCGGATCCGTCCCCTGGGCCTTAGTTTGCCTACCCATGGCAAAGACAGATGGTCTCTGCTGGTCTCTCAGCTGCCACCAGGTGATGAAGGAGAACCAGAGGCAGTTGGTTTCTCAGCAGAACAGATGGAACAGCCCTGTTCCCTCCACCCCCATTGCAGTACATCTCCAATCACCACCATTCTCTTTTCATAGGATCATAGAATTGTTGAGTTGGAAGGGACCCTGTGGGTCATCTAGTCCAACCCCTTTGCATCACACGAATCTCAACTATATAAAAGGATGTCACATATATAAAAGGATGTCACACAGAGGAGGGAGAAAGGTTGTTTTCTGCTGCTCCAGAGAAGCGGACACGGAGCAATGGATCCAAACTACAAGAAAGAAGATTCCACCTAAACATTAGGAAGAACTTCCTGACAGTAAGAGCTGTTCGACAGTGGAATTTGCTGCCAAGGAGTGTGGTGGAGTCTCCTTCTTTGGAGGTCTTTAAGCAGAGGCTTGACAACCATATGTCAGGAGTGCTCTGATGGTGTTTCCTGCTTGGCAGGGGGTTGGACTCGATGGCCCTTGTGGTCTTTTCCAACTCTATGATTCTATGAGTCTATGAACTTGATCATACATGACAGGTGGCCAACCAACCTCTGCTTAAAAATGTCCAAGGAAGGTGAGTCCACCACATCTCGTGGGGGTCTGTTCCACTGTCAAAAAGCTCTTACCGTAAGAAAGTTCTTCCTGATGTTTAGTAGGAATCTCCTTTCTTGCTTTATGGGAAAGCAAAAACAGGTGAAAGACTCACTAGTTGTGGAGGCAGGAGGCCTTCTATATTTTTATCAGATAGGAGACGAAGAGATTCTGGCACATGTAGCTTGGGAAGGGGCAGAAAATTGATTCAGTTAGCATTTAAAAGTGACCCTGCCTATTTCTCAATTTCCAAAACAATACAAGCACCAGAACGCAGCCATCCTTCAAATATTGCACTTCTGCAAATTTTGCTCTTCAGTTCTCCAGCCAAATAATGTAAACCAAATTGCATATACTCAGGTAAAGTGTCCATAAAATTCATTAAACATAGAAAAATGCATTATCGTAAGGGAAACAGTGCTCACCCCCCCCCCCCCGGCGGTACTTAAGGCTACGCAGTACGGGCACCTTTTTGTCTAGAAGAAAAGCACTGGTTAAAGTGGTATACAAACTTGTGTCTATTAGAAGAAGTTTGCACTAAAATGTTGATGAATTTTTACCATGATTTTTTTTTTAACAAAATAATAATAATTCAGAAATTGAAAGGTTCGGGAAAAATGAGAAACCGAGGGAACTCAAAATTGACAGATTTTCCCATCCCTCTGTGTAGCTTTTCTCATCTCTGCATGAAAAGCTGCATCAACAAAGGCACCCTCTTCAACACAATGGCATCTGATCATCCTAGACCAGGGATGGAGAACCTTTGGCCCTTGAAATATTGTTGGACTGCAACTCCCATCATCCCTACCCATTGGCCATGCTGGCTGAGGCTGTTGAGAGCTGGAATTCAACCACGTCTGAAAGGTCACAGGATCCGCACCCTTATTGTATAGAGAAAAGCAGGAATATGTACATTCATAAAATGAAAAGACTAAAGTTAAAGATGGCTTGTGGATCAGAAAAGATGGAAAACTAAGACATAGTTTCTTCCTTAGACTCTCATGCTCGCATTCCTAGATTCTTTTGTGTGTGAGAAGCTGCTTTTGCATGCTAAGACTGTCCCTCAGCCTGTTTAAACAACTCTTCTCATAAACAGCCAGCCAATGTCCTTGATCCATCATTAAAAATGTCCTTGGCGGTACCATCAGCATCAGGTTTTGAGATGCTGATCTCGAGCAACTGCCTTCTATGGTCACCATTACATCAAAAGAGCTTGTAATTCGCAGGATGGGGGTGGCGGCGGCGGGAGTTTTTATTTATGTATTATTACGCTTGCTCTCCCCAGAGTAGGTGGAGACCAATGCCTGAAGCAAACAAGGAGATGTAAGTTGTCCTGTCTACCTTGGTCCCAAGAGATGTACATATTGGAAACTGCGGGCAGGAAAACAAATTGCCAGGTTTAGTGGAGCCGAATACTGTCAAATACATAGCTTAGAGGAGAAGGTTGTGAATAAGAGAGTATGTGAGGTTGGTCACCATTTGCAGCTTGACAGGGATGAGGGGAGAAACTCATTCACCAGACCTCCTGAATTCACACCTATTGAACCAGTGCATAACAAAAATGTGTGTGTTGATGAAAATAATATACAAGGATGCATCCTATCAGGGGGATGTTGTATGCAAAGACTCACGTGCTAGTCAAAATTGTGTACAAAAATGTGTCCTATTAGGAGAAATGCTCATGAAAATGGGTACAAATTTTCATGCAGATTTTTTTTTGCCCATCTGAAATTTCCCCCATATTTTGGAGTTTTGAATGTCCTGCTCCTGTTGCTGAAAGGGGGAACTGAAATGTTAGGAGAACTGCATTGTTCCATTTCTGTCTATTTGCCCCCTGCCTGGTTTCTTTCCCGTCCCCAAATTTGATACTGCACACCTGGCCAATTTTCTGTAGCTTTTTTCCAGGGCCTTCATGTTCTTGCATGTGTATCCTCCGCCCACATTCATTTCCCCCCTAATTATTTGTAATGAATTTTATAACACACAGGTTGCAGAAAAAAGAAATGAACTATATCTCTCTGTGTTGTCACAATTGCCAATAAGGAAATATAAGATACAGCTATGCAATTTACTGCATCGATAATGAAACATACCAAGAGGGAAAAGATTTGTGGGCTATATTTATGTAGGGTTCCATAGTCCAAATCAAAACAATTACTTTTTTATTATTTCAAAAAGAAGAAGATAGCAACTGTAAACTGTAAAAAAAATCCAGACACCTGCATAGAGTACCTGTCATTCCTGAGCTGCTGTGTTTGCTTCTTTGTCATTTTAATTTTATGTCATATGCAGTCTCAAGCACTTTGGACCCTGGACAGCTTTTAATTTATGTGACGGTGTCCCCCCCCCCCCAGGAGGGCACTTTGCCAAGTCTCTCTCCCCACCACTGCATGACTTATTCTAGGCCTTGAGATATCTCCTTCTGGCTCTCCTGATCTCCTGAGGAAAGTATGGGCTGGTCATTGGAGCCTGGTGGCGGAGGTGTCACCTGAGGAGTTTGGCGAAGAGATGTGTGCTGTTGTACCTCTGGTTCCACATGCGGTGGGCCAGGGAGTGGATCTATCTTCTTCTCAGGGCTGGTGCCTGAGGACTTTGCTGATTCCGGGTCTGGGGTCAAGACAGTGAAGGGTGGAACAACAAAAGAATGGAATGGAGAATTGCTGCCTCCCTGAGCCCTGGTGAATGGGATACTGTCAATTGGGCTGTAGAACTGGAATGTTAGAAGGAGAAGGGCATTTTTTCAGCTGGACCACTGTACCTCTCAGGTGGATGCCACTGCCATTATAAAGAAAACAAGGGAGACATTCATGGTGAGTTCCAGCACCTCTCTTTCTAGAAAAATAGCACTGAGATGGATACCTTCCCATTGTGCTAGGAGCTGATCAAGAGCAAATATCATTCCTAGTCTAAGAGTAAACTGTCCTTCCTGTTTTAATTGGGGTGGGGGTATGTACACTGAGTATCAGCAGTGTAGGTGTTAGAACTGAAACCCAGTGTCATAGATGAGGCTGTCTTTTCCTGGATCCATCTAGCCTGGTATCGTCAGCACTGCCTTGCAGTGCTTTTCTAGTAGAAATATTTCCCATTACATGTCCCCTGACCATTTAACTAAAGACGGGGGAATTTGAATGTTGTGATCTGGCAGCAAGCTCCATAGCAAAGAGTATCTGACTTGCATGCAGACGGCCATAGGTTCAATCCCTGGCATCTCCAGATAGGACCTAGTGACGAGCCTAGATTCTCCCATTGCTTTTGTATAATGCATTGGAAATGCTTGATGTTGTTGTTTCATTCGTATAATTATAAAATCATACAATTGTTGAGTTGGAAGAGACCCTGAGGATCATCTAGTCCAAGTTCCTGGAATGCAAGAATATGCAGCTGTCCCATATGGATCAAACCTGCAACCTTGGCATCATCAGCACCATGCTCTAATTCACTGAGCTGTCCACTTGTTGCTGTTGGCCTCTGGTGCTAGAAAGAAACTTGGAACTATCTGTGGATAGCCATCCTTCCTGCTTTCTACTTAATGATTTTGTATTGCCCTTTCCAGGGCACAGAATGCTTTACTATTCCCGAAGTGTCCTGGTTTGAGAACAAAGTGCGCAAATGGATTCTCCCTCATTTAGCCCTCTGTAAATGGGTCCAGAGTGGAGATTAATAGGCTAGGAAATGCGTTTTTCTGCTCCGCAGTTAGTAAAGGAAATTCAGTGGAACTAAATTAATCATGAAATGGACTCAAAAGTATAGAAAAGGAGACAGTGTTTTTAACTCGTAAATTAGGCCAGTACCAAAGTTCAGAAGGTTTTTTCCCCCCAAAGCAGCAACTACCAGGTTGGCACCTTGTAATTTCAAGAATAACCACTACCTCTAGGTGGGTCTGGGAACAAGAGTTGGGGTAGGCCCTAGTGAGTAAAGGATGACATCTCCCTGATAGAAGAGGTATCAATAGGTGAGGGCGATTTTAAGGGCATTTGCTGAAATTCCAGATGATCTGATAGACTGCTCCTGCCATTCCTTCAGGACAGTGTACATAGTGTCATCCACCCATTTACTCTCAAAGCAGAAAAGGATGGGTTTTGAAGGACAACTGTGTTTCGGTCCATGTTTCAGGTCCAAGTGTGAATTTGGCTGACATTAAAATGTGAATGGAGGAAATTGCTCCTCCATCCCCATGCAAACCGCTGAAGTGTAGCAGATTATGAACTCTATCAAGCTGCTCATGGAGAGACCCAAAAGGCATGCTGGATTGCTTCTTGTTGCATAGGCTTTTTTAAAAAAGTAGAAGTGATGTCTTGTTAATGAATGAGCAGGACCCTTGATGAATGCTCCTGGAAACGAGATCATATGGATGAGAGTGAGGCCCCCTCCCCTTGCTTTTCAATAGATCCCAGCATGAAGGCAATCAAGCTCCGTGCCGAAAATGTTTTGAGCTGTGCCCTCAGCCACTTAGGACAATGTGTGGTATTGGATTTCCTGGGTTGCTGGCACAAAGTCAAGTGCTTGCTAGGCTGCTTCCCCTCATCCTTCAGAACCTACTGACCTCCACAGTCTTCAGGCTGATTAACCTTCTGAAGTTTCCAAAGCCTTGGGGTCCCATCTATCCTCACTATGCCTATCCTTGTGGATACAAAGGCTAATGCATGGAAAGAGGGAGAGAGAGCGTCTTTTGTAGACTAGAAAGAAACAAAGGTTCAAAGAAATCTTTCAGCGTATCGGAAACCAAACCTGTTGACAAGGTCTTTTCTGTTCTGCTTGTGTTTAAGGATCTAAGCTGGTGGTTTTCAAAGGAACAACAAGGATTCCTCCAGGGGGAAGGTCACTAATGGGTCAGGCTGCCTGATGAATTCGATCTTTGCAAATTTTAGTACAGGCTGACCTGAACTGCACCTCCCTGGCTATTGTGCAGATTGGAACAGAGCTATTCCCAGCTTTCCCATTTCCCAAATGTCCCAATGCAGTGTGTTTGGGGGGGGGGAATACTAAGGTCACATCCAATAAAGCACTATTATACCACTTTTAACAGTCATGGCTTATCCCAAAGAATCCTGGGAAGTGTAGTTTGTGTTAAGGGTGCTGAGAGACCCCTATATCCCCCTCTCAGAGCTTAAATTCCCAGAGTTCTCTAGGAATAGGGATTGTTTGTTAAACCACTCTGGGAACTGTAGCTCTGTGAGGGGGAATAGTAGTTTATATGTATGGTCTGAAGCTCAACATCAAAAAAAGAAGATCATGGCCACTGGTCCCATCACCTCCTGGCAAATAGAAGGGGAAGAAATGGAGGCAGTGGGAGATTGTACTTTCTTGGGCTCCATGATCACTGCCGATGGTGACAGCAGCCACAAAATTAAAAGACACCTGCTTCTTGGGAGAAAAGCAATGACAAACCTAGACAGCATCTTAAAAAGTAGAGACATCACTTTGCCAACAAAGGTCCGTATGGTTAAAAGCTATGGTTTTCCCAGTAGTGATGTATGGAAGTGAAAGCTGGACCATAAAGAAAGCTGATCACCGAAGAATTGATGCTTTTGAATTATGGTGCTGGAGGAGACTCTTGAGAGTCCCATGGACTGCAAGAAGATCAAACCTCTCCATTCTTAAGGAAATCAGCCCTGAGTGGTCACTGGAAGGACAGATTGTGAAGCTGAGGCTCCAATACTTTGGCCACCTCATGAGAAGAGAAGACTCCCTGGAAAAGACCCTGATGTTGGGAAAGATGGAGGGCACAAGGAGAAGGGGACGACAGAGGACGAGATGGTTGGATAGTGTTCGTGAAGCTACCAGCATGAGTTTGACCAAACTGTGGGAGACACAAGACAGGAGTGCCTGGCGTGCTCTGGTCCATGGGGTCACGACTAAACGACTAAACAACAACAACAACCTGTAGGGTGTGAATGTGACCTAAGATTGAAAAAAATGAGAAAGGGGGAGAAAATGAAAATGACATGTTCTTCCATCCCTATCTTTAGCAAGCCTCTGGAGCCCAAAGACAGGAGACCTTGAATTCTAAAGCCAAACAGAGTTCAATACAGCGGAGTTCCTGCTGCAATGATTTGTCAAGCACTTTCCTTGGACTGCAACCCTAACTTCATAGCTAGTGTAGGGCATAATCTACTCTGTAAGTTTTATCAAGGTTTTTCTTATTATTTATTATTACCCACAATATTTATTACTTGAAGACTCAATTTAAGACTTGCTTTCCAGGCTGTTCAGCAACCCTACTCACAACAATGTCCAGCTCATTTTGCTTTATAGTCTGCAGGAAAAGTATCCCGTTGGGTGGAAACCACTGTGTGCAATTTTCTGTGGCACAAAAAGCAAAGGCTAATCTCATTTGAAGCCCGGAAGGTGACCTGAACTGGAATCACAAAGGCAGAATCTGAAGCAGAAAGGACTGAGAAAGGTTGCATGTGCATCATACATTTAGAGCATATTTAATGCACCTTTAAAGTGCATGGCTTTCCCCATATTGAATCTTGGGAACTATAGCTTGTTTGGGTGCTGGAACTGTAGCTCTGTGAGGGGTCTCCTAATAACTCTCAGCCATTGGCAGCCTTTTTGGGATTATTTGAAAATATATATATAACAACCAAATGAAATCATGGGCAGCATCCTGAGCAACAGGAAGAAATGATAATATATGAAACAGGGGAATACATATTTTAGATGAAATATGTGATGTAACAGAGAAAAATGTATTAGGTGAAAAGTGTGATATTTTGCAGGATCTAAAAGAGATGAATGTAAAAACAGCGTGGAAGGGAATGTGGGAAGTCAAATTCTAAGAGAAAAATATAACAAAGTTGAAGCTTGAATTTAATTGAAGTTAAAGTTATGAAAATCTAATAAAAAATTAAATAAAAATAACTCTCAGCCCACATAATGAGCTGTAGTTCACCAGATTCATTGGGGGAGCCTATGACTTTTAAAGTGGTATAAGGGTGATTTAAGTGGATAGTGTGGATGCGACCCAAATATTGTACCTGCTGTTAACAGGACCAGCTCCAGATTTGAGGGATATCCTCTATAAATGATGTATGATAGTCCACCCCTATTTTGGAGGGTCCTTTCCTAAGTGGGTGAACCCTGTTGGGCTTACATAAAAAAACTTTAAAAAATTATTAATCCATAAATTACTGATATAAAAATGTTATAAAGTTGGTGGGACTGAAATATAAGAACATCTTTTTGGATCAGGCCAGTGGCCCACCTGGTCCAGCATCTTGAGGTTAACTAGATGCCTGTGGCAAACCCGCAAACAGAACCAACTTTCCCCTTTGTGGCTTCCAGTAACTGGTCCTCAGAAGCATAGCCATCATGACTAGTAGCCAATAATAGCCTTATCCTCCATGAATACAAGCTTTCATTTGGCTGCTAAATTTTCTCTCATTTACTAGTCTGGAAGAGTGCAAATATTCCACCTCTAAGGGGTGCTAAGCACCAAAATGCTATTCAAAAATGACGAGGTACTGGAGGTTGAAACACAGGCCTGTGTGCAAACATTAGGAAGAATTATTTATTAGCCTGTTGAAACCAATGGGAAGATTTTCATTTACTTCAATGGGGCTCTGCATCAGAGCCCAGGCAATGCGACAGATGAAAAGATGGTTATCCTGAAAGCAGATTTCAATCCTTTTTCTTCATCTCCCCTTCATATTTCAAGGTGTTCTCTACTCCTCCTCATCACACTTTTGTATCTAATCATGTTTTGTATCTTTCTTGGGGTGAAGCAAGCTCTGAAGTCCTGGCTGCAATTTAGAGAATAATAATGTTGGCGATGCACCGCAGCCTTTTTAGCTTGTACGCCAAGGGGGAGGAGGAGATAAGTGGGAAGAAAAGACAAATAATTTCCCTGGGATCTCGTTCCACAGACCTTCGGGGAAGTTGCCAGCATAATTTTAAGCTCATTGCATTGCGAACACAAATAACTCCAAGAAAGAGAACATAGTTGGAAGTCAGACATTTTTTTGGGGGGGGGGTTGTATTTGTATCTGGGATGCAGGAATTTGATTTAAAATTAAAAGTTTGAGTGTTGATTTCTCTTTGTCAGTTCCCCACTGGCCTTGAAAGTGATCTTGCAAAGCACTTTAGCAATGTTCAAACCTACCCTGGAGGTGACAGGGGATGGGGAAATATTACTTTTGTTTTCTCCAAATCCCTGAGGTATTTTGGCTGAGGTGGGCCCTATAAATCTTTTAGCTTACGTCCAGGTGGGAAGTGAGAGTCAGTGTGGTGCAATGGTTAGTTGGGAAAACCCGGGTTCAGATCGTTGCTCAACCATGAAGCTCACTGTGACTGTAGGCCAGTCGCTATAGATCTCAGTCTAGACTACTTCACAGGGTTGTTGCGTGGATAAAACAGGAAGAGGGAGAATGGCATACATCTCCCAGAGCTCCTATTTCATGCTGTAATTAATTACCGGTAGGTGAAACCCTTTTGGGGTTTTAACTGAGCAAGAACGTCTAGCTCCACCTTGATTTTCACTTTGGGTGGACTTCAGTAGTTTTTATTACCCACTACACAGAGGCTAGGACTTGCTGATCAAAAGGTCGGCAGTTTGAATCCATGCAACGGGGTGAGCTCCTCTTGCTCGGTCCCAGCTCCTGCCAACCTAGCAGTTTGAAAGCACCTCAAAGGGAAGGTAAACGGCGTTTCCGTGCACTGCTCTGGTTCGCCAGAAGCGGCTTAATCATGCCGGCTCCCTCGGCCAATAAAGCAAGATGTGTGCCACAACCCCAGAGTCGGTCACGACTGGATCTAATGGGCAGGGGTCCCTTTACTTTTTTACACCAAACTAAGGAGGGACACATCTCTTAGTTGCAGTTGCAGTTTCCCTCAGTTTCTCATTTCCCCAATCTTAAAGTCAATTCACTGCATTTCTTATCAGTTCACAATTATTTGTGGTTTTTTTTAAAAAAAAGTCCTTGTGAAAATTCATGAGCATTTTTGAACAATTTTCTCCTAATGTACACATCTTTGCAAGCATCTTGCAAAACAACATGATATCTTTTACATGCCATTTTAACTGGTATATGCCTTCTGATATGCACACTTCTGTACACATTAACTAGCTGGAGAATTGCACCACACAATTCATGGGAGTTAGTCTTTCAAAGGATAGCTGTGTTTCAGTTCATACATTGTTTTGGAAGGTGCAAATTAAGTAGGTGCATATTGAGATCCAAAATGAACTGCATTTCTATGCACTAAACCCAGGTACAAGCTACCCCTACACACGTGCAACTATTTGCACAAAAGAGTATACACTTTTTTTCTGTGTACAAAGGTACACAGACTGTACACTCACTGACTATTACAGTGGTACCTATAGATGCAAACGGGATCCGTTCCGGAGCCCTGTTCGCATCTAGAAGCAAACGTAACACATGTCCGCTCATCTGTGCCTGCGCGGGTCACGTTTCGGCACTTCTGCACATATGCATGACATCATTTTGAGTGTCTGTGCATGCACAGATAACCTGGAATCATGCATGTGCATGCGGCGTAACCTGGAAGTAACACTCTCCGTTACTACTTCTGGGTTGCCGCGGAGCGCAACTCGAACGCGCTCATCCCGAAGCACATTCAACCCGAGATATGACTGTACATGTGAATAACTGTACCAGTGTGTGGAGCTCAGTGCTATCTGTACATAGATTATGCACTCATTGTGCACAAAGGCACCAATTGTTAATGCTATAATGGATGTAATCCCCGCCCCCAATGAACCTTATTAGCTTTTGAAATTCTCACCCGGAACCTGAATTTATGGAGGATAAACAGCAACTAGTCAGCATGCCTCTGAATACCAGTTGCTAGAAATTGCAAATTGAGAAAGCACTGTTGTGCTCAGGTTCTTTGTGCAAGCTTTCCATGAGCATCTGTTTGGCCACTGCGAGTGGACTAGACAGAGCTTTGGCCCGATGCTGCAGGCTCCTCTGTTCTCCAAATATAGCTTAACATTTCATGTGGTAGCAAATTTTAAAGAAACTGCTCCTTAACTCTCCAGAATATCTTCCTGCATGGGTTACTTTTCATGGTCCCTTCTGGACTTGTTACAATAGGAAAGTGGTAACTGATTGGCTTTCCCTGTCTCTGCTCTGTTTAAATCCAAGAACGCTAAGGATTTCCCCCTTTCTCCTCAAATAATGCACACAAAGGAAGTAAGATTAGGACAGACAATAATATAAGTGATAGTGCCAGACATCCTCTGATAAAGGCAAGCTCAAGGAGTGCTGAACTTCATAAGCTCCTGGTTATTACACGGAGTTCTGCTTGACTTTGAGCAGATCTGCTAAAGCAATAGCTAACATCAGAAGGAGATAGTAAACAGTTTTGTAGCTGGGTATCAGCCGAGTCCCATATTCAGCTTCTTTGTTTAAAACAATCAACAGGCTTGTTATTCTAGCCAACTAATCTCTTTCAAAACATAAGGAACAGCTTCATGGCAAGTCAGATTGTCCATCTAGTTCAATATTGTCTCGCTTTAGTTGAGATTCCTGTGAAGCAGGGGGTTGGAGTAGATGACCTTCTGGGTCCCTTCCAACACTATGATTCTATGGTTTTATGATCAGAAAGAACCATCAGGAACAAACAAATGAAAGCTGAAAGTTTGGCTTTTGGAAATGATGGAAATGAGCAACAGGGTTTTGTAGCACTGATGCAGAAATCTCAATTATGTTGTTCAACTTTCCTCTTTTTTTCTTCATAAAGCAACATAATTAAATTTCCCTGGCCCCAGAACATATTTCAGAAAGCCATAGTTGGCTGGTGAGCAACTCATAAACAGGAAAAGCGAGAGGGAATCATTCATTTTCTGTTCTCCTTCTGAAAGAGACATATTTTACAAATAGAAAGTTGTATGTAAGGGAGGTCAGTGGAGGTGGAAAATTTCAGTCCTGTGGTTTTGCAGCCTTATAAAAGTGAGGTGGGGGGAAATGCAATGATGCATTTAAATCAATGGGAATTTTGTCATTTACTTCAATGGGAGGTAGCTTGCATCTTTTATCTGTGGCTATGAGCTTGCAATAGGTACCAGAATCTTCTTTGGTTAGTGTGGTTTATGTGGCAGTGTTGCAGGCAGCAAAACAAAGAGAGTGATGAATTAACACATACTTAGATTCCTTTCTGTGCCTCCATAGATGGTGGCCGCTCTACAGTCCAGGCTTCCTCAACCTCGGCCCTCCAGATGTTCTGAGACTACAATCCCCATCATCCCTGACCACTGGTCCTGCTAGCTAGGGATCATGGGAGTTGTAGGCCAAAAAACATCTGGAGGGCCGAGGATGAGGAAGCCTGCTATAGTCACTGACCTTCCACACAGAGCACTCCCTAAGCCAGGGTTTGCTAGCCCTTTAGAGCCAGTGGGGCCATTTGGAATTTTGAGAAAATGCAATGCGGGCAGAGCATAACACAAAATGGGTGCTGTGGGGCATGTCATAGCACAAAATGTCGGCCGCAAGGGTCACAAAAAGGTGGTCCACAAGAAACCAGAATGCAGAATGGTGCAGACATGCCCCACCCAATGGGAAAAGGCACCTACATTAGGGCTGCCATATGCCTGGAATTTCCTAGACATAGCTGGGATTCATCCGTCAAAAATGGTGTCTAGGTGGAATTTTCAAAAAGCAGCCAAAATGTCCTGGAAAACCCGGGTGTATGGCAACCCATATCGAAAGTGTTGATTTTTTTTGGCAATTTTTACTAAAGAAATAGGTAAAAAACTTCATTTTTTTTGGAGATTGTGCAAAAAAAAAAAAAAAAAACCCTCAACAACTTTGCCCCTGCCCCTCCAAAGCAACTCAACAACATTTGTGTCCGGATTTTCACTTTTGGAAATACGGCAACCCTACATTTGCTTTTGTCAATGTTTGAGGGGTGTTTGTATTTGATGTAGGAGAGGCTGAGCACCAGTGCAAACAGGAACTGACTGCTGCTCTGAGGGGCATTGCGGTGTAATGCACTCTCTCAGTCAAGGCAGCCACCTGAGTTCTTGTGAAGATATGCCGCTCATTAAAGGAAAGAGGCACGTGATAAAGTGAAGAACTTTTGCAGTGCATGCTAATTTGTAGACAGGCTTTTTAATACTTTGCATGACAATGAAGCGATAGAAGAAGCCTTATCATACAAATCTTTTTCATCTGTTAGAGGCACATTTCTGCTTCCCTAGCTGGAATCCCTCTCTGAAAACCACAAAGATCTGCCCCCTGTCCATTGTCTTAGGAATGACAATAAAGCACATATTTTCCCCCTCCAGACAGTTGAGGAAACTCAGCTGGATATTGTTAACATTTAGTGCTTCTTGTCAGTATGTCAGTCTTTTATTTATTTCCAGCCCCCCTCCCCCCAAGGAGCCTAATCAGATATACAGTGGTACCTCGGGTTACATATGCTTCAGGTTACATACGCTTCAGGTTACAGACTCCGCTAACCCAGAAATTTTACCTTGGGTTAAGAACTTTGCTTCAGTATGAGAACAGAAATTGTGCTCTGGTGGTGCAGCAGCAGTGGGAGGCCCCATTAGCTAAAGTGGTGCTTCAGGTTAAGAACAGTTTCAGGTTAAGAACGGACCTCCGGAACAAATTAAGTACTTAACCCGAGGTACCACAGTACATGGTTGTCTCCAGTTTCTTGCCACTTTAAACAGTCATGGCTTCCCCCAAAGAACAGTGGGGACTGCAATTTTTACAGATTGCTGAGAGTTGTTGGGAGAACCCTGGGAAAAGGGATTGAAAGTTAAATCACTCTGGAAAATAAAGCTCTGTGGGGGGAATAGGGGTCTCCTAATGACTCTTGGCGCCCTTAAGCTACTGTTCCCAGGATTCTTTGGGGGAAAGACATGACTGTTTAAAGTGGCATGAAACAGCTTTAAATGGATAGTACAGAGAGGGCCTTAGATGAAGAACCGGAATGGTTTGCTTTCATTGTTTTTTTAATTAAAGAAAGTGGCCTAATTAGGGGTATCAAGAGCAAAAGATGAAAACCTCAAATATTTTAATAATTGTGGAGAACTGTGATTTTTGGCAGCTATAGTTTATCTCTCCACAGTAGTGCTGTAAAATGGTATGCTCTGCCTGCCTGCCTTGTAGCTATTACAGGTATAGGATTCCTGTCATTTATCGCATCTGGTCACCATAGCTCTAACTAACGGCAAATACACCTCACCTTGTTTTATTGGCTTCATTTTCAGCACAATTTAAGGAATCATAAGTGACTGTTGGGTTGGGAACACTAAATCAGTGGAAGGAGAGTAAATAAGACTTGTACTGAATATTCCCCGGTTTCAGTTTTTGGGTAGAAACTAGTGATCTTGGTGGGGTGGAAATTTATTCTGGGGAAGGAAAAGTGTGCATGTAGGTTGCACAAATGTTCATCACTGTGATTCTGATTGGTTCTGTTGTGTTTGCCATTTGCTTCTTCTTCTTCTTTCTTCTGGGTTCGTCACATATGTGATCCCACCCAATCTGGCATCCAACTATGAACAGGATGACATCAGAATGGTAGACAATCAGATTCTGCTTAGTGATGACATCACTGAGGGCAGGAAAGGACCAAGCCAGACCTGGAGTTAATCGTGTCTTTGCATTTAACACAGAAGTCAAGAACGTCAGGCCCAATGATTGAATGCAGCCCTCTAGGCCTCTCTGTTCCTCAGGCCTCTCCTCAGGCCACATCCCTCAACCATTTCATCCCCTCCACATTCCTGACTGGAATGTGTCCTTGAATGGGGATAATGCCTCTTGCTTGGCTGGGTAGAGGACCGAGAGATGGGTGTGTAGAAACCCCTGACATACACACGGCTGGAAGGCAGCCAATGGTACAGAGGTAAAATTTACATTCACTGCTCCATCCACTTTTGCCTCTGGCCTCATCCACCACTGACATATTGTCCCCCAGAAGGTTTATCACAGGGGAATGGGGTTGACAGGCTGAAAAGGGTCCCCCAACCCTGATTTAATGTGTAGGCTTCTAAAAATGCAATTTTTTAAAAAAGCAAGGGGAGGGGATGATAACTGTCAGAACTGAAGCAGGTAGAAAGCTCACCTTTTCTCCCCTGCAGTGGTCCAGAGTAACATCTTTTATGTGAAGCAGATATTTGAACTGGGGAAAAATTTCCCATTAGCTTAGTCCCCATCCCAAAGCTGGTGCAGTTTGCTTTTAAAAGGAAAAAGACAAAACCCTGCACATAAATACAAAGAGGCATATAACGTCACGCCAGTTTTGGCCCTGAGATTATGAACAAGTGTGAGCAATGTAAATTGATAAGTGAATATTTTCCGCTAGAGTGCAAAATAGCAGCAACAACACTAACGACATCGCAAAGAAGAAGGCATTTCCGAGCATAGCCGGAAAAAGAAGTACTGATTAGTTTTTACATGCATCTGGTGTAAATTGAACTCTTTTGGCTTTCCCAATGTGGCAGGTATGTGCAGGGAGGAAAAGTTCAAACAAGTTTCCCAGAGCCTCTCCGATCCGGCCCCATAAAGTGGAATGATATATATCTCTTTGACATTTTGTTGCTCAAAGGTTTCCAGTCACCTCTATGACAAAGAGGGGTTGGAGGCGCACAGAATTTAGTGCTGCAGTTAAAGGGATGGTTTACTGGCTTGTGATACCATCCATGTTCCCCCAGCTGGTTGGCCCAGATAAGGCTCTTAAACAACCCCTTCTCCCTGGGATGCTTGATAGAGCCGAGCTCCTGCTGACTTGGTGGAGAGATCTATTGCAGAGAGGGGAAAGTGAATGTTTTAAAAGAGGTAGGGGATAATTATCAAATTCATTGGCTAAATGAACATACAGAAACTGAAATAGACACACTTTATACAGTGCTGGTGGGGAAGATCCCCAAGCCCAGATTGTCTCAGGATGGAACAATATCTTAGATCCCTGATCAATTTGGGAATGCAATTGAAAACCAGCATGCTGTTGTGGTTAGAGTGTCAGAACCAGGGCTGTCTAAAGCATATGTGGTGCTGGGGTGCAAAGATCCCCCTGCCCCCCCCAGGTTACCCAGTCCCAGGTGTGCAGGAGGGCGGAGCCAGCTGGCCGCCTCAGTGTCTCGCTGGCTCAGTTGCCCCTAAACCCACGGCACAGAGCTGCCCGCAGCAGAAGTGCCCGCCGCAGCACTCCGACTGATGGGCGGGCTCTTCCCCAGACTCAACTCTCAGGCCCCGGACTCTTGGCCTGGCGCCTCTGAGAGCCTGGCGCCCGGGTGTCCTGCACCCCTAGCACCTATGGGTAAGATGGCCCTGGTCAGAAGAGGACCTAGGAGACCATGGTTCAAATCCCCATGTGGTCTATAAATGCTCAATGGGTGACCTAGGGTCAGTTGCTGACCACAGCAGGTCTCCAAGGTTGCAGATGAGGGACATTTCCAGCCCTCCTTGGAGATGCCAGAGATTGAGCTTGGGATCTTCTGCATGCAGAGCGGGTGCCTGAATGTGTTCCCTATCTGGCCCTTAAGATTCTCCACAGGCCACGTACCCCTCCTCAGCCACACCAACAACTAGCCCTGCTCTGCACTCTCCTTGACTGTTTATGCCTGGATGGAATGTGCCATTAAACTCTTGTCATGCTTCCTGCTTGCCTGGATGGAAGAGGTGTGTGTGTGTGTGTGTGTGTGTGTGTGTGTGTGTGTAGAGAAACCAGCCTACTGTACAATGGCAAACTTTACGTACATTCATTGCTGTACCCAGTTTTACCTCTTGTCCTGCCAACCACTGGCACGTGGCCCCCAAATGGTGGCCTCAAAGGGAATGTGGCCCCTGGGCTGAAAAAATAAAATAAAACTTTCCCCACCCTGGCATTTGAGGGTGTGCAGCCAGTCAGGAGGACATGGGTGGCACTGTGGGTTAAACCACAGAGCCTAGGACTTGCCGATCAGAAGGTTGGCAGTTTGAATCCCCTCAAAGGGGTGAGCTCCCGTTGCTCAGTCCCTGCTCCTGTCAACCTAGCAGTTCGAAAGCACGTCAAAGTGCAAGTAGATAAATATATAGGTACCGCTCCGGCGGGAAGGTGAACAGCCTTTCCATGTGCTGCTCTGGTTTGCCAGAAGCAGCTTAGTCATGCTGGCCACATGACCAGGAAGTTGTATGCCGGCTCCCTCGGCCAATAAAGCAAGATGAGCGCCGCAACCCCAGAGTCGGCCACGACTGGACCTAATGGTCATGGGTCGCTTTACCTTTACTTTTTAGGCAGCCAGGAAGCTGGAGAAGATGCCTAAGAGTGGTGCTAAATTTATTTAACCCCCCCCCCTTTTTTAGTCTCTTGAAAGGAAGGAAATAGTGACAACTGTCAGGCACCCCCTCCAGTTATTAAACTAGGTGTGCTACTCATTTCAGCCCCCACAATTTCACAAACATTTCCCTTCTTGCCAGTTTCCAGGCATGGTTTCTCTTTGCCTCTCCTCTGAGAATGCCTCCCCCCCCCAACTAAAAAAGAAGAAGTGAAAATACTGGTTCAGCAGTACTTTCCAAGACTGTGAACCTTACTTGGTGCTTTCTGTGGAATGAGCAATTTCCCAGACAGTGCCCCAAGTGAAAAGGGGGGGGAAAGCACCAGTGTGCACTTGAGATTATAAACTATAATTACAGGCTTATGGGGTCTCTAGGAATGCATGAAACTAATGAGAGACTAATAACAAGATAAATCTGCTTTAGCATTCAGAATTCATTCAGAGAACTTCCTACAATTATTCTCCCAAGTTGCCACCAGCAGTAGTATCCGGGTGATTAATCTTTAATTTCTGGAGAGCACACAGGACAGTTTGGGAAGGTTGATGACCCTAGCAAGGGAGCCATGAAAAATAACTGTACCAACATTCAGGAAATGGTTGTATATAACCTCAATCGGGGCTATATACATCTTGGAGGTATTTTTAGCTTTAAATTTAGGACTGTGACCAATTCTTCACTTTACATTTTCAGCTTGAAACTAGCTATTTCAGCAGGGTTGCTATTTCTCCCCCCTGAAGGATGCATATACTGTGCTAATTTTCAATTTTATTTTCAATCCCCTTTCCCCTGTTTGCTTCTGCTTCCTCCTTCCTGGATCTCTTGCATGGGTGATCCCAACCAATCAGGGATCCTGTAGGGAATGAGATGACCTATACAGACACTGTGCTTCTCAGCACAGCAGAAAACACTATGTAGTCAAACAGATATGACTGCATGGCAATATCACTAAGTGTGACTGAAATCAATTTAAATGAATAAGTACTTTTTCAAAGGTGTAAAAAAAAAAAGTTCAGAAAGGGCAGGCATTTTTCCAAAACACCTTTGCATCATCAACCTTGGCCATTTCATAGAAAAGACCTGTGAAACCTGTAAAACGATGTGAGTAATTTTTATACCTAAGAACCAGAGCAACCGTTCACCATTCATGTACTTAGAACCAATTTTATTATAAAATGAAGGAAAGAACATTGGGACCTGGACAGAAAATGCAGGCCATGATCTAGACAACCAAAGTGATTGATTCTGCACAGGCCTGATCTGATGATGCTCAAACAATAGGCCTTCATGCTGCGGAACAAACAGCTTTTGGAAATTTAAGAGCAGCAGTTTAAACAGACATGCTTGGTTCTCAGTTGGTGCAAGGTACACATGTTTTTTGTAATCACATACATGACTATTGGGAAAGGATGACTAACCACGGTCTGGCAGAAGTCAGCTGTTGACTACCTGGTAATCTGATCCCATTAGGGAATTCCACCAGTTCTTGATTGGAACTTGGCTAAGGAAAAGCCACATCTCCGCCTCCCCTGCACACACACTGCTATTTCTTTTCACATGTCTTTTTCTTAACAGTGTCCAAGGTTGATGTTTGGACAGTCACATCTGTGAGGATTTAAAAGCTGTGCCTGACATAAGGGTGCCTGGGGAATCTGATCTGTTCCAATTAGGTAAGGGATGGAAAGATCCATCAATTTCTGTTCTCTCAGTTTCCCATTTTTTCCAATATTAAATTCACTTATCCACATTTTGCAGCAATCTGTGACTTTAAGAAGAATCCTTATGAAAATTCGCCAGAATTTTAATGTGAATTTCTCCAAGCACACACAGTTTTTATACACCATTTTGACTAATGTACACAGTTTTGCAAGCAGTTTCTCCTAATATGTGCATGTAAGACAAATACATAATACGTTTGTAAGCATTGCTGGAGAACTGCATCACAAAATTCAGATATGTGCAAATTACAAAGCTTAGCTGTGTTTCGGTTTGTGTATTGTTTTAGAAAGCGTGACTTTTGACTTTAAAGGAGCACTGAATCGAAGTTGATTTGCACCTACTGGGCTAATGTGCAGCTGATAATGTAGGGTGCAATCCTGACTCTCGTAGCTTCTTGGCAAGATTTATTAGAGCGGTGAAGCTACTACTGCATCTACAGCCCTACTAAGCACACCAGCTGGGTGGAAGGTTTAGACTGGAACTGGTGAAGTGATTTGGCAGGACAGAAGTGGATCCCAGCCTGGCACAGCCTCTTGCATTCCTCCTCACCCCTAAAGAAACACCTTGCTTTGGGATTTTACCATTGACTGTCTCTTGTTGGGAATCCACCAGTTGCACTTCCATTCATCTGTTCAGCAGGTGGAAGGGGAAGCTCTGTGCTGGTGGAGTGGCACTAGCATCCCTCCACAGGTGGGGTCCAGCAGAGGGTCTGGAAAAGACAAAGGGAAGGACATTTTCATACAATGGATACATAAGCAGATTGCGAAATTCATTTCTGGGAGAGCTAAAGATGACAAAGGTTCTGCAAACCAAGCTCTATGAAGAACGGTTGAGGGAACTGGGTATGTTTAGCCTGGATAATAGGAGAGTGAGAGGAGATATGGTAGACACCTTCAAATATCTAAAGGGCTGTCACATGGAAGATGGAGCAAGCTTGTGTTCTCCTGCTCTCAAGCATAGAAGCCAACACCTAGGGTTCCCTTCCCCCCCATAAAATATTTGAGGGAGCCGCCCTCCCAAGTTGATGGGCATTGCAATTCAAATGGTGTATGTGTGCTACATCTTGTGATCAATTATGAGGGTCAGAGCTTACCTGCCCCCCATATTTTATTCAAGTTGGCAGCCGTGCTCTGGAGGGTCAGACCAGAAAGCAGTGGATTCAAGTGACAAGAAAGGAAATTCCATCTAAACATCAGGAAGAACTTTTGGATGGTAAGAGCTGTTTGACAGTGGACTGGACCCCCTCAGAAGGTCATTTAATCCAACAGCCTGCAATGCAGTAATCTCTACTAAAGCATCCACGACATATGGCCATCCAACCTCTGCTTAAAAACCTCCAATGAAGGAGAGTCCACCACCTTCTATTCCACTGTTGAACAGTCTAGAGAAGGCAAAGGTAATCACACTTGTTCCTTTGTTCTCAAACGATAGCTCCAATCATCTTGAGGTCGAAGAGAGACGTTTGAGAAGGAGATGGAAGTTGTAGAGGGGATGCAACCTATCAGTCTAAACTTCAAAGGATAGACAGTTCAGCATAGAGGTCAATGGTGCAGGGATAGTCTGGGAATCTGGAGGTCCTTTCTCTGTCTGTTTTAACCTCATGCAAACCCTTTTATGCAAACTGAGTTGCACCTATGCTTCCAACATCTGGGACCTATCTTCAGACCAAAGATGCATTTGTATGGTGACATTACTGCTGCTGCACGCCACCTTAGGTTAGGCTGAAGTCCAATACTGGGCCCCAACCCATCAGCTGGAGAGCAGTGATATGGATGAGCTGCAATGATCTTGAAACATCCCCTGAGCTTAAAACTTTCACAACTCCCATGAGGATGTGAATATGCCCCTTGGCTCCTACTTAGTAAATATGTGTCTCCTTGGGTTGATTATACTGTCTCAACTTCACAGGATGCCAGGATGCATTAGCCGCCAAATTAAATTTTGGGGTAAGTAATAGCCAGGTGCTCGCAGGTAGCTTTGTTCGACAAATAATGAAAAGCCGCCTAGAAAAAAAAAATCAACTTACCTAGCCATTTACTCTGTGGATAAATGTGGGAGAAAGTAATAATAGCCATAACTGAGATTTATATAGCTCCTTTCATCCCAACGGGTCCCGAGGGCTTCATTCACGGCGGCACAAAGAGGTGGCTTGCTTGCTGCTGGAATGCAGTGCTTCTGGGGAGGGACGTATCAGCTGTGTCATGTTAGTCAGAAAGACAATGCCCCCCTTCTTTTAATCAGAAAAAGAGAAGAATAAAATACACTGGGTTGTAGCTATAGAGCCTTTTTATACCATAGTCAGAATTTATCTCCCCTTAATAAATTTGGACCTCAGTGTTATAACCAAAAGCTGATATAAAGACCAGGGACTACTTGAGAAAGGGGTGGCCTTGGGCCTCAGGCCATTCTTCCTGGCACAGAAGGAACACATGCATGTCAAGAGAGATCTGGAAAACGGCAGGGACATTTCCTGCTGAAACTCTATAGGTAAGGAGTTCCATAGAGCAGGGCCTGTCACACTAAGGTTGGTCCCTCGTGAAGGCCAACCTCAGGGGCATAGGGAACCACCAGAAGTGCTCCATCGGAGGATCTTAGTGATTATGGTGGAGCACAACGAATCAGGCAATCCTTAAAATTACTTTGGGCCCAAATTGTTTTGGGCTTTGAGAATTAGCACAAGAACCTTGAACCTGGCCCAGAAACAAATTGGCAACCGGTGTAGCTCTCTCAGCAGTGGAGTAACATGCATATAGTAATCTGCTCCTGTGAGCAGCCTGACTACTGCATTTTTCCAGCTAGGGCTGGTCCCAACTTAGCATCTACTTCAAATCGTGTGGTGGCTCTCCAAAATCCCAACCCGCCTTTGGAGCAACCTCAATATTTTGGATGTTAGGTGGGCTTATTTTCTATACAAAACATAACCCCCCTCCCCCCAGGCAAGGAAAACAGTGGCCTTCCAGATGTTGTTGGACTCCAACTCCCACCACCCCAGATCATTGGGCCATGCTGGCTGGAGATGATAGGAGTCTAACAATGTCTGGAGGCCAGGGGGTTCCCATTCCTACTCCCTGGGTAGTTGTATTGGTGATTTTTGCCACTGGGGCCTTCTCCTGTTAATCTTTGCCTCCTGTCAAGAGCTTACTTCTTTCCAGAAGTTCCAGGAGGGTCCATATATATCATACCATGGACTCTCCTGACCCCACTCCTTGTATTCTGACAGTGCAGCAAATTAAGAGGTGTTGGCAGCTGATGCGCTGTATGAGCTGGCAGAAATATCTCCCTTCTTATGACCTTCGTGGTTATGGCACAGGGTGAGGATCATCACCGCAGCATAGATAAATCAAGGGACTTTTGTTAGGGAGTCTAGGTCATAAAGTAATTGTGGAGTACAAGGGCATCAATCTTCAAAGACAGAGGCAGCTCTTGTTCAGCCTATAGATCGAGGTAAGATTAGATCAAGGTGAGAGCCAACAGGTTTCACGAGGGCGGGGGTTGACTTAAAATGAAGGATGTGCAAACCTTTTGGAGACATGTTGCAAGCTTTTTAACTTCACTAGAAATTTATCAGGCATTTCACCTGAAAAGCAACCTAAAGCTGGGGGGAGGGGATCCACTTCAGATTTCATTTTGGATTGGGTTTGCTAGATACTCTCAAGAAGCAGATGAATAGACCCCCACCCCCTTTTCTTTTAGAGTTATGGCCTTATGATGGATTTGGCAGCAGCCAAGATTATCGGAATCCCTTCAGCCTGATAAATGTTGCTAGCCTTATCAAAACACTTTTTTGCCTTCCTTGAAATTCTAAATTCACATAAAAAAAATTTCCAGAACAACTGAGTGGCAACTGTATTTGGCTTTACAAATGCTGTTTCACTAAAGACACACCAGCCAACTGATTGTGTGGGTCTTAGTTGTGGTCAGTGAAGGCTGAAATCCTAACCTTATTACCTGGGAGTAAGTTATTTTATTTTAATTTTATTGAATTTATATACCACCCTACACCCGGGGGTCTCAGGGTGGTTCACAGAAAAAAGTTCCACTGATTTATCTGCTTAACCTCTGGCCCACCTAGCACCAGCATGTTTCCCTTGAAAAGTTGCCCAGAATACAAAGCGGCTCTTGAAAAGACAAAGTCTCCCCACTCCTGAGGCATTGCATCAGATGGGGGGAAGCTTTGGCTCACTGGATGTTGCTAAACTACAGATCCTGTCAACCCCAGCCAACATGGCCAGTGTTTCAGCAGCTTCCAAAGCACTCAACAAGGAGCTGGTTGTTGGGAGCCTTTGAAATTCTGCAGAAATCAGGATCTCAGTGCTTGATTTCTCTTCTCTTCATTGAATGAAGCTAGAGAAGGCAGATCCTTGTCAGTCCAAGTGTGTGCAAGAGCTCTGCAAGGAGCTCTCTCACTCACCCCAAACCAGTGTTAAGCAGGATCACCCCTCCATCAGCTGACATGAAGGGAAGGTGGTCCTGCTTGGTCCAGGTATCTCCCCGCTTTCATTTCAACAGATGTTTCACTTCAAAGTGTCTTTCAGTGAAGAAACTGCTGAAATGAAGATGGGAAAATGCATACTTTCAGCACTGCCTTGGTGCCTGCTAGTGCTTTGAAACCCCAACCGTGGGACTTCAAAGCAACAAATCCCCTTCTTATGTCATTTGTGACATTAGGTGATTGACAGGTAGGTGGCCTCACTCACCTGTCAAATTGGTCCATGATGTAAATCCTAATAAGGCTCTGACTCATGGATTTGGAAAGGTTTCCACCCGAAAGAAAGAAAAAAAAAAAAGAAAAGAAAGAAAGAATTCTGATCCTTAAATGCTCCAGTCCTTGCATCAGTAGAAAATATATGGGGATCATAACCACCAGTGTAATACCTGCATTATATTGGCATGCTGTGCTAATTCTGAGATAGCCATTTTACCCACAGCTCTATCCCAGGTTCTAAATAGAAAACACAGTAGCAAAGGCAAGAGTAAAACTGACATACACCCCTCTAGGTTTGTTGCTCATTGTATCACCCTACCACCATTGGTGTTTTCAATCACAGGCATTCTTCTCTCCTTCCTATAAGTAGCCAGCTGAGGGCAGTCTCCATCTGAGCTACTTTCTGAGCAGCCATTTCCCCACCTCTCCAAATCTGACCTGAAACTTTAAGCAGTAAGTTTTGCAAAAGCTTCATGATCAAAGACTCTCTGGCTTAATGTGAATAAAGTAGAAAAAGAAGGGTCAAGGCTGCATCTTTTCTGTTCCTCTTTGAAAGAAATGAGAAATCTCTTCAGTGACACAGTTGTGATTTATCAGCACAAATAAACAAGATATGGGGAATAAAAACAAGATACAAGGAACATTAGAATCTTGCTGGATCAGAAGGTCCTTGCCTGATCTGACCAAAGGTCCATGAAGTCCAGCATTCTGTGTCAAAACAAAAAGAAAATCTTACCCCATGTTTCTAGGTAGTTCAAAATCAGGCCATGAATACAGTAATACAAACACAGGAGGCTGCCTTGTACTGAATCAAACCATTGATCCACCTAGAGCAGTATTCTCTACACCAGGGTTTCCCATTATTGGATCTCCAGCTGTTATTGGACTACAACTCCCATCATTCCTAGCTAGAAGGACCAATGGTTCCAAAATGTTGCCTCCCTAACTTTGGTATCTGAGCTCATATCTTAATCCGCTGCTCCTCTCACAGAGAGACCCTCCCCTTGATGACCTTCAAATTTTTTCCTGTTTGGAGGGGAAAGACTTGGGGAAACCCAGGGAGAACTCGAAAGACAGCTGTGTCCCACCATTTCTCTCCTCATGCAGCCCCCCTGAACTGAAGCACCCTACCCATGCCAATTTTCACTCGCCAATTTTCACTCGCCGAGTGAGTGGCTCGGTTTGGGGGTGGGTCGTGGGCTGGATAAATGACCCCTGTGGGCCGCTTGTGGCCCATGAGCCTTAGGTTGCCGACCCTTGGTCTACACTGAATGGCAGGAGCTGTCCATGGCTCCAGACAGGAGGGTCTCCCTGTCCTGCTTGGAAATGCCAAGGCTTGAACCTGGCACCTTCTGCATGCAAAGCAGGTGATTGACCACTGAGCTACAGCTGCTTTTCCTGGCAGCGATGCTAGCCATGCAAGAAACAGCCCTGCCATCCTAGCTCAAAGGTGAGGTGAAGACACGAGCCTACAGTCCACGTCTTCATCGTATGAATTTCCTTCCAACGCACAAGCACGGCAGATTGCAAACATGGGCAGATGCTAGATCTGAAATACGGCGCTGTCTGGTATTTATTGAGATCACAGGTGTTGGCAAAGTTGTCGATCAATATTTCTTATTGAGCCAACAGCCGCGCACGTGGTGTCCTCGATGCTTAGGTGTAATGATGCAGTTACTGTAACGATAAATCTAGTCCGTGGTTTACACAGGGCCTATGGTATTTGATTTCATTTCAATCAATGTTTGTAATCTCTGCCTCTCTGGGTTGTCTCTTTTACATTCCGACAGTCGCACTAGGACTGGCGTTGACAGTCCGTGTGCTGCATAAAGGACTGACAGAGCAAGGCCTGCGTGCCTTTGAAATGAGTCCTAATAAGACACTTGTTTGAAATGTAAGATCAGTGTCATTTTTCAGCCAGAGGAACTGTGCGTGCTGAGCTTTTGGGGGTGGGAGAGACAGCATAGCACAGCAGCTGAAAGATGGAGCTGCAGAGCAGCAGCAGGACCCATGGTCCAGAATTTGCCTCTTCTGGCCTTGAAAAACTCTCTTTTTCAGGCTCAGCTCCTCTCCTCCACTGGGCACGATAACACAGACGTGTATTTAAGGTTGTAGGGATGGCAGGTTCTGAGGGAATCACACCAGGAACTCAGACACCTGACTCCCTGCACGGTTCCAGGATGAAGCAAATTCTTGGCTCATATTTGCTGGAGTGTCATCCTCCCAGAACTAAGGAGTGTGGCCTCGCAGCATATAACCCCTGTGCTCACCTGAGATCTGCAATAGTTGCAGATTTGCTACTGGGACCAGTCCAAGGTGTTACTATGAGTATATTAAGTCCTTCACAACTTGGGGCCAGTTTACTTATGTATACCTCATTTGCACCCACTCGACTGCTTCAGTTGCTGGAACTAGCACTGTTACAGATGCCACAAAATGCCATTCTACATCAATCTTTTAGTGTGGTAGCACCTGCACTTTGGAACTCCCTTCCGATTGATATAAGGCAGGCACCTTCCCTGTTCTCTTTTTGGTGCCTGCTAAAAACATGTTTGTTTAGACTAGCCCACTCGGATATTTAGAAAATTGATGCATGTTTTAATATATTTTTAGTCTAAGGTTGATTTTATCTTGGGGGGAAAGTTTTAGATTCTTGTTCTGTTATGGATGCTTTAGTTGAGATTCCTTCATTGCAGGGGGTTGGACAAGATCACTCCTGATGTTCCTTCCACCTCTATGATTCTACGATTTTGTGCTTCTTATTGATAATTTTATTGTTTTCTTTTTTGGAAATAACTTTGAGGTTTTGTTTCATTTTTTAAAAAACAATCGAACAGTATACACATTTTATGAGATAAAAACATTACTAAAAGAAAAAAGGACTGTCAGCTGACATTAATAATAATAATTATAATTCATTCATCCTATCCTAATTTAAATGTACGTTAATTTAAGCTGTACCTAAGCTTAAATAGATATCCAAACAACACTGATGACTGTAAGATAGACATTCAAATGTGGCGAAGGGCAGTAAGGTCTCCAGACCTTTGAGTAATGGATGGTAGGCGTTTATCCTGTTAGGATATAGTTCTGTTCCACCTTAAAAGGAACAGGCATGACTGTTGTGTGTCACATGCCTATTTACTTCCAGCACAGTCTGCCGGAAACTTCCGTTTGTATATTGCTTTTGCTATACTGCTGTGTGCTTGGACACGAAGGGAAGCAGACATGTTTTTTCCTTTGTTCCTGAACTATGCTGAATAAACGCCTGTAAATAATGCTTACACATGTCTCTGTCCGCCACTTCCGTTGTGAGAAGTTATTCACTCTGCTGATTAGAGCGTGCCATGTCTATAAAGGTCTTTGAGGCTAGTGTTGCTGTTTGATGCTGTTCTGAGGAGTGGAGATCGCCTGGCTGCCAGCAGGTGGCTGGCGCCAGCTGGGCAGCCTGCCAAATGCCCCCGTCTCCTGGCAGCATCCCAACCTTGAAGTCCTTCTGCAACCACAAAGTAGCATGCAGGAACATAATTGAAACATCTATAAATATCATAATGAGTCTGGGGTGGGGGGAAGAAGGCTGTTTGCAGAGACCCTTCTAACCCCTAAATCCAGCAAGTGTTAAAATATAAGACAGGCTAGCTTCCTGTTGAGGTGATAGCCTGGGTGATGGGCCATTAAGGGAACAAAAGAAATGGATTTATGTGAGATGGAAAATGGGAGGGGTTGTCTGGTAGTTAGACTAAGGCAAGAGCTGAGTGTTGGCAGGGATGTAGGCCAAGAGTAAAGCAGCAAGCTAGGAGAAGGCAGACAGACAGAGCCATGTTTGGTGTCCGTTTGAATCCAAGGCTGCGGCTATGGGGGGAAACAAAACTCTTTGGGGATGTTAGCGCTGGGAACCCCTCCATTGCAGGCTCGGGTTATATATATGTGCAAATAAACCATATATCATAAAGATACACCAGCCTCTGCCTCATTCCAGGGATTCCAGCATCTGGAATTGTAGCCTTATTAGACTCTACTGACTGGTGGGGTCTGCGTTGCTCCCGGGAGGGAGGAAGGAAGTCAAATGACACCGAGGTTGATTCAGAGAAAGAGTTTATTCTGCTCTCCGGATAGCAGAAGGCACTTGCGTGGTTATTTCACAGCAAGTCCAAAGAAATGAGAGATTTCATGCAGTATATATATCCTCTAGGCACCCTCTCCCCCCTTCCCCAGGTATCCAACCACGTCAGCTCATACACGCAGGCTGACATCACAGATGTTCCTGCTCTGGTACTCTTAACCATAAAAGGGTATTCCTCTTCCTGTACTCTTGACCATAAAAGGGTGTTCCTGTTCCTGTACCTATACTCTTATCTTGGAGCAAGAGGTAACCAACTCCTGGCTCCGTTCCCAGGTGGCTGACAAGGTCTGTGCCTCAGTGTAAGATAAGACCCAGATGCGTCATCCCTGCTCCACTTTGGAATGGACAAGGCCATTCTTTAGGTGTCATGGACTGATAAAGGAGAGAGCTTTGAGCACTTGTTTATACAGCTGGGTTTTGGCTCAAGAGCTCAAGTTAAAGCATTTTAGAAATGCTCCCTTGGAGAAGGAAAAATGTGGATTTTTTAGTCTTAGGCGCATACTTGTACTGGCTCAGAGTAGGGATGTCTGAATCTTTCCCTGTTGCCTTCATTAGGACAGTTTTGCCCTTTCTGTATTAAGATGCCATTAAACAAAATCCCTGCTTGCATCCCTGTTAATCCAGAAAATCACAGGAAAAAGGTGATGGAATTTTGGGGTGGTATACAAGCATATAGTTCTTCTTGCCACTTTCAAGAGGGAACAGAAGCATGCATGTGCAGAAAGGGTGGCGTAGTAGTGATGTACAATGAAGTTTGTTTTTGTGCCACTCCACGCCCACTAGTGTGAATGAAATTTAGCACAGCATGCTGGTATATCAGTCAAAAAGCCATAGTTCCAAAATGTAACATAGCGTAACAGATGCTGCAGAAAACAGGAGAGAAGCACTAGCATTGTAATCAGGAAAACTAACCGGGAAAACCCACATTTGAATGCACCCATAGTTGTCCTCTCAAAAATTTACCACAATTATAATTATTATATATTATTTATTATTAAAAGACTCAAAGCAACTTAGGTTTAAGCACACACACACACACATACACAATGCCGAAACCAAAGGAAAAGCCACACAATGTGGGAAATGTAATCAACTGCATATCATTTATGGTCCGAAAGCAACAACAGTGAATACCAATTGCAACCACTGGATTCCTTTCCAGCAATGGTTTTGCAAGAATTCTCCAGCATCCCTCCCTGGAGCATCTCCTAGTTATTTATTTAGTTTACTTTTTATTATTATTTACTCTTAATCCCCTTTACTGCATTTATATCCCACTTTTTTCTTCAAGGACCTCAAGGTGGTGTACATGATTCTCCCCACACCTCAGTAATGTCCACAAAAGGCTGAGAGGCAGTGACTTGCCCAAGGTCACTCAGGGAGCTTCATGGCCAAGTAGGGATTTGAACCCTGGTCTCCCAGATCCTAGTCCGACACCCTAACCACTACACCATACTGGCTTTCCTCCATGGAGTGAACCACTGTTTCCTTTTCTTCTCTTCAGCTTCTCTTACTCAAGTGGCAAATTGTCAGAACCACTCTTCTCTGCCCCCCCTGTGAAATTGAACATTTTGTGCTTTCCATTTGATGCCTCAATCATGTCTCTACAAATTGTCATGGTGATGCCCTGATTCTATGAGGCTTTCATTATTTATTTTACCCAGTCTGTATTTTCCTCTGTGGATTTGGTTTTTTATTCATTGTGTTTTATATAGGCTTAGCATTTCTTCAAACAACCCTCACCTCCATGTTCTGGGAACACCTGAGCAAGTTTATCTTGGTGCTCACCTCCTGTGCGTCCTGCATTTACGAGGCAGCTGGTGGTGGCACACCAGTTGGTAGGCAGGATCCTGACCCACCTGTGGTGATGACACTAAGCAAAACAATGCCCCCAGCACTGCCATCACTGTTTCACTGGGTCCTTGCTCCCTCCCCCCATATATTCGGGTCCATCATAATTAGAAATTGTGGAGCCAGTGAACCTTTGCACAAGGCCCCAATATTCTGCTCAGCAACCCTGCTGGACCACCCAGAATTCCTCAAATTCCTCTCTAGGCAGGCAGGGAGGGGGGCACAAAGCCATTTGAGGAACACTGGCAAGGGTAGCTCAGTTATCTGCATGTTGGGTCCACAGAAAACCAGAACTGGAGCCAAAGACTGCCCAGTACTAATGCCAGGCCTATATTTATTTCTTTATTGTTTTACTTCTTAAAACAATGTTTAAAACTAACAAGTTTCTCAAGTTTGAGAAATAGGCATAAGGCACCTTACTTAAAATGACTGCTGACATAAATTCAAAAACTCTTTGTCAATTGACTGACATTCAACCAGTGGCGTAGCGTGGGTTGTCAGCACCCGGGGCAAGGCAAGTAATTTGCGCCCCCTAACCCGTGGATTTGCCCCCCCTAACCCTAACCCCCAGATGTTGCGCCCGGTGCGGCCGGGCCCCCCTGCACCCCCCCCACGCTACGCCACTGCATTCAACAGGGTGGGAGTGTCTTTATAGGGAACAAGGCAGAGGGCCTTCTTGGTAGTCAAGGAAATAAACAACGATCTGACTTTTAGAAGACATCTGAAGGCAGCCCTGTTTAGGGAAGTTTTTAATGTTTGATGGTTCATTGTGTTTTTAATATTCTGTTCATAGCTGTCAACCTTCCCTTCTTTGCGAGAAATTCCCTTATTCCAGCGCCGTTTCCCACTGCTTCCTGCTGCTATCCCAGATTGTTAGATATCCTGTAGACTGTCCCTGGGACAGGTGAGGCTGCTGATCCCTTATTTTCAAATCTGAAAGTTGACAGCTATGATTCTGTTGGGAGTCGTCCAGAGTGGCTGGGGGAACCCAGAAAGATGGGTGGGGTAACAATAACAATAACAATAACAATTTACTTTTCCTCCTATAAGGTAAGCTTCCTTTCTGGGAGAGCAATACTAAAGGCTCAGGCAGGTACAACTGTTGGGGAAGAATCCATGTCCACATCTGTCCGCTAGTGACTCCCTGTGATGTGAATTGGAGACCTCTCAAGAGGTAGACAAAGAGCTACCTGAGCATTCTCCAATTAACACACCATTAGCACATCTGAGCAGCCAAGGTCTCCTACACTTTCCAGAGACAACATTATAATTGGAAGAATACTTTACGGTCATTTATTTCAAGATGACCTTCTAGTATCAGAGCTGCTAATGGGTTTAGTATATCTGTGCAGGCCCTAGTGCAGGGGTGGAGTGGGTGCGAATTGTGCACTACCTAAGGAAGGGGGTTATTGTTCAAATAACTCCTCACCTTTCTTCCATTTCTCTGAGACTTCTTTTCACTCGGAGCTGGAGAGAATTGGGGGGGAAAGGCCAGGCTTTGCGAGTTGTTTTGAAAGTGCTCCGTGTCACAAGTTACAGCAGGGGAATTGCATCATTGGTATATTTGCCTTTCTGAGGACAGGCAAGTAAATTGTTACTCCAAAAGCAATTGAAGTCGCTCTTCTTGGCATCTGCTGGGTTGAAGGGATGAGTGGACAGTGAGGTGAATTGAACAGGGGGAAATGAAGGCGATGGAGGCAGGTGATGTGCTGATGGAAGGGTGTTGTTCCTACAGAGATGGGCTCAGTAAATTTTCTTCTGAAAAAAGATAAATTCCAGTCATTCTGATTTTAAAACTCAGAGGAAATTGCATTTGATTCTGTAAAATAAAATACATCTTAAAGAATTAATTTCAAATATTTATACTTCTCTTCATCTGAAAAAGACTGCAAACAGTTTAGAAAGAAAAGGCAAAACATGCAAAACCAAAATCAAATACTGTGTGCAAAAATCAAAATCTATAAATAATACAATATATAAAATGTCAAGCTCCATAACATGGAATTCCACTCGTTCATTACACTTCTACTCACTCAGACCCACATCTGCTAACACGTGTACTTCCACCAACCTACACCTGCACACACTCACACTCACGCACAATTGCAGGATCCCGATAAAGGACTGCAGCCTCAATAAGCTGTACAAATAAGATTTTTATTTTATTTTATCTGAGTTCCTCCTTCAGGGTCAATAGCTGTGACTGTTCATATAGCAACAACTTCCCATCAAATGTGATTTACAACTTGAATAGGATATTATGTAAACATAAATATATATTTTTTTGCTTGGAACACAAGGTTATCAGAAACTCTTCTTTCTAGAAAAGGTCTTTTGGCAGGGCCTGTTAGTACAGCCTCCTGGCAGTGACAAGGGATGCTGTACTTCACGCATAGCCAACATGGTGCCCAAATGGAGACTAGTCTGTTTGGGTGAATGGGGCACTGCTCCACCAATCTCAGTCTGCCCCCAGCTGGCCCCTACCTACCTGCCTCCAGTCCAGCGGGTGGCAATTCCTGTCCATTTCCTCCTACTCAGTCACAGTGTTGCCCTTGTATGACTCAGCAGCAAGGAGGAGGGGGAGAAAGACAGAACTTTCATAGGCTCTGGCTCCACCTACTGTTGGGGTTCCCTGCATCCAACCTCTTCCAATGGGCCCGAGCCACCATTGATGGTGCCCTCCAGATATTCCTGGAGCACAACTCCCATCAGTCCAAGCCAACATCACCAATGTCAAAGGATGGTCGGAGTTGTAGGAACGGCAGGTGGACCCTCCCTGAGCTGCCTCTGCTGTCCTTGTTCAACCTTGGAACCATGTTTGGATTTTTCTTGGAGAGGGCAGAAGCAAGTACAGTGGTACCTCGGGTTACATATGCTTCAGCTTACAGACTCCACTAACCCAGAAATAGTACCTCGGGTTAAGAACTTTGCTTCAGGATGAGAACAGAAATCATGCACTGGTGGCATGGCAGCAGCAGGAGGCCCCATTAGCTAAAGTGGTGCTTCAGGTTAAGAACAGTTTCAGGTTAAGAACGGACCTCCGGAACGAATTAAGTACTTAACCCGAGGTACCACAGTACAGTAGGCTAGGATCTACACACACTCACTTCTGCCCCCCACTCCGCAAGCAGGAAGCATGATCAGACTTCAAGGACACATTAAAGCTAGATTTTTTTAAAGTGTGGGGGGAGGGGACAAGCTGCTTTTAATTTTAGCCCACCCAACATTACAAACCACTGAAAAACTGGAGAGTTCCTCCCTTTGTCTTTTGGGGGAAGCAGTGGCATAACGTGGGTTGCCAGAGCCCGGAGCCACACAGAGGGGTGTGCGAGGGAGGGAAATGGATTAAGTACATAACCAGAGGTACCACTGTATGTCTGATCAAAGGGATACTACATTGCACAGAGCTATGTTGAAGCCCAGAGAAATATCACCAGACAGCCTTCGTGAGCAGGAGAAGAATGGAATAGCTTGCAAAATTATAATCTCTTTTGATGTCGTAATGAGCACATCATCATTCAAGATCCCAGCTGATATGCAGGATACCAACCGATAGCTTTTTGTTCCCTCTCCTAGATGTTCAAAACGTAACCCCATTTTTAAAATCCTAAAACAGCAACAATTATTTTAGGAGGCATGGGGAAGAAAAGACTATTAAATATTTCCTTTCCTCTTCTTTCCCCCTTCATTAGAAGAAAATGAGACAAAGGGAGAAAAATCTGTCGGTCTGCTAAACTGTTGTCAGCTAATAAATCTGCAGCCATGGTGTACTGGGGTTCCCCTCCCCCATAAATCAGCAGTGGGGAGAATTAGATGGCAGGAGATGGAAAGAAGATGTTTTAATCAGCACTTGTAGAAAATCATTAGCTACACACCCTCATTCAGCAGCCAGCTCATTCGTCATTCCCAATCGCAGGTTTCGCCAGCAGACCATTAACATTTTTTCAGTGACTTCTAAATGTAGGAAGAAAGGTGGAAGGGGGCAGTGTGTGTGTGTGTGTGTGTGTGTGTGTGTGTGTGTGTGTGATATAAATGGTCATGACACTGGTGGGGCATGCAAACAGTCACTCTCTGTTTCCCCCCTTTTCTTTCTCACCTTGTGATTGCAGTAAAAACAAGGACGACGATGGATGCTGCTGGAGCAAGCTGGGCATCCAGCAATCATAGTTTGCAGGGGACGGGTGTGTGTGTGTGATTGCAACTCAAACCGGGACTGTGCACCCAACAAGCCGTATTCAGACTAAGTTAACTGCACTTGGAGAACTAAATGAAACAAACTTAGTTTAGATCAGATCCTTTTTTTATTTTTTCAAATTGTTTATTTAAAAGCCAGTATCCTTTCCCTAGGGATCATCTCAGGATTAAATTCCAGCTCGTCCCAGTTTCACAAAAGACTGCAGTAAAGTCTTTCCTGTTCTGGTGGTATGCTGATTTTTTGGACAAATTCATGCAGATCACCTTCTCTTTTTTTAAGGTGTAGTATTTTGGGGTTTTGTTTAGTTTTTTACATTAAAAAGACACTTAAAAAGTGGTTTGAGGGCTGTATCGATGTTTCCCCTTGCATGCTTTGAAAAGCGTATGTGAGTTTACAGAACTCATAAGGGCAAAAAGATGAGATCAGAGATCAGTGATGAGTCTCTTTGGAACTCTTTGCCGTACACTATGGGACCTTTGAGACACGGGTGGCACTGTGGGATAAACCACAGAGCCTAGGACTTGCCGACCAGAAGGTTGGCAATTCAAATCCCCTCGATGGGGCGAGCCCCCGTTCCTCAGTCCCTCCTCCTGCCAACCTAGCAGTTCGAAAGCACGTCAAAAGTGCAAGTAGATAAATAGGTACCGCTTCGGCAGGAAGGTAAACGGTGTTTCCGTGCGCTGCTCTGGTTCACCAGAAGTGGCTTTGTCATGCTGGCCACATGACCTGGAAGCTGTATGCCGGCTCCCTCGGCCAATAAAGCGAGATGAGTGCCACAACCCCAGAGTCGGCCATGACTAGACCTAATGGTCAGGGGTCCCTTTACCTTTTATGGGACCTTTGAAGAGAGACATAATAATCGGAATGAATAGTGACTTTGGTTTTGTATCTTATGTATTTTTTTTAACTTGCCTTTCTGCTATGCACACTGGGGGGGAGGGGGGGGACAGATGCATGTGAGAAGCCTGAAAGCAAGATGTTAGTGCAACAGCACTCAGCTCATTTCTGATTCCCAGCAACTGGTGTTCAGAGGCATACTACCTCCAACAATGAGAACATAGCCAACTGGGGGTTCTTATTATAGAATAGGCATCCATAAGTTACGGTTTCTTTTTGGAGTGGACACCTGAACTTTGTCCACGAATGGACAAACTACCTTTAGAGTTATGAGCTAAGAAGAAAAAACCAGACAACAGACAAGTTCCATGCTATTTGGACATTTTATTTCTTAAGGAAAAAGGAGCATGGATATTGCCTCCCTTCGACACGGGCATGCCTTTAGAGCAGTTTTTGTTGTTTAGTCGTGTCTGACTCTTCATGACCCCATGGACCAGAGCATGCCAGACACTCCTGTCTTCCACTGCCTCCCGCAGTTTGGTCAGACTCATGTTTGTAGCTTCGAGAGTGCTGTCCAACCACCTCGTCCTCCGTCATCCCCTTCTCCTTGTGCCCTCCGTCTTTCCCGACATCAGGGTCTTTTCCAGGGAGTCTTCTCTTTTCATGAGGTGGCCAAAGTATTGGAGCCTCAGCAGCATCATGGACTAAAGCTTTCTCCTTTACTTTTACCAACATTATACTGCAGCAAGAAAGGAGGTGGGGAGATTTATTTTGTTTACTGCTTTACATTTTTAAAAAATTTCTCTTCATTGTGTTAGAACAACTTCCGTAAGAGAAGAAAAGCAATAAAGTACAATTTAAAAAGAAAGAAAGAATAGGTATGGCCCAAAGGGACAGGAGGCCACTGCCTTGCTGAAGCTAAGCAGGACTAGGTGTGGTCAGTGTTTGGATGGGTGACCACTTGGGAATCACACATATACATTGGGTTGTGCTGGCTTGGGCCGGTGGGAGTTGTGACCCAAAACATATGGAGGGCACCAGATTGGGGAATGATGAGCTAGAATTGTTGAAACTCTACTGCATAATGTGGAAAACATACAGACTCTGTACTGTTCTTACTTTCTTTCTGCAACAAAAACCGATTTAGGTTAGAGGGTAGAAATTTGACCAACAATCCAGAAAGTCATTACCCCTCAGAGCCAAATACTCATATATTATTGCTATTATTTCAAAATTAATAGCCCAAAGACTTCAGAGATTGCTCCATAAATCCCATACCACCCTCTGAGTGCAATCTGCTGTTGTCACTGAATTTCAGCACAGAGGGTTGGTAAATAGGAAAGGTTTTTCACGTCTGTGGTGGAAATGTACTTAAAATTCCAAAGTGGACCGCAGAAAGGATGCATAGGAATCAATGTAAGGCAGACATAGGCAAACTCGGCCCTCCAGATGTTTTAGGACTACAACTCCCATCATCCCTGACCACTGGTCCTGTTAGCTAGGGATGATGGGAGTTGTAGTCCCAAAACATCTGGAGGGCCGAGTTTGCCTATGCCTGATATAACCTCCTCTGCAGTTCCTCCTCAGTCAGACTGTTTTATAAACTGCCACCCCTTCCTTTAGATTTTATCCACCATAACCTAATCTTGGCATATACAGGTTTGCGAAGGAGTTATTAGTTTCCTTTTAATGAAAGAGTGGGATCGGTCTGTCACCAACCCAGGCCACTTTTTCATGTCTTCACTTGTAAATTCAGTTCATCTTATTTCTGCATCAATATGGCCACATTCACACCATACATTTGAAGTGCTATGATGCCACTTTGAACAGTTATGGCTTTCCCCAAAGCATTCTGGGAGCTGTAGTTTGTTAAGGGTGATAAGAGTTGCTGGCAGACCCTACATCCCTCACAGAGCTACAATTCCCAGAGTCTCCTGGGAAGAGGGATTGATTGTTATTCCACTCTGCCAGCTGCAGCTCTGGGAGATTTGCATGGCAAGGCTTAGCTCTGCAACCTGCATTTGGGGATTCCATTTTTGATGGCTCTATATTAGGGTGGATTCCAAGGCACTGGGGACCCTGGTTCAAATCCAAAATAAATCCAGGCTGGGCTCTTTGATGCCTGCAGTGCCTGATGCCTGGCATATCTGGAGGATGTTCAGGAAGTTAATCTAGTTACTCAAGGCTATTTTCAGGACCAATATGTGTGAAACTGTTAATCTTTACCTACAAAACTATATTGCAGTCTCCACCAACGGTGTGTGTGTTGGGGAGTCCAATCTGTGATTGGCAGAGAGTGTTTATATTTTCATTTAAACGGGTTATTTTGATCAAAATGAGTTCTGTTTACATAGTGGGCATAGCTGACCCAGGGATGCATTGCAAGTTTAAGGTTTCCTGACAACAAAAGTTCAGGCAATTTGGATTTTCTGCATTCAGGTAATTGGAACCGTACCATAAAAAATTTCTCAGATTGAGGCTCTAGAGGTTATTCAGCCCCGCAAATGTAGTCACACACACACGTATAATTATTGCAGAGATCTTTTGACATATTGGGGATGTTGACAAATTTTTGCAAATGGAATCCAGTATAGTGTCATACGTGTCATTTTTGGGTGTGCTGGGAGGAATTCATTTTGATAGATTTTGTGGAATTTTTGTGGGCTTATTTTCCAACTGTCACAAAACTTCTCCCTTTAAGTCCCTGGTTCCTTACTACCAGAAACACTTGGCACTATCATTACTTCCCATGTTATCAGGTGGTAATGAGGAGCAACATTTATTTTGTCTATTTAATGTTTGCTTATTTAAGTATGTATTTGAGACTTTTATATACCACCCTAATATCTACTTCAAGACGGTTTATGATGCAGTTAAAAACAAAACAGCAACAATCAAATATAAAGCAGCTGAATTCAAATCAAGCAGCACAATTAAATCTCAATTAAAAGAGCAGAGTAAATTGTTCATGTTGAAAATAGCAGCATCCCTCTGATATTTAAATTCCGAAGCATTAAATGCCCAAGAGAAAATAATAAATTCTATTCACCTGACACCCAAAATAAAGTGGAGGTCAGGCTGGCCTCCATGGAGGGAGAAGAATTCCAAAATGAGGGCATCACAGACAAGAAAGCCCTCTTTTTTCTTGTCACCTGATGCCATGGCCCTAGTCTTGGGCTCAGCATCAAAGGAGGATGAGCTGTCCTAGTCCAGTACCACATCTGCACCATGCATTTAAAGTGCTCTGATTCTACTTTAACAGTCATGGCTTCCTCCACAAAAGTATGGAAACTGTAGTTTGTTAAGGGTGCCACGAGTCCCCTATTGCCTCACAGAGCTGCTATTTCCAGAGTAGTTTAAGAATCAGCCCCCTCTTCCTGGGGGACTCTCAAGCTAGGACCCTAACACAGTTCTTCTCCTAAGCCTAGCAAATCTTCTTCTTCTTCCTTGGCGATCACTCGTAGCTGAGTAAGATTGTCTTCCATAAACATGGTTTTAACAGTGAGTCCGTAAGTGACTGTGGAGGCCAATTCTGGATCCACATGTCCTTCCACAGTGGGGGCATAGCTTTCCGGGTGGGAGTTGATCATGGTAAGGGTTTGCCAAACGTGCCTTCCTCTTAGCATGTTTCTCCCTTGTGTCCTGAGTTCGAGCATCTTCAAAGCCCATGACACCTTTGGTAAAGGCTCTTCTCCAATTGGAGCACTTGCAGGCCAGTGTTTCCCAGTTGTTGATATTTATACTCTATTTTCTTAGATTTGCCTTTAGAGAGTCTTTAACTCTATTTTGTTGATCACCAGCATTACGCTTTCCATTTTTAAGTTCAGAATAGAGTTGTTGTTGTTGTTTTTTAGTCATTTAGCCGTGTCCAACTCTTTGTGACCCCATGGACCAGAGCACGCCAGGCACTTCTGTCTTCCACTGCCTCCCACAGTTTGGTCAAACTCATGCTGGTAGCTTCGAGAACACTATCCAGCCATCTCATCCTATGTCATCCCCTTCTCCTTGTGCCCTCAATCTTTCCCAACATCAGGGTCTTTTCCAGGGAGTCTTCTCTTCTCATGAGGTGGCCAAATTTTTGGAGTCTTAGCTTCAGGACTTGTCCTTCTAGTGAGCACTCAGGGCTGATTTTCTTAAGAATGGAGAGGTTTGATCTTCTTGCAGTCCATGGGACTCTCAAGAGTCTCCTCCAGCACCATCATTCAAAAGCATCAATTCTTCAGCGATCAGCCTTCTTTATGGTCCAGCTCTCACTTCCATACATCACTACAGAATAGAGTAGTTCTAGCAAATACCTCCCATCCTACTGCCCCTGCCCCACAGCACAGGGAACACTTCAGGCAGGAGGCCACAGAAAGTAGATAAGATGTAGCAAATATATAAATAAATGCATGGTATTCAACTATGTTTTCCACAGGTCCTTTTTTGATTGAATATCTGACCCTTCCAATGATAGTTCTATTCAGAGTAGACTCAATGAAATTGATGCCTGGAGCATTGTGTTGGATCCAGTGCTGGATAGAATAGACCTATTGAAGTTAATGAACCTAAGGTAGCCATGTACATTAACTTCAATAGGTCTATTCTATCCAGCACTGGATCCAACACAATGCTCCAGGCATCCTACAGGCCACACATTAAAATGGTAAAACAAAAATAAACAGCAGATCAAGCAGCTTAAAAACAAATGACTGGTCCAATAAAGTCCTTCAGTCTGACAGCTCAGATAAAAAGGTCTTCTTAACTCAGTTTCCTAGAGGAGATGGGGCCAGCTGCACCTTCCACTAGGAACTTCCATAATCCAGCCATGGCTACAGAAAGAACTCTTTCCAAATATTAAGCATCATAGCATAGTGGTAGAGAGCATGCTTTGCATGCAAGAGGTTCCAGGTTCAGTCCCCAACACATAGCTGTCAACGTTTCCTTTTTTAAAAGAGAAATTCCCTTATTCTGAATAGGATTCCTCGCAAGAAAAGGGAAAAGTTGATAGCTATGCCCCAACATCTCCAAGGGAAGTTGGAATATCCAGTGTCTGAACCCTGCAGAGCTGCTGAGTGCCACTGTAGACACAGGGGCATAGGAAGGGGGCGGTGGGGACAGACCACCCTGGGTGCCCTCACTGAGGGGGTGACATTTGGTGCTCCACCAGCCCTCAGCTCCCAAGCCTACCCCAAGCCATTGGGGTAAGGGGGGAGCTGCACCGCTTTACCAGTGGCAATCCCCCCCTTCCTCCTTCGTTTTGACAGCTTGGGGAAGGTTTGGGAGTCACGGACAGGTGGTGCACTGAATGTTCACCATGGGTGGCTTCCTCCGCCCCCGGCTGCAGGGCGTGCACGCTGCTCCGGGCACCCAAGCATCTAGCCCATGTCTGGGAGGGCACCCTCCATGCCACGCCCACCTCGGGAGCTCACCCGCCCTGGGCAGCACAGGCATATGCTCCACCGCTGTGTAGACAACACTGAACTAGATGGATGAACCATTGATCTGATTCATTATAAGGCAGCTTCCTAAATTCCATTTATGCCTCTAGCATCTATATACTTAAGAAAGCTAGATTTTTTTCCATCTGTAACAGCTGGAGGCAGGAGTGCATTTTTTTTTAATTGGTTGAATGAATGAATTATGGTTGCTCCTGTACAGAAAACAACAGTATTTTTTAAAGAGGAGGAAACCTGACATGCTTCTAGGAAATGTCACCTCTCCCCACCCTTGTTTTCTTGCTGAGGATTTCCCTTGCCTCCCACCATTCGCCACTGCTTGCAGAGTGGGCTGTGTTTGTAAAACAAGAGCTGCCATGCAGCATGTTACAGGGCCAACAAATGGAAAATCCACTTTAAGATGCTGTGTCTCACTTGTCAAGACAGTGAGAGAATGATGGAGGGATTGTGTCTGCAGGCTGTGTCCCTGATGCTTTTGTGCTTCAGTGAACTGAGAAGGTCCACAAAGCAAAAGGGATGTTTCGAGCTTGCAGACCATGCTTTTATCAAGCAGAGCTAAATGGTTCTCTGATCTACAGCATGTCTGGTTCACATGGGACAAGGGATCTCCCTTGTTTTGGTCTTGTGATCGGTGCCAGGATACCATGGGAGAAGGTTACGCTAGCCTCAATAGCTTCTGTGGACTAGGAAGATGGGTGAGATATTACCACCACTTGAATATGGAGGAGGTTTAAGCTGTGTAACCCAGGGGTGGGGAACCTTAGGCTTGTGAAATGAATGTGGCCCTCTAGACCTTTCTATCTGGCCTTCAAGACTACCCCAGTCCATGCCCCCAGTCCTTCTCCACACTTTCCTTGGGTGCTTCTGCTTCATTGCATTGTATCCTTGAACTTTGATCATGCCTCTTGCTTGCCTGGTTGGTGGACATTGAAGGAGATATGTTAGTGCATGTAGAACCCAGCAACCCCTATTTGAAATGGAACCTAATGTGTAAAGGTAAGAGTTGTATCCATTGCTCCGTCCCCCTACTCTCCCTTTCCTTACTCATCAATGGATTGTGGCACCCAGCAGTTTGTCCACAAGGGAATGCAGCTCTCATTCTGAAAAAAAGTTTCTATTCCTGGTGTAACCCCTTAAATAAAGAGGGCAGTGGTTGAAAATAAGTGGGAGCATGGCTGCCCCTATTTATCATGGACTGCTCACAGATTTTCTCGCATCCATCCCTACTAAATCAGTTTGTGCTACATCACTGTCCTGTTCTGTGAGTGCTTGAGGCTTGCTGCAGAAGTCCAGCAGTGTTCCATCAAGAGGCCAAGTCAATAGTCTTAAGGCAGGAATCCAAAGCACCTGCAGAACCTTGGAGAGCTCCCAAAATTCTGCTGCAGCAACTGTGCAAGTTATTATACCAGCAAGAACCTAGATATAATTCAACCCCTATATATGTTAACTGGATCTAACATAGTAAGACCCACTTTCCCGGGGGAGTTGTCTGTCTATTAAAGGTGTGTTGCCTCATTTTTTCTGTGTTTGGTTCCTGCGGGGCTAGGGAGTCATGGGGACTCCTCCTCTGAAGAAGGGTCTTGGCAATCCTGGAGCCAGCATGTCCCTGCCTCTGAGACATCCACTGCATAGTCCCTGAGTCACAAGCATATCTATTTGTGAGACTTTGTTCATGGTTTGTCACGGTGAGTCACTTGAGTTGTGATTCTTCAGGGTTCAGCTCCCTCCTCTGGGTCCCAAGACGTGGAGGGTGGACCATGCAACATGTCAAGCATCAACACATAGGCATGAGTGTTATGGCAACACACAGCCTACACGACACTAAATGCACAGCACAGCCTGCCATTTTGAACAATGCAGCTGCAGAGTACAAACTGTTGATAACCCATTGTAGGACAAATAGGTTTTTCTAGAGTGTCTCTCACCAAAAGAACAAGCACCCTCCTGGCTTTTAGATCCGAGGAAGACTGGCAATTGCAGATGAAAACAATAACAGCATACAGAAGACACTTTGGAGACTTTAGCAGCATCTGTGGGGTGACAAGGAAGGAGAAGGACTTACACCTTTTGTAAGAGAACTTGGGTTTTGTAGTCATGCCCCTAGTTTTGTTTGTGAAATGTTGGGGGGCCTGTAGGAGCCACACAAAAATCAACCGGCTACATATTTGCATACACACACACACACACCATAGCATAGGGTGAAGGGGCTCACAGCATTAACTTTCCATGGACCTTGCCTCCCCATTAGGTTCTCATAGAGATCACCACGCTGTAGCTTTGGGTCCAGCACAGAACAAGACAAGTCTCTTGCATCTTCAGCTTCTAGTATCAGCCTAAACTCACCAAGATACAGCCTTGGCCAACTTTTATCCTTTCTAGGATGACCTGGTATCCAGCCAGGTGAGGTGGGGAAAGAACCAGTCATTTGTCTCTATGACAACAGAGCTTGCTTTTTAAGCTTCTGATGATGGGCATTTAGCTGAGCAGCTAAGCCCATTACCTTAATAAAGGAACTGGTTTGACAGGATTGCTCGGATATATTCTAACCTCACTGATACAGGATTACAGGTCTGGAAGGGACCCATGGACATAATTCAGGATGACATAATTCAGGCCATTGGTGCCTGATGCCCATTGGAACTGGTAGGGCAGAAGCTGAGAAGCCAACAGTAGGTGGAACCAGAGCCAATGATAGGCAGAACCAGCTAATTTTAATTTTCTCCCTTTCCTTCTCCATTCTGAGTAGTACAAGAGCAAAACTAGGACTAAGGAGGAAGAAGCTGACAGCTATGACTGGCAGTAAGAAAAAGGCAGGCAGGCAGGCAGGTAGGCAATAACTGAGGGTAGATTGAAAAGTGCCCCATTCATCCTAATGGACCAGCCTCCACTGTCCTGAACACACACACACACACACACACACACACACCCCACCCATTCCCCTCTGCTGGAGGACCGCCATACAGTCTGGTCTCCACCCTAAACTCACTTGTTGTGGTGGAGGATACTGTTTTCACCTACCAGTCTGGACAGTTCTATACTTTGGGGAAGGGGGAGAATTTTGTCCTTTGCCTCTGGCAGCTAAACCTATTTTGCCAACTTTGCTTCTATGGAGGTGGTGGGGTGTTCTTGGATCCAGCATCTCATTTCACCAACACAGCCTTTTCTCTGTAGGTGGAGAATAACACCACTTGCAAGGCCCAACTCAGTTTCAGTATCTCACACGACAGAGTTGCACTCTAACTTGACACCACTACTTCTGGGGGGGTTTTTTTGTGTGTGTGTGATTCAGTGATTCCTGTGTGGGCTGGACATCAAAGGAACCCAAGGTGTTCCAAGAGAACTAAAAAGCTTTCTCAATAAGGTGTTTGGCATGCACAGAGTGTGGCCATTCCGACACCATCCTTAAGCAGATGTTTTGAAGATGCTAACCCTCCGATACACATCTCATTTACTCAAGCTGCGAGTTCAATGACCAGCGAACTATAGAGCTGATGGCAGAAAATATTAGCCTCTCTTGAAACCATGCCCAGGAACATTCTCCTCCCTCTGAAGGTCAATGGCAAAATGTTTTTGCCCATTACAGGCAGTGGAGATATCTTTGCTTCACATGACAGGAGCTGTGGCATACCATTTCCCTGTCAGGTTAGGATGAAAGCAAAATTAGCTCTAACATGGATTAACAAAACTGTTTTGTCTTTTCACTCCTTTCTTCTTCATTCGTATGTGTGTGTGTTTTAAATCATTGTTTTATTTTTTGAAACTGGGTTACATCTCTTCAATGTCATGCATAATTAATTGGGAGGCTCGGGGAAAACAGCAATCTCCCATCTCCCACAGGAATTGCTATGACATCGCCTGGTTCTCCTGCAGCTCCTAGTTTTGCAGATTGTTTCAGAAGGAGAAAGTTTCCCCCATTCATTTCCCCCTCCCCACTTCCATGCCCTCCATCTGAAATTGCTTTTATTCCCCTACCCCTTGTGAGGTGTCCATCCCTTTAAGTAATCTCTTTAGATCTCTCCTCAGTTCCACCTCCACAGGACTCCTGTGATCCAAGTTTCCATGTACATTTTTAGATATATATCTTTTTTTAAAAAAATACATCCTAGACATCCTCTGCAGTGTTGAAGCCAGTCACATGTTACCAAAAAAAATTAAAAAAATTCAAGAGCTCCAAGACTCCAACAACAAAAAAGATATCAAATTGGGTTACAGAAGAGGAGGGAGGAGGATGTGGAGAAAGATCCCCCCCTTTCTCTCCTCTTCTCTCCAACCCCCTCCTGTTGGTGAGTTCAACTTTTGTGCAAGGGGGTTGATTGACAGCTTTGAAAACTACAAGTGTCAATATATTCATTTGAAATATGTGCACTGTGAGTGGCATTTTTTTCCTAACTGACCCTATTCTAGTGTATTGCACCTTCCTGGGCTGTCAAAACTCCAGTGTGTAATTCAGGAGAGGATGAAACATTTCCAGCCCGAGGGCCTCATTCTTCTCTGGGCAAGCCTCTAAGGGACACATGCCGGTGGTGAGGGAAGCAGTGAATGCAAATTTTACCTTTGTACAGTGGGCTAATTTCTACACATGTTTTCACACACCTCTATTCTCCGTCTAGGCAAGCAAGATGCATTCTCAGAGTTTTAGGAGTTTTAGGACACTTTCCAGCCAGGACGCAGGTGGCGCTGTGGTCTAAACCACAGAGCCTAGGGCTTGCCGATCAGAAGGTCGGCGGTTCGAATCCCCGCAGTGGGGTGAGCTCCCGTTGCTCAGTCCCTGTTCCTGCCAACCTAGCAGTTTGAAAGCATGCCAGTAGATAAATAGGTAGATAAATAGGTCGAAATAGGTAGATAAATAGGTCGAAAGCATGCCAGTAGATAAATAGGTACCGCTCCGGCGGGAAGGTAAACGACGTTTCTGTGTGCTGCTTTGGTTCGCCAGAAGCGGCTTAGTCATGCTGGCCACATGACCCGGAAGCTGTACACCGGCTCCCTTGGCCAATAAAGCAAGATGAGCGCTGCAACCCCAGAGTCGTCTGCGACTGGACCTAACGGTCAGGGGTCCCTTTACCTGACAGGCAAAAAATAGTCCAGCTGCCCATTTTCTCCCTCCTCCCCCTGGTCCAGCTGGGGCTGCCAAATTCTGAGCCAACAGGCCCTTAGCACCAAGAGCTTTTCATTGTATAAATTCACTAGCCAGGCGCAGATGGCATTCAGGGTGAAGGCATTGAGGTGGGAAGCCTTTGAATGACACCCTCTGGCCTCATACCATCCTCTATAAGTTTCCCAAACTTGGGTCTCCAGCTATTTTTGAACCACAGTTCCTATCATCCGTAACCACTGGTCTTGCTAGCTAGTGATGAAGGAGCCAAAACAGCTGGAGACCCAAGTTTGGGAAACACTGCTCTACATGCTCATCTGATCTTCTGGATAAGTTATCTGTGCATAGGGTGTGGTCCCTTGATTTGCAGCTCCTATGTGCATTCAAGCTGCATTCAAGTTCCAGAACAAAAGGTTGAATGAAAATGTGAAGGTTGGGATTTGGGCTGATATAAATTATCCCTAACCACCCTGCCTGCATCTTCATGCATTCATTCTATGCTCACAGCATCTGCCGCCTTAGGAAATTGCCCGACTCTGTCTAATGGTAGGACTGGCCCTGGAAATGTTTGAATCCCAGTGAGGCAGGCAAACAATCAACACATTGGTCACCTGGGGTAGGGGATAGCTACATAGCTAGTTTAATCTAGGTCCATAATGCTTTCTTTCTGACTGTGTCATGGAAGAACAGCCATGAATCCACAGCAGTATTATATAGCTCTGTATCAAAGTGGAGCAGAATATATGCCCACCAACAGAGTTCCTAGTGGGGAACCATCATAGTTTCTCCCCCATCTCTGCCTCCAAACAATTTGCTAAAATAAAGATCTGCCTTCCTACTGGCCTAGGCATGTGAAGACTCATAAAGCCAAAATCAGCATCCAGACTCCCCAACTGTGTCTAAATAAAACCAATGGCTAGCTTAAGGTGGTGGTGGGGGGAGAGACCCCTGTACTCTAGTGGGGGCAGCAGCAGCTGAGTGGGTTGCTAAGTAATAGCATAGGACCAGAGACAAAGAGGCTTTCCGGGGGAAATGCAAACTGTTTCTGCTCCACACTTCTACCTCTAACCAGACCTTGATTTATATTGAGATCCTGCTTTCGAACATATTCACAATGCCACTGGAATCGCTGCAGGAGGCAAATGAGTGAAGCACACATTTAGAAGTTAGAGAAGTTCTCCCCAGAAATGCAAGAGTAAAACAACAACAACAACCTGTTGATTTCTGCAAGGGTGGGAAGTTGGTGGGGCAGGTGGATTGTCAGTTACACAGAGTCCTTTCCTTGCACACCTCCCATCGATCCCACCTTGAATATGACCAGCCTCTGGCCCTGGCTGCTTTAATTGCAATTCTCTGAGGACAATGAGCGTTTCATTGCTGGGGAATATATATATATATATATATATGAGATTTTCTCAGCTGTTTGGTAGTGTGGAATGCAAGCAGCCAATTGCCAATGGAAGGGACTCTAGCATCCCCTTCCACCCGCCCACTCCCGAAAGTGTAATTCCAAGTTGGAGGCAATCAACGAGCCTTTAAATTACACATCTTCCAAAATACCCCTATTCTATGCAATTAAAAAAGAAAAACCCAGAAAGCAAAGAGAGAGAGAGAGAGAACCCTGCAATCAGACCATAGTCAACCTTAATGGCTGCTGTGCCTGTTTTTGTGATTTCCCACAATCCATAAAGAAAAGAAAAGAAAAGAAAAGAAAAAGAAAGAGCCAGGTAAACAAAAATATTTTCTGGCTAATATAAATCCATCCATCTCTCTCTCTCTCTCTCTCCACACACACACAGCCCCTGTATCCTTTCTTAACAGAAGCACTCTCTTGTATGACAAGTTAATTATTGTTCCAGTATATGCTAGTGCAATGGTGCTGGATTGAAATCCTTTTCTAGCACAGGGGTGGGGAACCTTCGCCACCCAACAACAGAGATCTCTCAGAAACAGCTTTCTGAGGGTTGCAGGCCAGTGTTAGGTGTGGCCTAAAGATGGGTAAATCCGCCAGTTTTATTTTCTTTCTCTTTTTTGAAACTGGTTTTGGGTTACATTTTTTTTCTTTATTTTTTAAGTCCTCATGAAAATTCATCAGCATTTCAGTGCAGATTTCTCCTAAAGCACACATTTGTTGCATGCCATTTTGCCTAACATAAACATTTCTTGCAAAACCATTTCCCCGCATATAGTGACTCCCCCTGCATTCACCCCCCCCACCAGATTTTTATGCATACTGTACTTTACCACAACACGTGCATTTTGGGACACGTTACTTAGCTGGCGAACTGTGCTGCAAAATTCAGAAATGTATGACGTTCAAAGGGTGGCTGTGTTTCATTTCACATATTGTATTGGAAACTGCGAATTCGGCAGGTTCACTTTCAAATGTGAATTGACTCCACACACACACACCCTCCATAGTGGGACCAGAGGCATAAGCAGGGGCGGAGGAAGGGGGTGTTGATGGATCTCAACCAAAACTCTCTGCTACCGGCTGCTTAGTCCATGTAGTCCAGGATGACAACTCAGGAACATAACTTGCTGAACAGTAACTTGATTTGTAATTGCTTATATTATATACAGAGTATAGCACAGCTTTGTACAAGTTACTATATACACAGACTCGATTCACACTCTACACACCAACCTCTGAACTCCAATACCAGACTACTGTGTAATGCTGCTTATAAGGGAAAACGTTTAGCCAATCATCACCTGTTGCTAGGCTTCCCTACCTCCCAGCAGACTTTCTCACGTACTCTTTCTTAACTTGGCTTCTTGACAACTCACTAATTGTCCACTTCAAAGCTGCAGTTTCTCACAACCTCAACAGGGGGTGCGGTGGATGCGGGCCACCCCAGCTGTCACCACTGAGGGGGGTGACAAAATGCCAGGCAGCACTTACTGCGGGGCCCACAGCTCGCCCAAGCCACGTGTCCCTCCTGGGAGAGGCATGGTGGCTTGGGTGCATGCAGGCTCCATGCTGCCCAAACGGTCCACCCTCTGCCTCCTCCCCAGCTGTAGGGCAGCTGAGTGAGAGGAGGTAGGCAGACTCCAGAGGCCCCTGGGTGTGCCCCACCCCTATGGCAGCTCCCCCTGCCTTTGCCCCACCCCACCCCTGGGTGCACTGCCCCAGGTGCCCGAGCAGCTTCCTCTGCCGTTTGGCATAAGTGGATGGAAGAACAGTCAAAACTCATAATTTTGTACAGTAGGGTACACACAAAAGCCAGAGGTTTCTAGACAGGCATCAAAGCACAATCAACCTCCACCCAAGCAAACAAGAACACAAGAAGAGCCTGATAGAACAAGCCAATGGCCCATCTATTCCAGCATCCTGGACCTACCAGATGCTTTTTGGAAACCTGCAAACAGGACCTGATCACAAGAGCACTCTCTCCTTCTGTGGCTTTCAGCAATTGCTATTCAGAAGCATTACTGCCTCTGACCATGGAGGTAGAGCTAGTGGCTAGTAGCCACCGATGGCCTAATCCTTCATGAATTTGCCCAGTCTTCTTTTAAAGTCATCCAATTTGCTGGCCTCCATTGCCTCTTGTGGGAACAACTTCCATAGTGCATGTGTGAAGAAGTACTTCCTCTGGTTTATCCTGAACAAGAGGTTTTGGCACAGTTCAAGGGCACATTGATTAGGGTGATAAGGGTGTGTGGCATGGGAGGGAGGGGGCATTTCCTTAAAATAATAAAATAATAATAATAATAATAATAATAATAATAATAATAATAATAATAATGTATTTTTCTGCAAAGTAATAATACTAACAAAAATATTATTTTAAAAAGAAAATAATATAGTAATAATACTAACAAAAAATCACCATCATTTCACATTAAAGATATGGTAACCATCAGATCATGCATCTGAAGTGTATAATATAAGCCCTCCAGATGTCCAAATAGGTATCCTTAAGCTGGATAGTTCAGTTGGTTAGAGCATGGTGCCAAGGCTGCAGATATTGTGTAAAAGATGGTAGGTATTTATCCTTCCAGTCTCATAGTAGAAGTCTCATAGCAACCATAAGGGCTCACGAAGTCTACTTTTTTTGTCCTTTCATTAAACCCCATACGGCAGAATTATAATTTTAAAGCATGTGAACATCTGAAAAGATCAAGGATTTTGCCAATGCAAAATTGATGCAGATAACAACTTCAGAATATATCCATGGACCAGCTCGCATCGTATGAGCCAATGAGGCATTCTCAGAATTAGAAAGATGGCGCTTCCTGAGAGGAGACAAATCATTAGGCCAGAGAACATGGGGTCATATTTGTTTCTCAGACCTAAATTTCACAATCTGGTATACATCCAAGCTGGACAAGAAGGAGACAATTCAGGCTCCAGAAAACATATTTAACAACTGGAGTTAAAGTACTCCTGTACTGTAATCAATGTTCTAAATGCCATCATCATTATTTTTTGCATGGAATTGTAGTCATTGTCAAATAAATCTCATTTTTAATCATAACTAAATTAGGCTTTGATTGACCCTAATATCTGATTAATAAAGTGCTGTTTACAAGTGTAGGAGGATTAAGATTTTACAGCGTAATAACCAGGTGGTTGTTGCACTGAATAGACGGAAGGCCTGGGATTCAGAAGGAATCTTAAGCATGTTTATTATTGTCAGCAGCTGCACAGAATATATATTTTGATATATGCATGCTAGGGAGTTTGCAGCCAGGTGTTGCAGAATTTTCTATCATTCAGCATTTCCCCTTCTCTGCCCCACTAAAATATGTACCTGTTCATAATTGTTCTTGATAGCTGATCATTCATTGCCTTTGAATCTGCAGCTTCTACCTAGATTCCATTCATTTGCACTTCAAAACACCTTATGGGAGAGGGTTGCAAACCTTCTGGGGCTTGCAGGAATTTAAAAGCTCAACCATGGAGGCATTGAATACTGGGAACAGGCAGAGTCGTGGTGATAAGAAATTTGCAAAACGAACAGTGAATTTTGGACCAAACGATCTTGCATTCAGCTGTTAACTGATTCCAGAGTGGCTGGGGCAACCCAGTCATAAGGTGGTGAATAATAATAATAATAATAATAATACATCCCTGATATTTCTAGACAGCAGTATATCCCCAACTCTTAGCACAGGGGTTGGGAACTTATGGCCATCCAGATATTATTGGACTTCCAACTTCAATCAGCCTCGGACAGCATGGAGTAGTAGTCTGACAATATCTAGAGGGCCACAGGTACCTAACCCTGACCTGATCTTATCCAGGGATCCAGTCAACCTGACAAGGTCCAAAGGAATGGGAGGTTTCTGGAGAATGTGAAGGAGGGTTCAGAATAAGTTCAGGCTTGCAAGAGAGGTTAAAAATAACTTTAAAAGGTTTCTTTGGCTATGTTTGAAGCAAGAAGAAGAATAAGCAAGTAGTAGGTCCTCTGCATGGATAAGATGGAGAAATGCTATTGGGTGACAGAGAGAAGATGGAACTGCTCAATACCTGCTTTGCCTCTGTCTTCACCCAAAAGGAAAGCAGTGCCCAAGCTGGTGATAACAGAATAAACAATGCAAGGATAGAGCTGCAGCCCAAGATAGGAAAATAGGTAGTAAGAGAACACCTAGCTACTTTAAATGAATTCAGATCTCCAGGACCTGATGAGCTGCACCCAAGGGTAACAAAGGAACTTGTAGATGTAATCTCCTCTTCCTTTAATCTTTGAAAATTCTTGGGGAACAGGTGAGGTCCTTGTAGACTGGAGGTGGACAAATGTTGCCCCCATTTTCAAAAAGGGTGGGAAAGAAGACACTGGTAACTACGAACCAGTGAGCTTGACATCAATACCAGGAGAGGTCCTCGAACAGATAATTAAACAGTCAGTCTGTGAGCACTTAGAAAAGGATGCTATGATTGCTGAGAACCACCATGGATTTCTCAAAAAACAAGTCATGCTAGACAAATCTTATTTATTTTGCTGGTATTCTTACAAGCTTGGCGGATCAGGGGAATGCTGTGGACATAGTGTATCTTGATTTCAATAAGGCTTTTGAAAAAGGTTCCCCATTATATCCTTGTAGAGAAGCTGGTAAAATTTGGGCTGGGTAAGGTAGCTGTTAGGCAGATTTGTAGCTGGTTGACTGACCAAATCCAAAGACCGCTCACTAATTGTTCTTTGTCATCCTGGGAAAAAATGACAAGTGGGGTGCTTCAGGGTTCTGTCCTGGGCCTGTTATTGTTCAACGTCTTTATAAATGACTTGGATGAACGAATTGAGGGGATGCTCATCTAAGTTACAGATGTCACCAAACTGGAAGAGGTAGATGACTCTCAGGGTCCCTTTCAGCTCTATATTTCTATGATTCTAGGAGGTAAATGTGTCCTTTTCCCATCCTGACACCGTTCTGTACAATGCAGGAAGGGGTACCAATTTCACCCTCTCCCATTTTTTATTTCTCCACCCTCTATAATTGACACCATTTCAGAGTGTGGATCGTTGTGAGGCTGGCTGTTATTCTTTCTTTCTTTCTTTCTTTCTTTCTTTCTTTCTTTCTTTCTTTCTTTCTTTCTGTTAACCTATTAATATACTTCCACAAAGTTGGAGAATCTGAGAATACACAAACCCTTTACCTTAATTTCGAGTGGCCCCTTGACCTGTCAAACTGATTGGTACCCTGGCACTCAAGTTTGGCATTAGAAGGAAGAAGTGGAGACATCATCCGCAAGAATTAATGCAAGGCAGTTCCTAGTATTCCCTTCCTCATGGGACGAGGTGGGGGGGGGGGAGAGGAGAGAACTGCCACAAACCACTCAAGGAGGTGGAAGTGGTTTCAAGGGATAAGGTGGATCAGCCTTATAAAGGAATCCCTGACTCATTTCCTCTGCTCCCTTCAGTCCTGGCTCTTCTCCCTGTGATTACTGGAAATGCACTGCCACGTGGAAGGCTTAACTTCTGTGCAAACCCTCTGACAATGCCTAGCATTGTCAAGTTCAGCCAAGCTGAGGCTCGCTAGGGCTGTAAAACTTCATGCCAAAGTGTCAATTATCATTGACTTGCACTGCTCAATCTCTAGATGTAATCAAGGTGGAGGGGGAAAGGGGGCAGGGAACAGAGTGAGCTGATTTGGCCAAGGTGGCCTGAAGCTGTTCCTGTAAGGCAGGCTTGCAATAAACGTTCTGCTGGAAAAAGGACACCAAGCTGAAATTGGCCAAAGGACTCGGAGGTTATGCAGCTTCACTAATGAAGCTATTCTAAATGGTCCCCTCTGGTGCCATTATCTGGACAGGGAGGCCTCCAGCTGAACTTCTCTGAACTTAGGTTAAATCATCCATGGGCTGCAAAGCCAAATATCTCCAGCTGAGTTAAGCAGAGACATGCAGGCTGCCTCTCTCTCTGTTCCTCTGCATTTCAACTTCCCTAGGTCACCCTAGGCATCTAGACTCAAGGCCTCAGAGCAACACTTTGAAAGGGGAAGCCATTTTTCCCCTGACAGCAGAATACAAATCTCTGTTTGTGATGCTTTCTTGGAGACCTGAGCCCCAGGTGCAGTTGGCGCTAAGGGGAAAACAGGGAAGAAAGGGGAGCCTGAAGCTGTTATAGGTGCCAGGGAAGAACAGAGAAATTCTCTTCTAGCAGCTACAAGGGGGGAATTTATTTACTTACTACCAGGGCTTCTTTTCAGCCAGAACTCACAAGAACTCAGTTCTGGCACCTCTTAGGTGAGCACCATTGCCATTTTAAGTGAACAAAGGTGGTGTTCATGGTGAATTCATTTTCTAGAAAAAGAGCACTGCTTACTGATCAATCATCTCTCTCTCTCTCTCTCATCTATCTATCATCTATCTATCTATCATCTATCCATCTATCTATCTATCATCTACCATCTATCTATCTATCATCTATCTATCTATCTATCATCTATCATCTATCATCTATCTATCTCCTTTCTTCAGTCATGAAAATGACATACATGTATTCACAGGCAATAACCCATGTGGGTGATGTGACTTGAAAAGTGGGGATTTGTACATAAGTGTGGAGGGGGCGGGGGAGAGATCATAGCTCAGTAGAAGAGCATCTGTCTTTCATGTTGACAGTCCGAGGTTCAATCCCTGGTATCTCCAGGTAGGGCTGGAAAATGTTCCAGCCTGACAACCCTGGAGAAACCTTTGCCAGTCAGGGTTCCCAATACTGACCTACATGGACTGAGGGCCTGGCTTGGAATAAGGCAACTCCCAGTGTTACTATGTGCCTCAATGCAATCCTAGACATCTTCCCGGAAGGAAGCCTGGCTGAGTTTACTGGGCTTACTCTTTGATAAGTGTATAGGATTGTGGCCTAAGGAAAGTAGTCTTTGGCATAAAGTAGTTTTTCTTCTCCTTTTTAGGATTCATCTTCCCTCTCTCCTGGAGGATGATCCCAAAGTCTCAAATGAACTCTAATGCATTCCAAAACTCAAAGCAATCTTGCCTCAAGGTAACAGATAATACCAACAGCGCCAAAGCATCTGGGATAGAGCTTACAGCTAAAGCCATATTTTAAAAGTCAGTTCTTATTACAAGACTCTTGGGGTTTTTTCTTTCTTTCTTTTCCGAAGGGGGAAAAAATGAAATGTTTAGGTGTATCAAGTGGTTTTTATTTTATTTTGATGTTCAAATTATGTTGCTTTTGAAGGTGAAAGGAGAATAACATATCACCAGCCCGGGGATGGTGGTAGTGGGAACTTGCAATACACACACACAAAAAAAGAAAAAAAGAACACAATTTTCACCTTTGTTTTGACCGCTTCTACTTTCAGCTATTTGAACAGTTGGCTCCTTCACAGAGCCCTGCTTTTAATTTCATGATTTTTGGAATCTGGATATTAACATAATATAAGGTGAGCCTGCTGGATCAGGCCAAAAGCCCATCTAGCGCAGGATCCTTTTCTCACCGTGGCCAATCAAAGTGCCCGTGGGAAATGCACATAGAAGGCACAATCACAACTCCCCTCCCTCACCAATCATGATTACAACCTCCCTGCTCATGATGCCTAGCAACTGGTAAAAAGGTAAAGGTAAAGGGACCCCTGACCATTAGGTCCAGTTGTGGCCGACTCTGGGGTTGCGGTGCTCATCTCGCTTTATTGGCCGAGGGAGCCGGCGTACAGCTTCCGGGTCATGTGGCCAGCATGATTAAGCTGCTTCTGGAGAACCAGAGCAGCACACGGAAACGCCGTTTACCTTCCCGCCGGAGCGGTACTTATTTATCTATTTGCACTTTGACGTGCTTTCGAACTGCTAGGTTGGCAGGAGCAGGGACCGAGCAATGGGAGCTCACTCCGTTGTGGGGATTCGAACTGCCAACCTTCCGATCGGCAAGTCCTAGGCTCTGTGGTTTAACCCACAGCGCCACCCGCTCAGGGGCAATTCCGAGTTATACAGACCAATGGTCTGACTCAACAAAAGGCAGTTTCCTATGTCCTAAATCAGCCATCCCCATGGAAGGATTTGTGGTCCATAATCTTATGAGTACTGCTGGATCAGGCTTAAAGCCTATCTGGTTGAGCATCCTTCTCCCACAGTCGCCAAACAGATGCTTGTGCAACAGGACACTCTTCCCAATTGCAATTCCCAATCATTTGTATTCAGAGGCATAATGCCTCTCTGACAGTGGATGTAGAACATAGCCATCATGGCTAATAATCATTGATAGCCTTATCCTCTATGGCTCTATGGCTTTGTCTAATCTTCTTGTAAAGCCATCTCAGTTGATGACCACCACTGCTTCTTGTGGGAGTAGATTTTATAGTTTTAACTATGTGCTGTGTTTTCCCCTCTCTTCTGTCCTGAATCTTCAGACATTCAGTTTAACTGCATGTCCCCAAATTCTAGTATTGGATGATAGGGAGGAAAAGTTATCTCTGTCCACTTTCCCCACACCCTGAATAAATTTACACATACACAGGTGCAAAGTACATGCGCATCTCATCTAGTGTAAAAGGCCATGCCAATAGGAAAAATAAAGGCATGTCTCCTTGAAAAGAAACAACAACATAATCCTTTCCTGATTGCTGCTTCCATATGTTTGTGTTTTTAATGAGATACAAGTCCTTCAGAGCCCCAGGCACTCGTATTTCAGAACGACTTTTGCCAGCCTGATACAGTCCAGGTCCCTGGCCTTGCTGGCAAGAGGGAAATCTAATACAGGGAGGGGAATCTTTGATCCTCCAGATGTTGTTGGACTCCAACTCTCATCAGACCCAGCCAGGCATGGCCAGTGGCCAGGAATGGTGAGAGCTGTAGCCCAACGATATATACAGGGCACCACATTGACTACTGCATGTTCCACAAGCATCAGCTGCAAATGACAACTGCGAGGGTGGTTGGGTGAGTTCTTAGGTTGCCAATATTGAATTGGCTCAGAAATAAGCGGAGCTATTTCCCAGTTGTTGATGTATCTTAGTTTATTTCCAAGTTGATCTGACATGAGCCATCAGAAGCCCACTCATCTCTAATTGTGTTCTTAATGATTCCATGGTGTTAATGTGATGTTCTTAGATGCCTTGGAAGTCTTTAGATGGAGCGGTGGGATAAAAATATTTTAAGGAATGAATTCATCCTAGCGGCTTCCCATTTGCCTAATCATTCTGAATCAGCAAGAGAAAACGCGATGTTGAGTGCCACTTCTTCCAGTTGGCCCAGATTGGCTCTAGTTGTCCTTGGATATAGAAGGAGAGGTAGCTGGGGACAACCTTTTATTTGGTGAGGTCTGCATTCTTTCATTGGTAATCTGTTAGAGAATTCATGTTGGTGGTGGCCAGAGTCAGTGATGGGCAGTTCCCAAAACAAACTTGTTATGGATTCAGACCATTGACCCACCTGACTCAGCGTTGTCTGTTCTGAGTGACAGTGGCCATCCAGAATTTCAGGCAGGAGAGTTTCCAGCCTGACCTGGAGGTGCCAGAGATTGAACCAGGAACTTGCTACATGCAAGGCAGCTTCTCTATCATTGACCTATGGTTCTTCACCTTTTAAAGAACAGGGAAAATAAAAAGGAAGGAAGCAGGAAGGAAAGAGTTTTGATGGTGCAGAGATGCAAGAGAGTTCCAGCAGGTGTTGGGGGGCTTGATAAAATGTGGTTGGGGACCACATCCATTCCATGGGCCACAGGTTGCCCATATATGACACATATAATAAAAGATTACCATGGGCAGATTGATGTTGGTGGCTTTCCTCAAGGTCTGGAAAGAGCAAGATTCAAGCTACTGCCTCTGTGCATGTTGCCTTAGGCCAATCAAGACTCCCTCACCCCCTGCACTTGGGATTCTGTTACTCCCACCAGGTTTCTCCATCTCACATGCTTGCTTCGCAATTCTGTAGGCAAAAGGGTACGGATGCCACCTGGCTCTTTCTGTGAACCAGATGGTTCGATAATGGTCTTGGGAGACAGAATGCACACAGGGCCAGATGGCTACAAGCTGTGACGACGGAATGGGAAATGAAAGGCAATTTTGAAAAATCAACGCCGCCACCACTCTCTCGTCTCCTGCCATTCCTAGGTCTCTGTGTGACAAGGGCCTCTTGTTCCTCAGGCACATGTTGACTTGCCCACTTCGTTTCTCTCTCCCCCCTCCACTTACAAATGCAGCAGCCAATAACAACGGTACTAATTGCTGATAGCTCCCAATTGATCTTTCCATTTGGCCGTTGCGTCTCTGATTGCAAGCTGATGCTTCCATCTGATCAGGGCAGAAACTGGATAGAGGAAGAAAAAGCTCTGTAAAAATATTCCCAGAGGTCGCTGTGATCAGATTTCCAGCCAACTCCTCCCCCCCCACACCCAAATAACGGGCAAGTGCCAAAAGTTTGTCAAGGATGATTCACTCTGAATTTCAGATCTTCATTGAGAAAATGCCTATTAAGGAAAGCTGAAGAATCAATCCTAGATGGCAGGTGGCAATCGGGAGATAAGTTATAGCAAACATATTACCCGCAACAAATTTCAAAGTGAATTTAGGTGTATGTGTGTGTGTCAGACATCAGGTCAAACATATGAGGAAAGACAGGAAAAATCCAGAAATGTTTTGGATAGCCGCAGTGAAAACAAGATGATGGATGCGCCATTGGCCTGATTTAGCAAGGCACTTCTTACATTCTTAAAAGTATTTTCCTAAATAAATAAAATGCAAACAAAACTGGACTGATCTCCTACTCCTAGTCAAAAGGTCATGAAAGGATGGCATAGCAAGAGGAGAACACAAGGAGGTGCATGAGAGGAACTGAGAAGGGAGACAGGAAGACAGGAAAAACTTCTCAGCTTTTTGCAGCTTGTGAATTATTAACATACCACAGCCAGTAATTAATTATAATTAATATCTGAAAAGTACTTTGATATATTTGGATGTGCAGCACTATGGAAAATACGTCTGCTGTCTGAGATATGAAGAATGATAAAGCTTTGGTATAAAAGAAGATAAAGAAGAAGAAGCTACCCAAGTTATTATCCTCTTCTGATATGCTGGCTGACTGGCCCTATATGCAAATTAATGCCTTGTTCAAGTACCAGATTAAGGCTCCCCCCTGCCGCCGCCGAAATGTAATCCCCCACCACTAATCTGATTATTCTTTGGGCCAAAAAGTAAATTGGATCACTCGCTGGTATTGGCAGCAATGCTGGGAACTGATGGAGCATTTGGACTTTGCCATGCAACCATTTGGGGGCAAGTAGAGTCCAGGATGTGCACCTGTTGCTGTGAGCAGGATCTGGCCTTTTCAGAACCCACCAAGAGCTGTCGTTTTTTCCCTGCTTCTTGTTAGGTGACTCCTGAGTGTTGGTTACAAACAGGATCAGGGCAAGCAGCAGAATTTAACTTGGGGAAGGGAAGGTGGCAGTTGTGGGAATAGACAAAATTCACCCCCTGGTTAATACTTTGGCCACCTCGTGAGAAGAGAAGACTCCCTGGAAAAGACCCTGATGTTGGGGAAGATGGAGGGCACAAGGAGAAGGGGACGACGGAGGATGAGATGGTTGGACAGTGTCCTCGAAGCTACCAGCATGAGTTTGACCAAACTGTCGGAGGCAGTGGAAGACAGGAGTGCCTGGCGTGCTCTAGTCCATGGGGTCACGAAGAGTCGGACACGACTAAACGACTAAACAACAACCACCCTTTCTTTGGACAAATGACGAGGAGAACTTTGAACAATCTATAAATTCCACCATCCCTATCCATCCAAGGGTTTATCAAGTTTTAATTCAGCAACACCACAGATAACCCACAAATCCCTTTCCCTTGATATACTCCTCACCACTGAGAACAAAATAGCAATGATCTCTACAAGGAACCCACTGATGCCCACATCTCCCTATGCTGGAAATTCTGCCATCCAAAACATAAAGAAAAACACTGTCTACATCTTGGCTTTCAGGATCAAGTGCATTTGCAACAATGAAGAAAAATACTAAAGAAAGATCAGTGAACCTAAAGAGCACCTTCTGCAAAGATGATATTCTCCACATGAAATTGATTGCAACGGGCACTAGGCTTCCATCCTGTGGAGAGAAAAACCTTCTTCCTCATAGTGAGGTGTCAACTAACAAAGAACCATGTATCCCATTTGTGGTAGATTTCGATCCTGCATCTTCTAACTATCACCTGGCAATCAGAGAAGGCTACCTATTGTTAGCAAACTCAAAATATCTTGCTATAGCTCTCAACAAGTCCCCTGTTGCAGCATTTTGCTGATCTCCAAGTCTACTCAAATCAGGGCTGGATTAACCATTAAGCAAAAGAAGCACATGCTTAAAACATCAAGGGAAGGGGAGGCACCAGAGAAATTGACCATTGCTGGATTTACCATGGACCATATGGTGTAGCTGAACAAAAATAAACATTGTTTATACAAATATAGAAAAGAATAAACATTGTTTTCCATCTTACTGTAGGTTTTGTTCCATTTCAAAAGCAGTAATTTATTTTATGGTTTATTATTGTTTATATTTTGGATTCGATATATACAGGGGCACCAAAATCTTTTAAGTGCTTGGGGCCTTTAAAGGTTCTAATCTGGCCCTGACTCAAATTAGTGAAAGATGCATTTATAACCCATCTCTGAGCAATCCTTGATCTCATCCTTGTAATTCCAAACACTGTATCACCTGTGTGTATCTTGTGGAGAAAGATCTCTTCAAAAGCAACAGGACAGGTAGACCATATTACATCAAACAAACATCACCTACAGGTCCTTGCAAAACAAAAAAACAGGATGTCATATCCAGTATGCAGTTAAAACTACAAGTAATGTATGCACACATTTTAGAAACCACAAATTGGCAATTTTGACAAAATAAAGCAAACGAATCTGTTGCTAAACATTTTAATTCTGAGAACCACTGCCTGCCAGACTTACCAGCAGTTGCAATAGAGATACCACACGTCCACCTATGGTAGGAAAAATGGAGAATTTCTGGATGTACATGATGGGCACATTAATATCACATGGCCTCAACCTGTAGGACAGTACCAATGTTGCTTAGCTTCAGTGAATGAAGCCCTTTTGAGCATCCCTCGTCAAAGCTCTACAACTGCCATCTTTGAAACAGCATCATTTAATTTTTATCAGAGCAGATAAGGAAGGTGGAAGTCGAAACATTTTGCAACACTGTGTGTGTGTGTTTCACCAACGTATATATTGGAAATACTTGTCGGAAGTTGTTTATACACCCATAAATAAAATCATTCACAATTTCTGAACAAATATACTGTCTTTCAAAGTCAAAACTTTGCTGAAATCTGAGGTGCAGTTGGGGAAAAACCATTTGCAAAAATGCTTATATTAGGAAATGTTTATCCAAAATGCATCTATCAGGAGAAGTGCATATGAGAATGTGTCACAATTTTTGTGTAGTCTAATAAAAAAGTCTGCAAACGCATGTGGTAATGGGGTGAATTGAAAATGAGAAACGGAACCAAAATAGACAGATTACTCTGCCCCTGGTCACAAGAGGCTCCATTCTCTGTATCACTAGAGAAGGAAATATATTTTTGGGTTTGACAAGTCTTTGCATCTTCTCAAAATGACCCATGAACCCACCATTTCCCTGCTTCAAAGCTCACTTTTTCTTCCAGGAAAGGTCATGGCAGAACTTTTAAGTTTCTTTCTGGATCAAGATTGCACTAGAACAAGGAGAAAAGCTTTAGAACTAAGCAATGGAACTACATTAAAGGCATGGGGTGGACTTTTTCATTACTCTAGTTATTTTCAGTCTGGCTGCTAAAGTAACCTGCAAGTTAAATATATATGAAAAGGCCATGAAGATAAAAAGCAAAAATATAATATTGCAACCTATAAACATATTTGTACCAAACAGACAGGGAAGGCATGGTTTTGATGATGATGATGATGATGATGATACATAGGCTGCATTCAAACAGTACTTTATCCCATTCCCCCAACATTTCTTTAGGTGATAATTTCTGAATTTTAAGTGATCTTTCACACAATGTAAAAGCCACTTCTTGAAATCTAGCAGAAGTTTTGTGCTCGTTTCCATGTTAATTGCTTTCAGGAAAAAACAACAGAAAAACTCTTTACCCAGAAAATCGTGAGAGTTTTGTGCTATCATTTTCTGTAGTTACCCTGGATCAGGGTCAAGTGATGAAATTTGGGGCAGTATTCTTACATACCATTCCCCCCCCCCCCGGGTTTATCAGGAGGAAACATGTACATAAAGGGTAGTGACATGTCCAATGATGCCCACTGTTTGGTCATTCTATACCCACTGGTATGAACTAAATTCAGTGTGACAGGGTGGTACAGTGGTGCCTCGCAAGACAAAAAGAATCCGTTCCGTGAGTCTCTTCGTCTAGCGGTTTTTTCGTCTTGCGAAGCAACCCTATTAGCGGATTAGCGCTATTAGCGGTTTAGCGGCTATTAGCTGCTATTAAAGGCTTAAGGGATTAGCAGATTAGCTGCTAAAAGGCTATTAGCAGCTTAGTGCCTTAGAAAAAGGGGGTGGGGAGCGAACCCCCCCCCCAGGAATCGCAAGACATTTTCGTCTTGCGAATCAAGCCCATAGCAAATTCGTCCTGCGAAGCACCTCCAAAACGAAAACCCTTTCGTCTAGCGGGTTTTCCATCTTGTGAGGCATTCGTCTTGCGGTGCACCACTGTATATTGATCCTAAATTGATCATACATCAATGGTAAGAGGGATTGATTGTTAGCGTATTCTGGGAATTCTAGCTCTGCAGGGCAAGCAGAAGTCCCCTAACAACTCTCAGGACCTTTAACAAATTACAATTCCCATGATTTATTTATTTTTTGAGAAACCATGGCTGTTTAAAGTGACATAATATAGCTTTCAATGTATAGTGCACACGGGTCCTTAGTACTGCCTAAAATGGAGAAGGTTGGAGGGAAGTAAGGAAGATGGGGTGCAAGAGAGGAGGGTTGGGGCATGGATGACTTCTGAAGCCTAATTGGCTCAGAGAATAAGTCAAGCCACTTCTGATTCGTTGGCGGGAGTAGCTCGGCTTATCTCCTGTGCCAAAGCCACAGGAACTGAGGACATCCTTAATGAGACTACAAACCAGCTTGGATAATGTACGAAACAGCGTTGTTGAGAGGAGAGCTTGAATCTTGGTTTATGCTGAAGATGTATAACTCAAAAAGAAAATTGAAAAAAAAAAGGGGGGGGGGGTACTCACACTGCCTGTCAACAGCTTGTGGATATTATTAAACTTGAGGAAGAATTAAACTTTATCTTCTTTGGAGATTAAATAGTTCTCTAGCCTGTAGAAATAAATCCTGTAAACATTTCAAATGATAGTGAGGGATTTAACTTCTCTGAATGCCTTTTATGAGAGAAGAAACTAAATGCACCTAAGAGCAAAGCTACTGTGTACAGTCTGCTGGAACTGGGCCAGTCACTCTCAAAAGGGGCAGAGACTCTTCTTAAGCGCAGGGGCCACATTCCTTTCTGGACTACATTCTGAGGTCCACATGCAAGCAGTGGGTGGGGTCAGAGCTTAATGTGGCTGGAGCAATGAATGAAAAATTTGCCTTGTACAGTGGTACCTCGGGTTACATACGTTTCAGGTTACATACGCTTCAGGTTACACACTCCCCTGACCCAGAAATAGTGCTTCAGGTTAAGAAGTTTGCTTCAGGATAAGAACAGAAATCGGGCTCCGTGGCGCAGCAGCAGCAGCAGGAGGCCCCATTAGCTAAAGTGGTGCTTCAGGTTAAGAACAGTTTCAGGTTAAGAACGGACCTCCGGAATGAATTAAGTACTTAACCCGAGGTACCACAGTACAGTAGGCTAGGATCTACACACACTCATTTCTTTCCCCCGCTCCATTCTCCTTCCAGGCAAGCAGGAAGCATGATCAGATTTCAAGGACACATTAAAGCTAGGTTTTTAAAAAGTGGGGGGGGGGGAGGGGGCAAGCTGTTTTTAATTTTAGCCCACCCAACTTTACAAACCACTGAAAAACTGGAGAGTTCCTCCCTTTGTCTTTTGGGGGAAGCAGTGGCATAACGTGGGTTGCCAGAGCCTGGAGCCACACAGAGGGGCATGCGAGGGAGGGAAATGGATTGAGTACGCATGCACATTCAACTGCCTAATGGTGTCTGTGTTACCCAGAGATCACAGCTGCACAGATAAGAAAAGAAGAGTCTTTCCGTTGTCTGGAGAGATCACTTCCTGCTTCGCTTGGAGAAGCCATTTTCAACAGAGCCCAGCGACGGAAGCAGTGGCATAGCGTGGGGGGTGCAGGGGGGGCCGGCCGCACCAGGCGCAACATCTGGGGGGGGGGCGCTTGCACTCGCAGCTCTCTGCCCCTACCTGGCTCACTCACTCTCTCTCACTGCAGTGCTGGCTGTGCGAATCCAATCCGAGCCGCCGGGTCGCCGCCCACTGTGGAGGGGAGGGTGCCAGGCGTGCGGTGCGGTGCGGAGAGAGAGAGAGGGACGATCTGGGGGAGGGACAGTGCAGTGGGGGGGGGCGCAAATTACTTGCCTTGCCCCGGGTTAGGGGGCGCAAATTACTTGCCTTGCCCCAGGTGCTAACAACCCACGCTACGCCACTGGACGGAAGCACGCAGCTGTATTTGAGGCAGCACCAAGTGTTGAATTTTTGTGCCCCTTAAAAATTTTGTGCCTGGGGTAATCACCATGGCAGGACGGTTGTGGATCCTGCCCCACCCCAGGTGGCAAAATGGCTTGGGCTGGCCCTGATTTTGCATCTTCCATACATTATATGTATTGATATATAAGATACAAAAGATTTCTTACCCACCCTTCACCATAAACTCCCAGGGTGGGTTAAAATAATAGAACATATTACTAGTCCCGGATTCGAGTAATGCACTTACAACGGACAAATATAAATAGAAAAATGAGGTTAAAATGTTAAGAACAGACTGACAAGGTACAACTTTAATTTTAGTACATAAGGCATATAAAATTATATGCAGAAGAAATAAGTATGCTATAAACCAGAAAGGGAAATTGGGGGAAGTCGGGGGGTTAACTGAAAATGTAAAATGTAATTTAAATTTTTGATTATGCTAAAAATTGTTGTAAAATCTATCTATATCTATCTATCTATCTATCTATCTATCTATCTATCTATCTATCTATCATCTATCTATCTATCTATCATCTATCTATCTATCTATCTATCTATCTATCTATCTATCATCTATCTATAAAACATAAACATTAATGAAACAATTGCAACTTTTAAAAACAACAAGCAAAACCATTCCAACATATATGATAATAATTTGGGTTACTACCAAAACTGCTATATACCTATTTCATTCAGTCATTCCTCCTAGGTCTTTGTCTCTTGCCATACATATATTTTAGTTGGGAGGATAAATTTAGTCGGTTTGATAGCCCCCCCCGCCCAAACCAAATGAACAAAAATATGAGATTTATATTATATATCCTTCTAGATTATTGGCACAATGGGATCACATAATTTGGGACAGATCTGAAGCCCATGTCAATTGCCAAAACTTTGTTGATGTCACAACACTCTATCGTATTTATTAATAACACATATTTTTATGTTCTGGTCCTCGCCAGTTCGATGAGATGCAGAAACAAATAAACGAAGTGGTGCCCCTGGGGGATAAGGGAAGACAACAGCAATGATATGACTAGCAACAAACCAAGGGACCAAAATTTATGTACTGAAAGGAAAGAGAAGACTCAGTGCAATGTGATCAATGTCTATAAACATCTTCAAGGGAGCGGTATAAATAAAGAATAGAGTTGTTTATGGCCTCAGAATTAGGTAAGACAAAGAGTAGTAGCTTGAAGCAGAGAATGAAAAAGTCAAGGGAAAGTAATTTGGGGGAGAAAGTTTCCTAAGGAAGCAATCCTATAGCAAGATCTGTCAGGATGAGCAGGGTTAAGATCCAGTGGATTTCTGGCTGAGCTTGGAGGTTGCCAGCACAGCTGGGCTATGCATAACTTTACATCTTTGGCTTAACCAGATATATGCTGGTGTATTTCCCCATCCTAGCCCAGGAAGCTGGCTGAGTCAAGCCTGGTGGATCTTAAGTTGGCATAAGCCCTGGAAAGGGAAATGGTGGGGGTGGGGCTGGGGTGGGGGGTACTTAGGCTGGTTCCTAAACCTGTTCAGCTTCATCACATGACTTGGTAACCTAACACCAGCCATTAAAAGGGGTGTGATTACCCAAGCACATTTTCTTTTTCTCTCTGCCAGGCTTAGGTTGGCTCACCCAGAAGTAGCCCCACTCCTGAGCAGAGGTTTGGATTCTTGTGTATACAATTGCTTCCTTAGAGGCAGAGCTTTTAGTGACCCACAGAGATGTGTGTGTGTGTGAAATTCTTTCCAAAGCTCTTTTGGGTCATACTTAGAGTTGAGGTGGGGGAATTTGTTCAGTTTTCATTTTGATGTGAGCTATTACACTGAATCAGTGCAACAGGGGTAGCCAAAATAGTGTCTTGGACTGCAGCCAGCAAGGTGAATATTCAGGGATGATGGGAGTTGTAGTTCCATAAGCTATCCACGTACACATTAACTGAAACCCAGTTATTCTTCAAAATATGCACCTCTCCACATTTTTTCAAGGCAGGTCTCCTGGCAAAAGATTCATGCAAAAACACATATATGAGAGGAAAAGGATGCGAACAAATGCTAGTGAAACTAGCATAGAAAAAAACTCTGTATTGGAGAAAGCTGCTTGCAGTCATGCATACATTAGGCAAAAGTGCATACAAAAGTGTGTACATTAGGAGAAATGTAAAGAATTTTTATAAATAAATTTGCAAACTGCTGCAGAAGTGAACAAACTCAATGTAGGACTGGGAAAAGGAAGAACTATGCTTAACCAAAATCGACAGATTCACCCAGCCTTATGTTTGTGCTACAGTTCTTGAGCAGAAGACAAGCAAGCAGAAAACAATGGGGTGGAAATTTAACAGCATATCTTAATAGCAGTTCCTGAGTTGGCATTAGGGGTGTCAGAAGGCTTCGCTTTCACTTCTGCCCTGTATTTGTTGGCTGCAGGACTGTTTCCATTCCACTGCAATTCACCTTCTGCTAACAAACTACATTATTAGTCTTGCTGCCCACTTTGGCAAAAATGACATAACTTTCATAAGTAATTTTGTAAATTACCTAAGTTGCATTGTCATTATGTTATTCCACCATGTTCAATTCAGTGCAAAGGAAACATAACTCAAATGTGGGAGGGGAGATAGTTACATAATCTACAGGACCACCTCTACTGGTATGCCCCACAGAGGACCTTAAGGTCCATGAATATCCATAGTTTAGAGGTCCTGGGCCCTAAGGAAGTCAGACTATCCTCCACCAGGGCCAGGGTCTTTTCAGTGATGGCTCCGACCTGGTGGAATGCTCAGTCCCATGAGACTAGGGCCCTTCAGGATTTAACCGCCTTCCGTTGGGCCTGTAAAACAGAGCTATTCCACCTGGCCTTTAATTTGAATTCAGCCTGATCTTTTATTTCCCTTCCCTTCTCTTCTCTTCCCTCCCCCTCCCCTTTTATGAAGATCACCCACTCTGAGACCCCACAGCTAATTCTCCCCTGACCTCCTTGCTGGTGCAAGTAGGGCCACTTCAGCCAGCTTGCCCTGGGAATTATCTAATTGATTTTTGAATTTATTGTTATTCATGTTTTTATACTGTATTTTATGCTGCTTTTATAATTTGTTGTTAGCTGCCCTGAGCCCGGTTCTTGAACCAGGAAGGGTGGGGTAGAAATAAATTATTATTATTATTATTATTATTATTATTATTATTATTATTATTAGCTGCTAGATTGATTTCCATTCCAGACATTGGACAAATTAGTGGATATGAGCCGTTTCTGCCCCCATTTGTGTTTTTATCACAATTCTCTGACATCCACAGCTAGCATGACTCTCTCCCTATTTGGGGGCATGCCTTCTCCTGGTTTGCATTGACACAAACCATAAACCACCCCCTGACAATCCTACCAATGTTGGAGCTCTGATGTTGGCAGAGCATTGTGCTTCAACCGAGATTTGAAACCAGAAATGGACTGCAGAAATAGGAAAGGGAAAGAAAAGGAGGAATGGGAAGGCAAGGAAACGCTTTGAAGAATCACAATAAGTTTTGGACTTGATCCATTTTAGAATAGAGTTTTGGAGTAGAGCTCAATTTGGATCCATAAGAGTTCAGAACTCTAGTTCTGTAGAAGGATAAGGCTTCCATGGAAGATAACTCTATCAGTAGCTACTTGTCATGACTATGCTCTGCCTCCACAGTTGGAGACAGTAGTGCGTCTGAATACCAGTTGCTGGAAGTCACAGACATCTAGTTGCCCTCTGTGAGAGCAAGATGCTAGACTAGATGGGCCACTGACCTAATCTAGCAAGTTCTTATGTGTTTAAGGGGGAGGGGAATAAACCAGAAGCTCTAACCCCTGTAATAAGTTTGTATTCAATTTTGGTAGGCTGAGTGTACAAACTGCTAGCCACCTGTAGCAATGGTTCACAGTTCCTGCACATCTAAAAACCATGTGTTGTGGAGACAATCCCCCCATTAATTTCCCCCACCTCCAGAAGTAGAACCATTTCCCCTTGTTACTGAAGCATCAACAAAAGTGAAGTCAGCCAGTGGCAAAAAGGAAATCATATTTGTCTCCTAAAGCTTTTGTTCCCTTCAGGAGCCCCAGATGTAAAATTTACAAAATGGCTGTTCATTTGTTGAGAAGAATTATTGCTACCCTCCCCTTTTCTCTTCACAACACAACCTCCTTCCTTTGCACAGTTACAGGCAGACCTTTGCAAAAAATAAAATAAAAATCAATACTTAGAAAACTGGGACTGGTTTACACATTGATATATGCCACATAATTGGACTTGAAGGAATGTGTGAATTGACTCCATGTTGCAAAAGTTGGTATCTCATTAGCACCTGTAAATCATCTGTGTTTGAACTGAACCTGAATTGCTTGGCTTGACCCTGAATCAATCACAGCTGGTAATAGGTGAAGGCCAAAAAGATTTCCACTCAAAACGGATAAGGAGCTCTGCAGTGTTGGCATTAAGCTGCATTGTAAGTGACTTACAGTTCTTTTGGGAAGAGAACAGTTGTTCAAAACGGCACCCAAACTGAAATGACACTTGAGCAAATCTCAAACAATTAGGGAGCAGAGCACATCTCAAACAATTAGGGGTCATTTAACTTGAGTCCAACCACACCCTCAACTACCATCGACAAGTCAACAACTTTGGAACGGGATCAACTTTGGGAAGGAGGATAAATTGGGTATGGTTCACATTCTGATGCAAACCTACCTAATTTGCACTTCCTGAAACAATACCTGGATTGAAATGCACCCACCCATCAAAATTTTATGGTTCTCCATATTTTGTAACACAGTTTTCCCACCCAGAAAGTGCATGAAAATGCATATATTGGGGCACAATATGCATATATGTCTGATCCTCTTTTAAAGCCGCCCAAATTGGAGGCCATCACTATTTCTCATGAGAATGAATTGTTTAATTATGTGCTGAGTGAAAAAGCACTTTCATTTGTCTGTCCTAAATCTTCCAACATTCAGCTTCATTAGGTAGCCTCAGGTTGTAGTATTATGAGAGAGGGGGAAAAACAACTCTCTATCCACTTTCTTCAGACTATGCATCATTCTAGCGCATCATTGCTTCTTCACGTTTTCTCTAAACTAAAATGTCGTATTGTACCCATTCCTTGTAGAAGAGTTGCTCCAAATCTTCATCTTTTTGCCTTCCCTTCTCTGAACCCTTTTCAGCTATGCAATATTCTTTTTGAGATGAGGCAACTGGAACGGGACAGAGTATTCCAAGACTAGTCACAACACAGATTTGTGTAACTGCATTGTGATGAGTGCCAGTTTTATTTTCATTCCCTTTCCTAATGATCCAACTTTCTTTAATACAGCCAATCTCAGTTCATGTATCACATATAAGATTTAGAAGAGCTAGGAGATCTGACTTTGGCTGGGAATGATCTAGCCAGGTCTTCATGCGTTTGCTTCTGAGCAGCTAACAACCGTGTGCGTGAGAGAGGGAGGTTCAGTAAAGAAACCTATTTCCCTCGCCCTTTAAGCTGTGTAGTTAGAGCCTTCCCCCCACCCCGCCCATTGCAGCCCAAATTCATCCATGCATAATTGCTTAGTGAAACTAAGTTTCCATTAAGGATTCGTGTTCATGCCATCTTTCCACTGGCAGCCCAGTGCAGTCTGGAAAATGGGGACTGTTGCCATCTCCGTGATGAATGGTTTCCTCCATTGAATTGCAATTACAGGATTTAATCAGTTCATTATTCCACCTAGTATTTGGCTCTTGACAGTTATACCGTGGAAACTAATTGAATTGGCTTCACCTCAAGGCATTCCTATTTTTTGTTTTTAAAGGATCTCGTCCAGTCATTGTGGATTTGGGGGGAGGGGGCAATTGGCCAACTCAGATCTAATTGCCTTGCCTCCAGTATTCTTTTTCCATCACCCTGGAGAAAGGAAGCAATGTACATATTCTCTTTGCCCAGCTCCTCACCCCCAAAGCTCCTGTTTCCCATCCTCTTCTTCAAACATATTTCCCAGCAAATTTGTTAGTTGGCAAACCAAGGAAACTGGGACTTACACGTCACATTGGCTCTGAATCTTCTTCCTATGCACCCCATTGACTTAGTTATGCATTGGCAGCACAAATCTGTGCATGTTTACTCAGAAACTGCATCCCACTGTGTCCAGTGGGAATTGCAGTCTTAGCCTGTCATTCTGACATTTGTCCATACATACTCACTTTTAGCATTAGGGATATTATTGTTAACTAGTAACTATATGCATCATCATGACGTTCACATGCACATGGAGGAGGGGCTGGAAATCACAATGGACGCATCCCTAAAGTCCCTGTCTCTGAAAGCTGTAGAGTCAGTGATCATGGTATCTCCCCTGCCAGGGGAAATGTTCACAAAGTTGTCACAAGACGTGGTGCTTGATTTTCCCTTAATTGAAGTGACAGGCAGCCATGAATTGAAATAAAAGGTTGCAAAAGGTGTTCTAGGGGATGCAACTGAGATGTCAGGTGGGGAGGTAAAAAGCCTGTCCCTGGTGATCCCTGTTTTCACAGGAAGTCGTCACCACTGACGATGTTCCAGACTTCACCCTGCTTATTGAAAGAACTTTCGAACCGGTTCTGATTCTGTCTGCAGAGCCCCACCATTTCACCTGCATCCATTGTTTGCTTTCTTGCTCCTCTTCATCCAGTCAATCAAGAAGCATTAACAGAGTTCATGGACACATTCCAGACAGGCACAACCCCTCAAGAAGGGTGCAAAGCAAGACTAGGGAGGGGTGTGCCCTGAACAGAATCCCAAAGATCAGACACAGAAGCATGTGAGCCTGGCATTATAGAACAAAATTGGCACAAGGCTGGAAGCACAAATTTTTGCAACTGATTGGCACAGCTTTATTATGAACGTGGCTGAAAACAAAGAGGATCCCCCTCATATTATAAAACCTTTCAGTTGACATGAACTATGGGTCGGTAAACTAAGGTCTGTGAGCCGGATCAGGCCCAATTGGCTCCTGGATCTGGCCCGTGGACAGTCCAGGAATCGCTGCATGGATCGCCAGCACATTCGTTCTTTCCCTCTCACATGGCGGTGGTGGTGCCTTCTCCTTCCCTCCTCCTGGCTTTTCCCCACCCTGCCTAGAGGAGGAAGGAGGCTGGGCTTTGTTGGTGCCTGCAGCAGCAGCACTCGAGTGGCTGCCATTTTAAGCAGCCCCTCTCTGGAGCCCTTTTGCACACTGCTCATTGTCCCTCCGCCACCCTGCCGCCGCCAGCCCCTGCCGATCACAAGACACAGGTAAGCAGCCACCAGGGCTCGTGCTGCTCTTGCATCATCCCCCCAAAAAATATAGTCTGCCCCCCCACAAGGTCTGAGGGACAGTGGACCGGACCACTGCTGAAAAAGCTAGCTGAGCCCTGACATAAACAGTTTATCACCTTTTATACAAATGGTAGCTTGAGATAAGAACTTGCTGTGTTATTTAGACATGGGTGGTGCTGTGGTCTAAAGGTGCTGTGGTCTAAACCACTGAGCCTCTTGGGTCTGCTGATCAGAAGGTTGGTGGTTCAAATCCCAGCAACGGAGTGAGCTTCCATTGCTCTGTCCCAGCTCCTGCCAACCTAGCAGTTCAAATGCACCCCAGTGCAAGTAGATAAATAGGTACTGCTGTGGCAGGAAGGTAAACGGAATTTCCATGCGCTCTGGTTTCTGTCATTGTGTTCCTTTGCACCAGAAGCGGTTTAGTCATCCTGGCCACATGACCCAGAAAGCTGTCTGTGAACAAATGCAGGCTCCCTCGGCCTGAAAGTGAGATGAGTGCCTCAACCCCATAGTTGCCTTTGACTGCACTTAGCTTTCCAGGGATCCTTTACCTTTTACCTATTTTGCATGCATTGCCTAAACACCATCTTCTGGGTGAGGGTGGACTAGGTACTATATGATATTTTTAGAATTTAATGGAATAAATAAAAACAACCCAGGAAGGTGTGAAGCAGGGATAGTGAAGGACTTGTACTGGCAAGAGGATGTGTGGCTGGGGAGGTCATGAGGGCCATTTAGAGAGACTTTGGGGCCTGCAATGGGGCCATGGGCATAAGGTTTCTGCACTTCTGCCGTAGCTGCTGTTCTTTTGCCAGGCGTAAGGAAGCACTCAGCTACTTTCATGAGGAACCCATATTTTCTCTGAAAAGGTGCTAGTTGCTCTGTGCAACATCTCAGTACTCAGTCAGGCCAAGCTGAGATGGCATCAGAAAGAAATATCAGTTGTGCGCAAAGTGAAGGCACATGATGTCAATGTGCATTTGGTGTGAGGGAATTTCATTTCATGTGCTTGATTTTTGAAAGAGCCATAACTTTCATATTAATATTCCCATCCTAAACGTATTTTCCCTGACATAAAAGCCCCATTGGTTTTGATAGAGAATGGGGGAGTCTGCAAGCACGAGCTGAACAGCAATGGCTTGGAAGGGAGTCTAATTAGGGACCCTAATGGATATTTCCAGCTTCAAATTTCTCTTCCCCACTCCAATTCTATCACCAGCAGATGGAAATGAGCCCATGGGGAGCTACTCTTTATATACATATTGATCGAAGATAATAAAGAAAAGCAGTCTGGATATATGAAAAAATGTATTTCCATTCAGGAACGATGGGGGTCCAGCAATGATGGGGCCACCTATGGAACCAAGACATTCAGAAACAGGATTGTTTTCCCTTTAATTTTCAGCTATGAGGCAAGTTCAGAAGATGAAGTTACAATTAAGCCCATGAGGCGTCCTAACACCATGACCACTTTCACACTATACATTTTTAAAGCACCATGGTAACACTTTAAACAGTCGTGGCTTCCCGCAAAGAACTCTGGGAGCTGGAGCTTGTTAAGAGTGCTGTGAATTGTTAGGGTACCCCTATTCCCTGCAATGAGCAACAGCTCGCAGAGCTACATTTTCCAGAGTGGTTTAACCATCAATCTCTCTTCATAGGAACATAAGAAAAGCCTGCCAGATGAGGCCAATGGCCCATCTTGTCCAACATCCTGTTATCACAGTGGCCAACCAGATGCCTGTGGGAAACTTGCAATCAGGATTCGAACACAAGACCACTCTCCCTTCGTGTGGTTTCTAGATCAGGCAGTCCTTTGAACATTCATTCCTAGCAGTATTTATGTACTGCCCCACCCCACCCCCAGTGCTGATAAATTTTCAGGGGGATTTTAAATAAATAAATAAACAATATCACAAACCGACATGGAAATGTGGAGAACATTGGAAAAATGAGGACCTGAGAGGAACCAACATGGACAGGTTCCCCCATCCTTAGTTACGCTGTAGTTCAGGGGTCAGCAAAGTTTTTCAGCAGGGGGCCGGTCCACTGTCCCTCAGACCTTGTGGGGGGGCAGGAGTATATTTTGGAAAGAAATAATAATGAACGAATTGCTATGCCCCACAAATAACCCAGAGATGCATTTTAAATAAAAGCAGACATTCTACTCATGTAAAAACACCAGGCAGGCCCCACAAATAACCCAGAGATGCATTTTAAATAAAAGGACACATTCTGCTCATGTAAAAACACGCTGATTCCTGGACCATCTGCGGGCTGGATTTAGAAGGCGATTGGGCCTCATCCGGCCCCCGGGCCTTAGTTTGCCTATCCATGGTGTAGTTCTAACCATGTCTACTCAAACATAGCAAGGGAAGTATAAGAACACAATAGCAGCCCTCCTGAACGGAGACAGTGGCCCATCTATCCCAGCATCCTGTTCTCACAGTGGTGAACCAGATGCCTTTGGGAAACCCACAAGCAGTACCCACAAACGCTCTTCCTTCCTGCAGGTTTCAGCAACTGGTATACAGAAGCATCACTACCTCCAACTGTGAGAGCATAGCTGTCATGGCTCGTAGCTACTAATCATCCTTCCCTAATTTGCCTGGTGGCGCTGTGGGTTAAACCACAGAGCCTAGGACTTGCCGACCAGAAGGTCGGCGGTTCGAATCCCCACGACGGGATGAGCTCCCATTGCTCGGACCCTGCTCCTGCCAACCTAGCAGTTCGAAAGCACATAAAAGTGAAGTGCAAGTAGATAAATAGGTACCGCTCCGGCGGGAAGGTAAACGGCGTTTCCGTGTGCTGCTCTGGTTCTCCAGAAGCAGCTTAGTCCTGCTAGCCACATGACCTGGAAGCTGTACGACGGCTCCCTCAGCCAATAGGCTCCCTTGGCCAATAAATGAGATGAGCGCCGCAACCCCAGTGTCGGTTATGACTGGACCTGATGGTCAGGGGTCCCTTTACCTTTAAGATCCATCCAGGTTGATGGCTTTCAGTGCCTCCTGTGGGAGTGAGTTCCATAGTTTAACTGTTTGCTATGTGTGAAGAAGTACTTTCTCCAGTCCTGAATCTTCCAAAATTAAGCTTCATTGAATGTCCACAGGTGTTATGAAAGAGGTTATGTCCATTTTCTCCATACCATGCACGGGACTCAAGGATCATCCAGTCAAACCCCATATATGCTTCTATCACCTCTAACTATCTTCTCCTCTAAACTAAAAAGCCCCAATTGTTGTAGCCTTTCCTCCTAGAGGAGTCATCCCATCCCCTTGATCTTTTCTTCCCCCCTTTTCCAACTCCACAATATTCTTCCTGAGATGAAGTGACCGGAACTGTGAACAGTATTCCAAATGCCGTCCCACCATACATTTGTATAATGGATTGTGGTGTAAGCAGTTTCATTTTCAATTCCTTTTCTAAAGATCTCTAGCGTGGAACCTGCCTTTTCCACAGCTGCCACACACTACAATCCCAAGGTTGCATTCCTAGTTATTCACTGCCAGTTCAGACCTCTTGAGCATATTCTTGAATTTGTTTGTTTGTTTGTCCTTATATTGAACTTAACATTGAATGGCATTTGCCGTTTTACTGCACATTCACTCAATTTGGAGAGGGCCTTTTGGAGCTCCTTGCAATCCTTTTCGTCTTCACAACCCCAAACAATTCAGCATCTTCAGCTAACTTGGCCACCTCACTGCTTACCATTAACACTGCGTACTTTAGGATCACATTTAAAAGCACAGGTCCCAATATTGATCCCTGAAGGGAGGGACTTTTAAAAATATATATATATATTATTTGCTCAACACATAACAACAAAAAGACATATTACACCATAATAAGAATATCATCAGTCGCTCATTACATAAAGAATTAATATAAATTCCATAATCCATAAACTGTAATGGTCTCTTCCTTTTAAATCCGACTTCCCATCTACTCCATAAATCTAATTACCATTCTTTGCTGCCAATACCTGTTATTGCTATCATCTCACATCAGTTCAAAATGTATTATATCATATACCTAATGTACGATATTGCTGGTATTGTTCAAATGCCGCAACGGATTTTAAGTCAGTATTATTAATTTTCAAATATATTTTAAATGCTTCCCATTTTGAAATAAATTATTTCCTTGGTTTGTTCTTTAATTTTTCAGATAGGGTGTCTAATTCAGCATAGTCAATCATTTTTTGGACCCACTCTTGTCTTGAGGGAGCTTTTTCCACTTTTCCACATTGTGGCTATAACAACCCTTGCTGCCACCGTTGAACTGAGAAAAATATCCTTAAATTTAATAGGAAAATCGGCATCAATAATACCTAATAAGTATGCCTCTGGTTTGAAATTAAAGGAGATTCTTAACATCTTTTCGAGTTCTAAATGGATATCCTCGAAGGGAGGGACTTTACGTTCTGCATAGCCTCTCTGCTTCCTGTTATAATTTTATATATATATATATATATATATAATTACCACCCTCCCTGCAAGAATCACAGAACGGTTTATCGTATAAAAACAGAAAAACACATAACACAATTTACAAAGAAAACAATAGCCCCCCTCTTATCTCCTCTTATATAAGAGGAGATATGGTACAAGAAGTTCAATAAGGAGTGGGCTATCTTTAAGGAATACAGCAAAATCTATGTGGAAAAAGTAGAATTTTTGGCAGATATTGAGTGAATCCAGAAAATGATTAGAGTGAAAGGAGAGTAAAGTAGCGTAACAAGAACAGCAGGAAGTAAAGTCACTTGGTGGGTGTCCGTGTGGTGTAGGTATGTTGATATGTATAGTATAGGTAGGTATTATATAGAGTAATGTAGGTATGTTTTATGCTATGAAAATAAGGTAGTGTGTTGTGCATATGTATTGTGTAAATGTAAATGTATGTGTTTTATATGTTAATAAAATAAAATAAAACAAAACAATAGCTCCCCTCAGTTTTAAAGGCCATAGATTGTTTAATCAGATTTTCTCCTGGCATCTAAAGATATACAAGACACCAGGTGAGCCTCCTGGGAAGAGCATCCCACAAACTATTTTATATACACACACAAACATTTTTATTTAAATCAACCTTTATTATACATAAATATTAAAATACATACAATATAAAACATTACATTTCAGACATTACAAATTATAAATATACAGAAGAATATAAAAGAAGAAAAAGAAAAAAGAAATAGAAAAAGAGATAGAATATGATTTTATTTACAATAAAAAAGAACTTTCCAACTATACTTGTACTATTTTAGATTGTTTTTTACAGTTTCCTGAAAATATTTTTTTCCTTTTTGATTATAGTTTCCGCCGATATTACCTTATGTTACAAGACTCATTCAATAACTGCCATAAAGCTTTTGTTATCACAGTAACCTTTGAAATATTATTTGATTACTATCCATTCTTTATTAACATCTTGTATCGAGTTTCCTCTCATTAACCCGGTTATCCTTACTAACTGTAGGTATTCTACCAATTTGGTCTGCCATTCAATTTTTGAGGGGAAGGTTTCACTTTTCCATTTTTTTGCAATTAGAATCCTGGCAGCAGTTGTGGCATACATGGATAGTGGTATAACCTTCTTCTTGATTTCTGTTGTCATGATTCCTAATAAGAAAGCCTCTGGTCTTTTAGTGAATGGGAGCTTGAACATCTTTTTTAACTCATTATAAATGATGTCCCAGAATTCTTTAATCTTTTTGCACTCCCACCACATATGCAAGTATGTTCTAATCCCCTTTTTGCATCTCCAAGACAACTCCGATCTACTCTTGTAGATTTTGGCTAACTTGGCCGGTTTTAAAGAGCATCTCAAAAACTTAACCAGTTCTTGATCCAGAAAGGGTCTCACTTTTTATTTCATAACTGCTAAGCTTACTATTTGGTGAAGTACTTTGTTAGAAACTTTGAAATGTCAAGTGCGCTATGTCAGCCGGATCATCTCTATCTTTACCCTTGCTGACACTATCAAAAACTCTAATAGGTTCAGGAGACAGGACATCCCCTAGCGGAAGCAATGCTGGTTCTACTGCAACAAGGCTTGTTCTTCTATACGCTGGGTTATTTAACAACTGGCTTTCCACCAGTTTTCCTGCGACAGACATTATGCAACTGGCCTGCCATGGATCCTTCCCTAAAAATTGGTGTTACATTCAGTGGCGTAGCGTGGGGGGTGCAGGGGGGGCCGGCCGCACCGGGCGCAACATCTGGGGGTTAGGGTTAGGGGGCGCAAATCCACAGGTTAGGGGGCGCAAATCCACGGGTTAGGGGGCGCAAATCCACGGGTTAGGGGGCACAAATTACTTGCCTTGCCCCGGGTGCTGACAACCCACGCTACGCCACTGGTTACATTGCCCACTTTACAGGCCTTCATACTGGCCTACGGAGCAAGTTGCATATTTTTTGTTGGAAGGTCAGCAATTTCACATTTGATTTCTTGGAGGACCCTTGGGTAGATGCTATCTGGACCCATCAATTTGTTTGGATTCTAGTCTAGCACTCTAACCACACCACCTCTCCTCTCTTTTGCTGGAAGACAACCTAAGTGGAATACAAATGGCATCAGAATTGTGGAATAATAATGAAGCAGAACAGGAGAAATCAACTCCTCAATACTGTACCAATAGCTTCCCCCTTCTTCTTTAGGTATCCATTGTATTTGGCTGCGGGTAACAGATGCATGTTTTTATATATCACTTGGAAAAGCTAAAGCACAAGCAATAAAATCAGGCAGGAAAGCCCCCCGTCTCTCTATCATCAAAATTTCTAGTTTTCTGCAGAACCATTCTACCTCTTTGCCTGAACTTTTATTTCATCAGCAGTATAAATGGGAGAGTGGCAGTTGACATTTTCCACCTTCTTTCTCTGCATGGGAAAATGAATTCTTTAACCGGGATTCAGTGATTCTTGGGTTTGTCTAGATGAAACACACACACAAAGGGGGAAAAAGAGAGAGAAGATGATGAACTTTAGGGTTCATATTATAACTGGGATTTGCTTTGCTCCTTGAATGTGTCATCCCAGAGGTCAGTTGGGGCACTTGGTGGAGAAAAAGACGGTGTCAGATTACTAAACTTTGGTTTGGGTGCATAAGGTTCTCCCGGGGCTAAGCTATAGATATGGATAATATCCATATCTTTCAAGAAAGAAAGAAAGAAAGAAAGAAAGAAAGAAAGAAAGAAAGAAAGAAAGAAAGAAAATGTAGCAGAGCTTCTTACTGGTTTTCCTCCTGCCATTTCCACCCTTTTGAACGTATGGCAGCATTTGTAAGCTTGGTTTTGTTTTGAAATCTCTGCAGGAATTTCTCTTTGGCTGAGGAAAAGGGCACAGGCACATTTGGGGTCCAGGTTCAATATAGGCTGGAGCACAATTTGGAAGGCAATTTCCCCTTGATGAGGGTGAGATGCAGAAGCCGTGCAGTTGCTGTAGGAGTGAGGGCACCCACAGGCAGCTCCCCCCAACTCCAAGTTCAGAGTCCTATTAAAAGAAAGGCATATAAAGATTCTATTAAGGACCATGTACATAACAGCACCAGTGGGGATGAGGAGGAGGAATAAGGTGCGACACGCCAGCAAAACGGATTAAAAATGCATGTGGCTGTTAACAGAGCATAATCAGAACCGTTTCCTCTCTTAATACTTTCAACTATTAAGATGTAGGCAATGTTGGAGAGATTGCGCCTTTAAAAAGTAACTGCTGTTCACCTCCATTTAGTCCTGGTGGTAGTTAGTGGGTTCTCTTAACCCCCCTCCCACTTTTCCCCTTTTTAAAAATCATAGCCAATTTCTTTTTATCACTAATGATGAGCATGTTCTCATAATCAGTTGCTCCAGTTTAGGTCTTCTTTATCAGTGTCTGACTTTGATTTTGTTCCGATGTGGCTTTTTCTTTCTTTTTTACTAATGTCTTTAAAGGACGTTGCTCTTTTTTTTTATTAAAAAAAAACCAGCATGCATCCAGCAAGGCTTTCAATTAAATGTGGTTTAAGTCGCCCCTGACAAATGGTAAGGGTGTTTTTTCATTTGGTTTGTGGCACTTCAAAAAAGGGAAGCGGTGTGTGCAGGTCACAACCTGGCCATTCAGCACCCTGCAGTAGAGGTGTGTGCAAATTCAAAATTCTGCACACTATTTGATGACTACATCACCAAATTTCCCCACCAGCAGGTTTGGGGGATTTCTTTTTGGTTGCTGTGGTTATTGCTGAAAGTGGCAATAGCAACAATGGTCTTAGCAGATAGCTGCATTTTGCACATACACCCTGTAGTGTCCCTGAACATGGTGGCATTCTGAGGGAGAAACTGGCCGCTCCCTTAGACCCTGGGATGCACAATTGGTGGAGAATATTCAGAGAGAATTCTGAAAAGTGACTTCCTTATTGAGGTGTGTGAGACATACAAAAAAGGCTCAGGGTGCGGCCGTTGATAAGGCTCTGCAGGAAACAGGCTAAGCCTCCGGGGACGGAAGAGGATTTTGTCTTGCTAACTTTTGTCCCATTGGCTCTGTCTCAATGGCAACTAGCCAGCATTGCCTATGAATGAATAAATATTATACCATACAATATTAGAGATCCATACCTTCCTTCTATTGATAACATAAGAAGCTACTTTATATTGAGGCAGGCTATTGCTCTATCTCTCTCAGTATTGTGTACACTGATTGGCAGCTGCTCTCAGCCACTGGTGGAGGAAGGGGTGGGTGGTGGGTGCGGTCCGCTCCAGGTGCTATCCCTGAGGGGGATGACATCGCCCCCTGCTCCCCCCAGGATGCTCGCAGGCAGCATCCCGGGGGTGCACAGCTCTGGGTGCCAGAGCATCTGGCTTGTCAGGAGTTCAGCCTACACTCGAGTAGGACTCTGGCAGAGACACATGCCGACTGGCATGTTCCCTCCCTCCTGGTTGATCGTTCAGGAGCTTCATAAGCTTTCTTCAGCCCGAACATCACAGCGACCGATGCCAACTGACACTGGCACACTTAGGGATCCGCAGAGTTTGCGCAGTTGCGTAACAGACCTCAGCAACTCAGCATTTTGGCTAATCTATTTTATTTACATATGAACACACAGAGAGCACTGCAACATGGTTCCCTCTCTCTCTAGCATCAGACAGCAAAGAGAAAAAGGACAAAGGACAATAGTCCCACTTCACGGAACACAGTAACACAAACATCCTGTCTCCGTCACTTCCCACTCTGTGGAGTCAAAACCTATACCGTTATGTGAAAGACAACAATCCTATGACAGCAATCATAGATCAGGAAGTCTAGCTCTGCCTCTGCTCTCAGCCCTACCTGGAGATCCCAGGGGTTGAACCATGGGACTTTTGCATGCAAAGAAGATGCTGTACCACTGAGCTATGACCCTTCCCCTGCTACAGCCCTTCATCAGAGTTCCTAGGGTGCTTTGCAAAGAGTTAATATTACAACGGAACCAATTTGAAACAAAAGCATTAAAGGCAGCACAGTTTTAAAGAGCAGCATAAAAACCACCTGTAGATTAAAAACAACATCATCACAGCATAAAAGCAATCATGCAGAGATAATAAAGGTTGGGCTTAAGAGCCTGGGGGAAATAAAATTTAGTTCCCCTATTTACAAAATGATATCACAGTAGGAACCATTCAAGTCCCTACAGGGAGAGCACTTTCCACTTGGGGAGGCACTCTTAAGAATGCTCTTCCCTGGAAGTCATCGGACACACATCAGATTGTGGGGGAACCCTAAGAAGTGCTTCTGCTGAAGATCTTAGTGCAAGGGTAGCTAACAAGGTGCATAGGAATGAATGCAGTGGTGGGAGCGGGGACTTTTAGTCCATTTCTTTGTAAAGGTCAACACTGCTAATTTGGGCAGTCTGAATGAATGTGTGAACCAAAACAGCCGTGCTCCAAATTTGAGGGTCTCCGAATTTTGCAATGCAGTTCTCAAGCCAATGGATATGTCCCAAACCCCATATATCAGGATAAAGTGTGCATAAAATTGCATATATTAATGAAAATAGCATATAAAAATGCTTTACATCATGTGTCTGTTAGACAAAAGTGCATGCAGAAATATGGATATTACGAGAAATTTGCACTGAAATTCTTGTGAATTTTCTGGAGGACTTTTGACCTCTTGGCCAATGTGTAATAAAAAGTGTACAGAGTTGGGCGGGAATGTACCCAAGGTGCTCCAATCTGGTCGCCTGCGTGGTGCTCAGTTATTTGTTTAAAAAGCAGAAGGAGGGAAAGATGGCAAGCAAGTTATTATTATTATTATTATTATTATTATTATTATTATTATTATTATTTTAAATAAAGATGCCAAGCAAGTTAGAGAGCATAAGAGGAGGTCTGTGTAGTTCAAGATGCCAGATCCATGCCTTTAGCCTGCTGTGTGTTGTGTGTGTAGCCTCCTGGGCTTTAGCACAGTAACCTGATTATTTATCAAGTCGGGACAACATGCAGCAGAATGTACCTTCCACACCCATCCCACCACCCGGGTGCAGCAGTTCCATCCCCGAGTCAGGCTTGACCTGGAGACAGAGAGGCTGTGTCATGTGCACCCCAGGTGTGCTTGACAAGGCGAACTGCAGTAGGTTCCTTCCACACATCCACTGTGCTCTCTGGGCACCCATATTGTGGGGGCCAAGTTGGCGCCCCTGCCTAGCGGTGCCCTCTAGCAGTTGTTGGGCTGCAACTTCCATCAACCTCTGTCCGTGGTGAAGGAAGATGGGAGCTGTTAATCCAACCAAATTTGGAGGCCGCCATCTTGGCTGCTGCATCATGGTGTATCAACAGACAAATGTGGAGGGAAATACTTCTTCAGGGCCCAAGTTCTCTACCTGTGATCTAACAGTCAAACTCAACACTTGGAATTGTTCTGAAACAAATGGGGGGCCAAGAAATCCGTTCCTAGGATGTGTTTTCACAATCAAGATGGAGAGATATACAGTGGTGCCCTGCAAGACGAATGCCTCGCAAGACGGAAAACCCGCTAGACGAAAGGGCTTTCCGTTTTGGAGGTGCTTCGCAAAACGAATTTGCTATGGGCTTGCTTCACAAGACGAAAATGTCTTGCGAGTTCCTGCGGGGTTTTTTCCCCCTCCCCCCCCTTTTTCCCAAGCTGCTAAGCCGCTTAACAGCTGATCCGCTAAGCCGCTTATCAGCTGATCCGCTAAGCCCGCTAAGCCGCTAATAGCGCTAATCCGCTAATCCGCTAATGGGCTTGCTTCGCAAGACGAAAAAAAACGCAAGACGAAGAGACTCGCGGAACGAATTCTTTTCGTCTTGCGAGGCACCACTGTAGTTGTCTTCTGTCTGGGTAGCACAAGCACAGGAAGAGGGAAGAATGAGATACTTTCTGACACTGCTGGAATGAGGGTGTTGTTGTGTGTTACTGTGATCGCAACCCAAGCCACACATGTTTTGCAAATGAAGGAGAGTTCTCTGGGGCTTGCGAAAGAGCCGACCAAAACATCCACAGTACCCCTAATGGGGGAAAATAAAGCTGTGTTGTTTAAAGAGCATGCAACTGTATCCACCACATCCTGATGTTTTTGACAAGGAACTGCAGCAGGAGCAGATTGGATCAGCAAAACTTCACTCAGCCCTGACAGTTTGATTGCACGGCTGCAGAGGGAATGACAGATGTTGGAACAGCATGAGCAACTTAAACAAAATGCATCAAACGCAACCACCTAAAGCTCTGCTCTCTCCCACTTAGCATGATTTGCAAGCACAGAGGGGTCAGGCTGCAAAGCCAACACTATAGGCAGGGGAGGGGAGGAACAAGGGGAATTTTGAAAGCCTGGGGATGAAAACACTTCGAAACTATGAACTACCCAATGATAGCTGATAAACCCAACCCTGAAACCTCTGTTTGCCTTCCATAGACCACAATCACATCACACATTTAAAGCACTAGGATACTACTTTAAACAATCATGGCTTCCCCAAAGGATTTTGGGAAGTGTAGTTTGTTAAGGGTGCTGAGAATGGTTAGGAGACCCCCTGTTCCCCTTGCCAAGCTCTAATTCCCAGAGGTCTCTATGAAGAGCTCTTAAACCACTCTGGTTTAACTCTCAACACACTTAACATACTATACCTCCCAGAATCCTTTGGGGGAAGCCATGGGTGTTTAAAGTGGTATCATAGTGCTTTCAGGGTATGGTGACCTGCTTATGAAGCATTCATCCTGATTTGTTTGCAGGGAGCTTAGATGCTGCTGCATCAAGGACATGTCGGCCAACATTTTCCAGGGCATTTCCCCATCATTTTTCTTATCACAAAAAAATCCAATCTTTTTTGTTTCACAAGGCCTCCCAATCAATGATAATTGTGCAACCTGGCTTTTGAAGCTAGGCAACTGAATCCCAATTGGAATAGTGCCTGTTTCTATCCCACCACTTCCACAAATACCAGTGCTCTAATCCAGGGGTCAGCAAACTTTTTCACCAGGGGGCTGGTCCACTGTCCCTCAGACCTTGTGGGGGGCTGGAGTATATTTTGAAAAAAAGAAGAGCGAATTCCTATGCCTCACAAATAACCCAGAGATGCATTTTAAATAAAAGGACACATTCTACTCATGTAAAAACACACTGATTCCCGGACCGTCCGTGAGCTGGATTTAAAAGGCGATTGGGCCGGATCCAGCCCCTGCCTACCCATGCTCTAATCAGTGCTATTTTTCTATGAAAATAGGTGCTGGAACTCACCATGAACACCTCTCTCCCTCTCTTAGAATGGTGATGGTGCCCACCTGACAGGTGTCAGAACTGAGTTCCAGGGAGCTCCAGCCAAGAAAAAAGCCCTAGCTATAATCAGTTCACATTAAAAAAGTTGCAGCACAAAACTGATAGGATACATCAATAATTCACTTTTCCTGCTAAATAAGTCTTCTGGGAAAACAACTTTGTCAGTGGCTAAATTCCTTTTCCTGGCACTCAAGTGTCGGAAGCGTATAATTGAATGCCTTGATGTGGGTTATCTGTGAGAGGTCTAGTATTGTGGCCCTACTTTATTTATGTACCCCCATGATGTTATAGATTATATTTATTGTGTAATGTTTTATTTCTGACTATCGGTCGAATAAAGGAAATTGATTGATTGATAATTCATTTTTGACATCAAAATGGACCGCCTCTCCCCATATGAACTGACCCAGACCCTGGAATCACCACGTGAGGCCCTTCTTCATGTGCTCCCTCTATGAGAGGCCTGGAGGGCAGCAACACAAGAACAGGCCTTTTCTGCTGTGGCTCCCTGCTTGTGGAATGCTCTCCCCTGGAAGACTCACCTGGTGCCTTCATTATATTTCTTTAGGCGCCAGGTAATGATAATAACTATTATTATTATTAGATCATGAATTATTATTATTATTATATACTCCACCGATGTGGCTGCTTCATTTGGGTACATGAGATAGTTCCCTGCGGAAAACTAGCTTGCACAACCAGGAGAGTTGAACTCCTCACTCCTCAGCTGATAGCCTTGGTCACTATTTTCCCCCACCCCATGGACCAACTGACAGTTGGGCTGGACCATTCACTTGTCAACCACTTGAAAGCACCCCATGATTCACCGCAGGGTGGTCTCACCCACCTGCCAAAGTGGACCCATGCAGTTGGGAAGAGATGAAGATCTGCCTCGCTGGGCCAAAAAGATTCCTCACGCCTGCTTCAGACAATACTGAACTAGATGGACTAAGGCTCTGACTCAGTATAAGGCAGCTTTAATTTTCCTATGTTTTCTTCCGGTTTGAATTAGGGCAAATGAGGCAATACAGCAAAGAGGCAGAAGTGCATCACCTGAAAAGGAAATATAACAAAGGAGGTGAGGACAGATCCCTGAGCTGTATGGTTGAATTCAGGTGAACTTTCCTCTTGCTGTCAACAAAGATGAAAAGCTTCTACACCTGCCTTCTTCTCCTAGCAAAGCCCTAATTAAGGGATTGGGAAAATTCCAGAGTCAACCTCTTTGTGTTCCATTGCTGAAAGAGTGAGCATGCATCTCCCTGACAGCAAGTCATTATAGGCACATATGAACAGTGTAGCTCTCACTACAAGCACTTTGTTTTTATTTTATTTTATTTCATTTCATTTTTAAAACCCTCCAATGATCTGCTGGTACTTGCTCCTTGTAAAACATCATCCCTATTTTTCCCCTTTGGGGGAGGAAGGGTTAAGATTATATTTTCGTAATACAGTGGTACCTCGGGTTAAGTACTTAATTCATTCCGGAGGTCCGTTCTTAACCTGAAACTGTTCTTAACCTGAAGCACCACTTTAGCTAATGGGGCCTCCTGCTGCTGCCGCGCCGCCGGAGCACGATTTCTGTTCTCATCCTGAAGCAAAGTTCTTTACCTGAGGTACTATTTCTGGGTTAGCGGAGTCTGTAACCTGAAGCGTATGTAACCTGAAGCGTATGTAACCCAAGGTACCACTGCGACAGTCTATCCCACACAGCCCGCTGGTGCTGTTCAGATTTTAAGCCAGGTTAGGCAATGTGGTATCTTCCAGATGTTGCTGGACTCCAACGTTTGTCAATGCCACCCAGCATGGCCAAAGGGATGATGGGAATTGTAGTCTAGGCAACATCTGGAGGCCCCTCTCCTGGGTTAACTATCAAGTGACCCACATGCTTCTATCAAGAGCATACACATGCAATTGTGCCGCACAAACCATATTTGTCTATTCACTACCGGGAGTGGCAGTTCCTGGGGGCTGAGCCCTTTGGCCCCAACAAAAAGTGTGGAGGCGAAGCATGGAGCTGACTGCAATGTGGCTCCAGTGGCCGACTCCTTTTTCCCCTTCTCCTGCCCTGGAGGGTAAGAAGAGTCAAAGCAGCCTCTTGCCAGTGCTGCTGCCAAGAGGAGGCAGAGGAGAAGCCGCCAGCCATTGCAAACACAGCTGCTGCATTCGGCTCCAGCCCCTGCTCCTTCTGACTTCAGGACATCATGTGTGCTACATTGGGATGTCAAGGCATCGTGCACACAACATTGTTGTCCCCCCCATCACCCTCGCAGGCCGGTGTGACGTTAACATATGAGAGTGCTGGAGGTGAAATAGTTAAACAGGTTACCCAATCAGAACCCAGGGGGTGGAGTCAGAGGGACTATAAAACCAGCTCTGGGAGGGGCGAAGGAGGAATTCGTTGGGAGTTGGGTGGTTGGTTGGTTGGAGTGGGAGTGAATTGGGATAGAGTCTGTGGGTAGGTTGAATTAGTGTAGCGAAATAAGTTGAGTCAGGAACAGTTAGGAACTAGGAAGACAAGTAAATATCTGAGAGGTGGTTTAGTGAGTGAGAGCAGATAGCGGAAGTTATACGTCTGGAAAGGCAGCCGATGATTGTAATGGACCAATACTGTTTATGAAACCACACGCTTGTTAAACTGCAACAAATAAACAGAAGTTTATGTTCCAATTTAACCCTGACTGGACTCAGTATTGTACCAGGTAGGGCCTGGGTGATGGCAGTGAGAAATAAAGTGGTGGCACAGGGATCAATAGATGGTGAAACGTCCAGGGACCCTGTGTGATCACCACAGCCAGTGCCTCTGTTTCCTAGACACCCATGATAAGTGAGTAGTGGGGGTGAGGATGGGTCATAGCTCAGTGGTAGAGCATGCAGATAGTCAGAGATTAAATTTCCAGTATTTCTGGGAAGAACTGGGAATGTCCCCTGCTTGAAATCCTGTCAGTGTTGACCCACAGTTGCCAACCTTTTTGGGCCAGTTGGCACATCTGGAGTTTTGAGAATGTACTAATTGTCATGCATTCTGCTGCGTAATGTGTAGATATTATTATTTTTATTTATTTATTTATTTATTTATTTATTTATTTATTTATTTATTATTTTGCTGCAAAGTCTAGCCTGCTTTGTCTGAAGCCAAGTCGTCAGAAATCCCTTCCTAAGGTCCAGTGATAGCATCAGGGCTGTGTGAAATGCCCATTAATTTTCTTGCCCCTTCACCTCCTCTTGCTCTTTTCCTCACAAATAGCTTGTCTCAAGCCTGGCCGCTGCCAGGTATTAGCTCAAGATAACACAGTGGCCCCATTAATCTCATTCTTGTGATATGATAGCCATCAACCTGAACTGGCCCAATCAGTCTTGTCAGTGAATATAGATCTTGAGCTTGAGGCTCTCAATTTCTTCCAGCCTTTTCTTAAACTTGCAAGTGTTACCTTCTGCATCAAGAAACATGAAATGGCCGACCAAGAATTATTTGTGGGTATTTGTTGGGGACAAATATTCCAGCATTCATTTCCCTGCAGCCTATCAGGCCCTCAAAACACATGGATACTGAGTAGAGAAGAAGAAGAAGAAGAAGAAGAAGAAGAAGAAGAAGAAGAAGAAGAAGAAGAAGAAGAAGAGTTTGGATTTGATATCCCGCCTTTCACTCCCTTTAAGGAGTCTCAAAGCGGCTAACATTCTCCTTTCCCTTCCTCCCCCACAACAAACACTCTGTGAGGTGAGTGGGGCTGAGAGACTTCAAAGAAGTGTGACTGGCCCAAGGTCACCCAGCAGCTGCATGTGGAGGAGCGGAGTAATAGAAGTCAACATTTGATGAAATCCTAGCCAGTATTTCACTGTGCTGATGTTCTGTCAGGGAGCTGGGATTCGTACTGGAGAGGCCAGTAAGCTCCACATTGTGCCAGGCCCCACACAGCTGTGCTGCAGATCTCCTATTTCTGAATGTATAAGTCTGGAGCCTGAGATCTCATGATGCTGCTCCCCTTCCCAACCCACCCCCAAGAATAAAGACTCTTTGGATTATTTTCCACCTTGGATTTTAATCTGAGCCAGAGAAGAATTCCTTTCCATCACCATCCAAGCCTCTTCTCTTGACCACTTCTCTGAGGGAAGCTCAGAGAGTAATGACAAGGTCTTTTTAGTTGTGGCTCCCCACCTGTGGAAGGAACTCCCCAGCGAGGATAGCCTTTGTGGGCATCTTTTCAGTAAAGACTCGCAATTTGACAGTGGCATTGCATGGGGGGTGGCAGAGGGCCCATTGCCCCAGGTACACAATGGGGAGCAGGAACCAGGCACCCACTGCAGAAATCCCTATTGCATGGCAGTGAGCGCTGAGTGAGTGTAGAGGGTCAAAAGCATCCTCTGTGCCCTCCCCTTGGTGGCACATGAGCACACACAAGTCAGGGGTGAGGGCTGGGCAAGTGGAGGATGAAGAACACCCTCCACGCCCCACCCTCACCAGTGTATGAGCACCCGCTCTGTGGCGTCAGCGGTAAGGGTTGGGCAAATGCGCTCTGCACCCACCTGGTGCGCGTATGCACACACACACCCCGGGCACTGGCAAACAGTGCTACGCCTCTTCGTTTTGATACACTGAGTTGAATTTGTTTTATTGCTAGCGTGCTGCCAAATCTTCCTATAGCTGGTCTTGTGTGAGTGGGCATTTTATATGTTGTAGGGAATGTTAATGTTTTACATACCCCCCATGAGCTAATTTATTTATGTATATTTTTTAATGTAAGTTACCTGGTGTCCTTTTAAGCAACAAGCGATGGTGATGATGATGATGATAATTCTCACCCAGTGTTTTCCAACCAATGACACTGAGTCTGCACTGTGTCTACCCTGTGCTGGTTCTGGGCTGGAATTACCTAGTGGTGATAGTCAGATCAATCTGTCCACATTTGGGCAGGCACGGTGGGGCTTAAAGGAAGTGGTAGAGTATGGATAGCTCTGTCCTCTGCATGCTGTTGAACTACAACTCCCACCAGCCTTATCTAGCACCTCCAAAGGTTTAGCAACATGGCATCACACTGCTGTACCCCTCTCTGAACAGCAGTGGCATGGGGCTTTCACTTCCTACATAGATTGCCACCTCTATAGATCTGGTTATGTAAATTCATTTAATATGGCCTTATGTCCTGGCTTATGGTCACAAAGTTTCCCACCATCCTGCTAAGAGGAAAGCGGCAACTTACGGGCCAACTGAAGTGAAATTGAGAGGGACCGATCCCTCCATCGCTGGAGAGAAGATAATATATAAACATAGGAGTGGATTTCTTGCAGCTCTTTGGGATCCTGTTTTGTTGTAGTTGAAAATTATTATCCTACACCAGGGGTGGATAACCTCAAACCAAAGTGCCAAGGGCCTCCAGTGGCACAATCAATATCTCTGTTAACCAAAAGGTTGGTGGTTCAAGCCTACCCAGGAATGGTTATGTGCAGGATTCCTGAATTGCAGGGAGTTGGAGTAGATGACTCTTCCAATTCTACAATTCTATGATTCTATGAAATGCAGCCCTCCAAGTATCTGTATCTGGCCCTTGAGACTTTCCGCAGACCACACCTCCTCCTGAGTCACACCCTCTCTCCCAAACCCTATGTCCTCATCTGCCTTGCTTTCAGTGTTGTTGCTTGGGTGGAATGTCTCCCTGACAGTGCCAGATTTATGTATAAGCTAAACAAGCTATAGCTTAGGGCCCCACTCTCTCTCTCCCCCTCCCCCAATTTATCAGTTCAACAATTACTTTGATAAAATACATATTTTGTTGTGTGAAAATGGCTTTAGATACCTATTAGGTCCATAAATTACCATATAGCATATATTCAACACACAAAACAGCGACAATTTGTTGTTGACAAAGGACAGCTGAACATATAAAGGGCCCCATTACCTTCAATAGCTTAAAGGTAAAGGTAAAGGTACCCCTGCCCGTACGGGCCAGTCTTGACAGACTCTAGGGTTGTGCGCCCATCTCACTCAAAGAGGCCGGGGGCCAGCGCTGTCCGAAGACACTTCCGGGTCACGTGGCCAGTGTGACATCGCTGCTCTGGCGAGCCAGAGACGCACACGGAAACGCTGTTTACCTTCCCGCTAGTAAGCGGTCCCTATTTATCTACTTGCACCCAGGGGTGCTTTTGAACTGCTAGGTTGGCAGGCGCTGGGACCGAACAACGGGAGCGCACCCCGCCGCGGGGATTCGAACCGCCGACCTTTCGATCGGCAAGTCCTAGGCGCTGAGGCTTTAACCCACAGCGCCACCCGCGTCCCTTCAATAGCTTAGGACCCCATAAACCTAAATCCGGCCCTGATCCCTGAACTCTAATAGCAATTCTTGCTTGCTTGGCTGGAGTATAGACAAGTGTGCGTATAGAAACTAATCTGCTGTACAAAGGGGGGGGGGGACATTTTCTTTGCTCCATCCACTTTTGCCCCTGGGGGTGCCCACTGCTTGAATATTGTCCAGAAGAGAATTAGGCCCATGGGCTGGAAAAGGTCCCCCATCTCTTGCCTTAAGGCATGAAATCAAAAGTGGTTGACCCTGGGTAACCCATATGACTTGCAGGCAAAGCTGCCAAGGGTTCTGGGGTGAACCAAAATTCTGCACAGCAATATTTCTCCTTTTACTTGGGACTCAGGGAAATAACACATGCTTCCTTACAGCACAGCCAAATTGCAGCCTGAGGGCAACAGACTGCTCGCAGAGCACCAGAGAGCAGAAGCCGTGACAAGTTCACTTTGATGTCCCCCACCTGCAGAGGTGCAGCCAGGAGAGACTAGCATTTGTGACAGGTCAGAAAACAAACCTGCCCTCGTGCTCAGATAGAGCCCTGGAAGCCTGAGGCTGTTTGGAAGGTTGTATTTTGCTAGCAAACTCCTCTGCACAAGACAAGGCTGCCTTGCTACTAAATTTAGCATAGTTAAGCGCATGTAGAAGATTCAGTCAAGAAGAGGTGCTACCACATTTCCACCCAAGCAAAATTCTGACATCCTCGTAAACATCAAGATGATTTATACAATGCTTATGTGTATATAACAACAAAGAGCCTCGTGGCACCTTAAATGCTAACCAGTTTATAAAGGCATGAATTCTCATGGACTGCAGTCCCCTTATAGAGCACTCAAAACAACATGCAATAAAATCCAATTTTAAAATATATGTACTAAACAGCATAAAATAGCACAATGTTCTTCAGCATTGAGACTCCAGATGTTGTTGGACTAGAACTCCCATCATTCCCTAGACAGCTTAGCCATTGGTGAGTGATGCTGGGAATCGTGGTCTAACAACATCAGGGACTGAAGGTTGACGAAGACCACTGATATAGCAAACCTGCATGAGTATTAAAATAATAATAATAATAATAATAATAATAATAATAATAATAATAATAATTTATTATTTATACCCCGCCCATGTGGCTGAGTTTCCCCAGCCACTCTGGGCAGCTCCCAATCAAGTGTTAAAAACAGTACAGCGTTAAATATTAAAAACTTCCCTGAACAGTGGAAGCAAGCAATGAACAGAACAGAGTACTTTCGCCCCATTTCATTATATCACATTATATCAACTCAAGTCATTAGTCCATCTAGCTCAGTGTTGCTAACATTGACTAGAACTGGCTTTATGGGGTTTCGAGCAGCACTCCTTACCAGCCCAGTCTGGAGATGCTGGGATTTGAACCCAGGACCTTCTATATGCAAAACTGATGCTCTACTACTGAGCTATGACCCATTGTAGGTTCTCAGCAGGGGCATAGCGTGGGGAGGGCCAAGGAGGCCATAGCCTAGGCACATGATTTTGATGGGACATAAGCCAGGCATCCCATTTATTATACAATTCTGCGCCCATCATGGGTAATGTCAGCCAGCCAGACTCCCCTTGCATGGGCAGGCAGGCAGGCAGGTGGCACAGCGTGCCCCATGAACCATCCATGCCTGGCACCTGCCTGGCAAGGGTTAAGTTAGCATGGTGGGTTTTGTTTACCCTCTGCATCCAGTCCCTAGTCCTACTTGGTGCACACATGCATGCCCCAGGTGCCAGCAAAGGATGCAACACCACTGGTTCTCCGTTCTAGATCCAGCAGCTCCTGGCAGGAAGTGGTTGCTGATATGTCTTCTAAGAACATAAGAAAAGTCCTGCTGGATCAGGCCAACGGTCCATTTAGTAAACAATTCTGCTTTTGCAGTGGCCAACTAGGCACCCAAGGGAAGCTCACACACTTTATTCCCAATAACATTTACCCCTATTTCCACCCCCCCACCAAAGATGGTTTGGAGAACTGCAAAGCTGTACTTTGGTTTGCAGATTGTTTTGGCAAGTGCAAAATTGATTCAGCTTTAAATGCATATTTCATCAAGCTTCTCCTTCTTTCCTACTAGTTTCAGGACCATTGCTTGGAGCTCCAAAAATATTTTATATATTAAAAATCAACCCTCCTTCTCCTAGAGGCAGGTCTGCAAATATGTGCCTCTAGTTCAGACCCTAGGAAACTTCTGCTGTGTTATCTCCCCCACCTCCTGGGGCTTGGGGAAGATCCTCTTCCCATCTAATGGGCTCCCCTGTGCCAGACTGGAGAGGTTTTGGAAGGTAAACAGCAACAACAGGAGGTGCATCCAAACAGCTGCAAGGAGGAGGAAAGAGTGATATAAATACATGTTTAATTGTAGTTTAATTACAATTACTTACTAGACTAAGTTTTTTTTAAATGCAGCGTAATTAGAGTGAGACCTTGATTTAATCACAGCCTTATCAAACATGGTTACCACTGATTCTCTCAGTTTCCTCTGCCATCGCCCTTTCCTCCCCATGCAAATTTATCCTCTTTATCCATCTACGTTTAGAAATGATGCAAAAAAGGAGGGGGGGAAGCCACTCCATGTTAAAAAGCACTTGAGTTTCCTGAAGCTCTTGCTTCACCGCTCAAATCTTTTCCTTGAAAACAGAAACCAAACCAAACTTATTCTCTAACCTTTCTCTTTGTTGCAGTCTCTAAAACAAAGGTTGCCAATGTAATGCCTACAGATGCCAGTGTTCCTGGCAGTACATCATCTGGCATCCACAAAAGCTATCATTATGCAATATATCCCTTAAAAATCTAGAATGCATGGCAGGCTGTTTGCTCTCCCTTCTCAATTCCCGCTTGCACTGGATCAGATTTTCCTACACTGACCATGGCCCTGTCAATATGCCCACACTTCACTAGATGTTAGGATTGGACACTCAGCCCCTATTTCTGTTCTGAAGAGAGGAGAGGTGCAAAAAGCTTCACTCTCTGGGTGTGGAAGAGGTTGATTTAGTTGCTATTTTCTCAGTGAGGAGCAGGTAGTCATGCCTGCGCTATTTTGTGACCCTGATCAGAAAGGTGCTTAAGAATAAGCACATGCCCAATTAGCATGAACCAATAATATACTGATTCTTACATCCCCAATGTTGCATGCAAAACAGTTACTACCAGTGCTATATTTCTTGAAAAAGAGGTGTCAGAATTCATCATAAACACGTCTCTTGTTGTCTTTTAATGACAATGGTGTCCACCTGAGAGGTGCTGGAACTGAGTTCTGGCGAGTTTGGGCTGGAAAAAAAGTCCTGATTACTACCACCAAGCTTACAGTCCTTCTTCAAAGAATGGGGCTTTCCTCTCTCCTCCTTTGCAGTCTCCTTTCAGCCCTTAATATTTGCTCCTGAGGGTTGCAGGACTTGTTTTGAATGGTACATGGAACTTCAGACATGAAATTGTGATTCGAGGACCCTCCCCCCACGCTTGGGGATAAGAAAGACTCACGGACACAGTATTTAGGGTTAATGGGCTAGAAAAGGCCACAACTTTATTGATTACAGCATGTGAGAGGTATTGGCTTAGGCATTGGAGAAACCTCAAAGTTTGACTCCGCCCCTCAGGGAGGGGCGAGTCTAAAAGGGGTTAACCACCAGTAGGGGGAGCCTGTTGATGCAAATACAACTGTAAGCTCTCCCCTGATGTCACTGGGGTCGTGCCATGGCCCCCAGCCACAGCAGGGCATCGGACAGGATCCACGACCGCTGGATTCCTTTAACGGAATACCCATAAGGAAGGGGTAGGCGATGGCCACACCCTGCCCTTCCATACACCAACCACAGATTCCAATGCCTAACCGCCAATACCAGAAAGTTGTGATGAGTTGCCACGAGGTAGGCAAAAAAACCAAGAGGCCGGTGTCAATTTGCCATTTGGGAAAAAACTCCTACCAGGCCCCTTGGACAACCAAGGCGGCCAACCGAAGGTCCATAGCAAGGTCATTCAGAAAGGATGAACTAAAGGGAGGGTGGGTGGGTGACCTGATGGAAACGGCTGCACAATGAGGGGAAGAGCTGCCGCGGCCGCATTTAGGTGGCTAAACCTCGCCCCCGAGCTTCCTACCGATTGGAAGACTGACCGGGGAGCAGGCGGGGGGCTGGCACGCCTCCTGCAAAGTGCAGGAAAGGCTCCCGATCACAATCCCTCCCCTCCGGGAGGAGGAGAGGCTCTGTCAGACATAACCGACCCCCACTTTAACAGAAAAGCAACTTAAAACCTAAGCTGTGCCTTTACCCATTTACACCTCCATAGGCAAAATAAACACACCACCCACTGCAAGGCTGGGGAATAAGTGGGCATCCAGATGTTGTTGGACTCCAGCTCCCATCAGCCCCAGCCAACATGGTCAGCAGACAGGCCTGATGGGAGTTGGAGTCCAATAACACATGGAGGGGCACTGCTTCCCCACCTCTAATCCAAGGAGGTTCTGTTTGGATTTGCCGCTTCCCTGAAAGATATTTCGGGATACAGCATATCTTCTTTTAAGAATTTGAAAAATCTGCTAATTTTTAATGCCGGGTGATCAGTACAGGGATATCAGATCTCTCCATAACCGGTAGCCTCCCTCCCAATCTGTAAAACTCCCAGCTGGCTGCAATAACTTATATTTCTTTGCCCTTTGCCCTTTCATCACCTTTTGGGGTCATTTGCTCCATCAATTAGTGTGTTGTTACCCACTCTTCTTCCTATTAGTTACGTCCGCCTCCAATGTGATAGTGAGAGAAAGCATTCAAGTCTGGAAAACAGACGTGAACCCAGTGGTATTTGTGCCCTTTCAGAGTTCATTTCCTCACGCCTAACCTTTCTTGCAAAGTAGATAAATTAATTGGTACTTTTGCGGAGGCAGCCATCACAGCTTGAGGACCAAACAGAAGACCTCGGAGTCTTAGAATCCCCAGCAATACAAGCTGAGCTGGAATGTGACTGAGAGATGGTGAGGCAAGATAAAGAGTTACCATCGAAAGATACAGTAAACACTTTTGGATAGATGTACGAGTTAGATAGTGGGGATATATAGATGGCATTAAAGAGATGGATATGGCGAGGAAACCTAAAATGATTCCGTAGACAGGCAAATGCTACAAATGGATGCTCTGAGGAGAAGGGTCTTGCTAGACAGATAGATGCTCAGAGAAAATGGATAAGGCACCAGCTTACACAGCAGCTAGCAATGCAAAGATAGATACTCTTGATAGATAAATGCTACAAATAAATACTGAAGATAGATTCTTCAGATTCTTCTGCCATTTATGAATATTTGACACACGCTTGCACACACACACACACACACACACTCGTTTCCAATGAACAGCACAGCGCCTCATCCAAAATAAAAAGTAACCAAGCAGCCAATAGGCATGTGTTTAATCGTGCTGTTAAACATTTAAGAGATGTTAGCTGGAGCAGGGAAAACAACCATTTATCAGCGGGTTCCAAGCTCTCCAGGCCTGATGGATGCCTCACTGATGGCACAGCAAGAAATGACATACATTACTTCTCAAGGAAGAGAGAGAGTCTGTAGCAAGTTGCTCAAATAGAAGCATAACTGGACTTGCAACAGAACTGTTCCCCAGGCATTAAAAAGGTGGGGAATCAAGATTCTGAAATGCATTGGGGGCCTCCAAGAATAGAGGAAATCCACAAGCCCAGATGTTTGCCTTCAAGGAGCTGGAGGGTGACAGGAGTGGCAACAGGGAAGTGGCATTAGCGTGGACTTATCAGGGCATGCAGTGGGGTGTACCCAGTGCAGCACTATGTTAAACTCAGTTAATGTTATAGTGCTAGTGGAAGGTGCCAGTGGAACATTGTTGCACAAGTGAAAACAGAAGTACCTTACGAAAGTTTGTTGTGAGGCAGATTGTGCAATGAGGACCAGATGTCACACAACAAGAACCAACAGTTGTGCAAGGAAAAACACAAGTACATTACCAAAGATGGTTGTGCAATGGATTGCGCAACAAGGATCAGTGGTTGCATAACATGCTTCCAACGGCACATCCTTTGCATGGAATTCCCTTATCATGCAAGCTTTAAACTCTGCCATCCACCAATGCAGAGACTGTTGGAAACCACCCAATATGTTTGCTTAACATCCTGCCTCATATATTCCCTCTTTCCCCCAGTAATAAACCTAACTTCTTCTCTTTCCAACATTCAGAGGAGAACAGTATTACTTAAGCAGCCAAAACAGTGCTATCCATCTGTACAATTGAGATGTTGCTGGCTTGGGCTTGGAGATCTAAAACATCCCAATGAGTGCTGAGTTATTTGAAGATGGCTATTGTGGAGAGCTGAATTTAAGACTAGAAAAATAAGAAAGAGAGAAACTGAAATTGACAGATTTCTCTATGCCTATCCTTTAGTGATCATTTCATTGTCCAGTATGCATCTACCTGGTTTGGGTCCACTTAACAGGAGAGAGATATCTCAGAAACCATCCTAATAACCTTATTGATGTGTTCTGTATAGGGTGTTTAACTAAACATGCAAGGAGGGAAGAGCGTCCATGAGCATGCTAAGCTCTGCCTCCAATCACCATCCCCTTCTGTGTTCAAGAGCAACTGAAACCCTGGAGTCTTCCCTTTTCATAAGACAATAAGAAGAGCCTGCTGGATCAGGCCAATGGCCCATCTAGTTCAGCACCCTGTTTTCACAGTGGCCCTATGAGAAGCCCACAAGCAGAACCTGAGCACAAGATCACTCTCCCCACATGTGACTCCCAGCAACTGGTATTCATTCACATACTGCCTCTGGCCATGGAGGTAGTGCATAGCCATAATGGCTAGCAGCCATAGAACACCATAATGGAGGACGTTTCCAAGCTGCAGACAGCTGCCCTTGAACATGTGAAAGGTGTCAGCAACAGGGGTGGGGAGTAGCACACTCATGCACACCATTCCCTCCTCATGGTGTTGAGTTAAGCCCTATTTAGAATGAAATAGGTCTATGGTTAGCTGCATACCTTAATCCTACGTGAATGCAATAAACACTCCAACAGTTGTAATGGTGCAGAGCTGTGTCTTTCCTGGAGTGAGGAACCACTCCACAGAAAGAAAGAAAATCTGAGAGGAGCATCAAAGACCAATTGGCAGACTAAGGGCTGGGCCTCTCCAGTTCATTCCATTTATGACCTGCACATCACATGCATAATGGAATTTCAGAAGATGAAAGGAATGACACATTAACCTTGGTGCTTCTCCTATGGCAACCACTCTTAGCATAATTTAACTTTCAAAGGAGTCTGGAGTCATGAGGCCTTCCATTTCCCTCCTTCCTTAGAGAGGCATTATCTTAAAGTATATGTTTAATAAATCATTCCATCTGGACAAAATGTTAACAGCTTTGCACACCCTGATATCCTAGCCCCCTGTCCAGCCGTCTCCAGGGTGCCCCGATTCGGAACAGTTCAGAAGGAAATATGCAGGCATCTATTTAATTGCTTCCCAAACCAAATTAAATACAAAACCAGCATCAAACTTTTTTCCATTTGCTCCACTGCACTATTAAAGTGAAGGTGTCCTAGTCAGTGCCAACTGATGACACTGAAGAAGGCTGGAAGCTAGCCTCTAAGGCATATCTAAGGACCACCTGCCAAGAAAGTGATTAAATGAACTCCAATTTTAATGAAAACCCATCTTCAAATAGTATTGTTGTTTTAAAACCATCTGATGTTTTATCAAGAAGGTTCAAGCATATTGGGTTGTATCGAGCTGTTTCTATTCCACTGATGGATGGTGAAGAACATAAGAAGAACCCTACTCAGTCAGACCAAAGGTCCATCTTCTGCAGCATCCTGTTTTCACAGTGGCCAACCATATGCCTATGCGAAGACCACTTGCAGGACTTCAGTGCAACAACACTGCTTCTACTCATAACATTGCTTCTACTGCTTCTCAGCCACTGGTCCTAGAGGGTCATAGAATCAAAGAGTTGGAAGGGACCCTGAGAATCATCAGGTCAAACCTGAATATGCAGCTGTCCCATGTGGGGATCGAACCTGCAGCCTTGGTGCTATCAGCACCATGCTCTAACTAACTGAGCTGTCCTTAGGCTGGGCATACTGCTGGAGATAGGAGGAAGTACATAGCCATTATGGCTGGCAGCCACTGTTAGCATTATCCTCCATGAATTTGTCTAACCCTCTTTTAAAGCACGGTAGAGCAGCCGCTTTGCAAGTAGAAGGTCCCAGGTTCAATCCTCAAGATATCCTGGTAGAGCTCACAATGTCCCTTGCTAGAAACTTTGGAGAGCCACTGACAGTGAGTATAGACAACATTAACCTAGATGGACATAAGAAAATGAAAAAGCCTGATTGATTGGGTTAATGACCCATCTATTCCAGCATCCTCTTCTCACAACAGACAACCAGATGCCTATGGGAAGCCCCAAAGCAGGACAGGAGCACAGGAGCACTCTGCCCACCTGTGATTCCAGCAACTTGAATTCAATCCAATGGTCCGACTCAGTATAAGGCAAAAGTAGGTGGAGCAATGGTTATAACCTTTACCTTTGTACAGTAGTCTACATTCTAGCCACATGTAAACCAGAGTTTCCTACACATGTGCAGATCTTTCCATCCTCCAGCCAGACAAGAAAGAAGCATCACCATGGTTCAAGGACACGTTCCACCCAGGCAGAAGCACTTAAGGAGGGCATGTGACAAGGCTGGTGCAGGATGTGTCATGACCCGAGGAGAGCCCTGAGGGCTAAATAATAGAGAAGGTTGGTGGACCAAAATGACCATGAGCTTGAGGTTCTCCCCACCCATCCTAGATGCTCAGACCCAAAAACCTTTGAGGGATGAAAAGCTATCACATGATCTGCTCTGGCCTATCTGGGCAAGGGAAGTTTCTTTAGCTAATGTGTCCTGTCTCCCTGCAGTTTTATCTTATGCCTAGAGATGGGTGGTCATGTGCAGACTGAATATCTGCCTGCAATCTTTCTAGCTGTCAGTTCAAGCCCCACACAAATTGTTCTGTGAATCCAAAAGTGAGATTCTGCTGGCGAGAAGGTAATTGAATGTTGAAGGCCTAAGAAAAGTTACCTGGCAGTATTGGAGAAGGCAGGGTGGTTATAGCATTCATTCTCTCGGTGTCATCTCCATCCCACCCCAACCCCCCTGCCGTCTGAAAGCAGCAGTTCATATACTTCCAGTGTATTACTTTTTCATCTGGACAGATATCTGATCTTAGTGGGTTTTGCTACCTCCTGCTTGGAGAGATGTATGAAGTTTTCAAACAAAGTTTCAGGCTTAAGGTAACATCTAAAATATAGATTTCTCAAATCACCCCGCCAGTGTTGCTTGATAGGCTGCTTTGCGAGATAAGCTGATAACCCATCTTGCCTGAGAGATGTTTTCTGCTCCTTGATAACTGAACCAACTGTAGCTGAGCACCATTAAATCTGACACAGTGAATCTGTGGAGTGACCAGGCAGGGAAAGAAAGAAAAAAGGCTGCTACCTGACTGAAGAACTTTGGACTTTCTCTATTCCTCCAATCTATGAAGCCCAGATCTAGATAAGGGATGGATGACTCTGTCAATTTTGGTTTCTCTTTTTCTCCATCCCTCCCGCCAACTTTGTGTTATATCCAATGTAGCTCACAGTTAAAGTCACTTAGCCTTGCTCCACGAGTGAAAGGCTTTCGTGCCAGCAGAACATTGTTGCGCAAAAGAATGAATAAGCAAGTTGCTGGTAGCTTGGTTGCACAACTATTTTCCACTAGCACAACTGTTGCACTGCATTCCTCTCTTTTGCAAATTAAAGCTCACTAGTGAAAGAACCCTTTCACTAGTGGACAGAAACAGTTGGATACAGCCCTTAAATATAGTCATATTTGATGCCAGGTGTGGGGTGGGTGTGGTATCGGGGAAATGGCCTTGGGAGCCTAATTAAGATCTCTGACAGGCCATGATTGGCCTGTGGGCTAGAAGTTTCCCACCCCTGCTATAGGCATCTGGTTGGCCCCTGTAAGAATAGGCTGCTGGACTAGATGAACATCTGGCCTGATCCAGCAGGGTCCTTCTTCTCTTCTTAATTTTATTTTACTTTCCTAGCCAGAGAGGTACATTTGGGAGGCAATGAAGCTTAATTCCTAATGCAGCAGAGCATGAAGAGCTGGACAAATTCATATTCTGAACCAGATAATTAAGGAACGTTGCTGATATTGCCAATTCTAAGCACTGCCATTCAGGAAGTCAATTCTAGTGACATTAATGGGACCGGCTTTCAAGTGAAAAACGTTCATGAATAGGGACAAGAGACAAGATGTCTCCTGTGTAATGCTATGCAGAAGGCTGAGATTACTGAGATAAGTAATCTTGATTTGAGTACTCGAAAGCACTGTATTAATGCTAAATATTATTCTTATGACCCACCTGGGGATTAACAAACTCAGCTCTTACTGCCTGCTTATGGCTCCAAAAACAGGGGAGATGTCTAACATCTGGACAGCCACAATATATGGAAGGTGAGCTACATTAGGCCAGCTATTGCATGTGTCTGAATTATGCTACGACAGGGATGTGACTTTTTTTTTTAGCTTGAAGGCCGCCTTCCTTAGTGGGCCACCTTTTTAAGCCCACTTATGAGTGGTGGGTGGGGCCATAGACAAAAGACTGCAGAACAATAGATGCTTTTCCAGCTGGAACTCAATGGAACTCAGTTCTGGCACCTCTCAGGTGGCCGCCATGGGCATTCTAAGAGAACAAGGGAGGTATTCATGGTGAGTTCTGGTACCTCTTTTTCTAGAAAAATAGCACTGAATAGATGCAAATAGTTACTTTACTACAGCAGCCTAGTTTCCACACACACACACCTCTATCCACACAAACAACAAGCATTCCAGCTAGGCAGATATACAAGACCTTCCAAGTATCCCTATTTTCCAGGGACAGTCCCAGATTTACAGAAGCTGTCTCGGTTTCTGATTTGATCCCAGAATATCCCACTTTTCCTTGGGATGCCCCTATTTTCATTGGAGAAATGTTGGTGGGTATGGTAGGACGTCCCTATTTTCATCAGAGGGTATGGAGTTATGTGACCCCCAAGCCAAGGCGATAGCTAACTATACAACCTTTTGAAGACATCTGAAGGCAGCTCTGTATAGTTTTTTATGGTTTATGTATGTTGGAAACCACCCAGAGTGCCTGGAGCAACCCAGTCAGACGGTTAGGGTATAGATAATAAAATTATCTTTATTATTATGGAATAGGACGTCCCTATTTTCATCGGAGAAATGTTGGAGGGTTTGAAATACTCAAGGAGGGTGTGAAGTAGAGCCAATGAAGGATGTGGTCTGGGAAGAGGACTGAGGGCCATATAGAAAAGTCCATTGGCCACACTTGGCCTCTAAGCATATGGTTCCCTACTTCTGCAGTAAGAGCATGAAAATAGGTTGCTGGACCAGTTCAGCATCCTGCTCTCACAATTGTCAATCAAATGCCCCTTGGAAACCTACCAGCAGGACCAGAGCATAAGAACATGATCCCCTCCTGTGATTTCCAGAAACTGGTATTCAGAACCATCACTATCTCCAACTGTGGAGTTGGAGGATAGCCATTGTGGCTAGCAGCCACTTAGAAGCCTTATTCTCCTCCATGCATTTGTCCAATCCTCTTTTAAACCCATTCACTAAGGCACACACGGAAGTAGCAAATGGAAAAAAACCCCTTTGGTAACACAAAAGCACACACACGCACACAACTTTTCCACATTTGTCTTCTGCACTAATCAGAACTCACAGATCCCTTGTGAGGCAGACAACAGAAGCAAAGAAAAGCATGACCTATGAGCAAAGCTGGTGGAAATTAATTTCAGAAAACACACATGGGTGTGCTCCCCCCCTTTTAATAATTGCCAACTGGATTTGTAGGGTCTTTTTCTGGCTGAGCTCTCCAGTTTTTAACCAACGAAGTTCTGTTTTGCAAATCAGATGCCATAAGATTCTAGTGAAGCGCAACTTACTCCCACCCGCCTCCCCAGTTCACCTAATTAAAAGCAGTTGCTGAGCTTTAAGGGGCAGAGGACACCTTTGGAATTATGAGAAAGCTCTGTGTGGCATAACAAAATGGCTGCCACATCCAAAAGAGGAAGGACCACAAAATGGTGTGGGCAACCTCCCTGTCCCCATTGGCCACACCATCAGCGGGGATTAAAAGCATGTACACCAATCACCACCCCCCTTACAAAATGAAGCCCTCTTCTGCTCGGAATGGTTAGGAGGATAGGCGTCCAATTCTGGCATCCAAGGGGGGCATGTTTAAGGGAGCAATGTAAGGGAAGCTGAGCACTTATGCAAACAGGAACTGAGCAGGGACAGCCAACAGTCTATTGTGAGGGGATGTTTAATGAGACCTTCCATGGGCTGAGGGGATGTTTAATGAGACTTTTCATGGGCACTGTAAGAGGTATTGCCAAACACATTGGCAGTCACATGTTGGTAACCCCTGGCTTAAAATAATACAAACCAGTTCCTCAAAGAATGTGAATCTATTATACACCCAGTCAGAGGTATAATGGACTCTGATCCTTCCACTGTCCCATGAGTCCCTCAGTCCCGTTCCTTCAGACCTGTGATTCCCCAAACCCATCAGGCCACTTACCTTGGAAGGAACGCCATGGAAAGAAAGAGAAGAGCACTTGTGAAGAGAGAGCTGAGGAAGGAAGAGATGTTTGCTGATCAGGTTGAGAGGAAGGAAGAGGAAAGCTATTCTTTGGCTTGGATTAAAGGAATCAGGGAGATATAATGCTGCCCTCATACTTGAGGGGATCATGATGAGTTTCCATTGCCCATAATATGAACCTCGGAACTGCAAGCTTCACGGTTATGTCTGGCTTTCCCCCTAAATAATGGCCAGTTTAAACATTCCCTCCATGAGGTATTGTGTGGAAGCCAACTTATGCCATACTCAGAGTAGACCCACCACAATCAAAGTATTAACTTAAGGCCAATGATTTAAATAGATCTGTGGGTTAAACCACAGAGCCTAGGACTTGCTGATCAGAAGGTTGGCGGTTCGAATCCCTGCGACAGGGTGAGCTCCTGTTGATCGGTCCCTGCTCCTGCCAACCTAGCAGTTCGAAAGCACGTCAAAGTGCAAGTAGATAAATAGGTACCACTCTGGCGGGAAGGTAAACTCTGTTTCCATGCTCTGCTCTGGTTCGCCAGAAGCAGCTTAGTCATGCTGGCCACATGACCCGGAAGCTGTACGCCGGCTCCCTCGGCCAATAAAGTGAGATCAGCACTGCAACCCCAAAGTCGGCCATGACTGGACCTAATGGTCAGGGGTCCCTTTACCTTTACGTTGACTTAGTTGGCTACAGCCCATTGTCATATGTTTAGCCTACAGTTTGATTTAAAATAGTGACCTGAGTTGAGACCTGAGTTGACCCAACAAGCTTCACACCCTCTGCCTCTTCCTTTTAAAGGGGGGGGGGCGGCGGGCAGAAGCATTAGCGTGGCAAACAGCAGCCACCTCTACTCCAGGCTAGCAAATGGGTGCTTCTGCAAGTGGGCTGGGCTTGTGAGGTTTGTACATGGCAACACTGGCATCTCTGTGTCCTTGGTGCTGGAGGTGCCAGCTCTGTATCCAACTCACTCTCCTGAACCTCTCCTGGAGGAGGCTGCTTAGTAAAAGGAGTAACAGGAGGGGCTGCCAACTGTGACCCTTTAGAGGTACCTGGCTAGAGGTATCATAGGGGCAGGATACCTCTCTGACAACCTGCTTGAACCTTCCCCAGGATCCAGCTCCTGAGTCTGATCACTCGCCACGTCTTCTAACTCAGACATTTTTTGAGGCACCAGTCTTGTCAACCCCATCCTGCTCGGGCCCTCCTCTGCGCTGTCTAGCTCCAACTCCACAATCTCTTCTTCCATCTGCCAAGATCCCCACTCCAAGGGATCTCCACGGGACTCATGACACTAACTGCAGATCAGAGCCGGGTCTGAGCAGCATATGATGAAGTAAATGGCAACTAATTACCCAGCACATTTCTGTGGGAACGAAACATTATTCCCCCTTCCCATTATGGTAGAAACAAAAAAATGACATAAGGTGTGTGATCAAAGCTTTCAAACACAGGTTCATTAACAAGACGTTAGCTCAAAATATCACAGTTACAAGCAGCAAATTGTTGCCGCTCCCATTTAAATTTCTGGTTTTTAAGCTGTCAGTAACACACACACAAACCCCTCACCCCTGCCAAACTAATATTGTTTCTTCAAACCTTCAAGGAGTTGGACCCAGATCCAAGCCCCAAACCCTTCCCCCCACATAGCTGAAGCTGTGCATCAGGGGACACAGATGAACCTGCCAACCATGGTTTATGTAAACACATTTACATAATCTCAAACTCAAACATAATGGAAGATGAATACATGAATAACCTACAGAGAGTTATAGATTTGCAAAGCAATTAAATCAATTTTCTCTGTAAACTTCCATTGTCAAGTTGCAGATCTAAGGAGCATGTCCATGTTGAATTCGAACTATTCATACATATGTTAAATTGTTTCGTCTCTGAAGACTGTATATGTTTACTCTAATAGTAATACAGCTTCCACAGTACTCAAGAGTTGTTGTTTCTATGAGTTCAGATTTTAGCCATATTTCACACAACACACCAAGTTCAGGGAAAGATACTACTACTACTACTACTACTACTACTACTACTACTACTACTCATCCAAGGATCACAGGATGGTTTACAATATAAAAACACAATAATACATAACATGGTAACAAATAATAATAATAATAATAATAATAAAAATCACAATACTCCCCGATACACATGAATGAATGTATGGAGAGGATGGGGTCTAGATCATGCTCACTGGCTGACTGATTTTCTTGGGAGCTGACACTGCCTTTCTCAGGCATCCAAATGATACAAACTGTTTGAACATGTGAAGACAGATTGATTGTTAAAGCACTCTGAGAATTGTAGTTCTGTGAGAGGAATAGGGGTCTCCTAACAACTCTCCATATCCTTAACAAACTACAGCTCCCAGAATTCTTTGGGGGAAGCCAAGACCATTTAAAGTAGGGCCATAGTGCTTTAAATGCATAGTGTGAATGTCTGCTTCAAAGAGAGAAATCATAAGAAGGGAGAACAGGAGACACAGAGAACTTCTTCTTGCCCATCAGTATCTGATCTGCAGATTAAACAGGCACACGTTCCATTGGCCAGTCTTCCTTCTGTCCAGCAAGAGGCATTTTTGACTGAATTTTAGCAATTAATCATGTCTAAGTGTGCACCAATACATATAAATTAGCATACAGAACTTTCATGCAAATCTGTATCTACTTTAGTTGTCTTTTGTGTGTGGGGTGTGTATGTGATGCGCTTCCTATTTTTTGGTGCTGTGTAAGATGAAGATCTCTCCCATCAGTTTTCCAGCTACCCTATATAAAAATGGCCAGAACCTAGATTATTTACACTGGGATGGTGTACTCATAAAGGTGTAATGCTTGCAGCACAATTAGGGAGGCTGGAGAGTTGGAAACAGAAATGGGAACCAAAATTGACAGAATTGGCATATTCATCTGAGGTCAGGGATGGAAATCACACAAGGGAATATGAACGATATTCACCGCCCTTGTTCTTTTAGTCTGCAAATAGCATACGAACAACTATGTTATTTTTGGTGTTTTCAATGCTTCCCTTCCACCAAAAAGCATTGAAATCAATCACATGATTAATGATGTTCGTTTCAGTCTTAGTGGATAGTGAGATGGAAAACATAGATTTTAGCAGAAGCCGAACTGTAGCAGAACGGAAGCAGCAGTGATTGGGATGAACACAGGATGGGATGGAGGTTGCTCACGTGCCTAAGCACAATCATATAAATGTTTACTCAAAAGTAACTCCCACAGAAGGGACATGGGTGGTGCTGTGGGTTAAACCACAGAGCCTAGGACTTGCTGATCAGAAGGTCGGCGGTTCGAATCCCCACGACGGGGTGAGCTCCCGTTGCTCAGTCCCTGCTCCTGCCAACCTAGCAGTTTGAAAGCACGTCAAACTGCAAGTAGATAAATAGGTACCGCTCTGGCGGGAAAGTAAACGGTGTTTCTGTGCGCTGCTCTGGTTCACCAGAAGCGGCTTAGTCATGCAGGCCACATGACCCGGAAGCTGTATGCCAGCTCCCTTGGCCAATAAAGCGAGATGAGCGACGCAACCCCAGAGTCGGCCACGACTGGACCTAATGGTCAGGGGTCCCTTTTCCTTTTTAACTCCCACAGAGCTCAGGACTTGCTGAGGACTTGCTCTCAGATAAATGTGCGTAGGATTGTGGCTTCAAAGTGTCTATTTTTGCCACTAATAAATAGCACCAGATATTTCATTTACTGATTGCATTTGCATGCCACCGTTCCTCCAAGGAGTTCAAGGTACCATCCATGGTCCTCTCCTCGAGATTTCGTTATCACAACAAGCTTGTGAGGTGGGTTGAACTGGGAGACGGCAATTGGCCTGTGTGGTTTATTGAATCCTGATCTTTCAGGTTTAGTCATCTAAGGTTTAGCCAGCATTGTCCGCACTGACCAGCAGCAACTCTCCCAGATATCAAGCAGAAGATCTTCCCAATCACCTGCTAGTTGAATTCTTTTTGACAGGGGAGACTGGGAATTGAACCAGCAACCCGTGGCGTACAAAACAGCTGCTCTACCCCCAAGTTATTGTCTTGGCAAGGAGATCAGAATTCTTGTTTTCTAATGTTTGCTACCGAAAAATTCAGAAGAGCAGGGGCTGGGGGGGGGGGGAGAGTGGCAATCTTATACATTTCTTAGACCTGAACTTGAAGGTCTCTGCAGATCATTTGCTCTCCTTCAATATTGGCGCTCTGAACCCTCTTGCAGGCATCCTAATATAATGGAGCGATACATCTATGTACTTTATTCTCCTTTCGCTGTGCTAGGTTTGTTTGGGGGGGGGGGTTAACCCCCAAAATGTGGAAGATTGGAGAGCTGGAAAAAGGCCGGGTTCAATCTTATGTGCAATCGTTAATTTTCTTTCTTATGGGGGGTGCGGGGGGTGGAAATCCCTGTGTCAGTACTGTGCTAACACTGCATCTTTTAACATCCCTCCGATCGCTTTAGGCCAAGCGAGCATTAATAAAACAAACTGACTTGAACAGATGCAAGGCAGTCACAAAACAGGGGGAGGCAAGTCTCTGTACTGATCCCCAAAGCTTCTTTGTTTTTGTTTTTTTTTATTTCTGCTCGTTCTTCCCCTTAGAAAAAAAAATGCTTCAATTAAATTTCGGCTCAAATGCATGAAAGCATCTAGAGGGAAAGTATTATTTAGTTTACTGATGCAGTGATGTGCTTCTCCCAGATTGTAGCTCTGCTACAAAGGGGTTCACAACTTAAATTACTCCAAGGGCCACTTTTTCATTTTTATTAATGCAGGAGGGTGGCATTGCTATGGTTACCAGGGGGAAAGCAACCTTTTTTGGTTGCAATTTTTAGCTCTGCATTATGTTTTAACTAACACACACACACACACACACACACACACACACTGGGATAACAAATCTACTCTGTACCCCCAGTGAACAGATGCACCTTAATCTCTCAGCTGCCCCCTCCTATTTCTCCACCCCAAAGGTTGCTCTGCCCTTTCCTTCTTTAGTCTACACAAAGTGATATCTTCTGTCACTGAACCCCATAACAGCTCGATCCAGCTGTTCTTTTCCATGGTTCTGCCATGGAATGTCTCCACTAAGGGAGGGGAAATTGATCTAACTGATCTTAAAGGTGGGCCAATGAGCAATGCCTCTGATGCTGATTCTAAGGAACTTATGGGTTCAACAGGAGGAAGAGGAGAAGAAGGAGCTGGCCATTGAAGCCACACTGCGCTTGGCTCAATGCTCAGTGCCAAAAAGGATTGGACCCCCAGGAGTTGGCGCCCCTGACTCTGAGAATTGTAGTTCTGTGAGGCGGAATAGGATTCTGCTAACAAGTCTCAGCACTACACTTCCCAGAATACTTTGAGAGAAGCCATGACTGTTTAAAGTGGCATCATACTGCTGCGAATAACATGATCCCAGACTATTGCATCTGGTCAACTTGCTTTGTGTTATGTGGCTGTTGCTTCTCCTCCTATTTATTATTACTAATAGTAGTATTGGCATTAATATTATTATTTACTATTTGCTGTGTTCAACTGTGTTCTTTTTTATGGTTTTATCATTTTATGCTAACATTATTTTTGAATAAGATTTGTAATCTACAGGCTCATTCATTCATTCATTCCCTGCCTTTTTCACTGTTGGGATTCAAAGCGGCTTACAGATAAAAACAAGAACTGCTAACAACAGAGAAAGGAATTTTTTTTTATTATTATTCCATTTTTTAAAAAAGCATTGACAGAATTTCAACTATACAGGCAAATCTCAACTTACAGTAGGGTTACATTCCAGGGACTGCGTGTAAATCCAAATTGCCTGTAGCCAAAACACATTGGGTTCAATGGTCGGTGGGATTGCCAAAGTCCTTTTTCCTGGGCACCTGCTCTCTTTAAAAAAAATATTTGGGGAAATTTGCCAATCACATAAAGCTGACCACACACAAGTTAAATGTGGCCAAGTTGCAAGTTACCTTTATGCATATATAAAATCTAATAAAGCCATGCAAATAACTACAATAAAAACAACACACAACCAGCTCTTTCATTAAAATCAGTCAGTTCCCCAAAGCCTGCTGGTTTTATTTTTATAATCTTAATTTTTATTAGATTTTTCAAAGCTTTTAACAAATTTACTGCATGTACAATATATCATTCACTTATATTTTTTTCTTATTTTCTTCTTTATTTATTGAAGCAGTGACAGGCAGTGGAGGTGGGTCAATTTGTGTGAATGGGGCATTGTCCCACCAAGCTCAGTGTGCCCTTAGCCAAACCCCAACTCTTTACTTATAAGTAGTCTTGGGGGCAGATGCCACTAGTTCTCAGCCTTCTCCTCCTTAGTCTTTATGTTCCCTTCATAGAACTTAGCTGGAAAGAGAATGGGAGCAAAACCAGAATTAGTTGGCTCTGTGTATCATCAGTTCTGGCCCTACCAGTCATTGGCTGTAGCGCCATCTGCTGTTGGCCTCCCTGCTTTCTGCTCTACCAGTCCCAATGAGCACCAGCCTCCACTGATGAAAGGATCTTATAGTCAAAAGGTGAGGTGGGTCAAACATACTTTAAAGAAATTGATATATTGTGGTCCAGAAGTCAGCCCCTTTGGTTCTCTAGTCTTATGAACCTTCCATTTAGCCTGACAAGCTGTTTTCCCCTTGCTTTGACATGATAAATTTCTACAGGCCTCGATCAGGCATCTTTTTTTTTTTTAATCTGGCGAAATCAATTACAAACCTTGCAAGCTGCAATTACCTTGGGAACTCCTGAAAAACTAATTAGTACAAGTCCTAACAAGTTATACCTTTCCTTTAGACTTTTATGGAGAAAGAGAAGGAAATGTGAACTCAGAAAAAGGAAGCTTATCAGGGAAATAGTCATCACAAACAGAATCTTGGAGACAACTATTAATGGTTTCACTGTAATAAACGGTGTTTATTTATAGGTTGTTTGCCACAGCTCTGAACCAGGAATCTATACACATGGGCTGATGATGATGAATGCTTTGCAGAGAGGAGCAATCATTGGATGAGGTGCTATGATGTCATGGGATGTTCATAAACTTATTCATTGATAAGGGGGACTTGTGTTGGATATAGGAAGCAGATACAGGGGAAATATCTGAAAGGGACTGAAAGCCTGCATGGTGGCCACCCTCTTTTAAATTGATCTCTACACTTGTTAAGAAGCAATCACTTAAATTAATCAGACTCCAGTGCATTTATGTCATATTTGTTGATTGGTTTCTTCTCTTGGTTGGTGGAGGTGTTCTACTAATGGACCTTATATTCACTTTTGATGGGAGTTTCAAGCCATAAGCAAATTTTGGGATGATGTTTTATACTGAGTTATTAAAATTCTGAATATTACAGTGGTTAAAGGCCACAGTTTGGTCTTGCTATCATTATTCTGAGGAGCAAGTAAAGATACGTATTTTCAAGCCATTAATAATCCATTTCCTGTCTGGTTGGAGATTGCATTCTTATGGAGAAGAGAACATTTGTTAACTACACAGAGCTGGTACAGTAGGGTTTTTGGGATGCGGGTAGCACTGTGGTCTAAACTACTGAGCCTTTTGTGCTTGCTGATTGGAAGGTCAGCGGTTCAAATCCATGTGACGGGCTGAGCTCCTGTTGCTCTGTCCCAGCTTCTGCCAGCCTAGCAGTGTAAGTAGGTACTGCTGTGGCGTGAAGGTAAACGGCATTTCCGTGTGCTCTGGTACGTGTCATGGTGTCCTGTCATGTCAGAAGTGGTTTAGTCATGTTGGTCACATGACCCAGAAAGCTGTCTGTGGACAAACACCGGTTCCCTTAGCCTGAAAAGCAAGACGATCGCCACACACCATAGTCGCCTTTCATTGGACTTAATCATCCAGGGGTCCTTTACCTTTACTACTATAGGGTTTGCAAGATGGCACTTGTAGACAAACTAAAACAACATTGCAGAGTAGACAGAGGTGATATTCAACAAGATAAATTTTATGATAACCAGTTACCTTTCCTTCCTTTCATTAATTTCTCACCAGAAGAACCGAGAATACCCCCCTTTTGGGGGGCATATGCTATCCTGAACTTTTCTCAATATTCCACATTTTCTTTAATTAGACATCATGTCACTGACTATTGCGAAGATTTAAAGGACATTGTTGTTAACTTTGTAAGTCTGCTGTACGTTTGGCATTTATAGATATATTCTTTACAAAGTGTGTAATGAGGACACACAAGGTTCATTTATGTATTTCTTTCTCTCAGTGTGATCATTGAAATGTTTGGCTTGTTTTATATTGGTTTGCTTATTTTAATGTTTTGTCTGAAATAAAAAAGAAAGAATAAAAAAGAATGTTCACAAACATTACAACTTACTTGTAGAAAGCTGCCAGCAATATAATATATCACTAGGAAACAATGCAGATTGTGAGGGAATTGAAACGTTGATTTGGCTGAGGGAAACCTTATCGAGACTCCTCCATGGCTGTTGTTCTGGGCTGTTCCTGAGTTTCTGGGGACTGCAGCTCATCCTGAAGTACGTAGTTCTTCATCAGAAGAAGAAGAGGGAGTGCTATCTGTAGCTCAATGGTAGAGCATCGGCCTTGCACAGGTTCAATCCCTGGAGTCTCTAGGTAGTGCAGGAAGGAAAACTATGGAGAGCCACTACCGGTCCGTGTAGACAATGCTGAGCAAGATATTCTGATGCACAAATTCAGAAGAGCATCGAAGCTTGAGAGCTTAGCGTACATAGCATGAACTGAATGTTTATGCCAGCATTTAACATAAAAGAGCCTTTTCTAGAAGAGTGAGAGAGATGGGGGAGGGGGTGTTTGACTTAGGAATAAATAACAGCCCCAATGGGTCTGTCTTTTCTCTTGTTTTTGGTTATGTCAGCAGGAACGCGGGGCTCCTACTCATACAAAGCAGCCTTTCAAGAACACAAGCAAACAAACAAATATGCGCACACACATACATACAAAGCAGAACTAATTAAGATCAAGTCATCTCTCAATAAATATGCAAATTAAAAATCAAAACAAAGGATTTCTATTTATCACATCATAAAGTTGCAAATTGCTGCTGAGGCTCCCATAGACCTCACTAGATGGGGGTTATGGGACAGTAGGCGTTAAATGTGCAGCGGGGCAATAAATTCCTATGTATCTGTGTGCATTGCTTGAATGTGGTTTTATTTCATTTTCCTGCTGAGCAAGGGCTCCCTAGCTACACACACACACACACACACACACACACACACAGAGCAATCTCAGCTTTCCCAATTTTGTATTGGAAACCTGAATCCAAAACAGAGAGGATGTTCAGCTTGAACTACTGTATTGGGGCTTTCTCCAGAAGTTCAGGCCACAGTAACACACTGATGCTTGGCCAAAGCAGCTACCAGATTTCTTCTAAAACAAGATCATAGAATCATAGAATTGAATCATGCAGAAATGTGGAGAACTGATTAGAAAAATGAGAATTCAAAACTGACAGATGTGTCAATTTCTGGACATTCTATCAGTCCCCTCCCACATACAAACATGTGCTGTGATGCCTTATCAAGTGTCTTGCTGCCTGCATTCAATTCTCTTTATCTCTCTCTTTGCAATTCTGTGGCAGAAGCAGCAGCAGCAATGGCAACCTGGAGACAGACGATGAACTTCCCTTTGGGGATGAAGTGGATTATAACACAGACAGCTGCTCTGACCAGGAAGGAGACTTTTCGGAACTGGACAAAGAGATCTAGGAGTATTGCTCCAGGGCTGAAGGAGTCAAAGAAGAATCAGAAGCCAATAGAGGAAAGATGTATGACACTGACACACACACACACACACACACTTCATATGGAGGACTTTCTACATCTTGAGTCAGCCCAAGCAGCCAGCTTCTCCCATTGCTGTCAACAATGCTTGGGGTCTTCAGCGGACTGGAGAGCAGGCCCAAGCCATCAGTCCTCAAGCAATGAGCCGGCAGCTCACAGCTTGCATCTGCTTCTTATGTGGTGACAGTTCCAATCCCAGATGTCTTGCCCTGTTTGCACTTCCAAAATAGACCTCTCTGTTCTTCATTTTGCTATTGAAACTATTATCTAGATTCCATAGAAAGAGGGAGAGATTCCTTGTAATGTACTGATATATCTCTATAGCAATGTGTGAGCACCAGTTAGCCAAAAGTGGAGGATGCATGACGGATGGCGCTTTTCTTTTGCAGTGTTTTCTGCTCAATAGTTTGTTTTTCTGTCTTCTCTCTCTCACACACACTCATACAGTTTTATTGACTGAGCTGGTGGAGGAACTCTTCTTGAGCATAAGGGTAAAGATTTTCAACTGACCTTTTCTTATCCCAGTGCACAAAGGCAACAGTATCAGACCCAGTTCTAATTCCACTGGGAGTCCAGCCAGGTGGACCAGAGCTAAGTATAAGGGAGCTACATGTCCTACCTTTACAGAGCAGAGTCCCCTTTTGGAAGGAGTCCTCTTCTTGAAGGGCTGCCTAGTCCACATTTGGCTTAAACATAAATAACCCTGAGAAGGGAGAGCAACAGGGGCCTTGACATTGCCCATCAACATTTAGGAGCATCCGGAAAACAGACTGAGCAGGCAGTTCACCTGTCCATCCTCTCCCCCACTATGGTGAGATACATTTCTGTTTAAGTTAGCTTTGGCATTTATTTCTCAGGCTAGGGTGATCATAAGTCCATCTAAACAGAGAGCAGTCCTCTCTTTTAAACGCTTTCAGGAGACAGCCCTCCACTGGAAGATGTTAATTGTTTGAAGGACTGACTCATCCAAGTTCAGTTTAAATATCAAGACTGGAGATCAGGAAGACCATTAAAATTGCCCTCGACGTTGAGACTGATCAGGCAGGTACATGGACCACCTGGAGTCACAATCTTCCCCACTAGGATGAGATGTATTTTTTTGCTCTATTTAAATTATAGCAGTTATTTATAGATTTGCAGCTATATGTATAAAAGAGTGTTTGCAATTCAGTTGTCCGTTTCATCCTCTTTTTTGACGATATATGTAAGAGGTGCTGTGAGGTCAGGCAAAGGGCCAGCAGAGCTGGAAGCTGGAGCTAAGCTGCGGTATTTATCATTACTTGTTTATTCATCATTACTCATTTGCTTTGGCACACCCCCACTCCACCGGGGCTCCAGAACATGCCAAATTTGGCGATGATTTCTCAAGAGGTGCCTGAGCGCACAAAAACCAGACAGACAACTTCCCAAAATTCCTAGGAAATGCCATTTGAGGAGCGAACCACCTGGTGACGTCCTTATCTCTGCATGTGCCAGCTCCTCCTGGTTCCATCAGTCCTTGTTCTGAACCTCCACCATTTGAGAGCCTTCCTCCTACTAGGAAGGCACTAAGGAAAACATCAACCCGAGAACATCAGTTGCTTAGCGCCTCTCAGCCTGCTCACTGGTACATTAGAATTCATGGAGGACGGTTCCTCCTTTTCCTCCGGGGTTAGCTGTAAATGGGATTGACTTATTCCCCCCTCTGTGTCATGAAAATGTTTAAAATGTAATAAAATAATAATAAAGAGAGGGGGGGATTGTGTGGCAGTACAAGAGTACCACAGGCAATGGCTGTGCTGTTCTTGGCCTTTCTAATGTTTCCCGGGTCAAAGTCAGTGCTCCGAGCCCTGCTCGGTGTATAGAATGGGATGTAAAAATGTCATTTATTATATTATCTTTACTGTCAGACAGCTTCCTTGAGCAGCAAGGAAGTGGGGCAGATGCTAAGCAGTGGAGGGTGCTGTGCATTTCTATGCAGCTCTTCCCCTGGCTACATTTAGGCTGAGGCACTCAAAATTGTGGTGGACTAAAGGATAACGCTTAGCAAGGCTACGGGTACATTCAGATGCGGAGAGTGTTGTGTTAGTTTTCCTGATTATAATGCTAGTGCTTCTGCCCTGTTTTCTAATGTTCCTTTCACACCGCAGTACATTTTGTGTTATGGAACTGTGGCTTTTTGACCAATATACCTGCATGCCACACTAAATTCCATTCACACCTGTGGGTGTGCTATGATACAACAACAAAGATCATTGGGCAACATCAATACTTACCCCGCCCTTTCTGCACCCGCACACTCCCCCCCCCCCATGATTTCCAAGAAAGAACAATATGCCAGTACACTGCCCCAAACTTAGTCACTTTTCTCCCACAATTTTCTGGACAAAGGGGGCCGAAATTGTAACACACACACACACACCCTTGCTGGAATCAAATGACATGGAAATGAGCACTAAATAGTTTTCTGAAGTTGGCCCAGGGCCATCTTACCCATAGGTGCTAGGAGTGTGGGGCATCTGGGCACCAGGCTCTCAGGATGCCAGGCTGAGAGTCGGGGGCTGAGATTTGGAGTCCGGGGATTGAAGAGCCAGGCTAGCCAACAGGTGCTGCTAAGCAGACCAGAGTCCGTCGGAACGACGCAAGTTTTTCTGCTGCGGGTGCAGAGGCTGCCAGCTGGGAAGCTGCTCACATGAGACTTCCCTCCCAAGCCTCTATGGGGATTGCTCTCCTACTTCCACCTGCAGTGGCATGGGAGAGAGTTGCGTGCTCCCCCCCAAAAAGCTCAAGAACTTTGGCCTGCCCTCCCCCAAAAAAGGGGCACTGGGCAGTTTTTTGCACCCCGGCACTGCATATGCTAAAGAATGCCCTGAGTTGGCCTTTGTGTTATGTGAAAGCTCAATAATAATGCAGAAAGTAACTGTTAGGGGAAGGTTGAGGAAATTGAATAAAGTGCTGTGTGAATGCAGCCTGTATGAAAAGCAGAATTGAGCTGAAACCATCTACCCTTTGTCTGGCCATTCATTTTTTGTGGGGAGGGCATTTTTTCAGTACTGTCTGAAAACCATATTTTCCTGTTTCATTTACACCGGCCTCACATTTATCACAGCCCAGTCAAAGGCTTTTTTGAAACAGCTGATGGGCAAATTCATTTGACCTGAGAGCCACATTCCCCTTTGCCAGCCCTCCAGGGGCCAAGTACCAATGGTGTGTGTCTGACCAACAGTGGATGTGGCCAGTCTACGCTTTCATTACTTTACCCACTTACTCACACATGTAAGGACACACAAACCCCTTTTCTAAACTGATCCATGCAGATCAGCTGAGGAAAGAATTATTGCTCCTGCTCCTGCCCTGCCATGGAACACTGTCATCCATATCAAGCTGCTGGCCCAGGTCGAGGGGTCTTCTGTTGCATCTGGTAACTCTAAAAGTGAGGAATTAACAGGAGATGACATCCCAAAAGGATCTTAGAAAAAGCGGATCTCTCTCTCACTGGCATACAAGCACCATCCTTTGGTTTGGAATGTAATCTGCGTCTCCATCACCCATCTGGCCCCTAGAGGTCAGGAGAGGACCTCTGTTGTGGCTCCTGCCAGGGTTCTCCGGCAATTAGCATTCTCCCTGAGTCATGGTAATTAAGCAGAACTAGGCTCTGCGCGGAGGAACGGAAATGCATTGACTGAAATGAGACAGAGTGTAAAACAATTTGAGATTAACTCCCAGCTTGTTTATCCATTCGCATTTGTGATTCTGAGAGGGTGTCTACACCCCTCCTGGCCCCCAGAATAGGAGCTTTCACCACAGCAACCAGGGTGCCACCCTTCCTGCAGGACAGAGAGCTTTGGTTCCTCCCATCATCTGAGGAAGGTGGGAATTCTGGCAGAAACAGCTTCATTCCCACAGTGCTGGCAGCAGCAGCAGCATCTTAGGATGGTCTCCTCTCTGCACAAGGCACAGTTGTTCCCTACCTTTCTCAGCCCTTGGAACTCTCCCCAGGCCAAACCCTTTGATGGTCCTGCTCTGCACCCCCCTTGTATGCTTTTGCATGGCTGGAATGTGCCCTTGAATGTCAATAAGGCAGTTTGCTGGGCTGGAGGGAATACAGCCCAGTGGTACCTCTGATTGCGAACAGGATCCGTTCAGGAGGCCCATTTGCAACATGAAAAGAGTGCAACCTGCAGCGGCACATCTGCGCATGCGCGGGTTGCGATTTGCTGCTTCTGCTCATGCATGTGACATCATTTTGTGCTTCTGCGCATGCGCGAGTGGCGAAACCCTGAAGTAACCCTTTCCGGTACTTCCGGGTCACCACGGGACATAACCTGAAAGAACGTAACATGAAGCGGACGTAACATGAGGTATGACTGTAGAAGGATGTATGACGGTTCAAAGGAACATTGATTGCTCCACCCAGGGCTTTTTCCAGCTGGAACTCAGTGGAACTCAGTTCTGGCACCTCTCAAGTGAGTTCCAGCACCTCTCAGGTGGACACCATTGCAATCTGAAGAGAATGAGGGAGGCGTTCATGGTGAGTTCTGGCACCTCTTTTTTTTTGGGGGGGGGAATAGCAGTGGTTCCACCTACTTTTGCTTCTGGCCACATTCACCTCTGGCATATGGCCCCTGGGAGATTGCCTATAAGGAAATGTGGCCCTCAGGCTGGAAAAAAAGTTCCCTCCTCCTCCTCTACTGGTCCAATACCACCCCAGACTGAACTGAAACACTAAGTGAGGCAACAACAGCCATCAGTACCTCTGGATCTCACCCCTGATGTGATAGGTAAGGTGGCAGTAGCTGCAGGAACCTAGTATATGATTCTTTTTGTGTGTGAGAGAAAAAGAATACAAATTTTCATGCACATATTTTTTTAAATTTTTTTTTAAGATTGATGCAGAAACAGAATGGAATGGACCTATGAATGGGGCTGTGAATAGCCCATCTCCTCTAAATTGGGGTCCAATCTGGTACCTTGGGACACCCTGGTTTCAACTCAGGGTGATTTGGGGCAGCTTCAACCCAATCGAACTGAATCCTGGGTGAACCCAAATTGGTCCCATTCCACTCAGGATCCAGTAAACCCATCTGCTTACAATGAACCCATATGCAAAATAGACATGGGCTGTGGTCTATCCCTACTTGGTAGTTCATGGGTGGACAAGGGAGTAGTATAAGGAGCAAAAGTTCTCATCAAGTTACGCAGAGAGCACCCTAAGTCCTCAGCCTGGAACACTGACCATGAGATGCCATCCTTCTGGAGTCATGGCAGTCCACATTGTGCTGCATGCATCCTGCATGGACCTTTTAATTGTCTGCATTATCTCCACTAGTAGCCCTGCTGTGTACAGGACTGGCCGATCAGCACACCCACCCACAAGTCATGTTGCTGATGGAATACCCCCTTCCCAGAAGGGCCAGCATCTTCCATCATACCCAAGGGGGCAGGCTAGATTAGAAGGTGGAAAATGGAGTGTGTGGCACACACAGCTTTGTCCTACAACACCTTGATGCTACATTACCCACCTGCAAGCACCTGCCATGTAAGGCAGGCTCCTTGTTCTCCCCAATAGGAGAGTTGGCAGTAGGACAGCTACCATCCATTCACTCTTAGTGAGAAGGGTATTAGAGGCAGAGTCCTCATTCTTGAGACTGGCTGTATTTCATTCTCCCCCACTCTCATCCTCAGAAGAAGTGTCACCTTCAATAGATAGGAATCTGCCTTATATTGAGTCAGACCATTGGCCCATCTAGCTCAGTATACAGTGGTGCCTCGCAAGACGAAATAAATTCGTTCTGCGAGTTTTTTCGTTCTGCGAGTTTTTTCGTCTTGCGAAGCACGGTTTCCCATAGGAAATGCATTGACGGATTCCCATAGGAATGAATTGACAGTTTTAAGAAAAAGGCGAAAGACGTTTTTGTCTTGCAAAGCAAGCCCATGGGGAAATTCGTCTTGCGAAGCAACTCAAAAAACAAAAAACTCTTTCGTCTTGCGAGTTTTTCATCTTGCGAGGCATTCGTCTTGCGAGGTACCACTGTAATAATAATTTATTATTACGGTCGGAGACCAGCTTGTAAAACACATAATGGGAGTGTGCTCCCAAAAGCAAAGCAGACATTTAAAACAATGTACAGCAATGGTTTACATGTTAAAAAATGTGCTAAATACATAAACACATAAAATCTTTGGGGAAAACTACCATAGAAAATTGGCCCAGAGTCACCCGTGGATCTGAGTATGGGGATTTTCTTGACGGACTAATTTGTATTGGGGGATGGTCTGCACCTACAGATCCGTAGACAGAATCTGGCGGCCGTCCGGGTCGTCTTATGATCTTTACCTAAAAGGAGAAGATGGAATTTGTGTTTTTCCTGGAGGTCAGCAAGCCTCTTCAGCAAGTATCTAGCTCAGTATTGTCTGCTGGCAGCAGCTCTCCAGAATTTCAGGCAGCAGCCTCTTTTAATCCTACCTGGAGTCTGGAATTGAACCAGGGACTTCTGCCTGAAAGCCAGATGCTCTGCAACTGAGCTATAGCCCTTCCTAACCTACAGTGAGATACTCCTAACTATGTCAGATAACATCTAAGGTGATTCTCACTACAACACCCTCTGCTCAAGGCGATGCTTTCTTGCCTGCCTTCCCAGTTACTGAAAGTGGTCCTGTGTCAGCCTGATTCTATCATGCCCATATGCCACAGCAAAAACCCAAGATGTACAGCATCCTCTCCAATCTGCTTCATCCTGAATTTTCTCCTCGCCCTTCTTGCAGATATTAGCAAAATTGCGGCAGTCTAATTAGGTGCCAGCCAGTGACCTTTCCACAGCTTGAAGCCGTTTCCTTTGATGCCCTCCTAAGCTTTGGGTGAAATTGTCTTTAGAAAAAGCTCTCTGAGGTTGGAGCTCAAAACAAATAATTAACAATAAGAAAGAGAGAGGGAGAGAATAAGATTAAAAGACATTGAAATCAGTTATGTGGAGGTCTGGCCCTATTGGGTCTTGATGAAAAAAGAAATCAGCTTCATTTAGTTCCAGGAGGCAGCTTGATAAATTAGCCCAATTCAGATAGTATAAGGAGAGCCATGCTAGATCAGACTAACACCCTAATCTAGTCCAACATCCTGTTTCTCACAGTAGCCAATCAGATGCTTCCTGGATGTCCAGAAATGGGGTATGAAAGCAACAGCCCTCCCTAAGAGAGAGAGACAGAGAGACAGAGACGGAGAGGATTTGAAAACAGTGTCCTGGGACCATGGCACAGACTTGCCAGGCAAAGAACAGACATAAGAAGAGCCTGCTGAAGCCCTCTTCAGCCCATTGGCCCATCTAGTTCACCATCCTATGACCATCTAGATGACTGCAGGAAACCCCCAAGGAGAACCCAAGCACTAGAGCACTCTCCCTTCCTGTGGTTTCCTGCAACTGTTATTCAAAAGCATTACTGCCTCCAACCAGCATCTTCAAGTAGGGCACCTGCCTGAAAATCTTGACAGCCACTACCAGTCAGTGTAGACCAATGATCTTCAACTTTAGGTCCCCAGATGTTGCTGGATTTATAACTCCCATTGTCCCCAGCCAACTTAGCCAATAGTCAGCAATGATGGACATTTTAGTCCAACAACATCTGGGAACACAAGGCTAAATAACACAGTTGTAGACAGTGCCATTGATCCTTCTAACTTAGTACTGTCTACATTGGTGTTACTTAACCTTTTCTTCCCAGATGTTGCTGGATGAAAACATCCATCACCCCTGACTATTAGCTAAGCTGGCTGAGGATGGGGGTTGTAGTCATGCAACATCTGGGAACACAAGTTTAAATAGATGTAGACAGTACCGAGCTAGATGAATCAATGGGCTGACTCTGTATAAGGCAGCCTCCTACATTCATAGTTTCCAAATGAAAAAGCCGAACTTTTGAAGACTTTCTTCCCCATTGTAAACCTTTGACCTGCCTAATATCTGGGAGTAAGGGTCAGATCCTGAGTCCTTTGCACCTGGGCTCCAGTCTCTTCCTGTCACTGCTGTCCCAGCAATGCTGACAGCTGTCTGTAACAGGTGCTACCCCACATGAATTGAAAACAGACATTTGATGCTCCAATATTAAAATATCATTTTGGCTGTAGATCCCATTCATTTTAGTGGAATATATTTTCCTAGTACATGTGCTTAGGGGTGTGTGTGTGTGCATGTGCAAGAGAGAGAGCGAGAGAGAGCACACAAGCCATAGACTAATTAGAAATGACAATGAAGGAACTGCTGCCATCACCTCTTCCCAGCACCTGGCTGCCAAAAACTGCCGACACAAGAGTTGTTCGGGAAGTATATGTGTCCCCAAGCCAGGCTCCTCTCTTTCCTTCGCTGCTCAGTTCTCCCCACCTGGCGCACAAGGCTATTCCTCATTTCACGGGTGCAAATTGATGCTTTCAGCATTTCAGATGAAAGGGGCAGGAGAAGGGGTAAATTACTCTGATGTGCAAAAGGGCTGCCGAGCCGTTCCATTTTTAAAATATATATAGGTCGCTCATCAATTTAACGGTGTATATTGACTATGTTAACTGTCCATAAGATGGTTTTTGTGCTTTGGCTTAATAGCGAAGTATAATTTTTTTAAAGTCAGCTTCCCCTTGCCAATCTCTTATCAAGCTGAGTTTTTTTTTAAAAAAATAATAAATACACGGGGAAAGGTCTCTACTTTGGCAGGCAATGTAGTGAAAGCGAAGGGGAAATGGAAGTTGTTGACCAGTGGACCACCACCCTTCATGGGTGGCATAAGCGACCTGGTGTGTGGGTATCCATGTGTGGAGAAAACTCAGCTCCAGCCCCCCCTCGACTTACTATCTGGTCCCCAAGGCTCCCCCCAGACCACAAAACTCATTAGTCCTGCCAAGTGCCTTTGGCTAGCTAGAATGTGCCACTGAAGTGTGATAATGCCTTTGTTTGCCAGACTGGGAGATGAAAGTGTGCCTGTGTAGAAACCTCTGAACTTTAAATGTCTGATGATATAAATTATTAGATAGAAGAATGTCTCTTTGTGATAGCTAATTACTGGAAGAGAGCTTCTTGACACAGTTTGGAATGGGAAACCTATCAGAGCTTGGGGAAGCTGACATCATCTCCTCCAACCACCTCAGTGATGCTGCAGTGTGCATGTGAAGAAACAGAGGATTAAGGCAGGTGGGGAACCTCCAGGCAGCAAGTCTAATTAGGCCTGCCAGAAGTCTCCATTTTGCGCCATGATGCAGTTTCCAACAAGCCACTCACATCTTCCTTACAGGTAAAGATGTGGTTGGACCAGAACGAGTTTGCAGGCACTGCTGATCAGCTGATGGGCAAAAATGGGTCACATGGAGTCCTTGTGATATCAGAAGATGGAATCATGGGTAGGGCTGATTACCTGCCATACTTTGCCTTCCCAGCAAAAACTGGTTCCCCAACCATGTTTGAATAAACCATGATGGGCATGATGAGACTGAGAGTTAGAAGATTCCTCCTGGGTAAACAGAACTCTCTCTCTCCCAGGGTGTTTGATGTGAAGCAATGGGGTTGCTCGCAGTTTGGTAGGAGTTAGGAATGGAAGAGGAATTGGTTCAGTATGCTTTTTTTAGTAGACCAACCTGATTCAGTGCTCCTGAACTTGGGTCATTTCACATGCAAAGCATAAACTGAGCCATATGTGCTCACCCTGAGTTTATGGGGATTTAATCTAGGGTTGCCATAAGTCTGGGATTTCCTGGACACATCCAGTTTAGGGGGCAGCACCCTATCAGGGAGGATTTTTGATTAAATGTCTAGGTTTGGGTTTTTTATTTTTAGGTTTTGCGTTTTTGGGCCACAGTGCTCAGAAGGCACTGTGCCCCGGAACAGGAAGCAGACATTGGGTGGCCTGCGGCAGCCTGCTGAAGGTTGCACTAGGGCTAGTGTTGTTCCTGGTTGGTGCCAGGCCTTGTGTGGCCTTCATGGGGCTGTGCTAGGCCCCGCGTCGGTCCTGGTGGTCACCCTGGCTTTGTGTGACCTTCCTGGAGCCACTCAGCCTCCCATCATGAGCAGAAGGCTGAAGAAAGCCAAGGTAAGAGAGGGGAGGGAAGAAGGGGGGAACAGGCAGGCAAGGAAGGGATTATTGGCAGGGAGGGGGCAAGTGAAGGAGATGCAGGATGGGGGGTGCTGCGATGGTGGGAAGGTGTCTGGGTTTTTGATCCCCAGAATATGGCAACCCTGTTTAATCTGTTGGGGGTGCGGGAAGAGGTCCTGTAATGTGCTCTTCTTTGATGCAACACTTCAGCTCTTGAAAAGTCCCCCTGCCTTCCAATTGTTGTTTAATGGACATAAAATAACGAAAGTATAGAATAATAGACTCAAAGATTTCTAGAATTTGAAGGGATCCCAAGGGTCATCTAGAATCTCATTCATCCATTTATGCATGTCACTAATTAGATGCCAAGGCATTTGGCTTCCTTAAGAGAGATATGGGAGGAGGAGGAGGGAGGAGAAATCAAACAGGAAGCTGATTGACATGCCCTCCCAATCCCATTGTGGGAACTATCACAAGGACTTTCACAAAGCTAGAAAACAATGTTAGTTAGAGCATACCCATTGAAATTATTGGACGTGACTAACTTAGGTCCATTAATTTCAATACGTTGAGTAGAACTTAGATATAATCCATAGTGCAGCAGTTGAGGCTGAGACAACCATTCGTACCTCCATACTCAGTGTGACGCTGAGGGTTTACTGATCAGGTTCCAGAGTCCAGCCATCTGGTGTGTTGTAGTGATTAGAGTGCCGGACTAGAATCTGGAAGACTAGGGTTCAAATCTCCACTTGGCCATGAAGCTCAATGCATGACCTGGGAATGGTCACTGCCTCTCAGCCTAACCTACCCACAGGGTTGTTGTGGGTGGGGGGAGAACCATGTACAGTGGTACCTCAGGTTACATACGCTTCAGGTTACATACGCTTCAGGTTACAGACTCTGCTAACCCAGAAATATTACCTCTTAAGAACTTTGCTTCAGGACGAGAACAGAAATCGTGCTCTGGTGGCGTGGCAGCAGCAGGAGGCCCCATTAGCTAAAGTGGTGCTTCAGGTTAAGAACAGTTTCAGGTTAAGAACGGACTTCCGGAACTAATTAAGTACTTAACCCGAGGTATCACTGTACAGCATATTGAACTCCTTGGGGAAAAGCTGGGATATAAACCAGACAGACAGACAGACAGACAGACAGACAGGGTGAAAGAACAAATGAAAGAACGAAAGAAAGAAGTAGGGGTGCTCTTAGTTTCTGTCAGGAACACAACCTTTTCTATGGGAGCCCTAATATGAATGGAACTTCCTCCTTTGGGAAATTCTAACAGCCTCCTCTCTGCTTTCTACAGACAAGAAAAAAACTTCTCTGTTTCAGCAGACATTTGGGAATTCACCTCTGCTCTGCCCTGTTCCATTTTGAGCGTTGTAGTGCTGCATTTTACACTCACTGCTACATGTTTTGAACATCTATGGATCTTCAATTAATAAGGGCATAGACATATTTTAAATAAGCAAAATTTGCTTATTTCTCAAATCTAGAGAAATAGAGCTGGATTCCTCCCACCCCTTCACACTCTGCTTTTGTGTTATTATTAGTGCAAATTTCAATACCTCTTGTGCTATTAAGTCTATATCAATGATCATCTGAGGGCTTAAGGTTACCCTTGGCTCACATTCCCAGATAAAATCTGAAAGATCCATCGATTATTTCTATGGATGCTGCTGATTCCCCTTCCCTTCCCCCTGCCCTGCCCTTTTCTTATTGTAGCTTTGCAAAATCAGAAAAGGAAGATGGGGGTGGGGGCCAGAATGCAATGGAAAGGCAGCACAGAGGCCTGATGTGTTGCATGTGCTCACTGATAAGCCTTGAATGTCCCCTAGTAGTAGATAAATCCCCCTCTCCATTTTCAGGTGGTCATTCCCTTGAAGACTCTTTTTTCTTTTCTTTTTTGCAACTTCACCAACCAGGATCAGCAGCCAGGGAGTCTCAGCTGCTAATTGTGGTTGACAAAGCATCTTTTGAAGCATTTATTTTTAAATAAACCACCCTACCTTCAAGAAAGCTGATGGAGAAACTGGGTGGGTGAACCTAACCCAATTCACTCTTTCTAAAATAATATGTGAAGCAGAAAGCAGGTACACAATTCAAAATCCAAGCTTCTCCAAATCATGTGATTCAGCTATCTAACATGATACATTTTTTTGTATGCCAGTTTCCAGAATATATGCATTTTTATGCACACTTTCTCCTAATGTATGCAATTTTGTACACATTTCATAGGGTAGTTGCGTTTCCGTTTGCTTATTGGGTCAGAAAGTGCAAAAGAGGTAGGTTAGTATTAAAATGCAACTGAACCATGACTGTCTACAGGTGGGGCTGGGATTGTACCCCCACTTCGCTGTAGACAATACTGACTCTGATGAACCAATGGAATCTTCTTATAATAAGGCAGGTGTGGCACCTGAGGTACCGCTTTAGCTAATGGGGCCTCCTGCTGCCACCACACTGCCAGAGCACGATTTCTGTTCTCATCCTGAAGCAAAGTTCTTAACCCGAGGTACTATTTCTGGGTTAGCGGAGGCTGTAACCTGAAGCGTCTGTAACTTGCGGTACCACTGTATTTGGCTTTTAGATGTCAAACAGATAAACAACTATTTGACTTTTAGAAGACATCTGAAGGCAGCCCTCTTCAGGGAAGTTTTTAATGGTTGATGTTTTATCGTGTTTTTAATTTTTTGATGTGGGCCTCCCAGACTGGCTGGGGCAACCCTGTCTGATGTGTGGCATATAAACAATGAAATATGACGATGCATTGCATGAAGAAGTACTTTCTTATATATGTCCTGGATCTTCCAACATTCAGCTTCATTTGAGATCCACGATTTCCAGTATTACAAGAGAGGGAGAAAAGCATTTCTCTGTCCACTCTCACCATCCCAGACATAATTTTATGCACTTGTATTATGTCACCTCTTTTTTGCCTTTTCTCTAAACTAAAAAATCCAAAACAACCTTTCCTCAAAGGGGAGTTACTCTATCCCCTTGATCATTTTGGTTGGGAGCTAGAAAATGAACTCGTTTTATAAAAAGAAGACAAAGAAATATAATTGAGATCCTCAGGCATTATTTTCCTTGGCTCCTTCTGTGTATAATTCCATTTTATCCCAGGCTTTTTGCCCTCTCGTGGAAGGTTTTTGACCTTCACTTAAGAGCGTAAAGGTTGAGAAATAGGGCTGGAGCCAAGAGACAGAGCCCACAGTCTCCAGGAGATACGAGGAAACCGCTGCACTTGGTGCCAGCTGGCTCCCTTGCCCGGCCTTTTGTCGCGAGAGCAGCTTTGTACTTTCTACTTCCGCTGACATGAAGAGAACATTTTGAACTATTGGAGCCTTCTAGCCTGGCTGGACCATGGGCAGTGGCATGCTGCAGATCTGAGCCATAAGTCGCCAAGGAATGGCAGAGCCCCAACCAATTTAAATGGTAAGTCTCTTGGCTCAACAAGGGAGAAAAAAGGGTTCCTTCTTCATAAAGCTGAATGAATCATATAACAGAGGCATAATGGCGCCACATGTATTCATGTTCTGTGGTTGGTTGGATTCCTTTAATTGCCTCCTGCCTTGCGTCATGTTTCAGAGATCTCTGGTTGCATCTTCTAATGCAGAGGTGGAGAACCTCCAGCCTGTGGGTCAAATGCAGCCAAATGGGTTTTCTATCTGGCCCAGGCCATGTCCCTCATCGACCCCTTTCTGCACTTTCTCCTAGTGTTTTTGCCTGGTGGGAATACATTCTGGACTTGCGATCCTACGTCATATTTTCTGGGATGGAGAGTTGTGGAGTGCTGATGGTGTGCATGTGGTAGAAGCCAGTCTTTCACATGCTCTACCATTGAACTATGTGGTGGGCATCAAGAGAAGAGAGAAATGGAGTATAGCAGAGACAGGGAACCCCTTTCAGCCTCAGGGCTGCATTATTACCTCATGGGCAACCTTCTGTGGTGTGAATCCTAGGGGTGGGTGGGACCAGTGTCAAAAAGTGGGTGGAGTCATATATGAGACTCTTACCTTTGTACACTAAGCTACATCCCAGCCACACAAAGATTTCTACTCCTCCATACATCTTTCTGTCCTCCATCCATCTCAGCAAGTGGCATTGTCATGATCAAGTACACATCCCCACCAGCCAATCGTATCTGCGTGCTCATGATCGGTGTGGCCTGGGAAGGAGGGCATGGTCCATGGAGAGTTTCAAGGGTTGGATAAAGAGCTTCCCAACCTGTGGAGCATTGCACAAAAGAGGACTCTTCCAGAGTCAAATTCCAGTCAGTCTCTAGTGGAAGCCTAATTAATCACATACTTCCATCCCAAGGAACAGAAAAGACAACATACCATATTTAGGGAAATTTTGTGGTCATTGCTATGAGAAGAACAGTCTGTTCTTCTGCTATGAGTAACTAGTGATTGGGATTTAATATGATGTGCTGTTGTTTTAAAGACTTTCCTTGTTTGAGGAAACAGGATACCCAAACCACATTGTTTTGCTGCCTCTCAGTCAACACTTGTCTCCATCCTCCCCACTGTTGTGAAGCAGTTAACTGGCCACCCACTGGAGGACCACTAGAACTGTTGCTTAGCAACCTCACACCATTGTACAAAGAGCTGAAAATAGGCAGCACATCTCAGAAAGGAGGAAAGATAAAAGGCATCACCTCTCTCAGCAGTAAGGCTGCCCTTGTCCTGGTTACAGTTCCCTTCAGTTCTGAGCAATGAACTCCTCTGTGCTAAAATAAATAAAAAAGTAGAAAAACTTTAAGGGAGCTGGGCTTCCTCTTTTACATCTCCAGGACTTTGGAGAACACATCAAGGCTCCTGATGTTTGACTATCTTGCGTCTTGTCTCTAAGGAGGACGCGATTATGGCTGGAATGATGGATCAGTGTTCAGTGACTTGGAGTGGCAGTTGAGGCAGTCGTCAATAGGGTTGTGAAAACAACCAAATGCCAAACAGAATGTGATTGAAGCTAGAGACAGGTTGGGAATATGGAGAAGACAAATCCCAGTGTGGAACGCCAATAGATGTTGTCTGGGTGCCTGCTTGGGAATCTGCATATTTCTGCACCCACACTTTTCCCGCCCCTCATGCTGGAGAATAGGAAACAACTGAGTTGGGGAACATGAGCCCCAGAAGAACCACTTGTATCTGTAAGACCAGAGACTTAGTCCTCATGGGCACCTTCCCATGGGTAACCAAATGCCCCACCAAGAGCTCACCAATCCATCAGTAGAAGGATTTCACCAGGCAGGAGACTAGAGAACAGAGGACAACAGAGGACACCTTCAGGTCAGGAGGGCTCATCCTTTAAGAATCCAGTGTTGGTGACAAAGGGGTGGAGCCTACATGAGGTAGTCTGAGAGCAGGAACTTAGACCCCTTCTGTGCTATCCATTTATTGCTTTATTATGGTGTATTAAAGACACACGACTACCCGCAAAGAATCCTGGGACGTCTATTTCCTTAAGAATGCTGAGAGCTTTTAAGAGACCATTATTCCCCATCCAAAGCAACAATTCCCGAGTTCCCTGGGAAGAGGGATTGATTGTGAATATCCTCTGGAAATTATAGATTGTAGCTCTGTAAGGGGAGTAGGAGGGACGCAGGTGGCGCTGTGGGTTAAACCACAGAGCCTAGGACTTGCTGATCAGAAGGTCGGTGGTTCGAATCCCCACGACGGGGTGAGCTCCCATTGCTCAGTCCCTGCTCCTGCCAACCTAGCAGTTCAAAAGCATGTCAGTACAAGTAGATAAATAGGTGCCACTCTGGCGGGAAGGTAAATGGTGTTTCTGTGCACTGCTCTGGTTCGCCAGAAGCGGCTTAGTCATGCTGGCCACATGACCCGGAAGCTGTATGCCAGCTCCCTTGGCCAATAAAGCGCCCCCAGAGTTGGCCACGACTGGACCTAATGGTCAGGGGTCCCCTTTACCTTGACCTTTAAGGGGAGTAGGAGGTCTTCTAAAACCCTTAACAAACTGCACTTACCAGGATTCTTTGGGGGAAGCCATGAATGTTTTAAGTGATGCGATACTGCTATAAATGGATAGTGCAGATGCAATATCAGTCTGCTTTCAATCTTTGTGAGAGCAAGTTGTTCCTCAGAGCTATCCATAGTCCTGCTGCCTCTGTCTTGCCTCCTCCATCGGATCCAGCACTGAACCAGAGAAGAGGGACAAAATTGAAATTAGTTGGCTCTGCCTGTCATTGGCTCTGATTCCACCCTCCACAGGCCCCAACCACCAATGATTTAATCACTTTTAACCGCTTTTATTTCCCAAACATTGTGTTGAATATAGTACTGAATTCTCTACTATAGACGTTGATCACTTGATATCCAATATTCATTTTCGTTTGATTGGCTTGGCATTCATCACACTGTGCAGGCTTTTTTTTCTGTTATTGAAGCTCTGCCATGACTTTTTAATAAAGTTTGACTTCAATTCGTTTGAGTATTTTGCTGCTTAATGAACTAATGAATGCAAACTACTTGATGGGAGCAAAGCTGATATCCATGTCAATGTACCGAAAGCTATTAAATCAGATGTGAAGATCCATTAATTGGGGAGGGGGGTTTTCTACATTTGATGGTGAATCATTAACTTCTGATTTGCTTCGGTTTAATTTGGTTTTCTTTCCCCACTGATGGATCAACATTTATCCACATTGGCATAAGCCAGGGAAGAGAAACTAGAAGAGAGTTTTGCTGAAGTTTGGCAAGTCAGATACAAGCCACTCTTCACACATTTGCCATCTCCCCCCCCCCCCCGTTTTGTTCAATTTCTCCTCTAACTCACTGGCAATAAGCAGATAAACAGACTTTTAAAGACCGCCACCCTTCAAAAAAATAACAACCAAAAACACTTTGGTGGACATCACTGCGTCCTGTGGAAGTGAGTTCCATAGCTCGTCCATGTGTTGGATTTAAAGAATTGTAAATAGGTAAAAAGGTAAAGGACACCTGGATGGCTAAGCCCAGTCAAAGGCAACTATGGGTTTGTGGCCGAGGGAGTTGGCATTTGTCCACAAAAAGCTTTACAGGTCATATGGCCAGCATGAGTAAACCGCTTCTGGAGCAACAGGACACTGTGATGGAAGCCAGAGTGCACAGAAACACAATTTACCTTCCCACCACAGCAGTACCTATTCATCTACTTGCACTGTTGTGCTTTTGAACTACTAGGTTGAAGGAGCTGGGACAGAGCAACGGAATCTCACCCCATCGTGGGGATTCGAACCGCCAACCTTCTGATTAGCAAGCCCAAGAGGCTCAGTGGTTTAGACCACAGCCTCACCCGCATCCCATTGTAAATATGCAACAGCAAGAAACCTTCTTCCATGCAGTCTAGGAGAATGCACATAAAACGCAAGAACCTGCTGAATCATCCAAATAGCCCATTCAATCCAGCATCCTGTTCTCACAGTGGCCAGCCTGTGGCCAGCCTGTGGGAAGCAAACAAGCAACTTGTATTCAGAAGCATTACTACCTCTGGTGGCTAGTAGTCCTTGATAGTCTTTACCTCTACGATCTTGTCTGATCCTCTTTGAAGGCATCTAAGTTGGTGGTCATCCCTGCCTCCTCTGCGAGTGAATGTCATAGTTTAACTCTGCACTGCTTGAAGAAGTACTTTCTTTTTTTCTTCCGACTTTTAGCTTCATAGAATATCCACAAGTTCTAGCGTTATGTAAGAGGGAGAAACAGTTTCTCCAAGTCATGCAAAGTTTCATACCCTTCTATCATGTCACCTCTTGTATACCCTCTCTCTAAAAAGGGCATTCTACAAAACTGGGTCGATGACATAAAAGGCCCAGTTTCATGTTGAAATCAGATGAACCTTGCTCAGTGATGGATAACCAGTGACACTCCTACAGATGATCTCAGGTATCTATCTGGGATATAAGGGGTTAGGCAGCCCCTAAAGTACCAGTTTCAACATTCCTGTGTTTTAAAATTAATAGAAGAACCTTGAGCCTGATTCAATAGTAGGTATATGTTTGATAGACATATATAATTTACTTATATATGCAGGTAAAAGTAAAACTCTAGAACTAGATATAATCCTAGAGCTAAATACTAGTGTTGGAGACAAACATTCTATGCACATCAACAATCTGTGCCTCTAGTGAGAAAAACAAGCTCATTGGACATAGCAAGAAGGCCACTGAGGAACCTGTTTGTGAAATGTTGATGCATTATTAACGCTAGATAAGGTGCCAGCCTCATACTTCTGGACTCAAAGAATGAGGCTCAGAAGGCTCATAATACTTGCTTCAAGTACTAAGTAAATATTACAAGCCCCAAATCCTTCCACGTATCAGATTTGAATCCAAGCCGAAGGAGAATTCCGCTCCAACCCTCGCCCACTCACCCCTACCTCCTTATATTCCACCCTCTTTTCCTCTTCTCTTTAAACACACTTTCCTGACAGATATGGCTAGTAGGGGCAGGCAGTTTCAGAGAAAGGGAAGAAGAATATCCCTCTCTCTGAACCAGTCTGATACCTGGTTCACACCACTGCAGCATCCCATGATACAACACTGCAGATGCCTGTGGGAAAACGGTATGTTCCAAAAGCTACTGACATTGCACAGATCTTCTGACAACTGCTAACCACTGTAATAGTTTCTCCAAGAGTCACCCAGTGAGTTTCATGACTGAGTGGCGATTTGAACATTGGTCTCCCAGGCACTTCCACCACTACACCACACTGCCTTGAATTTCACATTAGGCAAAATTCTGTGGTAATAAGAAAAGGTACCTATTGAATAGTTTCAAATGGAAGTCACCCCTTTATCAAAGCGTGTTAGAACACCTTGATCAATCAGATGTTTTAACATGACTTACTCTTGAAAGTGCAATGCTGTAATACCTTTTCAAATTGAGAAAAAGAAATGCCTTCAATTAGCATTCAAAGGCACCATTTTTTGTTGTTGTCCTTAATGAGGCCTGCAGGCGAGGTGCCTTTGAAGTATTTTTCATTTGGCTCATCTGCTTCCCTGTCCTTACCCAATTATCTGCCCTTTTCGGTTTCTTTGAAAAGATCTGTGTATATGTTAATGCCATGCCAAAAATTTATCCCACGTTTTTCCCCTGACCATTGTCCATCAGTTCATGAGAAAAGAAATTGCACTGAAGAATTATCAAAGGGGAAATAAAATTCAGGTGAAATTCTCACAGTGTAAGGTTTTGTCATGTTTACCTTACTTCTGAGGTGGCCAAGAGGGTGTCTGTAAGTCTCCTTTCTTTCATTCTACTAATAATCTCACCAGTGGTCTGCACCCTGCACTGGCTAGTGGAAGACATCATGAGATAAATCCCCTCAAAAGCCATTGGGAAGAACAAGAAGCAAGGGCAGCTGGGGAGGCTGCAGGAAGGATGGAGACATGTTCACCGGAAAGGAAAATATATGCACCATCCAGTGGAAGACATCATGAGATAACTCATCTCATGGGGCTTTTTTCAATGTGTGCATCTAGGGAGGCTGCAGAGTTCCATATAATTTTTTACTAGGAAGGAGGACTTGAACTCCATCCCCTTGCAAAATAGAGGTGCCAAACATCTAGATTTTGGAGCAAGCTGATTCTGTACATACATCTGGCCTCCATCTTCACCCTCCAGAGAGAATTAGGCTCCATTACATATCTCACCATAATACTCATACCCTGACATATCCAATAGTACTAGGAATCAAGGGAAAAAAAGCACAGGGGGGAGATGTTAACTTAAAAGTATAATTACTAAATTGATTAAAATAAGGGAGCTTTCAGGGTTTGTTTGTTGCGAGGTAGAGATGTTAATAGGGACGCGGGTGGCACTATGGGTTAAACCACAGAGCCTAGGACTTGCTGATCAGAAGGTCGGCGGTTCGAATCCCCACGATGGGGTGAGCTCCCGTTGCTCGGTCCCTGCTCCTGCCAACCTAGCAGTTCAAAAGCACATCAAAGTGGAAGAGTTTGGATTTGATATCCCGTGTTATCACTACCCGAAGGAGTCTCAAAGCGGCTAACATTCTCCTTTCCCTTCCTCCCCCACAACAAACACCCTGTGAGGTGAGTGGGGCTGAGAGTCTTCAAAGAAGTGTGACTAGCCCAAGGTCACCCAGCAGCTGCATGTGGAGGAGCGGGGAATTGAACCTGGTTCCTCAGATTATGAGTCTACCGCTCTTAACCACTACACCACACTGGTGTAGATAAATGTAGATAAATAGGTACTGCTCCGGCGGGAAGGTAAACGGCGTTTCCATCCGCTGCTCTGGTTCGTTGGAAGCAGCTTAGTCATGCTGGCCACATGACCCGGAAGCTGTACATCGGCTCCCTCAGCCAATAAAGCGAGATGAGCGCTGCAACCCCAGAGTCGGTCACGACTGGACCTAATGGTCAGGGGTCCCTTTACCTTTACCTAGAGATGTTACATGGTACTGATAGTCTGGAATTGATAAGCCACATAATTGTTTAATTAGCTTCCCAATGCCAGGTTATCTGGGCTATCTGTGACTGTTTCTGCCCCTCAACAGGTGTTAATACAATCACATTGGCTATTATCATCCATCTGCTACTTTAAAAGGTTAATGATGTGTCTGTTCAACATATATTTATGCTCTAGTTATTTCTGACTGTAATTTTTGCACTGCCGTTCAACTCCCATATCACAATTTTCTCCTTTATATACTTGCCAACAAAGATTTCACATCATACTATCTGACAAAGTAGGCATGTGTCCACAAAAACTCATTCCGCAGTATACTTGTCAGGGACTCTTTGATTTTATGTCTTACAATTAAGATTCTGGTTACATTCAGAGCACATGGCTTCTTCCGAAAATCCTAGCAACTGTAGTTTGCTCACCTTCAAGCTACAATTCTTAGCACTTTTAACAAACTACTGTTCGCAGGATTCTTTGGGCAGAAGCTTGAATTTTATTTTATTTTTAAAAAATAATTCTCAGATTAAAGTGCAAATGGGACAGGATGGAGTTATGGATGAAGCCATGCAAAATTGACCCAGACTGGAAGTAGATCCTTAACGCATATCCATGAATGCCGAGGCCCCTTGCAGCTTGCTTCCTTCCATTTTTCACACCGCAGCTGCTGAGAGCTTCATCATAAGCAGCTGGTAATATATTATAGGGCAATTGTGTGTTCCTCTAATCATAATAAAACTTCCCTCTTTGCTTTTCAATTTGAGGACAGGCTACTGTCGAGAAAACGCAATGAATGCATCAGGCAAAGCGGAGCCTTCAGCAACCTGTAATAGTGGGAGAGCGATGCTTTCAAGCGCTTAGAAATTCCCTTCAAAAGGACACTTCACTACAACACTCCCTCCCTCCATGCAGAGATCTTTTTTTTTTTAATACCATCCTAACAAAGGACAGCCTTCTGAGGAAGGAGAGGGAGAGAGCAGTTTACTACTCAAGTGAGCATTGCTTTTAGCCCAGAGGAGGAGAGCAAGGACTGCACAGAGGCGTGGGGTGGGGCTGGGGGTCTACCAATTGCCTGGGGCACAAAAATGTTTAGGGGCACGCCTCTGTAGCTGCTGCCAGGACCGGAGGCATTCTCCATCCCACCTGCTGGCTTCACCTGAGCAATATGCCCAGTAGTGAATCCTTTGGCCACACAACGTCCCCTGCTGCCAGGGAGGCAGGTGGATGGTGAGACTCGTGGCAGTGGTGACGGTGCAGCCCAAGGAGGTGCTCATGTATGTCCTGCCACTGCCCTGCAGCTCCATCCAGCAGCAGCAGCAGCAGTTCCACATGGAGGCACCAGTTACAGGGTGCAGTAGTTTCCTTGCACTGGGCACTGGCAACCCATGCTATGCCACTGCAACATAAGGAGTTGGGTGATAGCCATTGATGGTATAGCTGTAGAATGGGAGCGGAGAACCTTTTGCTTTCCAGATGCTGCTGAACTACAATTCCCATCAGCCCTTGCAAGCATGGACAAGGATGATGGGAGTTGTAGTCCAGCGATCTCTGGAGAGCCAAAGTTTCCTCAGACCTGACCTGGCACTGAATTCTATGGAACTCATATATTGATAACAATATTGTAAACACTCAAAAAACCACTTTAGACCTCAAATGTTAGATGTTCTCATATGAATGATTTCTGAACTTGTGGAGTGTCACACAGCTTTACTTAGAGATGAATGAAGCTTTCATGCTGTCTTCTGTAACATTGTTCAGTGCAGCTGTTTCTCTGCCATGTGTGGAAAAGTTTGGGTGTTTTTTGTTTTAAGAAAAATAAAAATAAAGAAATCAGAAGAGGAAGTTGTGTTGCTAGGAATGAGAAGGTGCCTGTAATAAATCACAAACTTCCACACCTGCTATTCTGCGTTTCCTCAAAGAGGCTTTACACAGTTAAGGAGACCAGGCAGGGTTTCACTTCCAGCTTGTGTGAAAAGATAAATTGCCACAGAGGGAATAAAGGGGATAATATTAGCTGAGCATAGTTTTTTTTACCTAAAACCAGCAGATTCTTGAAAGTACTGTGGGGGAGGTCTGAAACAAAACAACACCTTTGTGTTCCACAGATCTGTTGAGATCTGGAATAAAGACCATCTCTGAAAAATAATGGGAATTTCTACGGCAAAAAGAAATAGAGTAAAAATAAACTCTACTCTCCTTCTTGAATGATGTGATTTTGCAATAGGTTGCCAATAGAAGTACGGCTTGTCATGTTGCTGTAGTTGATGCTGGTCCAAAGTCAATGGATTAGGAGATACTGAAGCCAGCAGCAGAGCACACACTTTTCATTTGCAAGTTCCATGTCCCAAGTTCATTCGCTGGCTTTTCCAGGTAGGAACATGTCCTAGTAGTATGGCACAGGTTTGTATGCAGAAGAACTCAGGTTCAATACCTAGATTATCCAGTGAAGATGGTCAAGTAGCAGCGACTGGTATTCAGAGACGTACTGCTTCTGACTATGGAGGCAGAACTGCTTTTGGACTACAACTCCCATCAGCCTCAGCCAGCACTCTCAAGTGTTACTAATAACTGTAGTCCAAAATGTATGGAGGGCACTGAACTGGTAAATGCTGGCTGACAGTCTAAGAGGGGAACTGTGCCGGTTGTGATTTCTGTGGTCACTGCAGTGTTGTGACTTGGGAACCATTTAGGGGGGGAATGCAGGAAGCTGTCCCTCAACATGGCATGGCGGTACAAACGATACCCAAACCCACTTAAGAACATAAGAGCTCTGCTAGATCAAGCCAGTGACCCATTTAGTCTAGCACCCTGTTCTCACAGTGGCCAACCATGGGAAGTCTGCAATCGGCAGCTGAATGCAACAACCTCTTCTCATTTGTGATTCCCATCAACTGATATTCAAGGGCATGTTGCCTCCAACAGTGGAGGTAGAACTTAGCCATTGTTTCTGGTTGCCACTGATAGCAGACCCTCCAAGTGTCCCTACTTTCCAGAAGAAACGTTCCTGGATTTACAGAAGCCATCTTTGTTTCTGATTTGATCCCAGAATGTCCCACTTTCCCTTGGGACGACCCTATTTTCATCAGAGAAATATTGGAGAAAATGGAGTTATGCAACTTCCAAGCCAAGGAGATAAGTAACTATGCAACCTTTAGAAGACATTTGAAGGCAGCTCTGTACAGGGAAGTTTTTTTATGTTTATTTATTTATTTATTTTTATATATATGTTGGAAGCTGCCCAGAGTGGCTGGGGCAACCCAGTCAGATGGACAGGGTATTCTTGTTGTTGTTGTTGCTGTTGTTCTAAAACAGGACATCCCCATTTTAAGCAGATAAATGCTAGAGGGTATGAGACAGTCTTATCCTCCACCAGTATTTATTGAGGGAGCAAATTCCACCGTTTAATGGTGCATTGTGAAGAAGTGCTTAATTGCCTCGCTCTTGCAAAAGCAGCACAACATTCATATGAGTATGACAGAGGAAGGACTAGCTTTTGCTCTCAATCACAAAAAGGAGAAAAAGGAAGAAAGACGCTGTGCGATGTCCTTTCCCTTCACTGGTGGCTGCGCTTCAGCTCAGCTCCTAATGGGAAAACCAGCCACCCAGCTGCTCTGTCTGGAGGCCTGAGTGTTAACCATGGATCTTTGAGGAATTAGTTGTTACCAGAAGTTAACAATCTGTTTATTAGTCAGTGGGTCCCATGTGGAAGCTCAGGCTGGCTGACAAGCTAATGTCCTTGCATTTCCCAGCTCTATTTAATGGGCCATTTTATTTAGGGGATTTCCTCCCCTGGGGTTCATCCAAGGAGGCATTATTGGGTATGATGGAGAGAGCTGTTAATACTGATGGATCTCGGGACAGAGTAAAAACAGCAGCAGTATTAGCAGATCCGCACATAAGAAGAGGTGCTTTATTGTGAAGGAGAAGGCTTGCATTGAGACCGAACCCTCCTCCCCTCCTAAGCCTTAGACGAACTACAATACTTGGAACCTACTAGCAGGAAAGGTATGTATACTTTTAAAAATTGTTACATAGAACGCATAGCTGTCAACTTTCCCCCTTTTTAAGAGAAATTCCCTTATTCCGAATAGGATTCCTCGCAAGAAAAGGGGAAAGTTGACAGCTATGATAGAACCATAAGTTGAGAACCACAGGAAGCTTCCTTATGATGAGCGAGACCATTGGTCCATCTAGTCACTAGTGCAATTTTCTTCTATTATATACATTTTTTTTGTATGCCATTTTGCTTAAGCTACACATTTTTTACAAACCCCAAAATAGGGCCTTCCCCTCCTCACGAGGGAAGATAGAGTGTATGAAGACAGACACCAGGAATGGTGGGGGGGGGGGGGTGGGGGAGAGAAAGATCAACATTGGGATCTGCTGCCACTGGGGATCCTGCCACCAAAGCTGGTTGCCTCCCCTGGCTTTGTGGGTGGGTCTGTGCACGCCTTTGATCCATTGACCATAATAAAGTGGCTGATTTAATGAGCAGCGAACATAATGATGTTGTGGAACAGCCTTGAGCATCAGCCGTATTGGCCAGTTGGGGCTGATGGGAGTCGGAGTTCAAAAACTTCTGAAGGCAGGGAACCCCAATATTTTCCACAAGGGGGCTGGTCCCCCCAAAAAAATTATTCAGCAATCTTAAAAAGGATGTGCCAGAACGAAGATGCTTGGCCAGAACGAAGATGCTTGGCCCTGCAGCATCATTTTGAGGATCGCCAGGGACTCAGGCAGGACGAAGCGTTTTGCCCCCACTTGTCCCTTTCAAAAAGGTAAGGAGGCTATTGGTGGGTGGGGGATGCCATGCACACACCACAGGCCCCCACCAGTGTTCGAAACTCCCACTGTCTGAGGCACATTTTGCGACAGGTAATTCCATTAGCGTGAGCCGTTTCTGAGCTCTGGGCGCAGTACTGCGCCTAAGATTTCAGAATAAAACTGCAGAGTGGAAGAAAAGGAGGACCTTTTTCTGCCTCCCCACTTCCAGCTACTCTATGAAGACCGGAGAAGAGACCCTTTTAAGAATGTTGGGGGGTGGGTGGGCAGGGGAAGGACTAGACTGTGTGAAAAATGAACATAATATTTTAGCTGCAGTTCATTCATATTTGTATTCTTGTTATAGAAAAAGCACAACTAGACATTCCGTTGTGCCCATAACCTAGGTTTAAGGTGCCATTCAGCTCCTAGCTTTCATGTCTTAGTTTCTAACACTGCCCCCCACAAAGTTGGGTGCAATTCGGTGCTGCTGTCTAAGGGGCACCAATTGCAGGGACCACATGAGGGAAGAGGGCTCTTGTCCTTGGGTCCTGCTTGTAGGTTTCCCATAGGCATCTGGCTCATAGCTGTCAACTTTTCCCTTTTCTTGCGAGGAATCCTATTCAGAATAAGGGAATTTCCCTTTAAAAAAGGGAAAAGTTGGTGGCTAAGATCTGGCTGTCCACTGTGAGAACAGGATGCTGGACTGAAGGGGCCTGATCCAGCAGTTTCTTCTTATGCATGTTCTTACTTTGACTACCCCAAGGTAGACAACACTGGGTGGTTTGATATGCTGCCAGGTGATTTCCTATGGCGTAAGGACATCAAGCCAGGGACCCTGATGCCCACAGCGATCTCACCACACAGCAGGCATTTAGCATGCCTGCCACCACCTATTGCTTTATTTCACCAAGTGCTCTTGTTAGCAGAGCCTCTGGTGTTACGAGGTTTGAGTGCAGTGTCATATCTTGCTTTCCAAATGTCTAATGATGGCGCTTCTCTCCACTTCCCACAGGAGACTATACCAAAGGGTATATTTCATTGTCAGAGTGAATTTCCTTCTGGTTCACTTTCACGTCCCCCCAATACCACCACCCCTCTCATTTCCACCACCTTGCTGCTTATTTCTTTCTCCTGCTGCTCCTCGCCGCTTCATAATCCCGTTCCTGGCACATCGCGCCTTTCAAATATCTGGAGACGTTTATCATCTCCCCAACCTTCAAGTCATTTCGCTGCCAAGCTTGGCATATTTAGTTATTTTAATCTTTCATCATAAGTCATACTTCTTCAGCACCTGTAACTCGTTTTTGATGCTCCTCGCTGAATGCCTTCCAAGGCGGCTGGGCTTAAAACATTTCTCTCTCTCTCTCTGTATATGTCTATATATTTAATAATAATAATAAAAACCTGGCAGAGGAAACTTCCAGATTACAATTTAATCAAATGCTGCACTCCTAGAGAACTATTTCAGAGCTCCAAGCCATTTGCACACATGTTCTCTCAATCATTCTTACAACGGCCCTGCAAGGTATGGGGAACCTGTGGCCCTCCAGATATCATTGGACAATTCCTGTCAACCTAAGCCAGGATGCTTAGGCTGAAAGGAGCCTAAGCCAACAGCAAGGGATGGTGGGAGCTGCTGTAGTCCAGCAACATTTGAGGGCCCCTGGCTCTCATCTCTCCATATGGCTGAGTGAAACAACTGGCTCAGGAACATGAAAGGGCATTGCATTGTTAGTGACTTAATTTATTATTGTATTTTTACTACCGGGGGGGGGGGGGTAGGGTTTGTAGGGTTTTCCTGCATGCTGTTATTAATTAATTAAATTTCTACAGTTTACGATATATAAACACAAGTACATACCATAATGACGAACAAAAATATTACCCCCACCCTAGTTTAAAAGGTCATAGATAGCTTAATTAGCCAAAGGCCTGGGAGAATGTTTTTGTCTGGTGCCTGAAGATAAGTAACGAAAGTGCCACACGTATTGAATTCTGTCCTGTCCACGCATTTTGTGCACGCTTTGTAAGGAAATTATGCACTTCTTAGACAAAATTCAATGCTTTTTTTTTTTGAAAAATTCACCAACACAATATGCATTTCATATGCACCTTTCAGGTAAAACGTATTTTTGGGTGTGCAATGCACTATGGCTAGGGATGAGTTTCTGATCCTCAAGCAAGCACTGGAGTTTCAGATCGGGTCAGTCCGCTGCAAAAGGCAAACACAATTTATATGCCTCATTAATGCAGAATATATGTCTTTGTGCACATTTCTACCCTGCCAGAATACATTGCAAAATCTGACTGGCAGCAGCAGCAGCAAGAGACTTTAGTAATATGGCACCCTGAGTGAGGACAAAAAATGGTGCCCCCCTCCCTCTCACCTTCCATTTTGCGCATGCTCTCAGAGTTGCAGCAAATCAATGTCCTGTCTAACGGAGGCCTAACTTTGAGGAGGTACCCACACAAATATAGGCTTTATTGTTTACTATTATTATTATTATTATTATTATTATTATTATTATTATCATCATCATCATCATCATCATTATCACCATCAGCAGCAGCAGCAGCCCACTTGGCTCAGTGCCCTGTGTGGGGAACTGCCTGCACTGCTCTTAATCTGGCATTGCTGGAAGATGGGTTCTGATCCTCATGCAAGGGCAGGAGAAAATCAGACCAGGTCAGTCCACAGCCAAAAAATGGCCCAACCATTTTCCTCCCCGTCCTTCCTCCATTCATTGCTCAGAAGAGATAACCAAATGCATGGCCGGCTTCTCTAATTAGAGTTCTGTGTTCCCCAAGGTCCTTCGCTCTCGCTAGTCATTCTCTCCTCTTCGCCAAGGCTTGTTGATTTGTTTGCTCTCCCCCACTCCCCCACCTCCTACTTAACAATCTCTTTACGGCACTTATTTATACGGGGAGACATAGATAACAGCCTTTTTTGTTTCTTAATTGATCATGATGCCTTTGTTGCGGCTTTATGTTCAGAATGCATCTTTTAATTCCCCATTCCATTTGAGCGAAATTGCTTGATTTTATTTAATAACCTCGCTCATAGGGTTTTTGTGTTGCGTGTATGTGTGTTGGTTGTTTCTTTCTCTCTTCTGTCTCTCCCCCCCCCCCCGCCCAAGCCATCCTCCTCACGAGATGCCTCTTGAATATTTAATCCGGCGCCTCTTGGTTTGTGGGAGCTGTCGTCCATCCGTTTGCCTTTTAATTATAATGCGGCACACTCCAGAAAGGCAAAGGCGAAGAATGGGACAAGGGAGGGAAGGGAGACCGAATGCTCCTCCGACGTGTGTTTCTTTAGCAGCTGAGAAAGATAAGGCAAGGGAATCTCCTCCATTCAGTTCATTATCTCCGCCCCCCCCGCCCCGTACTCCAATGAGTATTAATAAGGAAAAAACGAAGCTGGCACCTGGCGAGGACAGAATGCCAGCATCTCCTCACTCCACACACCACACCAGCCTCTGAGGAGATACTGGCAGGGCCTAGCCGGCGTTTGTCAGAGAGGAGGCTTATTATGCGGGATTGTGTCAAACGCTGAGGAGTGGTACAAAGAGATAATCAGAGTCCTCCAGCACTAATTACCCGAGCCCAATAGAAGACCTAGCTCAATTCACATCATTAAAGAAAGAAAGAAGTCTCTCTGAGCCGTGAATGAAATGACAGTTTTGCAAAAGAAAAAGAAGGGGTTGTGTGTGTGTGAACAAGCCTAGAGGGATGGCACAGCGTTGAGAGAGAGAGAAAATCTCTCACTTCTAAATGGCTGGTGCTAAGGGAGGATCAAACCTATCCATCCTTAAATAAATCAGCCCTGGGTGCTCACTGGAAGGACAGATCGTGAAGCTGAGGCTCCAATACTTTGGCCACCTCATGAGAAGAGAAGATTCCCTGGAAAAGACCCTGATGTTGGGAAAGATGGAGGGCACAAGGAGAAGGGGACGACAGAGGACAAGGTGGTTGGACAGTGTTCTGGAAGCTACTAGCATAAGTTTGACCAAACTGTGGGAGGCAGTGAAAGACAGGAGTGCCTGGCGTGCTCTGGTCCATGGGTCACAAAGAGTCGGACACGACTAAACGACTAAACAACAACAAAGGGAGGAAGGTCTCAGCAACTTGCGATTTACCTTCCTACCACAGGGGTGCGGAAGGTGTTTCATCCTGAGTGAAGCGGGTCCCTTGAGGAGGGCCTTCTAGATGTGGGTGGAGCAATGACTGTGATTCCCTTGTCTCTGTTCTAGCCTGCCAAAATGGTTCTGCCCTGCATAGCCTCTGCCTGGAGTTCTGCCATCTCTCCTTTCTCCTTCCCAAGAACTTTTGCTGCCCCTTGTAATCCTAGTTGTTTTAACGTGCTGGTCAGCCACTCTTGACACCCTGCTCTTATTCTGGCTCATTTTTTTATAATTATTGTATCTTACTTTTATAATTTTGCACTTTAGCTATTTTTAAACTGCTTGTCTGCTACTGTAATAAACCTCTTTGTTTTAAAAGGGACACAGTTTTCCTCCTGTGTGACACCACACCCTCTCCGTCACCTTGGCAGCCTCCTAAATCTCCTGTCTCTGTCCACTTCTTGGAGCATAGGGGAAGAATAGTTTTTTGCATGGTCCAATACTTGCATGGTCCAGTACTTGGCTTTGCAGCTTGTATTTGCAAAAAACTATTCTTTCCCTAGGCTGGTTTGCATAAGCTAACCCAGTAATTTCTTGTCCGGCACAGTTCTGCAGCTTGTATTTCCCCTTCATATCCCAAATATGATCTAAATACTACCATTTCTTAATTTCTGGTACCCCAGATCTATGACAATATATAAAGCCCTAAACAACTCTGGACCAGGTTAACCTGAAAGACCACCTGTCCCTGTATACACCTGTACACTCACTTAGGTCATCTGGGGATATTCTACCTGTGGCACTACACCCTACATAATATTACGTGGTGGTCACCCCAAAACAAATCTTCTGCTATTGCCCTTGTACTATGGAATGCCATACCTTGGCCATATGTGAAGCATCAACCATCAGTTGCTTCTGAAGTCTTATGGAGACTTAACTTTTTGCCCAGGCTTTCCCTAACCTACAAGATTGGACCCTGATTTATGTGTTTGAATCCCCTGAAACTCTGTTTTATTAATTTTTATGTACTTATATACTGTCTCATTGGCTTTAGGATATATTTATGTCATCATGGATATTGTTTCTATATTCTACATAGTGCACACTGCTTAGAATTTTTAAAAAAATATTAAGCCGCTTATAAAGGCTTATAAATAAATAAATAAGATACTGAAACATAGGATTTAATCTAGCTTACAGAAAGAGGGAAAAATGGGTTTATGCAGCAGAAAAATGGATTTGCTAGCAAAACCACATTCCATCTTAGAGGTGCAAATATTTACCATTTAAAGATCGCCCTTAATGGGCAATGGAAAAGTGTTTGGCTTCAGAAGATTAAAGCCTTTTAATAACAGCCTCAGCCTTGTCCCATTTCTTGAATTCATAGAATGAGGAGCAAACAAGCAGAAATGCCTAATTGGACAGAGGAATCACCATGACTTGGCAAAGGGGGGGGGGGAGAGAACACTTTCAGAATGGCCCTTCCCTAGAGATTAGACATAATCGGCATCTTGAAATGTCAGAGCGAGTAATAGGATGGTATTCAAACGCTTCTTGACTCAATTTGGACTTGGGCTTGGGAAATGGAGCTAATTTCCAAAATCGGATTCTGTACATGTAAGAAAAATGGAGGATTTATTATTTATTTCATTTCATTTACAAATGCCTTCCCATGGAATGTCCCCAAACAATTAACAGGTTCCTTTTGAAAAAATCAATAAGAACATTAAAAAAAATTAAAAGCAAACCAATGCAGATTGGGATAGAAAACTCCACTTTAAAGTCTCGTTGGGAAAGTGCTAAAAAATTAGAGATCTTGCATATCTTGTGCATAATGGGGAGATTTCCAAAGGGTAGGTGCTACCACATTAAAAGCCCAATTCCTGCATTGCATCAAATGGACCTCCCGATGCGATGGTCTCTATAGGAGGCAATTTGGTATAGAATAGACGTATAGAATACGTCAGACAATATCTTAGGTATCCTGGCCCCAACTGTGCAGGGCTTTGTGCACCAGTATCAGTAAATAAGCACCCCTTAGAAAAGGGACTTACACCTTGACAGGCCATTGGTCTATCTAAGTTAGTTTTGTCTACTCCACCACTTAGTTCTATGCATTTCAGAGTGGAGTCTTTTTTAGCCCTACCAAGAAATGGCAGAGATTGAACTTGCAGCCTTTTGCATGCAAAGCAGATGCTCTACTACTGAGGTGCAGCGCCTCTCCAAAGGACAAGAAGGCTACCTTACACTAGGTGTGGATCTAGACACAAGGGGAAAAACACTATAAATGTCAGAAATTAGATTATTATAACAAAAGAAAAAAAATCTATATGGAAAACTGTGTTTTAAAATTTCATGCTCTCTGGCACCATCTGGTGTTGTGTGTTTGTAGCACATTCAAATCACAGTTTCTTTGCTAATGTAGCTGAGTCCTAGGTAAGAAGAGCTTGATGGAGCAGGGGAAAAGCCCATCTAGTCCAACATCCTGATCTCACAGTGAGCGGCCAACCAGAGGAACATGGGAAGCCCGCAAGACAGACCTGAGTGCAACAGCACTCTTCCCAGCAACAGATATTCAGAGGTATACTGACTTTTGACAGTGGAGGAAGAATGTAGCCACTGTGACTGGTAAAGGTAAAAAAAGGTAAAGGACCCCTGGACAGTTAAGTCCAGTCAAAAGCTCATCTCGCTTTGTCCACATCCTTTCCTAAGCCTGAAACCAACCTTCTCACTAAGGAAACCAGGAAGAACACAGGAGATGCCTTATACAGAGGCATCCCATTGATCCTTCCAGCTCAACATTATCTACACTGGCTGGCCTCAGTTCTCCAGGCTTTCAAACAGAGGCGTCTCATAGTCCTACATGGGGAGCCTGGGGATTGAACCTGGGACATTCTGCATGCAAAGCACAAGCTCTGCAACTGGGCTACTATAATGGGGAGGGGGAGCATTAAATGGGTGGCAAAGGCCCCCTTCCCGTGAAACAGAGAGATGTGCTTGACAAAAAGCCAAAGCAACAACAAACAGCAAATGTATCATCATTTCAGCTGCTGTACCTGGGATGAAAAGGAGCTGCAGAGAGCACAAATAGGAATCTTGATCTTCATTCAGAGTGGCATTATTTATTTCATATAAGAACAATGAAAACACTCCCATGTTTTCTTCTGCTTCATCTCTGGCAGCTCCTTTAATGTTGTTTGCCTTTATTGCGATTGCTGTCTTTGCTGCTTGGCGCTTTTCAGTTGACGTTGCTGGGGGCTGCTGATCTCCTGGGGGAGAATTCACACAATCTTCCCATGCCATTCCTAACAAGCAGTTGCAGACAACCCCCAACAGGTGGCAAGGAATGATGCTAGAGCAGGGAAACGGAGAATCAGCTTGTGTTTTGTGAGGAATCCAGCATTTGGACTTCAAAAACAACTTCTGTTTTCATGTGTGAGTGGGGTGGGTGGGTGTTCGGGATCAGGCTAGCCAAATTGGTTTGTATGCTGTTGGTGGGTTTTTGTCGTTGTCTTGTTGGGCTGTGTGTGTGATAAAGGGGAGCCATAATGGGGTGAAGGCGTCTTCTTTTATTTGTCCCTGTGTCAGTTTCAGTTTATTGGTTAACAGCCAATCACAAATGAACAACCACACCCTAGGCCAACCCCAACCTCTCTCACCAGCAAAGGAACACAGGCAAATAGCAGAGAACCTGTACAAGCGACGCTAACACTAAACCTCACACATATATTAAGCAAAATAGAAACATCGCCACCCACCCCCGCCCCGCTCACCTGTCCCCCCTCCACCTCTTTCCCCCTTTTTCTTCCTAATGTAACACTAATGTCTCAACAAATGAAACTGATCTGTAAAAATTTAACTTGGGAAAAAAGGAAAGACATTCCTCATACTTTTGTAAACCAAAAGTTTACAAAAGTTTTTCAGAAAAAAAAGGCAGCCGCTAGCAGAAGAAAAGGTGGGAGCCCAAATCCAGAAATTTAGCTCTTTAAAGTTGGCCAGGAGAACATTGCTTACTTTTTCATATTTCTAGTCCCTCTTGATTATTCTTGAAAGAGAGGGTGGGGTGTCTTTTAAATGGGTAGGCAAACTAAAGCCCAGAGGCCAGATCCGGCCCAATTGCCTTCTAAATCTGGCCTGCAGGTGGTCCAGGAATCAGCATGTTTTTGCATGAGTAGAATGTGTCCTTTTATTTAAAATGCATCTCTGGGTTATTTGTGGGGCATTGGAATTCATTCATATTTTTTTCCAAAATATAGTCTGGCCCCCCACAAGGTCTGAGGGACAGTGGACCGGCCCCCTGCTGAAAAGGTTTGCTGACCCCTGCTTTACTCCCTGCTCTTACCTTGTTCTGATTCCGCAGAAAAGTGAAGGTAGCAAGGCAACTGAAGTGTTGCAGCACCATGGATAGCTCCTAGTGAGAAACTTAGAAAAGCTATCTGTTGTAGGGCAACGCTCCAGCCGAATCACAGAATCAGAATTGCAGAGTTGGAAAGGACCTCAAGGGTCATCTACTCCAACCCCCTGCAATGCAAGAATCTCAACTAAATGAGATTCAACCTCTGCTTAAAAACCTCCAAGGAAGGAGAATTCACAACCTCCTGAGGGAGTCCATTCCACTGGGGAGTAGCTCTTGCCACCAGAAAGTTCTTCCTGATGTTTAGTTGGAATTTTCTTTCTTGTAACTTGAATCCATTGGCTTGCTCTGGAGCAGGAGAAAACAAGCTTGCTCCATCTTCCATGTGACAGCCCTTTAGATATTTGAAGATGGCTATCATATCTCCTCATATCATACCAGGCTAAACATACGCAACTCCCTCAACTGTTCCTTATAAGGCTTTGTTTCCAGACCCTTTAAAATCTTAGTCACCCTCCTCTGCACACCTTGCTGCTTCTCAATATCATTCTTAAATTGTGGTGCCCAGAATTGGACACAGTATTTCAGATGTGGTCTGGCCAAGGCAGAATAGAGTAGAACTATTATTTCCCTGCATTGGGACACTATCCTTCTGTTGACGCAGCCTAGCATTAGCTTGGTCTCTCTTTTTATTGCTTCTGCATCACACTGTTGACTCATGTCAAGCTTGTGGTTTACTAAGACCCCTAGATCGTTTTCACACATGTTACTGGCAAGCCAGGTGTCCTCCATCTTATATTTGTGAAGTCTGCCTAAATACAGAGCCTTGCATTTGTTTGCATTGTGGATGTTCACCAAACAAGGCAGCTTCACACAGTGCTAGAAGTTCTTAGTTCTGACAACATCAGCTCCTTGTGCACCAGATTAACCTTCCAAGCCATTGGGCCACCCACCCAACCTCCTGCTCTATCACACGCACACCCCTCCGTCCTATTGGATGACCTGCCTGTCAATCTGCTGCTGGCCTACCTACCCCAGGGACGGACCAGCCTTGGAGCTGACAGCCTGCCAGACGGTCATGATAGCTTAAAACACTACAGGCTATATAGGATTTCTAGTTCTGCATTTCACTTTGATTGCACATCTGTTTGCTAGGTACAGTGGTACCTCGGATTACAGATGCTTCAGGTTACAGACGCTTCAGGTTTCAGACTCCGCTAACCCAGAAATAGCACCTCTGGTTAAGAACTTTGCTTCAGGATGAGAACAGAAATCACACAGTGGTGGCGCGGCAGCAGCAGAAGGCCCCATTAGCTAAAGTGGTACCTCAGGTTAAGAACAGTTTCAGGTTAAGAACGGACCTGCAGAATGAATTACAGTCGTACCTTGGGTTACATATGCTTCAGGTTGCATACACTTCAGGTTACAGACTCCGCTAACCCAGAAATAGTGCTTCGGGTTAAGAACTTTGCTTCAGGATGAGAACAGAAATCGTGCTCTAGTGGCGCGGCGGCAGCAGGAGGCCCCATTAGCTAAAGTGGTGCTTCAGGTTAAGAACAGTTTCAGGTTAAGTACAGACCTCCAGAACAAATTAAGTACTTAACCCGAGGTGCCACTGTAAGTTCTTAACTTGAGGTACCACTGTAGTTAAATCCTACTGAAATCAGGTCCAGGGGGCTTATCCCCAAATAAACATACATTAAACTGTATGGTTAATCACTGGAATGTAAGTGCCTCATGCCCTTCTAGGATCTATAAAGGATGTGAAAATAAATGTCCAGACCCTTCTAGGAATGTTCGCTTTTAAAAGGCTTGCTCTTTGTTTTCCAGGCCGCTAAAAGGAGTACAGATGGAGGATAAGCCTGTTAGTGACTACTGGTCATACTAGCTATGGTCTACCTCCACTGATGGAGCCACTATGCCTCTGAATACCATTTGCTGGGAATAAAAAGTGGTCAGAGTGCTGCTGCATTCAGGTTCCGCTTGCAGGATTCCCTTTGGCATCTGGTTGGTCACTGCGAGAACAGGGTACATGATTCAATTAACCTTTGGCCTGACCTAGTGGGGTTTTTCTTATGTTTTCAATTCTTTAACATGTTGTTGTTGTTGTTGTTGTTAGTAGTAATTCAATCTATATCTATTTGCTACCAACAACAATATTTGATAGATTGCAAAGGTATTTGAGGATGTTATCTAGTTTTAAGCACAATAACCTCCAAGATTTTGGCCACAAATCTGTCATCCTTGAATCTGTTAGCGAGAGCATTAATCCTGCTAGTACATCCCATAAAAAGGGGATTGGTTGACAGAAGGTTTCCCTATATAGCTGAAATACTGTACATGGCATAAAATGCATTGAACACCTAAGTTTAATATATGTGGCAATATCAGAAAGGGGGAGAGAAAGAATCGCTTCTTTATGAAATCTTTCAAAGTCAAGCTGTTTTCCTTGCGGTTTAAAATATACGGCGAGTGCTTGTGGGGGTGACACCAGATCTTGAATGCACTAACTTCTCTGCCACATTCAAAATATATTACTTCGGAATCATCATCGCTAGCAGTAGGCAGCGCCTTCCGTGTTAGCAATATTAATGAAGAAAGGAAATGGCAGGTCCCACATTATCCCTTGCAATCTGCTCGGGCAAAGGCGACGTTGAGCTTTGCTCTACGTTTGAAAGAGAGCAGTGCACTGGTTAAGAGAGTAAGCTGTGAGCCAGGAAGTACGCATGGCTGGGTCTGTCGCTTTAGGTGTCTCTCTGTTTCCCATGTTCCCTCACCTTAAATCCATTCCTACATCAGTTACACTGAAAAAAAGGTCCTGAAAACTCATCAGCATTTCAGCGCAAATTTCTCCTAATACATTTGTGTGTGATCTCCTCAAACATGCACATTTTGACAAGCAATTTCCCCCCGATATAATGCATCCTGTTTCGTTTTAATTAATTAATTAATTAATTAACTCATTAAAATTAATATATGTGTTTTTATGCACATGCTGCAGAGGAACACGAGCGGGGAGAACGCCGTTGCCCTTATGTCCTGTTTGTGAGCTTCCCACAAGCATCTGGTTGGCCACTGTGCAAAGAGAATGTTGGACTAGACCAGCCTTTCATCTGATCCAGCAGAATTCTGCTTATACCCATATATGTTTGAGGAGATGAACACAGATCTTCACGAAGAACTGCCTTCGCTGTGGAACAGTCATGTTGCTTTCTACGTCAACATATTTTGGGGGGCGGGAGAGCGGAGAGCATCGAGAAAGAACTTTAACACAAGTGCATCCTTTTCATCAAGATATTCATATTATTTTGATGGATTTTCAGCGTTTCTTTATTGCTTATTATATTGTATTTTAGGGATGCGGGTAGCGCTGTGGGTTAAACCACAGAGCCTAGGGCTTGCTGATCAGAAGGTTGGCAGTTCGAATCCCCGCAACGGGGTGAGCTCCTGTTGCTTGGTCCCTGCTCCTGCCAACCTAGCATTTCAAAAGCATGTCAAAGTGCAAGTAGATAAATAGGTACCGCTTTAGCAGGAAGGTAAACGGCGTTTCTGTGTGCTGCTCTCGTTCACCAGAAGCGGCTTAGTCATGCTGGCCACATGACCACATGACCCGGAAGCTGTACTCCTTTGGCCAATAAAGCGAGATGAGCGCCTCAACCCCAGAGTCGGCCACAACTGGACCTAATGGTCAGGGGTCCCTTTACCTTTACCTTTATATTGTATTTTCTTATCATCTTTAATTTTAATCATAGTTTTTATTATTTGATGTCTTGCTGTGTTTTAATTTGTTGGAAGCCTCCCAGAGTGGCTAGGGCAACCCTATCAGATGGACTGCACACAAATTATTATTACCATATTTTTCCATCCATAAGACGCCCCTATATATAAGACGACCCCTATTTTTTTGAACCCAAAATTAAGTAATCAATATTTTAAATATAAAACAGACTGACTTTTATGTTATATTAAAACATCACCCATTGACACCCTGTAATGGTTGGCAGAAGTTGATGGTTCTGGCAGCTCCTTCACAGCAACCACGGTAGCAACCCAAGATCACCCAAACGTATTATTATTCACCCAAAGTTGAGATTTTGGAGAAAATTTGGTGCTTCCCACACACTACTGGTAAGTGTATAAGACGACCCTGTAATTTTTGAATGGAAAGAAACATTGTCTTATACACGGAACATTGTCTTATACATGGTATTGTTGTTGTTAAGTTTTCATTTATACTTTTCAAATTTAAACATTTCATTAGTTTTTCAATCAATCTAACATTTCAAAATTTGACTTCCTTCCCTATCTTTCTGCGGTTCCTTAAATTTATTTATTTTTTAATATCTTCTGCATATCCAAATTCATTTCACTTGTTCATGTAATTATCTACTGTAAATATATACTCTTGTGAAACTGCAGGTTATTACAATAATCCCACTAGTGTTTTTAACTGTTTACAATTTATCTGTAAATATTCACAAAACCATTTCCATTCTTTTATAAAAAAAGTTTGTTATCTTTATTTCTTATTCTTTCGGTAAGTTTCGCCATTTCTGCATATTCCATGGGTTTTTGTATCCATTCTTTCTTTTTTTCTTTTTTTAAATGATATTTATTCCAATTTTAACAAATACAGAAAAAAATGAAAAAGACAAAATACAGTAAAAATAAAGAAAGAAACAAGGATAGAGAAAAATTAAAAAAAATACATAAGAACCCCACCTCCACCCCACCAACAGAAAAAAAAACAGAAAAAACAAACAAAAACATTTAAAAGAGAAACACTTCCATTTTTCACAATTCCATCCTTCAATAACTTGTTTCCTCGACCTCCATTCTTTTTTTACTGGGACTTCTTCTTCTTTCCACGTTTGGGCAAGTAGCATTCTTGCTGCTGTAGTAGCATACATAAATGAATTTCTATACAATTTATGTAGTTCTGTCTCTATAATTCCCAAAAGAAAAGCTTCCGGTGTTGTTGTTTTTTAATAAAAGTTATTTTGAACATCCTTTTCAATTCATTGTATATCATTTCCCAGTAAGCTTTAACCTTATGAAAAATACTGTATTGTTGTTGTTGTTTTTCTTATATTATAATACACCGGGATAGCTGCTCAGATATGTTTTTCTAATAAAATTACATAAAAGAAAAGGAAATTCAAATAAACATTCTTCAAATTTGGTCTACAAAGAGCTAAACTATTTCCTAGGTTTTTTGGGGAAATAGCTTGGGGTACTGTGAACCAATTCACTTGTGAGTCTGCGGAAGGTGGCTGTGCCACCCTGGTGCAGTTTTGAAGGGAGATTTGGGTCCATAGCTGTCAACGTTTCCCTTTTTTAAAGGGAAATTCCCTTATTCTGAATAGGATTCCTCTCAAGAGAAGGGAAAAGTTGACAGCTGTGGTTGGGTCTTGGAACCTCTCTCAAAGTATTTCCAAGTTGACCAACCACCACCAAGGAGCCAGATATTATTGTCGTATGAAAGCCGTGCTTGAGTTCCTGAAATAACTCATGGGGTTATATTATTTAACAGAGAAATGAGGCTAATACTAATAGGAAAAATAAATAAAATAAAAATGCATTGCTGAAGCTACAAGAGGGCACAAAAAGAAAATTAGCTAATATGAGAGATCCATCCCCTGTCAAAACTCCATTGACTTGCCCCAGAATGTGCTTAATCTTCCTGCTATTAAGGCTATTACAAGAAAGTCGGGGAGGGGGAATTTTGAGTGCTTATTATTGTGCTCATCTTATGGCTATTAATAAACATTTTGGGAGTCAGGAGGTTGCTTTCTGCTGAAAACAATCCTTCTGTCCCATCTCTCTCTGTGTGTGTGCGCGTGAGTGCGAGCTGACTTGAAATGTCTGCGGTAGAACGGAGAGATTGAATGTCATGTATTTGACAGACAGACATATTCCAGTGGGTGAAGAAGACATGGCCAGAGCTGTCCGTAACCCATGCTAAGTAAATCAATCAATTCGAGCAGTCTAAATGACTCACCAAAGAAAGATGAAGATGGGGCATTGGAGGCATCAACCTTTGGGTGGTTGCGGCGGGGGAATAGCTGTGTGGTACATTTGCAAATCTGAGAAACTGTGGTAGGCACAACTGCTGCAGCACAACTGCACACACATGTGCTGCCTCACACTCCCAACACACCAGAAACTAGGCTTGGAAAAAGCAGCATCAGTTTTTCCCCAAAGTCCTACAATCACCCCCAATGCAGGCTTCCTTAAACTCGGCTCTCCAGATGTTTTGAGACTACAATTCCCACCATCCCTGACCAACTGGTCCTGCTAGCTAGGGATCATGGGAGTTGTAGGCCAAAAACATCCGGAGGGCTGAGTTTGAAGAAGCCTGCCCTAATGCTACAGTTAAGATTTAAAATAGCCTCCCATTGGCTACAGTAGAAGGCTTCTTGCAAGTATGGTAAGGCAAATCTGTTAATTCCAGCTTCTCTTGATTTCTTATTTTCCCCCAAACTTAAATTCAGTTCCATATTTCCTCATCAGGTTATGGATTCATTAGCATTTTCGTGCGAATTTCACTGAATATATACATTGTTTTTGCAAGGAAATTTCTCCTAATAAAATGCATCTTGAAGTTATTTTCGCAGGCATATGCCCTTTTACAAACACTTCCTCCCAGTAAATGCTCTTTTGGGGGGGGGGTGTTACCCATTACTCCCTTGCAAAATTCAGAGAAGTGTGAATTATGTTTTGTGTATTTTTCCAGAACTTCTGAATTAGTTAAGTTTGCCTTTAAATGTCAACTAAATCAAATTTGTACCCCATCTTGACTTACAAGCCAAATTTCAGCAGGGTAGGAGGAAGGTGAATGTGATGCTGTGGGTACCAGGAAAGGACTCTGCATAAGAATATAATACAATTCTGCTGGATCAGGCCAATGGCCCATCTAGTCCAGCTACCTGTTCTCACAGTGGCCTGCCAGATACCTCTGGGAAGACTGCTAGAAGGACCTGTCACAATAGCATGCTCTACCCACTGGTATTCAGAGACAGACTGCCTTTGACAATGTAGGTAGAATGTAGCCATTGTGGCTAGTAGCCATTGATATCTTTGTCCTCCATGAATTTCTCCAATTCAGGTTTCCAAAACTTGGATCTCCAGCTGTTTTTGGACTACAACTCCCATCATCCCTTTGCTATCAGGACCAGTGGTCAGGGATGATGGGAACTGTAGTCCCAAAATAGCTGGAGACCCAAGTTGGGGAAACCCTGGTCTAATTCATCTAAGTTGGTGACCCTCACTGCCTCCTGTGTGAACAAGTCCCATTAGGTTTACCTCTGTGCTCTGTCTAAAGCTCCAACCGTTAGGTCCAGTTGTGGCCGACTCTGGGGTTGCAGCACTCATCTCACTTTATTGGCTGAGGGAGCCGGCGTACAGCTTCCGGGTCATGTGGCCAGCATGACTAAGCCTCTTCTGGCAAAGCAGAGCAGCGCACGGAAATGCCGTTTACCTTCCCGACGGAGCGGTACCCATTTATCTACTTGCACTTTGACGTGCTTTCAAACTGCTAGGTTGGCAGGAGCAGGGACCGAGCAACGGGAGCTCACCCCATCGTGGGGATTCAAACCGCCAACCTTCTGATCGGCAAGTCCTAGGCTCTGTGGTTTAACCCACAGCGCCACCCGCGTCCCTGTGTCTAGAAGTACTTTATTTCATCTGTTTTGAGCCTTCCAACAAGATTTCTTGGGGGAGCTAACTTTGTGGAGACAGGGAGTCACATCTCTTCCATGTAAACACTCTAGCAAATCAGGAGAGAAGACTGGGAGTTAGTGCACTGCCCTGGTGACCCACAAACTAGAATCCATTGGTTCAAAATGGCAGCAAAGCAGTCTTTCACTAAACATGTGAGAAATCTCTAACAGTAAGCTGTTCGACTGTGGGACAGATTGCCTTGGGAGCTGCTGGGCTCTCATTCGCTGGAGGTATTTAAGTGGAGGCTGGACGGCCATCTGCCAGGGGTTCTGTAGTTACACCCTGCATTCTAGAGCTTTCATTCCACAGAGGGTTGAGCTGGAGGACCTCTGAGGTCCTTTCCAACTATGATTCCATTGGCTGACTTCTCCTTTTCTTTCCTGGAGGTAAAGCAGCACTAACTAACTTACACAACACCAGGAGATCACACGGAAAAAAGAGCCACGTAAGATGATGAGCCAAGTAGTGTAATAACAGCAGTAATATTACCACTGAGATTTCCTGGCAGATAGGACAGCAGTACTCTAGAGGTGACAAATCAAAGTATTTTAATCCAATTTATCCAGAAACCATCTGCTAATACCAAAGCCAGCAAGGTCGCATCTGTTCATATCATCTTCATCGCGGCTGACCTGTGGCTGACCCACAAGTTTACAGGCAAAACGAGGGGGAGAGAGAACATGCAGGAGATAGAGAGAAAACTCTTTCCATGATTGGAAACAGCTCTTAGTAAGTGGATGAAAAGGTAAAATGTTTCCAACGTAGGTCCAATTATTGAAGAGCCATATAATAGAAATTTTATCAGCTGTCTGTTGAGAACAACTGCAGGAGATAGTCACACACTCTTCATGGTGTTCATGGTGAACGGCTGCTGTTTTTAAATCTCTCAGACACCCTTCTCATGCTTTCAAGGGGCAATGTTAGAGAAATATGCAGTTAAATTTTGTGCTCTGATGCCTAGTAAGAACATCAGAAATGTGCTATTGTCCAGGCCAAAAGCCCATCATAGTCCAACATCCTCTTCTCAAAGTGGCCAGCTAGATGCTTATGGGAAGCCCACAAACAGGGTCTGAGTGCAACAGCACTCTCCCCATTTGTGATTCATGGCAACTGGTATTCAGATGCATATGCTACAAGCATATGGTGCTTCTGCAGGTGAAGGTAGAACATAGCCACTGTGATAGCCTTGTCCTCCATGACTTTGTCGAATCCTCTTTTGAAACCATGCAACCTGGTGGCCATCACTGCCTCTTCTGGGAGGGAATTCCATCATTTAATGATGTGCTATGTGGTTAAGGACTTTTTTTTTAGTCCATCGCATAGATGAGAGCAAAAAGGAACCACGCCAAATTAGAAAAGCACCCAGGAATGTCTACAAATTAGTTATAGTTCTTTGTGCCAATGCAAACTAGTCAAGGCTGACTTTGGATACCGACCGCTCCAGATGGTTCTATCAAAAGATGTTGTTGCTGGATAACTTTTCATTGCATTGTGTGGTTTTTCTTTTCTGTTTGCTTAAAAAACAACAACAACCTAGTATTTATTTATTTAAAATATCACTTCTCCATCCTTCCTTTGTAAAGAGTGTTATGAGTGGATCAAAGCAATAAGGATGCTGGTGCTGGTTTCGGGGAAAAATGATGAATTACTACATTTATATTCCCCTTTTTTTTTGAAAGAGCTCAAGGTGTACACACTTCTCCACGTCTCCATTTTATCCTCACAACAACCCTTTGAGGTAGGATAGGCTGAGAGATGGCAACTGGCCCAAAGTCCCCCATTGTACTTCTTGGTTAAGTGGGGATTTGAACCCTGGCCTTCCAGGTCCTAATCCCACACTCTAACCACTACTCCACACAAGATGACATTAAGATGAGTGGCTACAGCTAAAAAGAACCTGAAAGCAAGGAGCCTGCAGGCCAAATGGTGGAAAAGAAACATCTTAATCAAATTATTTATTTATTTATTTATTTATTTATTTATTTATTTAATTTATATACCGCCCTATACCCGGAGGTCTCAGGGCGGTTCACAGAAAAGATTGCAACATTTGAAATCAAAATAAAAACAATAACTCAACACCACCACCCCAAAGAGCCACATTTAAAAAGGGTATAGGTCAACCAAGGTAAAGGGTAAAGGGACCCCTGACCATTAGGTCCAGTTGTGGCTGACTGTGGAGTTGCGGCGCTCATCTCTCTTTATTGGGAGCCGGCGTACAGCTTCGGGGTCATGCGGCCAGCATGACTAAGCTGCTTCTGGCGAACCAGAGCAGCACACGGAAAGGTCATTTACCTTCCTGCCGGAGCGGTACCTTCTGATCAGCAAGTCCTAGGCTCTGTGGTTTAACCCACAGCACCACCCACGTCCCTCAGGTCAACCAAGGGCCTGGTTAAAAAGGAATGTTTTTGCCTGGTGCCTAAAGGTGTATAATGAAGGTGCCAGGAGAACTTCCCTAGGGAGAGCATTCCACAGATGGGGAGCCACTGCAGAGAAGGCCTGTTCTTGTGTTGCCAGCCTCTGGACCTCTCAAGGAAGCAGCACATGAAGGAGGGCCTCATCAGATGATCTCAGGGTCCGGGTAGGTTCATATGGAAAGAGATGGTCCTTGAGGTATTGTGGTCCTGAAGATGGCTAAGGGAGGAGGCAAATTAAATTCCCAGGATAAGGAGTTCCATAGCCTTGCTGTGACTACCAGTTAACCAGGTCTCTGCTAATAATGTTAATAATGAGATCTGGAGATCTTAAAGCAGGGAAGGGGACCTTATGTTCAGAGCTCTCCCTGGGCCACAGCCCTCACTGAATTTGCTTCGCTTTATCCTTGTGAGGTTTGGACTGGCTGGAATGCATAATTGAACTCTGATGCTGCTTCTTGCTTGCCTGAGTGGAGGAAAGAGAGGTGTGTGTTGAGTGTGAAGAAATTAGCTTCCCATAGAAAGGTAACTTTTTAATATTCTTTTCTTGTTTGTATCGGGCCTCACACACCACTGGCACATGGCCCCCAGAAGCTTGCCCAGAAGAGAATGTGGCCCTCAGTCTGAGAAAGGTTTCTCAACCCTGTCTTAAAGGATGGCTAACTCTTATGGGAGTAGAGAGTCCTTTGGATATAGCAGTGCCCAGCTATTTAAAGCTTTAAATGTAATAAACCTGGACTGTTGGGACATATGTTCAGATCAAGAGTGTGAGAAATCAAGCTGGCATCAAGAAAGGGGTGTGTGTTGAAAGGGAGAAGATCTGAAAAATGCACAAGTTTCTGCAAAACATTATCACTGAAAAAACCTCCATGCCATGCCAAAGATTGTTGCAAACTACTAAAAATAAATGAAGGAAGGAGGGTCAGTTCTGCTTGCTTTGATAATTTTAATTATTATTTAATTAATAATAATTAAATTGGAGGAGAGGTATGAAATAATAATTAAATTTAATTATTATTTCATACCTCTCCTCCAAGCAGCTTGAGAAGGGATACACAGTTCTTCTCCATTTCAATTTTATCCCCCAAACAAACTGGTAGGTAAGTTAGGCTGAGAGGCAATGACTAGCCCAAGGTAACCCCATGACCTTTATGGCTGCATAGGTACTTGAACCCTAGTCTCTCAGGTCATGGCCCAACACTCCAACTGCTACCTCACACTGGCATTCAATGTGGTTTTAAGGAACAAATTAAGCCTTTGTGAGAAATTTTGCTAATCTTATTAGATAGTATTGCCTTCCACCAAATTTCCTATAGTTTTCTTCCTGAGGTTGTTGTCGTGTCCACCTCTTCGGACTCCAGGGACCAGAGCACTCCAGGCACTTCTGTCTTCTACTGCCTCCCGCAGTTTGGTCAAACTCATGATGGTAGTTTCGAGAACACTATCCAACCATCTCGTCCTCTGTTGTCCCCTTCTCCTTGTGCCCTCCATCTTTCCCAGCATCAGGGTCTTTTCCAGGGAGTCTTCTCTTCTCATGAGGTGGCCAAAGTATTGGAGCCTCAGCTTCAGGATCTGTCCTTCCAGTGAGCACTCAGGGCTGATTTCCTTAAGAATGGAGAGGTTTGATCTTCTTGCAGTCCATGGGACTCTCAAGACTCTCCTCCAGCACCATAATTCAAAAGCATCAATTCTTCGGCGATCTTCCTGAGGAGGGACATGTAAAAGGCTGTTGGGAGTTGTTTATCCCCCTCCTTTTGGGGAACTTACCCCCTCCACACCTTGTGCATGCCTGTTTTGTGTACTGAAAAAAACCCCAATTGTTGTGTGAAAATTGGGCTTAGCATTCCCTCCAGCACCTTGGCAAGAAAGGGGATTGTGATCCCATTTGAGCAATTGCAAGGGAAACTGCATGGCGAGGGGTGGTATGAATGATATCTGTTTTGATACCGAGGGTGATAATGAGAAAGTAGATGGGAAATTATTACCACCAACAACAAAAATAAATAAATCCCTGACCGCATGAGACCACTGGAGCAGGGAGGGAAGGAGGATTAGAATTGGAAATAAGACTAATTTAGAGAGCTAATTATTATCAAATAGGTTTTGCCCTGGTCCCCAAGGCAACCTCTGCACCATTAGAAGTGAGCCCTGTGGTTTTGCTCAAGAAAGAGGGATTAACATACTTAGTCTGGAACGTGGAAACAGCAGCAGTAAGGAATTGCACTATCCTATACGATTCATGATCTCCCTGAGAGCCGGATGCATTCTCAGCTCAAATTCAGTTGTACGGCTTTAAAGGATAATCAGAAAATGATGTAAGTGCAGTAAATTAGACACACACACACCCTTACCCTAGTTGACACCACCAAGACTTTCGACCTGGCACATTATGAACCAATCAGAAGGTGGGATTCGGCTAACTTGCATCCCCAAAATCAGTACTAGGATTGGGTTTGCTAAGGGTAAAGGTAAAGGGACCCCTGACCATTAGGTCCAATTGTGGCCGACTCTGGGGTTGCGGCACTCATTTCACTTTATTGGCCAAGGGAGCCGCCATACAGCTTCTGGGTCATGTGGCCAGCATGACTGAGCCACTTCTGGCGAACCAGAGCAGCGCACGGAAACACCATTTACCTTCCCGCCGGAGCGGTACCAATTTATCTACTTGCACTTTGAGGTGCTTTTGAACTGCTAGGTTGGCAGGAGCAGGGACCGAGCAATGGGAGCTCACCCCTTCGCAGGGATTCAAACCACCGACCTTCTGATCAGCAAGTCCTAGGCTCTGTGGTTTAACCCACAGCGCCACCCGCGTCCCTTTGCTAAGGGTAGCTGAAAGCTTTTAGGAGACCCTTATATTTGCCACCCAGCACTACTATTTCCAGAGTTCCCTATAAAGGACTACTTGTTAAACCACTCTGGAAGTTGTAGCTCCAGGAGAGGAATAGGGGTCTCCTGCCAACTCTCAGCCACCCTTAACAAACTACAACTCCCATAATACTTTTGGGGGAAACCATGACTGTTTAAAGTGCAGTCATATTGCTTTAAGTGCATGGTGTGAATGTGCACTGTGTCTTACTTTATCACCCTTCTTCTCCACTGCAAAATCAGAGGAGGCATGAGGGATGGGAGAAAAATGTGATGGGTGGATGGGGGCCAGTCACTGCTGCTGCTACAGGCAATACAAAACTATACTCTCTGCTCCCACCCACGAGTTTGTCTGCTAGTGAATGTGAAGTCACAGTACTCAGCATACCAGTGTTCTGTGATACTCCAGGCTGCCTTAACACTCCCAGAGGGGTAATTAACCACCGGCATAGGTCACAGCGGTCCTTAGGCTGTTTGTAAACCATCATGCTTTAAGGCACATGCCATGCTTCAGCATGGAGAAAGGTTAGGGAAACAGTTTCCCCTCAGGCCATAATAGTCATCGACAAGGTTTCCTTGCACTGAGTGAACAATGCCACAGTTGGAGACATGAAATTGCTTTTACGGTACTTGCTTTGCGACAGTGGAAGAAAAACTGGGAGGAAGAGGATTCCTTTTTCGAGGGTCAACGTGTTAAAAGTGCATGGAAAGTTTAGAGGCTTTGAGCATCCTGCTCTGCTGGGTAGGACTCGAACCCATGGCTTCAAGTTACAAGAAGGGAGATTTTGGCTAAACATCAGGAATGACTTTCAGACAGTCAGAGCTCCCTTGGGAGGTTGTGGACTCTTTTTCCTTGGAGGTTTTTAAGCAGAGGTTGAATGGCCATCTGTCATGGATGCTTTAGCTGAGAGTCCTGCATTGCAGGGGGTTGGACTAGATGACCTTTGGGTTCATTTCCATTCTATGATTCTACGATCCATGAGTGAGTTAAACTGCGGACAGGACCACTTTTCAGGTGCAGATGTCGGGGTGAGGAAATCAAGTGACTGAATGCTCCTTCGTTTTAGACAAGTGAAAAACCAAACTCTCTTTCCTCCCCTATTCAGAAAATAACTTGGTGTATTCTGAGCTGAGCTGCATCAAGCCAGTGGCCCATCTACTCCAGTATCCTGTTCTCACAGTGTTCTTTTGCCGATTGGAAGGTTGGTGGTTCGAATCCCCGCAACAGAGTGAGCTCCCATTGCTCTTTCCCAGCTCCTGCCAAGCTAGCAGTTTGAAAGCACACCAGTGCAAGTAGATAAATAGGTACAGCTGCGGCAGGAAGATGAATGGTGTTTCCATGCATTCTGGCTTCCATCACGTTGTTCCATTTTACCAGAAGCAGTTTAGTTATGTTGGCCACATGGAAAGCTGTCTGTGGACAAACACAGGCTCTCTCGGGTTGAAAGCGAAATGAGCACCACACCCCATAGTCGCCTTTGACTGGACTTAACCATCCAAGGGTCCTTTACCTTTTTACCTTTTCACAGTGACTGACCCACAGTGGGAAGCACACAAGCTGGACACGAGCTCAGCAGCACTCTGCTTGCCTCCAAGTCCCAGCAACTGGCATGTCAAATAGTACAACTGGGATCATTTGACGTTTGAGAGACTTGATGGTATTGCCCCTCAAACAACGGTATTGCTCTATGAAAATGAACAGAATCGCTTCTTGAGACTTTGCGTGCCTCAGAACCACTTACTTAGCAGCAATCATATTGAGACCATCATGAAGCAGCAGATGTATGCATGAATGCTGAAAGCAGAGAAGCCTGTGGTATTTCATCCTGATATGAATAAATGCATCTTTATCAATATCATTCATCTCTGCATAAAAAATCTACACATAGTCACTGTATTGTTGTTTCTTTTTTAGCAAGACTTATATACTGCTTAATCCAAAAAGCAGCTCTTAGCACATAAAATAATATAACATGTTCATAAGAAAATATCATTAATAATAAAAATTCCCCTGAAAAATTATATAGAAGAAATAAAGGGGTTTTTTTAAGGTATGCACAATACAATAACATGTCTACAGAGGTCTTTATGGTACAATGCATGTGTGTGTGTGGTTTTAAATGTGTTGTAAGTTGCTTGAAGATTTTTGGGTAACTAACAACTACGAAGTTTAACTTACAAGAACACAAGCTTGCTTCTACTTTTTTTAAAAAGGCATGCATTGAAAGCAGTGCAAATGTTCGTTAGCTGAACATCTCAAAATAACATATCTTTCCTTTGTCTTTAATTTTAGTTGCTTGGATTATATTTGTTGACCTTAACACAGGAACATAATAACACTCAATGAGCTCATTTATGAAAGCTCAGAGGCAGCAACACAAAGTAGTATTGATACAATTTGTAAGGGAAGCAAAACATCTAGTTGTGAGTGGATAATTATGGGATTCAGTATTCAGTTAATGGGCAAGGCAGCAATTTTTAAATCATGCATCTGTCCTTTCCCCCTTATCTTCGCCCCCCTCCCAATTTCCTAAATATTAAGCATGTACACTCACAGGAGTAGTTTTAGTAGCAGCATAATTAGAAATGGGAATGAGGGAATCAGTCTGTTCCTGGCCTCTGTTACTGTCACATGTTTTCACCCATCAATCTGTCTCATCCTATCTACACATTAATCACCTATAATATATATATTTCTTATTTAAATGCATATTTACATTTGTACTTTTCCTCAAAATACACACATCATACAAAGCACAATGGACCCCCTTGCCCCATATATCTTTGCCTGGAAAATGTGTTCTTAAAATGTACTGCAAGCCCTGGAGGTGGATTGCAACACCAACTCCCTAGAATCAGATACCAACTGAAATTAGATAAACACAGAACAACTTGATATTTAGGTGGCTATTGAAGATGCTTGTGGTTAAGGAGGCTTTCCCTGAAGCATAGCTCAGCCATTGAATGGTTTATTGCTCTCAGTTTATTGAGTATGTAATCTTCTGTCTTTTATTGTATTGTATACCACTTTGGCAGCTTTTGTTTGTGGAGTGATTTATGAACCTGAAGTTCCATTAATTTTCTGAGTTGAGAAATTTGGGATATGAAAATGTCAGTGGATGACTATGTTTCCATTCAGGTTACTTAGTACTGAAACTTACAAAGACTACTACTACTACTACTACTACTACTACTACTAATTCAATTAATATCACCCTGCTTTTCAACAAGACATTGTTTTTCAAGCAAGATGTGCAAAGTCTGGTGCCTAAAAACATTTCACTATGAAGAGGTCACCTGCAGTTCAGTGATTCCCCACAGGGGGAAACTGCATTCAGAACCAGCAGATCTTGATAATTAGGTAGCCTACCATTAGGTACCTCCAACTAGGTACCTCTAATTATGTAGTTCTATCCAGGCTATTATGGAGCTTCTTCTTCTTTGGCAATCACTCATAGCCAAGTAAGATTGTCTTCCATGAACACGGTCAAACACTGAGTCCGTAAGTCCAGGTGACCCCTGAGTGGAATAATAACTCAAGACAACGTGCTATGGGATTAAAATTGGCCACAACTTTATTAAGTTTCAGGTGTAGGGAGACCTTGGCTCAGGCATTGGGTGTTTATCCTTCCCAGTCCCCAGCTGGGGATCTGGGAGACATCAGGGTTATCCAGAATGTGTGGGGATTGGGCTGGCTCTGGAGAACATATGTTCAAGCAGAGAACCCAACCCCTGTTTCGCCGCCATCGCAGGGGAGAGCAATGACAACCTCTCAGTGTATAGCCAATGCCTCCCCTCAACACCCCTTTAACGGGGAACCCTGGGATAACCACCGCAATGGGGGGTGTCAACGCTTCACCCCCCCCCCCATTTAGGAAGATAGACTAAATGATTCTGCTCAAGGCCTGAAACCACCAAAGTTGTGGCGTTTTGGTACAGGAAAGGCAAATCCTGCCAATGCAGGAAAATTCCTTTCCGGCCCTTCAACAGCGCCCCTGATGTAGCAGGGCCCGCGTACCTGTGGAAAAGAGGTTAACCTGCAAAAGAAGACTTAACTGAGGGAGGGCAGGGTGGGAGAAGCTCTGGAGCCAACTGACGCTTCACAGGTAAGATTCACCTTCTGTTGTGGGCAGGGAGGTCCCTCCCTTCCTTGGCCGATCCCCTGGCAACGCCTCTCCAGGTGGGATTGGGCGATTGACTAAGGTAGGTGGAGACCTCCAGGTATCCAGCCTTGGAAGGGTGAAGCCAGCCTGAACTACTGGGAGTCACACTGGGATCCGGGGGGCTGCACGCGACCACGCAAAAGGCGCCCACCATTTGATGTGGGGAGCAGTCATTTATGGAGGACAAGGCTACCAACAGTTACTAGTCATGATAGTATGTTCTCTACAGCACTGCTGCACTCATATCCAGCTTGCCTGCTTGTCACAGCACCTGGTTGGCCACTGGCCATTGGTAGACTTGATGGGCCATTGTACTCGTCTAGCAGGCTCACCTTATTTTCTTATGACATACCTGCATCCTCTCCAACTGTACCTTTCCCCCAGAGACTGTGCCTGTTTCCTGGTACCTGCCAATTCCCTATCCAACCTTTCTTCACAATTTTGGGGGTCCCTTGAACTCCCCCCCACACACACCTGTGTTAGTGTCTGCACACACCTGCATTAAATTATGCTACTTTCCTTGCTACCATTAGTTCCAGAAGTGCCAGTCCAAATGTTGTGGCAAAATAGGTCCGGACTGCAGTTATACAAGAATAAGTGCAACGCAATCCACTGTGAAGTGAAGCATTAGCAAAAGCAAACTGCTATGGTCCATCTGCTCACTAACACAGACTGCCTCAGAAGCCAATGCAAAAGAAGCTATTGCATGGTAATGGATGATATCTAAGCTCCAGTAAGCACTGACCTGCAATGAGGTGACCTTTTGCAGGACTTGGTCTGGTGGTAGAAGGAAAGCAGAATTCTAGTGTTGCTTCAGCAATGGCTAACCTTAGACTAAGCCCTATAGAGGAGCAACAGATCTGCCTCAGCTGCAAGCAGGGATGTAAGAATGCCTTGTTCCCCATCCCATGTTCTTTGTGTCATATGCAGCACTATTTCTAGTGAATGATGCCCATTGGGACTGGTAGGTCAGAAAGCAGGGAGTGCAACAGTAAAGGTAAATGAACCCCTGACCATTAGGCCCAGTCGTGACCAACTCTGGGGTTGCGGTGCTCATCTCGCTTTATTGGCCGAGGGAGCCGGCGTACAGCTTCCAGGTCATGTGGCCAGCATGACTAAGCTGCTTCTGGCGAACCAGAGCAGCGCACGGAAACGCCGTTTACCTTCCCTCCTGAGCGGTACCTCTTTATCTACTTGCACTTTGATGTGCTTTTCAACTGCTAGGTTGGCAGGAGCAGGGACCAAGCAACGGGAGCTCACCCCATTGCGGTGATTCGAACAGCTGACCTTCTGATCGGGAAGTCCTAGGCTCTGTGGTTTAACCCACAGCACCACCCGCGTGCCTAGTCCAATGGTAGGTGGTGCCAGAACCTACAACTAGAGCCAATTAATTCAAGGTTTGTCCCCCCGCTTCCTTCCTGTTGTGTTCTACAAGGTCACCACTGAGACTAAGGAAGAGAAAGCTGAAAATTAGTGGGCAAACTGTGGGCATACTGAATGTGGGCATCCTGGGGTTGGTAAGGCTGTGTCTCATTTGCCTTAATGGACCAGCATCCACCGGTCAGTTTCCAGACACCTCAGGACCAGCCAGGGTTTTTTTTTTTTTGTTTTTGTTCTAAAGAAAGCTCATTTTTTAAAAAAACGGGGGCGGCGGCAAGGGGCTGAATGGGTGCCAAGAATGTTGCCTGAGGTTGTGGTAGTGCCCACATGAGCTGCATTAGGGGGCCTAGGGGTAAGGCAACCAAGCAACCCATTTTTGCCTTGTCTTCATCGCCTTATGTTCTTTGGATATTTGCATAAGGTTCCAGTTCACCTTTTTAGCCTGCAAACACTATTAATTGTGCGAATGCACACACACACACACGAGAGAGAGAGAGAGAGACTTTCATTTCCCTGCTAACCTTGACAAGGAACCTGATCTTTCGATAAGAAGCTGCAAGAGAAATTATTCTCTTTCCTCCTTCTCTCCTTTCTTTAATTGTTATGTTCACACTTTAAATGAAGTGTGCGAGTTGAGGGGTTTAATTTAGATTTAATAGGATAATTATTGCATGACAAATTAATGCCAAATAACTATTAACAACATTTCTAAGAAGGTTTTAGGGAGTTTCTAACAGGATATCTATCAGATAGTTGGTGGTTTTACCTTGAGTAATATGTGGCTGATAATTGCCGGCATTTTATTTTCACATCCATCTCAGTCCTGCTTCTGGTGTTTTATTATCAAAGAATTTAATTCCCGGCGCCCCAAGGTTGCTCGGCCTGACTAATGCTGGGTGGAAATTGTATGATGTTGTCCTCCAAGACCATTTGCTAAGAGCAAAAGTATGACTTGCCTATTGTGTCTGGCTCTGTTCATTCTCTCATACCCTTCAATAAGGAACCTGCCTCACACCACATCAGATTATTTGGGTTAGAGCAAGCAAACTTTTACTCAGAGTCAATCCATTGAAATTAATTCACCTAAGTTAGTCATGATCATGAAATTCAATGGATCTACTCTGAGTAAATATTAGTTTACTCCAACCCTTTGCTTTGAATGGTGGCTGGGACTAAGGAAGAGACAATCGTGAGCTAGATGAACTAATGGTCAGGCATAGGGCTTAGACACACTTTCTCTTGTCCTGCTGCTTCCCCCTGGGGGAAAACTGTTCTTTAGTGCTCAGTTGAAGCAAATGGCAATCTATTGCTAAAGAATGGGTTTTTCCTTGGAAAGGAGCAAGGCAAGGGGAAAACCGCTTAGAGCCATGCTTTCTAGGTCTGACACAAGCAAAAGTGTGGGTGAGCCTCCAGTAGAAGGAAGCTTCCGATGTCCCCCCCAAAATCTGACAAGCACATTCACAGAATTCCAATCTCTTCATGACACCCTCACCAACAGCAGATGTTTAACTTGTGGGCATAGGAATCAACTCCTAGGGGCCGAGGTCCCTTTGGCCCCTCCATTAATAAAATATTTGAGGGGTCTGGGGCCCCCAAAGTTGATAGCCATTGCCGTTCATATGGTGTGCACACACCATGTCATATGACATGGGACAAGGCTTACCTCCCCCCCTCAAAAAAATATTTTTTTCAAGTTGGTACCCCTGTTTGTGGGAGTCACTAATACTCACAGCACCCTGATCTCTACAGGCATGGTTTCTGTAGAAGCAAACTGGAAGTCCTATAAACTCCATTCTGCCCCTATGCCTCCAGAGTTTTGCTTAGAAGACAACAGAGCACGAAGGAACCTCGCCACTCACCAGACATCAGTTGAGCGTCTTCCGAATTTCACTTGGCCTGGAGAAAGCAAGAAGGCTCAGAGATGCTACATGCATTCTGTGAAATGTTTTGGATGTAAATGCTCCGATGGCAGTTTGAAATTTGCCGAACCTCAGAGGGTGCTGTCTCTTTCAAATGTCAAGATGGTACCTCCTGAGAGCCAAATGGTACACTCTCAGAACTTGAACCAAGTTTGAACTTTGTTATTTGGGACAGATTAATCTGCAACCAGGGCTCTTTTCAAAACTTGTTATTTATGAAGGAAGCCATCTCCCTCTTCCACACACACCCAGCCCCCTCCAGGCCTTGAGTCTCACTGCTTTGCCATCTCATTTAATTTCACCCACAGCAATTAGTGTCCTTGACTGGCATTGTCTGAATGGCAAACAGTTCCACTCCATAAGTGGAGGCAGGCTGCCTCGAATGCGAACAGTCCTTCAGAGATGACATCAGACTGTATTTCCCAGTGACAGTCATCTGTATCTAAGGTATGTGTTTTCCCTGGGATGCTACAGGTTGCAAATCACTCCCTTGGCAGAAATCCCCTACTCCCCTCTCTTATCACAGAAATTCTGCCCTGGATTATTAATTCATTCATTCCTACCTGGGACCTTGCTATCTTCAAACTTGGCAGAGGGGAGGGTCTTTCGCGTCCCCCTCCTCTTCTAAATGACAGTGTTTGAATGAATTCTGTTTGTCTTTTTTTTCCTTTGGACTCTGCTGGGGAAAACGAGATGATATTTTCACTGAAATATCCCCAGTGGAATATGATGAATGTGGAGCATGTTTTACGCCAAATGACCTTGAAGTGTGTTATTTCGTAGTTCCTTTATTTGAGTAGTCTTTTTATTTATTTCTTCGCTGAAGTTGTTGTGGAATACTGGGCAGGAACAGGAGACTGCAGCAGAAACTGAGGTTGCCAGCGTTTGTTACCATGCCTGCTCTTGTGCTTTTAACAGCTGCATATATTTGTATGTACACGGTGACATTTAGCACCATACAACAGAAAGAATCACTGGAAAATTGTCATGCACAAAGCAGCTCCTACACAGGAGCCGGCGAGCCCATTTTTCCTGGCCAGTTGGGCTGTTACTTGAGCCTTCACAGACAAGATTATCCTTTCATCTTCAGCAAAGCAGGTGGAGCTCAAAAAGGTACCAGGGTTCTTCTGGGGGTATTAGTGAACCACAAGCTTAACATGAATCAATAGGGTGGTGCAGCCAGAGCCAGAGCGAGGTGATCTTGCGCCCCTGGCAGAACCATCCAGATTGTGCCACCTAGCCACAGACAAATTAGCTTTTCTTTCTGCCTCTCCTCCAACCCTCCCCCCAATTCAATTCACCCTCTATTTAAAACCATTTCTTATGAGGCAGTAATCAATATTTATATTTATGGACATATTTTCAAGACAATTTTGCACACACCCCGGCGGGGGCCCACCTCACCACCTGTAGCTACAACCCTGGGTGCAGCAGTAAAAAAAGCAAATGCTATTCTAGGCTGCATCAGCAGAAATATACTGTCCAGATCAAGGGAAGTAATAGTACTACTCTATATTGCCTTGGCCATACCATACCTGGAATACTGTGTTCGGTTCTGGGCATCACAATTTAAGAAGGATATTGACAAGCTGGAACATGTGCAGAGGGGGGCAACCAAGACGATCAAGGAATGGTTGAAGGAGCTGGGCATGCTTGCCTGGAAAAGAAGAGACTGAGAGGAGACATGATAGTCACCTTCAAATATCTTAAGGGCTGCCACATGGAGGATGGAGCAAGCTTGTTTTCTCTTGCTCTGGTAGGACTCAAAGCAATGGCTCCAAATTACAAGAAAGGAGATTCCAACTAAAAATCAGGAATAACTTTCTGATGATAAGAACTCTTCAACAGTGGAACAGACTCCCTCAGAAAGTGGTGGACTCTCCTTCCTTGGAGGTATTTAAGCAGAGGTTGGCTCTGTCATGGATGCTTTACTTGAGATTACATATTCAATAAACACACAAGATGTAATTGGTATCAAATGGTAGATTTCAACAAAGGATTCTGTGGAACTGTAACAACCCTTCATGTGGATTACAGTGGTACCTTGGGTTACAGATGCTTCAGGTTACAGACGCTTCAGATTACAGACTCCGCTAACCCAGAAATAGTACCTCGGGTTAAGAACTTTGCTTCAGGATGAGAACAGAAATTGGGCAGCGGCAGAGCGGCGGTGGGAGGCTCCATTAGCTAAAGTGGTGCTTCAGGTTAAGAACAGTTTCAGGTTAAGAACGGACCTCCAGGACGAATTACGTTCTTAACATGAGGTACCACTGTATTGGACTCTATGGACAGACAGGTGGAATAGACACTTATACATTATGGACCTTATTCATGAACTAACTAGAGAATGAACTGATCCACTGGGTCTTCTGCTTTTTTTGTTGAACTTTATAGTATACCTTATTTATTCAAAAGTACAGCCGGTTACGTCTTGTGTGTTTAATGAGTATGTTTTACGTAACCATAGGTTTGTTGTTGTTTTGCTTAGCTGAGATTCCTGCATGGGGTTGGACTAGATGGTGCTTGGGTTCCTTTCCAACTCTACAATTCTGTGATCCATTTCAGGCATCCAAACCATATGTTGAGTGAAATTTACACGGCATGGCCACACAAGGCCTTAGCAAAAAAATGTTCCCAATGCAAGGATCACTGGAGCCCTGGAGCCACAGCAAACTCCAATCCCCAGGGGTATTTGTGCTGTCGGTAGACTTCGATGGACTGTTTAGGACCCAAGGAACCCCCTGCCTCATGCCTGTCCCCACTCAGTTGTTGGAAGATACACTTTGGGAAAATGAAAAGAGAAGTTTGGGTGGTGGGTAGCAGCTCAGAATGCCACATGCTCATTTACAAGCCGAGTCGAAATCCAAACACATTTAGGCTCTGGCTCAGATCATGAAAGGCTCTTTATTTCCACTTTCACCCCACCCCTTTCTCAAACTCTGCAACGTCAGTGCAGCAAAAGCCATCTTCTTACTAGAAAATGCTGTTTTCTTAAGAGACCTGAGTGTATGAAAGCTGAAACCGCCGAATGCTAGTGCAGGCCGGTTGGCTGTAAGATGGGGAATGCCAGGGAGCAGAGTCTTTGTTATCCCTATTAACATTTAATATTTTCCTACATCAGATTTTAAAATATAGGCTCATTTATTATTCAACGTTTTCCCATCTGGTATTTCACCTGCTGTCAATCCTCGCAAGCTTGTCGTGGTCTCTCAGGGGTGCTTTTTTCATGAAAGCAGATGATACCAACAGTGCCAAAGACAAACAGAAAGACAGATGAGTAACCTTTCGTTCTTCCAGACTGGTGCGTTTATGGACATGATGACAACACTAACCGAAGGTAGTTTTTCTCTACCTATCGACTCATCCTACTGTTAAAACAGGGGCAGATAACCATTGTGGGGGTGGGGGGGTCAAGGCAGTGCTGGATTCACGTATAAGCTAAACAAGCTATAGTTTAGGGCCCCACTCTATTGGGGGCCCCAAAAAATTTAAAGGGAAAAAAAATACAGGATGTACATTTCCAAAATATAAGATAAAAAGCAAATAAAATAAAACCTACATACAGCAACAGTGTTTTGTGTTGTGTAGGCTCCTATGAAGTAAGTAATGGGCCCCGCCTGCTAGCCTGCTCCCTAAAATATCACTGGTTTGCTCATTTCTATATATAGGATGCCTACATTCTGCATGTGCAAATGACTATAGATACCTGTTAGGTCCATAAATTACAACATAGCATATATTCAACACAAAAAACTGCGACAATTTGTTGTTGACAAAGGACAGCTGGACATATAAAGGGCCTCATTACCTTCAATATCTTAGGGCCTCATCAAACCTAAATCCAGCCCTGGTTCAAGGGCTTGGACAACTGTCCAGGGACTGCATGGGTGCAGTGGGTGTGGCCAAATTTTACACGTGCTTTTGAATGCAGGTACAACCAGGGATGGGCAAAGCTGTAAGTTTCTTCTTCTCCTCCTTTTCTCATGTTCTCAGTCTTAATTTCAGTTCTCCACATTTCCACAGTGTTTTGCAATTACTATTATTATCTTTAGAAGAACTGCTCCAGCAGTTTAGTGTCCATTCCTCCTAATATATATATTTCTTTATGGGATTTTGGCTAACGTACACGTTTTGGCAAACCCATTTCCCCTATTATAATACAGTTTTGTATGTTACTTTCACTAATACACATAATTATATGCACACTTTCTGCAGTAGACGCCTTTTTGTGCATGCCGGTGGATAATTTCGAAATTGCAAAGTTCAGAAGAGTGCAAATTTCAAAGGATGGCTGTTTCTGAGAGTGCAGTTCAGTGAATTTTGCCTTTAAATGAACATTACATTGGATTTCTCCCCCACTCCAACACACAGGCTGCACAGCACCCTTCTGAGGCTGATCCATGCAGATCCTCTGAGGAGGTGCATTCTTACCTCCTTCTTCCCCCATCAAATTATCAATGAGCGATGGAAATGCAGTTTGTATCCCCATCAAGATGTTGGGCTGGGAAAATCCCCAGTGCTAAGCCAAATTCATTTATTTCTTTGTTTGTTTTGCCACTACCAAAATCATTTGGGCTTTGGGAGCTCAAGGGGTTGGGGAAATGCTTGTGGGGAGGTAAGCTGAATTGCACCCTGGGCTTGGGTCTAGCCACCTCTGTTGTAAAACAAGAAATCAATCAAACAACAACAACAGCTATAAGAGCAGATGCTCCATGCCACCTTGAAACCGTTCTATCATGTTCTTTTATTAAGCTTTATATAGCACTAGCTAAATGCCAGTCATTATGATGGAGCAGGTTGCATTCCTTCCTGAGATGGCTTTTAATGAGCAGGGTGTTCTCCCGCTGCAGCTCTGACAAGTGTGGCATGTTATTTTTATACACATGACTGAATGACAGCTATCACTCTATGTAACAGAAAACCTGGGGCCTTTCTGCACTTACCATTTATGATGGTGTCGTTACTCTTTGACCCAATGTTTTGAAGAGTGAATTTGTAGCTGATTGTCTGCTCCTTTGACCCCCTGTCACTGCTCTCAGAGAAGGAGCATGAGGTTTTCCTTTCTACACAAATCATGGGCTGTACCCAAATTGAGAAAAGTTCCTGGGCTGTAGTCAACCCGTTACATACCCTCATGATCCTCCAGCCAGTACAGTAAATTGCAGAGTTGTGCACGTGTGTGTATGGATTGTCCTTTTGTGGCTTTTTTAAAAAAAAATGCCTAGTTTTCTAGAATCCTAATCTTATGGGAGTCTAGGTGATTAGAAGAGGGACAGCGTGTATGCATTGTGAATTTTGTCTGCAGCTAATGGTTGCTGTTGTGAGTGGTACTTTGACTCAGCACCATCTTCTCTATCTCTCCTCTGGCCTGGGTACATGAATTGATAGCCGTCCCTGGCAAGAGGCAAGTGGTACAAAACAATTGTCTCCCAAACCACACCCACCAACTTCCAGCCACTCCTCCCAGATAACAGATTGATGCTTGTACACATGCCACACAAATGACAATACTGAGGATCCATATTGGGTTTACTTGCAGTACAAAAAAGCAGGGGCATCCAGCAGACTACTAGCTGAATCATGATGGTGCCATGTAGCAGCTTGTCAAAATATCAGAAAAAGTAGCAACTCTATCACTCTAAATGGTACATGTAGAAAGGTCCTAAAATGAGCTTAGTGAGAAAGAAGAGGGTGTATCAGTATCCTTATGGAACTGTGAAGTTTGCAAAAGTACCAAAAGACAACAACAAAACCCTAACCCCAAATCCTTAAGGTTCAACCCTCCAAAAGAAATAGTCCAAAGAAGACTGAGCATGCTCAGTAACCATGGACTATGGAGTGTCAGCTGGAAAAGAAAAATGAAAAAGGGAGTTGAAATATACTCGGAGTCGAGTGTAGATTTCATACTTTTTATCCAGCTCATAGTAGTGAGGAATGGAAGTTCCGAAATGTCTGCTTTATATACATTATTTACACAATGGGTCCCACGTGATTGGCTAGTTCCAGGATTCACCTGTGGGCCAATCAGGTTGGGGATTCGCTTCCACCTGGAGTTGGATTGGGTGGCTCCTGCGGACCAATCAGATTGCTGCATTCTGGATCCGATTGTTCTAGGACCAATCAGACTGCTGCAATTTGGATCCTGGTCAACTCAGTGCATAACAGGAGTAGAGTGGGATGTCCTGAATGGGAATGGCTGGATGGCAATCTAAACAGGAGCTGTCCATCAGGCTGGGAGAGAAGGGAAGGAAGGGAAGAATAGTGGCTCCAATAACTCTGCTTAAGAGGCCAGTTCTATCAAGCTCTTCCTCCTCATCATCATCCACAGAGCTCCTCCTCTATAAAGCTCCTTCTTGCCAAACTGTCAGTAGAGAAAGGAAGCACTGGCACAGTACTTGGTGAAACCTCTGCCTGAGTTCTACACAAGCCACTGACACCCACAGTAGACAGTCCTGGTCTGAAAGGGCCAATGGTATGACTCTGGACAAGGCAGCTTCACATTGTCATATAGCTCTATCTTTTAACTGTCCTGGGTTTCAGTTTCTTGGCATGATGCTTGATGATATATACTGCTTGATTGTAGTAAGACCTCAAAGGGGACTGCAATAAATATTAAAATTATCAATAAAATCTCGTTAAAAACACTTAAACTAATTAAAAGTAAACAAGAGCAAAACAAGTCATCATCTACTTGTCCGAATAGGCAACAGACAAAATTGTTCAGCTGGTGCCAAAAAGAGAACAGAGAAGACTTTCCTTTGGACCACATCAGCAAGGCCAAAAGGGAGGGTCTGGGCATCTGGGCAGCCCAGGACCTCCATACACAAGGGCTAGGCTTGCGCCCTGGGGAGGTCATTTCAGTGCTGCTAATGCAGCAGTTTGACTTCACCCTCAGAGGTGCACTCCATTATTGTCTCTCGTGGTTATTGGGCTGTTGTTTTTATTTTGATTATATATTTTGTGGTTTTAGATTTTGATTTTGTTCTGTGAACTGCCCCGAGACCTCCAGGTGTATGGTAGTATATAAATTAAATAAATAATAAAATTAATTAAATAATAATAATAATCTTGAGACAGAAGAATGCCAACAGCAGCCCAGCCACCTTTTATTCACAGTCGCATAAGCACTACGCTACAGCATGGCCATCAACTTGTATGTTCAACTGCTGAAATATACACCCAATAAGTAGCAATAATAATAATAATAATAATTTATTATTTATACCCCACTCATCTGGCTGGGTTTCTCCAGCCACTCTGGGTGGCTTCCAACACAATATTAAAATAAAGTAATGCATCAAACATTAAAAGCTTCCTTAAACAAGGGTGCCTTCAGATGTCGTCTAAAAGTCTGGTAGTTGTTGTTCTCTTTGACATCTGGTGGGAGGGCGTTCCATAGGGTGCCACTACCGAGCAGGCCCTCTGCCTGGTTCCCTGTAACTTGGCTTCTCTCAGTGAGGGAACCGCCAGAAGGCCCTCGGTGCTGGAACTCAGTGTCCGGGTAGAACGATGGGGGTGGAGACGCTCCTTTAGATATACTGGACCAAGGCCATTTAGGGCTTTAACGGTCAGCACCAACACTTTGAATTGTGCTCGGAGACATACTGGTAACCAATGTAGGCCTTTCAAGACCAGTGTTATGTGGTCTCGGCGGCCGCTCCCAGTTACCAGTCTAGCTGCCACATTCTGGATTAGTTGTAGTTTCCGGGTCAGATGCCTTGTCAATGCCAGCAGGTATATAACAGGAAGACACTGCCTGCCCAGGCCACAAAAGGTTTAAAAAGTTCAGTTATTGCAAAAGTTATTCAGTGTTAATTTTATGCATTTTTAAAATCACCATGGTATTTAACAATAATATATTATGCCCTTTAGAGGAGAAATTGTGGATTTCAGAATTTTAAAGACCCGTCATCATCCTTGGCGCCACTCAAATTGTTTAGAATCATAGAATCATAGAATCATAGAGTTGGAAGAGACCACAAGGGCCATCGAGTCCAACCCCCTGCCAAGCAGGAAACACCATCAGAGCACTCCTGACATATGGTTGTCAAGCCTCTGCTTAAAGACCTCCAAAGAAGGAGACTCCACCACACTCCTTGGCAGCAAATTCCACTGTCGGACAGCTCTTACTGTCAGGAAGTTCTTCCTAATGTTTAGGTGGAATCTTCTTTCTTGTAGTTTGTATCCATTGCTCCGTGTCCGCTTCTCTGGAGCAGCAGAAAACAACCTTTCTCCCTCCTCTATGTGACATCCTTTTATATATTTGAACATGGCTATCATATCACCCCTTAACCTCCTCTTCTCCAGGCTAAACATGCCCAGCTCCCTTAGCCGATCCTCATAAGGCATTGTTTCCAGGCCTTTGACCATTTTAGTTGCCCTCCTCTGTACACGTTCTAGTTTGTCAGTGTCCTTCTTGAACTGTGGTGCCCAGAACTGGACACAGTACTCCAGGTGAGGTCTGACCAGAGCAGAATACAGTGGCACTATAACTTCCCTTGATCTAGATGCTATACTCCTATTGATGCAGCCCAGAATTGCATTGGCTTTTTTAGCTGCCGCGTCACACTGTTGGCTCATGTTAAGTTTGTGGTCAACCAAGACTCCTAGATCCTTTTCACATGTACTGCTCTCAAGCCAGGTGGCACCCATCTTGTATTTGTGCCTCTCATTTTTTTTGCCCAAGTGCAATACTTTACATTTCTCCCTGTTAAAATTCATCTTGTTTGTTTTGGCCCAGTTCTCTAATCTGTCAAGGTCGTTTTGAAGTGTGATCCTGTCTTCTGGGGTGTTAGCCACCCCTCCCAGTTTGGTGTCATCTGCAAATTTGATCAGGATGCCCTTGAGTCCATCATCCAAGTCGTTGATAAAGATGTTGAATAAGACCGGGCCCAATACAGAACCCTGTGGCACCCCACTAGTCACTCTTCTCCAGGATGAAGAGGAACCATTGATGAGCACCCTTTGGGTCCGGTCAGTCAGCCAGTTACAAATCCACTGAGTGGTAGCATAGTCAAGACCGCATTTTACCAGCTTCTTTACAAGAATATCATGGGGCACCTTGTCAAATGCCTTGCTGAAATCAAGGTAGACTACATCCACTGCGTTCCCTTCATCTACCAGGCTTGTAATTCTGTCAAAAAATGAGATCAGGTTAGTCTGACATGACTTATTTTTCAGAAATCCATGCTGACTATTGGTGATCACAGCATTCCTTTCTAGGTGCTCACAGATTGTTTGCTTAATGATCTGCTCCAGAATCTTCCCTGGTATTGATGTTAGACTGACTGGGCGGTAATTATTTGGGTCCTCTCTTTTCCCCTTTTTGAAAATAGGGACAACATTTGCCCTCCTCCAGTCTGCCGGGACTTCGCCTGTTCTCCAGGAATTCTCAAAGATGATTGCCAGTGGTTCTGAGATCACATCTGCCAGTTCTTTTAATACTCTTGGATGCAGTTCATCTGGCCCTGGAGACTTGAATACATCTAAACTAGCCAAGTATTCTTGTACTATCTCCTTAGTTATTCTGGGCTGTGTTTCCTCTGCTGAATCATTTCCTCCAAATTCTTCAGGTCGGGCATTGTTTTCTTTATCGGAGAAGACTGAGGCAAAGAAGGCATTGAGGAGTTCAGCCCTTTCTGTGTCCCCTGTTTGCATTTCACCATCTTCTCCTCTGAGTGACCCCACTGTTTCTTTGTTCTTCCTTTTGCTACGAACATACCCATAGAAGCCTTTTTTGTTGCTTTTAACCTCTCTAGCAAGCCTGAGTTCATTCTGTGCTTTAGCTTTTCTGACTTTGTGTCTACACGTGCTGGCTATTTGTTTGAATTCCTCTTTGGTGGTTTCCCCCCTTTTCCATTTTTTGTACACATCCTTTTTTAATCTTAACTCAGTTAAAAGTTCTTTAGATAGCCACCCTGGCTTCTTTAGGCACCTTCCATGTTTCCGTCTCATTGGTATTGCCTGAAGTTGTGCTTTTACTATCTCCCTCTTAACAAACTCCCAGCCATCATGAACTCCCTTTCCTTTTAGTATTACTGTCCATGGGATCTCACCCAGCACTTCCCTAAGTTTTATGAAGTCGGCTTTCTTAAAGTCAAGAAATTGAGTCCTAGTATGCTTGGCTGCTCCTTTCCGTTGTATAGTAAACTTCAGAAGAGCATGATCACTTGCGCCTAATGATCCTTCCACTTCTACCCCATTAACCAGGTCATCGACATTGGTTAGGACCAGATCTAAAATGGCTGTTCCTCTTGTTGCTTCTCCCACTTTCTGGACAATGAAGTTGTCTGCAAGGCCAGTGAGGAATCTGTTTGACCTTATGCTCTTGGCTGAGTTTGACATCCAACAAATATCTGGGTAATTGAAGTCCCCCATTACTACTATCTCCCTTCCTTTTGCATGCTTGGCCATCTGTTCCAGGAAGGCATCATCTATGTCCTCCGTTTGGCTTGGGGATCTGTAGTAAACTCCCACAATGAGGTCACTATTATTCTTCTCTCCCTTAATTTTGACCCAAATGCTCTCACTTTGGCTTTGAGGTTCTAAATCTTGGATCTCTTCACAGGTATACACATCCCTGACATATAACGCCACTCCTCCTCCTTTCTTGTCTGGTCTGTTTCTCTGAAATAGATTGTATCCCTCCATTTTTACATTCCAATCGTGGGACTTATCCCACCAGGTTTCAGTGATGCCTATTATGTCATATTTAGTTTGCTGTACCAAGAGCTCAAGCTCATCTTGTTTATTTCCCATGCTTTGTGCATTAGTGTACAGACATTGAAGTCCATTAGTCATTCCCCCGTGTCTCTTATTTAAGGATTTTTTCCTCCCACCACTAGGTCTGCTTGCTGTTTGCTCCATTTGGTCTATGACATTTGGATGATCATCTTCATCAATTAATAGACTCCTACCTTCAGGAGCACTGTCTCCCTCCCCCACATTAGTCAGTTTAAAGCCCTCCTGATGAGGTTTCTTAGTTTTTTGGCAAAAACATTCCTCCCAACCGTTGTGAGGTGCAGCCCATCGCTTGCCAGAAGTCCATCCTCAAGAAACTGCAGTCCGTGATCTAAGAATCCAAACCGTTCCTGTTTACACCATTTGCGAAGCCAGCTGTTTACTTCCACTATTTTCCTCTCTCTCCCTGGGCCACGTCGTTCAACTGGGAGGACAGATGAGATGACGATTTGTGCATTTAATTGCTTCAATTTCCTGCCCAGAGCCTCGTAGTCTCTTTTGATCTTCTGGAGGCTATTGCTTGCAGTGTCATTGGTTCCCACATGAACCAAGAGGAAGGGGTATTTGTCAGTGGGTTTTATGATTCCTTGCAGTCGTTCAGTTACATCTTGGATCTTAGCCCCGGGGAGACAGCACACTTCCCGAGACATCTTGTCAGGCCCACAGATCACTCCTTCTGTTCCCCTCAGTAAGGAATCCCCTATCACCACTACACGCCTTCTCTTAGGTTTGGTCAGGGTTCTTCCGTGAGCGGTCCGTTCCAAGGTCGCCTGCACATTCCCTGAGGACTGACTTTGCTGCTCATCTTCATATACGTGATCGACTGTAATGAGGGAGAGATCCTCAAATGGAGTCTGCTCTTCGTCTTCCATGCTAGGGGAGAGGACCTCAAAGCGATTGTGTATTTCTAGACAATCAGAGCGAACCCTGGGCCTCCTACACTCTTCCATTTTCTTCTAGTTGTGAGGGTGGGGGAGGGGCCTCACACGTGGAGTAGCCTAGAGTCTCTCTTCATCTAAATCCAGCCCTGACTACTCTGTAGTACTTTCAGGTGTTTTTTGGGGAAAAAATTCCCATGGCATATAGCATATGGCAAAAAAATATGCACATATATCTGTGGCAACTACAATATTTTCCCCCAGGGCAGAACGTGACCGGTAAGTTGCAGGAATGTGCACAATACCATCTGTTTCGTTTCAAATTGCCATCTTGAAAGTCTAACACGTATTGAATTTGTTACAGCGCGCACACAATCTTTCATCCAAGCCCCTACGAACAAGGCCTAGACTGCAAGGTACATATTGCTGCTTTGATGTGGATCTTTCTTAATGATAACAATAATAAAAAACTAGCGTTAACTCTTTTTGTTGCTTTTTTTCTTGGACCGGGCCCAAAACCGCTTCTGATATCCTGAAGACAATGGGCCAAAATGATCATACCAGCTCTTGAGTCTGCCTTGGCTGCTGCCTGTCTGCAGAACATATGGCAAGTGGGGCAGCATGCGGCTGTATCTGAATCCATAGAGCCGAGCCAGATGCTATTGTATGAGCCTTTTCTCCATTAGTGGGGGCTGACATTTTCTGTAGCACTATAAGCTATTGTCCCCCACCCACGAACACACACTCTCCAGAACAATAGTGCCTTTATTCAGAACTTCAGTGGTACCTCGGGTTACAGACGCTTCAGGTTACAGACTCCGCTAACCCAGAAATAGTACCTCGGGTTAAGAACTTTGCTTCAGGATGAGAACAGAAATCTTGCTCCAGAGGCGCGGCAGCAGCAGGAGGCCTCATTAGCTAAAGTGGTGCTTCAGGTTAAGAACAGTTTCAGGATAAGAACGGACCTCCAGAACAAATTAAGTTCTTAACCCGAGGTACCACTGTACAAGGACTAGAAACTGGGGAAGCTCTGTGGTAAAGCATCTGTAAGCATGCAGAATTCCACATGTTCAGTCCTTGGCATCTTCAGGTACAACTGGAAGGTTCCCCTGTCTGAAATTCAGGAGAGCCACTGCTAATCAGTGAGGACTGTGGGAATGTTCAGGGTGGCAGGAGAGGGTATATTGTTTATTAATATCCTTCCTAACTTGTGCTCGCAAGTTCCTTTACTTAGCAGAGTGCATTCCCCTTTATATAGCAGAAAACTGGTTGCAAACTCATGTGAGTTTCTTAAAACAATGCACAATTCAATCTGGCTTGTCCAGATTGAAATGTGTTCTAATATTTTCCTGGTAAGACCCCTTGAATCTCTCCTAAAAGAATAAAGACACCACAGTCTTACTCATAAACGACCTTGGCCCAGTATACCTGAAGGAGTGTCTCCACCCCCATCATTCTGCCCGGACACTGAGGTCCAGCACCGAGGTTCTTCTGGCAGTTCCCTCACTGCGAGAAGCCAAGTTACAGGGAACCAGGCAGAGGGCCTTCTCGATAGTGGCGCCCGCCCTGTGGAACGCCCTCCCACCAGATGTCAAAGAGAAGAATGACCACCAGACTTTTAGAAGACATCTGAAGGCAGCCCTGTCTAGGGATGCTTTTAATGTTTAACAGACCCCTGTATTTTAATATTTTGTTGGAAGCCGCCCAGAGTGGCTGGGGAAACCCAGCCAGATGGGCGGGGTATAATTATTAATTATTATTATTATTATTATTATTATTATTATTATTATTATTAAAGCAATAACAAGAAAGTTTACTCACGATCAAGCAGAGCACAATATGATCCCTGAAGGCAGGCTTAAAGCTTAAAGTTACAAACATATACAAACAGGTTTACCCCATATGTGGGTTGACCTAATGACTGCAGTTAGCAGTCCTGGAAGTTCGCAGGACGAAAGGAAGATGGAAAAGAGGAGAGAGTGGCTGTATGCCTTGGCCTTTTACCAGGTCTGAAAAGGGCACGCCCACCCACTAGTCACATGCAAGGAAGAATGCTCCAGGCCAGGAGGAAGTTTCGACTGGCTGCACCAAACATCTGCTTGCATGTCCACTCTAGCAAAACAAAGAATGTTGTACTTGGCTGCTCTCAGTGGGGATTACATCCCACAAGGACAATACTGAACTAGATGAGTGAATGGTTTGCTGCAGTATAAGGCAGCTTCCTGTGTTCATATCAGCCCCCGACACTAGGCTAGGCAACAGCCTTGGGACATGTGTGCTTTGTGGTTCAGTAGTCCAAGACCCTAACACTAAATTCAGTTGTTCCCCTGCGGGCATCTTGATTTACAACTGACCCACATTGCATTGGCTGTTCGCACACCAGCATGTTAAACAGTGGCTTTCCCTACAGAGTTTACACTACCTGCTTTTAATAATTTTATCCTGCATGAATTCAATGGTTTCTTTGAAGACTGGTCTGCAGTGAAGCAGTAGAACAGATTTCATGTACCTAAAATGTCTGCTCCCTGGGTGGTTGTTAACATTCCCATATTTATGAGCTCCCTCCCTTCCTCTCCCTCCCTCCCTCCCTCCCTCTCTCTCTCTCTCTCTCTCTCTTCATTAGCTAACAAAATAGGCTGGGGGCATTCAAGGTGCTGACATATTTGGAAAGATAAATAAGAAAACCTTCAATAGCCAGGTGAAGGTCTAGACCAAAGTAGTACAGAGACATCATTCCACCCTGCTGAGTTTTAGGCTTCATTGCAAACATCTACACATGACTTAACTGAGAGAATAAGACCCACTGAACTTGGAGGTGCTTCCTTCTGAATAAGCATCTATAAGGCTTTCCCAGGTAAATTCTGCATAAGGACATAGGAAGCTGCCTTATACCAAATCAGACCAATAGTCCACCTAGCTCAGTATTGTCTACACTGGCTGGCAGCAGCTCTCCAGGGTTTCTAGCAGAAGCCTTTCTTCCCAGCTCTACCTGGAGATACTAGGGATCAAACTTGGGACCTTTCCATATGCAAAACATCTACTTTCCCACTGAGCTACAGCACTTAAATTTTTAAAAATGTCCAATTTAATTGTTACATCGTAAAAGGAAGTGTGTGCTGAAAGAGAAGGGAATCGGACAAAAATGGCTCAAATCCGATGTAACAAAAGTTGACACCCACTGAAATAATTATGAGCAGAAAAACCTAGGTGGTGAGCATTAAGCTTACACACATGTTTCTCCCCACACCTCTTACACACACAAAGCAGAGAGGCTGTTAAGATATAAAAAACTGAGGCAGAGCACTGCTGAAGTCAATTCTGCAAAGTTCATATCGCCTTGCAAATGGCTCCCTAGTGTGTTCTTTAAATATTAATTCACTTCAGGTTGTTAATCAGCTGGGAAGTGGAAGACTTGATATATAGGTAGCACAGAAGAGTGAAGAATAGCTTCATCTTCCTGTACAAGAGAGAAGGCTGGGGCTATCAAGGATGTGCGAAACACCCCTGAGAAATCTTGCTTGTCTTGTGGAGAAACTCTTTTGATCTCCCTTCAAAAATTCCTCAGGCATTTTGACCAAACAAAACCCTTCAAACTTCCCTCAGACTTGGCTTCAGGTGGAACCTGATGGCACCTACAGAGCTTTTGAACAGAGACAACAAGGTCTTTCCTTTGAATTCATGCCGGAAAAAAAAGAGGGAGTGGTTCTGTGAAAAAGTGCATCAAAATCTGAAGTCTCCACCCCCTTCTGCACACTTACACCCCCCCCCCCAAGGATCACTGTAAAAGGACTGGATATTTTGGTATCTCAGAGGGATCCCTGATTGGCTAAGGCCACTGAGAGGTACTTCACAATCTCCCACACCCTGATAAATTGTGCTGGTGTTATTGAAACCCTTTGGCTCCCCCTGGCACATTCCTCAGATGCGTCACCTGAGAGAAATACTCCAAATTCTTATTGAATTTCACTATAGGCAACAACAAAAAATGATAATAACTATAGCAACTTGCAAGTGGGGGGAATGACTAATTGGCCATTCACCTCATTCCCAGACTCAGGAGCCACCAATCCACGGTACATCAGTCTGGTTGCGACTCAATTTCTCTTTGCTGGCCTTCATTCAGCCCATCGCTGCCTCCGGACGCTGGTTAAGAACCAGAACAACTTCACCTGACTGCAAGGGAAAGGAGAGAGAGGCCATTGACATCAGCATACTAATGTGAAGTCAGCCCCCACTGCTGGGTGGCACCAACTTTCTGATGGAGCAGTGAAGCTGTCAGCAAAATCCACTCCTGACCCTTGGACTTTTCATCAAAGCATCGAGTAAGAAAAACTCAGTGAGATGCGGCTGAGGATCTATTCAGTGCAGTATCACTGCCACCCCTCAGCATCTGTTGCCTGAGGCAGCCACTTCACTCTGTCTAATGATTGGGTCGGCCATGAAACTGCCTTAACAGGGAGGTTCTTTTCACCTACTTTTGTCTAATAGATGAAGATAGATCAATTGCCATAATTTTGTCCAACCCCTTTTAAAGAATGCCCCTTGCTAAGTCTTGTAGCATTAAGTCCCATAACTCAATTATGCCTCCCTTCAAATATTGAAGCTATTCATCCTGAATCTTAAAACTCTCCCTCCTCTCTTTGTATCTCCCCTCCCCTTTCCTCTACTTGTTGCTGCTGTATTTTACAAGAACAGGAGCCTTCTCAGGGAGTGACTGTGTTGCTCTTAGATTCCAAGCACAGCATTCCTAGAACTCTTAAACATTAAAAATGTAGCAAAGTATAAATATTTGAAATCCCCCGGAGCTGGCATATGTACTGTCTTTAAGAAGGCCCTTTTGATCTGGTATCTGTTTTCCCTGGAACAGCTACATATCTCGTACGAGATTCTTTTTTTATTTTATTTTATTTACTCGTATCTTTTTTCCCCTTACCCCTGTAGCATCAGTTGAAGGCTGTGTAGTGCAGCGGTGAGGCTCAAAGGTGCCTGCCAAGTGCCGCTATCTTTATGCTCTGATGGGAAGTGTTGATAGGAAGGCTCCCACTGCCGCCGCCAGCTCCAAAGATTCTTCTAATTCCCTTCCACTCTTTCCATCCTTCCATTTCCAAGTTCTGATTTTATTTCAGTCAGCCATATGTCTGCTGGGCAATGCGGTTGCTCTTTCTGAAAAGGAAGGTTGGTTGTATATTTCAGGTATCTAAGCTAAAAGGAGACCAAGTGCCAACAACTTCTGACTTCAATGATTGTGTATTCACTGGAATACTACATCTTCCTACTCAATGGCTGTCTACAAATCCACAGTGATAATTATTTTTTGGGGGTGGGGGAGTTAATATCATTTGGCTACCAATGACTATTAGCCATGATGTTTATGCTCTACTTCGACACTCAGAGGCAGATATGCTTCTGAATACAGTCGTACCTTGGAAGTCAAACGGAATCCATTCCGGAAGTCCGTTCCATTTCCAAAACGTTTGGAAACCAAAGCACGGCTTCCTGAACGCGGAAGCCCCGTCGGACGTTCATGTTCGCAAACCAGAACACTAACAACAACAACAACAACAACAACAACAATAATATATTATGTATACCCTGCCATTCTGGCTGGGTTTCCCCAGACACTCTGGGCAGCTTCCAACAAAGTATTAAAATACAGTGGTCTGTAAGCAGATTTCAACACAGCACTAATATTTATATTCTGCCTTTCTGCCTTGCTTCCTTGAGTATCTTACAATCACAGTTAAAGACTCTTGCAAGAAATAAAACGGAGCAAAACAAAGACAAATAAAGCAGCAGCAGAATACCGTAGAAAGAGATTATCATCAGAGTACATCAGAAAGTGTATAAAATCAAGCAAGAAATCACTGGAAAAGTTGAAAAAACAGCATTTTTAAGCAGCACCTACAAGCCATCAAGGAAGGACAGGGAGAGGGCAGCTGAGGCCCTATGACCAAGAAGACCCCATCTTATGATTCCACCTACCTCATTTCTGAAAGTGGAACCCTCTATGCAAAGCCTGTAAAGAATATTATAATAGTTAGGCAGGTGTTATGGGAATAGACTATCCCATAGGATTATAGGTGGAGGGAGGCTTGTATTTTTCAATGTTCCATCATTTAAAAAACCTCCATGATCATGTGGAAGGGGGCAGCTCCTTAATCTATTCCCCCTTTCACCAAAGCAGACGTACTAATTTCCTATAGGCAGTGGACTTGGGCTAGCTAATAGTGCAAAATATCTACCTCACCTGCAATTTAAAAGTGGTACAGTCCACAATTTTGCCACTTCAGCCTACCACCTCAGTCTCCCATTGAGCTGCCCCCCTGGCCCAAGAGACATCCTCTAGAAGGACATTACACCAAGGCATAGCATCTTTTGACATAGGGAATGAAATAGCCTCAGACATTAGAATGTCACCCCCTTTGTGATGGCAAAAAGGTTGTCTAAAAAATAGGAAAAATAAGTCCCCTACCTCTGAAATGAGGGACATTTCACTAGCTTAGCCAGCCTCCCCCAGATGGATAAAGTGCCCCTAATGTTCACCGTGTGAGAATGGGGCTGTGAAGGTGTGGACAGGGATTCCATTTGTATGTACATTTGTGAAGAAGTAAAACTGAAGTCCCTGAGGTTTGGAACATTTGAGCCGTCTTTTGCTGAATCAGACCATTGTAGAAAGAAGATAAAGTCCCTCCCAGAGAAGCATGGCAGATCAAGTTGATGGATTATGCCGAAATGGCTAAAATGACCGGAAGAGTCAGAAATCAGGAAGACCAAAATTTTAATAAGGAATGGGGAAAATTTACAACCTATCTAAAACCATTGTAAACAGTTAAAATCGTGAGTAGGATTGGGATATCACTTGTAGCTTAATGGTGAATTTTGGATACAATGGAGATGTAAAAGATTTGGAGCATCATAAAAGATGCAGGAGGAAATGATTAACAATAGGACCCACAAAGGGGAGGAGGGAAGTCCAGGAGGTTCCTTGGAACCTTGTTTTTATGTTGTATGTTTAATATGTGACTGTAAAATTTTAATCTGAACACCCACCTACACACCATTGTGTCAATCTACAGTAGATTAGTATTACCTACAGTAGCTTCCAGGGTTCCAGACAAGGCATTCTCTCCTGGTCCTACCTAGGGGTGCCATAGACTGAATCCAGGACATTCTGCATGCAAAGCAGACCCTCTTCCACTGAGCTATGCCCACCTCTATCCAAAACAGGACTCTGTTGCATTCCATGATACTTGGCAGCTGAGGCTGATGTTTACAACAATGGGAGAAGTCCACACTCAGTCACCTCTATATTGGGGCTGGTGTTGGAGAAACAGGTTCTTCCACAAGGACCCGGGACCAGGGGAGCAGGGAAAGAGGACTATAGGAAGGAGAACCCAATCAGATCCTTGGTCCATCTAGCCCAGCATTGTCCACACTGAGTGACAGTGGTTCTTGAGGATTTCAGAGTATTCCCAGCCCTAGTTGGAGATGCTGGGGATTGAACCATGGAGCTTTTGCATGAAAGGCAGATGCTTCACCACTGAGCTATAACCCTTCCTCAGAGACAAGATGAAAGACTTCTTCCTGAGGAAGAAGTGCAGGGAGACATCTGCTTGGTAGAAACCTGTGATCCTCTAATGATTTGCAGTGGGAGGGATGATGGAGAAGGCAATTTTATTTAATATCCCAAATATTTGACATCTCTAGAAACCTCGGGATTTACCTGTCAAAACATGCTGAAAACACTGTCAGCCCCTATCTGCAGTTCTACAAGCAAGAGCTTCCTTTGTGGGCAAAGTTAGGGCCATTTCAAATGAAGATTTTCGCTAATTACTGGATGAAGCTTGAAGCTCACATCCCGGCTGTGAATCAAAACCAGCTCCCCAAACACCTCTGTTGTTCAGCTTGATTTAAGACAAGCCTGCCTGCCTGTAGCCCAAGTGGAAATATGATGAAGTGAAATTTTTGAGCCAACTCACCCCTCCTGATAAAAACCCCCAACAACAATAACCCAGGCTTTCTTTTGGCAGCAGGTGAAGGAAAGCTCCCTTCTAGCATGCATTTGCAGCCCTTTTTTCCTATTATTTATTCCCTTTCTCTTTTGACATGCAATAATCAAAAGCATTAAACAGATTAAAAAGTGTGGACGCACAAAAAATGTGATGACTTAATACATTAAAATTGGCCTGATGCTGAATGAAACAAGAGCCAGGAGCCATGTTTTCCTCCCAGTTGGGGCTGGCCCTGCTGTTGGGCAAAGTGGGGCAGTGGCCTCCAGAGGCATATGCCTGGGAAGGGGACAAGGAGTGGCAGTAATGGGGGGGGGGGTAGATCCCTGCGTTCCACACAGCCTACTCTGTGTGGCATCCTGTTGACCTCCAGAATAAGAACATGAGAACATAAGAAGAACTTGTTGAATTGGGCCAGTGGCCCATGTAGTCTAGCATCCTGCTCTCAAAGTGGCCACCTAGATGCAGAAACATTACTGCTTGTGACCATGGAGGCAGAACATAGCCATTATGTCTATTAACCATTGAAGCCTTATCCTCCATGAATCCATCTAAACCTCTTTCGCAGCCATCCAAGTTGGTGGCCGAATCTCATAGTTTAATTAAGGTGCTAAGTTAAGAAGAACTTCCTTTTGCCTGTCCTAAATCTTCCAACATATTGGGTGTCCATAGTTCTAGTGTTGTGAGAGAGGGAGAAAAATTTTTCTCTGTGCGCTTTCTGCATGTCCCGCATAATTTTATAAACCTGGTAGAGGTTTCAGTGTTTCTGTAACCAGTCTTCTCTCATCAGAACTTCTTCCTTTCATTTTTGGGCAAATATCATTATTGTGGCTGCAGTTGTATACATAAATACATTTTAACATTGCTTTGGTAGCTCTGATCCCATTATCCCCAAAAGAAAAGCTGCTTCTGCTGCTTCTGCTGCTTCTGCTGCTGCTTCTTCTTCTTCTTCTTCTTCTTCTTTACAAATGTTATCTTGAACATCTTTTTCAATTAATAATATATCATTTCCCAATAAGCTTTAACCTTATTGCAAGGTTATGGAATAAGGGTATCTTCTTTCTCTTTACATTTCCAACACTTATTTATACATTTTTGCCAGTCTGCTAGGTGTTAAATACCATCTATATAATATTTTCATATAATTTTCCTTATAGCGTAGCATGCTGTAAATTTTATACGAATGTTCCACAATTGTTCCCATTCCTCCATTTCTATATTATGACCAATGTCTACTGCCCAATGTATCATTGAAGTTTTCACTTCTTCATCTTTTGTCTCCTATTCCAATAACATCTTACACATTTTAGACATCACTTTAGACAAGCAGGTCTTTCTCTAGTTGAGATATTTGTCCTCCAAACCCCCATTTCATATCCTTTTTAACTCCTTTGTTCAACTGATGATATTATATCCATGTTGTTAACATTCCTGATAAATCCTTAAACTCTCTTAATTTAAATTCTCCACCTTTCTCTCTTAACAAATTTCTGTAAGTTACCCAATTTTCCATCATGTTTCCTTCTTCACCACTATGACTTCCAAAGGTGAAGGCCATATTTATCCCATGCTATATACAAATGTTTCCTAATTATATGGTTTGTAAACCCTTTGTGGACTTTCACCTTTTCACACCACAAATATGCGTACCAGCCAAATATATTATGATAATTAAATATTGATTGATGGAGTGTGTGTTGTGTTGGTTCCTCCCTGCCCACCGATTCTCTTTCTTCCCTAATCGAGTCCCAAGGTTCTGAGCTGTCCTTATTTACATGCCAGAGGTGCCTTTAATTATGTCTTCTTATGTTCAAGCCCTTTTAAGCGTGGCGTGTAAGGAGGATGATCACAGTACACTTTAGAATGTCTGAATGGTTCTAATTTGTTCGCCTCGGGCCCCTCTCTGTGTTGTTATTTGAAAATGAGATGAGCGAATCTTGAAAAACAAAAACAGCAACCCCTTTACAATCAATAAATCAAGCCAAGTGAGGCCTCTGCTCTGTAACTTAGGAGCGTCACTCATAGTGCACTCACTCCTTACATTCAAAACATCCTTTCCTATTCTCTCTCCCCTCCTCCTCCTCCTCAACGCAGACATCCTCATTCCCGAACAAGAAGACAATCAAAAGGATGCTCTGTAATGCCACTAGGATTGATTTGTTCTTTCTTCTGGTTTTCTTTCTTTCTTTTTTATTTCTGAAAGCGAGTTGAATGGGGCTGGATTAGTAGCCCTGAAGGCTGAAGTGTTCTGATTATCTGCAGCCTACACATCTCACCTCCTCCTTCTGACAATATCTGGAGCTGCACCAGGTTGTTCTGAATCCAAATGATTCCTCTTCTGGCATGCAAATCCTAATCCTCAGTTTTGTCTCCTCATCACAGTGCATTGTGACGCAGGGGAGGTTCAAACAGCGTGTTGAAAGGAGGAGTCAGGGGGCTTTGCAGGACTGCCTGCCCCTGCCCATCACCACAACCATCTTGCACCACAGCTAATGTACACAGGGCCGTTTTAAGCATATCTGGCGCTGTGGTGCAAATATCAATCCGGCGCCCCCCCTTTCCCAGAGTTGTTGACCTTTTTAGTAACAATCCACTTATATATACGACACCACCACATTGATTTGGGTAGATTTAAGACAAATTATCTTATTACGTAACACCTTGTTTTTAACAATGTTGATTTCTTTGTAAATTCAGAATACTTGCGTTATTCATGTAAAATAGTTTGATACAGTACATTGTATGGTATAGTTTTCCCTCAAATTCTAAGGTTCTCCTAACACCTTAATCCTTTGCTTTAATAAGGGAGACCTTAAAACAACGTGCAAATGTATTTTGAAATAATTAAAATTCGAAATCTACTACATCAAGCCAGCTCTCAAAAAATTAACACATACTGTATGCTTCAAATACAAGTTAAGAGATTTTGCGTACTATTGGTCAGGTAACGTTGTTAACATCAGTAGAATTCAGAACAACGAAAATGCTTGCCCCTTGCACATTTCACAGCTTCAGCTGCCACAGACTGTCACTGAAAACAATGCATTGGTCAGTCTGAACCATGTCAAGTAAACTATGGAAGTAGCATATCCACAACACAAACTGTGCTAGTACTTTCTTTTAAAGTCTTAATTCCATAATGGGTACAATATGAGGGAGCCACTACTCCCAGCCTGTGAAAAGTAGTGGAGCTTGGCTATCAGACTTTTTGAAAATGTGATAGTTTACAGTACATTCTTACAGCCCAACGCCAGATTCCAGGCATTGCAGTGGGTTGGACTAGATGGCCCTTGGTTCCCAACCAACTTTACAATTCTAAGATTTAATAAAAAGTCCTTACAACATAATGCAATTTAGTCCTATATGATTAAGCAATTATAAATAAATGAGTCCCCACCCCACCCTGAGAATGATGCACTCAGATACAGTAAACTGGTTTGCGCAGACATTTTGGGGTAAGATACTTTGGTTATAACAACAGGCTACATCCAGCTAAATCCTACTTAGGGCAGACCCTTTGAAATTAATGTTTGGATTTTTAATTCATTTCAGTGAGTCTACTCTGAGTAGGACTAGCACCCGAGGCAACCATGTGTGTGTGTGTGTATGTGTGTGTGTGTGTAGGAGGGCAAACGAGGGCTGAGAGCAAATCTAAAAAGGAAGGGACAGCTGCATATTCCTGCAATGCAGAGGGTTGGACTAGATGATCCTCAGGGTTCCCTGTTTAGGAAAGCTTTTAATGTTTAATAGGTTATTGTATTTTAATGTTTTGTTGGGAGCCGCCCAGAGTGGCTGGGGAAACCTCCTCCTTCTGAAGCCGGCTTGCCTACTGGGAGTTGGAGCTGGTGGGGAAAGCGAAGAACAACAGACATGGGGGAAAGCCCCCTTAGCTTGAGCGAAAGGCTTTAAAGCAACAGTAGGGGAAAGAGAGGTGGGCCTGCCTTATTCCTTCATTGGAGGGAGGGAGGAACTTTTATGTCACTTCATTTGATGATTGAGTAAGAGCTGTTTGACAGTGGAACGGTAGCCGGAGGGGAAGGCGTGCTTCCCGCGGCTGGAGAGGGAAAGGCAACGCTGGGCAGGACGGAGGCCGATGAAGGAGCAAGAGCTTGGAGGGGAAAGGAAGCCAGGAGAGAGAGAGAGAGAGAGAGAGAGAGAGAGAGAGAGAGAGAGGTCGGCAGGAGGGACGCGGCTGACAAGGCGGTTGCCTGCGAGAGGAGCGCTTCTCCCAGGAGCAGCGTGCGGAGCAGCTGTTCCCGGATTCCCGCTGCTGGGTGCCCCTGGATGGGCGCTGTGGCGCAGGGCGCCACTCAGCCAAACGGGAAAAACGTCCCTGAATGTACATGCACTGAAAAATGCTTCCCTGATGTCTGCACGTTTGACAGGCATGACTGAGAGCCCCACATGTGCACCTGAGCCCAGGGGTCACCAGTGGCCCCCAGAGGCATTTATGCAGTATACTGCTTCATACTGAAGACAAGCCATTGATCCATTTAACTCAATACTGTCTACTCTAACTGGCAGCAGCTCTACAGTTTCAGGCAAGGGGATATTCCCTGCATGGAGCTGTCACAGATTGAACCTAAGACTTTCTGCATGCAAAGCAGGTGTGCTGTCCCTGAGCTATTAAGACATAGGAACATGTGAAGTTTCCCATACCTTCCCAGTGTTTCAATTTTCCAGGCACAGTCCTGGAATTACAAAAGCCATCCCGGTTTCTGATTTGATCCCAGAATGTCCCAGTTTTCTTTTTTCCTCCCCTCCGTGTCTTGGAGAACAATTAATCGTGGTGGAGAGATCAGAACCCTGCTGCTGCCTCTTCCTATCCTTTTTGGAAACAGGAGTCTTTGGTGCATGTGTATTTGTGTGTAGGTGCAAAAATACTGAAAATTAAATGCCGGTACCCATTGAAGGAAATGGTCAGCTGGCCTGTGTATCTTTGCAGGAGATTGAACATGGGAGAAGCTTCCTGATGGAGAATAAAAAGGTAAAGGTAAAGGTACCCCTGCCTGTACGGGCCAGCCTTGACAGACTCTAGGGTTGTGCGCCCATCTCACTCAAAGAGGCAAGAGCCAGCGCTGTCCGAAGACACTTCTGGGTCACGTGGCCAGCGTGACATCGCTGCTCTGGCGAGCCAGAGCTGCACACAGAAACGCCATTTACCTTCCCGCTAGTAAGCGGTCCCTATTTATCTACTTGCACCCAGGGGTGCTTTCGAACTGCTAGGTTGGCAGGCGCTGGGACCGAACATCGGGAGCGCACCCCGCCGCGGGGATTCGAACCGCCAACCTTTCGATCGGCAAGCCCTAGGCACTGAGGCTTTAACCCACAGCGCCACCCGCGTCCCTGATGGAGAATAGAATGTCCCTATTTTCATTTGAGAAATGTTGGAGGGTGTGTTACACTGAGTGAGACCAGTGTTCTGAATAACTACAAGCAAAGGCCAGTATTTAAGCAACGATACCATTCTCCAAACCACACAGAACAAGGGTGGGGGGAACTGAAGCGATAAGGGGTTAATTGCTGCCATCCATGCATATTCTTCATTTGGCGACCAAAGACGTTCAAAGCGAGGTTCACTCTTGATCTTGCCCTGTATTATTCAGATAAGTATTTTATTGCCTACATGCACTGAATAGTTTGCAGATATGTATTGTTGTTCGTATAGTGGCCTTTACTTGGAATTTATCTGCGGCCTTGGCTTGTATCTCACGCACATCTCTCTCTCTCTCTTAACTGAGTGAAAAGACTTTGTCTTTTGGTTACATTTAATTGGCAACACTTTCCACTCTCTGTGTGTTTTTCTTGCCATACATCAGTCTGGGCTTGCAGGGCATTGGGGAAGCATTTCCACTGGGGGCAGTGGGGTAGTGGCCGTGGCACACAGTGCCAGGGGCAGAGCTAGCCCATGCGGCTCATGAAACTCTCTCACACATTTGGGTGGTTGCATAACCTTCCGAATGAAATCAGTCCAGGGTGAAGCTATGCTGAGGAAGAAGTCAGGCTATGCACCTAATGGTATGTTTTCAATTCTCAGTGTCTTTCATGGGAGAAAGTCCACAGGCTGCCTTGTGCAATGGAATCTGCAGTGCAAGAGCTATTCCCCTTCCATGTGCTTCTGGGGTCCCACAATCTGCACAAGTCATCCTCTTCTCCTTCAGTCCTACAACATGAATAATAATAATAATAATAATAATAATAATAATAATAATAACCTTAACCCTCCCCAGCCAAAGCCGGGCTCAGGGCGGCTAACAACAATCAAATAATCCAACAATCAAATAATCCAACATTCTAAAAACATTCCATTATAAAAATTAATTAAAATCAAATTAATGGCAACCGTTAAGCAAAATTCTGTGCAGGTTGCCAGAGGAGGGAGTCAGGCTGGGCCCTGACCAAAGGCCTGGTGGAACAACTCTGTCTTGCAGGCCCTGCGGAAAGATGTCAGGTCCCGCAGGGCCCTAGTCTCTTGTGACAGAGCGTTTCACCAGATTGGAGCCACAGCCAAGAAAGCCCTAGCTCTAGTTGAGGCCAGCCTAACCTCTCTGAGGCCTGGCCTGGGACCTTCAGGATGTTTTTATTTGCAGACCGTAGGTTCCTCTGTGGGGCATACCAGGAGAGGCAGTCCCATAGGTACGAGGGTCCTAGGCCGTATAGGGCTTTAAAGGTTAAAACCAGCACCTTAAACCTGTCTAAACTCCCTACGCCTGCTATATTCCATGACAATAGGCAGTCACTCACAACAGTCATACATAGCCATTGTGGTTTAGTCTACATACACGGCCTGGTTCCTTGTTTGTTTGTTCAGCTGATCTGTATCCTGCTGTTTGACTGAAGTCCTCAAAGCGGCTCACAAAATTAATCATATGCAATGGATGCAGTAAAAGTCATGCACTTACAAAACAAAAACACTCCATCTGGAGCTAGAGCAGACATCTTTGCCTGCATGCTTCTCTCTCCTGGATTCCTTCCCATGGGGCAGTTGGTAGTAGACAGCAAGGGTGTGTTTGCAGCCCCTTTATTCGTCCTGTGTCTTTGCATTTTTTAAAATCGCTGATCTGTTTCTGAGTCACTCTGTGCCCTCTCTGCTTTGATCGGTGTTTCAGGTTCTAAACTCCTCTGTATGAAATAAAGCGACAGTATGTTGCCCCACCAACAATAATGGAGGATCTAAGAGAAACAAATGACTATAACTTTTCTGCCTTTTGGCCAAAGTGAATGAAATTTGCAGGCACACGAGCCCTTCCAGATTGTATCAAGCATGCCAAATTTCAAACAAATTAGTCCAGGGACTGTTTTTAGTAGTAAAAGGGATTAAGTTCCCTTGTCATCCCTTAGTGGGGCATGGGGGTGTCTCTTCATACCCTAAAATAATTAAGAAGTGGCCAAGCCGTATGTATTCTTGCTTTTATATTGACCTCCATTGTCAGAGGCGGTATGCCTCTTACTATCAGTTGATGGGAATCACAGGTGGGCAGACTTGCACTGATGTCCAGCTAGCAGACTTCCCAAAAGCATCGGTTCAGTCTCTGTGAAAACAGGATGATGGACTAGATGGGCCATTCACTTGATCCATCAAGCTCATGTTGTGTTCTTATAAAAATTATCAACTTCACATTGCCTTTCTTTCTGATGGTTGCCTGTGTTCTCTAACGGGCTTTCAGACATAGGCTTTGCAGGTCTCTTAACAGATTTCTGAAAGACCTTACAATGTGTGGGTGTCTAGAATGTTCCCTGAAAAATTCTGAAGAGCTATATTTGGTGTTTTTAAAGCAGAGTAATGTAGATTTTTTTTAAAAAAATTAAAAATCCTCTGTACTTTAACAACAACAAAAATCCAGAGCCATTCAGTGTTCTAGACACCCTTGCTACTTGCAAAGCCCATGGCCATAAGGAGCACACACACACACACACGCACACACACACACGAGTTAAAGCACCAAAAGGTACAAAAAAGAATGATAGAGGGCTTTTTGGCTTTTCAGGGTTCCAAATCCAATGCAGCGTTTATGTATTGACCATATTTTGTCTCAGGAGTGTGGAAATTACTTCAGTTTGTCTCATCATTCAGTGCATGCACAGGTCTGATGCCCACCCTTAGGAGACTGCACTGGTAATGATAGGGATAGTTAACAACAACAACAACAATAACACTAATAATTTATTATTTATACCCTACCCATCTGGCTGGGTTTCCCTTATACATAAACACCCTTATATGCATGAACCACATATGCTTTATGGCAGGGGTCAGCAAACTTTTTCAGCAGGGGCCGGTTCTCTGTCCCTCAGAACTTGGGGGGGGGGGGGGCAGACTATATGTTGCCATGATTATGACCCACATTTTTGGCAAAAACGCTTACTGGGACCAACCCCAATGTTGCCCAATTTTGATATTTTTGGGGGGGGGGGTGTTCCCTCATACACCTATGCTGCTTCCTTTGTGTTTTACACGTTTACAGTTATTATTTCTCTTGTAAGGCGGGGTGGGGGACCGAGGTAAACGCACCATTCCTGTCAGCCCTGGAGAGCGTGTGCGCATGCGTGGGTGAAGAAAAAAGCTGTTGGCCACACTAACTCAGGCCGGCGCCCCTCAAGGAAAAACATTCTTTTCCCTGTCTGAGGGAAGACAAGGCGGCGGCTATTTACCTTTCCATGGCTTGCACCATGTAGCTAACGAGTGGCCTCCCCAGTAGAGCACAGAACTGCTTCGGAGTGCAGCTGCCCAGGAGCTCCCTGCTTCTTCTGGTAGGGAGCACCACCGCCACAGATACCGGTGGGCATCGCTCCCAAGGTGCCTCTGAGCCCCTGCCACCACAACTGCCCTTCCTGAGGTCAGTTGCCAGCAGCTCCATGGTGGAAATCCGAACTGTGGCTCCTTTTCCTTCTTCCCCACCCCCGACCCTGGAAGAAAAGATTGTTGTGCATGCGCGACAGACAGAGAAAGGACTTGTCTTGAGCAGCTACCCGCCTCACTTTTGACCCCCAAGCCTGGCTGAGCCGCAAAAATCATTGCATGCACGCGCTATGCTGGCTGCCTGGATTCTTGGACTGTCCGCGGGCCAGATCTAGAAGGCAATTAGGCCTGATCCAGCCCGTGGGCCTTAGTTTGCTGACCCATGCTTTATGGGATAGTGGTGCTATTTCTCACACACCATTGTCACCCCCCAGGGATGATGGTCAGAAGTGTGGACAAGAACGATACCCTAATCACGCAACCTACCAATCACGTGTGTTTCAGTATACAGGGCACTCTGACACCCTGTGTCTGACACCCAACTTCTCAGACCTGCTGATTACCCTACAAAGTATCAAATCAGTTATGAGAATGGCTCAGAGCAGGGATGAGAAATCTGTGGGCCTCCAGTTGTTGTGGTTGGAGTCCAGCTCCTACCAACCCTGATCATTAGTTGATGGGAGCTGGAGTTTAACAACATCTGGAAGACCATAAGTTCCACACCTGGCTCAGAGCAACAACATACTCCAAGCTTATGTTGGTGTCATCTGAGTAGCTGACCCGCAGAAGTAAGCCATATAGTTCAGCAGGTGGTCAGCTGACCGACGCACGCCTGGTGTGACTGGTCATCTGCTCTCCAGAAATATCTCAGGTGGGAAGGCTTTTAGGTGCAGTCAGGATGGTGAATTTGGGTAAGGGATATAAAATGGAGGGGTAGCTGTACATGAAAATATTTTGGGGGCAGGGAAGAGTTCTCTCCTTGGGGACTAGGCTTAAGAATGTGTAGGGTTGCCATACGTCTGGGAAAACCTGGACATGTCCTCTTTTGGAGGAAGAACATTTCCATCCAGGAGGATTTTTACATGTCTGGGGTTTGGGTTTTTTTTTTGGGGGGGGGAGGATGTTCAGGCTTGGTTTCATGGCCTTGGAAGGAAAAGGCAAAGAGAATTCTAAGGCAAGTTTCACAAGGCCAATATTTGTTCACTTCATCAACAAAATGTTGACCAAGGATTAATCCACCAGCTCTTATTTTAATTTAGCACACACATCTTAGCAGGAACAATTCCGCCCTGTCCCCAAGGCTGTGCAGCCCAGATACTCCCTGACATTGAACTGGCTTCTTCCTCCCACCCGCACAAAGACATGTGCAAAACACATGTTCATGCCCACTAGTGGCCACATGTACTGAAAGGAGGTCTCAACAACAAATTTAACATCAGAGAGTCAATGATTAATGGCTTTTTTTTAACAACTGGCAAATGACAAAACCAGATAAATAGAAACACCTTTGATGATGGTAAGAGTAATTTATGCCCCAGCTGAAAAAGACATAATAAGTCTGAATTAATAAGGCATGCTGTCTGAAATGCATTATTGATGGAACTTAGCACCTAACAGAAAAGTTTTTGCATCTAATTCAATGAGCTTCTCTCTCTCTCTCTCTCTCTCTCTCTCTCTCTCTCTCTCTCTCATATTTATGAAATAAATGAATACAGTGGTACCTCGGGTTAAGTACTTAATTCGTTCCGGAGATCCGTTCTTAACCTGAAACTGTTCTTAACCTGAAGCACCACCTTAGTTAATGGGGCCTCCTGCTGCCGCTGCACCATTGGAGCATGATTTCTGTTCTCATCCTGAAGCAAAGTTCTTAACCCGAGGTACTATTTCTGGGTTAGCGGAGTCTGTAACCTGAAGCGTATGTAACCTGAAGCTTATGTAACCCAAGGTACCAATGTAAATGTATAGGACCCGCCTGTTTGCTGTAACAGACATCTAAATACACTGTTCCCTAGGTCACATGTCTCTTCAGGCCCCACCCTCCCAGGCCCCACCCCCTCTTCCCAGGCCATACCTCTCACTGACCTTACTCTGTGCCCTTCCTGAGTGCTTTTGCCTGGCTGCAATTAGTCTTTGGTGGTGCCCCTTGCTTGCTTGGATACATGTGCACATGTGTATTATTATTAATTAATTAATTATTATTATTATTATTATTATTATTATTATTATTATTATATAAAGTGGTACCTTGGGCTACAAAGGCTTCGGGTTACAAACTCCGCTAACCTGGAAGTACTTGCTCCGGGTTGTGAACTTTGCCCCAGGTTGAGAACAGAAATCATGTGGTGGTGGCGCGGCAGCAGGAGGCCCCATTAGCGAAAGCACACCTCAGGTTAAGAATGGTTTCAGGTTAAGAACGGACCTCTGGAACAAATTAAGTTCATAACCTGAGGTACCACTGCATCAGCCCTTTACACTAAGGTCCCAAGACCGGTTACACAATATTAAAAGCAGTGTAGAAACATCTGGCTTTTGCATGCATGGAATGCATTGTACAAAGACAAGAATCACATCTGTTGCTCCACCTCCTTTTGCTTCTGGTCACAGTCAGTTTTGACTCTGTCCAAGCCCACCATTGACACGCAGTCCTTGCAAGAGGGAATGTGGCATTCAGGCTGAATACTCATAGTAGAGAACCCACAAACCTAGATTATTTAGACCCCTGCAGGGGCACCAACCATAGGGAGCTCTGGGTGCCTGGGCACCCACAAAAAATTAGCACCCACACCGCAGGGCCCCCAACACAGCTTCTGATGTCTTGCAAGGCCTCAGACAGCATCTCTAAGACCTCAGATGCTTTCCAAGGTCTCACAATGTCTCAAAACCTGACTTCCAGTGCCACCAGAAGTCAGGTTCTGAGTCCGGAACACACGTGTGTGGCGTCATGATGTCGTGCTGTAACGTGCCGACATGACATCACACTCACTGGGCACCCATAACCTGGTGCCCAGGTTGGCTCTCCTGGACCTGTGTGTGTCTCAACAGTGGCCCAAACCTCAGAAATTTAATGTTAACAACCTTGTTGCTAAGGAGTTAAAGAAAGAGAAGTGTGTCTTTCTTTCTAGCAAAATATTAAATCTCTCTCTCTCTCCCTCTCTCTCTCTTTTAAGGCCTGCTTGAAGATGAATCAGTGAACAAAGAGTTGGATTTTCCTCTCAAAACAGCCTCCTGAGCATTTCCCTGAGTGATTTTAATGCTGCCGATGAAGACTAAGAATAACGGTACATCAAATGTTCCTCTGGAAATGAGGGGAAATAATTCTGGTAACAGAATTGTTTTTAAAAGAGAAAGCACCTGTTCGGCACATAAAATGCGGCATCTCTCTTCCCCCCACTCCTCTCTCTCTCTCTCTCTCTGCTCTTTCCCCATTCTCTAGGAATTCATTTTCTGGTTGTTCTCCCTAAGGGGCAGCTTTGTCTGTGAGCAATTTGTCTTTTAGCGCAGTTAAATGAGAGATCACGTCCCTCTGTTATCCAAGCTGTGATCCTGTTACTGCAGCCGAGGTGGCTTCATCTGAGTCCCCTCTCGCTTCTTCTTCCTGAGGCCAAACATCTCCTGCCCCATTCAGACATTCATTTGTGTATAGCTGGGAAGGGTGCAGAAAGGGGCAATGAAAGTGATCAAGGAGGGACTATGGAGCAATTCCCCTGTGAGAAAAGGTGACAACATTTTGGAGTTTTCAGGTTTTTTTAAAAAAGGCAAGGAAGAGGAGACACGGTTGAGATAAAGAAGATTATCCATGGTGCGAAGAAAGTGGGAAAAGAGATATTTTCCTTCCCTCTCCCAGTACTAGAACCTGGGGACAACTAATGAAGCTGAACGTTGGAAGATTCTGGACAGGGAAGTACTTCTTCACATGGAACATCATTAAGCTATGGAATTTGGTCTCAAAAGATGCAGTGATGGCCACCAAGTTGGATGACTTTGAAAGAGGATTAGGACTATCAATGGCTACTGGTGCTGACCTTTAAAGCCCTAAACGGCCTTGGCTCAGTATAGCAGAAGGAGCATCTCCACCCCCATCGTTCAGCCTGGACACCGAGATCCAACTCCGAGGGCCTTCTGGCGGTTCCCTCCCTGCGAGAAGTGAGGTTGCAGGGAACCAGGCAGAGGGCCATCTTGGTAGTGGCGCCCGCCCTGTGGAATGCCCTCCCATCAGATGTCAAGGAAATAAACAACTATCTGACTTTTAGAAGACATCTGAAGGCAGCTCTGCTTAGGGAAGCTTTAAATGTTTGATGTTTTATCGTGTTTTTAATATACTGTTGGAAGCTGCCCAGAGTGGCTGGGGAAACCCAGCCAGATGGGCAGGGTATAAATGATGATGATGATGGCTATGTTCCACCTCCACTGTTGGAGGCATATCCTCTCAAAGCTATCTCTTGAGGAAGTAGGGAGAGAGAACTGTTGTGCTCATGTCCAGCTTGTGTTCATCCTATGGGCACTTGGTTGCAGAGTTGTAGCTAGGGGGGCATGGGGGCACACTGGGCACCACACCACGGGGGGTGGCACTTACCATGGGGCCTGCAGTGCTTAGAGCGAAGGAGAAGCAGCAGCCGGACTGCCTGAAATGATAGCTGAGGGGGAGGCGGAGGGCGGACTCCTTGGAGGCTCTGCGGCACTCCTTGCCCTGACTCGCCCCACCCCATGGGCGGCTCACCCCACCCCTGGGGGCAGAGCATGCACATCACCCCGGGCTCCTCAGTGGCTAGCTACACTGCTGCTTGGTTGGCCACTGGGAAATGAGGGTGCTAATCTAGATGGGCCTTTGACCTCATATGGCAGGGATCTTCTTATGTTTTACTTATTTTCTTGTGGGTGCCAATTGAATACACGGAAGGAGTGTCCAAGTTCATGCCTGTTTTGCCTGCTGTTGACTTCCACATGCTCAACAGATGTGTTTGCATGCAGTCTAGAAGCACATTGTTGTGCTTCCAACATCTCTCTGATGAAAATAGGGACGTCTGATTGCATTATTATTATTATTATTATTATTATTATTATTATTATTATTAGTCAGACCAATGACTGATCTAGTCCGGCATCCTTTTCTTGCAGTGGCAACCCAGATGTCTGTGGGAAACCCACAAAGAGAATTCAAGCACAACAGCACTCCTTCCTCCTGTGGTTTCCAGCGACTGGTATAGAAAAACATGGCTTCCTCTGACTGAGGAGGCAATGTCATTGATAACCTTCTCTTCCATGAATTTGTCTCATCCTCTTTAAACACCACTCAAGCTGGTGGCCATCACTGTCTTCTGCGGGAGTTCTATAGTTTAATGATGCGCTGAAATAATTAATATATATACTCAAGTCTGCTTAACACTAGGGGGTTCTGATAATGTATCTCATGCTTTCATCCTCCGTGTATTTAGCAGTCATGCAAAGGGGTTCAAACATGTGCACTGATGTATGTGCCAAATGTATATTTCTGTCGATGCCCTCCATGCTAGCACCACTGAGAACAGTCCTAAGCCAAAGAAAAAGAGGTTTCTGGACTCCCCTGTCTAGACCTGTGAATACCTGGAAAGGGAATACAGCACACTATTTTATCTTCCCCCACCCCCTTTTGAGTCACTGCCGTTCAGGAGAACTCTCCCCATCAGCTTTGACATAACTGCCATATTCTAGCTGTAAAATATAATTAGAGCAGTGAATCAGAAAGGAACTGTCCATTGAACAGCACAGTATGTTCTCAGCCAAAGAAAAGGATGTGAAATTCATGCAAATGGGGTCTGGCTCCTGTGCTTCCTCCTCAGCAAAGCAATGTGTGACACAGTCGGCAGACAGTGCCTGCGCAGAGCCAGGGCGCTTTACACGCTCCTCTGAGTCAGTTGGCACCTTCAAGCTGCTCACAGTGGCAGTTGTGCCATTTCTGTCTCTCTCTCTCTCTCACACACAAGCTTTCAGTCACTGATCTCCAAGTGTAAAATGTTCCTCTGCAGATGATGGCTTGGGGGGCTCTGTGGGGGGTGAAAGGCAAAGGCCCAGACCCGATTCCATCCAACGGCCATGCCAAGATGTGCCCAGAGCGCACTTTATCCAGTGGAATGGAACCATCTCTGTGGTGTCGACTGGACTTTACCCAACAATTCATCATTCCAAAAACTCTTCTGGCTTGCTTTGCAGACTCAGGGAAAGGACAGCCACAGTGCAGGTAGATTTAAAGGCATAGAAAAGAGAGAAACACAGTTCTTTCCCGAAGTGTGTTTTCATCTGAAACAGAATGTGTCAGTGTTAACTTACAAAGTTAATTGGAGTTTAAGCTGTGGCTTAAACGGTGCTCACAAAGCCTCTGGAATCGGGGATTAGCTCCAAGCCTGTTCTTCGAAGGATGCATGAAGATGGCACGGTTGAAAGCCCAGGAAACAGGAAGCTGTACCAGCAAAACAAACAATAAGTTGTGCTGGGCTTTCGCAGCAGTCCCCTGGTAAATCCCACTTGCACTATGGCAAGGATACCCTGGTTATAACATATGTCTGCAAAATTTAGGAAGGGCTCCAGCATAATGGCAGTAGCACATGCACTCTGCATGTTGCTTATCCTAGGTTCAGTCCTCACCCTCTCTAGGTAGGACTGGGGAAGACTCTTGTTAAATGACAGTTCCTATTGTGCCAACAAAAATAGTGCCCCTGGTTAAATGATGGGAGTTCTGCATTCCTGGAGTACAACGAAGTCCCTATAGAAACTCTTTTTCTCATCTCAGTTTTATACCATAGTCCCCCAAGAGAAGCGTATGGTGGCATTAAATGCTCTAGTTCTTGCTAGACTGGTTTATTCCTGTCATTGGAAATGTAAGGAAATCAGAATGGCTGAGGAAATTATGGGGTTGCTCCTTTATTGGTTCAGCTGATGGCATTCTGTAAATTCAAAGTGCATTCAAACCTGTTAATGAAATGTGGAGGCCAGTAGTTGTTTTCATAAAGAACGCTTTGTCACAGAGTTATAACCAATTTTAGTGGTTAAACCATCTATACTCTGCTTATTGTAAATAAGCCTTACAGCCTTACCTTACAGAAAGGAGGCTTTGATATGGAGTGCATATTTCAACTTCTTTATTGTTATGAGTTTGTGCCTTGACTCCCTCTAGATGCCTGGGTGCTAGGGTTTATTCAGTGCTTTGAGAATTAAGGGGCACTAACAGGCATTGTATTCAGCAGTGTAAAAATGCAGGCTAACTTTGTTTTTCTGGACCAGGGCATCTCTGGGAGATAAGCTGTTAAGAGGAACAAAGGCCGATGATAGCCAGTCATCAACTCATCTGGGAAGCCATCAATAGGGCAAAGCCTGCGAGAGACAGGGAGGGATGAGAACTCCTCCAGAGGTATTAGTGGGCAAGGATAGAAAGGGTTTAGGTTTTCAGTACGCTGAAGGCAAATTGTGGCATTTTGCAAGAAGTTTGGAAAGCAGGGGAGAAAGCGGGGGGCTGGCAGAACTTTTGGCAGGGTAGTTGGAACAGGCTGTAACAAAGGGACAGGCAGCATGGCCAGTGCCGGATTAGTGGCGCTGTGGGTTAAACCACACAGCCTAGGACTTGCCGATCAGAAGGTCGGCAGTTCGAATCCCCGTGACGGGGTGAGCTCCCGTTGCTCGGTCCCTGCTCCTGCCAACCTAGCAATTCGAAAGCACGTCAAAGTGCAAGTAGATAAATAGGTACCACTCCAGCGGGAAGGTAAACGGTGTTTCCGTGCGCTGCTCTGGTTCGCCAGAAGCAGCTTAGTCATGCTGGCCACATGACCCAGAAGCTGTACACCGGCTCCCTCGGGCCAATAAAGCGAGATGAGTGCCGCAACCCCAGAGTCGGCCATGACTGGACCTAATGGTCAGGGGTCCCTTTACCTTTTAAACAAGCTATAGCTTAGGGCCCCACTCTCTTGGGGGCCCTCCAAAAAATTAAAGGAAAGAAACCACTGGATGTACATTTCCAAAATACAAGATAAAAAAACAAATAAAATAAAACCTACATCATTTTAAGTTACAGCTTAATAATTATTTCACTATTAATATACTTCTTCTTAATTGTATTTCACTATTAATATACTTCTTAACTGTGCAGCAATTACTTTGATAAAATACATATTTTGTTATGTGCAAATGGCTTTAGATACCTATTAGGTCTATAAATTACCATATAGCATATATTCAACACAAGAAAACAGTGACAATTTATTGTTGACAAAGGACAGCTGGACATATAAAGGGCCCCATTACCTTCAGTAGCTCAGGGCCTCATCAAACCTAAATCCGGCCCTGAGTATGGCTGGTTCCTGTAGACCTAGAGCTGCTGCTCCAAAGAGAGGAGCAAAAAATCCTCTTGAGATGTGACTCAGGTTCTATATATGTGTAAATAAACCATATATCACGAAGACAACAGTATCAGCTGTGCCTAATTTCTGAAGGAAACATGAACCCTGGGTAAGTACCACAAGACCCCTGGTATCTCACACAGCTCAGAGATTGGTGTGGTGTGTAACAATATGTTTTGACACTCGTATCAAATACATTTAATTAAAAATAAGAAGAAGAAAGATTGCACCATAAGTATGCACAGATACGGCCATGTGGTATCTGTGTTTTTCATTAAAAGCAAATCAATGTTCAATTAATCTTCAGCAAATTACTTTGTCCTTCCCCTGATGCACCTGCCCCAGTGGAATACAATAACCTTTTCATGAAATCCATCTGGGGTGTGTGTATGGGGCGGGGAGGAAGGGTTTATGGTTGTATCCAATACTCAGTATATTCAGCATCAGTGCTTTTTTTCCTGGGAGGACGCAGGGGTACACACTTCTAAACATTTTGTGAATCTAACGGGAGAAGAAACTTTTTTAAAAAAATAGTTTCTTCTCTAGCACAGTGAATCGTCAGTTCCGTTAGCAACTGCCCTGATGGCAGCCTCATTTCTTGTCACGGTGCTTCTTGAGTCTCAGACGGAAGTGAGCATTTAATGTTTATGGAATGCTCTCCCCAGGGAAGTTCTCCTGGCGCCTTCACTATCCTCCTTTAGGCACCAGACAAAAATGTTCCTTTTCAACCAGGCCTTTGCCTGACTGTGTCCAAACTTTTTTCAAAGAGGGCCACATTTGATGAGGTTAACCAAAGTCGTTGACCTTTTTTAGGGTTGGACTTGTTGAGCTTCTTTTGTGATTGAAGTTGTTTTTAGGATTTTACCCCAAGAAATAAATTGCCACAGGGGATAGATTAGGCCCCCGAAACGGACTTTGGACATGCCTGATTCTACATCTTTTTGGGTTGTTTTATTGGATTGTTTTTGTTTTGATTCTATGTATTTGATATTTTAGGTGAACTGCCCTAAGATCTTTGGGTATAGGGCGGTATAGAAATTAAATAATATTAATAATATTAATATAATAATAATGATGATGATGATGATGATGATGATGTGTGAAGTAGGAGCATGGTGATTGGTCAGTTTCGTTGTTACCACCTCTGAAGGCAGCCTCATTTCCTTTCCTGGTGATTTTCTTGAGTACCCCTCATATTGAAAGTACCCCTAAACATTTTTTTAAGAAGAAAAGCACTGCTCAGCATTGGTTAATTGAAATTAATGGACATTAGTGGGCTAACTTAGGTCCATTAATTTCAATGGGTCTACTCTGAGTAGGCAACAGGCCACATTCACATTCAGTAAACTAAAAATAGATTAAAACACTTATCAGTATTCTAGATATCTGGGTATGCTTTCCTAAGCAAGGTGGTTTTTTTTTTAATAGCATGCATCAAAAAGAGAACAGTGAAGACACCTGTCTGATATCAATAGGCAGGCAGTTCCGAAGTGTGGTTGCTGCCTTAGTTGGATACAGCTCTGTCTCTGGTCTGGGTTCCCATGATACTTCCTCCTCTTCGATGTCAAATACTTCCTTCGCTGCACTGATAACCTCATTCACTGTGCTCTTTCCATCGCTCAGCCGTGTCCAGCACCTGCCTCTTCCTTGATTTTTGCAGATTGTTTCCATTCCCCCACAAAGATTCAAACACCCAAATAAATCTGTCAATAGCACAGCAATTCTTCTCCCCCACCGCCGCCTCCTGGAACCTGGGCTGTGAGTGAGCTGCGCTTTCTCCTCCCGACAGCTGAGCAGAGGGGAGAGAGCAAAGGGTCAGGGACCAAGGGGATTGCAGAGAGAATCTGGAATGCCTGTGATAGCATTAATCAGTGTGCAGAGATGTTCTTCGTGGCTTCGCATCCAATCAGCGCTACCTAATTCTTCCCTCTTTTTCCCCAGATACAAGTGGTAAACACTCATCTGCAATGAGATGCTTTGCTTAGCAAAGTGGCCCAGAGCAACAGCTGTGCCACTCTCTTTTAGCAAGGCAATAAGGACTCACTGCAATCATAACATTTCCGTTTGTGTGCGTGCGCACTTGGCAATATTAATTTATGTACCAGTTTGCTTGAAGGTTTGCTTTGCCCTGTATATGCCCATTTGACCACTTTGTTCTGTGGAACTAGCATATTTACAAACGCCACCCCCTATCTGTTCTGCACCTGTAAAGAATTTATCTTTCCACATTGCATCACCTGAACTGTGGAAACTCCCTGCCTATTGATCTTAAACAGGCATTTTCACTGTGCAGAATTTGGCACTTGCTAAAAACTTCTTTTGTTTAGCCAGACATGGAAAATTGGCTACACAGATTTATATCACCTGGTTTTATTTATATTTTGTTTTTAACTTATGACTCTTAATGGATAAATTTGATGTATATGTTATTTTTTTATGTAAACGACTTAGAGTTTTGTTTTTTGTGGGTGGGGGGTTCTTTTCTTTACAACTAGGCTGTATACAATCAAGGTTGTGGGAAACAGGAAAACCTGATGAAATTTGGATGGGGGAAATTTTGGAAACATCTGCCCGATCAACTGAAACCCACTTTTTCTGGTGCATAAAGTTCTATATAACTTGAGAACAGGATACCTGAAAGATCTCCTCATCCCTTACACACCCAATTCATCTCTGCAGGTGGGGCCTCCTAAAGATGCCATCTTATCAGTAGGTCATTTCCATGCAATATAGGAATCAGGCCTTTAGGATTGTGGATTTGCCAAGCGTGTCTTCCTCTTAGCACATTTTCCCCTTGTGTCCTGAGTTTCAGTGTCTTCAAAGCCCATGACACCTTTGGTAAAGGCTATTCTCCAATTGGAGTGTTCACGGGCAAGTGTTTCCCTATTGCTAGTGTTTATACTACATTTTTTACAATTTGCCTTGAGATAGTCTTTAAACTTCTTTTGTTGACCACTAGCATTACGCTTTCCATTTTTAAGTTCGGAATAGAGTAGTTGCTTTGGAAGACGATAATCAGGCATCCGCACAACATGACCAGTCCAACGAAGTTGATGTTGAAGAATGATTGCTTCAACACTGGTGATCTTTGCTACTTCCAGTACACTGGCATTAGTTCACCTGTTTTCCCAAGTGATGTGTAATTTTTTTCGGAGACACTGTTGATGGAATCTTTTGAGGAGATGGAGATGGCGTTTACAAGTGGTCCATGTTTCACAAGCATACAGTAAGGCTGTTAGTACAATGGCTTTGTAAACAAGCATTTTGGTTTCTCTGTGAATGTCCCAGTCCTCAAACACTCTGCACTTCAATTGGGAGAAAGTCACACTCACAGAGCTTACTTGGCAACGAGTGATCACCAAAGAAGAAAGAAGAAGAACTCCACTTAAATAGTGGAGACAGCACTTGCCTGATGTATTTTTGGTGCCTAGTGATAAGCTTTTCTAACAAGCCTTTTAAGCAGAGATATTTCTGAGTTTGCATCTGGGTTGGAATTGTTTTTGGGTGTTTTGTTGCTTGCATGTTTGCAGTCCTAGGCTGCTTTGGGAGAAAGGTCAGGACTGACATTTAACAAGCAAGACAACTCCAGGGGGGTGACCAAGGAGGTCTCTGGTCAAGGTGCCAGTCCAACAGGAGGTGTTAGGCACCATCAGTGTAAGCTCCTGCTATGCTGAATGGCAGCAAGATGATCCCTAACCTTTCCCCTAGTCATAAATGTATCTGCAGCCACAAGGAGTCACCCAAGGGATACTCTGGAAAGGAACAGAAGTGGAGCCCTGCTTAATAATCACCACTGTGTTGGATGTGTTTCAGCAAGTCTCCTTGAGTGATGTCTGGAGCAACAGGGGATGTGGAAGGCAGCTGTAGTGTTGAAAGAAGGAGATGAAAAGCCAGATCCTTCAGTTTGAATATTAAGGCGGGGGGAATGGGGCCCAGGGAATTGAATTGGCCACTCGACATGCGCTTCGCTGATCACTGACAATCTCCAGCTTGCTCTGGCTGTGATATGAAAATATATGGATGGTGAGTGAATCTTGATAATTCCCAACTCCCCTAATCAGATTATCTCATCATTGCAACGAGATCTGACAGGCTGAAGGTGGAACAGCAACCAACATACTTTCAGGAGGACTGTCTGGCAGGTCAGAATGGCGGGACGCTGAACGGACTTGGAAATTCAACACTGGCAGCAGCTTGCTGTGTGAAAAAGGCCACATCATTCTGTTTGGCTCCTAGGGCAGAATTGCACATTATAAGAAATAAAGGGCTATCGACGCAGCCATACCTTGTGTTTATAGTCTCTTCCCTCTCCATATGTTTCCCAAGAAGTGGAAAGCAGACGGGCAGCAGACTCAGGGCTCTGCCATAGGCCAGGGGATCAGGACCTTCTGGGAAGTTGCACTCCTCCTTGGGGTTCAATTAACAACAACAATAATAATAAATAATAAATAATAATTTATTACTCATACCCTACCCATTTGGCTGGGTTTCCCCATCCACTCTGGGTGGCTCCCAATAGAATATTAAAAGCACAAAAAATACATCAAACATTAAAAACTTCCCTAAACAGGGCTGCCTTCAGATGTTTTCTAAAAGTCAGGTAGTTGTTTACAGTAGTACCTTGGGTTACAGACGCTTCAGGTTACAGATGCTTCAGGTTACAGACTCCACTAACCCAGAAATAGTACCTCGGGTTAAGAACTTTGCTTCAGGATGAGAACAGAAATCGTGTGGTGGCGGCGCGGTGGCAGCAGGAGGCCCCATTAGCTAAAGTGGTACCTTAGGTTAAGAACAGTTTCAGGTTAAGAACAGACCTCCAGAACAAATTAAGTTCTTAACCCAAGGTACCACTGTATTTCCTTGACATCTGATGGGAGGGCGTTCCACAGGGCAGGCGCCACTCCTGAGAAAAAAAGTCATGTCAAGAGAGAGACCCATCTAGCCTCATCCATTGGTGAGAAGGGAGTGGCTGCAGGAAGTTTGATTCCCACCCTCTTAGTAATAGAAAGTACTCTCCAGCTGTTAGTTGTTCTAGGGTTAAGGATCAAAAAGAAACACACTCTGCTCCCAATCCAAAGCAGCATAAAAGGAATGGATACATATGGTACATAAGTTGTATTTGTATATGGCTGCAGTGAAACCTACACAGAGCAGGTTCTAAGATGACACTTGTCATGGATGCTTGAACAATCCACCAAATGCTGAAGTTGCTGTCATGGAGGATCAGTGAGCACTAAACAATTCACACATGCAAAGAGTAGCATCAGGGAAGATGAACCCACACTTTACAGCTGAGTCCAAGGCTGCCAACATTCATAAATGGCAACCCTACAAAGACTAAGAACATTCTGCTTGATCAAGCCAAAGGCCCATCGTATTGGTAGGTGGAAATAAAGCACTGAGAGTACAAGTACACATTTTATTTCTACTACCACAGCTTTACCATTTGTTTAGGTTCAGAGATCCCAGGAATCTGGATACACCACTACATGGACCGAACCATAAAAGAGGGGTTGTATTTCTCTGTTTTCTTCATCTTGGACATCCCTTTCCTGCATGACTGGATCCCATGCAAAGTCAGCATGAGAACAATAACAAAGGAAATGCTCGTGTGTGCTCTAGCCTACTCACATAATGCAAGCATTCAAACATGCCCAGTATGGCATTGGAACAACTCATGGAGAAGAAGATTGGCCATGCCAACCACAGGGTATCCAGGTTCTGCCATTGGCGCCACTGTCATTAGACCCACCAGGATATTGTCGATGAGAGTCCCTGTTAGGATTTCCCATGGCTAGCCAGCGCCCTACCTCACTCCAGGAGACGTCACCCACATTCACACCATACATTTAAATATACTATGATAACAGTACTTATGCAAAGAATTCTGGGAACTGTAATTTGATACGGGTGATGAGTTGTTAGGAGGCCCCTCTTTCCCTCCCGGAGCTAAAATTCCAAGAGTGGTTTAGTGATCACAGGGAACTCTGGGAACTAGAGCTCAGGAAGGGGAAAGGGAGTCATTTAACAACTTTCAGGACCTTTAACAAACTGCAGCTCCCAGAATTATTTGGAAGAAGCCATGACTGTTTAAAGCAGTATCACAGTGCTTTACATGCATGGTTTGAATGTGACATTCTTCCAGGGCCAGTCCACCCATGAGGCATGGGTGGCAGGATCCACAGCGGCGGCAAATCCTGATGTAGATTTTTATATCCTGCCCCCTTGTTCTTCATTCGCCTCTTCTTCCCTGGCAAGGAGGGGACACCATTTTGTTGTTTGCCTCAGGTGCCAAAATGTCTTAGGCCGGCCCCGCCCTTCTCTCAGGAAAAGAGGCTGGATTCCATTGAAGGCAAATTCAGTCTGAGGCCCGATCTTTTGATCTCATAGCAAAACTGCCCCTGTCCAATCTCTTGATCTCATAGCAAAACTGCCCCTGGGCGACACCACTTTAAACCCCTAGAAGGGTAAGCATGGTTGATTGTATACTCCACTCTCCTCACACAGAGATACACACAAATAAGGCATAGTGCGCTAACAAAGCTAAATGTTAGAGAAGAGTTTTTTTTGGGACTAGCCATCTCTTTGAAATGTTAGGTTGAAATGTCATAGGCAGCATTCACACACACAAATCCCAGGCAGGACCATTCAGAAACGTAATCTCACACCAATACAATCCAGGAACAGTTTCACCATGTTTGCCCGTCAGCCCTCAGACATACGTTTAAGAGTTGAGCTAGAGGGTTAAGTGGTTTTCCACCCTCGTCTTGGTTTCTGTATTCTGAGGCTCATTTCATATTAACATATTGTGGCAGGTGTTCTGTATATATCAGGGGTGAAGAAGTTGTGAGGACTTCAGAAGCCATCAAATGATGACAGCTCACAGCAGCTGGAGGCAATTTCTCTTCTCTTTCTCTTTTGTAACAACTTTGAGGTGATGCACTTCACACTGCCCATGTAGCACTGACATGACTCTGCTGTTATTTCCAAGCTGAGGCTCAGTAGACTAAGGTTGTGCACAGGCCTCAGATATTTGCCTTGTATCTATCATCTATCTATCTAATCTATCTATCTATCTATCTATCTATCTATCATCTATCTATCTATCATCTATCTATCTATCTATCTATCTATCATCTATCATCTATCATCTATTATCCATCTATCTATCTATCTATCTGTCTATCTATCATCTATCTATCTATATCTATCTAATCTATCTATCTATCTATCATCATCTATCTATATCTATCTATCTATCTATCTATCTATCATCTATCTATCTATCATCTATCTAATAATTCCAGTTTGGGCAAAAAAAGCAACCATAGTCATGTTTAGCAGAGCTCTTTGGGTTTCTTCATGTTCCCATTATATGCCGGTTTGTTGTTATTACTAAACGAAAAGAATGTTAGCCAGAATTCACTGACCATCTAAGAAGGGAAGCTATCAGTCAACAAGAGCAAAACAATGACCGAGTGATGAAATGTGTCACATAAAGGGAGAACTAAGTGTCATAGCTCCCCAGTGCCCATTAACACAAAAATCATTTACTTTTTAAAACACGGACACAAGTGCACACTTATGCGGGCACACTAAATACAGTAATTCTGGGGAAATTCACACTAGATATTGTTCAGCCTCCTTTAATGACTTGAGTATTCCGCCCTCCCCTTTTGACTTTGGTAAAGTTTCATTCATTCATTCATTTTTTTATGCAGACACCAGCTGTGTGGAGTGAAACAACACTGTAATTAAAGATATCATTAAGCCAATGAGAGAGAGCACATCCGTTGCCCGGAAGCTTATCAAAAGTTAAAATTGCAAGCCATGCCTGATTCACAGAATAGGAGTCAAGCACTTGGAAGTCCCAGCTGAAGTTATTATTACTGTAGCATTTACTTTGTTTATTGAACACGATCACTATACATATTGTTTTATGAAGTAGCATATAAGGAGCGGGGGGAAGGCCGGTTCCATTTTGAAGGTGAGGGAGGTAACTAGAGCTGAAACAAATGTTTGTGACTATTTGGATTTTCCAATTTCACCTTTCCAATTCTGAAAAGAAACTAGACGCGTCACCAAAGATCATATTTCCTGGCTGGGAAATACAAACCTCAGAGACTCGTATGCTTGCCTCGAATACAAGGCAATCATTACTGCTCCATAATTTTTTCTCTATGACTTCGGTTTCAATGTGCCCCGGGGGCTTTGATAATACACTGCAGAGAAGCAATCTTGGAGTGATCCTTTGAAGGCCTGCATTAAGTTTATTTTCGCGAAGCATTGTTTGATTGATGTGTACATGTAATGTACCACATTCATAGAGGGGAAAGAACCTTAATGTTATTTTACATGGAATCATTTCAAGATGGATTTCCCTGCAGTTTTGATATCAATATATACAGCTATGTATGTGCACCAGTAATGTGGAGAGGGAAAACAATTGAAATAGCTGAAAAAATGCAATTCTAGGTATGTCTACTCACAGGAACATAGGAAGCTGCTATGTATCAAGTCAAACCATTGGCCCATCAAGCTCAGTACTATTGACAATGACTGGCAGGAGCTGTCCAGAGTTTCAGAATGGAGGGTCTCCCAGTCCTTCCTGGAGGTGATGGGGCTTGAACCCAGGACCTTTTGAATGCAAGGCAGATGCTCTGCCACTGAGCTACTGTCCTTCTCAGAGCCCCCTGCATCGAATGAGTCATACACCCAGCGTATAGAGAATTGCCACCTAAATGCTTCAGCACATTGTCTATGCATAGTAGTCTGAACAAAAAAAATTGTGTGTGTGTGTGTGTGTGTGTGTGTGTGTAAAACAAAGGCTGACTCCAATGCATTTGTTTCACTTTGCAGACAGAGCCAGTTAGGTCAGTATTCCAAAATCGAGGGAGAAATTCAGATTTATTGCGTTCTTCATCTGATGCAGCAAAACAATACTTGCAATCTTATTTTAAGTCCCATGTAAATGCTCTGCATTATTATGCAAACTTGATTTGTATTCCCCCCCCCCAAAAAGAAATAAATAAATTATGTTTTCAATATGCTGCTGGTATATCAGAATCAAAGGGGAAGAGAGGAGGGGGAGTTTCTAACAAGAGAGGAACATGACCAAAAACGGTTTCTTCAAACTGTCACACTCTCATTTGAAGTTCCATTTGGTTCCGGCAGCTCACTCTGCCTCTGCATCTGTGTATCACTGTCTTTCCATCTGTTTATCTTCATCGCAGCTCTTTGTTTCACACTGTAAGCTAGGGATCTTGCAAAATGTTTGTTCCTTCCTGTCCTCCTTCCCTCTGGTTTGACTAAAATCAGATTTTTTATTATTTTTTAAAAAAACTCAGAAGCAAGGTTTTGATGTAAGTGGGTGTTTTTAACTGTTTCTTCGTGAAACTTTTGGGAAGAGTCCCTTGAAAGTGAAGGAAAGCAAGCAGTGTATCTCAGTAAGGATGGCAACAAGTGTGGGTGGGTGGGCTGACTAATGACCAAAATGGATAATTAAAAGCTTGAAATGAATGCTCCCAATTTAGATCAAATTTATTGTGTAACCACTGTGTGCATGAATCTAACTGTGACTGTAGACATGGGCTTTGCAAGAGTTCTGAAGAACCTGGTGTTGTTGTTTTAAGCAGAGCAACATAGGAATTTTAAAAAGAAGACTTAAATGAAACTTTTAACTTTTTTTTTTAAAAAAAAATGGAAATCCTCCTTTGCTGTGCTTTGCCAACAACAACAAGAACAGATTCCAGAGCTCTTCAGTGCTCTGCAGGCAGCATTCAAGACAGACTCACATTGTAAGGCCTATTGGAAAACATAAGCAAGCTGAAAGTTTGAAGCTGATTTTTCTTTTCTTTTTTTTTTAAGTATAAGCAAGAATACACATCAGGTGGCCACCTCTTAGATTTTTATGCCAAGAAATAGACAAACCTCATCTCCCTAGCCTTGCAAGTGATTATGGATGGAAAAGAATCTCTGTTACTATCGCTACAAAAAAACAACAACCTGGACCTACATACAGTGGAAGGTGAAGGTGTGTGTCCTTTTTATGGACAGAGTCTCCTTCCAACAAGCCCTGCTGACAGGGGCCTGATTCTGCATCTGAGCAAGTAGGAAACCCAGGGCTCATTGGGGCAGTGGCATAGCATGGGAGGGCATGGGGACGGTTGCCTCGGGCACAAAATGGTTAGGGGTGCAAAATTTCAACACCCTGTGCTGCCTCAATACAGCTGTGCATTTCCATCAATGGGCTTCATTGAAAATGACTTCTCCATGCGAAGCAGGAAGTGACCTCTCCAGACAACGGAATGACTCTTCTTTTCTTATCACTGTAGCTACGATTCCTGGGTGACGTGGGCACTGTTGGACAGTTGAATGTGCATGCATGCTCCATCTGTTTTCCTCCCTTCCCTTCCCTCTCCATGAGGCCCGGACGCTGGCAACCCATGCTATACCACTGCAGTGGGGTCATCATGAATGATCCTCCACACGTTTTCATTCCCCCGGTGGTTTTCAGAAATCAGAGATACAGTGGTACCTCGGGTTACATATGCTTCAGGTTACATACGCTTCAGGTTACAGACTCCGCTAAACCAGAAATAGTGCTTCAGGTTAAGAACTTTGCTTCAGGATGAGAACAGAAATCGTGCTCTGGCGGCGCGGCAGCAGCAGGAGGCCCCATTAGCTAAAGTGGTGCTTCAGGTTAAGAACAGTGTCAGGTTAAGTACGGACCTCTGGGACGAATTAAGTACTTAACCCGAGATACCACTGTATTCCTGAGCAGGGAAAAATATTTACCCTCAGTGACATAAAGCCAAGCCTAATTGGCTATGTAGCTTCCCATTTATTGCATAATCCCTGATTTGTTGGGCGTATCCATGTGACCAGTTCAGGACAGAGAAAGAACTCCCAGCTACAGTAACAGATGACACTAAATAGTTATATAACAGGGGGTATTATCTGCATGAAGCATTTTAGTGGGATAATTTTATCCCACTGAAAATTTCTATTTTGGATCTGAAATCAAAACTGAAGAACATTCTGCAGAGCCTTATGTTGTTACGGAATGAGTTTAACTATATGTGTTGGCTATGTATTAAAAAATTGTATTATTATTTTTAAGCAATGTTCTTAAAGAAGCAACAGATTTAATCATATTTAAGTGCTCAAATGCTGTGCTATAATTCACCTGGTCCTGCTTGGAGATCAGAGCAAGCAATGAGAGTAGCATAGAGATTTGTCCACCTATTACAATCCCATTGAACAAAAAGAAACAACGTAAATTGGCAAATGAAGACACGTTGGCCTTGCTACATTTGTTATAAAGCAGCTTTCTATGTTCGTTAGTGGCAGGCCATATGTTTTTCATGCAGAAGGTCTCGGATTGAATCCCCAGCATCCCCAGGTAGGTCTAGGAGGAAACCTTTTGAACCCCCGGAGACCTGCTAGTCAGTTAGACAACACTGAGCTAGATGAACCCAATGGTCTGACTCAATGTAGGACAGCCCCCTGTTTCCTATTTAAAACACCCAACTGATGGAACTTCCTGAACCTCCTTTGGTATTTCAGAGGAACATAAAGACATAGGAAGCTGCCTAATTCTGAGCCAGAACATGCTATGACAGCCATTCAGTGACAAAGCCTTCACCATCAAAATTCCAATATTTCACTGTATACAGAGGGACTCTTTCTTTTAAGAAATTCATCAACAATCAAACCACTTTTCATTGTCAATGGGTTCAGACCATTTCCTTCTTTCTCCCGTGTTTCTTGTGTTTGTTGGCATAATCCCCGGCTGAACTCCTCAATCTAGTTTTTTTATTTTAGAATTCCTCTAAGCTTCTTGGTGCATGCAGAACTATTAATTAATCCTATTATAAAAGAGACAACTGCAGAGATGCTACTGTTTCGCACCTCTCGTTATGAATGGAGGATGAGCATTGCTTTTTAATGAAGGAGCAAGAGGACCTCCTCTCCTCCGAGAGCACACACAGAATCTCTCATGCAAATCAACTCATGTGACCTTGAGTTCTTGGAAGAAATGACTGGGTTATTTTTACAGGGAAAAAGAATTGCTTTTCTGCTTCACCAGGTTCATTTTCACTTAGGCAATTGGTCATGAGAACATACAGACAGCCTGTTGGATCAGGCCAGTGGCCCATCTAGTCCAACATCCTGTTCTCACAGTGGTGAACCAGATGCATGTGTGAAACCTGCAAGCAGGAGCCGAGCAAAAGAAGACCCCCCTCTTGTGATTTCCAGCAACTGGTAGTCAGAAGCATTGCTGCCTCCAACCATGGAGGCAGAGCACAGTCATCATGCCTAGTAGCTATTGATAGCCTTCTCCTCCACAAATTTGTCCAATCCCCCTTTAAATCCATCCAAGGATGGCCCTCACTGCTTCCTGTGGGAGTAAGTTCCATAGTTGAAGTGCAGTCTGGTACTCAAGCTGTCTTGTCTTTATGAGGGTGGCCCATATTTAAGTCCCAGAGCAACTGCTTCAGGTGCAGAAGGTCCCAGGTTCCACTTCCAGCATCCCCAGCTAGGTCTCCTCTTCGAAATTTTGGAGATCACCTTCCAGTCGATGTAAAGAACCCAATCGTCTGACTCAATATAAGGCAGCTTCCTATTCCTATTCCAAAGGGTACACCATGTGGTATATATTTGCACATCAGTTTTTATTTCCTGTGGCCTGGGCTCCAAACTTACATCGAGCTGGCTCTAAGATTGCACGAGGTAGGTTGAGGTGGTTGGACAATCCATCAGACCCTGACTTGTTCACCTAAACCAATTCAAACATGTAATGGGTAAAAAAAGGTAAAGGTAAAGGACCCTTGACAGTTAAGTCCAGTCGCAGACGACTCTGGGGTTGCTGCGCTCATCTCGCTTTATAGGCTGAGGGAGCAGGCATCTGTCTGCAGACAGTTTTTCCAGGTCATGTGGCCAGCATGACTAAGCCGCTTCTGGTGCAATGGAACACTGAAACCAGAGCAGTGCACGGAAACGCCGCTTACCTTCCTGCTGGAGCGGTACCTATTTATCTACTTGCACTTTTTGGCGTGCTTTCGAACTGCTAGGTTGGCAGGAGCTAGGACTGAGCAACGGGAGCTCACCCCGTTGCAGGGATTCAAATCGCCAACCTTCTGATCGGCAAGCCCAAGAGGCTCAGTGGTTTAGACCACGGCACCACTGTAGTATCATGGAAAGTGAGCCTCTGCTATATGGACCAGCCAGATCTCCCTAACAAATGGCAACCCTATAAGAGAACGTGTCCCATTTGTCCAGCCTTCACATTATGATGCCCTGATGAGTTCCACAAGTACTGCACTAAGGAGTGGAAGCTAGCACCCTCTGGACTGGATGTGTGTAAGAAGGAGAGCAGGTGCTGGCTTGTTGACAGCTGATTGAGGTTGGTGGGGCTGTGCCCTAATGGACTAGGCTTCTGCGTCTATGGGATGCTTCCTTTCTGCCTCTGCCCTGTCATCGACGCTGTCTCTCTCGCCACTCATGCCAGTTGCAATCACTGAGGGTTCTTCCCTTCCGAGCTATACAATTATGTCTAATCTAATATGCTTCGCGCGAGACTGAAGAGCTACAGCCAGCTACAGCCAGCCACACTAACCCGCTCAGGTCAATGCTTGTTTCCCTCGATTGCTGCTCAGAGTGGATGTGATGAGTGGAAAGATTGATGCCGTTGTGAGCACAGTTCAGGTGCTGTGCTGTTTGTTCTCCCAGAGCCCATTAAAGGGGAAGATTTAGGGGCAGCCATGATTATTGGGATGACTGGAGAGTTAATTCTACACACAGGGCAATTAGTAGAGGAGACATGGTTGTAATATGGATTCCCTCACTCAGCCTGAGCTGCCAAATACCATGGACACTGAACGCAAATGAGTCCCGCTTGGGATAAGGGGAGGGCCATAGCTCAGTGGGAGAGCATCTCCTTTACTTGCAAAAAGTCCTAGTTTTGATCCCTGGAATCTTCAGGTGGGGACGGAAAGGACCCTTTCTGAAATCATGGAGAAGCAGCACCACTCAATACAGACCATACTGAGCTGGATGGATCAATCTATCTTCTGACTCAGGCCAGATTCACACCATACATTTAAACTGCTGTGCTGCCACTATAAACAGTTATGGCTCCCAGAGGACTACAGTTCCCAGAGTTCCATTGGAAGAGAGATTGGTTGTTAAACCCAGGGCTTTTTCTCAGCCAGAACTCACCGGTACTCATTTCTGGCACCTCTCAGGTGGGTGCCACTGCCATTCTAAGAGAACAAGGGAGGTGTTCACGATGAGTACCCGCATCTCTTTTTCTAGAAAAATAGCACTGGTTAAAACACTTTGAGAACTGTAGCTCTGGGAGGTAGATAGAGGGTCTCCTATCTCTCAGCACCTTTAGTAATTTAAATGCATGGTGTGAGTGTGGGCTTATTTATTTTATTTCTTTCACAAACCTTAGACACTGGTTGGTGTGAATGAGGCCTCTGTATAAGCCAGGTTCCTGTCTTCCAGTGTTCTGGTCTCCATATAAAGGTAAAAAGAAAAAGAAAAAAGGCAAAGGTATAGGACCTCTGGATGGTTGTCCAGTTCAAAAGTGACTATGGGGTTGCGGCACTCATCTCGCTTTTAGGCCGAGAGAGCTGGCGTTTGTCCACAGACAGCTTTCTGGGTCATGTGGCCAGCATGACTGAACCGCTTCTGGTGCAATCGGACACTGTGATGGAAGCCAGAGCGCACGGAAACACTGTTTACCTTTCTGCTGCAGCAGTACATATTTATCTACTTGTGCTGGTATGCTTTGAAACTGCTAGGTTGGCAGAAGCTGGGACAGAGCACCGGGAGCTCACACCGTCGCAGGAATTTGAACCGCTGACCTTCCGATCAGCAAGTCCAAGAGGCTCAGTGGTTTAGACCACAGTGCCTCCTGCATCCCAAGCAGGTCTCCATGTAGGGTAGGGAGTGTCCCTATCTGAGAAGCAGGAGGGACACAGTAAGTTAGTGCAAGCAATACTGCGCTATATACACCAATAGTATGACAGCATAAGGCAGCTTCCTCTGTTCTTAATGGGCCAGTGACCTTCTTGTACCCTTTCCAGTCCTTTCCCCTTTTTTGCGTCTTCTTTTAAGCCCACCAAGTGAGTTTGTCCAAGGGCTATAAACCATGTTGGGGAGCTGGGGGTGGGTGGGCTGTCTCTCTCAGAGATATTGCAGCTCCTTCCCTAAATTTTCTGGTTTAATTTAAGGGGGGGGGGGGTTGAGTCTCTGAGGATGCATTCTTCTGAGGGTGCATACAAATATATACAAAGGCACAGATGAATGAAAATAACGTTCAGGATGCATTATTTTAGGGGAAATGGTTTGCAAAATGTGGCTATTAGGCAATTCTGCATACAGAAATGTGTATAGTAGAAGAAAAGTGCATTAACGTTTTTGTGAGGACTTATATAAAATAAATCACAAACTGATGCAGACATGCAGAGAACTGAATATAAGGCTGCAGAAATAAGAAAGGGGGGGGGGGAGAGATGGGAAACTGGCTTGTCTGTCAACCCATAGCAGGAATATGAAACTCATCTCACAAACAGTATCCAGTAATGGTAGGTTGGGGAAGAATTGTGGCGTTTACCTGACCTCCCATCACTGGTGTTTCTTCAGTTTATCAGGAGAAATGAATGCACTGCTGTAGAAAGTAGACACAGAGAGAAACTGAAACTGCAATATTTGTCTCATCTCAGGAATGGTACCATTTGCCCACAGAGATGCTTGTATCCAGTAGAGTTGCGCAATGCTGTATTTCTGAAACTTGGGTGCCCAGCAGTTGTTGGACTACAACTTCCATCATCCCTAGTTAGCAGGATGAGTGGTCGGGGGTGATGGGAGTTGTAGTCCAACAATGGTTGGGGACCCTAGTTTGAGGAAAAACTGCAGTAGTAGCTGGCAGGGTAGAGTGATGGCATTTACCTGACCTCCCATTAACAGTGTCGCTGCAACTTACCAGAAGGGAGAGGGGTGAGGTGACAGGGAGGTCAGTCCATGTTTGCACTGCACCAATTTCCCACCATCTCACCCCTCCACCTCTCCTTCCAGCAATAGCAGTGGTGGGAGGTCTGGTTAGTGTCGCCGCTCCTCCTTGCTGTTTCTCCCCACTGCCCGCTCCTGCCTGTCTCTATATAGGAGGCATTCACTGCAGGATGAGAAGTCTCTGTCTGCCTCTCCCACCTGCCAAAGAAGTTTCTGGTTGCTGCTGAAACAGAATAGGAAATTCTGAGGCCATATAAGCACCAGATTCCCAGGAGGGCGAGTTGAGGGGATACATAAAGGATGAACGAAAGTGCCCTCTGCCCTTTATTGAGCTCTTACATATATTTTTGGTAGGTGCCTGTTAATTAAGACAGAAGGCAGCAAAAACTATCTTCTCAGAGGTTCATAAGAGCAATCTGGGGAACGGCATTAATAAAACCCACCATCAGAAACTGGTTTCTAAGCAACCAGATATCTCTGCTGCATATTAACCCTGTTTGGGAACACTTAGTCAAGAGAATTCTTTTAATGTGGATCCAGACAGCCATTTCCCCAGCACCTTGAGATAACTTTTGTTGTTGTTACTAGTTGAGGTTACTCAGGAACAAAGGAAACTACCATCACTGGGGTCATGACTCTGGTCCGAAAGGAATGTGGGTGGCGCTGTGGTCTAAACCACTAAGCCTCTTGGGCTTGCCAATCAGAAGGTCAGTGGTTCAAATCTGTGCAATGGGGTGAGCTCCCATTGCCTGTCCCAGCTTCTGCCAACCTAGCAACTTGAAAGCACACCAGTGCAAGTAGATCAATCGGTTCCGCTGTGGCAGGAAGGTAAATGGCATTTCTGTGCACTCTGGTTTCCATCACAGTGTTCCATTGTGCCAGAAGCGGTTTAGTCATGCTGGTCACATGACCCAGAAAGCTGTCTGTGGACAAACACCGGCGCCCTCAGCCTGAAAAGCAAGATGAGTGCTGCACCCCATAGTTTCCTTTGACTGGGCTTAACTGTACAGGAGTCATTTACCTATTTACCTTTTACCTCTGGTTCATCTAGCTCATTTCTGCCTACACTGACCCGCAGCAGCTCTTCAGGGTTTCCAGCAAGAAGATGCAAGGGATTGAATTTGGAATCTCCTGCATGCATGGCAGACACTCTTCCACTGAGCTATGATGTTCTACCTCTAAAGTGGACAGCTAGGTTTTTGCACTTAACCATCAAAGGTTAAAGTCCTCTCCTTAGAGCTGGTTCCAAGTGTGTGTTTGTGTGTTTGGGGGAAGGGAAGCACATGGGAAGGATGTTCTTAGTAGACTCTTTCCCTAAGTGTGTCCCTCCCATCATCATCACCATCAGTGTTGCTTCTGCCCATCATTGCTCAATCCAAACTCTGTCCCAGAAGGCTTGTACAAGGCATGCACAGGTTCATACTCTCCTTTCTTGCTCCACACACTGCTTGGTCACTTAAAGGGATGTCAGAGAATTTTGATCCAGGCTAGATTATTGTAACGTTAATGTTATTAACGCATTTATATTCCACCTGTCACCCAAGGAGCTTGAGGAATCATACATGGTTCTTCTTCTCCCCAAATGCCCCATGGAGCATATTAGGCTGAGAGATGGGGACTGGCCCAAGATTGCCAATCATGGATAGCTGAGTGAGGGGTTTGAACTTTGGTCTCCCAAGTCCTAGATGAACACTCCAACTACCACAGCATGCTGCAAACCCCTCCTCATTAGTCCCATTCAGCCAGTTCCTCGAATGGACTGTAGACCTGCAGTTTAGTCTGCAGATGTGCTAAGTGTTTTGAGGGCTGGTTCAACCACTGTACTTAGCAAGGTAAACTAAATACTTGCCCCACTCTCTTTCTCTTGTTTTAATGGAGAAAGAGCAGCTTTGCAGACCATAAAATAAATAAAACAAATAAATCCAAAAGTCCATGGTGCATACAAAAGGTTGGCTGCTCCCATGTTGTACTGATGGGAGCAGCCTTTTTTTATGTACTGTGCCCCTTTGTACATACAGTTACACAGGGAATGGCGTGCAGTCACTTCAACCACCTTTTAAAAAAAGTCTTTACCCTGCATGCCAAAGGTGCTGTGCTTTGAAGCCGCTTGAAGCTTGCTAAAACAAAAAGTCAATAAAAAAGAAAGAGAGAGCCCTCGGATCTCCCCATTTGTGTGATTCCGTTGCAGCCAAGTCTGGTCCTACTCAGAGCAGACCCACTGAATATATTGGGAATGACTAAGTTAAACTCATTAATTTCAGTTCCAATGAAAAGCTTTGGATACAACCCTGGCCAGATGCAATAGCTGTGAGCTGTGCTGAGAATTTCCCCGGAAGTATTATAAGAAAGCCATACAGAAAGTAGATGGGATGTTCTTTAAGACATCCACATGTGGCACCACAATGGGACAGATTGGTACAGATTTGCCCATCCATGGGCACTCAAAGAGGGCAGGTAAAGATGAGCATTGGAAGATTCAGGACAGATTTTTTTAAAAATAATAATAAATATTAAATTTTATTTATACCCTGCCCTCCCCAGCCAAGACCACGCTCAGGGCGGCTGACACTAGGTATAAAAACAATTGATTGAAATACAACTTAAACACAAGATTAAAATACGACATTAAAACATTAAAATGCAGCCTCATTTCAGTAGGAACTCAAATCAAAAACTTTTGGGAGGATGAAAACATCAAGTCTTCACCAAAGCCAAGTATCCAGATTGGTCCTACATGGACCAGAAAAAAGCCAGGGAAGTCCACAAATAGGAGTTCCATCACAGAACAAGAACAGAAAAAGGAAAGAAGGGGAGGGGATCAAGTTGATTCCAAGCCAAAGGCCAGGTGGAACAACTCTGTCTTACAGGCCCTGCAGAAAGAAATCAGATCCTGCAGGGCCCTGGTCTCACATGCTGCATAGTTAAATTATAGAATTCATAGAGTTCCATAGAGATGGAAATAGGAGTGGAAATTGCTGGTGTTTGCTTATTTGTCCGATATCTGCAGCAGAAATCAATCTGGCAAACATGATCAGTGTTTGCTATTGCTTTCTGTGCACAAGCAATATGTGATTGATTGCATCTCCCAACCAATTTGCATTGTGTATCATTTGCACAGAAACGAATGAGGTGAAATAATGCAATGACGATGCAATTTATGTAAAACAACCATGCAAATTACATAAATTATGGGCAGTGAGGGAAATAATGTAGGTTTTTGGTGGAAGATGAACCGCAGGGGAATGCAAGCAGTGCTGCATGCAGCAAACGCAGGGTGGAATGGAAAATGATGCCTACTTACATCGCTACACAGAGACTTAATGATTTTAGTCCTCCTGCTCTCTCTTTTACAACTCATCACGTGACACAAGAGTTTAAAGTTATTTCTTGTGGCATCCTAGTTTGTCCCAGCACCCAGCTTGGGAATTACTTCGTGAGTAGCCCCTAGGTCACCCTGACCTTCCCAGTGATGTTCTGAGTGATTCCATATATGAAAGATGCCAGGGAAAGATAAATGTTATTGCATTTCCACCTCTGCTATCGCCGATCCTCTGCCAGAGGTTGTAATAAACACATCTGAATTATTCACTGTACGCTGTCGAGGTGTTTTAACAATGCATATGACAAAGGGAGGGAAATGAGGGATGTCTCTGTTTCACACAGATGAGCTCAATGTACCGTAACACTGATGATTACCCAGGACCATTTGTAATTACTCATGATAAAGATCTTCACTCAATGGCAGAAATGTACTAGCAGGGAGAGAAGAAGGGAGTCCACAATCTCCACTGGCAGGAAGCAATGTGAAGAGAAACAGGGGACTGCAAATATGTGTGGCACATTGACCACCCCTTTCTTCCCTTTCAGGGTGTTTGTTTGCTCAGTCAGAAAGATCTGAGATTTGTCAGCACAGGAATATTATAAATCATCTGCTCTTGTCCAGACTGTGAGAGATTCGGGGCCTCTGTGTTGTAAATCTGAGAGCCTACACAAAGCAGTAGCTTGAAATGTGTGGACTTTCTACCAATCATATCAGAATTAATTTGACAGCTCAGGTTCTTCTGCTTACAAGTCTGATTCCTATTAGTTTTCACTTCAATCTATTTTATTTGATCTTCTCCGCTTATTTATGATACTGTGGTGTGTGTTTTTTCTGGTTTTTTGGGTTGCTGCTTGTCCCTGTTGTTTATTTTGTTTGTTTATGTTTTGTTCCAGAAAAAGCCCCCTGGTTTTTATTTTATTTTTTAGGATGGCAATATCTACGTGCAGAATGAAGAATGAAATGAACAAACAAACAAATTTGCAAGAGTTGTAGATTCTCTGTCTCATAATATTAGAACACAGATGAGGAAGCTTTTTCAAGGTGACTTGCCAGTGGAGGGAAGGGTCTGAATCAAAAGTGGGCGGACCAATGTTTACCTTTTTACACTAGGATAGCTTCTACATTCACACATCCCTCTCTATCCTCCATCCAGGCAGGCAATAGGAGGACACATTCCAGCCAGGATAAAAACACACCTGGAAGGTGTGAAGCAGGGGCAGTGAGGGGTGTTTCCTGGGGAAAGGGGTATGTCTGGGAGAGTTCTGAGGAAGAGATAAAGAAGACTGGTGGACCACATTTGGTCCTTGTGACTGAGATTCCTCTCCTCTGTTCTTGAACATGGATTCATCAAATACAGCTAAGTGAAGGACGATTCGGGGAAGACAAAAGAAAGCACTTCTTCACACAGGGTTGCGTTAAACCAGAATTCTCTACTACAACTTGGCCAGCAGCCCAGACACCTTTAGAAAAAGATAAAACAATTTCATGGAGGATAAGACTTTCACATACCCTTCGTTTCTCCAATGGAAGTAGGGACATTGTATTCCATAATAATAATAATTTCCATAATTATAATAATAATTTACTCCGCCCATCTTACTGTGTTGCCCCAGCCACTCTGGGCATCTTCCAAACATATATAAAAATATAACTAAACATTAAACATTAAAAAAACCTCCCCTATACAGGGCTGCCTTCAGATGTCTTCTAAAGGTCGCGTAGTTACTTGTCTCCTTGGCTTCAGATTCGTATAACTCCATACCCTCCAACATTTCTCCGATGAAAAGAGCGGGACATTCAAGGACCACGATCACCCTGTTAGCTTTGTGGCTGAGTGGCGATTTGAACCCTGGTCTCCCAGGTCCTAGTCCAACACTCTCACCACAATGCCGTGTTGCACGCTAGCCAAGAAAATGATGGAGTAGATGGGCCTGTGGTCTTATCCAGCTGGACTCTTCTTTGGAAATTGCCTTCTACTGAGTGTCATCATTGGTCCATCTAGCTCATTGTTGTCTACATCAGCATCTCCCACCCTAGTACGCTCAAGATGTTTTGGACTGCAGTTCCCATCATCCCTGACCATGGGCTATGCTGGCTGGGGCTGATGGGAGTTGGAGTCCAAAACATCTGGAGGGTGACAAGTTAGGGAAGGCTGGTCTGCACTGGAAGCAGCTCTCCATGGGTCTCTTTGAACCCTATGTAGATATGGCAGGGATTGAACTTTCGGTCTTCTGCATACAAATATTCACTGATCGACAGCCTTTCCCATTACAGAGGGCATAACTGATTAGAAAAGATGATCAACAAACAAACTAGCATCAGGACAAGCAGCGGAGGATGACTTCACCCCAGTGTGGCTTTCCTTTATCACATTCACAGCACAACAGGACAATGACCTATTCCCTCCCCCCCCCCCCAAACAGCATATGAATAATCTGATCAAACAACAAACCCACCCTCACACATACAGTGGTACCTCAGGTTACATACGCTTCAGGTTACATATGCTTCAGGTTACAGACTCCGCTAACCCAGAAATACTGCTTCAAGTAAAGAACTTTGCTTCAGGTTGAGAACAGAAATTGTGCTCCGGCGGCACAGTGGCAGCAGGAGGCCCCATTAGCTAAAGTGGTGCTTTAGGTTAAGAACAGTTTCAGGTTAAGTACAGACCTCCAGAACGAATTAAGTACTTAACCCGAGGTACCACTGTAAAAGCAAACCACACCGCAACTAACTGAACACAACCAATCAAGCTCTGGAACCCCTCAAAAATATTTACAAATAAATATATTTTTTAATAAAGGAACTACCTATGGGATGCTGACACAGACCCCCTACACTAACCCTATGCAATAGAATGAGAGAATATTGCCCTGACTCCCTCTCTTTCTCTCCCCTTTTTCCTCTCAACCGCACAATTTCTATGACAATGGTGTCTCATACCAAACGTAAATGAACTGTGAAAAAGATTCTATGAATTGAAAATGGAGACGCAACATGTACTTTCCCCTGTTTATTTGCTTATTTTGTAACACAAGAAAATGTATAATAAAAACACCCAATTTAAATGAATAAATATAGGTTAAACCAAACAGACCAATGGCCCAACAAATCCCACATCCTCTTCTCACGGTGGCCAACCACATGCCTGTGGGAAACTGGCAAGCAAGACCCAAACGCAGCAACACTCTCCTCTCCTGCGGCTTCCAGAAACTGGTAAGTCAGAAGCATTACTGATTCTGGGCCATGAAGGCAGGGCATAGCCTGTATTGGTATCCTCTGTAAATCCTCTTTTAAAGTCACCAATGGAGCCAGTGTAGTGTAACCAGTGTAGTGGTTAAGAGTGGTGGACTAGTAATCTGGTGAACTGGGTTCGCTTCCCCGCTCCTCCACATGCAGCTGCTGGGTGACATTGGGCTGGTCACACTTTTTTGAAGTCTCTCAGCCCCACTCACCTCACAGAGTGTTTGTTGTGGGGGAGGAAGGGAAAGGAGAATGTTAGCTGCTTTGAGACTCCTTCGGGTAGTGATAAAGCGGGATATCAAATCGAAACTCCTCCTCCTCCTCCTCCTCCTCCTCCTCCTCTTCTTCTTCTTCTTCAAAATTGGTGGCCATCACTGCCTCTTGTGGCAGTGAGTTCCGTAGCTGAACTGTGCACTGTGTGAAGGAGCACTTTTTAAATCCATCCTGAATCTTCCGACATTCAGTTTCACTGGATGTCCACAAATTCCAGAGTTCTTGTGACCCATGGATGCATAGGCCTGTGACAGAGAGGGAGGCATGTCCAAACAATTCAGGCAAAGCAAAGATAAATTCAAATTAATTCACCATGCATTTTTCTTTCAATAAAATACAAAGCAATATTCATTTATTTTGCTAGAGTTGCTTGTTACATGATAAAAAAAAAGAATAAGTGTCATTGTGACCAAAATCACATGCCACTCTCAGAAAAGGCAACTCTGACAAAACAGAGCGAAAGTTACTTTGCAGTGTTTCACAGCCATGAGACACATAAAGAGCTCAAGTCAAGGACATTTCTTTTTCTTTTTGTATCATGTTGGATTTTATAAGTGTTGAAGGTTAGCAATACATTTTACTAGGCAAAGAACATTCCCTATTAAAATTGTACATAGAGTTTCATGCCATTACAGAAATGAAACGCAGCTTCTCTCTTCCCTTACATTTCTGATTTTCACCGCTCTGTGATTTCAAATTGCGAGGCAGCAAGAAGTAACCAAAAAATGTGCTGATGTAGTAGAGTCACTAAAGGTGTGAGATGAAAAGTGCCTGGTTTGAAACTTCGCCATAGCCAAGAAGACACTGGGTGCCCTTAGGAACGCAGTGCCTGTTCAGTTGCAGTCTAAAGGACTCAGCAGCTGTACTTGGAAGATGGGGGCACTGCTGAGACATGCTTAGTTCGTACTGGAACTCAGGCTTTTAGTGTTGCAACTCCAGCCATCTGGAATCAACAACCAGCTGAATTTATACAGTTGCCCACCATCATGATGTTTTCCTGCCTACTGAAGATGTTTTTGTTTAAGAAGGCTTTCCCCGAGGTGTGACCCAGATATTTATCTAATATTGACTGTACATCTGTTGTAATTGCTTTAATTCTTTTTAGAATTTGTGGTTTTGGTTTTAATTCTTTTGGAAATTTGTATTATTGTTTTGTTTTGCATAAAGTCTTGGGCTGTGAAGCAATTCCTAAGTGTGTAAAATAAGTACAGTGGACCTCGGGTTACATACGCTTCAGGTTACATACGCTTCAGGTTACAGACTCCGCTAACTCAGAAATAGTACTGAACTTTGCTTCAGGATGAGAACAGAAATCATGGTCCGGCGGCGCGGCAGCAGCAGGAGGCCCCATTAGCTAAAGTGGTGCTTCAGGTTAAGAACAGTTTCAGGTTAAGAATGGACCTCTGGTACGAATTAAGTACTTAACCTGAGGTACCACTGTAATAAATAGATCTCAGTTCCCTTCCGCTTTGCAATATGGTTTTACTAAAACTGACCTGCCTGGCAGGGCTATTATAAGAATCACTGAAATAATGGGATTTTCTTCTTGAGCATCTCTTGATAATGTCACATATCCTCAGCGTGTTCATGATTTTCCAGAACCGCATTCTGCTGTGATGTGTGAACTCTCCTGAGCTCAGTTTGCAACCAAGCATGGCAAAGTATCCAAGAACATAAAAAAATAGCTTGGCAACGTGTGTGCTGGTGTAGCTTTTTAAATTGAGTTCCGAATTTTGGACCTTATCATACTCCAGAAACCATCATCCAGAACATAATGGGATCTGAATCCCCTGTGATCTCTTACCCACCTCTTCTTGCTGTTTAATTGCTAGTTGTGGCAGCATTGAGAGTTACCAAAGACCTCCATCCTTCCCTTCTTGCTGTCTGGAACATTGTAATAGGTAGTGTTCCAAGCAAGGATGGAGGAGAAATTCAACCCAGTTTGCATTTAAGGAGCAACTTCATAGGAGAGGTGTTTCCAGCTAACCCACCTTTGGAAGCCTTGCAAGTTGCAGCAAGAAAGGGACTGTCATGGGTGTTTCTAGGACCAAGGTGCCACATTCCCTTGTTATTTTTGCTATTGCCAGGAAGTGCAGTGTGCTCAATGCAATCTTGTAGTTTGCAGTTTGGTCAAACTCATGCAGTTTGGTCAAACTCATGCTGGTAGCTTCGAGAACACTGTCCAACCATCTCATCCTCTGTCGTCCCCTTCTCCTTGTGCCCTCCATCTTTCCCAACATCAGGGTCTTTTCCAGGGAGTCTTCTCTTCTCATGAGGTGGCCAAAGTATTGGAGCCTCAGCTTCACGATCTGTCCTTTTAGTGAGCACTCAGGGCTGATTTCCTTAAGAATGGATAGGTTTGATCTTCTTGCAGTCCATGGACTCTCAAGAGTCTCCTCCAGCACCATAATTCAAAAACATCAATTCTTCGTCAATCAGCCTTCTTTATGGTCCAGCTCTCACTTCCATACATCACTACTGGGTGATTATGATGATTTAAAGATGAACTTGCCGAATTTGCACATTCCAAAGCAAAACACAAACCAAAACACACAGCCATTGTCCTGACTCCCTCTTGAACCATGACAACAGAGGCTCCTACTTGAGAGTAAGGAAGAAATCTTTCTTGAAGCAGAGTAGAGGTATAGCTAGAGTAGTCTATGGGACAGTAGAGGTGAGGCTAGACAGGTAGTTCAAGGTTATGGACCAGGGCAAGGAGTTTAGTGCTGTGTGGAAGTAATGGAGTTGTCCCAATGGGTTAGCACACCCACCCACCAAGTTTTAAAAGATGGGGAAACATGAGCTTCCTTCCAAGGTCTTGTGAGGCTGTGGAGCAGGCAGCTGCCCATTGTATTGAAGAGAATGCATATGTACCCAGCGACAAGAGTGCTGCCTGGTCCTGGGGGACCAGACTGTGTCCTTCCCTTTTGACTCTAGTTCCTCCACCCCAGCAGTTGCTTGACACCACCCCTGGATTCCATTGCTGTGCTCCACTCCTTGGGAGGTAAGTAGAGAGGAAGGAGCCTGCTTCTACATCCAGATTAGCTGTACTCTGGGACAGAGAAGTGCTAATCTCCTCCACTCCCTGTCCTGCTGTCATCCTCCTGTTCCTCATCCTCATCCATTCTCATCCATGCAGTTGTGATTCTTGCATTGCAGGGCATTGGACTAGATGAACTTTGAGGTCCCTTCCAACTCTACAATACTATGATTCAAGGATCTCAGCCTGTCACTCAACACCTTACCCCAGCGATGCCATCCTTCAAAATGTGCACTTCCCCAGATTTAGTTCCCTGGCCAAGTAGTGTGTACAAAAAAACTATATGCTAGGATAGAGTGTGCAAATAACATTAACATTCTATATAAGTAGAGGTCTTTGCTTGGCAAAAACGTATGCATTAGGTAATACTGCATACAAAAAAAGAGCATATTAGGACTCAATTACTTTCATGAGGACTTTAAAAAAAATTAAAACTGATATGGAAATGTGGAGAGCTGAACTTAAGGCTGGAAAGATAAGAAACTGAAACTGACAGATCCAGCTATGCAGGTAAGAGGGGACTTGGGAAACATCACTTTCCCAGGGCACCTGAATCCTGGTGGGTAATGGATTGTACCAATAATATTATGATTGCAAGTTGCTCTAAACTGTTTTTAATGTTGTATTTTACATTGCTATGAAGGGTGGGTAATATATTAAAACAACAGCAGCAGCAGCAACAACATCCTTTGTATGCACTCAGGAAAATGACATGCACCTCTGTTCCTTTGTGTACAAGTTTGGAATATTATATGAGAGGAATTGGAAGGGGTGTAAATGGTACTGAGCCAGACACAGTTGAGCATTAGGAGGTGGAGAAATTTGCATTCTGAGCCAAGCAGTCATGGTTTTCAGAGACATCACTTGTTAAGACTGACTCATGAAAACTCAGGATGGTGGAAAGCAAGCATAACTTCCTTGTGGCTGAAGATAAAAGCAGAGGAACCCTGAACATGAGACTACTGCTGCTAAGCTTTTGGATTCTGTGTCAATTGCACGGCCATCAATGATTTCTCCACAGAAGCTAATCCTGTTTGTGTGCTGGTTTCTCCCCCGCCCCAACAGCCAAACTCTTTCCATAATTGAACTTGCTTTCAACCCCACTACCCCCTCCCTTTTAACAAGCACCGCTTTGAAATGTGAAGGGATTGATCTAGCATTTGGCATCAATGGAATAGGTTGGGATTTGAAAGACATATCCACCCCCTCCCCCATTATAAGCATATTATTAATTAGAACAACAGTAGTAAGGACAAGTATACTTGGAATGCTTTGAAAAAGCCGGCACTCATGTTTTGTGATTTTTGAGCGGGGGGGGGGGTTTACAAAAGCACTAGCTATCAGCTGTGAGGTGTAGGGTTGGGGAGACCCTAGGGCGTGAATGCAGCCCTCTAGACCTCTCCATATGGCCCCTGGAACCATCTGCATGACATGCCCCTCACAGACCCTGCTTCATAAAAAGGTAAAGGTAAAGGGAGCCCTGACCACTAGGTCCAGTCGTGGCCGACTCTGGGGTTGCGGCACTCATCTCGCTCTATAGGCCAAGAGAGCCGGCGTACAGCTTCCGGGTCATGTGGCCAGCATGACTAAGCCGCTTCTGGAAAACCAGAGCAGTGCATGGAAACGCCATTTACCTTCCCGCTGGAGTGGTACCTATTTATCTACTTGCACTTTGACATGCTTTCGAACTGCAAGTTGGCAGGAGCATGGACCGAGCAATGGGAGCTCACCCTGTCGCGGGGATTCGAACCACCAACCTTCTGATCGGCAAGCCCTAGGCTCTGTGGTTTAACCCACAGCACCACCCGTGTGCCTTCATACACCAACTTTATTTTTTGCTTGGGAGGAATATGCCCTTGAACCCTGATAAAGCATGTTCTCCTTCATGGAAAGCACGGGTTGTTGTGGGGTTAACAAGACATCTTACTGTTGCTGGGTGGGTTAGTTTGGATGTCCACCGTTGTAATTCGGCTCCTCTTGTTGTTGGGGAGAGTTTGATGTTGCCAATTAATGATTGACAGCCTTAGGTTATATATTCTCTGCACGCAGCGTTGAGCTTCCTCTTTCCACTCCACGCATCAGATCACCCGCCCACCCTCCCTAATTTTAGGGCTTTTGCATTTGACCTTGCTATGCCTGTCATGGGGTCGTCTGCTTTTGGGGCAGGGGCCTGGTAGGAATTTTGTCCATTTGGCTGATGCCATTTGGTTTTTTGCCTTCTGCATAGCAAATTGTCACAATTTGTAAGGTTGCAGTTAGGCATTGGTTTTAGAAAATTGGTTGGTGGAGGGGCATGGATTGGCTGTGCCTGCCCCTCCAATGCTGCTGCTGCAAGGGTATTCCATTAAAGGAATCCAGGGGCTCACCATGCTTTTGTCTGCACCCCTGTCGAGGGGGCTAGGGCCACGCAAGAGCCCCTGGGAGCATTTGGGGAGAGATGAGGGTCTGGCACCCAGCTCCATTTTCTCCCCAAAAATGTTTTCCCTTACTGACTTCACAGGTTTGCGGATGTCAGTTCTGTCCCTGGGTGGGGACAGGTAGTCACAACCAATGCCTAAGCAACCACTCACAGTATGTATTTTAATAAAGTTGTGGCCAACATTATGCCAAAAACCTTAAAAAAAATTCCTGTGTGAAGTGTGAATTCATTTGGGGGTGGCTTGGGAACTTCGACATGCAAAGCTTCCTGCTTGTCTGATTAATAAAGAGGAGCATGTGAGTGGAAATAATAATAATAATAATAATAATAATAATAATAATAATAATACTACGGGCCAGTCATGTCCGACTCTAGGGTTGTGCGCTCATCTCACTTAAGAGGCCGGGAGCCAGCGCTGTCCGCAGACACTTCCGGGTCACGTGGCCAGCGTGACGAAGCTGCTCTGGCGAGCCAGCACCAGCGCAGCACACGGAAATGCCGTTTACCTTCCCACTATAAAGCGGTACCTATTTATCTACTTGCACTTATGGGTGCTTTCGAACTGCTAGATGGGCAGGAGCTGGGACCGAAAGATGGGAGCTCACCCCACTGCGGGGATTCGAACTGCCGACCATACGATCAGCAAGTCCTAGGCACTGAGGTTTTACCCACAGCGCCACCCGCGTCCAATAATAATAATAATAATAATAATAGCCTAATGTACAAATGTTACCTATGTTGCTCCAGCTCTTTTGTTTCTAGTATCACCCACCACTGGCATTTCAGGCTAAAGATGGATCCCCACCTTGTTGTAAACGAGACCTGAGCTGAATATTTGCCTTTATACTGTGCCAGTTCTGCATGTCTGTGTTTGCCAATGGCTCAGCTCTAACAAGATTAATACAAATGGCTATTTGTTTTGTTTCTAGGCTTGCCAATATCCAAAAAAGAGAAATTTTGTTTCCCAGAGGTCATGCATTTTATAACTCATTTGCTGCTTCAATAAAAGGCATCAGATAAGCTGTTTTGTACACAGTTTATACAGTGGGATCGGCTTCTTCTTCTAATTGAATCAGGGTTGGTTTCAGAAATCTGATGAAATCGGTTTCATTTCTTTCGAGGGGAGTGTTTTGGGTCAGCCCTTGGCCAAGCACCATCGAAACTCAATGAGCGAGGAGCAGTCTGGAAAAGAACAGCAAGGCATATGCAAACAGCTATCTTTCCAACAGCAAACGGCCAAAATTGTCAGGAGCTCCAGAAAGTTTTCTTGGCAGGACTGGTCAGGAGGAGAGGAGAATTGGGATGAGAGTGCTGGGCTTGATGGCAGGAAGGGTTGAATAGTCTGTGGGCAGACATCCCCACTCTGCTGATGCTGGCAACCCCATGGAGGTGGGAGGGCTTGGACCAGCCCACATCACACCTCCTGCCAATGAGATCACCTCAGCAACCAGGGAGACACCTGAGCCTGGGTATGGGCAGTGAGGCGGCTGGGCAGACCCTGCCTCCATCTCCAAAGATGTGCTGTTGAGATGTACTTTTGCAAGCAAGCCCCCTCCCTACCTGTCCCAATAGAATGGCTTTTTGTGCATTATCTTAACTAATATACACAATTTTACTTGCACTGATATACACATTCTTTGGTTGGGGAACTACATGGAAAAGTCAAAGGCATGCACAATTTGAAAGAGTTTTGTTTCCATTTGCACAGTGTTGCCTTTGGTAAAGGTAAAGGAAACCCTGACCATTAGGTCCAGTCGTGACCAACTCTGGGGTTGTGGCACTCATCTTGCTTTATTGGCCGAGGGAGCCAGCGTTTATCTGCAGACAGCTTCCGGGTCACGTGGCCAGCATGACTAAGCCACTTCTGGCGAACCAGAGCAGAGCACAGAAACGCTGTTTACCTTCCCGCCGGAGTGGTACCTATTTATCTACTTGCACTTAGACGTGCTTTCGAACCGCTAGGTTGGCAGAAGCTGGGACTGAACAACGGGAGCTCACCCCGTCGCGGGGATTCGAACCACCAAGCTTCTGATCGGCAAGTCCTAGGCTCTGTGGTTTAGACCACAGTGCCACCCGTGTCCCTCCGTTGCCTTTGGTAGATTTGCATTAAAATGGGATCTGAAGGAATTTCTACCTCATTGCTAATATTTTATATATTATGTCTTCTGCATGAATGTCTGAAGGGGGCTTGTAGCTACATTTAGGCATTGTCTAAACTGATTGGCAGTGGAGCTCCAGGTTTTCAGGCAGGGGATTCCCAGCCCTCTGTGTAGATTGAACCTAGAACCTTCTGCATTGAAAGCATCTCCTCTATCACTGAGCTACAGCCTAAGAAGGAACCTAAGAAGCTCCCATTTAACAAGTCCATTGAGTTCAGTATGCTCTACACTGGCTGCCAGTGGCTCTCCAGTCAGGAATCTTTCCCATTCCTACCTGGAGATACTGGGGATTGAACCCCTGATATTCTGCATGCAAAGCAGATGTTGTACTACTGAGCTATGTCTCTTGGCCTGAAGGGTAGACCTGAACATGCTTATGGGCCAACTTGCAGTTGGGAAGTTTATATTTTCAGAATTGTTTTGCTCAGGCCAATGTGCTTATAAGCCCTCTTCAAACTGTCCTAAATTAAAAATGGGAATAGAGTAGGTATGCCTGGAGACTTTCGGCAGGGCTGATGCCTGTGTCCTGTCAATTTGCAAGCTTCTTCCTTAGCATTTGCAGGTTGAATGCCTGGAGCAGGCCATTTTGCTTGTTTTTATTTCCTTGTAGAGCCACGTAGGGAAAATGTCACATTTGATAGAGTTTCCGCCACTATGACAAAAAGCTGCTTGGTGCAGGAAAAAGCCCCTCATCTTTGCATTCCTTTCCCGGTAAATTATTGCCCATCCATTTCCCAGACCTTATAAAACGCAGCTTCTGGGTCCATACAGCCGGCTTTGAAAGAGACAAATGGGTACCATCATGGAGACCTGGAAGCATCCAGTCGTCCTTATCACAGTTAATCTCTGGAGCCAGTTAATCATAATGGTCCTTCCAGTTATTAAGGTCCTTTTTAATTTAGAGTGAGAGTATGCAGTAATTAGCCTTAACTGGGTCATTGATCTGAGAGGAATATACACTCCAAGTACTTCCATCCGTCTTGCGTACTTATGCATGGGACAGCCTCTAGCCTTCTATCTTTTCTCTCATCTCAAGTTCACTGCAGAATCAAGAAAGGTTAATACCAACAGAGCTTTTCCAATACGGCCTTCTGCACTGTATCAGACAGAAAAACAAGGAGACGCTCGCTTGATAGGAGGCCGGATCCCTTCATCTCATTCATGATTGTAATGCCGCCGACCTTGGCTGGCTTACTCCTAATTTGCCTCTCTGCAAGACGACTGGATCCCTCTCGGTGCTTGGCCTGCTATCTTCCTCTGCGTACTTTATGATCATCACTGTTATCATGTGGGTGGGTTTAATCAGAGTTTCACTCTCTACCAGATGCCTCCTGTCCCTGAAGAGGAGTTGCAATGTTCTGTCACAACCCTGCCAGAGTAGAAATGACAGTAATGTCACCAATAATGCATGATATCTTTTACCAAGCACTAGTGCGATAAACAAAGAGGCCCCTGGAGTGTTTAGAGATGGCAGGAGGGTGTGCGGTGGCAGCACATAGGAAGCCAGCGAATCCTTATGACGCTTGTGTGCTTCAAGGATCTAGCTTTCAAAAAAGCTGGCCACTGCCTTGCACAACGTGGCAAATTCCCAGCTGTCAGGGTTAGAACCTAAGTATAGCAGCATGGATCATGCACTTTGCAACTTAAGAGTTAATTCTGATATCGGTAAGTCAACCAAGAGGAGGGGTCTGTGGTGCAGCTGCTTAGCAAATACCAAGAAGCATGTTTGCTGAGGTGACCCACACCCTCACTGGTTGTGTAGTTCTGAGAGAGCTTTTCCTCTATGTCTTTGGAGCAGTGGTTCCCAACCTTCTTTCGGCCATGCCCCACCTAAGCATCTCTAAAATCCTGGTGCCCACCCCCTGTGACATATAATTATTATTATTCAAAAAGTGAACTCCTGGAAGCCTAAAAGACCATTAACTGCTAATAACTCATTCTCAAATTGCCCCCCCCCCTTAAAAATCAAATTGCCCCCACATTGGGAACTACAGCTTTGAAGTCAGAAGGATAACATCTCTCTTTTCTTTCTCCTCAGTTTATACACTTGTTTTTGGTCAGTTTTACCAGTAAAGTGCTACTGTGATTTCCTTTCTCTCTGGACTAAAGGTAAAGGTACCCCTGCCCATACGGGCCAGTCTTGACAGACTCTAGGGTTGTGCGCCCATCTCACTCAAGAGGCCAAGGGCCAGCGCTGTCCGAAGACACTTCCGGGTCACGTGGCCAGCGTGACATCGCTGCTCTGGCGAGCCAGAGCCGCACATGGAAATGCCGTTTACCTTCCTGCTAATAAGCGGTCCCTATTTATCTACTTGCACCCAGGGGTGCTTTCGAACTGCTAGGTTGGCAGGCGCTGGGACCGAACAGCGGGAGCGCACCCCGCCGTGGGGATTCGAACTGCCGACCTTTCGATCGGCAAGCCCTAGGCACTGAGGCTTTAACCCACAGCGCCACCCGCGTCCCTTCTCTCTGGACTAGGTTTGAGTTATTTGACTTCACTTTGCTGACACCAGGAAACCCCAGAACCAGCAACTGCAGCTGCCTTTTTTGATGAGGTCCCCAAGTAGGAACATCTTAAGTCCAGTTCCCCACATCTCCCAATAAGTTTGTGGATTTTTGGTTTTTTTAAAAAAGTTCTCATCAACATTTTTGTGCAAATTTTTGCTAATAGCCCCCCCTTTTTTTTACATAACATGGTGCAGAGAGCACTGTGGAAGACCAAGGTTGAAATGTGCTTGGGTTCTCTTGAAGTACCCTCCAACATTTTCCCAATGAAAATAGCGACATCCTATTCTACATCAGGAAGTCTCACTGCCTCTCTGCCTCACACAGGATTGCTTTAAAGAAAAGTGTGAAGAAAAGGAAAGAAATAAAATTGGAAGAAGAAGAAGAAGAAGAAGAAGAAAAAGAAGAAGAAGAAGAAGAAGAAGAAGAAGAAGAAGAAGAAGAAGAAGAAGAAGTGAGGAACATACCAGAGGGTAAATCGTATTGAACTCAGTGGGACTTAGTTTGAGTAAAAATGCTTAGGATTACAGTGTAAGGCTGCACAGTCTTTATGCAGTTACCTGGAAGTAACCTCCGTTGAATACAGTGGGACTTACTTCTGAGTAGACAGTGTTCCATTTACAATAAATGACACTCTGCTCATTTCTTAAGAAATGGCTGGCTGTGGAAGCCTTGCAATTAAAGAATTCAAAGTAGATTAGTGACATTTTCCTTCAGAATTATAGGAAGGGCTCCATATGCCAGCTTCACCATTTTCTTCATTTGCTGTGATATTTTATTTCAGTGGAAACAAGAATCTGTTTTTTGTACCTAACACACATACACAAACCTCACTTTTAATTGTTCTTCAAATGTGGAGGGGAGGAGAAAGGAAAAATGGGACTTTCTGGGATCAAAACAGAAACTGGGATGGCTTCTGTAATTCTGGAACTGTTCTTGGAAAATTGGGACACTTGGGACTCAGCTAAACTGGTAAAGAAAAAGCTATTTATATGCGTTGTATGTGCGATATAACATTGTGCTACCAGATGGCGATGTGGAGTCCCATTTTTCTCTACCTGTTTTCCCTGTTTAAATTTACTGTGCTATAAACTGAAACACTTCTTAGATCCAGCCTTGGAGGGTATGTCTTTATATTTGGTGAGGTAAAACTGTTTACCTTGCTGATATTTTGTCAGCATGCACTGCTTTCCTTTGGCTTTATTTTTGCATTTAAAACAAGCAAGATTTTTCTGTTTTCATTTTTAGACCTTGCATTAAATCATTTCACACATCAGATTCATTTTTGTTAATTTGTAAGGGCTCATCCCTGCTTTCGCTCAACCCTTATTTTGATTGTTTTGTGTACTAATTAATTTCCCTGGGTCCTAAAGCTTTTCTCATTGTTCCATGGCTGTGCCTTGCAAAAATTTGATCTTACCTGCTGAATCTGATCTTATCAGTTGTGCGGAAAATCCAAAAAGAGATTTTGCTTAAACATGCTTCAGTTCAGTGGGTAAGATCAGATTTTGGCAAGCTGCAGAACAACGCTAAACACTCCTTGACATGGAGGAATTAATTGGCACACAATATGATCAAAATGGGACGTGGGTGGCGCTGTGAGTTAGGACTTGCCGATCAAACTTGCCAATCAGAGCCTAGGACTTGCCGATCAGAAGGTTGACGGTTTGAATCCCCGCAACGAGGTGAGCTCCCTTTGCTCGGTCCCTGCTCCTGCCAACCTAGCAGTTTGGAAGCACATGAAATTGTAAGTAGATAAATAGGTACCGCTCTGGTGGGAAGGTAAACGGCGTTTCCGTGTGCTGCTCTGATTTGCCAGAAGCAGTTAAGTCATGCTGGCCACATGACCTGGAAGCTGTGCACCGGCTCCCATGGCCAATAAAGCGAGATGAGTGCCGCAACCCAGAGTCGGCCATGACTGGACCTTATGGTCAGAGGTCCCTTTACCCTTTACCTTTACCTATGATCAAAATATGGACCAAGCGAAAGTGTGGGTGAGTCCTCAGAATTACTCTGTGATCTCAATCTTTTCCCATTATGCCTTTCATTTCTTCATTTATTTTCTCTTTCATTAAGCATGCTAAGTTTATAGAAATACACATTATAGTACATACACATTAATATTTTGAATCTCCTCATCCCCAAACCCCTGTCTTGATTTCACTGTAGGAAGTTATTTTGCCCTCTGTTTGGTCATGTAATATCATACTTTTCTTGCAGGAAGTGTTGTTGTTTTTCCGGGGGGGGGTATGCAGGGGTACACATACCCCTAAACATTTTGTGGATCTAAGTTTGGCCTCATTGAGGGGCAGTATTTCAATATGAGTAGGAAAATGAGAGTACCCCTAAACTATTTTATTTTATTTTTTAGAAAAAAGCACTGCTTGCAGGTGACATTCTGAAGTTTGTGATGACCTTGTTGGTTAAACAAGAAACAGATTACCATAGGAGCAGAAGTAATCAGCTGGTTGCTCATTAACCAGGTCGTTTGGGATTTATCAGCTGGGGTAATTAGTTAGCATGTAGATGGTGCATGTACTTGCAAATGGTGCTGTTCTGTGTGGGTTTTGGACGACAGCACTATTGAAGGTGACAACTTGTTGGGTTATTTCAACCCAACAACAACTGACTGGCATAGAAAGTGGATGGCTTTCTTCTCCACTCCCATGTCATTCCCCCTCTCCAGTTAATTAAAACCTCTAAATCCATATGCCCTGTACAGTCAACAAAACTGGAAATTGTCAATGTATGGAGAGGGATGTTGGAAGTGCACCAACTGGTCTCACTCCCAACTCCCAACTTCCATGCATTGGCATTATTATTATTATTATTATTATTATTATTATTATTATTCTCTTGATTATCTTCTAAACCACAATCTGAAGGTAGTTTACACACAAAATAATTGAAATCACAGGTGTAACTAATACATTTAAAACAAGACTAAAATCCTAACAAGTGGACACTCATGATCAAGATCCATTTATCCGCCTGGGAACAAAATGTTGGGGAAAAAATGTCTTCAGTTGTTTCCAGAAATTGCAGCTAGTGGGCTCCTGTCCTATCTCGACAGGAATGCTATTCCACAGAACAGGGACAGTCACACTAAAAGCCCTGCTCTGAGTTAGTGCAGAGTGGGCTTCTGAGAACTTTGGAACTTGCAGGAGAATCTCTCCCACAGAGTGCAATGATCAAGTATGTGTGTAAGGTGGTCTCTCAAGTAACTTGGTCCTCAACTGTATGGGGACTTATATGTTAGCACCAACACCTTAAACGTGGCCCAGTAGGGACCCCCACAATCAGGGTGTTGTATGTGGTGGTGGTTTGTTTCCATAAGCAGCCTAGGAGTTGTGTTCTGTACCAGCTGCAGCTTCTGGACCAACTGCAAAGGGTAGCCCACACATAGAGTACTGTATTTTTCGCCCTATAGGACGCACCGTCCCATAAGGCGCACCTAGTTTTTTGGGGGGGAAATAAAGGAAAAAAATTATTCCCCCCCCAGGCGCGGGGTTGGGGAAGCCCGAGCTTCCCCCGACCCCAGCCCCCAAACAGGCAGCTCTCTGCAAGCCGTGGGAGCCCAGTGCTGACTCCCGCTGCTAGCGGAGAGGTCCGCGAAGCCTGGACGCGCTGAGCTCAGCGCGCGCAGGCTTCCGCATGCAGGCACCTCCCCGCCAGCAGCGGGAGCGCTCCCGCTGCTAGCGGAGAGGTCCGCGAAGCCTGGACGCGCTGAGCTCAGCGCGCGCAGGCTTCGGCATGCAGGCACCTCTCCGCCAGCAGCGGGAGCGCTCCCGCTGCTAGCGGAGAGGTCCGCGAAGCCTGGACGCGCTGAGCTCAGCGCGCGCAGGCTTCGGCATGCAGGCACCTCTCCGCCAGCAGCGGGAGCGCTCCCGCTGCTAGCGGAGAGGTCCGCGAAGCCTGGACGCGCTGAGCTCAGCGCGCGCAGGCTTCGGCATGCAGGCACCTCTCCGCCAGCAGCGGGAGCGCTCCCGCTGCTAGCGGAGATGTCCGCGAAGCCTGGACGCGCTGAGCTCAGCGCGCGCAGGCTTCGGCATGCAGGCACCTCCCCGCCAGCAGCGGGAGCGCTCCCGCTGCTAGCGGAGAGGTCCGCGAAGCCTGGACGCGCTGAGCTGAGCGCGCGCAGGCTTCCGCATGCAGGCACCTCCCCGCCAGCAGCGGGAGCGCTCCCGCTGCTAGCGGAGAGGTCCGCGAAGCCTGGACGCGCTGAGCTCAGCGCGCGCAGGCTTCGGCATGCAGGCACCTCTCCGCCAGCAGCGGGAGCGCTCCCGCTGCTAGCGGAGAGGTCCGCGAAGCCTGGACGCGCTGAGCTCAGCGCGCGCAGGCTTCCGCATGCAGGCACCTCCCCGCCAGCAGCGGGAGCGCTCCCGCTGCTAGCGGAGAGGTCCGCGAAGCCTGGACGCGCTGAGCTCAGCGCGCGCAGGCTTCGGCATGCAGGCACCTCTCCGCCAGCAGCGGGAGCGCTCCCGCTGCTAGCGGAGAGGTCCGCGAAGCCTGGACGCGCTGAGCTCAGCGCGCGCAGGCTTCCGCATGCAGGCACCTCCCCGCCAGCAGCGGGAGCGCTCCCGCTGCTAGCGGAGAGGTCCGCGAAGCCTGGACGCGCTGAGCTCAGCGCGCGCAGGCTTCGGCATGCAGGCACCTCTCCGCCAGCAGCGGGAGCGCTCCCGCTGCTAGCGGAGAGGTCCGCGAAGCCTGGACGCGCTGAGCTCAGCGCGCGCAGGCTTCCGCATGCAGGCACCTCTCTGCCAGCAGCGGGAGCGCTCCCGCTGCTAGCGGAGAGGTCCGCGAAGCCTGCATTCGCCCCATAGGACGCACCCAGATTTCCCCTTCATTTTTGGAGGGGAAAAAGTGCGTCCTATAGGGCGAAAAATATGGTACATTGCAATAATCCAGCTCTGAGGGTACCGGTATATAGACAACTGTGATCAAGTTACCCCAATCCAGGAACAGCTGCAGTTGCCCTAGCAACCCAAATTGGTAAAAAAAGTAAAATACCCCCAGCCTATGAGGATGCTTTGCTTCACAAAGTCACATAATTTGGGGGGGGGGATTTTTATTATACAGTCATACCTTGGTTCTCAAACAGAATCCGTTCCAGAAAACTGTTCGGCTTCCGAAAATATTTGAAAACCAAGGTGCGGCTTCCCGTTGCCTGCAGGAGCTTCCTGCAGCCAATCAGAAGCTGTGGAAGCCACGTGGGATGTTCGGGTTCCAGAGAACATTCGCAAACCGGAACACACACTTATGGGTTTGCAGTGTTCAGGAGCCAAAACATTAGGCTCACAAGGCTCACAAGCTGTACTTAACTACATAATTTATTTTATAAACATAATCTACTTTAGCACATGCAATGCTACAATCTATGCACACTCATTTGTGAGTAAATCCTATCAAACATGTGCTGGAGTGGGCTGCGAACCCTTTTGATTCTAATTGGTCCCTTGAAGAGTTAAAACAATGATGAAGTTGGTAACATTGCAGTGCAAAATTACTTAGGCATCAATACATAATCAGAAAAGATGACATAACACAAGGAGATCAATTCATTCATAATTCATCATATCCCTTTTTTTTTCCTGCTATGGAAATATTTCTCAAATAATGGCGAAAACTAATTGCAGTTATTGCACATGGCAACTGCTTTTTCCTCATTATGTGCCTTCCAAATCCATAATGGTGACATAAACATCAATTAATGGATCACCCTTGTGATTTGCCATCGTTTGTGTTAAATCTATCAATTTTCTAATAACTGACAGAGTTGCTTAAAGAATTTGATCTTGAGGAATTCCAACATGGACTGACCTGATGCACATCTGCCGGACTAATGAGCCAATCAGAACATAGTTATCCAACAAGTTTCACAAACATTCCAATGCATTCCAAAGATGTCTTTTAAACATCTTAAGTCGAGCATTGAGGGGTGGGGTTTTAGAAATGCATACATTGAAAGAAAGGAAGGTAAGAACAGAAGAAAAGTCTGCCGAATTAGGCTAATGACCCACTTAATCCAGAATTTGGTTATCACAGTGGCCAAACAGATGCCCATGGGAAGCCCTGAGTGCAACAACACTATCATCTCCTGTGGTTTCTAGTAAGTGATAATCAGAATCATCTTGCCTCCAACCATGGAGGCACAGTACAGCTATAATGGCTAGTAGTCATTGATAGCCTTGTCCTCTGTGAATTTGTCCAGTCCTCTTTTGGAGGTCACCACTGTCTCTTGTGAGAGTGAGCTCCGTAGTTTAAATATGCACTGCATGAAGAAATACTTTCTTTTTTTCTTTTCTGAACCTCCCAATATCCAGTTTCATTAGGTGTCTCCAGATTCTTCTGTTATGAGAGGGGGAGGAAAAAAAGAAGAAGAAGAATTTGGATTTGATATCCCGCTTTATCACTACCCTAAGGAGTCTCAAAGCGGCTAACAATCTCCTTTCCCTTTCTCCCCCACAACAAACACTCTGTGAGGTGAGTGGGGCTGAGAGACTTCAAGAAGTGTGATTAGCCCAAGGTCACCCAGCAGCGGCATGTGGAGGAGCGGGGAATCGAACCTAGTTCCCCAGATTACGAATCTACTGCTCTTAACCACTATACCACACTGGCTACACCACACTGGAAAAAAACTTCTTTATCTACTGTCTCCATGCCATGCATAGTAATTAAAAGGCCTTGTTTCTACATACACTCACACAACCCTCTCTATTCTCCATCCAGAAAAGGAAGAGTCATGATAACAGTTGGGTGGATTTGAAGCTGGTTGACTATATCCAAACACAAAGGGGGCTCACTAATGGTTCTTCATACTGGAAAAAAGTGACAAGTGGGGAGCCGCAAGGTTTTGTCCTGGACCTGTTGTTGTTTAACATCTTTATAAATGACCAGGATGAAGCTATTGAGGGGATGCTTATCAAATTTGCAGGACACTAAATGGGGAGGGGTAGTCAATGCTGCTGAAGGCAGAATCAGGAGTCAAGATTACCTTAACAGATCAGAGAACTGGGACAAAACTGAATTTCGATTGGGACGAATGTAAGGTTCTGCACTTAGGTAAGAAAAACCAGCTGCACAAATGTAAGATGGGGGGAATACCTGGCTTGTCAGTAAAGGTAAAGGGACCCCTGACCATTAGGTCCAGTCGTAGCCGACTCTGGGGTTGCGGCGCTCATCTTGCTTTATTGGCCGAGGGAGCCGGCGTACAGCTTCCGGTCATGTGGCCAGCATGACTAAGCCGCTTCTGGAGAACTAGAGCAGCACACGGAAACGCTGTTTACCTTCCCGCCGGAGCGGTACCTATTTATCTACTTGCCCTTTGAGGTGCTTTCGAACTGCTAGGTTGGCAGGAACAGGGACTGAGCAATGGGAGCTCACTCCGTCACAGGCATTCGAACCACCAACCTTCTGATCAGCAAGTCCTAGGCTCTGTGGTTTAACCCACAGTGCCAGTAGCACATGTGAAAAAGGTCTAGGGGTCTTAGATCGCAAGCTTAACATGAGTCAACAGGGTGATGCAGGGAAAAAAGCTGATGTTATTCTAGGTTGCATCAACATCCCATTGTCTCAAAGCAAGTAAATTCTGCTTCCCATAAGCTGCTTCTGCCCCTCTTGTACTGACCTGTCTCATTATATGTTGGCAAAAGAAGTGAAGGTATTCACCAGCCCCACCCAACCCCTCCTGATTTCACCTCTGCCCCAGAGGTGTTTATTTCCAGTTACAGTAGAGGCAGAGTAGCTTAGAGTTACCCCAAGCCTGCTGATACCTCCCTCTTATTTGATCTTGATTTTATTTCTATCAAAATTCAATCTCGTGGGTGGCTCTTGACATTTTGGCTGCATTCAGAACAGCATTCAGATAATTGAAATGGAATTAGAATCTAGGAGGGGGCAGCAGAAAGGAAACAGGCATTTCAGATCCGTTCCAGTACCGAATGGCCAAGCAGCTGAATTAACAGCAGCAGTGAAAAAGCAGTTTGGCACTACAGATGGAGTGTCAAAAGCAGCTATTTATGCACAGATACGTTATTAATCAACAACGAAGGAAAATGAAATTCAAAAACACTCACGACAGTTTAATAGGATTTTGCTGCAGCTGATACTCTTCCCAGGTTTTCTGGCATTCTGACAAAAAACTCCCCCTCCCCCCAAAAAGACCCCCTCCCCCAAAAAACAAATTTCCTTTTCATTTCGAGCAGAGGTTAAATAGATTTAAATAAATCTTGGCTGAGATTTATTAAATATTATGTAGATTTCCTTTCTCTCTTTTCAAGCCCATTGGAGATTCAATAACAGTTATTTTGGAGTTAGCAAAACCTTCCATTGTGCTTGTAAGATCTCTTTGTAGATTAAACAATGAGCCGGGTCTGGCAAACGGGAAAATTTAATATTTAAAGTCTGATTCAATCAACGGCAGGCGCTTTACTCAATGACATGTTCGGGATTTAACAAACATTGTCTCATCTCAAGAAAACAAATGTTAAGTAAGGACGAAGCTAATGCGGTTCAACAAGACAAGAACTCCATTTGCCAATCCTTTATACGTTTAATAAACAGATTTATTAAACCAAGTGCTCTGTTTTGCTGGAGATGGTATCGATGCGGGGAATTCATCTCCAGTATGACATAGACATTCTAATTCCCCATTTATTTCTTTTTCTTTTTCTTTCGGGAGTCTCGAAGTTTCATTTCAGTTTAATATGCATCTACCGTAAGAGTTTCAGTTAACTATCTGAAGCACATAGGAAAAATGGAGAAAGAGAGAAGGGGAACAGAGCAACAGAGGAAGCTGCCTTTTCCAGAGTTAGACCATAGGTCCATCAAGATCAGGACTGTCTACACTGACTGGCAGTAGCTTTCCAAATGCCAGAGATCAACCCTGGGACTTTCTACATGCAAAGCAGGCATACACTCAACATTTCTGTGATGAAAACAGGGACATCCTACCATACCCTCCAACATTTCTCCATTCTAAACCAAGTTAATGTGATCTTGAAGTGGCACCACATCCTGCTTCGTCTTGTCCATATCCCATAAATGAATGAGGATATCCAACTAGCATACCCGCCAACAATTCTCCAATTAATAATAATAATAATAATAATAATAATAATAATAATAATAATACCCTGCCCATCTGACTGGGTTGACCCAGCCACTCTGGGTGGCTTCCAACATATATTAAAAGGTTATTAAGCATTTTAAAACTTCCCATTACAGGGCTGCCTTCAGGTGTCTTCTAAAGCTGGTTAATTATCTGCATGGTCAGGGTCACAGAACTCCATACCCTTCAATATTTTTCCATTGAAAATAGGGACTTCCTACCATACCCTCCAACATTTCTCCAATGAAAACAGGGGTGTCCTTAGGAAAAGCAGGGCATTCTGGGATCAATAAAAAACCAGGACAGCTTCTGTAAGTTTGGGGCTGTCACTGGAAAATAGGGACACTTGGAGGATTTGCTTTACTATGAAGCTATGAGCCTTCCCCATAGAGAGGAGAAGCTTCAAAACAGCACTGAGAACTATCACAAAAAACACAAAAAAACCCCCAACACATTTGGGGCTATATTTTCTTCAAGGGCACTCAAAACAAATGAATCACAGCTCAAATGACTCAATGCATAAAACATTCAAGGACTTAACATCCTCAGTTACAAAAGTGATTGAAAACAAAAGAACTGAACCTATACTGCAAATTATAATAAACCATTATTATAATGCAGTGTTTTGTATGATTGAGGTCCAAACATAATTTTCTATTGAGTTATTTGAATAAGAAGACCGATGAGTGCAATCCTAATGCTTCTGATATTGATAGCCAGAGGGGGGGGGGGCGTGTTAGGATGGCTCCGTGATGCCTTTCCACTGGCCTCTGCTGATGGATAGGAAAGCCACTGGGGTGGGGTGTGGTGTTCTCCTGCTGAACCCCCAGATGCATCCAGGTAGATGAAAAGCTTCCACCAGCTGGCTGGAGCAGGTGCAAAGTCCTGATAGTGAGCAACTAGGAGTTGGGTGGCAGTCAACTTTGGATCCCATGGATCTCCAAAGTGCTACTCACCAACATCAGCCTGGAGCTGGTGTAGGAAGAAATTATGGAAAGTATGGAAAGTATGGAAAGTATGGAAAGTATGGAAAGTATGGAAAGTATGGAAAGTATGGAAAGTATGAAATTATGACCCTGACTAAGATAGAAGTGGAGCTGCTGCTTGGCTCCTCCATTGCTCTGCCTGCCTCAAATTTAGGTGCCCAAACTCAGATTGGTTATTTACTGAAAACATTTGCACACTACCTTTCAAGAACCGAGTTCTTCCACAAATCGTCAGCAAGAGGTGGAGCCAGAGCCAAGGACAGGCAACTAATTTGAGTCTTGTCCCCACCTTCCTCCCTGATGAAGTCTACACAGGACAACACTGATAGCAGAGTAGGAGAGCCAAAAATAATCCAATACATTTCACATCTGGCAACCCATGCGCCTCTTTGGTTTCAGATAGTACATGGGTAGATGAGTTGAAAAAGCCGAGGGCACAAATTTTCACAGCCCACTAGCAGCTATGGTGGGTCATTTACCAGACGTAATGTATTTAGTGTTAACTCTAGACGTTTATACTTGATTTTGACCAAACTAAGCTTATACCCTTCACAGAGAAACAATTCGCAGAGTCAGTGGCATAGCGTGGATTGCCAGCACAGAGCAGGTGGGTGGGTGGGAAATGGACAGAGTATGCATGCACATTCAACTGCCTAACAGCGTCCGTGTCACCCAGGAAATTGCAGCTGCGGAAATAATAAAAGATGTTCCATTGTCTGGAGAGGTCACTTCCTAGTTCACATGGAGAAGCCGTTTTCAACAGAGCCCAGCAACGGAAGCACGTAGCTGTATTGAGACAGCCCTGGGTGTTGAAATTTTGTACCCCCTAACAATTTTGTGCCCGGGGCAACCACCCCTGTGCTACGCCACTGCCCAGAGTTCCCTGTGAGGAGGTATTGATTGTTAAAGTGGACTGTGAAGTGGAGCTTTTTGAGGGGAATATGAGTGTCCAGACAACTCTTAGCACTCTTAAGAAACTACAGTTCCCATACTTCTTTTGGGGAAGCTGTGACTGGTTAAAGTGGTATCAAATGCTTTAAATGTATGGTGTGGATAGGGCTTCTGACTAAGGAGGAGGAGAAAGCCAACAGACAGTGCTACCCCCTTGACTGGTTGTAAGAAAAAAGGCAGGCAGGCAAGCGGGCGGGTGGGTGGGTGAGCGTTGGCTGAGGTTAAGAAGAAGACTGACCCATAAGAAGACTAGTCCATCTAGTCCAGCATCGTTCTCACAGTGGCCAGTCAGATGCCTGTAGGCAACTTGCTAGCAGAATTTGAGCACCAGAACACTCTCCCCAGTTACCAGCAACTGGTTGGTGGAGCCGTGCCCCATTGCTCCAAACAGACCACACACAAGCCCCATTGCTGACATCTACAAATTATGGCTTGGCGGCTGAAACTGTGTGGACCCCTGCTCTTTGGGGCAGTGGGATTGGCCACGGCCCTCTATGTGTGCCATGGAAAAACCCAACCTTGTGTGTGCCATGGAAAACCCAACCTTGTTATCACATCTATTGTAGAAAAAACAGTCCTAAGCCATTTATAACCTTTTAGAGGGCAGGACGTGGGACCAGGGAGGTTGGGAACGCCAAGGAAGGCCAGCTGGAGTTCCAAATTTAATACAAACCAGCCTACTATTTACCACTTAAACTGCTATCGTTTCAGAACAGATCAGCTAAAGAGATTTCCCAGCAGCCAGAACCCCATCCCTCAGAGGAGATAATAATCTTAATTGAAATCAGAAAACCTTCAAGTATCTTTGTGCGCTCGGTAATAGCACGACATTTAGAATCACAGTGGGATTAATAATTGGGAGCGGCCTTCGATCATTTTCTGTTCTGTTTAATTTAGAAGTGGGTGGGAGGAGGAGAAGCCGGGGTGAATGTTTCAGCCCTCCCCCCCCCCCCCAGCCTGCTCCCACTTTGTCTGTGAGAAATAGTCGTAGAACTCATTGGCATAGGACACTTAAGTCTTGGGCTCAAAAAGGCGGACGTGTGTGTTTGTGCGTTAGAGAGAGACAGAGAGAGGCCTACTTTGCTATTGTAATTGAAGAGGTGATCAAAAGATCACACTCCTATCCCTTCCAGTATGATGGAATCGGAGGTATTTAACATTCTGCCACTCCACAGGAGGAGGGGGAGCAGATAAAGGAGACAGCTGGGATGCAATTCAGCTCCTACCGTCCTTTGCAGAAACAATTATAAAATGCAAATCGTACGGGTATCTCTTTAACGGAGCAAATCTAGCCATCACCTGCCTCTGTTCTTTTATCAAGCATCTGGTTAAGGGGAGGGGAGCGTTACAAAAAGGCTTTCCCCCTCTGCTGCGTGATCTTAACACAAGTTGTTTATCTGATTATTATTCTTTATTATTACATTGCAAGGCCAGGTCCATGTAAGTTGAGTGGAACAAAATGTCTCTCCAGCTGCATCTGACACCAGCACCATAGGCTCCTAAGAGTAGAGAGGCTCAGAGGCTGAGCTTAGAAATCAAGGAATCCGGAAATCTCACCTCTGGCCATGAACTCAGAAGGTAGCCTGAGGCAATCCGTTGTCTCTCAGCCTCAGAACTCCCCACCCTCACCCAGATCTGTAATATGGGGATTAATAATATTGGCTTAAATTGAAGCTTCTTGCAGTCCCGTGGACTTCAAGAAGATCAAACCTATCCCATTCGCAACCAGAGGCACCACTGTATTAATAAAGAAAAAGCATTTAAAATGTGTTATAACACTGTGACACTGTGGAGTTCCGTCTTTTGGCAATGTGGTTTCCCACTATGAGGTTTACAACGTGTTTTCCTGAAACTTTTTTTATGTCTAGATCCAGCCTGTACTTTTCCACTAGGTTTCATGGATGAAGAACAGGGCCTTCTCCATGGTGACACCCCACTTTGACATACCCTCTCTCATTGTATTTACATTTGTCTTCTCTTTTCATATTCCGACACCAGTTCAATACCTTATCCTGGGCCTACTAATATTTTCTTGTTTTACTGCCAAACAGCTGCAAATGATTTCTGGCTTTTAATGGATTTTGTTAGTTTCAGTTAGTTCTGGTTATCTGTATGCATTTTCTTTATTGATGTAGCTTCTTGTTTTATCTTTTTTAGTGTACATCGCCCTGGGCTCCTTTTAGAGGAAGTGTGATTCATAAACGCAATAAATCTGTCAGTTTTGCTCTCTCTCAGTTTCTCATTTTCCAGTCTTCAGCTCACTTTGCCACATTTCCACATCAGTTTGCAATTCTTCTTTTTAAAGCCCTCAAGAACATTTTCAACATCTGAGCGCACACTTCTCCAAATATATACATTTTTTTTTTTGCAAGCGGTGTTCTCTAATATAATACATTTTGGCATGCTATTGTGATGAATAGGTGCATTAAATTGTAACACACGGATAAGAACATAAGAAGAGCCTTCTGATCAGGCCAATGGCCCATCTAGACCAAATTCCTGTTCTCAAAGTGGCCAACTAGATGCCTGCGGGAAACCCACAAGAGCATTCAGCCCTCTGTCCCCTTTTCCTTTAAAGTTGGGGAAGAAATGAATTTAGCAGCTTTATTCTCATTCATTTCCTGGAATGGGATTTGTCTTTTAAACAGCAGCAGCAAAGAGTCACATACTGTCCAACATTTCTCCAATGAAAATAGGGAAGTCTAATACTACTACTTCCTGCCAACCTAGCAGTTCGAAAGGACGTCATGTGCAAGTAGATAAAGAGGTACCGCTCTGGCAGGAAGGTAAACGGCGTTTCCGTGTGCTGCTCTGGTTCGCCAGAAGCAGCTTAATGCTGGCCACATGACCCGGAAGCTGTCTGTGGACAAACGCCGACTCCCTCGGCCTATAGAGCGAGATGAGCGCGCAACCCCAGAGTCGGTCATGACTGGACCTAATGGTCAGGGTTCCCTTTACATTTAATACTACTACTACTACTACTACTACTACTACTAATAATAATAATAAAAAGAAAAATTAAAATTTTACCCTGCTGATCTGACAGGTTTGCCCCAGCCTCTCTGGGCAGCTTCCAACATACATAAAAACATTAAAAATTTTAAAAAAAACTTCCCTGTACTGGGCTGCCTTCGGATATCTTCTAGAGGTTGTATAGTTACTCATCTCCTCGACTCGGAGGTCACATAACTCCATGACAGATGAAAATAGGGGCGTCCTACCACACCCGCCAAAATTTCTCCTGTGAAAATAGGGACATCCTAAGGAAAAGCGGGGCATTTGGGGATTAAATCAGAAACTAGGATTGCTTCTGTAAATCTGAGACTGTCCCTGGAAGATAGGGACACTTGGAGAGATTAGAGTCAACATTTTCTCACAGTTATCCTCCCCAACCTCAATATTCTCTCCCACACTCCCAGTTATTATCACCAATTCAACCCCTGTCAGAGGAGGAGGAGAAGAAGAATACCCGGGCTCCATCTTGGGCAGGCTAGCTGAAGGCTGGCTGCACTGCTATGGAGGACAAGCCCCTCTTGAAATGACTTTGCTGTAATAGCTGGACTCCCTCCACTCTGGGCAGCTTCCAGCAAATAAATTAAAACATCAAACACAGAAAAACATCAAACATTAAAACTTTCCTATACATGGAGTGTGTGTGTGTGTGTGTGTGTGTGGTCATGCCATTTTGTTGCCCATCCCCCACTCCCCTCCCCACCCTAGTTCAGAAGAATCCCTTTGGAGCTTTTCACAGTCCCATGAAGCTCCTTGGGTGAAACTTGGGCCAGTCATTTAGCCTAGCCTACCTCAAAGGGTCGCTGAGAGCAAAGATAAAATGTGCTGGGGGAAGATCCATGTATAACACCTTTATTTCCCGGCAGGAAATGTGGGATATAAATATAATAATCAAATAAATAAGGATCACCAAGACACTAGTGAATGCAAACCTCTGTGACAACTCTTCATACTAATCACATTTTGATGCTGTACAGTGGTACCTCGGGTTACAGACGCTTCAGGTTACAGACTCCGCTAACCCGGAAATAGTACCTTGGGTTAAGAACTTTGCTTCAGGATGAGAACAGAAAGTGCGGTGGTGGCATGGCGGCAGCAGGAGGCCCCATTAGCTAAAGTGGTACCTCAGGTTAAGAACAGCTTCAGGTTAAGAACGGACCACCAGAACGGATTAAGTTCTTAACCCGAGGTACCACTGTACTTGGCGCCAGGAATGGGGGGGGGGAGGGTTAAGTGCCCTCCCCTCCCTACATTGTGCAGTTCCAGCCTCACACCCTAGGAGTCAGTGCTAATGAAGATACCATAGGCTTGTCTTCAGATTTTCTCTTCGGCTACCATCAGCTGGATCTCATGTATAATTTACCAGTAGATTTTTCTGTCTGCTCTTTTTGCTACCTTCAGCAGTATTTTCAAAAAAATAAAAATAAAATACCAGATCACTCAAAATTAAGGTCACTTCCTTTCCCCACTCTCCAACAGTCATCTTTCTTAATAGCGTTGGACTCTCTTTATCTTGCGTATGCATGGAAAATAAAATTTAAATGAGATGCTGTTTTTATTAGGATATTTTGTTTTAAAGTGCTGCGCTAGGCTCTCTCCACCCATATCCTTGGAGCAATCAGTTTCATATTCTCTATTTAATTCCGTTGACAGGTCCACTGGTGTGAGACCAGAGGTAAGGCTTGAGGACAGGTTTCTTTTTCCCCTTTAAAAAAGAAATCATAAGAGAATAAGGTTTTATATATCACCCTCTCATCCTGAGTATGTTGTAATGCATGTTTATATGTGCCTATAAAAGATGTGAAGCTGGGGAAGAGATACGCAGAAAATGAAATGCTGAAAGCTGACTGTCTTTAAAATGAGAAGAATGCAGAAAGTTATAAAAAGTGTGTTCTCGCATTTCTTTTTCTCTCTCTCTTTTAAATTTTTTATTTTATTTTATTCACATAATATACATTCTTTGCAACAAACAACTCCAAAATAAGCAGACAACTCCAAAATAAAATCATATGTAACAAAACCATCAGTCTCATGTTTTCATTTACACTGATCTCCTCTCTGGTACCTTTACTTGATATTTCTTGCTGCTTTCTGCTTTCCTTATAGAATCTTTATAAAAATTTAAATCTCTTAAATACCTATATCTTAAATCTTTAACACTTTCAATTAATCCCTTCACCTCCCTCCCCCACAGCCCAGCACTTCCCTCCACCCATATGTGATCTTCTTTACCTACTATTATTTTTGTCATTGTTATGTAATTCACTTTATTTGTTATTCCACCCTTGATATGTTATTATGCTATTTCCTTGCGCCTTTTAAACTTTTCTTTTTCTCAGAGATAAGAGCATAAGAATAGAAGAGGGGCCTTGCTGGCTTGGGCCAATGGTCTTTCAAGTCCAGCATTCTGAGGGAAACCTGCAAGCATGAAAAGAGCCTGCTCCCATCCTGTTATTTCTAGCAACTGGTATTCAGAAGCATTGCTGCCTCTGAGGCTGAGACTAGACATATATTAAAAACGCTGTGAAAATGCCTTTTTAATAAAACGTTTTCAATATATATATTGAATTTGCCAGTAGCTCACCATCGCCATCTGGTGTCACATTTCTATAAAAGGTAAAGGCCCTCTGGACAGTTAAGTCCAGTCAAAGGCGACTATGGGGTTGCGGCGCTCATCTCGCTTTCAGGCTGAGGGAGCCAGCATTTGTCCACAAACAGCTTTCCGGGTCATGTGGCCAGCATGACTAAACCGCTTCTGGCACAACAGAACACCGTGACAGAAACCAGAGCGCACAGAAACACTGTTTACCTTCCTGCCACAGCAGTACCTATTTATCTACTTTCACTGGCGTACTTTCAAACCGCTAGGTTGGCAGGAGCTGGGACAGAGCAACGGGAGCTCACTCCGTCACATGGATTCGAACCGCCAACCTTCCGATCAGCAAGCCCAAGAGGCTCAGTGGTTTAGACCACAGCGCCACCCACGTCACCTTTGTTGAATGTACTTAAAATGTTATATTTACAGCTGTATAGCTGAGTCCTCTGTGGAGGCAGAGAACAGCCATCGTGTCTAGTAGACACTGATAGCCTTGTCCTCTATGAAGTTGTCCAGTCCTCTTTTGGAGGAACCCAAAGTTGTGGCCATTCCTGCCTCCTCTGGGAGCCCACAATCCCCGTGACGGAGTGAGCTCCCGTTGCTCGGTCCCTGCTCCTGCCAACCTAGCAGTTCGAAAGCACGTCAAAATGCAAGTAGATAAATAGGTACCGCTCCGGCGGGAAGGTAAACGGTGTTTCCGTGCGCTGCTCTGGTTCGCCAGAAGCGGCTTAGTTATGCTGGCCACATGACCTGGAAGCTGTACACCGGCTGCCTCAGCCAATAAAGCAAGATGAGCACCGCAACCCCAGAGTCGGTCATGACTGGACCTAATGGTCAGGGGTCCCTTTACCTTTAAGGCGGTACAATGGCTTTATACTCCAAGCAAAATTATTCCTTGCATCATCCGAGGGGAAGGGTGATACAGGAGTAGATGCAGCACCATGGGAAGGGTAATAGGGGAGTGCTAGAGCATCGGCCTTGCATACAGAAGGTTCCTGATTCAATTCAAAGCACCTCCATGTAGGGCTGGGGTGGGTGGTTGGGTGGACTTCTGCTTGAAACCATGGAGAGCCTCTGCCTGCCAGTGTACAGTGGTACCTCAGGTTACATACGCTTCAGGTTACATAGAATCGTAGAATCATAGAGTTGGAAGAGACCACAAGGGCCATCGAGTCCAACCCCCTGCCAAGCAGGAAACACCATCAGAGCACTCCTGACATATGGTTTTCAAGCCTCTGCTTAAAGACCTCCAAAGAAGGAGACTCCACCACATTCCTTGGCAGCAAATTCACTGTCGAACAGCTCTTACTGTCAGGAAGTTCTTCCTAATGTTTAGGTGGAATCTTCTTTCTTGTAGTTTGGATCCATTGCTCCGTGTCCGCTTCTCTGGAGCAGCAGAAAACAACCTTTCTCCCTCCTCTATGTGACATCTTTTTATGCTTCAGGTTGCAGACTCCGCTATATGCTTCAGGTTGCAGACTCTGCTAACCCAGAAATAGTGCTTCAGGTTAAGAATTTTGCTTCAGGATGAGAACAGAAATTGTGCTCCGGCAGCACAACAGCAGCAGGAAGCCCCATTAGCTAAAGTGGTGCTTCAGGTTAAGAACAGTTTCAGGTTAAGAACGGACCTCCGGAACGAATTAAGTACCTTAACCTGAGGTACCACTGTAGTCAATACTGAGCTAGATGGCCTGACTTGGACTTGGATTTTTTTCTCCCTCCATGACAGTGGGCACACATTTATTTCTTCTTTATCAATGCCTGTGTAGGAACCAAATCATCTCCCTCGCTGACTAACCTACAGATCCAATTATCTTAACCAATGCTATCCGTGATGTCCTCCGATTTCTCAACAAAATGTAATAACCCCGGTTTTGTATTACCAGAATCCATTACTTTTAACACAATATGCCGGAGCGCCTTTATGAGAGTTCTAAGTAGGGCCATAAATAATTGAAAGTAAATGACACTTGTTAAAATAAATGACGAACAAAGTGCATTTTCTAGTGCAGTTTCTTTGGCTGCACTAATTGCGTTTGATTGCCCCCTTCCAAAGTCACCCATTCCCACCCTCTGCAGCGTGGCGCCTGCTTACTGGCATCAATTGACTCAGCACCGCTTTAGGGAAAAGGAAAATGTTTCCCTTTGAACATATTTTTACTGTTTGGAGAATCACATCATTAGTTCATGTTAGTCTCTTTCACCAATCTGAGGAGGTGGGGTGTGGCAAATTGAAGCAGCCTGTGATCCTTCTAGGATGTGGATCAGAAAACTCCAGGAACACGTGTGTGGGATAACCAGCCTCATATAACCAACATGCTTAAGTCTAATTAATGCATGAAGGGGTTAATGCCATAGAGTGAGCTGTCCCGCCAGGCTTAGCTAGGTCACTCCCCTCACCTTGGGAGGAAGGTAATCAAGCCTATTGTTGTACCTCAGTCTACCAAAGAAGCTCAACGTGTGAAGTTGTCTCAGCTGGTTACTGCAGCTCAGACCATATGGCTCTTACAAACCACTCTGGAGATCCTATACCAATAATTTAGGAACTTTCATACCACTGTAACTAAGCCAAGCTTTACTGCCTGTGCATTCCCCCCCCCTGAATGCTGTGTGGAAAAACACATGAAACAGATATTGGGAGAGTTTGTAAGTAAACCATTTTTAACTTACCGTATTTTTTGCACCATAACACTCACCTTTTTCCTCCTAGAAAGTAAGGGGAAATGTCTGTGTGTGTTATGGAGGGAATGCCTATGGGTGGCATGCCTACGGATTTTCCTCTTCTAAAAACTACATGCATATTATGGTTGGGTGCGTGTTATAGAGCGAAAAGTACGGTACCAAATGTGTGGTGTTTTTCTATGCTAGTGGAAGAGGGGAACTTTGGAAGGAACTTAGAACAGAGTACAGTGGTACCTTGGTTTACGAACTTAATCCGTTCCGGAAGTCTGTTCTTAAACTGAAACGGTTCTTAAACCGAGGCGCACTTTCCCTAATGAGGCCTCCCGCTGCCGGTGCCCTTCCACCGTTCGGATTCTGTTCTTAGACCAAGGTAAAGTTCTCAAACCAGGACACTCTTTCTGGTTTTGCAGAGTTTGTAAACTGAATCGTACTTAAACAGAACTGTTCTTAAACTGAGGTACCACTGTATTTTGATGGTCTAACACAGTGGTTCTCAACCTGTGGGTCCCCAGATGTTGTTGGACTACAACTCCCATCATCCCTGAGCTCTGGCCTTGCTAGCTAGGGGTGATGGGAGTTGTAGTTCAACAACATCTGGGGACCCACAGGTTGAGAAAGGCTGGTCTAACAGCTTGTATTTCTATGCTTTACTTCACTGCATGTTTTGTGATTTTAAATCTCTGCTGGTTTTCTCTCATCAAAGAGAAATTTAGCAGATTAGTGTATTAGTCAAAAAGCCAGAGTTCCATAATGCAGCAGGGACTGCAGAGTGAAAGTGATGTTCAAAAACAGGATGGAAGCGCAAGCGTTATACAGTCATACCTTGGGTTACAGACACTTCAGGTTGCGCTTTTTCGGGTTACGGACCCACCGAAACCCGGAAGTACCGGAATGGGTTACTTCCGGGTTTTGACGGTCAAGCATGCACAGAAATGCTAAATTGCGCTTTGTGCATGCGCAGAAGCACCAAATAGCAACCTACGCATGTGCAGATGCAGCACTGTGGGTTGCGATCATGCCTTCCACATGGATCACGTTCACTGTAATCAGGAAAACTAGCACAATATTACTCAGCTTTGAATGCACCCGAATAATAGAGATGCATACAGGACTTGCCGAAGGGTGGTTTTGAGTCACTTATGGCATCTTGAGCTGATGAGGTCTCTGCTGGTGTTTCAGTAATTAATTTGCGAGATGAAATCTTTGCCTGGCTCCTAAGCAGACTTTCTAAACATACACACACTGGATTAAGAGACTTGATGGGAAAATTAAAGACCAATGTTACAGTCTCCTTATTTGGACAGGAACGTCTGCAGGACTAACTGGCTTTAAATTGCCGGCAACACCATCTCTTTCGCATATCGCTTTCCTTTGCTGCCACCACCTTTTACAGCCAGCCCTCTGGCTTGGGCTTTTTTTTTTAAAAAAAAGAAACAAAACCAATTAACTGGAAACAACAGGAAATGATTAATCATGTTAATTAAAAATAATTTTCTTCCCCCACTCCTAAAAGGTCAGATCCTCAGCTGTATGGGAAATTGAGTCTTCATGCCATTTCATTTGATTTCCTGTGTAAAGCCTAATTAGTTAAAAATTGTTGTTAAAGAGAGGCAGTGCTCGAGAACGCCGACACTTTTGATCATTTCCGCCCTCTTGTTAGCACAGCGATGGTGTGTGTGTGTGCACTGCGGCGTGTGAGCTTTTGTTGTTGTTTTTAAGATATCCATGTGTCCCTGCCCCCCAGCCGCCAACTTTAAAATAATGGGCAAGCACTTGACTGACAAGTGCTTTTGAAAAACCTTGAGCATCCCAGCACATGTTAATGATGACCCAGCCACAGTGGCTCCTTGCCCATCGAGATGCAGCTGCTGAAGCCAGAAATTAACAAAAGCTGCTAATGGCTGGTCAGTCACCCATTTTTAAGAGGTCATCTTCTGACCTGAGCAAAAGCCTGAAAGCATAGGTAGCACCAGGAAAGAGCAAAGGCCCATCTAACAAGTCCCTTCTGCTCCCAGCTTTCTCCTGTCCTCTCTCATTGCTGGACTGCTCAGGTTAGATGAAGAGAAGACACTATTTTTGTTTTTTTGTTTTTTAAAAAATGAATACTAAATATAGCTAAATCATACACTGGACATTAACTGAGGGAGGAATCCTAAGCATGCATAGTCAAAAGCAGTCTACACCAAAAGCAATAGGAATTACTACAGAGGAAACATGTTTCAATGAATGAATGAATGAATGAATGAATGTTTAGGATGAGAGCATTAAAGAGGTATATGCTGTAACATTTCTTTCAAAAAGATCCCCCCCCCCCAAGTGTCCCTATTTTCCAGGGCCAGTACCAGATTTACAGACGCCGTTCCAGTTTCTGATTAGATCCCGGGATGTCCTGCTTTTCCTTAGGACATCCCTATTTTCATCGGAGAAATTTTGAAGGGTTTGGAATAAGACATCCCCAGGGCTTTTTCCCCACCCAGAACTCCCTGGAACTCAGTTCCAGCACCTCTCAGGTGGGTGTCATTGCCATTCTGAGTGCAAAGAGTTCGTGGTGAGTTGTGGCACCTCTTTTTCTAGGAAAATAGCATTTGTTGTCCCTTTTTTCATCAGAGAAATGTTGGAGGGTATGGAATAGGATTTCTCTATTTTCATCAGAGAAATGTTGGAGGGTATGGAATAGGATTTCTCTATTTTCATCAGAGAAATGTTGGAGGGTATGGTGTAGTACAGTGATTAGAGCATTCAGTTGGGTAGAGCATGGCACTGATAATGCCAAGGTCACAGGTTCGATCCCTGTAGGGGACAGCTGCATATTCCTGCATTGCAGAGGGTTGGACTAGATGACTCTGAGGGTCCCTTTCAACTCTACAGTTCTATGATTCTATGACAGCAGGGTTCAAATCCTCACTTGATCATGAGGCTCACTGGTGATCTTGGGGCAGTCACCACCTCTAAGCCTACCCTACCTCATAGGGTTGCTTTGTGGATTAAGTGACAAGGGAAAGGGCATGTAAGTCACCCTGATCTCCTTGGAAGGTGGGATATAAATGCAATAAACAAACAGATATGTGGAACAAAGCTGACCACCCCACTCTGGAGAGCTTCTGCCAGTCAGTGTAAACAATACTGAGCTAGATCTGGTCCGACTCATTGAAAGGCTGCTTTCTCTTGTTCCTAGAAGGACATCATCTTTGACTGTGAAGGTAGAATATAGCTATTAAGTTCTTCCCGGCTGTCTCAGTGTTGTGAGCAACTCAGTCCTACTTTTGCTGGCTACAGATCTGATATATTGTTAATGCTAATCCAACGCATTGCTTTCCTTCCCTAACTCAGCTGAGCTAAGCAGTTCTGATGAGCAAAAGAGATTTAATTAATGATGTTCTTGTCCTTTTTCACGCATCATCCACTGGACATATGAATCTGGGTTATAAACAGTCAGTGAGCTAAGTTTATCAAATAATAATAATAATAATAATAATAATCAATAATACCAGCAGTAAATGCTGCAGAAAGAGAGTTTCAGTCCAGTTTCTGATGTCTTAATAGAACCAGCCAGTGCAGAAAGCTCATTCAATAATGCCAGTCAAATGAGAAACCACTTAGTGGAGAAGCTGGGTAGGAGATTAAAATGCCTCTTTGTTGAACATAAAGGTCACTGAGGCAGTAAACTCCTTAAAGGGGAAGGCAATGCATTTCACGCATGAGGGGGCTTTGCCTGGCAGAGAGATGCACTGCCCATTTCAACAGATTTTCCTTCCTCAGTGGATATAACATTTGAAGACATCACTTAGGGACGCAATGGTGTAAAAAGGGAATATCACCTGTGGGACTGGTTGCAGAATGCCTGGTTGCTTCAGCTGCTTCAGAGAGTTAAAAGGTATAAGGGTTTGGTCAGCCAGTGTGTTGAGTATCCTTTTCAGGACTGGGTTAACCATGGTCCGATCCACACCGCACATTGAAAACACACATATGCCACATTAAGAGTCATGGTTTCTTCCAAAAGACTCTAGTTAAAAGTGCTGGGATTTGAAGCTGTGTGAGCTACAGTTTCCAGGATTCTTTGGGGGGAACCCATGACTCTGAAAGTGGTATAAGAGTGCTTGTGTAGGTGTGACCCATTACTTTACATATGCTATAAATCTCTAGGTTAGATTGCTGCAACACATTACATGTGGAGCTGCCTCTAAAAATGGTTCGGCAACTTTAGGCGGTGTAGAATTCAGCAGCCACGTTGCTCACCAGGGCAAGATGGTTTGAGCATATAACTCCAATCCTGGCCTGACTGCACTGACTGCCAATTAGTTTCTAGACCCAATTCAAAGTGTCGGTTTTTACAGATAAAGGCTTAACAACTCAAGACTGCAATATCTGAAGGACTGCCTTTCCCCATACGAATCAACCCAGACCCTGTGATCATCATCTGAGGCCATTCTTCATGTGCCTCCTTCACAAGAGGTCTGCACGGTGGCAACACAGAAATGGACCTTTTTCATGTTGGCTTCCCACTCGTCTAACACCCTCCTTAAAGAAGCTCACCTAGTACGCTTTTTTACATATATTTAGGTGCCAGGTGAAAACATTCCACTTCTCTTAAACTCTGTGTATACGAGAGGTGTTGTTTTTGTTTGTTATATTTTTGTGTTCCTACGTTGAAAACCATTTTGTGATCCTTGGATGAAGACCACTATAGAAATTTAATAAATATATAAAACAAGGTCCCTGGCTAAACTATTTCTCCCCCATCATGGTACAGTTGTACCTTGGTTCTCAAATGCCTTGATATTCAAACAGCTTGGAACCCAAACAATGCAAACCCAGAAGTAAGTGTTCCGGTTTGCAAACCTTTTTCTGAAGCTGAACGTGCTCCATTTTGAGTGTTTATGCTTCCGATTATGCTGAGGTCTGTCTGTTCTTGCTATTTATTTTGGTAGATCTCAAAATGCCCCTTGCCTGAAAATGAGGGGGGCCCTCGCCCCCTCTCCGGCCCCCCTAGGTGGCGCCTATGATTCTGAGTAGGACTAGCATTGGCTACAGCCCACTGACACCAATAAAAGCAGACTTTTCTCCAGCCGCCATTGTAATACAAACAAAACAAGCATTCAAAAGATGAGACGCCAAATGCTTGAAGCGGGCAGTCTGTAGCTCAGTGGCTGAGCACATGCATTGCCCACAGAAGATCCCAGCATCCGTCCGCAGCATCTCCAGGTAGGGTTAGGAGATACTCCTGCTTAAAACCCTGGAGAGCTGCTGCCAGTCAGTGTAGACAGTATTGAGCTAGAGGGACCTAGAGTCTGACTCAGTATAAGCCAGCTTGTGATGCTTCCCAGACTCAGCGGTAGGGCATCTGAATAAGCCCCATTTCCCATGGCAATGATCGTCACCCATTGTTTTGTGTTGTGCTAAAATGCACCTCCAAAAAAGCAACCCCCCCAGGCACATTAAAATGTTAGAGGAAGCCATTCCAGAGAGATAGTGGCGCTGTTAAAATATACTCACAGGCAGCGTATTGCAAACACATTAGGAAGACAAAACCGAACGTGTCTCGGAGTGTGAATGGCCAATTGGCATAAAAGGCTCCTAAATTTTTCATCCTGCGTACTCTCCATTGAAGAATCTACCAAAAGCTCTTCCTTACTCCCCGCCTGAAAAGGAAGTGATTGGGAATAAAACAACCATTTGGCACTTTCAAGCTAAGAGCCCTTTGTTTGCAGCGCATTTAGAGAGACATTTTTAAACAATGCCTTACATCCACTCCGGTGCCATTTTTTTAAATAAAAAAATTGAAGCAACTTATTATTATTATTATTATTATTATTATTATTATTATTATTATTATCCAAACCTACATTATTATTCATTAGCACCTGTTGCATCCTAGTTGCACGGGTTTATTCATTTTGCTCAAAATGGAAACATTAACATTTAAAGAGGATGATGCATAAGCTTTTAGAGATAATATTCTCTCCGGCCTATTCTGGTAATGCATTTTCAGAAATTGCGGAAAATGCTGCATTTTCTCCCGAGGCTTGAAAACAACAAGTTTATTGTAAACAGTTTATCACTTGGGGCATTATTCCCCCACCCACCCACCCTTTTAAAACACCCCTTTCCTCTCATTTGCAGAACAATGGAGATGCACAAACCTGGAGCCCTGGAATGCTAAGACACACCTGTCAAGAGAAGTACCAAAGCGCAGTGTTAAGAGCATCAGCCTTGCATGCAAGAGAGCCCAGGTTTGATCCCCAGAGATTGGGAGCTCGAACCAGGGCTGGGGAGAAACTCTGCCAATCGTCTGACAGGTATAAGGCAGCTTCCTAAGTTCTTTAGATGATTTGAAGTTCACAAAGATGCTGAGGCCCCATCTCACTAGGGTTTGGCTTTATATTATTTATTATATTTGTTGTTGTTTAGTCATTTAGTCATGTCCAACTCTTCGTGACCCCATGGACCAGAGCACGCCAGGCACTCCTGTCTTCCGCTGCCTCCCGCAGTTTGGTCAAACTCATGCTGGTAGCTTCAAGAACACTGTCCAACCATCTTGTCCTCTGTTGTCCCCTTCTCCTTTGGCCTTCAATCTTACCCAGCATCAGGGTCTTTTCCAGGGAGTCTTCTCTTCTCATGAGGTGGCCAAAGTATTGGAGCCTCAGCTTCAGGATCTGTCCTTCCAGTGAGCACTCAGGGCTGATTTCCTTAAGAATGGGCTGATTTATTATATATGCCACCCTTATTCAAAGGATCTTGATGTGGTTTCTTGGCCATGTTCTACCCAATATTGGAGGGGCCTATTGCATGCTTGTAACATCACACATCTGATGTACATGTGTGATGTCACGAGTGTTGGGAAGCGGCCCACAAGCCACTGCAGGGAGACTCAGCCCCTCAACATGGGGAGTGGGGGGCCTCAGTCGCATCTCAACATACTTTGGGAGTTGGCGCCTATAGAGTAGACCCATTGCAATCAATAGGTTTGAGTGGGTCCACCCTGGGTAGGGAAACATTCAAATTCAAGTTGTAGTTTATTTGTCTCCCAGTTTATATCTGCTACCGTCTTCCTATTAAGTTCTGCATTTACATTTTAGCTTTCACAAGACGTAAAAGCCACTTCTGGAACAATAGTGGAATATAGTGCAAATTTAGTGCTCTTTAACATATTATTTGCTTCCAGGAAAAAAAAAATCTGTTTGCAAATAACATGGAAATGAGTGTTAAACTTGTTCCACGTCCCAAAATGGCTTTTACATTGTGTGAAAGCTCAAATACAATGTGGAAATTAACTCTTAGGGAAATGCTCTGAAATTGGAATAAACTACCATGTGAGTGTAGCTTTCATTTTTAATGGCAGAGGACTAGAGAGAAATAAAGGAGTCTGGTCTGATCAGAGTACGATGACCACTAAATAAAGATACTGCCATCCATGAATAAATTGATTTTACAATCATGGATTCTTGGGTAGAAACTGATTCTCTTCTTGTACTTTTATAATTATTACTATTCCACTCATGCATGCACCTTCCATCCATTATGGACTGATCGATTTATGTTATTACATATGATGGAGTCGTCCTTACATTTGCAATTGCATCTTAAGAGAGGCATTTTTTCATATGAAATGAAGATTGATTTTCAGATGTTTATTTGTAAAATAAACATGTGCTTTGTATATAGAGATCTGCAATATACTGCAGTCTAGGTTTACAGTCTGGCTATTCATTTCTATGTGCTAAAAGTATTCACAGGCATTTTTTGCAACAACAAAAAATTGGTGCATGAAGTGGGGGAGAAGCCTTTTATAACTGATTTTCCAGCATACCTTGCAAAAGACATGCCAAGGGTACTGGCTCCTGGGGGCCGGGGCACTTAGCCCTTCCCCCCTTGATTCTTTTTTTGAGGGGGCCTGGCCACCTCAATATTCAGAGGGCCCAGTGTGAGAAGTCAGGATGTTGCGCAACATTGCCCTGGTGACGTCAGGACATCGTATTGGGCCCCCTCAGTCGTCCAGAGAAGCTGGTGCCTCTGATTTGTGCATATTATCCTCAGCGATGAGGTCACCATTCAGTTAAATCTGATTGGCTATATAGAATTTGTGATGCAGTTTTGTTGAGGGTAGCCATCTTGATGTGCCATACATAAGAACATTAGAAGAGCCATGCTGGATCAGACCAAAGGTTGATCTAGTCTAGCCTTCTGCTTCCACAGTGGAGACTCAGATGCCCCTGGGAAGCTTCCAAGCAGGGGTGGAGGAAGGGGGGTGCAGTGGGAGTGGGTTGTCCCGGGTGTCACCACTGAGGTGGGTGACAAAATGCTGGGTGGCACTCACCATGGGGCCTGAAGAAAGCCTGAGCCACACGTCTCTCCAGGGAGTGACGTGGTGGCTTGGGTGCCCACACGCTCCACACTGCCCTAAACGGTCTGCCTGCTGCCTCCCCCCAAAAGCTGTAGGGTGGCTGAGTGGGAGGAGGCAGACAGACTCCTTGGAGGCTCCACAGAGGTTCCTGCGACAGCTGGCCCCGCCCCTGGGCGCAGAGCGCATGCACCATCCCAGACTCCTGATTGGCTTGCTCCGCCGCTGCTTCCAAGTGGAACTTGAGTGCCACAGCACTGTTGCAAAGGGGCAACTTTGCTACATAAGGACTGTGGGACCTACTCCCAAGATCACATGGCTTCTCCTGGACCATCACATATCAAGCAATGAACTGGAACGCCTTTTCTACCCATACAGACTTTGTGCACTTTGAAAACTTAGGAACATAGGAAGTTGCCGTTATACTAAGTCTGACCACTGATCCATCCAGCTCAGTGTTGTCTACAATGACCGACTTATGTGATCAGGTGTAATCCACCTGTGTGGCAAGTTTTATAAGGAGTAAGGAGAAACAGCCAGAGTGAAATGGGAACATAGGAATGTAGAAAACTGCTTATACTGAGTCAGGACATTGATCCGGCATTGACAACACTGATTAGCAGGATCACAGATAGGGCTGCCTGGAGATGCTGGGGAATAAACCTGACACCATTCAGATGCCATTTCCTGCCTTCACTTATTGCTCCAACCATCATGTAGTGCTTTCCCATATCACACGGGAAGAGTAGGCCTGGCTTGTTTATTTCCCAAACAAGTACTTGGTGCACCTCTATTTCTGAGAAGAAATAATCTCCCTCATGAATTACAGGAGAAGGAAACTTTGGTACAGTGGTACCTTGGTTCTTGAATTTAATCCATTCCGGGAGTCTGTCCGACTCCCAAAACAATTTGAAAACCAAGGAGTGGCTTCCAATTGGCTGCAGGAGCTTCCTGCACTCAAGTGAAAGGGCTGTAGGACGTTCGGCTTCTGAAAAGTGTTCGCAAACTGAAACACTTACTTCCAGATTTGCAGCATCTGGGAACCGATTTGTTCAGGTACCAAGCCGTTCGAGTACCAAGGTACCACAGTAAATTGAAAGATTAATGATTATGGTGAATATGACGATGACGACAACAACAACAACAACAATCTGTTTTTCCTCTCAAATGAGTCTAGGACTGAATCTACACATATATAAAAAATGCTGTGAAAATTCTTTTTAAAAAAACCAAATAGAATACGCGAGGGGAAAAACTATATGATACTTACCGAAGGGATGGAGGGAAGTCCGGAGCTCGGCAGAGCTAAAGGTATATGTGGGATGTATAGATATGTAATGAGTGTATGTGTATTAATGAAAATTAATAAAAATTTATCGAAAAAAAGAAAAAAAGAAAATGCTTTTTTAAAAAAAGTTTTTAAACATATATTGAATTTGCCTTTAGCTCACCATTGCCATCTAGTGTCACATTTGTATAATGCATTTAAAACACACTTAAAATGTTATATTTGCAGCTGTATAGCTGAGTCCCTGGGCAGCAAAAGCAAAACTGAGAAAATGAAAACAGCTAAAAGCATCTAAAAACAATTCCAATACAGATGCAGACTGGGGAAGTTCTCTACTTAAAAGACTTGCTGGAAAATGAAAGTTTTCATTAGGCCCCAAAAAGACAACAGAGATGGCGCCAGTCTAATAGTTATTTGGGGAAGAATTTCAAAGGGGACGTGCCAGCACACTAAAGTCCCATTGCATTATGTTGCATTATTTTGATGTGTTCTTTCCCCCACTTTTTTGTTTTTGATATTTAATTTATGTACTGCTTAATGTCTAGATGGCTTCTAAGCAGCTTACAAAATATAAACCAAATAAAAGAAACCATGACATTAATAATTAGCCATGCACCATGATAAAATACCCAATAAACAACCCAATCAAAGCATTAAAATATAGATCGTTAACAGTGAGCTACACCTTTTTTAAAAAAACAACAACAATGTATTGATTTACATAAAATGCTCTATCCTGCCCTTCCAGTTGCCATGCACCATTCACCAGTCGATGTATAGGCAAGCAAAAGTGACTATAGGCTAGACATTTTTTTGCAAATTAATCTGCAAGGTTGTTCTTAGCTGGGTTATTTCAATATCAAATCTGGATGGAGGTCCTTCCGAAGGAAAACAATTCCACCGTCTTCTGAATTTGCCTGCCTGCAAACAGATTTCTGGCACGTGCTCCCTTAATGGAATCTAGACATTCCGTGGCAGCAATTAATAGCAACAGAAGAACATTTTGTTCTTAGCTGCAAAGAAGACACACACACACACCCTCAAACCTGACACCTATTAAACAGGCCAATCTAAATAATTGATATTAATTGCATGGCATTTTCTAGCAATAATATGCGAAAACAGCTTGGAAATGAGAGGATTGGAGGCTGGTGACAATGTGCAGAGGAGACAGTTTAACTTACCAAGAGCCTTCTCTGCAGTTTCCCTGCCCTAGGAACTGAGGCCCCCTCGGGGCCTATAGGAAGAGCACTGGTCCATGTAGATCTTGGGTGCTAAAACATTTTTTCCAAAGAGGACTGGATTTGATGAACTGAACATGCGTGAGGGCTGACCAAGGTTGTTGACTTTTTTTTAAGATTGTTGTTTAACTTTTTTAAGGATTTTACCCCAGACTGCCACAGATTAAACTTTGGACATCATCATCATCATCATCATTTTTATTTATACCCCGCCCTCCCTGGGCTCAGAGTGGCTTACATCAAATATATAACACATTACCATAAAATCAAGCAATCAATTAAAATACATCCTAAAATCAAATCAGAATCAAAGTGTAATCTAATCAGATGACAATCAACCAAAAACATGCCTGATCTAGACCAATATCACCTGCACTGACTGGCAGCAGCTCTCCAGGATTTCAGATATAGGTCTCTGCCAGCACTACCTGGAGACTGCACCTCAGCCCTTCTGGATGCAAAGCGGAGACACTCTCTCACTGAAGAAGAGCATGCAGAAATGCTGGAGCAGAACGCAATTGTGGAATGGAAGAGGGGGAAAGAGCAGAATGGGAGTGGCAGAGAGAGAAAGGAACAGATTCCCTTGGGAGGTTGTGGACTCTCCTTAAGCAGAGGTTGGATGGCCACCTGCCATGGTTGCTTTAGTTGAGATTCCTGCATTGCTGGGGGTTGGACTAGATGATTGTCAGGGTGTCAGGGGCTGGTCTGGATCAGAAGATTGGGGCATGCAATCACAGGGAGATCAGCTCCTAACAGAAGAGTAGGGGTAATAACCCTCCCTTCCAGCATTTCCAGAAGCAGACAGGCTGACACAGAAGCTGCTCAGCTGAGAGAGGAGCTACCCAGCTATGAGATAGTAGCTAAGCAACCAGAAGGGAGGGATCAGCTAGGCAATACATCAACTGAGAGTGGGGGAGAACCCCCTCCCTCCCCGCTAACTCAGAGGTCAGAGCGTGTCAGAGAACAAAGGAGACACGGGTGGGGGGAGGAACTTCCCGTTGGGGTGCTTCTTGCTGCGGAAGTGGGGAGGGGTCAGAATAGGCAACTGATATCCTTGTGGAGGGTTGCCGGTTTGTGCTTGCAACATAATGCTGTAATAAAAGGACTATAAATCTACCAAATGCTCGTTAATTCTTATCGTTGAGCTACCAGGAGGGAGAGGAGAACTCCCGTACTTGACACAGGGTCTCTTCCAACTCTATGATTCTATGAGGAGGGAGAGAGCTAGGGAGGGAGAGAGAGAGGTGAGAAAGTGTGCGCCAGAAAAAGAGAGGAAAAGGATGTTCCAGCTGGTTTTCATCTCTGACCCCGCCCACTTTATTGCTGGCCCTGCCCACTTCTGGCTCCACCCCTCATCAGCATGCGACCACTGACATGTCACCCCCTGAGGGAATGCAGCCACCAACAAGCCTTTTAAGTGGGGCTTACGTTTTATCCCACTATGTCTGTATTGAATTTTCTTGCATATCCGAATTTATTTTGTTTCTTTCATCTGTGAAAATGTTTTAATTGTTGAATTTCTTTTCCGTAAAGCCCTTCAAGATGTTTCATAGGAAGTGATTCGTAAATGGAAATAAGCAGATTAGTAAGTAAGTAAATCCATGCTTCCTTGCCCGCAGAGTTGTCTGCCGATTTTTCCAAAGCAAATCCCAGCACCTTCCTCCTCCTGCCATTACCCTCCCTCCCTCACATTCAAAAATGAAACTCATCTTGCAAAACTGGGTTTCGGTACAGCTCTTAAGTGGGGAGCACGAGGGGTATTGGGTATCAGTCTCCTTATGCCAAAAACTCTCTTAAGGATGCATTAGCTATCATTTTAAAGGGCCCTGGGCACTTTGCAAAGCAGAGGCGCGCCATCACTTGCCTCACCTATTATTCCTTAAATGGCGGACAGGTGCAAGCTGATGGCAGCGCAGCTCAGCACATCATGACATCATGCGAAAAAGATGCCAAAAGCCCTTTTCCATCCTCTTTCCTTGAGTGGAGGGAGCTCCTCCTCCGTTATTTTTACGAGACCCCCGATGTGTGTCATAAAGGGAGACAGACGTCTGGGACCATCTTTTTAGTGGGGAGGTGTGTGAGTGTGAGTGAGAGAGAGAAGGAATTGAAGAAGACTACATTTGGCACAGCAGATCTAAGAACCCCATTCCCCCAGACACTTTTTTGGCTTCTGGCATAGAAAAGCACACACAAAAACTTAATGCACTTTTTATTCAGGGGCATAAAAGCCAACTCCCCCCCCCCCCGCAACCCCTCACCCCTTTCAATAATTAGAGGATAGCCCCCCCTCCTAATACACTCACACAACTTTTTCTCCTTCTCCCTTTTGCCATTCCATCGAAAGCATCCATTATACTCCTGCTGTGAACTCGATTTCATCCCACACCAGGGAGGACGAAGAAAGAGGTTGGCGTGCTCAGACATTACATGCAATAACGGCTCATAAAAAATCAATGTTAAATTTAATTCAAAAGGTCTGCGGGCAACCAACCATCGAAATGCAGCAGGAAGGTTGATGTAAAGCAGCCTCGAGGTCCAACTTTTTTAAAAAAAGTGTGTGTGTGTGTGTGTGTGTGTGTGTGTGTGTAATCTTCCTGAAATATAATGTGATTCTGTCGTGATTTGAGCCAAGGTATTGATGGACAAAGTTGCTGCCTTCATGGTGTTGCTTTTGGTTTGTTTGTTTTCTGCAGCAAGGTGTTTTAGGTTGCAGGTTCCTATTCTGCACACATTGAACTGGGTGTATCAACAGAAGTAGAAGGAATGCCTTGCCTTGACCCAGTGGTGGCTGGCACCCGTTGAAGTGGATGGGGCAGAAGGCGGGGAGCCCAACAGCCAATGAGAGGCAGAGCCAATTGATTCTAGATTTGTCCCCATCCTCCTTCCTGCTGAGTTCTGCAAGGGAGAACACTGAGACAAAGGCAATGCCACCTCCTGGACGTTGTAAAGAAGCGAACAGTCTCTTGCGAGCTGGCATTTGTACTAATTAAGGTTGCCATATTTCAAGAAGTAAAAATCCGGGCACAAAAAGTTGTTGAGCTTTTGGGGAAATTTCAAAAATCGGGGTATTTTGCTGATTTTTTTCTTTTTTTGAAATTCCCACCAGATGCTAATTCCACCATTGGACATACGGCAAACCTATCCTAATTGGGCACTGCCTCTCTAGTTTGCCCTCAGCCAGACTCCACTCCCTTGGCTTCATTTCCTCATGGGCTTTTGGAAATATCTTCTAGGGGGGCCTGGTGGGCGCCTAATGAAGTCTGAGAGCTGCAGTTTCACTAGACCGTGGGAAAAAATGTGCATCCTCTTGCAGCCTAAGGGTGAATTCCATTAGTCAAGGTAGCCAAAAGGCAATGGGTTGCTCTGCAACCAGGCAGAATATCACGCTGCTCATTGAGCTCATTGACCCGTTGATTGGCAGTGTAGTTCTGAGTGAGCTTTCCTCAGTATGTTTGGTTGAATGCCTTCCTCCCATGTACAAGGCTTGAATTGAGACAGAGGCAGATTTAGGGCAGAGTGACTGGTTCCGCAGCACTGGGCGCTGAGCCTAGGGGGCGCTGCAGGGCATGGCAACTAGGACAATGACTTGAGGAGAATGGAGGTGAGAGGCAGCAGGGGGCCCCCAAACTTTGGCCATGCACAGGCGCCATTGAAATCTGAAAGACTAAAGCCCACCCCTTACTGAGAAAGAAAAAAACCTCCCAATTTCTCCTCAAATAATGCACTGCATTTGTTCACTTTACTCAGAAGCATGTTATCAATATGTTTCCCTTTGGACTCTGTATTATTTGAGTAGCTTTGCTAACACTTCACACAACCTTTGTTGTGTCTGTATACATAAATCAAATAAAACTTCCCCCGAAGCTTCTCTTGATAACACATCTCTGATTTTGATTTAATTTTTTGTCACTGTAGATCTAGCCCGTAAATTACATTTTAAATGGAAATAACTAAATTAGTGGTTTAGACAAAGTTTAGGGGATGTTTAAAGACTAAATGAAACCAATTTTAAATTGGCTGCCTTTTGACAAAAAAGAAAGCTGAAAACAAATGTGCCGCATAAATCATGTTTTGAGTTTATTTCGTGTTTTCAAAAATGGTGCTGCTTAATTATGTGGCTATTTCAAGCTGGCAAAGAGATTTCCACCCCTTTAATGAAAGTACATGCACACACACAAACACATACACCTCTTTCTGATTGGTTTTATAATGAGAATGGGCTGATCCTAGGGGTACATTCAGACGTGGGGAATATTGTGTTAGTTTTCGTGATTATAATGCTACCACTTCTTTAACATTTTCTAATGTTCCTTTCACATGGCAGTACCTGTTGCATTATGCAACGATGGCTTTTTCACCTATATACTGGCAGATCACATTAAATTTCATTCGCACCAGTGGGTGTGGTATGGCACAACACCCAACGTCATTGGAAAACATCTCAACTCTCTCCATCTTTTCTGCACATGAGTGCTTCTATTTCCCCATGAAAACAGCACAGACTAACTGTATGTCAGGATTCTACCCCAAATTTTATAACTTTGCTCCCACAATTTTCCAGATTTGGGGCCTGCATTTGGCATCAGATGACGTGGATATGAGTGCTAAACTCTATATTCTATTAATTTCCCAGAAGCGGCTTTTACATCGTGTGAAAACTCAAATACAATGCAGCAATCAATGGTTGGGGAAATGGAATAAACAGTCATGCATGGAATAAACTTTTCTAGTAGGGCAGTTTCCCATCCATTTTGTTACCAGTGGTCTATGTTCACTCCTGATAAGTCCTTCCAGCGTCTAGTTAACTCTATTGCTGTGAGTAAGTGACCTGAAGTTCTTAATTTGTTTTAATGAACCACTTTGGGTTACTCTTTGAAAAAGCAACTAACAACTATAATGAATAAATAAAGGGCCTATATTAGTCATGTTAATTAAGTCTAATCTCTGCATTGGATGCAACACATGAAGTCCAGAAGGATGAGCCCCTGCTAAGACTATTAGGTTCAGATTGTTCAGACAGTGAGTGACCCAGCTGACCACTAGACACGGTCTTTCAAAAGTATGACTCTCTGCAAAGCACACAGACCTCCCACCCCCAGGGTCCTTGTAATGTATAAATTTCTCCTCCATGCATACCAGAAAAAAAAATGGTCTTTGGGTAGCAGTAAGGGCAGGGCAGGAGAAGCAGGAACCAGTTTCCTCCATCTCTGGTTGGACTACAAATCCCATCATTCCTGACCATTGGCTAATCTGGCTGAAATGAGTAGTAGACCAGCAACAACAATCAGGGACCTGATTTTGGCACTGCTTTTTGAAACAAAAACAACAAAGTGTCTAGCGACACCCTTAAGGACTCTCACATTCATTGGAGCATAAACATTCATGGAATAGACTTTAGTTGGACTCCCATCCATGAAAGCTTATGTCAGCTGTTCCCAACCTCCAGACAGTTTGGACTTCCATCATCTGAAACCACTGGCCATGCTGGTGAAGAAGAGCTGGTGACAGCTGCGTTCCAAAACAACCAGAGGACACTACGCTGAAGAAGACTGTCTCATCCTGGAATATATTTGTTAGTCTTTAAAGTGGCACAGCACTCATTCGCTGTTGCAACAGACTTGCACTGGTACCCTTCCGGACATGCTTTTTGGAACAGTTTATTTTCTGGGACTGAAAATGTCTCCCTTCCTTCCTGCAAGCTGTTCTTTCGACAACATCCTCGATAATGCATTAGACATTTTAAGAATAATTATGAGCCTGTGCTTGAATTGGTCCTGTTGTTTAATAAACTTGCACTTTATGGTACACCAAAGGGCAGTTCATTGAGAGATTGCAGCTGACAGCTGTCTGCCGTTCCCTCCATCAACCAAGCCATCTGACAGGAAGTCATGTCCCCCATGCCTGTCAGATAAAGGAGTTTGTAATGTAATCTTAAAGGCCCTGTCAGATAAGTTATAGAACTTCAAATGGGAGGTGGGAAGAGTTTGCAACAACGTCGGAGTATTCTCCTCTGAACTTAACAGAAGAAATGGGGGTATGGTGCAGTGGTTAGGGTGCTAGTCTGGGACCCTGGAGTTCAGGGGTCAAATCCCTACTCAGGCTTGAAGCACACTAGGTGACCTTGGGGTGGCCACTGTATCTCAGCCTGATCTACCTCACAGAATTTTGGGGAGAATAGCATGAGAAGGGGTGAATCATGATTGTCAACCGATGCTCCTCTGAGGAAAGCTGGGAGATATGTGGAATAACAATAACTCATGAGGGTATTGATTAGGGTCAAGGGCGGTTAATAAATAATAATAATAATAAATTTTATTTATACCCCGCCCTCCCCAGCCAAAGCTGGGCTCAGGGCGGCTAACAACAATAAAAACAATCCAACATTCTAAAAACTTTCCACCATAAAATCAATCAAAAACAAATTGATGGCAACCAGCAAGCAAAACCCTGTGCAGATTGCCAGAGGAGGGGGTCAGGCTTCGCCCTGACCAAAGGCCTGGTGGAACAGCTCTGTCTTACAGGCCCTTACAGGTTGGTAGTTAAAGATCCATTGTTATTTTTGCAGCAGGGTTCCCATCTCCGGCATCCCAGAGCGACCAAATTAGCATAAATTGGGAGCTTTCTAGCCACTATGCATTTAGGAATACAGTGGTACTTCGGGTTAAGAACTTAATTCATTCTGGAGGTCCGTTCTTAACCTGAAACTGTTCTTAACCCGAGGTACCACTTTAGCTAATGGGGCCTCCCGCTGCCGCCACGCAATTTCTGTTCTCATCCTGAAGCAAAGTTCTTAACCCGAGGTACTATTTCTGGGTTAGCAGAGTCTGTAACCTGAAGCATCTGTAACCTGAAGCATCTGTTACCCGAGGTACCACTGTGCTGAAAACACAAGGTGCCTCAGTTTCAACACAATACTCTGTTATCATACAATGCAACTTCAGTCACTCCAGAAGAATACACTGGAGCACTCAAAATCATTTGTCCATGCAGGGGAGAGAAAAGGGGGTGCGATGGAAGTGGGCCTCCCTGGGTGTCACCACTGAGGGGGGTGACAAAATGCTGGATGGCACTCACCGCCAGGCCTGCAGTGCACCCGAGCCACACGTCTCTCCTGGGAGTGACGTGGTGGCTTGGGCGCCCACAGGCTCTGAGCTGCCCCAAATGGTCCGCCTGCCGCCTCCCCATCAGCTATCAGGCAGGCAGACTCCTCCGAGGCCCCACAGAGCGTCCTGCCCCAGTTTGCCGCACCCTGCAGGCGGCTGTCCCTGCCCCTGGGCGCAGGGCATGCACGCCGCCCCAGGCTCCCAATTGTCTTGCTCCGCCACTGTGCCCATGTATGTGCACCGAAAATAGTAAGGTATGGTAAAGGGACCCCTGACCATTAGGTCCAGTCGTGGCCGACTCTGGGGTTGCGGCGCTCATCTCGCTTTATTGGCCGAGGGAGTCTGCATACAGCTTCCGGGTCATGTGGCCAGCATGACAAAGCCGCTTCTGGCAAACCAGAGCAGCGCACGGAAACGCCATTTACCTTCCCGCCAGAGCGGTAACTATTTATCTACTTGCACTTTGATGTGCTTTCAAACTGCTAGGTTAGCAGGAGCAGGGACCGAGAAATGGGAGCTCACCCCGTTGCGGGGATTCGAACCGCCGACCTTCTGATCGGCAAGTCCTAGGCTCTGTGGTTTAACCCACAGTGCCACCTGCGTCACAGAAAATAGTAGATCCAGCTTAAAGGATTATTGCAATGCATCCCTAATTCTTATTATAATTATAAGATCATTGCGTAATCTTAGAAGCGGCATGGCTGTGAAGGAGCAATGGAGGAACCTTGGGGTCTCAAATTTCAGCGGCGCCCAAAATTGGGTGCCTCCATCCTCTCTTGCTCCATTCTCAATGATAGTTGCAGCATCTTTTGCAGCGCCCCCAAAGCTCTGCTCCCAGTGCGACCGAATCGGTTGCACTCCCCTAAATCTGCCTCTGGCGAGAGTGTGGCTGTGAAAGGTCATGGCTGCAACTCTTATGAAGAAACCCTGGTCTTCTGAACTTGCCACTACGCTACTGAGAGCAACAGCAGCAAACAGCAAGCTGAGATCTTTTCCACTTCATTTCCTCTGAGGCAACCTTCTGGTACTACATGCCTGCTTAGAATGGGAAGGGATGTTTCATTATGAAAGGGCTGAAGAATGTCTGAAATGATCCCTCAGCCTCTCCAATTAGTGCCCAGTGTTACTACTCTTAGCCATTGAATACCAAGTTAAATGCACAACAGCATGGCATTAACAATACAAAGATCAAGCAAATACATGATTATCTGTGCCCATTAAGCTTCAGCACAGATTCCACGGTAATTATTTTTTTTATATAAAAACCACCAACCCTATGAAACTAAATTACCGAGAAATCGGCAGGAATAGGTAATGACTATACTTAAGAAGCAGGTAATTTCCTTAGAAAGCCTTGTGCACTGTAGTTACCACCCAGGAAGAAATATTTTAAAAGCATCTTAGGACCTAAAGGTGATGTAGGGTGTTTGGGGGGCATTTTTGGTCAACACTTAACAACGTTGACTATATAAATATCTGTAACCCTGATTGTGACTCTCTTTCTTGCTTTTAAATCCTAGATTCTTCAACAGGGGTGTCCCCCCCCCCTCTGGTTTAGTGCTGGAATGGAGAACTTGCAACCTGAAGGCCATATCTAGCACACTGCCTAATCTCATGCAGGTGGGAAGTGGGGGAGCCTGAAGGGAGAGAAGGAGGGTGAGAGGAGGAAAGGGAAAGGGAAGAGTCCTCTGCACTGGATCATTTTGGGCCATTGGCAAGGAAGGAACTGAACTAGATGAAACAATGGAGGGAGAGAAAATGCATTGTAATCCTGCAGTGATGAAAACTCCACCCCACAACAGTACAGTAGTACCTTGGAAGTCAAACGTAATTCGTTCCAGAAGTCTGTTGGACTTCTAAAGCATTCGGAAACCAAAGCATGGCTTCTGATTGGCTGCAGGAAGCTCCTGCAGCCAATCAGAAGCCACAGAAGCCCCATCGGACGCTCGGGTTCCAAAGAATGTTTGCAAAACGGAACACTCACTTCCGGGTTTGCGGCGTTTGGTAAACAAGACATCCGAGTACCAAGGCATTATGGATCCAAGGTACGACTGTAATTGGTTCCACCTAATATCTCTTTGAAGCTGCAGCCCTATTCTCATTTACCAGGGATGCGGGTGGCGCTGTGGGTTAAACCACAGAGCCTAGGGCTTGCCGATCAGGAGGTTGGCGGTTCGAATCCCTGCGTGACAGGGTGAGCTCCCGTTGCTCAGTCCCAGCTCCTGCCAACCTAGCAATTCAAAAGCACGTCAAAGTGCAAGTAGATAAATAGGTACCGCTCTGGCAGGAAGGTAAACGGCGTTTCCCTGTGCTGCTCTGGTTTGCCAGAAGTGACTTAGTCATGCTGGCCACATGACCCAGAAGCTGTACTCCGGATCCCTCGGCCAATAAATTGAGATGAGCGCCGCAACCCCAGAGTTGCCCACGACTGGACCTAGTGGTCAGGGGTCCCTTTACCTTTACGTCCCATTGATCTGAATGAGACCTGCTTTTGCATAGATGTGTAAGGGACTCAGCTGTGAGTCTTCCATTTGGGAAGTGGTGTGCAATGGTCCCTTTGTCCAGGTGTTCCCGATAAACAGCACACTTTGGACTATGCATGTACTAATTGTCAGTGTTCTGTCAAATGAGTAAGAACCCTAAAATTGTTAAAACTCCATGAGTATGTGTCTTTAACTTAGTACTGCATCAGATACAAGTTACCGTTGTGGTTGCTGTTGTCTTGGCCAAGTTATGAGCTCAGGGGGTGCATTCCGAGAACACAATTCACTTTTAAAACTTCCTTACTTCTTGTACTTGGGCAGATGGAAGGACGCATAAGGAAGTCTAAAGCCCCATACACACCATAAATTTAAAGCAGCATCATACCACTGTCATGGCTTTCCCCCAAAGATTCATGGGAGCTGTCCATTCTTAATGGTGCTGAGAGGTGTTAGGAGGCCCCTATTCCCCTCACAGAGCTACAATTTTCAGAGTTCCCTGGGAAGAGGGATTGACCGTTGAGCCACTCGGGAAGCTGCAGCTCTGTAAAGCAAATAGGAGGTCTCCTAACAACTCTCAGCACCTTTAATAAACTACAGCTCCCAGGGTTCTTTGGGGGAACCCAGGGCTAATTAACATGGCATGACACTGCTTTAGATATACAGTGCAGATGGAGTCTATGTGTGGATGGTTAGGAAACTCTTTCTCCAGCTGCACGGCTATATGCCTGGCTGCAGCATGTACAGAGAGAGCAACCTTATCTTGCACGTTTAAAACTTCCTTACTTCATAAATACGGTACATTAATATTCATTAAGCTGTGCACATTATCATTTTGGAAGACGATTACTGGGAATTCGCTATTTTCTCTCCATCACATTTTCCAATTAAAAGCTCCTCTTTCGCAAATAATAAGCTCCGCCGCCTCACCCTGCCTCGCCAGAGGCTTTCCAGCAAAGTTTCCAGCAAAGGCTTGGGAGGTTCAGCCTCTATTTAAGAAACAAGTGTAAATTAAAGAACAATTATATTTTAAATGACAGGCTAAAGCTGGCTGCACTCAATGTGATTAGGGAAGCACCAGCCCAGAGATACCAGAAACTGGCCGGGGTCTGGAGTACCTTGAGATCAGTAGCAGTCAATAGGGCGGTGATGGACAGGGCTTTAGCCTCAGTGAGGACATGACGGTGGAACCAATTCATCGCTCCTGCTACAGTGTTTGCAGTAAACATCCCTCCCTGCACCTCGCCCCTCTTCACCTCAGAATCCAGCAGTATGGTTGGTGTTTGGAAGGCAGGTAAGCAAGCAACACCATCCCACCTGTGACACACCATAGATCAGTACTGTTCTGCAATGTTCCTGAAGAATTATCAGGGGTCACATGCTGACTGCTCTTGATCCACAATAAGGTACAGTGGTACCTCGGGTTAAGTACTTAATTCGTTCCGGAGGTCCGTTTTTAACCTGAAACTGATCTTAACCTGAAGCACCACTTTATCTAATGGGGCCTCCTGCTGCCATCGTGCTGCCGGAGCACGATTTCTGTTCTCATCCTGAAGCAAAGTTCTTATCCCGAGGTACTATTTCTGGGTTAGCGGAGTCTGTAACCTGATGCATATGTAACCCGAGGTACCACTGTAGTTAGGTTTGCTGCTCTCTCTTTAAAATACAGCCATACCTTGGCTTTGGGACAGCTTAGTTCTCTTTTTTTAAAAGTTTTTTATTTATACAACAAGAAAAAAAGAAAAAAAACACAAATACCAAATTACACACAAATTACAAAAATAACCATAAACACATAATTATCTTAGCAAACAATAAAACATCTATTGGTCTTGACACTAAAGACCCAAACTTCTGTCTATTCCATATTTCAAATTCATATTTCTTTTTGCCAATACACACTTTTAACATAATTTAACTTATTCTCAATAAATCTAATTTCTTATATCTACCTTGCAATTAATACTGAAGTTCCTTGAATGCTGCAACAGAATTTAAACTACTATATTTATTTTTCAGATAATCTTTGAAAACCTCCCATTTTGAAACAAATTCCTGTTTTGATTTGTTCTTTATTTTTTCTGATAAACCATCTAATTCAGCATATTCTGTCAGCTTTTGGATCCAATCTTGTATAGAGGGGATTTCATTACTCTTCCATTTTGCTGCGATCAAAACTCTTGCTGCCGCTGTCGCATATAAAAAGATACCCTTCCTCTTTTGTGGAATATGCAAATCTGTTATTCCCAGGAGGTAGGCCTCTGTTTTTTTGTTGAAAGAGATCTTTAGCATTTTTTGCAGTTCTGGAACAGCTTAGTTCTCAAACGTTTTGGCTCCTGAACGCCACAAACCTGGAAGTCACTGTTCCAGTTTGCGAACTATTTTTGGAAGCTGAATGTCCAGTGGAGCTTCCGCGGCTTCCAATTGGCTGCAGGACCTTCCTGCAGCCAATCAGAAGCTGCGCTTTGGTTTCCGAACATTTTGGAAGTTGAACGGACTTCCAGAATGGATTCCGTTCAACTTCCAAGGCACAACTGTAATAATAATAAATACATCTAGCAAAGCCGACTTCAAAATAGTCAAATCTGTTTGCCTAGGGTGAGCAAGGATTACCTGTAGGTCACCAGATGAAAAGGAAGCTGTACAAGAGATGGACATCTGGTTGTCCACTCTGAGAACAGAATGCTGGAGTCGATGGGCCATTGGTGTGATCCATCAGGGCTCTTTTTATGTTTGGCTTCAGCTAGTCTGGCACACTAACTCCTCATGCCTCAAGCCCGGAATTCAACAGTCAAGGCCTGCATGGAGAGATGAATTGATAAGGAAAGCATCTGATTGGAATCATCCAAAGAGCTTGCTCTGCCTATTACCAAATCCCCTCCAAGGGACACACACAGGGCATGCCCATTTAGCAACATCTCATTCCCATTTTACGGTCCTGGCTGAAAACCTGGGATGGAGCCAGTTCAAGCTGGATTCCTCCATGAAGCAAGAATTAAGTTGGCTGCTCTCACCCAGCACCACACATCCTTTTTTTCTGTGCAAGGGGTTTCAGTGGGAATTTTCCTCCTGCAAGATTTCTGTCTTTCTAGCTTGTAGCTTCATTTCCTTCTCTATAAGTGAGTGGAAAGATCTGAAATAGAGATAAGTCACAAAATAGTAGACATGCCCACAAGAAACTAAAAGCAAAAAGTTGTCCCCTTCCTTCTAAAACTTTCCTCTACTATGCTATATGGTTTCAGAGTAATCATCATGTCAGGGCACATCTGTGGCGTACATTTAAAGCACTAGGGTACCACTTTAACCAGTCATGCCTTCCCCCAAAGAATCCTGGGAGCTGTAGTTTGTTATGTGTTCTGATAGTTGTTTAGGAGGCCCTTATCCCCCTCAAAGAGCTACAATTCTCAGAGTGGTTTATCAGCCAATCTATCTTTCCAGGGAATTGAAGTTCTGTGAGGAGAATTGGGTCTCCTAATAAATCTCATCAGCACCCTTAACAAACTACATTTCCCATGATTCTCTGAGGAAAACCATTGTTGTTTAAAGTGGTACCCTAGTGGTTTTAATGTAGAGTGCAGATGCAGATACGATCAGTGGATATGGCTATTAGTGGCTCCTGACCGGTGTTTTCTTTCTGGAAAAAATATGGGGGACACACACCATGAAGTTAGTTTATTCATTCATTCATTCATTCATTCATTGAAGGCCCAGTCGCAGTGCCACCCACCCAGCCCCGGGCAGTGGCTAAATGTAAGATGTGATTAATAAACTCAAGGAGACAATGATCTGGATTAGAAATAGCCACAACTTTATTGATTACAGATATAGGTCAGTTTTGTGCTCAGGCATTGGATGTATATCTGTTTCTGCCCCCACCCAGCAAACAAATTAATTATTTAATTTAAAAAGGTAAGCCTCAGTTCCTGCCAAAAAACAAAACAAAACAAACTCTGCTCCTAAGGCAAGCAGTGGCAACTATCAATGGATGAAGCGATCAGTGGCTGCTAATCATCATGGCTACGTCTCCATCCACCATTGGAGGCAGTCTGCCTTTGAATACCACTTGCCAGGAATCACAGGTTGGAAAAGTGCTGTGACACTCAACTTCCGCCTGCAGGCTTCCCATTAGGACATCTGGTTGGCCTCTGTGAGAAGTCCACTCTCCTTTCCTGAGGGGCGGAGTTGCAGACAGGCATCTGGGACCCCCAGTCACCCAGATTGGGGGTGGAGGGATGCCGCCCATGTCATGGGGATTCCGGCCGTGTCACACCCCTGGCCGACCAATCGGGCAGCCGGGGTGTGGCCACAGGATGTCTAAATTGTGGTGCACCCGGGGGGCAGCGGCCTCCTTTCACCTCCTCACTGGATCTCCCAGCCCTCCTGCCCTCCTTTCTATGCATTGCTATGACAGCGCCCTTGCTATGGACATATGTCGACCGCCATGTTGATGGGGCCTGGTAGGAATTTTTCCATTTGGCAAATTGGCACCAGCCACTTGGTTTTCACCTACCTTGTAGCAATCGTCACAACTTTGTAAGGTTAGGCATTGGGTAAACCTTTGTGATGAGAGGGGAGGTTGTTGCCTGTGCCTGCCCCTCCTCAATAAAGTTATCCTGTTAAAAGGATCTGGGAGTGTGAATCCTGTCCGAAGCCTGGTCGTGGCCTAGGGCCATGCCACAAACCATCGGGGACCCTGGAGGTGCCCCGGTTTGATGCATATCATAGGGCTCCCCCTACTGGTGGTTTACCCCAGGAGTTGGGATATAGTCTGGTTTCGCCCAATGCCTAAGCCAAACCCAAACCGCTCGCATCTGTAACCAATAAAGTTGTGGCCTATTTTTGCCCATTAACCTAAATTATCTGTGTCCGTGTGTGTTTATTATATAAGGGAACCACAGAGCCCGGGGTCTTGTCATGCAACAGCATGCTTGACTCAATGAGCCTTTGTCCTGATATAGCTTGGCTCTTAGTTCATTCTTACAGCCTGTGGCAATTCCAAGATAGCTTAAATGTATGCCCAGTGACCTTGCATAGTAGCAATTATTGGCAAAGACACCATCATCTAAGCTTCGGGGTCTTTTGAGTCCTGATGCTCTCGGCAGTTCCTCTCGAGGGGGAGATACCTCTGAGAGCATCCTTCATCGATTTCAATTAAGCTTTCATTAGATCCGTGCATCTCGTTCTCTGGACACCATTTAAAAAAGAGAAATTTTAGAACCAAAATAAAACTCTAAATCCACTCTCATCCCTTTTCCGTGTGTGAGCACAGCCGTTCCCAACTCGCCTGTGAGCGTGCTTGCAAAACAGCCCTCTGAAGCTGCTGGGGTTGTCAGTTACAAGCGCGGCATTTAACATTTAATGGTTGTTTGTCAGGTCAGCGTGGTTACTTTTCATTGTTTGTGAGATTTGCTTCTTAAGTTTCCTTGGCTCTCTGCTGTACACTCCCTTGCGGGCTTGTTTTGAAATCGAGTTTGGGGTCAAAGCAATTCTGCTACCCCCCCCCCATTTTCCCGCTTCTTCTCTTGAAGTGTTCCCTGCCCCCCTCCTGCCACTCCACCAGATGACATATTGTGAAACAGTTTTTGTTCGCTCGGCTACTTGGTTCCATAGTTCCTCAATACACAGAGCCTGATGTCTATCTTCAGCGCTTCAAACTTCGTTTCAGTTGCCCTTTAATAAAATAGAATCCTTTGCGAAGGAAGAATTGAATCCCGCTATGTGATGGAAGCACAAGATAAGCCATTAGCACTTCACTGGCCTTGCCTTCAAAAGCAGTGTCTGCCAGGCTGCAGGGGCACCAGCACCCACCATCCTCGGGCCGTTGCCAGGGTCACAGCACCCTTGCTGGGGCCACCACTGACCTCTGCTTTGGGGCTTTCATGTTTCTAGCTCCAGTGCTCCAAGGAGCAACAGGCAGTCCAGACACCATTTAAATCTCCTGCATTGTTCCCCAATGGAGCATCGCTTGAGATCATTGTGATAATTTAAGATGGCTGATTTGGGAAATGGGAAGACGGGGGTCCACTTTCCCTTCTGGGAAGCTTTCCAGGGGCCAAGTGCCAATGGTCAGAGACAAAAGGACACATTTTCTGGAAAGACACAGTGTCATGATGTTGTGCCTTTCCAGCTAATAATAATAATAATAATAATAATAATATTTATTATTTAGGCCCCACCCATCTGGCTGGGCTTCCCTAGCCACTCTGGGTGGCTTCCAATATATATATATATATTAAAACACCGCAATACATCAAACATTAAAAGCTTCCCTAAACAGGGCTGCCTTCAGATGTCTTCTAAAAGTCTGGTAGTTGTTGTTCTCTTTGACATCTGATGGGAGGGCATTCCACAGGGAGGGTGCCACTACCAAGAAGGCCCTCTGCCTGGTTCCCTGTAACTTGGCTTCTCGCAGTGAGGGAACCGCCAGAAGGCCCTCGGTGCTGTACCTCAGTGTCTGGGTAGAACGATGGGGGTGGAGACGCTCCTTCAGATATACTGGACCGAGGCCGTTTAGGGCTTTAAAGGTCAGCACCAACACTTTGAATTGTGCTCGGAAACGTACTGGGAGCCAATGTAGGTCTTTGAAGACCGGTGTTATACGGTCTCGGCGGCCGCTCCCAGTCACCAGTCTAGCTGCCGCATTCTGGATTAGTTGTAGTTTCCAGGTCACCTTCAAAGGTAGCCCCATGTAGGGCGCATTGCAGTAGTAGTGGGAGATAACCAGAGCATGCACCACTCTGACGAGGCAGTCCGCAGGCAGATAGGGTCTCAGCCTACGTACCAGATGGAGCTGGTAAACAGTTGCCCTGGACACAGATTTGACCTGTGCCTCCATGGACAGCTGTGAGTCCAAAATGACTCCCAGGCTGCACACCTGGTCCTTCAGGGGCACAGTTACCTCATTCTGGACCAGGGAATCCTCCACACCTGCCCACCTCCTGTCCCCCAAAAACAGTACTTCTGTCTTGTCAGGATTCAACCTCAATCTGTTAGCCGCCATCCATCCTCCAACCGCCTCCAGACACTCACACAGGACCTTCACCGCCTTCACTGGTTCTGATTTAAAAGAGAGGTAGAGCTGGGTATCATCCGCATACTGATGAACACCCAGCCCAAACCCCCTGATGATCTCTCCCAGCGGCTGCATATAGATGTTGAAAAGCATGGGGGAGAGGACACCCTCACCCACAAGTGAGAGCCCAAGGGTCAGAACACTAATCCCCCACCACCACTTTCTGAACACAGCCCAGGAGGAAGGAGCGGAACCATTGTATGACAGTGCCCCCCAGCTCCCAGCCCCTCAAGACAGTCCAGAAGGTTGGTATCAAATGAGCTGAGAGATCCAGCAAAACTAGGAAACAGCTCTCTCCTTTGTCCCTAGCCCGCCGGAGATCATCAACCAGTGCGACCAAGGCAGTTTCAGTCCCATGATGAGGCCTCAATCCCGACTGGAAGGGATCCAAATGGTCCGTTCTTCCAGGCATGCCTGGAGTTGTTCAGCAACTACTCGTTCAATCACCTTGCCCAAGAATGGAAGATTTGAGACTGGGTGATAGTTGGCCATCGTGGCCGCATCTAAAGATGGTTTTTTAAAGAAGTGGTTTAATAACCGCCTCTTTCAGCGGGTCTGGGAAGGCTCCCTCACAGAGGGAAGCATTCACCACCCCACAAAGCCCATCGTCCAGCCCTTCCCGGCTAGCTTTTATAAGCCAGGATGGGCAAGGATCCAGGAGACAGGTGGTTGGTTTCACTCATCCAAGCAGCCTGTCCACATCCTCAGAGGTAACAGATTGGAAATGATCCCACGCAACTTGACTAGACAGAACTCTAGCACTCTCCCGCCCCAGCCCTGCTCCCACAGTGGAGTCTACCTCTTCCCGAACCTGAGCGACTTTATCTGATGTTGCAGGATGAGCAGACTCCAGGCTGGAAACGTATGGAGATCCTTGCAGCTCGATGAGGGCCTTCTGGCGGTTCTCTCCCTGAGAGAAGTGAGGTTACAGGGAACCAGGCAGAGGGCCTTCTCGGTAGTGGCACCCACCCTGTGGAGCGCCCTCCCTCCAGATGTCAAGGAAATAAACAACTATCTGCCTTTCAGAAGACATCTGAAGGCATTCCTGTTTAGGGAAGTTTTTGATGTTTTATGTTTTATCACTTTTTATTGTTGTTGTTGGTATTCTATTGGGAGCCGCCCAGGGAACGCAGCCAGATGGGTGGAGCCCCACATTATCAAGGGTGGGTAAATGGACCCACAAAAGTGTGGGGCCATTGGTGTTGCACCTTTAGTTTTGATACATTTCTTTTCAGCTGATCACTACATTGGACCATTCAGGAAAACTGAAGTCTTGTGGATAATGAAGTTCTGACAGTAATTATTTCAGAAGGTGTGTCTCTCAGGTCAGCTCATAATGGAAAGTTCAGAAAAAATCGAATTCCCTCAAATATCGCTGTGCCTGGACACATGAAAATTTGGTCTTCTTTCCTCCATTAGTGCTAGCTTAATTATTTTCGAGCAAAACACGTTTCGTTTAACAGTTCATTTGGAAATCAATCCGGAAATATCTGTTAATCTAGTTGCTATTTGTAACATTTACCAACTCACTGACCTCTAGGTGCTGGAGTTGCAGGCTGCCGATCCTGTTACATGTTTTTGGGCTTGTTTGGAGTGGTTCTAATTAATTATTTGTAATTGCTCAGGAAAACCTTCCTCCCCAGTTCCCACCTTCATTTCTTGCCTCTTTTCTAGCCTGGTAACAAGATGTTTTAATCTCCGGAGCTTACTCTGATTTTGGGAGGAGGGGAGAAAAACCCAATTAATAAATAATTAACTTCCGAGGCTCCAGCCGTGTTGTTGAGTCACATCTTTGACATCATATGGATGCAGTCTCCATGGCGACTTGGCGGTGTGAACTGAAGTGATCTCTTTGGGACCGAGAGGAAGAAAGACAGGAGGAGGGAAAGGAAAGGGGTTTGCAGCGTATAAATATATTCTCTGTCATGGTATATTAATGAGTTCTGTTTTAGGGAGAGAGAGAGAAAAAGCTTCTGTGGAGCCAGTTTACAGCGATGTGAACAGCTGTAAAAGTTGACCCCTCCTCTCTGTTCTTGCCAAAATACTACAAAACATTTTTCCCCCAGCATGTTTTTCCAGTATGTTAATGGCATCAAAGATCAGACTCCATGATTAGAGCATGTAACTGAAATTCAGTGAAATGCCCTACTCCAATTTCTCCACCTACAAATAGTTTGAGAGGCCATTTTTTTTGCAGTTCTGTATTTAGTGAATTTTTGTTCTTGTGGTGGGCTATATACGCCGCTGTTTCATTTGACAGGGCCAACATGTTGTCACTTGAGGAGAAAGACATCTTGCTGACTGAGATGAAGGACAAGATGGTGCCTCCTACCCAGTGCTTTTTTTCTAAAAAAAAATATGTTTAGCTGTACTCTCATTTTCCTACTCATATTGAAATACTGCCCAGAAATGAGGCCAAAGTTAGATTCACAAAATGTTTAGGGGTATGCGTACTCCTGTGTCCCCCCAGAAAAAAGCACTGTTCCTACCCATTCCAGAAGGCAATTGGAATGACAGCCAAATTTTCCTTCAATGCTGAAGATAAAAACAAACAAACTGGTGATAGGATAGCATCCTTGGCTACATCAGGAAAAGTGGTGTAACATACACAACTGTGGCTTCACACACACCATACATTTAAAGCACATGGCTTCCCGGAGAGAATCCGAGGAACTGCAAACAAACTGCAGCTCCCAAGATTCTTTGAGGGAAGGCTAAGAAGCCAGGGTTCTTTACTGCATGGAAGCTTATAAGAACCTTAAGAACGTAAGAAAGCCTGCTGAATCAAACCATTGGCCTGTCTTGTCCCACATCCTGTTCTCACAGTGGCCACACCATGGGAAACCCACAAGCAAGAATTGAGCACAAGAGCACTTTTCCCTCTTGTGGTTTCCAGCAACTGGTATTCAGAAGCATGACTGCCTCTGACCAAGGAGGCAGACAGGGCAGTCTTAAGCATATCTGGTGCCTTGGTATGAAGATCCCTCCAGCACCCCCCACCTTTCCCAGAGTTACTGACCTTTTTTAGGGAGGACGACGCTGCCGGCGATGTGCCCAGCTTTGCGGGGCTGGAGGAGGTGGGCAGCAGCTGGAGGGAAGCTCCTCCGGTGGGGAAGAGGCGGCGGCTGGACGTGACGGCTCCCAGCTCAACTGGCTGCTTCGTGCCATGGTGGCCAGGGCAGGTGGAAGCGGGCAAGGGCAGTGAGCTGATGCCAGGAGGTGCTGCATCCAGCCTCCACCTCTTCCCTGGCACCCTCCAGAACTTGGTACCCTGGCGCTCTGCACCTCTAGCCTCTATGGGTAAGACGTCCCTGGAGGCAGAGCACAGCCATCATGGCTAATAATCACTGATGCCTTCTCCATGATTTTTTCCACTTCTCTTTAAAAAGTTGGTGGCCATCTGTGGGGGGTGAGTTTCTCAGTTTAAGTATGCACTACATGAAGAATTGCTTTCTTTGATCAGTCCTGAATCATCCAACCTTCAGCTTCATCCTAGGCCTGTGAATTCTGATGTTATGAGAGAGGAAGAGAAACCATTCTCTCTCTATTCCCCTCACAAGTCCCCTTCAGAAGAACAGGTGCATGAAAGTTGGGAATGTCAGTGTCAGGCATCCAGGAATCCGACCCCTGACCCCCACACACGGCAGGCGGCCAGCGATAAACAGACAAGAAAAGCTCTTATCAAGTCTTTTATTCTATATTCACAGAGAGAGGCTTGGGAAGGCAGCCTCTCGGAGTAATGGCATTGCTCAGAGTAATCTCCTCCCCACTTCCCTTCTCAATCATCAACAGCACCACCCTCTTACGGTGGCAGCTTAAGGCTATTTGCCTCTTAGCTCTCTACTCTCCTACTTTCAATGCTTACCGGGTTCTGGGAGAAGTGGGGTCTGGAATGCTTTCTAGTGATAATGTATCAGCCAGCTGCTCCGGCTCTGCTTCTCCCATTATTTTCCAGCTTTCCCCTCATCTATCTCTGAGCCGTGACCTTCTGCAAACCACTTTTGTAAATCTATACTGTCTTTCTTCTGGTGGGGCAGTCTCCACCATTCCTCCCAGTCCAGTCCCTGACATTGGGGGACATGTACAGCGATGCCTTGGGTGAGCTGAAGTGCATGCCTCCACCTCTCTGCACACTGATGCCCTCAATGTGTCCAAACTGAATACCTGGAAAGGGTGTTTTCACTGTCCGGGTCTTAATTCCAGACCCACTTCTGTCCTTTGCGTGTTCAGTGACCCCTTTATTCTCTCACAAGGCCTTTTCATGTTGATTTCAATCTGCTGTTCCCTCTCCTTACCTTATTTCCCACTGCTTTAATTATTACCATTTATGATGTTATTGACATTATTGGGCTTTTGTAGCTCTAATTGCAAACTGCTTTGGGAGTTTCATAAACGAGGGGAGAGCATAATTCCCTTGATTTCCAAAGCTCAGGTTGCAAGTGAGGATGGTGCTTCAGGAATTGGATTCAGCTCACGTGCAAAGGTGAACTCACATAACTTGTGCTGTCCTTTTTGAAACAATGTGTGAGCTGAAACATAGCCGTATTTTAAAATTCGCACTTCTCCAAATTTTGCAACGAAGTTCTCCAGCCTAGTAATGTGAACAAAAAAATGCATAAACCGTGGTGAAGTGTGCATAAGAATGCATAGACTGGTGGAAACAATATGCAGGAATATATTATATTAGGCAAAAGTGCTTTGCAAATACGTTCATATTGGAATAAATTTGTGCTAAAATGCTGATTAATTTTCTTAAGGACTTAAAATAACAAACTGTAAACTGATCTAGAAATGAGGAGAACTGGATGGAAGACTGGAAAAATACAAAACTGATACAAATGGATAGATTTGCCTATCCCTAGCTTTAACTACTGTTGCTTATTACCCAGCTGTCTTGAGTCTCAAAGTATTGCCCAGGGTGTAAGAAGTGGATTTGCGGATCTGAGATGGATGAGATTGCGGGGGGTGGGAGAGGAAGCAGGACAATGACCAATGGGACTGTGGGCTGTGACAGGGGAACGGGGATGTTGGAGGCGGGATAGTGGTAGCTGAATTCCACTGATAAAATATGTCCTTCTTGAAGAAGTCCATCCTTTTGCCTGTCCCGAATCTTCTCAAATTCAGCTTCATTGGCTATCCCTGAGTTTTAGTATTATATTAGATGGAGAAAAATTATTTCCACCCACTTTCTCCACACATGCATTATTGTATCCACCTCTGTCATCTTTCCCCTAAATTAAAAAGCTCCAAAGGTTGCAACCTTTCCTCATAGGCGAGTCTTTTCTGAACCTGTTCCAATTCCACAATATCATCTTTTGCAGTCATTCCAGAATGGTTCATTGCTTTCTGTGCATGATCATTAAGGTGGTGGTGGGGGACGGACGAGGAGAGGGGTCAGGAACCGCAAGCTTGTTTATTACTTGTCATAAAGGAGTCTGGGCAATGAATGCCGGCATAACTCCACAATGGAATCCAATATCCCTACCTGTGGGCTGCAAGGCGATAAATAGTCAATTGTGACTAAAAATGCAATTACTACAAGGGAGGAGGGAAATCACTTTCCTGTGTGCATGGAGGAATAGAGAGAGAGAGAGACACAGAGAGGATGTTTTTATCCCAAGTCATGAAGGCCTAAAGCTGTTCTTGCAACCGGTAATGATGTCTTTCACCCATTATGCAATTGCCAGATGAAAAATATGTCTTCTCCCTACCTACTGTCTCATCTAGAATGGGCCTCCTCTCCTAGGCAATTATCGTCCTGGATGTTAGAAAAATAAGATATTGAGGCTGAAAATATTTAACTGGGAGCATTTTAAGAATGCCACACTATTTATTTTCCACAATATTATTTCCATTTGCAAAGACCATTGCAGAAAGGTGCAAAACAGATAAACCCGTTTGCAAATTAAATGTTGCCTCTCTCATTTGTGGTTCCTCTCTGCAACAAACATCTATGGGAGAGTGCGAGGCTTATGTTCTAGGGAAAAGGGACTCTGTGGCAATTCAGACGTCTTTGGATGGACTCCAACCTTCATCAGCCAGCATGACTACCCATGAGACAAAGCGAGGAGACCACCTCAGGCAGTAGGTCGCACAATGACAGAGATTCCGATATAGATATTTATGACCTTTTTTTCTGGATATAGAACTTCACTCACCCCTTCTTCCCTGGCAGGGAAGGGGGCACCATTTTGTGGGTCGCCTCAGGTGCCAAAATGTCTTAGGCTAGCCCTGAGCATGGATAAATCACAAGAGTGAATATACTTAAAGGTAAAGGGAACCCTGACCATTAGGTCCAGTCGTGACTGACTCTGGGGTTGCGGCGCTCATCTCACTTTATTGGCCAAGGGAGCCGGCATACAGCTTCCGGGTCATGTGGCCAGCATGACTAAGCCGCTTCTGGTGAAACCAGAGCAGCACATGGAAACGCCGTTTACCTTCCCGCTGGAGCGGTACCTATTTATCTACTTGCATTTTGATGTGCTTTCGAACTGCTAGGTGTTGGCAGGAGCAGGGATCGAGCAACGGCAGCTCACCCCGTCGCGGGGATTCGAACCTCCGACCTTCTGATTGGCAAGCCCTAGGCTCTGTGGTTTAACCCACAGCGCCACCCGCGTCCCTTGTGAATATACTTAGGCCTGTCCAAATGAGAGAAGTGGAGAGCTAGTCAATGAAAGTGCAGGCAGACATGGTAGCAACATGCATGAGAAACTGAGGTAAATAGTGATGAGAACAGATGAACATCTAGGCCTTATTGGGGGGGGGGGGACCCAAAGCCTTATACATGATTCAGCCAGATAGCATAGTTAGTGGTAAAGGATTATTAGAATCCTATTAAGGTTAAGAATAAAAAACATCAGAGCAGGAGGGGTGGGACTCAAGAAGAAAAATATAAGTGAATGATGTATGTGAAGCATATTTGTTAAAACCTTTGAAAAATCTAATAAAAATTAATCTTTATAAAAAGGATTGTTAAGATCCCAAAATCTGGAGGGTAATTCAGGCTGCAGTCCTGTAAACACTTTCCTGGGAGTAAATCCCACTGAGCACAAGGGTACATGTTTCTCCGTAATATTGAGTTGTAGCAAACTAAGTCCTATTCAGAATAGACCTGTTGAACTTAATGGGCCTAAGTTAGTCATGTCTAATTATTTCAACAGGTCTACTCTTCGTAGGACTAGCAGAGAGCTAGTGTAGTGGTCAGAGTGCAGGATGAATACCTGGGAGAGAAGGGTTCGAATCCTCACTCGGTCATGAAGTTTCCTGAATGACTTTGGGTCACTGCCTCTCAGCCTAACCTACCTTATAGGGTTGATATAAATGCAGCAAATGCATGAATAAACAGAAAACAACCCTCATGGCCAAAATTGTGCCACCATATAAGGGGAATGTCAAAAGCATCCTTCATGGTTAATCAGCACTTGTGTTGACACAAAGGTTTCAAATGGAGTCTTCCGTCATAGTTTTCTTTCCTAAAGGCCCAGAGAAGGCAATAATATGTTCCTGCAAAGATAGAAAAGCTGTGTGTGAAATTCTGATGACATAGAAATCTTTGGAGCTTAATTGATTTTCACCCTTCGTTAATTTTTTTTTTTAATGGCTCAGCTTTAGCACCTGAAACGCTGTTTGTAAAGTGGGAAAATAAAACCCACAAGTTTCTTATTCCTGCCGAGATGAAGCAAATTGTTGGTCCAGTTTATAGCGCTTTGCTCCAGATCAGGCATGGGGAACCTTTTTCAGCCCAAAGGCTGCATTTGCTTCTATACAGCCTCCAGGGGGAGAAAAGTAGGTGGAGCCACAAACATATATTTTACAGTGGTACCTCCAGTTACGAACTTAATTCGCTCCGGAGGTCTGTTCTTAACCCGAATCCATTCTTAACATGAGGCATGATTTTGCTAATGGGGCCTCCCACTGCCACTCCACTGCCGATGCCGCACAACCTCCGCTCACATCCTGGGGCAAAGTTCACAACCAGGAGCATCTACTTCCAGGTTAGCAGAGCTCATTACCCGAAGTGATCGTAAGGAGGACGGGACATAACACGAGGTTCCACTGTACTTCAGTACACTAGGCCAGGGATGTCCAACAGGTCAATTGTGATCTACTGGTAGATCCCCGTGAGGTTTTTGTAGATCATGGTCGATCTCTGGCTCCCTTGTCCTTAGCATCGCTAAAACTGATTACTTCCCCGCCCCCTCATCCTGCTCCCCATTGTTGTTTGATCTCTGGAAGGGAAGACAAACTTTCTCTGTGCTGCTGTTTTCATCCATAGCAATCTTTTTGTGAGCGACTTTACCCCTTTGCCCCTTGCCTTTAACCTCCCAAAAAAACAGAAGTCCCCCCAAAAAACCTTTCTTTAACCGGGGCTTTTTTCCTCCCTAATAAAAATTCAACAACTTTGAGCTGAACCCCCTCAAAACAGGGGTAGATCACTGCCAGTTTTTAATTCTGAAAGTAGATCACAGTCTCTTGAGAGTTGGCCACCCCAACTCTAGGCTAATTTCTATATCCAGGAAAGCAAGTTCAAGAAAATACTCAAGGAGGGTACAAAGCAGGGCTGGTGAGGGATGTGGCTGGTGAGGGAGGGTGTATGGCCTGGGGACAGTACAGAGGGCCAGGCAGAGACCCTTGGAGGGCCAAATTTAGCCCCTGATCCTAAGGTTCCCCACCTGCTGCTCAAGATCACCATGTTTCCCAAATTTCTGAAAGCTAAAGCATATTCCTCCTCTGAATTGAATTTGGAGGTATGCCACAAATCATTTTGTGAGAAAGAATTTACCAGCCTCAGAGCAGCCTTTCTGCTGTGCCTCTGTATGAGTCACTGTTCTGAGACTAACTGGAAGGACATGTGGTCAGTGCAGTAACTAATAGAATTGTATAGTTGGAAGTGAGGCCTTGGAGATCAGCTGATGCGGGATCTGCAAAATGGATGCAACTACAGTGTCCCTGACAGATGGTACCTGGACAGATAGTCACCCAGGTTCTGCTTCAGTGAAGAAGACCCCACACACCTCCAGAGGCATATCTGTTTCACTGTAAATCTGCTAAGGTTTAGCTAAAATCTGCTACCGGGAAATTCATCAGCATTTAGTGCAAATTTCTCTAAATTCAGCCATTTTTGGATGCAATTTTGCCTAATGTACACAATTTTGCAAAGCAATTCCACTTTCTATAATGCATTTTGCACGTTATTTTCACTAATATGTGCATTTACCCCTAGAATATGCATCTCTGCATACATTACTTGGCAGGAGATCGGCACTGCAAAATTCGGAAAAGTGAAAATTTCAAAAGACGACTGTGTTTTGGCTTGCATTGCAAAAACACAAATCTGGTAAATTTGCCTTCAAATGTAAACTGAATTAAATTTCTCCTGCATCTCTCCCTACACCCAACATCATATATGACATCAGGCATGAAGCCGGTACAGACACAGCTGAGACTGAAGGGGCTTCAGAAGTCCTGACAGTCAGCTGGTAGTTTGGGGAATACTGCTTTCAATTAACTTTCCCATAAGTCTCTCTGAAGACAGGAGTGCCTGGCGTGCTCTGGTCCATGGGGTCACGAAGATTTGGATACAACTAAACAAGAAATAATCCTCTCTTATTCCCAAGGCCACTTTTCCAGGCATGGCTGCCTATTTTATCCTGATTCCAAGCTAGACACATTCACACAAGAGCAGCTGCCTCTTAAGACAATATTTTATCTGAAAAGTATCATGGATCCCAGGGCAAAGGAGGGAGGGAAATAGAGGGAGGAGTTGTACTAGCTCTTTAAGTCCTCCTTGATCTTCTGTCTTTTAAAATGCATCTTCCGTCTGCCAGTAACCAAGGGCTTTAATATTGAAATGTTCATAAGCACCAGCTTTATTAAAATTAGGACTTGGGGAAATGGCTCGGAATAGGAGAATATTATCCAAGCATTTAAAAAAGATGCTAATTAATGAACTTCTAAAGCCCACAGAGGCCGTCTGACTGTGCAAGGATTTGACTACCAGACAGAAATTGTGGCTTATGGGGAAACAGGAGGTGGGAGGGTGCTTAGAATGAAATGCAAGCTTTTCTGCACAAACTGCGAGAGCCCCAGAGTTCAGCTTTCAGTTGTTTGCCTATAAGCTCTGTGCATTCAGATTTCTGAGCCCTGGAAGACAATAACCTCGGCAGCTCATTGAGGCTGCCAACACCTTTCCTTGCTGCTAAGAAACTGTTCAACACGCGTTATTTTGTCTTCAACCTCCAGATCCATTGTTAATGTCATGGTTGGTGGGAGTTTTAAAAAGGAATATGCAAATGCAAGAAGCATAGGAACAAAAGAAGCTGCCTTTTACCGAGTCAGAACGTGGGTCTGTCTAGCTCAGTGTTGTCTACACTGACTGGCAATGGCTCTCCAGGGTTGCAAGCAAGGAGTATTCCCAGCCCAACTTGGAGACGCCAGGGATTGAACCTGTGATACCTTCTGCATGCAGAGTTGTTGCTCTAACATTGAGCTATGGCTCCTGTACAGTGGTACCACAGGTTACATATGCTTCAGGTTACATACGCTTCAGGTTACAGACTCCACTAACCCAGAAATAGTGCTTCAGGTTAAGAACTTTGCTTCAGAATGAGAACAGAAATCGTGCTCCGGCGGCACGGCAGCAGCAGGAGGCCCCATTAGCTAAAGTGGTGCTTCAGGTTAAGAACAGTTTCAGGTTAAGTACGGACCTCCAGAACAAATTAAGTACTTAACCCGAGGTACCACTGTATAGCTAAGTGGAATGTTCATATCCACAGCATATTCTAGGTCAAAAGGAAAAACTCACTGTCATTACTCATTTAGTCCTCTAGGGAGCTCAAGGTAGTATGCAAAGGTCCTTTCTCCTATTTCTTATTCTCACATCAACCCTGCAAGGTAGGTTAGACAGAAAGTGTGTGTGTGTGTGTGTGTGTGTGTGTGTGAGAGAGAGAGAGAGAGAGAGAGAGAGAGAGAGAGATATTGGCTCAATGCCACCCAGTGAACTTCATGGCTGTGTTGAAAATTGAAGCTGTGCTTTGACTTTTCTGTACCACCTAGAAAACACAATGTAAGTCATACATTCAGTTAATCCATCTGTCTACACAATAACTAGCGTTGGGGACATGAACACACAGTGGGCGTCTTAGCTGAAGTCTGAACGTCCACAGTCAAAGTACAACACTCTAACCAGTATAACCACACTGCCTATTTCCAGTACCTGCCACGAAGCAGGGGGTAAATCATGTTGATAGTAAAACTAGCATTAATTGCTATTGTTACTTGTTCCACCCGTCAATTCTGGGTCTTTTCAGAAAATGGGCAAAGAGAGCAAGCATTCCGCAGGTGATATATATTGGGAAAGGTAGCACAGCTCATACAGATAGGCCATCATCATTATCACCACAGGGAAGGGCTGTAGCTCAAGCAGTTCTGCCTTGTATGCAGAAGAACCCAGGGTCAATCCTCAACATCTCTAGGTTGCGCTGGGAGAGACCTCTTCCTGAAACCCCTGAGAGGTGCTGCCAGTCAGAGGAGACAGAGCTGGAGTGACCTATGACCTGATGCAGTATAAAACAGCTTCCTGCGATCCCTAGTGGCTTGGATATTTGCAAATGTTCAAAGCATGCCAGCTTATTTCCAGCTTGGCTGGCCATTTTTCGCATGGCATGCTTTCATGTTGGAAATAGGTCTTCAAAGCAAGCAGTGGAATTTTCATTTTTTATAAGAAAGAAAGAAAGAAAGAAAGAAAGAAAGAAAGAAAGAAAGAAAGAAAGACACCTTCTCTTCCCTTCCCTTCCACCTGTATCATCATCTAGATTCCGGCAACAATGACCCCCCCCCCCTTCAATAAAAGAAAATAAAAATCAGCTATGCTGAAGTCTGAGCAGCATTTCTAAACATTGCGATGATGGGCTCCTGTATTAATCTCCCTCTCCCACTCTTCACTTTTGGCCCAAGGCAAGATCCGAGTGAAGTCCTCTGTGGAGTAACAGAATGGATTATTTATGTCTATGTACACAGATGCATGCATTACACAGAGAAAATGATTCCTGGCATCTGATAATGATATACTGAGATTTCCATCGTATGACCCATTTGTTGTTTAATGAAAAAGCCTGCCAGGGCTTGGCAATGTTCAGAAAACAAAACAAAGCAAAAAAAGGTAAGAAACGTAGAACAGTAATTTCAATATAGGAGGAAGGACATTCTAAACTTTAAAAGATAAAGCATGGAGGGAGGAATTGGAGAGGACAGGCCAGGAGTCAAATCTCCACAGGGAACTCTGGAAATTGGAAGGACTCTCCTGTACAGGTATATCCATAATTGCCATATTTAGTTCCACATTACAAGTGTCATTACTTCCCTGCCAATGATTTTAACTGTTTACAGTGGTCTTTCAAATAAATTAAGAATTTACTCCAATCTTTTTAAAATGCTTGATCTTCCTGGTTTCTGATCTTCCCCGTTGGTTTCGCCATCTCTGCATATTCCATCAGTTTTATCTGCCTGTCTTCTTTTGTTGGTATTTCTCCTTCCTTCTATCTCTGGGGTAGTAGGGTTCTTGCTGCCGTTGTTGCGTACATGAAAAGCCTTCTATCCTCTTTTGGTATCTCTTTGCCTATTATGCCTAACAGAAAAGCTTCTGGTTTTTTAACAAGTGTATTTTTAAACATTTTCTTTAATTCATTATATATCATTTCCCAGAATGCTTTTACCAGTAAACATATCCACCACATACAATAAAAAGGACCCTCCTTCCCTTTACATTTCCAACACAGATTTGAACTTGTTTTATAAATTTTCGCAATTTTACTTGGTGTTAGATACCAATGATACATCATTTTCATATGATTTTCTTTCAACAAACAGCATACAGTAAATTTTATTTCCTCTTTCCATAACGTTTCCCAAGATGAAAGTTGGCTATTATATCCAAGATCTCATAATGGTTCTTCCTGGACATACCAGTTGTGTGTGTGTTTTCAGAAAAAAACATGGAGTGAAGTATTACTTGTAATACATAAAGAAAAGAATTAAATTACAAAAGAAATAAGTGGGGTTTGGGGTTTTTTTGTTTTAGTGATTAAACCTCCTAATAAGCAGAGACCTGTGTGTTCAAAAATCCCACGGTATGGGAATGTTCCCACCCTCTCTAAATTAAGGTTACCAGACCTCCTTGTTTCCCGGGGACAGTCCCCGGATTAACAAATCAGTCCCCATACAAAGTCCATTGAAGTTGAAAAGTGTCCCCAGATTGAAAAAAATCTGGTAACCTTACTCTAAATGGTACCCCTGGATGGTCTCTTTAGAACACGTGGGGGGGGGGGGTTTACCAGCACCAAAGATTGCAGTTGCATTTTTAGATCTTATCTTTAAAACATCATAAATACAGATGTAAAGGTAAAGGTACCCCTGACCATTAGGTCCAGTCGCTGACGACTCTGGGGTTGCAATCTTATCTCGCCCTATAGGTCGAGGTAACCGGTGTTTGTCCGCAGACAGCTTCCGGGTCATGTGGCCAGCATGACTAAGCTGCTTCTGGCAACACATGGAAACGCCATTTACCTTCCTGCCAGAGCGATACCTATTTATCTACTTGTACTTGATGTGCTTTCGAACTGCTAGGTGGGCAGGAGCAGGGACCGAGCAATGGGAGCTCACTCCGTCGCAGGGATTCTACTGCCAACCTTCTGATCGGCAAGCCCAAGATGCTCTGTGGTTTAGACCACAGCGCCACCCGCGTCCCATAAATACAGATGTAAACTTTTAGAATTGGATGTAAAGAAAGAGGAAAGCAATTCTGAGAGATTGGTGGTGATGGGAGGGGAGAGACTCTTAATAAATACTGAGGGAGAAATAAAATAGGTAATGAACTTATTTGTTTCTTAAACATCTTTCCTTTGTTAGTATTAGCTAAGATTGGTTTGTTTAATTGGTCACAAATGAATCCCTAAAGCAAGACCTTAGCAAGATCCCTTGTGTCAAGTGTTGTTGTTAGATTAAGTGGTTCGTAAAAGTACTTGGGGTGTAGCTGGCTTCTCTTAATGAGGCCAGGTACAAACACCAGGGCTCAAAAGCACAAGGAAAATTCTCCATAGTGGGTTTCTCTTGTGAAACAACTGGTGAAGTGGAACATCCGTTTTGGACGATTTTGCAAAACTTCAGCTCCTATGGTTCTCAAGGAAGTTTGACCCAATGTTGTTTTGATTAGGATCTACATACAGTCAAGTGTATGGGACGTGGGTGGCTCTGTGGTCTAAACCACTGAGCTTCTTGGGCTTGCCAATCAGGAGGTTGGCGGTTCAAATCCCCACGATGGGGTGAGCTTAAAAGCACGTCAAAGTGCAAGTAGATAAATAGGTACCACTCCGGCGGGAAGGTAAATGGTGTTTCCACACACTGCTCTGGTTCGCCAGAAGCGGCTTAGTCATGCTGGCCCCATGAACCGGAAGCTGTCTGCGGACAAACGCTGGCGCCCTTGGCCAATAAAGTGAAATGAGCTCCGCAACCCCAGAGTCGCCCGTGACTGGACCTAACAGTCAGGGGTCCCTTTACCTTTACAGTCAAGTGTAATAACTATGAATCTTACCTTACATTTACGGCTCTGAAGATATGAAAGAGTGCATTTTAACTACATGGGGTGATGGGAGCCAATTGAAACCTGGAAGGTTTGGCCTTCCAAAAGAGATTTTTTTGCACTTATTGCAAGAAAGAGAAATTAAGACTCGGTTACATTCACTTTCCTCAACCCCTGTTTGACTTCGTGGACATGAATGGTGCTTCTCTGGAGTGACCAGGCCTAAACATGGTTCTCTGAGCAGCTGCCCCATTGGGTGGCCCAACAAAGCTGTGGGTCAAAGCATCTTCTCTGGGGCTCCATACCAGTGGTGAGAAGAGCTATTAATTTACAATTTACCTTTCAACAATAGGCTAGCTCCCAGAGTTCCATGGGAAGACAGATTGATTGTAAAACCACTCTGGGAATTGTTGCTTTGGGAGGAAAATAGGGGTCTTCAAGTCTCAGAATCCTTAACTGCATTTCCCATAATTCTTTGGGGGGTGCCTTAACTATGTAATGTAGCAGACCCTCCAAGTGTCCCTATTTTCCAGGGACAATCCCATATTTACAGAAGCCATCCCAGTTTCTGATTTGATCCTGGAATGTCCAACTTTCCCCTAGGACATCCCGATTTTCATCAGAGAAATGTTGGAGGGTATGGAGTTATGCAACCCCTGAGCAAAGGCGATATGTAACTGTACAGCCTTTAGTAGACATCTTAAGGCTGCCCTGTATAGGAAAGTTGGTTTTTTACTGTTTAATGTTTTATTATGTTTTTATACATGTTGGAAGTCTCCCAAAGTGGCAACCCAGTCAGAGGGGTATAAAATTATTATTATTATTATTATTATTATTATTGAATAGGATGTCCCTATTTTCATTGGAGAAATGTTGGAGAGTATGATGTAGTGTAATTCTGCTTTAAAGGTATAGTGTGAATGGGCCCCCTTTTTTAAGAAGGCAGAAAATGGACTGTATGCTCATGCTTATAGTTTGCAAGGGGAAAAGAAACATGCAATGTAAGTGTCTTGCATGATTTATGGCTCTGTATATTTTGGTGTTTAAGATTTCTCTTTTATGTCACTTCTAACAAGCTGCACTCCAAGAGCATACAGGGGATGGGGCCAGCAGTCGATCACAAAACCTCAGAGCGGCATCAGTACTTATGTCTGGCTCCTGCCTTGTCCAGCGTTGTCCTGGAGGTTTCCCACTCAGCCTGCTGTGAGCTCTCAAGAAGGTACAGCAAGCGATGCTGCTGGCAAAAGTCAATACAGTGGTACCTTGGTTTACAACCATAATCCGTTCCGGAGGTCCATTTGTAAACCAAAACAGGTTGTAACCCAAGGCGCACTTTCACCAATGGGGTCTCCCCCCAAAAATTGTTCATAATCCCAAAAAATAAAAAAAGGTTGTAATCCCAAAAAAGGTGGCAAACCAAGACACTCACTTCCGGGTTTGACGTGTTTGTAATCCAAAACATATGTAAACCAAGACGTATGCAAACCAAGGTACCACTGTACTGCTCTGTTGTTAGGAGAATTCATTCTTTTCCATCTCTGCATGGGATGCTGAGAGTCTATACAGACCATTTAATCTTCCTGTGAGATTCTCAGTCTTGCAGCTGAGGCCACATTCACACAACACATCTAAAGCACTATTTAAAGCCACTTTAAACAGTCACGGCTCCCCTCAGAGAATTTCAGGAAATGTAGTTTGTTAAGGGTGCTGAGAGTTGTTAGGAGACCCTTATTCCCCTCCCGGAGTTACAATTCTCAGAGTAGCTTAACACACAACCCAGGGAACTCTGGAAATTGTAAGGATGGGAGCAGTGCTGGATTTACGTATAAGCTAAACAAGCTATAGCTTAGGGCCCCACTCTCTTGGGGGCCCCCAAAAAAAATTAAAGGGAGAAAAACCCTGGATGTACATTTCCAGAATATAAGATAAAAAACAAATAAAATAAAACCTACACACAGCAACAGTGTTTTGTGTTGTGTATGGACCTATTAGGTCCATAAATTACCACATAGCATATATTCAACACAAAAAACAGTGACAATTTGTTGTTGACAAAGGACAGCTGGACATATAAAGGGCCCCATTACCTTCAGTAGCTTAGGGCCTCATCAAACTTAAATCTGGCCCTGGATGAGAGAGAACTCTGATGGAAATCCTGGAGCTGCCTGTCTGTGTAGACAGTCTTGAGCTAGATGATACAATGAGTCAGACTCAATATGAGATAGCTTTCTACATTTCATTAAACTTCAAGGAGGAAGAGGAGCAGAAGGAGCAGTAACCCCCTATGGTTTAGAGTCTTACCACACAAACTGTCCACAAATGCCAGGAGCTTTTAACAACCACAGCCCCTCCAAGTGTCCATGTTCTCCAGGGATAGTCCCAAATTTACAGAAGCTTTCCCAGTTTCTGATTTGAACATGAATGTCCTGCTTTTCATTAGTATGTCCCTACTATTTTCATTGGAGAAATGTTGGAGGGTTTGGAGTTATCCGACCCCCGAACCACCTGAAGGCAGCCCTATATATGGAAGATTTTTTATGTTTAATGTTTTGTTATGTTTTTTATATATGTTGGAAGCCGTTGATATAACTAGTCTGATGGGTAGAGTATAAATAGTATAATAATGATAGTGATAGTGATAACAGTTGAATAGGACTCCCTTATATTCATCAGATAAATGTTGGAGGGTATGTAACCAGAGAACCGAGTACAGTAATGCAGTTCTCATTCAGCAACCTATTTCAATTTAAGGGGGATAGGATTTCCTCTGTTGCATTATTTCACTGTGCTGAGAGTTTGAGCAGTGCCAATTCTAATTCTAGAATTGGAACATATGCAGTTGGCTTAGTCTTTCCAGCCTATTTTGATTAATATATTTTTCCTTTCTACAGTGTGTGTGTGTGTTTGGTTCTGGATATGATCAGTGTGATTGCATTGGCATTTTCGGTCGGTGAGCCCTGGCAAGCTTCCTCATGGAGGTGGGCAATAGAAGCATTGGTTGGCAGAGGTCCACCATTTTAATTTCTCATCATGCCCCAGAGCAAAGCTGTGTCAGGGACATTGCAAGAAATTAGAACAGCAGCTCAACTCAGCTGCTCAGAGCACCAGGGTGCAAAGGAATTAAAGTATGGGGAGGCTTAGGGCAGGCATCAGCGATGTGACATGCCATGGGGCCCTGGCGGATGCCCAAATATGCCAGGTGTTAATGCCAGCTCCGATACGATCTATGGAGTTTTTCATATGGCAGTTTTAGCCAAGCTTGGCAGCTTAAATGGATGGCAATAAAATCATTGCTTTTTAAAAAAATACAAAACTACTTCTTCTTCTTCTTCTTCTTCTTCTTCTTCTTCTTCTTCTTCTTCTTCTTCTTCTTCTTCCTCCTCCTCCTCTGGAGATTTCAATCCAGACACAGTTGGGAGAGTTCTGCAAAGCAGACATAGCTTTAATTTCTATGCTGGGTCTTACTGCCATCACTATGGACAATACATTGGCAGATAGGATCCAGTAGCCTGCTTAGAGTACAATTTGTAGCTTATGTGATCATTTTGTGTGTACAAACATTCTCTACACGCCCCAGGTCTATCACCTGCGAAATGAGCAGGAAATGAAGCAAAGTTAATTACTGCCGTAATACATGTTGAACAGACACCCGGAGTTCTGTGGGGTTTGGCTTCCGTTGTGACAAAACCCACAAATAGTGCAGCAGTAATGCTTCTGAATGCCAGTTGCTGGAAACCACAGAAGGGAAGTGTGCACCTGTGCTTGGGTCCTTCTTGAGGGATTCCTAATGGCATCTGGTTGACCACTGTGAGAACAGGATGCTGGACTAGATGGACCATTGGCCTGATCCAGAACGCTCTTCTTAGGTTCTTAGCTGAGCCTCTTGTTAACCACAGCTTATTTTACCTGGACATGTCGTTCCCTCTGCTCCTATAGACTTGGGGGTCATCTTGGAGGGTCTAGAGCTTTGTTTGTGTGGTGAGACTAGGTGCTAGGACTAGTGGCAAGGTCCTCCTCTTCCTCTGAGATCTCATTCAATACTCAGATGGTCCTGAGAGGAAGCTTGTGGAGCATTGCAGATGTCCAGGTGGGTCTGACACATGGTATCAAGGTGGGTCTAACACATGGTATTAAGTTCATAGCAGGGCATCCATGTTCTGGTGCCTAAAGATGGCATGATTTCTTATTGCAAGGAATCCAGACTTCATTCAGCATTTAGATTATTTATTTGAGATTTCTACCCCCACCCCTTGCAGTTGACTTTTTTGAGTGTGGCAATGGCCAGTCCGTTACTTAATCAGAATTTAACATGAAGGTCTTATCATTTTGGAAGAAAACAAAGCCAACTTTGGGACAGAGCGGTCACCAGGTTGCATTTATGAATATCATGCTGTTGCCATGTTGATATTTTGCCTCTTGGTCATTTGCCTTTGCAAAATTCAGAGAAGTATGAAGACTGGTCCATATTACATTTTGCTTCATGAGTTGGAAAGTGCAAATTAAGTAGGTTTGTGAACTGAATGCGAACCCAGCCAGAGCCCCATCTGACTCCTGGGGTGGACTTTCAGTTCACGGAGGGAGTGATCCATACAGGAGGTCCTTATTCTCAAAACACTGCTACCAGCATGGTGAGCACCCTTTGAATTGTACCAGCATGGATGGCTTCCTCATCTGCCTGGAAGGTCAAGCCTGCCCAAGGCAAAGCAAAGACACCCTGAGGGTCTCTCTTGAACAGATACCTGAGCATTATTTTAATTAAAAGCTGTTGAGAAGAATGCACTGCCTGCAAAATTCAAGGAGTGGATAAATCAAGGATCTACAGCTCCCCGGAACTGTGACAATTCTCCCTGAAGACTTTCCTCAGCAAATGAAGGATGTCTTAAGAGACTATTCTGCCCACTTCTGTATTATAATCAATCAGCACCCTATTAACACTATGCATACAAAGTCATAGATCTTCTGAGGATTCACTTTCAAATCTGCCCTCCTTCAGTTCCCTTTTTCCTCTTCTTTTTCTAAAGCTTCTTAGGCAGGATATATGAATACACATTCCATTCCAGGCACCTTCGCTAGACTTCTTTTGGGCACCTGCTTAAAAGAAAACATTCTTTGTAGGAAAGCCCACGCAGTTGTGTATGTTTGGCATGTATTATTATTATTATTTTGATGATGAATATTTTCAAACGGCTGGTTTTATTTATATTTTGTCCAATCTGAAGTTTAATTAACTTGAAGGGCTTGAAGGGGGTTATAGAAATTCAGGGAGGAGAAGGCTACTCACCACTGTGGATGTTCAGTGGCATAGTCTGGGAAGGGGGTGCCAGGGTGTCAGGGGCTGGACTGAGGAGACCGCCCTCCCTTCCCACACCTTCCCGAGAAGAGGAGGACAATATAGATTTAGAACAGTGGTTTGCAGAAGGTCATAGTTCAGAGGCTGCAGAGGGGAGAAGCTGAGAAATTTTGGGAGAGTAACAGGGAGAAGTAGCACCAGGGGATAGACAGCAGACAGACTCAGTGTCTCTTGAAAGCATTCCTGAACCCCCCTCTCCCAAAACCAGGCATGCCTTGAGAGTAGTAGAACAGAAAGCTCAGAAGCAGAAAGCACAGGTCAGCCAGCACAGGGGTGCTGTAAAATAGGAGGGACTGAGGGGGTGAGACTTTACTTGGAGCAACGCCATTATCTAAGAGAGACCCATTCCAGACATAGGCAAACTCGGCCCTCCATATGTTTCGGGACCACAGTTCCTATCATCCCTGACCCCTGGTCCTGTTAGCTAGGGATGATGGGAGTTGTAGTCCCAAAACATCTGGAGGGCTGAGTTTGCCTATGCCTGCCACATTCCTTTGTCTCTCTCTCTGTGAATATTGAATAAACTACTTGGTAAGAACTCCGCCTCCCCTACTTCTTGGCATCCCACCATGGGAGGGATAGGATTCCCTGAGGCCTTTATGCCAGGGGCCCATTGCCCTGGGCACACAATCTGGGGAGGCACGAACCAGGCGCCCCCCAAGAGAGCCCCATCACATGCCCTCCGTGTCCCACCCAGCGGCTGAGCACAAACCTGGTGGCAGTGGGGGCTGAAGAACAGGGGTGAAGATCACCCTCCACACCCCATCCCCCATGTGCATGAGTGGCCGCCCGTCAGTGAGGGCTGGGGAGCCCAGAGGGTGAAGAACACCTTCCATGTCCCACCACCACCCGGTGTGGTGCACCCCCCCCCCCGGGTGCTGGTGAACAGTGCTATGCCATTGGCTGCATTTTCCTTACACTGTCAGAAGCCATGTGCTCCTGATTCCCAGTTGCTTAGGACTTCAAGTGGGCAGAGGACTGTTATGTTCAGGCCTTGCATGAGGGTTTCCCTCAGGCATCTGATTGGCCGATGTGAGGATGGGACACTGGCCTGATCCAGCAGAGCTCCTCTCCTGTTCATCATCTGGCCTAGTAAAAGGCAGCTAGCCTCCCACGTCCTTAAAACCGTCCCATCTCATATGCTTGCAGGTATAGATCCAGTTTTAGAATAATTTCAATTCTACAAGATGGGTGTGTGGGAAGGGAAAGAAGATAAAAGCTTTTTAATAAACTACTTTGGGGGGGGGGGAATGCATGCCCTCTCCCTGGGCAATAATAAAGTGGAAATGTGTGTCAGAACACACCACTAAGCTTTCAGGCGGAGTAAAGCTAAGAACCAAGGGAGTAAAGCTATAGAACCAGCTCTTTTGCCCAGTGCTACAGAAGACATTGCTTCCTCACAAAGACCCCTATCTGAATGCAAATTTATTAGTTGCATGTGACCCAATTTATGCAAATTATCTCATTCAGTTGGGCTCCCTAATCCTCCCTGGAGTCACACCAAGCATTGAAATGAAAGACATTCCCCTTACAAAATATACATAATCCACATTAATTGCTTTTGATGGAGGCAAGAAGGATGGACAGTTAGGACAACGGTTAATTCTTTAATCGTGCCACCTCAGCAGCAAATCGGCCTCAGAATAGCTCCAGCATAGACAGACATTGCACGACAAAAAGGAAACATGTTGGAAGCACTATTTGCCACACTGGTCTGTGCCCATTTCAGAAAATTAGGCACACAGGAAGCTGCCCTATTTCAAGTCAGAAAATAGGTCCCTCTCATACATTATTGTCTATACCGAATGGCAGCTACTTCTCAGGGTTTTAGGAAGGAGTCCCTCCCAGCCCTACCTAGAGTTGTCGAGGATTGAATTTGGCACCTTCTGCATGGAAAACAGATGCTGTGTCATTTAGCTATGGCTATGGCCCAAAGGCCCACTGACCCACTTCTAAGTAAACATACACAGGACAGGGCTGTTAAACACAACAAACAGCAAATGAGGAAATTGAGCACAATGACTAGTTCACAGCAACAGTATTTTTCTCTCTCCAAAAAAGTATGTCTGATTAGTCTACTCTGAAATGATCGAAATGCAATGTGGAGCCCAAAGCTTTTTCACAAATTTTTTATTCAGTATTATTGTTTATTCGTATGCAGTTAATGAATCGTTACTGCTCTGGTGATTTTATTAAATAAAAAATGAACAAATTCCTGTTGCATCAGGATAATTCATAATGCATTAGGTGAAGACGTAGGAAACTGCCTTCTGTTGAGTCAAACCATTTGCCCATCTAGCTTAGTACTGTCCACACTGACTGGCAGCAGCTTTCCAGGGTTTCAGACACAGGACATTCCCAGCTGTACCTAGCAATGCTGGGGATTGACCCTGGGACATTCTGCAGGAGCTATAACCCTTTCCCAATGTCTCTTTCTATACTGCACAACTGTCCAGTTTTAAGTGGGACATCCCAGATAGACAGAAGCTGCCCTGGCTTCTGGTCCCAATCCCAGATATCCTGTTTTGGCCGTGCCAGAATGTGGGACCAAAAGATGGGTGTTTTTTCATTCCGCCCTGTGGCACAAGTCAGTTGGCTCACACCAGAGCATAGGAACAAAAAAAAGGAAGGGAAACTTAATCTTCTTCCTCCTTCTCTTGAGGCACTTCCAGAAGGTGGTTTCCAGAGGTATTAGGAGAAATTCACACTGAAACGCTTACAATTTTTCAAGAGGATTCTTTTTCCAAAAAAAATGCAAAATACTGTAGAAATGTGGAGACTTGGATTTAAGATGGGGGGGGGGTGAGAAACAGAGAGAACCAAAATTGACAGATCTATCCATACCATTGCAGAGGTTCTCTCAAAGGAGACTCTGCAAGCCCAGTTGATTCGGTTTCAGTTGCAAGCATCAGCAGCTGATCCAGCTGAATCTAGTTTCCCATGTCTGAATTGAGATGGGCAGGATTTTCCCACGTCTCCATGCTGGGGAGTTACTAGAACAGGGGTCAGCAAACTTTTTCAGCAGGGGGCCGGTCCACTGTCCCTCAGATCTTGTGGGGAGCCGGACTATTTTTTGGGAAAAATAATAATAAAAAAGAACGAATTCCTATGCCCCACAAATAACCCAGAGATGCGTTTTAAATAAAAGCACACATTCTACTCACGTAAAAACACCAGGCAGGCCCCACAAATAACCCAGAGATGCATCTTAAATAAAAGGACACATTCTACTCATGTAAAAACACGCTGATTCCTGCACCGTCCTCAGGCTGGATTTAGAAGACGATTGGCCTGGATCTGGCCCCCAGGCCTTAGTTTGCCTACCCATGTGCTAGACAGTGGCGTAGTGTGGGGGGTGCAGGGGGGGCTGGCCACACCAGCCGCAACATCTGGGGGTTAGGGGGCGCAAATCCACGGGTTAGGGGGCACAAATCCACAGGTTAGGGGGTGCAAATTACTTGCCTTGCCCCGGGTGCTGACAACCCACACTACGCCACTGGTGCTAGACTTAAGATGCTGCTGCAAGCAGATCCTTATGGCCTCTCAATGGACTCCTATTGATTTCGAATGAGTGGAATTGATTTTGATCACCTGGGGACTTTTCCAGGATATCTGATTTTCAAGCAAACATGATGTTGTTGCCTATTTGGAAGACGCCTTTTGAGGAAAGAGTTGGGTATCTTTGACAAGAATCAAAGAGACAGCACCAGAAGCAAGAAGGAAGGTGGGGGTCCCGAAAAAGAAAGAAAAGGCACAAACCAAAGATGAATAGTGGCATGCCATTTATTTGACTTGGAGCACGTTGGAAAAGACAATAATTGTTTTAAATAGAAAGCTGTTGAATTATAATTGGGAGTAATTGAAACTCGCCACAATATTGAATAAAACATTAGATATTTTAAACGGTGTTATCTTTACAATTATCTTTGGGGATAATTGGAGTGAAGCCTATGAACTGTTGTGCGTGTGAGAGTCACACAGGGCCCATTGTCTTTCGGAGTTGTTACTGTCGAGCGTTTAATGGGGATACTATTTATAAGCAAGTGCTGGGGCTGATTCATTTGTCTTTGATGCAGGAGTTCGTCAGTGAATGCCAGTCCTGCTGAGTGCAAGGGATGAGAGGCAAAGGGGCTTATTTCATTTTCAAAGCATCTGCTTTGTAAATTAGGCAGAAGAATGTACCTTGCCAACAACCATCCAAAGGCATCCCACTTAGAAAACCATATTTCCACGGTTATGGCTGGCTTCCTCTTGCCCCCCTATGGCTGTGTCATTGCCAGCTCTAATGAAAAATAAACTAGGGGTGTGCTGAATCACCCTAAGACACCGCTAATGAAAACATTTCTTTTATTTCTAATTACATTATTATCAGCACACACGGTTCTGCCACTTCCCTTTTAGTCACATAACAGCCCTGAGAGGCAGAAGAAGAAGAAGAGTTTGGATTTGATATCCCGCTTTATCACTACCCGAAAGAGTCTCAAAGCAGCTAATATTCTCCTTTCCCTTCCTCCTCCACAACAATCACTCTGTGAGGTGAGTGGGGCTGAGAGACTTCTGAGAAGTGTGACTAGCCCAAGGTCACCCAGCAGCTGCATGTGGAGGAGCGGAGACGCGAACCCGGTTCACCAGATAATGAGTCCACCGCTCTTAACCACTATACCACACTGGCTCTGGATAAGCAGGGAAAGAGATTGGCCCAAGATCACAGGAATATATACAAAATCATAGGAGGCTATATTATAATGAATCAGGGTCATTGGTCTATCTAGCTCAGTACGGTCTACACTGACCAGTAGTGTCTCTCCAGGATTTTAGACAAGGGTTCTACCTAGAGAGGCTGGGGATTGAACTTGGGGTCTTGTGCATGCAAAGCAGATTTTCTACCACTGAGCTACAGCCCTTCCACAAAGGAAGGAGAAGCAGAATTGTTGAAGAATTTCAATCCACCCAAGGAGAATATTCAGTGAAATGGCCTTCACTGCTGTTTTGCAATCTGTGAATTTTGGGAAGCAGCTGTCAGGGAGCTGCCATCGGCTCAGGGGTGAGAGGGGAAAGGCCGGGTGGATTACAGAGAGCCCCCAAAGTTCGTGGGAAGCAGCACTTCCTCATCGGAGGAAGGTAGCCACGCCTCTAGTGGAGAGGAGAGGCAGGGGGCGGAGGAGGCAAGGCGGTACCAGGACACCTTGCCGGAGCAAAGCGGGAAGGAGGGAGGTCCCCCGTTACCCAAACCTTCCTTGCGCAGAAAACTTCCGCGCAGAGAGGAGAGGCGCAGACTGGGTGTCAAGAAACTACTTTGCTGGGGAAGGTTTAAGGACCGCCCACTCTCAGATTCTGCCAGTGAATGAGCAAGAATACAGGTGCTCTGCATTCTAAAGGTTTTATCACTAATAAGAAAGCCTTAGAAAACACTTTGGAGGCATATTGCCTGATTGCTCTCTAGCAACCAACAAACCAATAACTCTAACAGCAGCTGTCAATCTTGTCTTACTGTGGTTTGATCTTATTTTAAGATGGTGGCGGGGGGGACGGGGGACACAATGGGATTGCCCCCGCCTTCCTCTCCTTCTCTCTTAGCCCATAGATTCATCGATATGAACATCAGGATTTCATTCAATGTTATGTGATTTGAAATTTCTCATATTTTTTTCCAGATTTTCAAAAATCAGGGAGAAATTGGAAAATATACAGTGAAATATACAGTGGCAGGAAGTGAAATGTCCCCTCCCCCCAAAAACCTCTGCCCCCCCCCCCCCGCAATAGCATGGAGAATTTTAGGATTCAATTTTCACACAGACCCACTATTTTTAGACGGCTTGCTGCTATAATCTGTGTTCTCTCTTCAGACATTATTGGTCTTGCAATTGTTCTGTTGTTTTTTACTTTCAAAAGCTGCCTTCAACATCTGGATGGAAAGATGAGGTTTAGATGAGTTAAATGAACGATGAATCAATGTCTCTAGGTTTGATTTTTGTACACTTAGGCTGGAATCCATCCCCACTCAATGGACTCAAAAGGATTTACTTCTGAGCAGAGATGCATAGAATTGCAGCTGTTAATGACTGGCTTTGAATGTGTGAAGTGATTCCTCTTGACAAAAGATTCCGTTGAAGTAATGTTGTGGCAACATGAACATTTTTCCTCTAGTGTTATTATCTACAATGGCTCTTTCACACAGGTGGTAGAGCACAAAAGAAGGTCTTTGCACACAGAAGAACCCAGATCCTTCTCCAGGATCTAGGTAAGCCTGGAAAAGACTAATGCCTGAACCCCTGGAAAGCCACTGCCAGTCAGTGAAGACAATATGGAGCTAGGTGGCCCAGTGATCTGACTTGGGCCACATTCACACCATATATTTAAGGAACTGTGATGCCACTTTAAACAGTAATGGTTTTCCCCAAAAGGAATTCTGAGAGCTGTAGTTTGGCAAGGATGCTGAGAGTTGCTAGGAGACTCCTACTCCACACCTAGAACTACAGTTCCCAGAGTTCCCTGGGAAGACAGATTTATTGCTAAGCCACTCTAGTGCTGGGAGGGATGGAGGGGTCTCCTAATAACTCTCAGCACCTTAAGCAAACTACAGCTCCCAGAATTCTTTGAGTGAATCTGTGACTGCTTAAAGTGTTATACTGGTGCTTTAAATAATGTGGCCCTAACATAAGGCAGCTTCCTATCTATTGACTTCCTTCCCTTTTATTTACATTGAACTCGACAAATGTAAATCCACACATCACATCAATGTGTTTTTTCTAACATGCCACATTGCTTGTAAGTCCTTTGTAGGTGACAACGAGGTTGCGAGATGAACATATTTAAAATATTTTGGGGAAACCCAAAACAATAATAATAATGTCAAGATACTGTAAAAGAGCAGTTTAAGGAAAGCTTCCCGTATCCGTGTCAGGAAATGCAAACAGACGTAGGCTGAGAGCTAACAGGTTGTGCTTGGTTCTCGCCACTTCATCAGGGCTAATTAAAGTGTTCTCTCCCTTAAGTCCTTAAAGAGATCAGCTATGACAGCAAACAACTACAAATGAGATGCTGAGGGTCTGCACTGGGAAAGGGGAAACACAAAAATAGCATCATGCATCACTGCCTCGATGCCTGATAGGTCCCATGGAGAATATCTAAAGCAGCCAAATTAAAGGTCAGGAGAGAAAAGAAAGGACACTGTCAAGTTGATTACCGTCCCTCTCCCTCTCTCCCTGTTTTGTTATTAGGGGCAGGAATTTGTTTTGTTGGTCTTCAGAACAACATCAACCAAAGGGGTAGGAAACATAGCCATACAATGCAATGTCGAGAGCTAGGAATTTTTGATGTTTCAGCACTAGGTGAACACTGGAAGCCTGCAGCCTGAGGTCTGGCTAGTGATTTCAAATCAAGATGCAATTCCTCACCTCTGCAGCCCACCGGCTGTGTGTGCCTCTCTGTTTTCTCTGTTCTGCTTTCAAGTTTCCCTCTCTGGCACCCCCGCTTGCTTCCTCTTCTTCCCCGCATCCCTGTGGACCAGTGGAACATGTCTGAACATTACAAATCTTTCACATGCTCCAATTGTCTCTACTGAGGCAGTCCCTAGTTTCTGATCTCTCTCTGCGGTATATATCACTGTCCCTGTTTTATCTCTGTCAGTGTGATGGGCTTGTCTCTTTCATTTCTAAGGGTTTGGTGACCTCTCCAGGGTTTGTGGGAATCAGATATCCAAGTAGGCCATGGGAAGGCAGCCTAGCTATTATTGAGGCTGGAACAACCCCTACCCAAATTGCTGTTTGGCCAAAATGGCAACAGGTTTTGTTTAGAGTGGGCAAATCTTCAGTTTCTCATTTTTCCAATCTTAAATCCAGTCTCCCATATTTTGACACAAGCAGACCCTCATTAAAATTCACCAGGATTTCGTTAGTTTGTTCTTTCCAAAGGTGCCCAAAAAACTTGGTGCAAATTTCTCCTAATAAACACATTTTTGTATGCCATGTTGACTAAGGCCCCATCTGCACCATATATTTAAAGCACTGTAATGCCACTTCAAACATTCATGGTCCCCCCCCCCCCAAAAAAAAAGAATCCTGGGAACTGTAGTTTCGTAAAGGTGCTGAGAGTTGTTAGGAGGTTCCTATTCCCCTCATAGAGCTACAATTTTCAGAATTGCTTGAGAAGAGGGATTGACTGTTAAAACAATCAGAGAAACAACCAAACTGCTCTCAGCATCCTTAACCTTAACTTGGGGAGAATCACGACTCTTCACAATGATGTGATACTGCTTTCCCTGCATAGTGCAGATGGAGCCCAATAAACACATTTTGCAAGGCAATATGGGGAACACTGGTTGGCCTAAATACAGATCTATGTGGACTAATAGTCTGCCTTGGTCCTTTGTGGGATAAAAGTTATTTTGAAGCGATGCCTGATCTATTTTTGTGTGTGACAGTGGATCACGTATTCCTCCCCCCAGTCCAGAAACCCAGTGGATAATTCTATTAAATGTGCAAGAACTTGTCTTTAAATCTAAGATAGCTTGATATTTAATAGATATTTCAGTCCGTCAGAAAAGGGGAGGGAGAAAAAGGACTTCAGTCCTACAAAAGTGATAAATCAATTATGAAACCGAAACCTCGATTACAGCGCTGTCTGCTTAATTATTTGACAAGTTAATTAATCTCTTAAGCAATTGCTCTTGCGCTGCCGTTGCCTTGGTAAAAAACATTGGAATATAGTGGTGCCAATTCCTGGAGATCTTGGCAATGCAGAATTTAATAAGACACCTGGAAAACACTAGATAATAGGCACTAAGTGAGGTCATTCTACCTTTGCAGGAATAACAGGAGCAGTTCCTACTTCTTGCCTGGAGGTGCTTCTGTCGCTAATTATTTTCTGACAACTAATTACTGCCTGTGCTCATTGGCACTGGTCTCTCCCCCCCAACAACACACACACACACTTTTCAAGAAAGGTTCCCCCCTTCCATGGAACTATCAAACTGTGCCACACCAAGGGATAGTGCCTCTTGACTCATTAGGACAATGGCTGTGTCATTCTTTCCCCTCTTAGGAGACAACACAATTACAGCTGACACTGTAAATGATGCTGATGGTTTTAGTGAGAGAGATGGACACACATTATTAGCCCATCAATCTTGTTCAGCATGAGATCCTGTCTCTGGGTTTTCTTTTTCTTTGGAAGGCTGCAAATTGACTCCAAGCGATCAGAGGGGGCTCCGGTGGAGTTCCGGTGTGTGGCCTGCGGACAGAGAGACAGGATCTGACAAAGGGAAAGATGCACAGGGACGAGCCAGAAAATATAATTAAAAAGGACCCGCTCAGTGCGGGTTTCATGGGAAGATCGATACTTTTTCTATTTTGGCACACAGACTTTGCTCGCTGCCATTGTCTCGGCTGAATGAGATGTGAACGAGAAAGACCCTTGCTGGGAGTTCGGGAGGAAATTTCAGTTTGCTGGGGGGGGGGGGAGGTGCAGTTCAAAGAGGGAAAGTTGACAGACAGGGGTTCCTGAAACCAGGTGTGGGGAAACTCAGGCCCACGGGCTAAATGTACCCCCCAGGCCTCTTTGCCTGACCCTCAGAGCAATTCACAGGCCACCCCCTCACCCTCAATGGTCTCAATTTAAGTGGGACTTCCCATTTTGGGGGCCTGTTCTGTCACATGAGTCACGTGGTTCTTGGAAGATTGTAGCCCCAAAAGGTGTGCATTTTTTGGTGGGGCGTGCTCTCTTGTGTGTGACGTGATTTGCACAGGAGCTCAGCCCCAAAAGACGCCCATCTTGGTTTTTCTTTGGGGCATGCTGGAGGGTATGCCAACCCACTGTGCAAAGATACATTATGCATTTATTGCTTCACTTGCTTTGGTCCCACCCAGCTCTGGTATCTGGCCCTGAAAATGTTGCCCAGAAGAGAATGTGGCCCTCAGTCTGAAGGAGGTCCCACTGTCAGACCCACAAGCCCGCCTTGCTCCCTTGTGAAGGATAATATGCTTTCACCTTCATTCCATATACCCAAGGTGACAAGACCAGAAGATGACCTTCATTTCAAGAGTTTCCAAGGAAGAAGTATTGATTGTTCAGCCCCTATTTCCTTCAGAGAACTACAATTCCCAGAGTTCCTTGGGAAGAGGGACTGTTTGTTAAACCACTCTGGGAACTGTAGCTCTTGGAAGGAAACAGGGGTCTCCTAACAACTCTCAGCACCTTCAACAAATGATACTTCCCAGGATTTTGAGGGGAAAGCCATTTCTGTTTACAGTGGTATGGTGCTGGTTTGAATGTATCATTGCAGATGGAGCCTTAGAGATATAATGCTTCGAAATCTGGAGGTTCCATTGAACTCTCATGCATAGTAGACAAAGGCAGGCCTTTCCTATGTGAACAAATAGAATCATAGAATCACAGAACTGTAGAGGTGGAAGCGACTCCAAAGGTCATCTAGTCCAAATCTCTGCAATGCAGGAATATCAACTAAAGCATCCATGACAGATGGCCATCCAGCCTCTGCTTAAAAGCATCCAAAGAAAGAGAGTCCACAACCTCCTGAGGGAGTCTGTTACATTGTTGAACAGCTCTTACTGTCAGAATTTCTTTCCTGACGTTTAATCAGAATCTCCTTTCTTGTAACGTGAAACCATTGGTTTGAGTCCTACCCTCCAGAGCAGGAGAAAACAAGCTTGCTCCATGTTCTTCCCTGAGACAGCCCTTGAGATATTTGAAGATGGCTACCATATTTCCTCTCATTCTCCTCTTTTCCAAGCTAAACATTCCTGGGGGGGGGGGACACAAAGTTTTTAAGCTATTTTAAAGGAAACTCACCAAAATTTAGACCAGGCACGTATGGCACAAGTACCTCTGCACAAGTTCCAGCTTGTCAACATCGTCCTTAAATTGGAGTGCCCAGAATTGGACAGAGTATTCCAGATGTGGTCTGACCAAGGCAGAATAGAGTGGTACTATTACGTCCCTTGATCTGGACACTATACTTCTGTTGATGCAGCCTAGGTACATCAGAATTGTCTTCTCTTCTACCAAGCTTTCGCACAGTGCTCATTTCACCTGGGCTTACACCTCTTGTGGGAGTCTGTTCCACTGCCAAACAGCTCTTACTGTCAGAATTTTTTTTCTGACGTTTAGTCAGAATCCCCTTTCTTGTAACTTGAAGCCATTGACTAGAGTCCTACCTTCCAGAGCAGGAGAGAACAAGCTTGTTCCCTCTTCCATGTGACAGCCCTTGAGATACTTGAAGATGGCTATCATATTTCCTCTGAGTCTCCTCTTTTCTGGGCTACATATACCCAGCTCCTTCAACCGCTCCTCATAAGGCTTGGCTTCCAGACCCTTGATCATCTTGGTTGCCTTCCTCTGCTCACGTTCCAGGTTGCCAACATCCTTTTTAAATTGTGATGCTCAGAACTGGACACAGTATTCCAGGTGTGGTCTCACCAAGGCAGAATAGAGTGGGAATATTGCTTCCCTTGATCTGGACACTATATTTCTGTTGATGCAGCCTAGGTACATCAGAATTATCTTCTCTTCTACGAAGCTTTCATACAGTGCTCACTGTATGTGGGCTTACACAGGAGAAGCTACCAGAGGATCAGGCCCATTCTTGTTTAAAAGCATCTAACCCTGTTGAGGTGCCAGTGTCTGGTATATCAGTACAGTCCTGGTCCTGTGAAGTTCAAATAGGTAAGGCTCTGGTGGATGAAAGCAGAATGTCCTGGGTTCAATTCTCGGCATCTCCATGCAGAATGCAGGAAAAGCTACCAGCGTATCAGACCAGCCTTGCACACGCACGCATGCACACACACACACACACCACAAAATCTAACGCTGCTAAAATACCAGAGTCTGGCATATCAGTACAATTCAGGTAATGAATAAATCCAAAAAGACATTATTGTGGGTGCAGCTACCGTGCTGCACGGTGAATAAAGTTCATTCGATGGAAAATTGTATTCCAGGGGAACGTTATGTGACAGTACAAATGTATTACTTGGGAATTAATATGTATTTAATTCACAGCCAAATGCCCAAATGGAGTCGGAGTTTTGGAGGTTTTTTTTTGTTTTTTTCCTTTGCAAAGATTTGAATGGCAGGCGGTGGAAAGGAAGTGTTTGGGCTGGGTTAAATGGAGTGCGAAAGTAGCAGGGTGCCCTCCCAGAATGAAGAGGTAAGCCACGGAAATTGGTGATGGGAAAAGCTCCCATCTGATGAAAACCTGATGAAAATGTCCTACGTGCTGACTGGCTTAATTGGAAGAAGTGACACTCCCCCCCCCACCACTCCAGTTTCCTAAAAGCTGTTCTTTTAAAAAAATGTGCTTGAATGTTTTATTGATCTCTCTCTATATTTGTATATATATATTTATATACATACATATATATATACACACACACACACTATTCATAGTTATTTAACAGGAAGCATCTCATTAGCCTTGATGCCTCTGGGATGCAGAAATGCAGAAACGTTTCGTCTGCCATGCTGCAGATGTGCTTACCCGAGTTTAAAATGCTAACACAATCGGCTCATTAATAGAATGGTGATTCAGTCCCCTGTAAGATGCTCCGCTCATGCAAATTGCAGTCTTGAGGGATGAGCCTTTCTGCTCCTGTCCTTAAGGCAGTGGCTCCATCACTGTGGGATTTATTACTTAACAAAAAAAAAAAATCTAGTGGACACAGGGTGGGGGAGGAGTTGAATATTGCCACGTCTTCCCTCTGCAGCACATGTAGAAGACCAGTAGAAAAAGGAGTCAAATAATTGGGCTTGCTTTAATAGCCAGAGATGTCATTCTTCACCAGATGCTAAGACAAGGTGGGGTCAAACATGATAATGGCACCAGTAATAAATATTCTCCAATTTAGCTGATAGAGGGAGTGGGGAAGTTGAGGAGAGCAGGTTGAAAGTAGGGGTTTTAGTGGGGCCAAGCAAATGTTCTTCCCCCCTCCCAATCCTGTTTGGCCCCATTTCCTGGGCTCTTGTTCTTAGGAATAATGGAAAGCAGGTCATTGGTCTATCTAGTTCAATATTGTCAACACGGACTGGCAGCAGCTCTCCAGGGCTTCATACTAGGGATTGAACCTGGGACCTTCTGCTTCCAAGGCATGCAAAGCTGACATTGAGCAACACAAACCCGGCCATTGTCTCTCCTCCCACATTTAAGTCACATGGGTAATTGAAGCAAAAGTTCTATAACAAACTGTGTAGTGTAGATCATCAACAAAGCAATAACTCACCCAAGGCCAGTGAAGTTAACTACTTAGTCAAGAAAACTACCACAGCTCAGTGGTCTCAGCAACCCTTTCTAGGAGAGCTTCCCCAAGGAAGCAGTTGCGAGGACTGAAAGTCCCCGCTTTCCCAGTGCCCTAGGACTCCTCCTCCCCACACAGTCTGAGGCTATGTCTGCACACAACCATCCTCTTTTTGCCTGTTTCGTTTCTCTGTGAGTTTTAGGGGACCAGGGGGAGGGGAGCTGGTTGCAGCAGGAGGGGGAGAATCCCTGGATTCTTCAGCATCCTGTCTCCACTCTGCTCTTGGCCACCCTCCCCTCCAGCCTCTGCTTCAGCCTCCGAGTCTGAACTGCTCTCTGCCACAGCCTCTTCCTGCTCACTAAACTCTGTCACCTCTCCTGCTGCTGACCCTTCCTCCTCCCAGTCTGCTGCTTCTTCTCCCTCTGACCACTCATTACCACTACAACCATCAGCAATCCCCTGGCTCTGAGTCTTCTTCACCTGGGGGTTCCATAGGGGGTTCCCCAAAGCCACTTCCACCTTGAGGAGGTGGAGTTGCAGGCTCTCACAACCCCTCCATGTGCACAGGGTGTGTGTGGTCAGCCCCACATGATTGGGGGGTTCCCAGCTGCGTCACCAGCCAGGCTGAGTAATCTGATTGGTCTGAAGGTGTGGCCTGCATGATTTAAGCAGAATGCAGCCAGGAGCTCTTCCCTTTTCGTGCTTCCAGCTGCTCCAGTTTCCCCACCCTCCTGCCCTTTAGGTTTTCATCTCCATTGACCTTGCTATGGACTTTGGTTGGCCACCGTTGAGGGGCCTGGTAGGACTTTTTCCATTTGGCAAATTGGCACCAGCCACTTGGTTTCCGCCTACCTTGTAGCAAATTGTCACAACTTTGTAAGGTTTGGTGGTTAGGCATTGGAATTTTACTGGAGAAGAGAAGAGGGAAGGTAGCACCATCACCTGCCCCTCACATTGAAGGTTATTCCTGGGGGCGTGCCCCTGTCTGAAGCCTAGGGAGGCTAGGGAGGCTAGAGCCTAAGGCACGACCCCTAACAGTGACCCCCAGGGAGCTCCTAGTTGATGTGCATCAGCAGGACTCCCCTTACTGGTGGTTAACCCTTCCCAGACTCCACACAGATGGACAAGAGGCAGATATAGTCGGTTAGGTCCAATGTCTAAGCCACTACCACTCACAATCGGTAACCAATAAAGTTGTGGACTTTTTTAGCCCATTAACCTTAAATACTCGTGTCAAGTGTCTTTATTCAACTATGGGAAGGGGGGGGGGGTGGGACCTTGCCACACAATTGGTGCCCCCCACCACTCCTCAGCATCCATGACAAAAACACAATGTCTTCAAAATTATTTAGCCAAAATAATGCACCGGGGTAGTGGGTGGGATCAGTAGGCTTGGGGAATCCCAAGGTTTTCAGGAATACGCCAAACTTTTTTGTTGGGGAGGCAGACTCTGAGGTGGAAGGACTTAAAATATCCCAGTGAGGGCTGTTCACAGTGGCCACAGAGGGTTACCTGACTGTTGGGGAGGGGGAAGAAGGTCAATAAGGAAGAAGACTGGAATCTTGAACATTCCACGCTAGAACAGTTTGTTGCAGGTCTTAGTTATTGTTGGGTATAAGCAACCTTGCATGCCTCCAGCCAGCATAGGGAAGAGTTGAGACTATCAGATAGTCAGGGGAAAGTCCTTTTTATGGTTTCCCACTGAACCCCCAAGCTCTGACATTCTTTTGAAGCATCCTTGAAACTAGCTCCCATGATGTAGGCTTAGAATTCAACGCCATCCTTGTAAATATGAAGAAACTAAGGAAAGAACCCTTTCTCCCTTTACCAGTGGGACTTCTTTTATTTACTCCTTTTAAGCAATGCTACTCTGACTAAAGGGGTGGTGGTGGTAGGTCTGGGTCGCTCAAGAGTTGTCAATATATTTTGCCTCTTTCCCCGCATAAGTGAGTACAGGTATGGGAGTTGAGCTGGTGCTCAGACTTAAAATCTACATTTGTGGCATGAATGTGATTGCAAAATTTAATTCCATTTGCAAAATTCCTAAATGTAGCAATTGGGCCCAGGCAATCTATGATTGCTTTTTGACTCTCTCTCAACCTTTAACGACCTTACTATTTTATATTTTGTCACTTTTACAGTTTTACTTTTTAATTTTATCTGGGGTCAGTGGACCATAAATAAATTACATATTTGATAGGATATATATGCATATATATATGCTGGTGTTCGAGTGGAGGTACCATGTTATAAGCAAATACGCTATTCTTATAGATATGTGACCCTTGCATATGTATGTGTGGGGTTGCATATGTGAATGTTTCCCTCACGCAAAACCTCCTTGCATGTAGAAATCTAACATATCAGGCAGAAAGCTAGACTGCTTCTCTTGACATGCTGGTTTTCCACAGGCAGATATTTATTTATTTCACCCTCCGCTTCTGAAAACAAAAGGAAAGGTCTCCTCAGAGTCACCACCTGCAAATAAGGTGCTGAAATTGTACAGGGTGACAATGGAGCTTTATTTTTTAATGCAGGGAAGCTTTCAGGCATATAACCCCGCCCCCCCAACTTGCCTTTTTAACAGCAGATAAATAAATAAAACTCTTACTCTTCCTGAAAACAGGTAATGTGGCCTTGTAAAAGCTGGAGGTTCACAAAAGCAAAAACAGAAAGGCAGCTATGGTTTCCAGCCTCATGTGCCCAGAGTAACATAGGAGCCAACTCTTAGGGGCCATGGGGGCTTCAGTCCCCACAATAAAATATCTGTGGGGGCTGGGTCCCCACAAAGTTGATGGGCATCCCCATCCATATGGTGTGGGTGTGCACTGCATCATGTGATTGATTATGCAGGGTGGGGCTTACCTAGGTCCCCACTATATTTTATTCCAGTTGGCACATCTGCAGCGTAACATAAAAAACACTCTTTTTTCTTGCTGACTAAACCCAATACAAGAAGATTTGTTCAATTTACAGTTCATAGGGAATAGCTCATCAGAGACAGGAGGAGGGAAGATTTGCTCCTTTTGCTGACCTTGATGGGCAGCAAAGTGTGTATAATCCATTGGAAAATGCAATGAATAATGAATTTCTAACATATATTCAAGCACTTTTCATCCAGAAGCCATTCCGGATTATACAGGAACACACATAGAAGCATTCTGAATTTTTAAGGTGAGGAAAGGGAGCAAAAATCTGCTGATAGATAGATGATTAGATAGATAGATAGCTAGATAGATAGATAGATAGATAGATAGATAGATAGATAGATAGATAGATATAGATGGTAGATGTTGTTGTTTAGTCGTTCAGTCGTGTCCGACTCTTCGTGACCCCATGGACCAGAGCACGCCAGGCACTCCTGTCTTCCACTACCACCCGCAGTTTGGTCAGATTCATTTTGTAGCTTCGAGAATACTGTCTAACCATCTCGTCCTCTGTCGTCCCCTTCTCCTTGTGTCCTCCATCTTTCCCAACATCAGGGTCTTTTCCAGTGAGTCTTCTCTTCTCTTCTCATGAGGTGGCCAAAGTATTGGAGCCTCAGCTTCAGGATCTGTCCTTCCAGTGAGCACTCAGGGCTGATTTCCTTAAGAATGGATGCGTTTGATCTTCTTGCAGTCCATGGGACTCTCAAGAGTTTCCTCCAGCACCATAATTCAAAAGCATCAATTCTTCAGCGATCAGCCTTCTTTATGGTCCAGCTCTCACTTCCATACATCACTACTGGGAAAACCATAGCTTTTACTGTACGGACCTTTGTTGGCAAGGCGATGTCTCTACTTTTTAAAATGCTGTCTAGGTTTGTCATTGCTTTCCTCCCAAGAGGCAGGCGTCTCTTAATTTTGTGGCTGCTGTATATTATATACCGAAGAATGGTACACTCCTTCTGTCTGGAATGGGTGTCCTCTTCCACTCAGTGCACAGCTTCAGGAGAGATGTACATGGAGGGTGGGGACACCCGCCTAGCCAGTGAAATCAGTCTCAACTGTTAATACAGTGAAGCCTGGGCTGTAGTTTTTCAAGACCACTGGTTCTCAAAGTAGGGAGTATGACCCTGGGGGTCAGTGGTATTCAAACTAGGGGACACTAAGAGGCAATGGGGCAGCAGGTGGGCACTGGAGGTATCCTTTGAAAAGCTGGCAATCCTTGGATCAAGGCCATCAGTTTTGTTGAATTAATTGAATTAAATGTTTTTAATCAGCTTTTGCATATACAGTGGTACCTCGGGTTACATACGCTTCAGGTTACAGATGCTTCAGGTTGCAGACTCCGCTAACCCAGAAATAATACCTCAGGTTAAGAACTTTGCTTCGGGATGAGAACAGAAATCGTGCAGCGGCGGCGCAGCAGCTGCTGGAGGCCCCATTAGCTAAAGTGGTGCTTCAGGTTAAAAACAGTTTCAGGTTAAGAACAGACCGCCAGAACGAATTAAGTTCTTAACCTGAGGTACCACTGCATTCCTAAATGCATAGTGGCTAGAAAGCTCCCAATTTATGCGAAGTCCCGGAGCCTGACACCCACAAAGACAACAGACCAAGTGTCCCTATTTTCCAGGGACAGTCCCGGATTTACAGGAGCCATCCCGGTTTCTGATTTGATCCTGGAATGTCCCACTTTTCCTTAGGACGTCCCTATTTCCCTTGGAGAAATGTTGGAGGGTATGAAACAAGGCTTGTTGGATGGGTGAGGTAATCACCTGTCAATCACCTGGCATCACAATGACATCAGAGTATGCATTTCTATACCAGTTGTTGTGGGTCACAAGTGAGGAGAGCCCTGATGCACTCTGGTCCTTCTTGTGGGCTTTACATAGGCCTCTGGTTGGCCACTGGGATAAGAGGATGTTGGACTGATTGGGCCATTGGCCTGATCCAGTACCTCATCTAACACTCTTATTTCCATCACTATTTCAAAGGCACATAGCCCTGCTTTGCTACCATTTCTTCTTGAGGATTCTTTGGGCATGGGGGTCCTTTGAGAATTCTGCAGACTCTGACATTTTGGGGCATTTCTTCTGCCTCTTTTTTAAATACCGATTTCTTCTGCAGTCTAGTGACATCCTAATAAGTGTGTATTGAATTTGCAGTGGTTGAAGGGCTTTTGTATATTATTTATGAAGGGTAGAGCTTTCTCTTTCTCTCTCTCTCTTATGTTTGGGGATATATATATGAATTTTTTTTCCAGTGTTTCGGTGTTTGATGCTTCTGATATAATCATTTCTTTTCCAACAATTTCAATGTGTTATTGCCAGAGGTATTATAAAACAAGGAGACATTTTCTTTTAATACTGTATCTCTTTCTTGGCTGAATAAATGAAGTGTGCGCGTATGTTTTTCTCCATTGATTTTTTTTATTTTATTTCGGAAAGAGAGCATTAAATTAACTGGAGAGTTGAGGACAGGAAGAATACTAAAGACACCCCAGGTGTAATTCCCCTCAACTTAATTATGCTCCATGAAGGATGAATCTAGCTTCAATGACTTGCATTTGGAGAGCTGTATTTAAGCTGCAGTCTTTACTAGGGCTCTGCCCAGCTCCTACCCTCCCCCATTCACTCTGTGACCCTGATCTGTGGGGGGTCCCAATAAGGCCAACCTATCCCAGGTGAACCCAGGGACCACCACCCTAGATTTGGTCCTGAATGAGTTTGCAGGGGTCAGCAAACTTTTTCAGCAGGGGAGCGGTCCACTGTCCCTTAGACCTTGTGGGGGGCCAGACTATATTTTGGAAAGAAAAAAAATGAACAAATTCCTATGCCCCACAAATAATCCAGAGATGCATTTTAAATAAAAGGACACATTCTACTCATGTAAAAACACACTGATTCTTGGACCGTCCGCGGGCCGGATTTAGAAGGCGATTGGGCTGGATCCAGCCCCTGGGCCTTAGTTTGCCTACCCATGGTTTAGAGGTCAGGGTTCAATTAGGTTTGCTTAAGGAAACCTAATGAAACATACAGCCAGAAGGAGCGTGCGGGAATGAAAAAAATGCAACTCCTTCCCACTCTCTCCCAATGGAGAGCAGGAGGGAAGATCAGTTCTGTAGGGTGCTGCTTTCCTGCAAGGAAGCCACTTTCAAATGAATAGGCTGCACCATGTTGGATCAGTGCCTCTGTTGAGCAGTTGCTGCATGGAAGTTTCAATCCTGCAGGGTGCTGCTTCAGGGATGGGGCTGAAAGGAGATTCAGTCAGCGTTGGGCTCCTGCCTACTTCCAGGGAAATGCAGATGGCAGTTTTTAGATCTTGGCTTTTTTGTGGGGTTTTCCTGCCTGATGCCTGCTTCCCCTTCTTGTTTGATGCACCCACCCACCCTAAGAACCCCAAATCACTCTGGCCCATAAAATTTAACCCACAGCAATCTGTGTCTATCTCAGCCCAACTCAGTCGACTCCTGAATCTCTCCAAAGATGCCTGATTTTGCTTGGAACTCAGCCAAATCTGGTGCATGGTCCTTGCTTTTATCACTTCCTTCAACGTTGTGCTGAAAATTCCATAGTCAACAATGAAGGTATTAGTTGAAAGAGCCAGCACCCAGGTTGGCCCTACCATTAGGCAGAGTGAGGCGATGACCTCAGGTGGCGGAAGCTGAGGGCACAAATGCTACTGATGAATTATTGGAGGGCAGAGTTGTATGTCCAATGAACAGCTTGCTGCATATCACCAAACTAACCTGGGCTGGATCTAGACATCAAAGAAGCGATTAGGTTAAGCGGGTTGTAAACTCATAGAGGGAAATCCAGCAGGGAAAGACAGGACTCCACAGCACCATCTGGTGCCACAGTGTTACATTGCATATAAAACGCTTCTTCTTTACCAATCTAGCTGAGTCCCTGTTGCCCTCAGAAGCAACGGAGGTCGTTCTCTTCTCACTACTGCTGAATTGAAATTCAGCTGCCTGCTCAGGTGGCTTCTGTACCTGGAGCTGGTAGCTGGTGCTGTCTTGTATTTTGCTTCAGGTAAGAAAAAACCTTGGGCTAGACCTGATGGGTTCAATGAAGAAAACAGTCATTTGTAGGGCCCTCGTACCTACAGGACCGCCTCTCCTGGTATGCCCCGCGGAGGACCTCAAGGTCCATAAATAACAACACTTTGGAAGTCCTGAGCCCCAAGGAGGTTAGATTGGCCTCAACCAGGGCCAGGGCTTATTCAGCTCTGGCCCCGGCCTGGTGGAATGCCCTACCGCAAAAGATCAGGGCCTGCAAGACGGAACTGTTCTGCCCGGCCTTTGGGATTTGTATATAAATTTTCCCTCGGCTCTTTTTGCTGGCCCATGTAGGACCAGCATGGATAGTTGGCCCTGGTGAATATTTAACATTTTCTCCCTTATGGCTTTGATCTATAGGCTACCACTAAAATGAGGCTGCATTTTAAGATGCATTTAAAACTGTATTCTAACTTATATTTTAATCAACTGTTTGTTTTGTTTTTAATGCTTTTACTGTATTTATAGTCAATGTTAGCCACTCTGAGCCCAGTCTTGGCCAGGGAGGGCGGGGTATAAATAAATTATTATTATTATTATTATTATTATTATTATTATTATTATTATTATCATCAAATAAATGTTTTCATCATCACCACCAGAACAAAAGGACATAGGAAGAACCTGCTGGACTAGGCCAATGACCCAACTCGTCCAGTGGCCAACCAGATGCCTTAATGGGAAGCCCACAAACAGGACCTGAGCAAAATAGCACCTTTCCTGCAGATTCCAGTAACTGGCATTCAAAAACATTATTGGCCTCCAATCAGGAAGATAGGTTGTTTAGTCGTTTAGTCGTGTCCGACTCTTCATGACCCCATGGACCAGAGCACACCAGGCACTCCTGTCTTCCACTGCCACCCGCAGTTTGGTCAAACTCATGCTGGTAGCTTCGAGAACACTGTCCAGCCATCTCGTCTCTGTCGTACCCTTCTCCTTGTGCCCTCCATCTTTCCCAGCATCAGGGTCTTTTCCAGGGAGTCTTCTCTTCTTATGAGGTGGCCAAAGTATTGGAGCCTCAGCTTCAGGATGTCCTTCCAGTGAGCAGGAAGATAGGTAAAGGTAAAGGGACCCCTGACCATTAGGTCCAGTCATGGCCGACTCTGGGGTTGTGGCACTCATCTTGCTTTATTGACCAAGGGAGCTGGTGTACAGCAGTTGCTGGGGGACCTGGGGCTAGACACACTTCCCTGAAGTCTCTCAGCCTCACTCACCTCACAGAGTGTTTGTTGTGGAGAAGGAAGGGAAAGGAGATTTTTAGCCGCTTTGAGACTCCTTCGGGTAGTGATAAAGCGGGATATCAAATCCAAACAACAACAACAACAACAACTCTTCTTCTTCTTCTTCTTCTTCTTCTTCTTCTTCTTCTTCTTCTTCTTCTTGTTTTTCATACAGGCATGTTCATCACCTGAATAATATCAAGGGTTGACTTCCACAAATAGACCAAAGAGACAGAGGGCTCTATGCAGCTTTCCCTGTCTGGTAGGGCAAGAGCTGTTGTGCTAGCAGACAGGTGAGACTCGATGTTGTGTGACAGAGGAATCCAACACAACAGCTGGGCTAGTGGAAATGCATTGCACAACAGGCAGTAACAAGTATTATGCAACCAAGTTGCCACCAAAATATTTGTCAATTCTCTCGTGAAAAATTCCTCTGGAACAAACCGTTTTGCCAGCAGAACTAGTATATGGCTAAGTGAGTTTAACTTACTGCTACATGGGACAGAACCCATTGTTAAGGAACAATAAGATAACCATCATTGGGGCTGTTGCATGGGTCTATAGAATTCCAGTGTGGTGTATTGATTGGAGACTGGAGATGGCTTAGTTGGTAGAGCACAAGGACCTTATTCTCAGGGTCATGAATTTGAGCCCCACATTGAGCATTGCAGGGGGTTGGACAAGACCAGGCATAGGCAAACTCGGCCCTCCAGATGTTTTGGGACTACAGTTCCCATCATCCCTGACCACTAGTCCTGTTAGCTAGGGATGATGGGAGTTGTAGCCCCAATACATCTGTTTGCCTATGCCTGGACTAGATGGTCCTTGTGATCCATTCCAACTCTCTGGTTCTATGATGAGGACGTTTGGAGAGCAGGGTTCAAACTTCCACTCTTCCATGAAGCCCACTGGGTGACCTTGGGCCAGTCATGATCTCTTAGCCTTACCTACCTCACAAGGCTGTTGTAAGGATAAAATGGACACCACCTTCAGCAACGTGGAAGAAAGGTGGCAATAAATGTAACAAATGAATATCTACATTTTCAAACATGAATTTAATAGTGCAGTGCCTTAACTATCCCACAAACAAATCTCTCATTCTTTTCATATTAGCCAAGTCCATTCTGACACATTACCAAAATATCCAGTGGTACTAGTTCACTGGGGTTATTTCTCTTCCGAAAACTGGACAAATAATGTCCAGTTTTTCCCAAAAGTCTCTGTTGAATTATTTCTTCTTTCCCATAAATGATCTGATTCCCCGACACAATGCTTCACATTTTCTCCCTTCATACTTCAATAGAAGGTAACAGGGCTGTTTTCCAGCCTTTTGCTGGTAATAATCATGCCACCGTTAACAGAAAAAGTGCCTTTCCCTTTTGTTCTCCAGTCAATTGACCCCAAAATAAATAGCAGGGGTGAGGAATCTGTGGCCATAATATGCAGAACCTGAAGTATGTCAAAGCATAAAACACTCAGCATGAAGTCTCTAGAAGGAGGTTTAAGTCCCCCCCTCAAAAAACTGATTCGATGAGAACTGTATGTGCATGGTGCAAAATATACCGCTCTTGCTACCCTCAGAAGCAAACCCCCCCCCCCATGCAGGTTAAATTTTGTGTGATTATTCCCTTCTTCCACTGGTAAAGGTAAAGGGACCCCTGACCGTTAGGTCCAGTCGTGCCAGACTCTGGGGTTGTGGCGCTCATCTCGCTTTATTGGCTGAGGGAGCCGGCGTACAGCTTCCGGGTCATGTGGCCAGCATGACTAAGCCGCTTCTGGTGAAACCAGAGCAGCGCACGGAAATGCCATTCACCTCCCGCCAGAGTGGTGCCTATTTATCTACTTGCACTTTGACATGCTTTCGAACTGCTAGGTTGGCAGGAGCAGGGACCGAGCAACGGAAGCTCACCCCATTGTGGGGATTCGAACCGCCGACCTACTGACCGGCAAGTCCTAGGCTCTGTGGTTTAACCCACAGCGCCACCCGCGTCCCTTCTTCCACTGGTGGTTCTGTTCACTTCCTCCCACTCATTATGGCTGGTAGTCTTGATGGCTACAAACTGCATACCTCCATTGTTCTGGATGCAAGCTTCTGGGAGTCTCCGGAGGAGCGAGGTAGCCCTGTTGCACTCAGGCTAGCTAGCACAGTTAAACTACAGAACTTATTGCCACAGGAGGCAGTGTTGGCCACCAAAGCCACTTCCGCCCTTCGGAGGAGGTGGAGTTGTGGGCTTCACGGCCCCCACCACATGCGCGGCAGCTGGAAGCCAGCCCCCACGCGATTGGGGGATTCTTGGCCACATTACCTCCTGGCCAGCCAATCGGCTGGCTCTGGGGGTGTGGTCTGCCTTAGTTAAAGCAGGATGCAGTCAGTGGTCTCCCTCTTTGCTGCTTACTAGCTGTTTTCGGTTTTTCCCACCCTCCCGCCCTATAAGGTTTTGACCTTGCTATGGACCTTAGTTGGTCGCCGTTGAGGGGCCTGGTAGGAATTTTTCCACTTGGCAAATTGGCACCAGCCACTTGGTTTTCGCCTATCTCGTAGCAAATCATCACAACTTTCTTGGTATTGGCGGTTAGGCATTGGTATTGCTCTGTAGATGGAAGAGGGGAGGAAGCGCCATCACCTGCCCCCGCATATTGAAGGGTAGTCCAGTAAAGGATTCCAGGGGGCGTGGCCCTGTCCGAAGCCTAAGGAGGTGAGGGCCTAAGGCACACCCCCTAGCGGTGACCCCAGGAGAGTTCCTAGTTGATGTACACCAGCAAGACTCCCCCTACTGGTAGTTAACCCTTCCCGGACTTTTAGTGGACGGGCTGAAGTCAGATATAGTTGGACAGGACCAATGCCTAAGCCGATACCGCTCATCACCTGTAACCAATAAAAGTTGTGGCCTTATTTAGCCCATTAACCTTAATAATTGTGTCAGGTGTCATTATTTCCACTGGGGGGGACGACAACCTGCCACACAACTTGGATGGCTTTAAAAGAGGACTGGAGCAATTATGGAGGACAAGGCTATCAGTGGCTACTATCCATTCAAGTCAGAGGCAGTAGTGCTTCTGAATATCAGTTGCTGGAAACCACAGGAGGACAGAGTGCTCTTGGGCACAGGTCCTGCTTGCAGCCTTCCCATGGGCATCTGGTTGGCTACTGTGAGAACAGGATGCTGGACTTAGATGGGCCATCTGCTTGATTCTGCAGGCTCTTATGTTCTTTCAGGGCAGTTAGAATTGCTTCCTTTTCCTTCCCTCCGTGTTGTGTCCTAAGACACTGCAGCAAGGCACACTGGTGGTCTAGCTCTTTAATCTTTCTGTTACAGTGGTACCTCGGGTTACAGACGCTTCAGGTTACAGATGCTTCAGGTTACAGACTCTGCTAACCCAGAAATAGTACCTTGGGTTAAGAACTTTGCTTCAGGGTGAGGACAGAAATTGCATGGCAGCAGCAGCAGGAGGCCCCATTAGCTAAAGTGGTAACTCAGGTTAAGAACAGTTTTAGGTTAAGAACGGACCTCCGGAATGAATTAAATTTTTAACCAGAGGTACCACTGTATTTCTTTCCCATCCTTGCTCCCTCACCCCTTGGAAGCCCCTCTAAATGAATCACGTGCCATGTGCTTATCCTCCAGCATCTCTCCTTCTTTGGCGGCGCCAACTGCATTGCCTCTTCTTGTTAGTTTGATTCACATCTGCAGCTGACCATCTGGATGTCAGCCTAAGCAGGGAGATGCTTTGCCTGCTCTTCCAGACACACATGCATGCTGCTTTGAGTTCCATGATGAGACATATATATGTGTCAAACATTTTCAGGGGGGGGGGTACAGCTTCTCCCACGGTTTGACTTCACCCCCAGAGGTGCATCCATTGTCTCTTGAGACAGACAGATACCAACAACTTCAGAGGAATGGTTGCAAGTATTACGAAGACCCCTAAGAAAGAAGCAGCCGCTTGTCACTTTCAGACCTCTTTTTTTATTCTAACAAGGACACAAGTGAGCACACTGGAAATCAAGTGGAACTGGTACAATTATGAGACACTCAGACAGAATGAACACAGATAATTTTACAGCAAAGATAGGAGTAGGGGACTGAAGGAAAGCTGTTTAACCGGTGTGTTTCTAGTTTCACGTTCAATTTTTCTTACAGTTTCTGTGCATGCAGAAAAAGACTGCAATCCTATACACCCTTATCTGTGACTAAGTCCCATTGTACCCAGCAGACATGGAATGCAAGGCAAAATTTAGTGGAGGCTGGTTCATATGGGCAAATGGGGCACAGCTTCTCCAACCACAATGTGGTCTCAGCCACCCCATCCCCACCTACCTGCTTTCTTACCTGCAACTAAGGATGGACAAAAATGTCAATTTCGTTTTCTCTGTTTCTCATTTTGCCAATCACATTCAGTTCTTCACATTTCTGCATCAGTTTGTGATTTTTTTTAATCCTCGTGAAAATTCATCAGCACTTTTTGCAAATTCCTGCTACTATACACAATTTATCTGCTCTCTTGCCAAATGCAAACATTTTTGCAAAACAAAATGCATTATTGCATTTTCTTCCTCACTAATATATGCATTTATATGCACACTTTAACCTAACATAGGTATTTTGTGCACATTACTTGGCGGAAGAACAGCATTGCAAAATTCAGAGAACCCCAAAGGATATCTGTGTTTCAGTTCACACATAGTTTCAGAAACCCTGAATTTGGTGAGTTTGCCATTAAATGCAAACTGGATCAAATCTCCGCCCACCCCCATCCTTACTTGCATCCATTCCAGAGGATGACCCTTAATCTCAATGTTGCCCTTGCAGAACTCAACAATGGGAAGATTGAAGACGATACTGGAATGAGTTGGCTCCACCTACCATTGGTTCTGGGGTCCCTGTCTTCCACCCCACTAGTCTCAATGGGCACCAGCCACCACTGGCAAAAAGACTCTTACCCTACTCCACTTCTTCCTCAATATTTTCAAGCCAAACTGAAAGGGTCAAAAAAATATCCAAATTATGAGTCATTTAGGAAAACTCTGGCTCTGCAATGCTAACACACATTTTTAATAGCTTCCCCAAGACTGGAGATAGTAGCTTAGCACTGTGACATCTAATGAAGTTTTCTTCAGTAAATGGATTTGCAACAGCAGATTTTAAAACTGTTGACACCACACTGACTCTTAATGAGACATTTACAATGTCCATTATCCAGTCAGCCAAACTCCTCTGGCTTCTTTAATCAGCCACAAGGGAGAGGGGTCAAGTGTGCATGCGGTAGGCCTCACCTCAACACGAAACCTGTTCCCATCCTCAAGCTACACAAACCGAAAAGCTTCCATAGAAACATGACATGCTGGCACCCTAGAGACATCGACTACCAAATCTGTAATGAATGTGGAATGTTGAGGCAAGCAAGGTTATTTGCAAAGTGTCTGGCTTGCAAGCGGACCAAGGAAAGGCTGTAGCTCAGTGTTCAAGCTCATGCGTTGCACACAGAAGGTTTGTTCTCTGACACCTCCAGATTTTGCAATAGTTTTTTTTTCTTACACCAAGGCTAAAAACTAAAAATTAATTAATTAAAAAAGAGCCAGTGTGGTGTACTAGTTAAGTGTTTTCGACTAGGACCTAGAGAACAGAGTTCAAATCCCTACTCAGTCATAGTGTCCACTGGGTGACCTTGGGCCAATCACTCACTACCTCTCAGCCTGAACTACCTCATAAGGTTGTCATGGGGATTAAACGAGGTGAGGGGAACCATGCATGCTACCTTGAGCTCCGTGAAGAAAAAAGTGGGATATAAATGTGGTAATTAGGAATTGGCAAATCTGTCAATTTTGGTTCCTCTCAGGCCACATTCACACAATACATTTAAAGCACTATGATAACACTCTAAACAGGATAAAAAAAAAAATCCTTCCAGTAGCACCTTAGAGACCAACTAAGTTTGTTATTGGTATGAGCTTTCGTGTGCAGGCACACTTCTTCAGATACCTAGTTCTAGTTACAGGTAGGTAACTGTGTTGGTCTGCCATAGTCGAAACAATTTTTTTTAAATCCTTCCAGTAGCACCTTAGAGACCAACTAAGTTTGTTATTGGTATGAGCTTTCGTATCTGAAGTAGTGTGCCTGCACACGAAAGCTCATACCAATAACAAACTTAGTTGGTCTCTAAGGTGCTACTGGAAGGATTTTTTTTTATTTTTTTTCCACTACGGCAGACCAACATTGCTACCTACCTGTAACTCTAAACAGGTATGGCTTCCCTCAAAGAATTCTGGGAGCTGTAGTCTGTTAAATGTGCTGAAATATGTTAGGAGACCCGTATTTCTCTCCCAGAGCAATTCATATAATAGTTTAACAATAGATATAGCCCTTCTTAGGGGATTCTGGGAATTGTGACATGGGGTGGGGGTGGTAATAGGGATCTCCCCATAGCACTCTTAACAAAATACAGCACATAGGATTCATTAGGGGGAGCCATAAGTATTTAAAGTAGCAGCATAGTACTTTAAATGTCTGGTGTGAATGTGAGTTTAGTTTCTCACTCTCCCTGTCAAATTGTTCCAAGTTCTACCCCACCCCCCAAAAAACCCCTTGATTCGTGTCCTGTTCACTTGGCAATTATGGGAACTACTTTCAAGTGCAGTTCATGGATTTTGAATGAATTCAGTGAACTTCATTAAACCAGACTAGTTCATTTTAAGGCCTGGTCAGAACCCATGAAGTCAACCATTCCAAGTGGGGAGAAATTTGGCAGCTCCTTTGGTTGCTCCCCTTGATACCAGCCTATTTGCTCCACATCCTACAAGGGGAGAAGGGAAATAATTGGTTTTGCTGAAGAAACACCCTTGGAGATAAATGCTTCAAGGACAATAACTTACCTTCTTTTCTCTATTTTCTCTCTCTCTCTTTGCCTTCCTTGCCTTTCTTTGTGAAATATACCGCCCTGGTCACACTGAAGCTTCTATAAACAAACAGCCTGTCAATGCTACTATTTTAAGAAGGTCCATCCTTTGGAAGTAGAGACACATTTCTCTCATCTGGAGAGCCCTGGCTTGGAGCCATGTACTCAAGAAATGCTGGGTGGTCTTTCTGTCTTTTCTGCTAAGACTTCCAGGGCAGTGAGGGTTGAGTCAAGGCTATCTGAAGGAAGGTATCTCCCTATACGAGCTTGTCTGGGCTTTGAGATCTTCTGAAGAGGCCTTTCTCTTGGTCCCACCACCTTTTTGGGTACTTCTTGTGAGGACATGAGAGAGGGCGTTCTTGGTGGCTGTTCCAGATTCCCTTCCATGGGAGGCTAGGTTGGCCCCCTCTCTGTTTCCATTTCACCAGGCAAGCAAAGCCTTTCTTCTTCTTCTTCCAACAGGCCTTTGACTGCTAACTGGCTATTGTAGCAGGGTTTTCTGAGGCTGGGTGTTGTTCCTTTTGTGTGTATGCACACACTTTTAAATGGTGTTAAGTATTTTCATTACTTCTTTAATAGGATTGCTTATTTGATTGTTCCTTAAAAGTCAGTGTGGTGCAGTCACTAGAGTTTTAGACTGGGAACTGTGAAATTAAGTTCCAATTCCCCCCACTCAGCCATGAAGCTCATTGGGTGACCTTGGTCCAGGTGCAGTTTCTCAGTGACTAACCTACCTCACAGGGCTGTTGTGGGAAATAAACAAGGAGGGGGAGAACCATGTACCCCACCTTGAGCTCCTAAGTGAAAGAGTTGGGCTATGAATATATATATAGTGGATAACACCGGTCCTGAAAGACCTACATTGGCTCCCAATATGTTTCCGAGCACAATTCAAAGTGTTGGTGCTGACCTTAAAGCCCTAAATGGCCTTGGTCCTGTATACCTGAAGGAGCCTCTCCACCCCCATCATCCAGCCCGGACACTGAGGTCCAGCGCCAAGAGTATCTGGTGGTTCCCTCATTGCGAGAAGTGAGGTTACAGGGAACCAGACATAGGGCCTTCTCAGTAGTGGCACCCGCCCTGTGGAACGCCCTCCCTTCAGATGTGAAGGAAATAAGCAGCTATCTTATCTTTAAAAAACATCTGAAGGCAGCCCTGTTTAGGGAAGTTTTTAATATTTAATGCTGTATTGTTTATAACTCTCGATTGGGAGCTGCCCAGAGTGTCTGGGGAAACTCAGCCAGATGGGCGGGGTATAAATAAATAATTATTATTATTATTATTATTATTATTATTATTATTATTATTATCATCATTATTATCATTATTATCATTATGATGATGATGATGATGATGTTTTAATTTATGCCATGAGCTGCACTGGGAGAAAAGCAGGATATAAAATAAATAAAAGACATTTGCTGATTGATGGGGTGTTGGAGTGGTAGGCCTTGATTCCTCAGTTAAGTTTCAGATGCAGAGGCAGAGTCAAGGCATCAAGGCCTATCTAGCTAATCATCCCGTTGCCCACAGCAGCCAACCAGATGCCTCTAGGAAGACTGCAGAGAGAACACAAGAGCAGTGGTACCAGTCCTCAGTCTCTGAATCTGGAGGCTCCATACATGGACTGGCACCCATCACTCTGGGTACTTCCACATGGCAGCGTGTTCTGTTCCCCCCGATGCTTCCCTACCTGTTAATTTCCACATTATATTTGAGCTTTCACCGGATGCAAAAGCCGCTTGCAGAATTCTAGCTGAATATAGTGGAAATTTAGCACTAATTTCCATGCTAATTGCTTTCAGGAAAAAAAAAATCAATTTGCAACCCTCTTAACCCAGAAAATTGAGGGAGCAAGTGACAAAATCTGAGGCAGTATACTGGCATACAGCTCTTTCCAGCTGGTTTCATGGGCGAATCAGCGGGGAACAGCAGCATGCATGTGCGGACAGTAGCGACGTTATCCGTGATGTTTGTGTTAAACCGCGCCCACTGATGTGAATGAAATTTTAGTATGACATGTCGGTATACGGGTCAAAAAACCACACTTTCATATTGCAACAGGGTATTTCAGTGTGAATGCAATGTTAGAACACAGGGCAGAAATGCAATCATTATAATGGTAATGCAATATTCCCCTTGCCTGAATGTACCTTATGTGTGGTTTGCATCATGCTCTCTAATGCTGGGTTGAACATTTCTCCTGCCTTTCTTTTTATCATTTTTCCAACAATTAATGAGAAAGGACATTGCACTGGGAAATTATCAAAGGGGTGAGAAATTTTCAGTGACGTTCTCATGGATACGACACAAGGTTTCTGCCCTGCTTACCTTACTTTTGAGGTGGCTGAGAGGGGTGTTTGTGTCTCTTATCTCACACTACAAATCTTACCAGTGCTCTGCATGATTCAGCCTCCCCATGTACCCACATCTTAATTAAAGCCTAGGGTAAGACATAATTAACTAACTCCCCACATGGGGCTTTGTCACATCAAGAACTGTGGGCAGCTTGGGAGGCCACAGGGAGACTAGGGAAATAGGTATTGCAAGGAAGGACAGCCAGTGATAAGCTATGGAGGAATCCTCATGATATGTCTGGCCAACCGAGGGTCTTCCCATACTGCTTTGTGAGTGCTCAGTGCAACATGATATGGCATGGTTCTCAAGGTATTCCAAAAGGTGAGGCCAGGGGGAGCTACACAGAGAGGTTTTTGCTGTTATGAGTGGTGCACAGCTTATAAAAAAGAGACAGAAATCAAGAAAGAATTGGCTAGCCTGTAAAATCATAATCTGTAAGCAGGACCCTTTCCCCCCAAAATTCAACAGGGTTTAAGAAGCATATTGGAATGTGTGCAGAGGAGGACAACCATTGTGATCAAGGGTCTGGAAACTCAGCCTTATGAGGAACGGTTGAGGGAACTGGGTATGTTTAGCCTGGAGAAGAGGAGACTGAGAGGAGATACAATATTCGTCTTCAAATATCTAATGGGCTGTTACATGGAGGATGCAACAAACTTGTTTTCTCCTGTTCCAGAGGCTAGGGCCTGAACCAATGGATTCAAGATACAAGAGAGGAGATTCTGACTAAACATCAGGAAGACCTGTTTGAAAGTGGAACAGACTCTCATGAGAAGCAGTGGACTCTCCTTCCTTGGACGTTTTTAAGCAGAGGTTGGATGGCCATGTATGACCTAGTTGAGATTCCTCATGTCAGAGGGGTAAACTATGATTCTATCCTCCTTTTTAAAACAACGGGATTGGCTTTTAGCTTTCACTAAAAGAACAACACTGATTACTATTATTATTTATTGAATTTATATACCGCCCTGTACCCGGAGGTCTCAGGGTATGATGATACTATCATAGGTAGTCTGCTTTTGCAAAGCTCTTATGAGTGATTCCCCCCCCCCCCCCCGGCTCTTGTACAGCTTGTATTTTTAAAAATAAATATTGTGTTCTTAAAGCATTTAATTGTATCTCAACAGTAATATTTTTCTAATTGTTTTTGATGCATTTATTTTATTCTTCAAAATGTTTTTATTTTCAAGGGTGGGATCAAATTGACTGAAATCCTTGAAACAATGTAAGAAATCATTGAGGAGGAGATGCTTTCCCTTAGTGTAGAACTGATCTTGAGCTATTTCTGGGTATAATGCCAAGAAGGAGGGACCGGCTTGATGAGAGAGGCAAGGGGTACAGACGTGAACAAGGAGACGAAGGAGGATGGCAAAGGTAAAGTCTTGTCTGAATCTTTCATCCACCAAGCTGGCCTCTCACGAAGCCTGCAGACATGGAGAGTGTGATACATTGTCTCTCCACCCCTTTCCTGCTGGTAAATCACACCCCTGGTGTACACTTAATCATGGGCATTTTAAAGCAGCTTTCAAAAGCCCTATACAGATAATAAGCAAGTAAGCCATAGCCGGCTTGGCAGGCCTGCTGAGATAAACACACGTCTGAAGAGTTGCATGGAGGGCAACAAGGCAGAGATTTGTACCTGGAAGCAGGAGGGGGAAGACTTGCATATTGCAGCATGTCGTGTAACAGCTCAGATAAGTTGTGGAGATTTGGGGGTGGGGGCAAATAGTCTTATTTCATGACTGCTTTAAAGGCAGTGGGTGGCCTGCACTGCACCATATTCTGGGGCTTTGTAAAATGACCCATCTGCTTGATTGCACGCAGAAATGCTCCATTAACATCATTAGGTGCAGCCACACACTAAACAAGATCAGTCGCAGCGCTCTTTTTCCTGCTTCCTCCTTTCCCTGAGGAAAGGTTGCTGTGCTTGGGACTTTTTAGTTTAGAGGGAAAACAAGAGAGAGGCTGCATGACAGGCGTTTGTACAATCATGCACGGCATGGAGAAAGCAGATGGAGAATTTGCAGACATTCAATGAAGCCGACTGCTGGAAGATTCAGTAGAGACAAAAGAATTTATTCATGCAGTGCATAGTTAAGCTGAAGAAGTCATTCCCACAGGAGGCAGCCATGGCCACCGACTTGGTAGACTTCAAAAGAGCATTGAACAGATTCGTGGAGAAGAAGGCTATACATGTCTGCTGGCTGTGACAGCTTTGCTTCTCCATCCACAGTTGGAAGTAGCAATCCTTTGAATGTCAGCTGCTGGAAGCCACAGGAAGGAAAAATACTTTTGTGTTTGGCTCCCGCTTGTGGGTTTCCCACAGGCACATGGCTGGCCACTGTGACAGCAGGATGCTGAACTAGGTGGCCATTGGCCTGATCTGGAACCTCTTCTTATGTTCTGTAATCAGCTGGATCCAAAGAGCTACTGTAGGTGTGCTTGAGGGGCTGGCATATTGCAGGGGATCTTTGGTGACCCTCCCGCCTTTTAATTAGTAGTTGGGAACCCATGACCTGAAGGCCTAGTTAGGTCAGGCACAGATCTCAATTTAGTCCAATGAACTACACCTCTGTGCCCCATACCTAATGTCTCCATACTTTTTCCTATGATTTTTTTATGGATAGGGAAGAAATTTTGTCTGGTCTTCAGTCTACAGAACAATACAGAACACAGTTATCTTTCAAAGTTCTCAGAATTCTGAACTTTGCGATACAGATTTCCAGCCAGTCAATATCTACAAAAATGTGTATATTAAAGTGAAAGTGCCATAGGATTGTAGATATCAGCGTGCAATCTTAATCTGATGCAGTGTTTAGCATATTTTAATGGAATAGTTACCTGGGAGGATGTTGGCCAGGGCTGAGAGTGGGCAATGGGCCTGGATTAGGCCTGAGCTCATCCCCTCTTTGTCTCTGCAATACCTCTCTTTCTGGGCTTTCTACTGCCCCCACCCCAATTTGACAGATAGAAGGGGGAGCTCTGTGCAAGCTGAGGCTAGAAGAGTTGAGAGCAAAGGGTTTGGGTTGCTCTGCCTGTGAAAATAACATACAAAACTGCATTATGTTAGGGGAAATTGCTCATATATATATATATATATATATATATATATATATTACGAGACAGGCTGCTCAGAGCTCTGACAAATTTTCATAGGTACTTTTAAAAATAATAATAGAAAATTGGTGTGGAAATGTGGCAAACTGAAGTTATAAGTGGGAAAACGAAAAACAGAGAAAAGTCAACATTAAGAGATTCATCCATTCACCCACTTAGGGGTGTGAGAAGGCATCGTTCCCCATTCCACCATGCATTTGTCACCTGCAGCACTGTTTGCATTCTGTTGCTGCCCGACTACCACCAAAAGCTACGTTATTCATCTAGCTGTCTGCTATGACAAAAAATGCATAAGTTACATTGCCACTATGTTACTTCAACCCTTTCATTTTGCTTCAAAGGAAACTCAAGGCAAATGGGGGGGGGGCTATAAATAATTATGTATCATTTGCAGACTGAAAGCCACAGGAGTAGCAAATACTGACCATATTCTCTGGATTGATTTCCATTCTGGATGTGGAATGAATAAGTGAACATTGGTAATTTCAACTCTGTTTTTCTGTTTTTGTCTGAATTCTCTGACTGCCCTAGTTAGTGCACTGGCTTGTGGTGGTCGGATTCCTGGTTCAAAGACCTCCTCCGCTGTACCTTACAAGTCCTTAATACTGTACACTGCTTGCTCTGATCCAGCATGTATTGTTTGAATCCTCCTTTGTCCTTGACCTAGCTGCCACAAACATGCCTTGCAAGACATCCAATCTCAAGGACACAGTGCCCCCTTGGGAGCGGCACATTTCCTGAGACCCCTTTAGTCCCCAATCATTTGTGAAAGCAATTACTCCTAGGCTATGCCAAGGGCGGTTCATAAGCATTACAGACAACAGCCCAAATAATGCCAAAGGTGAATTTAGAGCCCGCTGCTGTGTTCCACTCATCAAAGAAACTGCTACACCCCTGGTGGAAAAGTTCCTGCCTTATAATCCATCTCGTTCCATTTTCCACTGGGCCCATTTGCTGTGCAATGAAACCTCGATGTTCTGTCATCTAAAATATACTCTGACAATTGCTGCAAAACTTCCCCGGGGGGGACAAGGCACTGCAGCCAGCTGCTAAAGAGATTAGTCTGTTGCCACGTGGCAGGCTACAAATCTGGCTTCGCCGTTGTCGAGACGGATCCTTTTCAAACGCAGAGGCGATGCTCTTTTGTAGCAAGCATTGAGGCTGCTTATTCCCCAATCACTGGCAGCTTTCTCCCTCCCTCTCTTTCTCCTCTCCCAGATGGATGGGGAGATGAGCAGTCAGTGGCAAGCATGGATAAGGCTCTCCGTCCAAAGGGGAGAATCAGGCAGAGAAGCTGTTGTCTTTTGAGTTGCCACTCCCATACAACTTCCCCATTCTGGATTTTCTTGAAGTTAGAAGTCGTAGGAGGGTGTGTGTATCTGAAGCATCTGAGCTTTGGCCACCATCAGTTCATAACTTTGCCTTGAAATCATTAATATATTAACACACTCATTAATACAATCAACTCAGCTTCCCACAGCAGCATATGAAGGGGACTCTGGGGCTACCAGATGCTACCTGATCTGTTTTAACTGAAGAAAGCAAGGACTGAACCTGGGTGTTCTATATATGAAGTACCCCCTCTGCTATGGAGCTAAAATCCATCCTCCTATAGAATTGCTAGCTGGAATTCTACAGACAATGTCATACTCTCTTTGCAGGCAAAACAGAGGTGTGTCTTTCCATTAGGAAATGAGAGTTTCCCCTCAAACGTATGTGTGATAAGAACAGCATAAGAAGAGTTGCTGGATCAGGCCAAAGGCCCATCTAGGTCAGCATCCTGTTCTCATGACGACCAACCAGTTGCCTCTGGGAAGCCCACAATCAGGACCTGAGTGCCAGAGCATACTTACCTACATCATTTTATTTGTATGCCGTCTTTCCACAGTAAAAATCAAGGTCAACGCCGCTTGCAACATGAAAATATTACACAATTGCCAACATAACCAAAGGAATTGCGAATAATAAGCCATCAAAAAGTACACAATGAAACTGAAACCTTTTCCATATGAATAGAGTGGTACCTCGGGTTACATACGCTTCAGGTTACAGACGCTTCAGGTTACAGACTCCGCTAACCCAGAAATAGTACCTCAGGTTAAGAACTTTGCTTCAGGATGAGAACAGATATTGTGCGGTGGTCGTGCAGCGGTGGTGGGAGGCCTCATTAGCTAAAGTGGTACCTCAGGTTAAGAACAGTTTCAGGTTAAGAACAGACCTACAGAATGAATTATGTTCTTAACCTAAGGTACCACTGTTATAATAAGATCTAAAATAAATGATACCAAAAATTAATATCAGTAACAGCAATAACTCGCCACCCTGCAACAATCCCCCCGCCCTGATAAGCAATAGCTCAGCTCAAAAGTCTGTTCAGCAGCCTCAGCTTTTTTAGCTGGAGTCAGTCAAGGCCCCACCCTCCCAGGCCAGGTAGGAAAAGGCCTGCAAAGCAGGGAGCACGTCTTCCAGGACTCACAGCCAAGATGGCCTCTGGCTTCTCCTTACTTTGTGTTTCCCAGCAATTTGTATTCAAAGGCAAACTGCCTCTGAAAATGGATGAAGAACATAGACATCATGGCCAGCAGCCATGGTGACTTTGACTATTCTGAGCCAAACTAATTGAGAGGGAGGCAGTAAGGATATTATGGCTTTTTGCGGTAGGGGGGCGGGAAATCTAGGTACCAACAGCTTAGCCAGGAACATCCCCCCCCCCCCAGCTAATATCCAGTTGACCTTAACAAGAGGAGCTGTACTTGGCAAACGCTCACATTCCTACAGACCTTGTCTGTTCATGTGGCTTAATGAACATATGTGCACTGTTGATTTCCTCAACACCTCTTTGAATCTCCAACTGTTGGTAGAAAAGCATCTGGCAAACAGCACTGCATGTTGACATGAACTAATTAAAAGGGACAAATGTATTTTTTGTACTCCTCTAGTAACGATCACTATGCAGTGAGCGAGCATACACCCGTGCTTCCATTCTGTAGCAATGCAGAAAAGAGAGTGCATGCACGCAACAAGAGGAATGATGGTTATTAGTGCCATTCTGAGAGCTGCTACAGCATAATGGCTAAGAATGGGAGCTAGAAATGGCTGAGCTGAAAGGTCCCTGTGTTCACTTTTTGGCTTGGCAGTAGGGATTTGAAGGGACCGAATCTCTTCCAAAAATCATTAATTTTGCTTTCTGTTACAGCTGCCCATTACCGGTTGAAGCCACAGCTCCCATTTGCTGATACTTCAAGTGGATGTTATTTCTGTTTTGTTTCTCTGTCATTAGGTAAAGGTAAAGGGACCCCTGACCATTAGGTCCAGTTGTGACCGACCCTGGGGTTGTGGTGCTCATCTTGCTTTATTGGCCGAGGGAGCCAGCGTACAGCTTCCGAGTCATGTGGCCAGCATGACTGAGCCGCTTCTGTCGAGCCAGAGCAGCGCACAGAAATGCCGTTTACCTTCCCGCCGGAGCGGTACCTATTTATCTACTTGCACTTTGACGTGCTTTCGAACTGCTAGGTTGGCAGGAGCAGGGACCGAGCAACGGGAGCTCACCCCGTCGTGGGGATTTGAACTGCCGACCTTCTGATCAGCAAGTCCTAGGCTCTGTGGTTTAACCCACAGCGCCACCCGCATCCCTTTCTCTGTCATTAATCCCAGCCAATTAGGGATCAAATGCAAGATGTGATGATGTGTCACTATCATGTAGCCAATAGGATTTGACTACCTTTCTCTGCCTCCCCCATCTTTGTTTGAATCATGTGTTTCTCTTACCTTTGGGAAATAGGTTTACGAAAGTAATATTTTCTGCAGGCAAGCAAGCTGAAGTGCTCTTGGTGAAATAGCAACACAAACTATTTGGTTTGGCCTCAGTGACCCAGTATGTGATTTCCCACCTCTGTGTGACCACATCTTTTGTCTCTGACCCTTTATTCCTGTTTGCCTAATCCAGGTAAATGGGGTTTGCACAGTTATGCAAATTCTGGTCATCAACTAATAGTGGAGTCTTGCATTGCTCCATGTATGGAATTTTGCAACTACAATCAACAGCTGATCATACCTGTGGGGGAAAATTGACCCTTTGACATCTTCTGACAACAGGCAATTGGCAGGTGGATGGCCACACCCACCTGCAAAACCTGGCCCACAAGGGAGATGGGTGGTGGAGGAGATCAGGATACAGCCCCTCAGTCTGATTTAGCTCCTTTACCCCTGCCTTAGAAAACAGAAAAGGCTGCTGATTGTAAGTCCCTGTCAAGCTTCCTCCTCCCGTGGCAGTAGATAAGCTGAACATGAGTCTTCTTACCAGTTAGAAACTTCAATAATCACAGTGAGGGAACAAAGAACACATCTCCTGGAAATGGCTGTGTTCCCAATTAAGTTCCCTCCCCCCTCCGTCCCTATTAAACTACGTCACTCCTACATCTTGTAATCTGAGCTTGGAGCCGCTGTGTTTTCTGTTCTGCCACTTTCTGAGCTCTCCAGGACTTTGGGGAAGGGGTGTGTGTGTGGATACTCTCCAGAGACTGTGAATCTGTCAACTCTCTCTCTCTTCTAACGTTTTCTTTTTCTTTTTCTCCTAGCTGTTCCCCATCCAGTATTTCCCAGCTTCTGACTTCTGAACAATGCCCCTCTGCAAACCACTGTTTCAAATCTACACTGTCCTCCTGCTCCTGGGAAGATTCAGGATCAGGATCAGGGTGTGGCTCCCACTATTCTTCCTCAATGCAGCCCTCCTCAGCACAGTCCCTGACAGTCCCACACCTGAAAAACTGACAGGAGAAATTCCCTGCCTCCTGAAGAAACTTGGTGAAATGGTCCCCTCACATTTCTCTTCCCGCAAATGAAATGGATGATTTCCAGAGGCCATTTGTGAATCACTCAACTCAAAACCAAACCGAAGGACCAGGTCAGCGGTTCTCATGGTGTCGATTCCAGGGTGCCAGAATTGCCCTCTCTGAAGGGCATGCTGCAAATGTCAGCTGCCTTCTCCTCTCTCTGTGTATACATACAATGTCCTTGGAGCTGCAGGAAGAGGCAGAATCAACCTATCGCATTGTGCAAGCAGACAGCATCATTCATGCAGCAGAACTTGGCAGCTAGCATGCTCCTTATGATCCATCTCCTGGCACCAGACAAGCAGTCCAGCCAAGCAAGTGACAGCTACTAACCAGCCATCTCCTGTTGTGGCCCAGATCTGACTTGACATCTCAGCCAATGCGTAGCTGGGGTGTTTTACCTGAGCAGGATGGCAAATCAGGGCTGGCATCACTGGTTGACGGCCAACCTTTGTTACATATGTGTTTGTATGTTTAAAAGAAAGTAGGCGTGCTGGCTGAAGAGCAACAGTCACATTAAGCTTGGGCCACAAAGTCCTCAGGCTGACACGAGCCAAGACCATGTGCCGGGGACTAAAACCAGAAAGAACAAACCACATGTGACAGAGGTTAGCCTTGCCAATTACTGCACTGCTGGAGGGTTCCCAGAGGCAGCTGCACAAAGGTCAAGCTAAGAAGGCTGGGAAAGAGTAATTGCTGGTAGAAGCCATCCAGCGTTGAAGACCACAGACCTTCCATGCTCACTTTGTAGTTCAGCACTAGGAAATCATCCTAGCATTTGAAGACTAGGGAATAATAATTGCTAGTAAAAGCCATCCAAGGCTGCAGAACCTTTTCTTCTTCACTCATCAACCCAGCCTTAGAAAATTATCCTAGGATTTGAAAATTGGGGAAGAATGACTTTAGCAAAAGCCACCAAAGGTCATATCTTGGTCACTCTGCAGTCTAGGCCCATAAAACTATCTTAGGTTTCGTGCTCGCTTTGGCAGCACATATACCAAAACTGGACCGACACAAAACTATCCTAGGTTTTGGGCTACAGTTGCAAAGAATGTGAGACATCTGAGACAGATGTGTGGGATACCCTCACCGAGCATTAAATTACTTTGCATCCCTCCATGTTTTGCAGATGTTTCACCTGTAGAGGAACCTCCAAATCTGCATTGAACTTCACTATAGATAATATAATGATGGATGAACCTGTCAGCTCCAGTTTCTCTCCATCTCTTATCTTTTCTCAGCCCATTTCTGCATCCATTTAATTTTTTTAAAAAAATCTGCATGATCATCATCATCATCACCAATTATTATTATTATTATTATTATTATTATTATTATTATTATTTTATTATTTGTACCCCACCTGTCTGACTAGGTTGCCTCAGCCATTCTGGGTGGCTAGGGCATTTTTCTTTGCATAGGCAGTTTAATCTAGCTTCGTACAAAGGAGTAACTCTTTATGTCTGTCCTGAATTGTCCAGTATCCAGGCCACATTGGGTTCTAATATTATCAGTGATAGAGCCACAGAATTCTTGATTAAGTATTTAATGGAAAGGGAAACACATACCTCACCGCCACAGTACAAAATTCTCACCTCTCACCCACCCACTCATCTCTCACCCATCCAAGCTCTGAAAGAAAAAAAAGCATCCTTTTCTCAATCAGAAAAAAACATAAGCCTCCCCCCCCCCTTTTTTTTTTTTTACTTTTTGCATGTGAATAGAACGTTTGAGAAACTGGAAAACAAGTTTCAGCACATTGTTCACTTTAGGTGCAAATGCTGACCAGGAATTAGGGTTTTATTGTTTCTCTGTTCTGCCAGTCAACCACAGAAAAGCGTACAGTGGGGGTGGGGAACACCTAGTCCACTGCCTTTTAAGAGAGTCTTTTCTACTGTCAAACAGTTCTTACCATCAGAAAAGTCTTCCTAATGTTCAGTTGGAATCTCCTTTCTTATAACTTGAAGATCTGGGTTCTACCCTCCAGAGAAGGAGAGGGTTTCTCCATCTTCCATGTGACACAGCCGTTAGATATTTGAAGATGACTATCATATCTTCTCTCAGTCCTCCTTTCCAGGCTAAACATAGCCAATTCCCTCAACCGTTCCTCACAAGGCTTGTTTTCCGTATCCCTTATCATCTTGGTCTCCCTCCTTTGAACACATTCCAGCTTATCAATATCCTTCTGAAATTGTGGTGCCCAGATCTGGACACAATACTCCAGATGTGGTCTGACAAGACAGAATAGAGAGTTACTATTACTTCCCTTGATCTGGACACTATACTTCTGTCAAGGCAGACTAGAATAGCATTATTTTTTTATTTTTGTTTTTTGCTGCTGCATGACACTGCTGACTCATGTTAAGCTTGTAGTCCACCAAGACCCTAAATCACTTCTACATGTACTATTGGAAAACCAATTGTCCCCCATCTTATATTTGTGCAGCTAGTTATTCCTGCCTAAGTGTTGAAACTTAAATTTTCCCTATTGAAATTCATTTTGTTAGTTTGGTCCCATTTCTCCAATCTCTTAAGGTCATTGTTGTTGTTTAGTCGTTTAGTTGTGTCCGACTCTTCATGACCCCATGGACCGGAGCACACCAGGCACTCCTGTCTTCCACTGCCTCTCCCAGTTTGGTCAAATTCATGTTAGTAGCTTCGAGAACACTGTCCAACCATTTCATCCTCTGTCGTCCCCTTCTCCTTGTGCCCTCCATCTTTCCCAACACCAGGGTCTTTTCCAGGGAGTCTTCTCTTCTCATGAGGTGGCCAAAGTATTGGAGTCTCAGCTTCACGATCTGTCCTTCCAGTGAGCACTCAGGGCTGATTTCCTTCAGAATGGATAGGTTTGATCTTCTTGCCATCCATGGAACTCTCAAGAGTCTCCTCCAGCACCATAATTCAAAAACATCAATTCTTCGGCGATCAGCCTTCTTTATAGTCCAGCTCTCACTTCCATACATCACTACTGGGAAAACCATAGCTTTAACTATACAGACCTTTGTTGGCAAGGTGATGTCTCTGCCTTTTTAAAGGTCTTATTGAATCCTGATTCTGTCTTCTGCAGTATTGGGTATCACTCCTAGTTTGGTGTTTGGTGCAAATTTGATGTGTATCCTCTCAATCTCTTCATCCAAGTCATAAAGACATTGAACAACAATGGGTCTAGGACAGAACCCTGTGGCATCTCACTTGTCACTTTCTTCGAAGATGATGAGGAACCATTACTAAAACCCTTTGAGTTTGTGCTACATATAAGGACCTCCATAACCAGCTGATTACAGCATAGAAAGCAGTTTTTGAAGTCAGCACCGATCATCCAATTGGCAGTAACTTCAAACCCCGCTTGGCTGGCCTTGCAATTTTCTTCTCTATAAAGCTTGTTATGCTTGAAGGGGGGGGAGGGGTCACCTTGTAGGGATGGAAGGGTCTATCAATTTAATTTCTCTCAGTTTTCCACCTTTCTTCAATAGTTTGTGATATATATATATATATATATATATATATATATATATATATGGGATTGTTATGAAAATTCTTCAGCATTTTTGTGTGAATTTCTCCCAATAAATGCAATTTTTTTTACACAGTTTTAATACATTTTTGGGAACACTGGTTGGCTGGAGAACTGCATCTCAAAATTCAGATAAATGAGAATCTTGAAGGATGGCTGTGTTTTGGTACTTCTATTGTTACAGAAAGTGCAAATTCAATAAAATTGGCTTTAAGTGTGAACTGAATAAAATTTCTTGGGGAGGGGGATCATTCCATGTTATTTACCATTCCTTAGCAACAGAAATCTTTGTGAAGATGTCTTACCCTGTACACAAATCAAACTGGACGTGTGGATGGAGGGTCATGTGGCTTCAAGCACCAGGAGTCTGAAGACAGTAGATTGAAAGTCACAAAACGTATTCACAGAAAGCCGAGCAAGAGTGCAGGAACCTGGCACGTCCTTGACCAGAGGTGTCCTCAAAAGCATCCACTGTGATTTAGTCCTTGACAGGCTGGCATCCCTATGATTCACAGAGCTAATGAATTAGGAGATAGGTTCCTCCCCCTCTTCCCTTCCCACCTTCACTCCATCACACCCTTATACTTCAAAAGAGGGCAGAAAACTTAGCTCCAGAGACAGAAGAGCTGTAGAGCAAGTTTCACACACTGATGGAAAGTAGGCTTGGGGGGGGGGGGGGAGTCAGGAAGCTGGTGACTAACGCGGCTAACTTACACCATGATTCTTCTCCGGTTTGCATCTTTGCCAGCTGTGATTTTTCCCTGTGTGACAGAGGACTAGGTAACCCAGGCATCTCCCACTGTGTATATGGCACAGATCAGGCATGGCATATTCTGCCCAGGCCACACCTCTCCTCAGCACTGCTTTTGAGCCGTAGAATTTCCCCCAGGCTGAAATGTGTCCTTGAACTCTGGTCCTGCCTCTTGCTTGTCTAGATGGAGGATAGAGAGGGCTTTGTGAACATGTGTGTGCATAAGGTAAAGGTCCAGTCGGGGACAACTCTGGGGTTGCGGTGCTCATCTCGATTTACTGGCCGAGGGAGCTGGCGTACAGCTTCTGGGTCATGTGGCCGGCATGACTAAGCCACTTTTGGCGAACCAGAGCAGCACACAGAAATGCCGTTTACCTTCCTGCCGGAGCAGTACCTATTTATCTACTTGCACTGTGTGCTTTCAAACTGCTAGGTTGGCAGGAGCAGAGACCGAGCAATGGGAGCTCACCCCGTCACGGGGATTCAAACCGCCGAGCTTCTGATCAGCAAGTCCTAGGCTCTGTAGTTTAACCCACCTGCTGTGTGCATACCCACCAACATTTTTCTGATGAAAATAGGGATGTCCTATTCAACAACAACAACTTTATTATTTATACCCCGCCCATCTGACCGGGTTGCCCCAGCCACTCTTGGTGGCTTCCAACATATATAACAACATAAGAAAACATTTAACATTAAAAAAAACCACACCTCCATACAAAGGACCGCCTTCCAATGCCTTCTAAAGGTTGTATAGTTACTTATATCCTTGGCTCAGGGGCCGCATAACTCCATACCCTCCAATATTTCTCCGATGAAAATAGGAATGTTCTAAGGAAAAGTGGGACATTCTGGGAGCAAATCAGAAATTGGGATGGCTTCTGCAAACCCGGGACTGTCCTTGGAAAATAGGGACACTTTGAGGGCTTGTGTGTGTGGAAACTAGCTTGCTGTAGAAAGGTTAATTTACATTTGTTGCTCCCCCCACTTTTACTTCTGGCCTGGCCTACCCTGGGCATGTGGGCACTGGAAGGTGGGCCAGAAGATAATATGGCCCTCTGACTGAAAAAGGTTTCTCACCCCTGGCCCAGATCCAGAACCATCCAATTTGTGGGGTGACGTGAGCCAGTCACCTCAGGCAGCAGATCCAGCCTCCTCTGCCACAACTCTCCACCTCCTCCACACCCAGAAAATGTTTTCCAGGAATGTTTCTTGAACATCCAGCCTATGTCCTTGTTTTTGCACAGCTCCCATTTTCCCTCTGACATGTTTTACACTGTGAGAGCTTCTTTTTCACTTCCTCTTGTTTCTTCGGTCTATCTCCAATTTGATCTCTGGAAGGAGAAGAAAAAATATCGTTATCAGATCTTGCTCTTTTTCATGGCATTCTTTCCCCTCTGGGTGATATTGTTGAATTTTCAGCCTCTCAGCCTCAAGCAAACATTTGCTTGCTTTCAAAGAGGAAACAGAATCAGGTGACGCTCAGAAGTCCAGTGGGGGAAAGTCAGCTCTTCGCCAGCTGCAAGAAATACTGTTTTCATCACCATGAAAAAATGTTGGCGGGGGTGAAGGGGAAGAGAGAATAACCAAAATGATTTTTAATACCCCCACAAATAATCCTCTTCCTTATTAGCTCAGCCAAAAGTGATGGTTTGGCATTATGCATCTGGTTTCAAAACAGCAACATCTTCCCTAAGTATTCTTCCTGAAAATATATATTCCTACTATGGAACTGAATGGCTTCATATATACCGTATTTTTCGCTCTATAGGATGCACCCGGCCATAGGACGCACCTGATTTTAGAGGGGGAGAACAAGAAAAAAAAATATCCCCCTCTCTGCTCAGCGCCCCTTCAGCGAAGCAGCAGGAGAAACGGAGCCCCTTTCATTTCTCCTCCCACTTCACTGAAGGGGCGCTGCACAGCTCTCCCTCTCTGCCGAAGCCAGGAGAGTCAGGTTCCTTTTGCTGAAGCTGGGAGAGCAAGACTTCAATGAATCCGGGGACACTTTTCAACTTCAATGGATTTTGTATGGGGACTGATTTGTAAATCCAAGGACTATCCCCAGGAAATGAGGACGTCTGGTAACCTTATGTTAGGAGATCCCTGTTGCCCTCACAGAGCTACAATTTTCAGGGTAGTTTAACAATCAATCCCTCTTGCCAGGTAACTCTGGGAATTGTAGCACTGTAAGGGGATAGGGGTCTCCAAACAACTCTCAGTGCCAACAAACCCTAGTCCCCAGGATTTTTTTTTGGGGGGGGGGAGGTGAGTAACTACTGTTTAAAGTGGTATTAAGGTAAAGGTAAAGGACCCCTGACCGTTAAGTCCAGTTGCGGATGACTCTGGGGTTGCAGTGCTCATCTCACTTTACTGGCCGAGGGAGCCGGCATACAGCTTCCGGATCATGTGGCCAGCATGTCTAATCTGCTTCTGGTGAACCAGAGCAGTGCACGGAAACGCCGTTTACCTTCCCGCTGGAGTGGTATCTATTTATTTGCTTGCACTTTGACGTGCTTTAGAACTGCTAGGTTGGCAGGAGCAGGTCTAAGCAATGGGAGATCACCCTGTCACAGGGATTCAAACTGCCAACCTTCTGATCAGCAAGCCCTAGGCTCTGTGGTTTAGACCACAGCGCCACCCGCATCCCTTTAAAGTGGTATTATACTGCTTTAAATATGTAGCACAGACAGGACCCATGTCTAACCAGTAGGAATTTTTCTCGGTGGGATTCTGCCCCAGATTTTGCAGGGGGTTTTTGCTTCCAAAATAGTTACTGGATTGGTACCTTGTGTGTGGGTGTAGCCAGGGAACAGGGAGGGCAGCTGCCCCACCCGAAATCAAGTAAATAAATAAAAATACTTAACGAAAAGCAGAAATAATCAGAATGTTTGAAATCAAAATGCAAAATGGAAAGACCTGGCTAAGGTCGACGACGAAAGGGGAGCATCTCCATGGGCTATGCTTCCTTAGTGTGCACAGAAAAAGTACATGGGGGTGGGAGAGGAATTTGAGAAAAAGTTTTTAACAAACCCAGTAAAACTTGTTTTATTTTAGAAAAAGACGAGAAGAGGTGTGTTCTTTGTAATTTTGCACAATATACTCGTTAACCACATGAAAGGTACTCCCTGGTGCTAATTTTTTATTTAACTTCCTAGTTTTCAAATGACTGAAGATTTTGACAGATTTTTCAGAGCACTTGGGGTCAAAAGAAAAAAATGTAAAATAGCTATAGTTGAGACATTTCATTCCGAATCTGCTAGACAGAGCCAGACAAAGGATGATGACAGGTGGGTGTCCTGCCCCCCACTAACAGAAATCCTAGCTAGGCCCACAATCTGGTGGCAGGCACTCCAGCTGAATTTTGGAGGAATGTTCTATTTTTGCCTCTTCTTTTCTGAAGGGGAATACGAAACAGCTGAAATTTCTGAAAGAATTCATTTTAGCAGTTCTGTTTTGTCCTGTTTATTCATTTTTGGATTGTTGGAATGCAACAATGAAATGATCCAAGTACCACCACTGCAAACCTTTGTAAATAAAGAAAGACTGAAGAAAAAGAAGTGGCTATTTCAGCTGAAAGCTTTTAGCTTTCCAAGAGTTTCTCATTGTGAGCTACTGTTCCATGAAGTTGCAAAGGGACGATATTCTTCACTCTCTTGTTATTCATAGCGGTTTATACATTTGTAATTCTGGGTTCTGAATGTGTTGTTTTATTGATTCTGTGCTGTGAGCTGCTGTGGGTTTATTTTGATAAAGAAAAGCAGGATATAAATTCTTAAAATTGGAATAGTAAATAATAAATAAAACTCTGGATGCAAGTGTCTCTCTCTTTGAGATTGCTCTTAGCAAAAGGGAATTGAGACTTATTTGTTCGGCCCTTGGCTTCAAATTCCCAGTTAACTTGCTTTCTATAACTGCAACACCTTTATTAGCTAATTCAAGGCTACAATCCTCTGCACAATTTATAAGGGCAAGCTTCACTGAAGTCAACAGGGCTTACTCCCAAGGAGACACCCTTAGGATCATCAGGCTGTGTGAAAGCTGAGAGGATGCTGGTGTTGTATATTCCATTTTGCATCCATGTTGCATCTCTCATTAAAATCAGGCTTTACTTCAAGCTTTCATTACAAGGGGCAGAGAGCTGTAGCTTCTGGAAACGCAGCTATAATGAGGGCAAAGTGTATGGCTGGCGAGAAAACCAGCTTCTAATAGCTCATTAGTAAAATTGACTGTTGTTCCCTCAGTTTGACTAAAGATCTAAGAACGGGCCCCTTCCCGCAGTGATGAATCGTCAGAATCAAGATGAGGCTGTGCCAGTCCCAAAGGCGCTGCTCCTAAAGAGAACCATGACACAGGAACAGAAGAATCACTTGGTGTGGCTTTGGCTGGGCTCAACTATTTCGAGCAGCAAGAAAGGGGAGAAATACTTACGCGTTCCCCACTATAAAAGAAAATAAAAAGAAGAAAAAGAGCTCCTAGTGTAAAAGAGCCCAGTCCCAGCTTAGCTTCCTCTGACATACAACTTTTGAATACTTAAAGTGTGTGTGTGTTTTGTAAAAAGGGAGCATCCTAAATTCACACACACACCCCAGTTGAGACCAAAGTAATACAGTCCAGCACTGGGTACATGTTTCAATTGGGAACCGATTTGCGAGTTCGCAGTGGCAAATGGATGGTCACAGATTGGAAACAAAACATTGAGCTTCTTGTTATTATCATTAAGTTATTTGCACTTCACCCCAACGTGCCTGGATGGGTTACTACAATTTAAAATGAAGCATTTTAAAAAGTTTTTAAAACTAGCAGTTTCAAAAATACAGTGGTGCCCCGCAAGACGAATGCCTCGCAAGACGGAAAACCCGCTAGACGAAAGGGTTTTCCATTTTGGAGGTGCTTCGCAGGACGAATTTGCTATGGGCTTGCTTCGCAAGACGAAAATGCCTTGCGATTCCTGGGGGTTTTTTTTCGCTCCCCACCCCCTTTTTCTAAGGCACTAAGCTGCTAATAGCCTTTTAGCAGCTAATCCGCTAATCCCTTAAGCCTTTAATAGCCTTTAATAGCCGCTAAACCGCTAATAGCGCTAATCCGCTAATCCGCTAATGGGCTTGCTTCGCAAGACGAAAAACCGCTAGAAGAAGAGACTCACGGAACGGATTCTTTTCGTCTTGCGAGGCACCACTGTAAAATAAAAAATGCAACCACACACACAATCGCCAATACGACCACCAATCATCAGAACAATCACAAAACCATCACCAAGATAGATTTTGGTATCTTAGCAATTTAGCATTGCATGCTACCCCAATCTCTGAGGGATATGAGGGGGCTCCAAGGTTTGGCCCTTCGAATGAGAGACATTGGAGTTTGTGGTGCCTTTGTGATATATGATATAGAGTAGTACCTCGGGTTACAGATACTTCAGGTTACAGACTCCGCTAACCCAGAAATAGTACCTTGGGTTAAGAACTTTGCTTCAGGATGACAACAGAAATTGTGCGGTGGCGGCGCGGAGGCAGCAGGAGGCCCCATCAGCTAAAGTAGTGCTTCAGGTTAAGAACAATTTCAGGTTAAGGACGGACCTCCAGAATGAATTAAGTTCTTAACCCGAGTTACCACTGTATTTACACATATATGCAACTTTAGCCTAAGATGGAAGGGCTCACGGCATTAGCACCCTAAGAAGTATTGCTTCTCCCATAGCCACAGCCTTGGATTCAGAGGTACCAGCTTGCAAGGGCGATGGGGGCAGGGATGATGGGGTGGGGACAATGTTGCAGATGTGACATCACGTGTGACATCAACAATAATTGAATCATCATCATTTATTATTTATACCTCACCCATCTCGCTGGGTTTCCCCACCCACTTTGGGTGGCTTCCAACAGAATATATTAAAAACATGATAAAACCTCAAACAATAAAACCTTCCCTAAACATGGCTGCCTTCAGATGTCTTCTGAAAGTCAGATGCTTGTTTATTTCCTTGACATCTGGTGGGAGGGTGTTCCACAGGGCGGGTGCCACTACCGAGAAGGCCCTCTGTCTGGTTCCCTGTAACCTCACTTCTTGCAGTGAGGGAACTGCCAGAAGGCCCTCGGAGTTGGATCTCTGTGTCCAGGCTGGATGATGGGGGTGGAGACGCTCCTTCAGGTATACTGGACCAAGGCTGTTTAGGGTCCCAGAGTTGCGTGTGCAACGTCAGGTTGTTGGGAGGAGCCAGGGATAGAGCTGAAAGCAGCAGTTGTGTGGCTTCAATGGTGGGCAACTCTTTCTTTGCCTCCTCCTGGTGGCACGAGGCGCCTTTGACCCTCCTTCCCCTCCACGGCAGGAGGAGAAGGAGAAGTTGTGCTCCTTGCTAAGCTCCTTGCTTCACCTCCATGCTTTTTGGATATTGGGGGGCTAGGCCCTACCCCAAAACTATTTGGGGGCCCCAAAGGGGCTCGAACCCAAGGAGCTGGTGCCCCTGCTTGGACTGCAGCAGAAATGAAGCATGGCTCTCACTCTCTGGCTTCTGCCTGCCTCCAGCTCAGCTGACACACACTGGCTTTGGTCTTCCTCACTACCAGCCTTGTGAGGAAGGGTGCCCACCCATTTGCCCCTTGGCACAGAGCAGCTTCCTTTGTTACACTAAGGACCATGCTTAGGCCCATTAACTCACTATGAAGCTGGCCTGAATAACCCAAACTGAATCCCCCAAACTCACAATGGTACAAAGCTGTGTTATACCAAGTCATGCCATCTAGCTTAGTATTATCTACCATGGCAGTGACTCTCCAAGGTTTAAGACTGGGGGTAACAAGTGCTATTGAGAGATGCTAGGATTGCACCTGGGGCAAAGCAGATGCTCTACCACTAAACCGCTGCCCTTCCTTATATGGCACAGTTTCCAGGCTCTCCCTGCTCAGTGGCCCCCTTCAATTAGGATGTGTGAAGAATTCAGTCACTGAGCATTTCAGTATAAGCTGAGCTGATCTTCAACTCCCAAGCTAATGTCTGGATCAAAATGAAGCTACCTGCTGGATTTCACACATTTCCAGGTATTGTGACATAGTTCTCAGCTTAAGAATTGCATCAACATGTATTTTTAAAAACGTGTGTTTCGAGATAAGATATTAGCAATGTGTGTTCAATTTATATATATTTAAATGTGGCTTGAAATGCTTGCATTTGCTTATGATTATTATTATTAGAAGAGGATTAATATACAAATAGAACTGACTTATGAATGAACACATATGATTGCATATTGACTAACCCAGCCACACTTATTCATCGCTGCCTTTGTTGTTGGCGTTGGGTCTTCCTTTGATCTTTGACATAGATTTGAACATCTCTTCTTTTTAAATGAACCACTCACTGCAAAGGACCCACTGAAATTTCCAAGGGCTGCATTCATTCCTTGGCAATTTTTCAGGAGCCACACATGCCAATGGGCAGAGAATTAAACATGAATGTTACAGTTGTATAGTAGGTTAGTTTCTACACACAGTCTCTCACACACCCCTCTTTCTCCTCTACGCAGACAAGCAAGACGCAAGGACATATTCCAACTGGGCAAATACACTCAAGGAGAACATAAAGCAGGTCCGGAGATCGATGTGGCCCAGGGAGGGGGTAAGGGAAGAGTCCTGAGGGCCAGATACAATGTCCCACTTGGCCCCAGAACCTGAAGTTCTCCACCCATGTCCCACAGGGTAGCACCAGTTCAACAGGAATTCAGTTGCCCCTCATTCCCCTCTATCTTTGGCTTATGTGAGTCACATATCATCAGTGACTACCCTTGTTTAATCGTTCTCTCTAGCATTGTGCCCCGAGTTCCAGTGTAGTTGCCCGTGCCCTATTAATAAAGGTCTGTTGGAAACTGAGTGCAAAAAGGAGGAGCAGCAGAGAGAGGAGAAGGCTTTTTCAAATGATTTGACCGAGGTTAAGTAATAATTGTAAGAAATTGTTTTGACATTATGTTAATGCATGTCAGTGCATTATCCTCAATTTAAAGTTAATCACTAAAATTACCCTTGCGGTTTCAGGGGAGGGGGTGGAGGGAAGGAGGGGTGAAAAACACCCCTTAACGAAATATGATTTGTTGAGGTGTGAATAATATAGAAATTGAGGTGCCCAAGTGAATCGCAAAGCAAAAGGGTTCTGTTTAACTCTTGGCATGCCATTAGGGGCTGTTGCAGTTGCTAACCCAAACCCAGAATGAAGGCTCAAGGGACATGAACTGGTGCAAAAGTTAGATATATTAAATATAACTTTAGGATATGCATCCAAAAAGTTTCTTGATGCAGGTATTTATACAGCTTGTAGAAACAAGGGTTGCAGCTACACCGTAGCTTTAAAACATTCAAACATCAATTTAATAGCCAATTTTATACCCCCAAAGAATCCTGAGAACTGTAGTTGGTTAGGAATGCTGATCTCGCAGAGATACGATTCTTAGCGCACTTAGTAATCTACAGTTCCCAGGTTTCTCCATAACTATTGAAGCAGTGTGAGACTTTTTTAGATGCAGGTTCATTCAAAGCTCACTAGAGATTTGGTACTGATAAGCAGGGGCGTAGGAAGGGTAGGTGGGGTGGTCCGCCCCAGATGCCCTCACTGAGGGGGGTGACATTTGGCGCGCTGCCCGCCCGCGACTCCCAAGCCTACCCCGAGCCATTGGGGTAAGGGGGGAAGTTGTGCTGCTTTGCCTGTGGCATTCCCCCCTTCCCCCTTCATTTTGACAGCTTGGGGGAGGCTTGGGAGTCGCGGGCGGGTGGTGTGCCGAATGTCCGCCATGGGCAGCTCGCTCTGCCCCAGTGGGAGGCTTGCTCCGCCCCTGGCTGCAGGGCATGTGCACTGCTCCGGGCACCTGAGCGGCTATCCTGGGAGGGCACCCTCCTTGCCACACCTCCCTTAGGAGCGCACCATGCCTCCCTCAGGAGCATGCCTGCCCTGGGCAACGTGGGCATATGCTCTGCCGCTACTGATAAGTAAACAAACAAACCCCTGTGTTGCAAAATATGAGTCAGCAATATCAAAAGCAACACGATGGCCAGAAACAATAACAATGTGGAAAATTTTATGGAATGATTCAAAATATCAAAACTAACAAACTGAAGTCTCTGAGAGTCTCTGAAAATCCTTAAATGAATCACGGTGCCAGACTTTACCTGGCAAAGAGAAAGCTGTGAAGCTTTGTATAATCAGCAAATGTCCAATTCTGATGCCCAACTTTGAACTCTGAACTCCAGATAACAACTACTGTTTCATTGGATTCTTCACCAGCCAATTAGTTCAACACTTGTAAGCAGAAAGATATGCAACTTCTTCATTAACCAATCTTTTTTCCGAATAGATATAATGAAAAATACTCTGGAACAGTGCTCATGCAATTATGTAGTCACTGTTAAGTGTCTGACAGGAGACTTGTTTAGGGATATGGTCAAGACCAGGAGTTGTATTCATTCTGAAAAGGGGAAGTTTGTGTCATCATATCATTGGGAGAAGGCTGCATGTGGAGTTTCCTCTCTTGGGCTCAGGAGGAGCCAGCCACTGAACCACACTGTGTTTGGCTCCACATTTGGCCTCCTTCACCTCCTCAATATTGAGGGGGCCCGACCCCCCTGCTAGAAGATCTTGAGGGCACTGAAGACACCTCCACCCCTAAGAGTTGGTGCACCTGACTGTGCTTCAGTTTGCATATTGTTTCAGAAAGTGAGAATTTGAAGAGCAGTGTGGTCGACAAAAATAGTGCTCCTGCTCAGCCATTAAAGAGTGAAGGGCTCACATTAATAAGGGATGAGTGAGAGGCAACACCAATGAAAAAAAGAAGTTATTGGGTGGTGCGGGTAACTTAAAAGGTTACCTCCAGCCAGGAATGGCAGAAGATATCAATTTCAGCTTCTTTCCATTTCTCATTTTCCCAGTATAAAGTTCAGATCTGAAACTTTCACTCTTTATTATATTCCAAGTCCTATTTTTAAAGTCCTCATGAAAATTCATCCACATTTTAGTGTGAATTTCTCCTAAGAGTACCCTTTTTTGTTTAGCTAACTTACATACTTTCTGCAAGCAATTTTCCCTGATTCAATGCATTTTTGTACGTTATGTCAGTAACACATTAATTTTTATGCCCATGTTTCCCTAATCTATACATTTCTGTAAACTTTGGTCAGAGAACAGCATTGCATAGTTTGGAGCAAGCACAAATATCTACTTTACTGGAAAGATTAGAAACCGAGAGAACCAGAATTGATACAACCCATCCATTCACCCCTACTTTTGATCAAATGTATAATGCTGGGGTTCATGGGAACACAAGAAACTGCCTTATATCCAGACCTTTGGTCATTCTAGGTTAGTATTGCCCTGTTTAGGGAAGTTTTAAATGTTTGATGTTTTATTGTATTTTTAATATTTTGTTGGAAGCCGCTCAGAGTGGCTGGGGAAACCCAGCCAGATGGGCAGGGTATAAATAAATTATTATTATTATTATTATTATTATTATTATTATTATTATTATTATTCCTACTACAATGAATGGCAGTGGCTGCCCAATGTTTTAGACTGGGGACATTTCCAGCCCCACATGGAGATTCTAGCTGTTCAACTTCTACACACACACAATGCATACAGTATGGTCTACCACTGAGCCATGACCCTTCCCTGTAACTTTGTGAACACATTATGAATAAAGGGTCATTCAGAGATGGGAAATTCTGCTTTTGTTTTCCTGGTTATAATGATAGCACTGCTGTCCCATTTTCTAAGGTTCCTTTCACACTGCAAGACCTACTACATTATAGAATGTGACTTTTTGACCGATATACCAGCATGTCATACTAAGTTTGATTTGCACCACTATGAACATCATGAGACAATGTCAGTCCTCCTCCATCTTTCTGAACATGCATGCTTTCGTACCCCTATGATTCCTCCATGAAAACAGCAGGAAACAACAGCAGGTCAATATTCTGCCTAGAATTTCATCACTTTCCTACTGTGGTTTCCTGGGTTGAGGGGGCTGCAAACATCCCCCCCACCCCCGGAATCAAATAACATGGAAATGAGCACTAAATATGTGTCATATTCCATTAGATTTCCAGAAGTGGCTTTTGCATCATGTGAACACCCAAATATCATGCAGAAATTAACAGGGAAACATTAGGAACATGGAATAGAGTGGTACCTCAGGTTAAGTACTTAATTCGTTCCGGAGGTCTGTTCTTAACCTGAAACTGTTCTTAACCTGAAGCACCACTTTAGCTAATGGGGCCTCCTGCTGCTGCCGCACCGCCGGAGCACAATTTCTGTTCTCATCCTGAAGCAAAGTTCTTAACCTGAGGTACTATTTCTGGGTTAGTGGAGTCTGTAACCTGAAGCATCTGTAACCTGAAGCGTACATAACCTGAGGTACCACTGTAATCTGCTGTGTGGGTGCAGTCAAACAGGGGTCCACTGAGTTCCCTAGTAAGTTCATGGCAGAAACGAGATTCCACCTGTGGATTTCCTGCTTCATTGCTCACTCTCTAAGCCGCACAGGAACACACAATATTGGCCTTTTCCACAACTCCCCTAGCAAAGAATACACTGTTCTTTGTCCTGGTTATTCAGCAAAGCACTGTGGGCTGACTCTTCCCTGACAGCCTTTGATTTTTCCATATGCAAAACACCGCACTGACATTTGCATATGGCTTAACTGACAAGGTGTGTGCAAACAGATATTTAATCACCCTCACTATCTCAGCAGCAGTCTCACAGTAATTGCAATCAGTCCTGTGCATTAAAGCGCCTACTTGTCAATGCAAGGAGAAGCCTGCTGGGACCACAGAGCTGACCCCAGTCTCTTCCTCAAGCAAGCCAGTAATAAATGGCAACACTGAATATTTCTAAGATATGACTTCACAAAGCCCATTCATGTCTTAGTTTCTGTCAGTTGTGATGGTTAAATAAAGAAGAATTCGCTGGATCCCTACATCCAATATTCTGTGGGGCAGAATATTCTTCAGAGACCCAGCAGAAGTTTTGAAACACAAAACATGTAGCAAAGTAAAGCACAATAATATATGCTGTTAGACCTTTCAAATCTCCTATTTTAAGTTGCCTACAGCATTTTCCCTTTCTACCTCCTTTAGCATAGGATAGACCACACAGTTTGGTAAGTTAAAAATATATTTTTCATGCGTCTCCCCCCCCCCCATACTGTGGTTTGTTAAGGGTGCTGAGAGTTGTTAAAAAGGTAAAGGGACCCCTTACCATTAGGTCCAGTCATGGCCGACTCTGGGGTTGCGGCGCTCATCTCGCTTTATTGGCCAAGGGAGCCGGTGTACAGCTTCTGGGTCATGTGGCCAGCATGACAAAGCTGCTTCTGGCGAACCAGAGCAGTACACGGAAATGCCATTTACCTTCCCGCCGGAGCGGTACCTATTTATCTACTTGCACTTTGATGTGCTTTTGAACTGCTAGGTTGGCAGGAGCAGGGACCGAACAACGGGAGCTCACACCATCGCAGGGATTCAAACCACTGACCTTCTGATCGGCAAGTCCTAGGCTCTGTGGTTTAACCCACAGTGCCACCCGGTCTCAGCTGAGAGTTGTTAGGAGACCCCAATTCCCCTCACAGAGTTACAGTTCCCATGGAGGTATAACAATGAATCCCTCTTCTTGGGGAACTCTGCAAATTGTAGCTCTGTGAGGGGGATCAGGGTCTCCTGACCACTCTCAGCACCCTCAACAAACCACAGCTCCCAGAATTCTTTGAGAGGGGAGTCATGATTGTTTGAAATGATATCCTAGTGCTTTAAACATAAGATGTGAATGTGATTGATGTCTTAGATGGCAGAACGGCCAGCGGCACAGAATCAACCCCAACATCTAACCTCCTTTGGCCAGGTTGTCATCCTGTTCAGGGCATCTGAAAGCACAGCTGTGGAAAAATGTTAAAATGCTTCCCACCCTTCCTTTTTAGAATGATTTTTCATTATGAACCGAAGCTATACAGGCAGCAAGGGAAATCAGCAATAGCGGCTTGCCGTCTTAAGAAAAATTGCTCTGGATTCAATATATATCATGCATGGTAATAACAACAGCTGTGTACTAAAAGAAAACAACCAGAGTAATTATTTCTACTCTTCAAACTTGCCCCCACAACCCCCAAACCACTACTATGGTATGTTCCTGGTGTCTGAAATCAGCTTTGGGCTAAAATTACGGCCGAAGGTAAACTTTTGATTGTTCGGGTAACACAGTTTGCTTATGTGCTGTTGAACTTCCTAAAGCACAGGTAGGCAAACTAAGGCCCGTGGGCCAGATGTGGCCCAATCACCTTCTCAATCTGGCCTGCAGACGGTCCGGGAATCAGTGTGTTTTTACATGAGTAGAATGTGCCCTTTTATTTAAAATGCATCTCTGGGTTATTTGTGGTGCATAGGTATTCGTTCATTTTTTCTTCTTCAGAATATAGTCCGGCTCCCCACAAGGTCTGAGGCGCAGGGGGCCGGCCCCCTGCTTAAAAAGTTTGCTGACCCCTGCCCTAAAGCCTCTATATTAGGAGGTGTTGACCCCTGCCCTAAAGCCTCTATATTAGGAGGTGTGTTTGTGTGTGCAGTGCTGGATTTACGTATAAACTAAACAAGCTATAGATTAGGGCCCCACTCTCTTTGGGGCCCCCCAAAAAATGCAAAGAAAGAAAACCTGGATGTACATTTCCAAAATATAAGATAAAAAACAAATAAAATAAAACCTACATACAGCAAGAGTGGTTTTTTGTTGTTGTGTAGGCTCCTATTTGTTATGTGCAAATGGCTTTAGATACCTACTAGGTCCATAGATTACCATATAGCATATATTCAACACACAAAACAGTGACAATTTGTTGTTGACAAAGGACAGCTGGACATATAAAGGGCCCCATTACCTTCAGTAGCTTAGGGCCTCATCAAACCTAAATCCAGCTGTGTGTGTGTGTGTGTGTGTGAGAGAGAGAGAGAGAGAGAGAGAGAGAGAGAGAGAGAGAGAGAGGGAGGGTGTCCCTGTTTTCATCTGAGACTTGTTGGAGGGTATGGAGTTATCTGACCCCTGAGCCAAGAAGATAAGTGACTATACAACCTTTGAAAGACATCTGAAGGAATCCCTGTATAGGGGAGTTTTTAAATGTTTAATGTTTTATTATGTTTTTGTATATGTTGGAAGCTGCCCAGAGTCACTGGGGCAACCCAGTCAAATGGGTGGGTTTGAAAAATAAAATTATGATTATGGAAAAGGACGTCCCTATTTTCATTGGAGAAACGTTGAGGGGTATGGATCAACAGTCACAGGATAGGTGGGTGAGTGGAGGAGGATTTTGTCAATATAGGACAATCACTGTCCTTGGTGTTTTGCAGATTCACATAAGTAAAAGCAGAAAGGTTTCTGACCCCAAGTAGCTTGCAATATAATGCCATCAATTTGATTTGAATTAATTTTATAATGAAATGATTTTAGAATGTTGTACTATTTTATTGTTGTTAGCCGCCCTGAGCCCGGCTTCGGCTGGGGAGGGTGGGATATAAATAAAAAAAAAATATTATTATTATTGTATTAATCAATCTCTGCTATTAATCATATGGGCTGGGCTGGGTGTGGTTTCAGTTATAGAGCAGAAAACAGTGGTTTTGGTGGTGTAAAAGGTTCCTCTTAAAAGCATTTAAGACTATGCAAATTCCCTTTTCAGAGTCATTTGTGTGATGTCCCATTAAGTCATGGTGTAGACTGCTGGCAGCTCCTCCCCAGACTGATGACAAAAGCAATTCTAACCAATAAGGAATGGGATGACACTGTCGTAACAATGCGTTGTCAGTCATATTTGGCTGAGACATGATCACACAGTTGAACCTGATTGGCTCTTTAGAATTATAATATGATAATTCAGCACTGCTCAGTATGCCACTGATGGCATGTGAAAGCAATTGGGAAAGTGAGGGCAATGGAGGGCAGCAGAAATAAATAAGGAAACGTTTTCACATGGAGTTCCAGAAAGAAATAGATCAAAATAGGATGCAATTTTCAGTGCTGCCAATGATATGTGTAATACGTTGTGAGTGGCTTTGGCTCAGTCCAATAATGTTAATAAATGTAACAAAGTAATGTAATTATTGTTTCTGCAGTTGATATATATTCAATCAGCTGTGTGTACAGTATTCCTTCTCCCCCTTCGCTCCACCATACTTCCCAACCCGGATCACTTGCCATTGAGTGCTGCATGCCTTGGAAGGTTGGCTTGAATGGCTCGTATTCAACTCACACAAGATGCTGTAATTAGACAATTTTCTTTGTAGCATAATGTAAGTGTCAAGATGACCTCAGAGGCTATTTTATTAGGGCAGGAACATATTGGATCTATTCCTCAGCAGCTGTGGATGAGCTGTTGTTCTTTAATGAACCTTTTATAAATTGCTGCAGCCATCCAAGAAACTTGCCATTATTTTGTGTGCCATTGCTATAGCGTCTGCTCATTTTTAGGGGAGTGGAGGAGGGCTGGGTAACGCACGATTCTTCCAACATGTCACCAAGGGTCACTTTGGAAGCATTCGGCTTCCAGTGAGGACCACAGTTTAGTGGCAGCGGAGGGCAATAACTGTCATAAATTATTGTTTCATGCAGAAACCGTTCCATATTTCTTTAATCCTCTTTGACCTCTCTGCCTCTCACTTTGGAAACAATTTTTAGTCTATTGTTAGGTCAGAACTACTGAGACTCAGAGGTTGAAGGAGTACCAGGTAGGTGTGTGTGTGTGTGTGTGTGTGTGTGTGTGTAATATAATCCATAAGGTGATCCACATATATTACAAACATCATCATCATCATCATCATCATCATCATCATCATCATTATTATTATTACAGTCATACCTCGGGTTACAGACGCTTCAGGTTGCATGTTCTCGAGTTGTGGACTGCCAAAACCCGGAAGTACAGGAACCAGGTTACTTCTGGGTTTCGGAAGTCACACATGCTCAGAAGCACTAAATTATGCTTTGCGCACACGCTGAATCGCAACCCATGCATACGTAGACGCGCCACTGCGGGTTGCGGATGCTGTGGGTTGCCAACATGCATCCCGCACGGATCACGTTCACAACCTGAGCGTCCACTGTATTATTATTAGCATTAGCATTTATATCCCATCTTTATCTCCAAGAAATTCAAGGTGATGTGCATGGTTCTCCACCTAATTTAATCCCCACAGCAACCTTTTGAGGTAGGTTAGGCCAAGACTGGCTCATCCAGTGAGCTTCACAACTGAGTGACGGCTTGAACCCTAATATCCGTGGTCCATGTTGGACACTAACCACTACACCACACCACAGTGGCGATGTGTATGTGGTTCACAACAAATGAAAAACTGAACTCAATAGAGCCTGTTTGGTCTATTGGTATTGCTGTACCCCCAACCATCCACCCACTCTTAGTTGTGGAATTTACTTCCTTCTCAAACATGACTGGAGCCGACCTGTTTTGAGTTTTCAGCACCAACTAAAGACTCAGTTATCAGCACAGGCTTTTGTGGGAGGTGGGCTGACTGGGTGTTTAATTCTGCTTTATTTATTTATTACTCATTTGTTTCCTCCTGATGATTTATTGTGAAGGGCAAATGAAACTTTTTAATATAAGCCACTTTGGGTTGGCAAGTGAGAGTGGGTAAGAAATCTGATAGCTAGAGTGATAGATGAATGGCTAGATAGATAGATAGACAGACAGACAGATCCCCCCACTGGTGAGTACTGGATCTTGTTTGACGTAATGAAACTTTTGAGACAATATATAAATAAATAACTGCTGCTGAGTTACAGCTCCTGTCATCCCTGGACATTGGCCATGACGACTAGGAATCATGGGAGTTGCAGTCCAGCCAGAGTTGGAAGGTCACATATTCCTTACCCCCGACTTAGATGAAGATGTGCTCTTCTTACAATTCAGGGTGAGATTTGAAACCGGTGAAAACTCATCTGCTCCCTCGTTCTTGAGGGAAGGCACCAGACTGAAAGGCCGTATCAGTTGAGTGGATTGATTAGGATGCATCAAATCATGGCCGTTCATAACCTGACTCTCCTCATAGTGTGCCGCTCATTTCAAAGCATTATAATGATTACAAATGACACCCTAGACATATCTGCTACAGGCTGTCTTGATGAGCAATATGTCAGCGAGGCTAGCTATGTCTCCACACCTTGCATGATAAAGGTTTAATAAAATTATGAATGGTGTGCGGAGAGAGGGGGGTGGATTTTCTTCCCTCATAACACTAACCGTCCTGGGAAATTGTTTGCAGGGTGCAATATACCTCCCTCAGGTAATAATACTTACCTGAACCCAGATAAAATTGATTAGCTGGGAAGAAGTGTATATGTACTGTTCTAAAGCATGCTTTTTTATTTCATTTCATTGTTGTTTTATGTAAACCACTTAGAGAGATGTTGTGATGAAGTGGTTTTGGACTACAGTTCTAGTCAATCTAGAAATACAGATATTCTAAGGACTGGAAAATGAAGCAGAAGCAGGAAAGAAAAGTGCACTAAAGGGGAGGAGAAAACCGCCGCTCTTTAGGACCCCTGCGATTCCAGTAGCCAGGTGTCCAAATAACTTACTGATCAATCACCATTTTGACTTCACTTATTGGATAAAAATACTGAAAAGCTGGAGCAGCCAGGCTGCTTTATTTCACAGCAACACTTTGAAGGGTACCGGCATATTTTGCTTCATGCACCCACAACATGTAATATCTGAAATGAGACAAGCCTTCTTCTGAACTTCAAATGCAGCCTATGACAACCTCTCCCAACTGATGCCTTCCAAATGTTTTGGACTACAGTTCCCATCAGCCTCAGCCAGCATGAGAAAGCTGTGGATGGCTCAGAAATCAGGTGTCTGAGAATCTTGTTTTTTTCTCTCATAGGGTTGTGAATATATGCTTGGAAGTGTGTTGCATGGTGAGTTCCCACCTCCCACCAGAAGAAATAAAGACATGAGAAACCATAATTAAGGTTAATGGGCAAAAATTGGCCACAACTTTATTGGTTACAGGTGATGAGCGGTATTGGCCTAGGCATTGGTCCTAATCAACTATCTGGCTTCAGGATGTCTGCCTGGGAGGCCAGGAAGGGTTAACACCAGCAGGGGGAGCCCTGCTGATGCACATCAACTAGGCACTCCCCCGGGGTCACCGCTCGGGGACGTGCCTTGGTCCATGGCCTCCATAGGCTTCGGACGGGGCCACGCCCCCCGGAATCCTTTACTGGACTACCCTTCAATATGCGGGGGAGGTGATGGCACTCCTCCCCCCCCATTCATCTACATAACGATGCACCGACCTATGCCTCACTGCCAAACCAAGGAAGTTGTGACGATTTGCTACGAGGTAGGAGAAAAAAACCAAATGGCCAGTGCCAATTTTCAAGTGGAAAAATTCCTACCAAGCCCCTTAACGGCAACCAACTGGAGTCCATAGCAAGGTCAAAGGAGAAACCTTAAAGGGAGGGTGGGTGGGAAATTCTCCAGCTGATCGGCGGCAAAAGAGGAAGCTCCTCTGCCGCGCTTGCCTTAAATGCGGCAAGCCACGCCCCTGAGCCAGTCGATAGGCTGGCCAGGGGATGACGCAGTAGAGGATTCCCCCTGTACGTGTTGGGGTGGGAAGCCCGCAACCCCACCACCTCCCTAGGGTCGGAGGTGGATTTAGCGATGCCTGAAATAATTTCAGAAAGAGGCAGGAAGGCTGGAGCAGACTTCAGGTGGCTGGAGAGAGAGCCTCTGTGTCCTGCAGAGTTCTTTGCCCTTCCTGTGATTAGGCAAACCTGAACAAATTATGCAAAATCAGAAAAATGGAGGAATCAATCATGCCAAAGAAGAGAAAATATGCCAAACTGAATTGGCACAATAAGGGCAGACATGATTGAGGTTGAGGTGTTTTGGAGAAAGGGGCTGATGAGAAGTTGCTGCCTCACATTAATCATCATAACAAAAGCAATCTTAATTATACAAGTGATGGTTCTTATGGGAGGAAAATGACCCCTTATATGTACAAGAGGCAAGTATCAGCAGGCTCTGGGGAAACTTCAAAGTTTGCAATAATAATAATAATAATAAAATCTTCAAAAACAGAAGGTTCGATGAACAGGCAACGGAGGACTGAGAAGCCCACACTGCAACACTTGGTTGCAGATTTCACTTGTGGTGATCATGTTGATGATAATGATACTAGTAATGAGAGTGGAGGCAGTAGTAGCAAGTTATGTTTATTAATGTCTTGTTCAAATGGATTACAATGGATGACCCTGTAAATGGCAAGGATGAATAATATCTCTTGCTGTGTTCTGTGCTCCTCATTCATCATCTGTGAAGTCCTCATTTGCATCTGCCTATACAACTAAAGCAGCATCATAACACAATTTGGAAAGACCCAGTTGGAAAAGAAAAGTAATGGGACATTTGCATAAAATGTCCATGTGCAATTTCCATGTACAGATGCAAATTTAGAAATAATTAATATAATTTAAATAGAAGTCTAATACAACTCACTACCACAGGGAAGACTGTGTGCTGGCCCAGTCTGCTGTCAGGTCCTAGATGTTGATGGGAAACTTTAACACACAAACAAGGCTTTAAGTTAGTGTTTGAGTCACACCACCCTTTCTTAATTTATCTTGGGCTGTCAAGTCACATGACCAAACCAAATGGGTTAAGGATCCAGCCTGTCTTGTTCCACCCCCTCCATGCCCGTTGATACAAAAATGTGTATGCTAGAATAAGGTGTGCATAGAAATGCATATATTGGTGAAAACAACTCGCACAGTGGAAATTGCTTTGTGTGTTAGGCAAAGTTGCACACAAACATGTATAGTGGACAAAATTTGCGCAGTGAGGATTTTTCATGAGAACTTTTTTTTTAAGAAAAAAGAAAAAGCAAACTGATGTGGAAGTGTGGAGCATGCAACTTAAGAACAAGTTTCTGTGTGTACCTGATCAGGGCTTAGAAGAGGAAGATGGGGGAATATCATGCTGAAAGGCAGAGAAACCAAGCAAACCTTCTTTTTTGCACTTTCTGCCTTTCTGTTCCCAAGGGGCACTCAAATACAGACAATTCCGTTTGCTTTAACTGCAAGCCAGGCTAACTTGGTCCTCTCTGAGTAGTTGCCTGCTGCAAAGGCATGAAGAATAATGAAGGGGCTGGGGTATTGTAAGGAAGAAATAATGCCTGAAGGGGGTAGATAGGTAGTGCAGAAGAGACACTTACAAGGAATTTATTGTGATTATTAATATTATTAACATCACACCTGATGGCCCATGCCTGCCTCCAGCTCAGCTGTGCAGGACAAAAGGCAAACTGTCTTATCAGCAGGAGGTTGAGGTGACACTGGCTTATATCCAAGGAGAAATGTCCAGGTGAATTTGCAGGTTCCAGCTCCCCAGGTGGGTTGTGAGACCCCTCCCCCAACCCACCAAATTGCTACCTGATTCACAGGCATCATTACTGAAGAGTATGTCATTTCATTATTCCACTCCATTGATTTCCATGCATAGGAAACACAAATACTGGAGGACAGACAGATATAGTTAATTGAGTATCACTTACTTTGTCAAGGATTCTGAGAGTTATTAGGAGATTCTATTACCCTTTCGGAGCTACAATTCCCAGAGATCCCCTTGACTGTTAAACTACTCAGGGAATTGTAGTTCTAGGAGGGGACTACCAGTCTCCTAACAACTCTCAGCACCCTTAACAAACCAAACTTCCTGTGATTCTTTGGGTGAAGTCATTGCAGTTTAAAGTGGTATAATACAATTTTAAATGCATACTGCATACGGGGCCCTAAATAATGCTGTCTTCCCTATCTATGCCTGCTGTGATCTAGGGAAAATTCTAACTGGATTCTTCTGGAATCAAGAATGCTGACAGAGACTTGCAGTGGTGGGATTGGAGTTACGGTCTCTGAGCTTTCCAGCCTATTCTCCTTGATGTTTGTGGATGGACACAACAAACAGAAATCAGAATCCATTTGATCATTACCTGTCGTGGAAGTCTAAGTGTTCCTATCAAGAACTTAGGCCTGGCATAAAAACCTCGGGGGGGGGGGATGTACTTCTAAAATTACAATCTGTTTACAAATTCATGAATTATGCAAGTACTCTTATCAGGAAACCATGGTTGACAGTTGCTCTGTCTTGCAGTGCTTAGATATTGGCAAAGCAATAGTCTGCTAGAATCCCCCCTTTTTTTGTTTATTGGCTTTGATAGATGACTATTACATATTTTTAGACTGCTGTTTTACTGGAATTAGGGTGTATTTCTGTTTTAATGTTATTTAATGTTATTTGTTTCCCTTTTTGCATACTGCTTTGAGATTATTATTATTTTTTAAAAAAGCATTTAGAGGTTTATAAGCTCAACATCAAAAAAATTAAGATCATGGCCACTGGTCCCATCAGCTCCTGGCAAATAGAAGGGGAAAAATTGAGGCAGTGAGAAATTAAAAGATGCCTCCTTCTTGGGAGAAAAGCTATGACACACCTAGACAGCATCTTAAAAAGCAGAGACATCACCTTGCCAACAAAGGTCCGTAAAGCTATGGTTTTCCCAGTAGTGGAAAGGTCCGTAAAGCTATGGTTTTCCCAGTAGTGATGTATGGAAGTGAGAGCTGGACCATAAAGAAGGCTGATCACCGAAGAATTGATGCTTTTGAATTATGGTGCTGGAGGAGACTCTTGAGAGTTCCATGGACTGCAAGAAGATCAAACCTATCCATCCTTAAGGAAATCAGCCCTGATTGCTCACTGGAATGACAGATCCTGAAGCTGAGGCTCCAATATATGGCCACCTCATGAGAAGAGAAGACTCCCTGGAAAAGACCCTGATGTTGGGAAAGATGGAGGGCACAAGGAGAAGGGGATGACAGAGGACGAGATGTTTGGACAGTGTTCTCGAAGCTATTAACATGAGTTTGACCAAACTGTGGGAGGCAGTGGAAGACAGGAGTGCCTGGCGTGCTCTGGTCCATGGGGTCACGAAGAGTCGGACATGACTAAATGACTAAACAACAACAGCAAATGCTTTTAGACAAAGAAACCTGGGTAACTTTTTATCTGCTGTGTGAAATGGTTTTTGGGGTCATGTAGATGTGAAAGATGTAGATGTCATGTAGATGCGGGTGGCGCTGTGGGTAAAAGCCTCAGCGCCTAGGGCTTGCCGATCGAAAGGTCGGCGGTTCGAATCCCCGCGGCGGGGTGCGCTCCCGTTGTTCGGTCCCAGCGCCTGCCAACCTAGCAGTTCAAAAGCACTCCTGGGTGCAAGTAGATAAATAGGGACCGCTTACTAGCGGCAAGGTAAACGGTGTTTCTATGTGTGGCTCTGGCTCACCAGAGCAGCAATGTCACGCTGGCCATGTGACCCGGAAGTTGTCTCCGGACAGCGCTGGCCCCCGGCCTCTTGAGTGAGATGGGCGCACAACCCTAGAGTCTGGCAAGACTGGCCCGTACGGGCAGGGGTACCTTTACCTTTTTAGATGTGAAAAGCAATCCAGCCAGAGATGTCCTATTGATGACCGTTTGAGAGATTCAGCTCTGTGTTTCCCAGCAAAATCAATGGGACTTCACATTGCTTCTGTTTCGCTGAATTGTCTCTGTGGTTTCTCCCCTTGGTCACAAAGGAACAGCCATCAAGAAATAAAGGGGAGGGGGGACACCTTGACAGAGCTGCAATTTGAAGTTAATATTCATTAGCAAAGCCGCTAGTTCTGCGCAATTGATTCTCAGCTCCAGATGTTCTCATTTTAACTAAACGCTGTAGTGAAATGCTTAATTGATTAGTGTCTTGAACACTTTTTTTTTAAAAAAAAGTTGTTTTGTCCTGTGGTAATAAAATCTGGGACAGCCGAGCGGAAGGGATTTTCCCATATTTCCATGATAAACTTTATTTTATTGCCCTTTTTAAAATAAAAAAGTTTGGGTTTTAAGAAAAACAGGCTTTTGGGATGGGCTTTAGGTCTGAGTATATAAAACAAAATGCAGCACAGGTTTAGTGAAGAACAATGTTGTAGTCATCTGTTGAAATGCAAACCACAACTCCTGTTTGCAAATTCTCAAGGCTCACTTAAAGAAATGTTGCAACAATGTAGCTTTTCTTTTTCTTCTTTTTAGGTTCCTTGGAGAGGGGCTTTGGCATTGGTGGGCGGAAGAACACAGGATTAAAACAAGAACGAAACTGAAGTCCAGAAGGAGTTCTTTGTTGAACTTTTGCCCCAGTCTCCCACTGAATTCTTGTCAAAGTTCACAAGTTTCACTGTGTCTACTCAGAAGTAAGTCCTATTCAAAGACATTGCCTTTGAAGTGCACTTCCAAGCTGTTCCCAGTCACGCTTCAAAAGGGAAGGCAATAGTTTTACCTGCACCTCACTTGACATCAGATATGATGGGCAAGTGAGCATGGTTCAGGGGAAATGATCTCACAGGTCAAATTACACCCATGGGGCAGAGATTCCCCACCCTTGCTAAAGAATAACTTTCATTCAAAGTTTTATCTGTTTCTTAAGCTAAAGTTACCAGATTTTTTTTCAGTGAATCCGGGGACACTTTTCAACTTCGATGGATTTTGTATGGGGACTGATTTGTAAATCCAGGGACTGTCCCCAGGAAATGGGGATGTCTGGTAACCTTACCTTAAACCAAAGTATCCCCAATTGATTCTCTAGATACAGGGTCTCTTACACCTGTAACAGTTGGGTGGAAGACAGAATTTCAGCAAGTGTAGCTACCCTGGTGAAATTCCTTGTTGTACACACCTATCAAAGGTGTAAAAGGTAAAGGTAAAGGACCCCTGGACTATTAAGTCCAGACAAAGGTGACTATGGGGTTGCAGCACTCATCTCGCTTTCAGGCTGAGGGAGCCGGTGTTTATCCACAGACAGCTTTCCGGGTCATGTGGCCAGCATGACTAAACGGCTTCTGGCACAACAGGACACCGTGACAGAAGCCAGAGCGCACGGAAATGCCGTTTACCTTCCTTCTGCAGTGGTTTATCTGCTTCTGCAGTGGTTTATCTGCTTCAATTGGCATGCTTTCGAACTGCTAGGTTGGCAGGAACTGGGACAGAGCAATGGGAGCTCACTCTGTTGCTGGGATTCGAACTGCTGACCTTCCAGTCGGCAAGCCCAAGAGGCTCAGTGGTTTAGACCACAGCACAACCTGTGTCCCCATCAAAGGTGTAGAAGCCTTCTGCTCTTTTCCATCTTGCCACCCAATGATACATACTGGTAGCCAAATGTGTTTTGCAATATTAGAAGAGAATCCACGTCAAGGTCTTCACTTATATTGACAGCTCACTTTTGCCCTTTACATGACAGGCGTCCAAGCTGTATTGAGCACTATTGTGCAAGAAAGTTCTTGATTGTGGAGGCAAAGCATAGCCAGCATGGCTGGTAGCCCTTGATCGTCTATTTCTATGTATTTGTCCAATCCTCTTTTAAAGTCATCCAAGTTGGTGGCCATCACTGCTTCCTGAGTTCCATAGTTTAGAATCCCATAGTGTACAGTACCCAAAACATGTATGGGGCTTGAGAACATACAGGCCCACCTCATATACTGTTCCCAGCACCAGCCTCTGGAAAAAGAAGGTCCCTGCTTGCAATGATCCAAATCTTCCCTTTTGCTCTCTCTCTGAGAAGCCCTACTTTGCATAACACTGGGGTTCTTCTGCAACGGAATCCAGGCAGCACAAAGCTTCCCTTGCCAACATATGCTGCAAGTATAACTAATTGTTCCATGTAACAACATGCTCCTTATTATAGAAATGGTTTTCACAGTTTGATTATGATGTAGCGAATGTGTGTGAGCTCCCTGCTCCTCCAACATCCATGGAGATGCTCCATCTTTGTTTAACCTAACAGAAGCATATTTCATTTGTCTTGTCAAAAGCTGGAGCATAAGCTTGTGTGTGTGTGTGTGTGTGTGTGTGTGTGTGTAAGTAAATAACAAAGCACTGTATTAATTCCCAAAGCCGATGCCCTTCAGATGCTGTAGGACCAGAGCTCTCATCAGCTTCAGCCAGCAAAGCCCATGGGCAGAGATGATGGGAGCAATGGTCCATAAGCATTTAGAGCACCAAAGGTTAGCCACCCCTGTGACAGAGCAGAGCAAATGACGATCAATAGACACAAGCACATAGTAGAGCTGTCTCTTTTGAAGCTGGATTCCATAAGGGGCATGTGTGGATAGGCAAGGGGGCGGGCAGCACCCAGTCAATGTGGGGGGGGGGGTGTCAATAGGGGATGTAAGCTGAAGTCCAGATTATAGTTTCTAAGTACTTCTTCACTTCCAGGATGCATATTGAACTAAATTAATCTTCTCCAATTTGGTGTCCCCCAGATGTTTTGGACTTCCATTCCCATTGGCCCCAATCAGCATGGCCAATGATCAGGGGTGATAGGAGTTGTAGCCCCAACCTTTTCGAGGCTGCAGAGTTGGAGAAGGCTGTACTAGGTGTTGAAGGCCCCTTATCTTTGTAAGTAGAATCCTCAGAGGATGCGGGTCATTAGATCCATCTACTTTCCCCAGTTTTTAAGGTAGAATCTGAAGATATTAGTTCATCTCAACAGCTGGGGACACACCACAGCCTTAATTAGAGAGGTGCACCCATTAATTGCATCACACTCCAAGAGAAATTCGTCTCAATGAAGCTCTTCTTTGTCCTTAGACAAATGCTTTTTGTCCTCAGTCCTTAGAATGCTTTTCCCAAACAGAAAACAGGATTCTGGGAACAGGAAACCAGGTGAAATTGAATGGCCCTCCTTGACTCAAGTCTCATCACCTTTACCCACTGAATGGTGAATTTTCTTAAGCATATGTATGCTGGACTCCTAAAGGACATACAGGAGCTAGTTAGGGTCAAACTGGATGAGATGCTGCTCAATTTTTTTATTTATTTGCTTGTGAAAACTTCTATACCACCAATACTTACATATATGTAACATAAAGTGAGCCAGAAATTACATTTCTAAAACAAATCAGTAGATCAGCTCAAGGTGGAATCTTTCTTTGGGAAACAAATGGCAGAGAGTTTTATTTTATCCCAAAAAGTAAAAGTCCCCTTTAATGCACCCTTCTGTGCTAAGGAGGGAGAATAGAGAACAAACCCATATGGATTGGTTTTGGATGGTTTGAAATAATAATGATCATTATTGGAAATAGGATGAAAAAGATGTATGAATGAGTACGTGCAATATGGACTCAAACTAGAAATAGATTGATCCATCTATCTATACCTATGGCTGCCTCGTCTGCCCTTTTTGTCCATCCCAGCTAGTCATAGGATTTGACAGATCAGCAAGGATGCCGTGGGATAAGTGCCAAAACTAGAGAATAGTTTTCCTGCCAAGAAATGAAACAGAGATCTGATTTGAAGTGTCATGCTTTGGGGATATGAACAATAACTCTATAATAAATCATTCCAAACCAAATGGGATCCCCCCCCCCCGCTTGTTTGCTTGCATTTATTTAGCAGCATTTCCACAAGGGGACGAGCATCAGAGCAAAATTCTGATATCCATTCCTCCCCGCACCAACTTCAAAACCAGCTTTGACTTTGTAAAAAATGCAGCCGGACATTATTCACATCAGTGTGTAGACAGATTGTATTTCATCTCTTTTGCATTGTTTGTAAAAGATACAAATGGTAAAACCGTTTAGATTATCGCCCAAGCATCCATTAATTGTAGCGACAGATCCCTTAATCTGCTCCTATTAAGTCTAATGGGATCTGGCTGAAGCTACAAAGCAATGTGCAGTATTAGAGCACATGGGGGGAGGAGGCTCCCATTTGCAGGCAGTCACAGACATGTGTTGAGGAAGGAGAATAATGCACTAAATTACTCTGCTTCCATCTTCCAGGAATATGGGATGATATTGTATTAACTCATCCAGTCAGCAAAAGAATTACTACTAGCACAATGGGACTTCTCCATCCTCTGCCCCTCACCAGACAGGCCGGGTTTTCCTGTTATATACCTGCTGGGATTGACAAGGCATCTCACCCTCACCAGAAAGCTTTCCTGACGAGTGCTTTGATCTGATGCCACAGTGTAGAAATAAAGGATGAGATTGCCCTCCAGATTCCAGGCACTGTACTATTCAAATTAGGCCCCAGTGTTTTTGTTACAATCCCCTTCTCAATTAAGCAATCAATTTTAATCTAGAATTTAAACCAGAATTTAAATTCTCAAAATTTTCTTATTTGTTAATTCGAACATATAAACAACTGCTCCCACTTCATTATAAACAGTATTTCTACCTGCAACACACTTGAGCAAACCTGCTCCTCTTCCTTTCTCAGATATTTTGTTGCCATTTGCAACTGTAGCTGCCTCGCCTCTGATTAGTTATCATTTAACTCTTGGGGCAAATAATTAGCATCACACTTCATGTGCATGGAAGTTGCCGAACCAATTAACCAACTAGAAGGATTACTGTTAATAGCATCAGTTTTCCTATAACTTTATAACTTGATATTGCTGGATAGTTTTGATGAACTGCAAAAGCATTTTTAGTTTGCTTTCTGTTGCCACCCTGGTACTTTTCTTTATTGGTGCCACATTGTTTTCTATGATTCCTTGCAAATGAAGGAAAACAACTTTTTTGCTTGTATATGTTGATAATATAATTTTGGTTACTGAGGACAAACAAGACAGTACAAAAAAAAAAAAAAAGATTGGGTGCAGGCCTGGCCAGGACATAGGCGTCCTGACTGTGACAAAGGTGACCTGTGTGCTTGCTTGCTTGCTTGCTTGCTTGCTTGATTAACAGCTGTTGGGAACTTCAAGGTCCTGGCTCTCCCTTCTTATGGTCTTTGTACTGAACCTGGAGACTCCAATAGAGAGCATTCCATGTCAAGAAGTAGGGCAAGTGGGCACCCTATCAAATGACAGGGCAGGAGCTACACGGAGCAGTGCCTTTTCATTGGTGGTGCCCATTGTATGCCTCACTCTTCCCAGACCTGCTCTCTTTTGGCCTGTATTTTGGAGTTTTATAATTTAGGAAGACTTTGGAAGAATTGGTTGACAAATCTTATCAGTTGCTGACATATGAGCAGATTTTATTTGCTGCTGTTCTGGGCTTCTGGTGCACCAGGGTTTACACTAGCGTAATAGAGCTGGCTAGGATGCCAGATGGGATACAATTTATGAGCTTTCTCCATTATCTACACAGCAGGAGATGTTCAGTCAACAGTGCAAAGGTTGAGCTGAAGCATTCCCTGCTGGTTACCTGCTTTCAGCAATAGAGGTCACTGTTTGGTAGTACCCAATTGGTTAGCTGTCAGATTCTAGAGCTCCCTATTGGTGGCTCTTAGGTAATTCACAAAATACAAAGTTCATTCATAAAACACAGTGTTCATTCATAAAGCAGTAACATAAATCTCCATTGGTACATATTGAGTGTATATTTCAGTGGTTGAATGTACAGGTTTATGGCCATGCTTATGCAACTGTGAATAAAAGGCGGCTGGGCTCATTGTCTCGGGATTGGAGGGGGGAGAGGTGACAAATCTGATTTGCAATAAGTGCCCCCCTTATTTCCAACACAAGTCCTTGAGTCTGTACTCTGAATAGTGACACCAGGGACCTAGAAGGTGCAGGGCTTGTCAGTCTAACCCCTGCACAGTCTCATCAGGGCTGACCTTAAGGCAATTGGAGCAATTGGGCCAAATTGGGCCCTGCGTGCCGCTCCGGGGGGGGGCACACGAGGGCAATCTAGATGGATTTGATTTATATCTATAAGATTTTGCAGACTTTGGCTGTGAACTGGGGCCCTACAAAAAAAGTAAAATCAAGTTGTGCCTCACTGCTTCAAATTGGGCCCCACTGGCTAGCCCTGAGTCTCTTTGTTGCTGGGCCTGAGTTGCCCTGCCCTTGCATGAAGTCTTGGGTTTACAATTTTGGGAGAGGTGAGACTGCAGCACTGGGGAGAGGGCAGGCTGGTGAGGCCCCCTAGACTTAGAGGCCCAAGTTGCCCTGCCCCCACATGAAGTCTTGGGTTTGCAATTTTGGGAGAGGGGAGACTACCCACTGGGGAGCAAGTGGGCTGTCGAGGCTCCCTCGATTTAGAGGCCCTAGGCTTCAGCCTACTTAGCCTATACATACATCTGGCACTGAATGGGCCGCTTGGCATTCTGGCCAGCCAGGCTGTTGGAAAGGCCTTAAGTCTTCCCTCCTCTCCTTATGCTAAGTTTCAGTGTTGATACACTAGGCTGTGCACTTTGTGCTCTGCAAATGTTCACAGCCCAACAGAAAGCTGCTAAAAATGCAACATCTGTTCAAGCAGGACTACTTTTCTGCTCTATTGCAAACCTCTCAACCCTTCTCAGACTCCCACCACTTACTGCTGAGTGAGATTCTTGAAAAGTACCAAAGTTGTTCACTTAGAGCAGACTCAGACTTGGGTCTCCAGCTGCTTTTGGACTACAACTCCCAGTGGTCATGGATGATGGGGAATGTAGTCCAAAAACAGCTGGAGACCCAAGTTTGGGTAACCCTGACTTAGAGAGCCACAGTAATGTAGTAATAGGAACTTGATCTACCATTCAGGATATCTCCAGTTCAAATTTCACATCTGTACCATTGGTCCATCTCAGCTCAGTATTGCCTTCTCTGACTGGTAGCTGTCTAAGGTTTCAGACCAGGGTCTTCCTCAGCCTCACTGAAGCATGCCCAGGATTGAACCTGAGACCTCTGGCACCCAAATTATGGGCTTGTCCACTGAGCCACGACCCTCTCTCAACTTCCTGGTTGAAGAGGTGGTGCCACAGACATTTTCTGGGATAGAGTTCCCTGTTTTTCCCCCTGAATCAGCTTTTAAGAGCCAGAGCAAAGTGGTTCTTATCAGCTAGCGACGTCCCTGCCTTGTTCAGAAGCTCTTTGCCAAGTTGCTTTTTATTGAAAATATTGAACAGGCCTTTGTTCGGTCATCTGATGGAAAGCAGTGATTACAAGGTGCTAATGGGGTCTTTAGTTGTGACATCTCACTTTCTGAAGGAAACGGAAGTCTTGTTTACTAAAATGGCAGTGTGCTGCCAAATCGATGGTGTATTCCTTCTTGCCTCACAAAATTAAAAAAGGGCAAATTGTTATCACCTCAGACAGCAGCTGTTGATCGACGTTGGCCCAAAATTCCTCTCCGCTTGAGGAAAGAGCAAACAAGCACCATTATAATGAAAACTGTTCGTAAGTCCCAAAATGCTCTGTTACACAGTCATTTCCTTATTCAGCCACCCTGCCCTGAGTGCCATGTTCTTATATTTAGCCTCCACTGCCTTCCCTCTCTGAAAATACCAATTTGAATAAAATCATATTTTATAACAAAATAAAAGCACTGAGGCTGCTATTTTTGTGTGTGCCAGCTGCCATTTTTTACCCACAATACTGTGGGTCAAGGCTACATCAAGGAGACGGAAAAAGAATCAAAATGGCATTTGACAGCCTTTTATCACAAATGAAGCAGGACAAGCTTTCACCAGCAAATCAGCAAATATGAATGTCAGGATACCACAAAAGAAGCTGTTCTAGTGCATGTTCTCAGTTTATCATATGGACTATCACTGGATTGTGATATGGATGTTTTCATCTTGTTTAGATGGTAATACTGCAAAGGGCGATACTCATTAACTTGTATTAATTTGTGCTACTGATATTTTATAAGAGCGGTATGGGGTACACTGTATGGCATGTTTGACTGAAATTCTGATTATTATTATTATTATTCTGCTATATATCAGTTAAAAATGAAAAGAATGGGGATGATACCCAAGCCATTAACAGAGAGAATTTGCCATTAATATTGCCATTACAGGTGGTGATGAGAAACAGTTAAAAATGTGTGAGTCATTGCTGACCTGCACCTGGCACCTGCTTCACCCCTGACATGTGACCCTCAGGCTGAATGCCTGAAGTGGGCTACAGTTTCTGCCACAAAGTAAGCACAACTAGTCAGCTGGCCCCAGAGGGAGAACACACTCCCGTTTGAACAGGAACATCATTGAAAACAGCAACTTCTCTCATAGTTAGCATTACAAATGAAGTTTGCAATTTTTGCAAATTCTCTTCGCTAAACCAGCTTTCAATGGGAGCAAGTTGAGGGCAGAAGGAACCAGAGGAACGATAAAGGAGTGAAATGTGGGAGGGGTGGAGAGAGATCCTCTCATCCTTAATTTATATTTCAGCAATGCATGAATACCTTCCAAATCACTGAATTGAGTCACATAATCAAAACCAAGCACTTGCTTCTCATTTGGCTAATATCTCTTGGAATGACTCATCAAGGGAAAGGAGAGTGCAGAGTCAATTAAAAGAATGTGAGTTTCCAGTCGGTAACTCAAATACCTCGATTAGCACTTCATAGAAGACAATGGGATGAGTCACGGGGCAGCCTTGCAGCTCTGCAGCAGCGCTTTCTCATATGGCACCCTTGAGTGCAGATGGCTGGAGAATGGGACTGGAGCCAGAAAAACTTTGGTGGGACTTGCTGTTGGGGGTGAGGGACACTGGACTGGATGACAGGCAGTAGGGTGTGATGTTTAGAGAGCCAGAATAGGACATGGACTCCATTCCCAGCTCAGCCATGAAGCTCAACAGGTGACCTTGGGCCAGTCCCTGCTTCTCAGCCCAACCTAGCTCACAGGGTTGTTGTGGGGGATTAGATGAGGAGGGATTAGATGAGTACACCACCTTGAGCTCCTTGGAGAAAAAGGCGGGACATAATTGCAATAAATAAATAAGTTTGATGCACTGTGCATATATTGTTGGTGGGTTCACAGCTGGCTCCAGGTGTGAGGGACCCTGGGGCAAAGTGACAAAAGTAATTATTTCTTCACACATTGCAGAGTTAAACGATGGAATTTGCTCCCACGAGAGCAGATGTAAAAGTGGGCAGAGCAAATAATGAAGACTACCAAGAACCTTCCTGCTGCTAGTGATATTTTCCATTTCACCAGCAAATTGGAGGTGGTTTGATCATTTGCACATACCCATTGGTTACATTATGACATCTTAGTGAGATGATGAGTTCTTAGTATCTCAGTGTTTTCTCATCTTGGATCTGGGCCACCTACACTAAGTGCATGGAAGTTTGCTTCTCCTTTGATGACATCTTTGGTTTGAGAGTAAAAGGTGCCTTGGAAGCTTTTAGAATTTCACAACGAAGAACAAATGCTGTATGTTGAAGTGTTGCTGATATAGTCACTCTTCTTTTCGTGGAAAGCTTCCTGAACAGCTTCTTGTGATTTCATTGTGCCTTTGAAGGCAATGAATGGTTATTTTTATTTGGTTCTTAGCATCCTTCTTCACTTCATTGTTGAAGCATTGCAATGAGTCCCCCCCCCCCTCAAGTTTCAGAACTTGGTATGAGTTTGTTGAATCTGCCTCCAAAATTACATTTGCAGATCTCGGAGCTATGGACAGCTTAATAAAAGTACAGGAACGCTACCTTACACTGAGTCAGAGCATTGTTCCACCTAGTTCAGTATTGTCTGCACCGACTGATAGTGGCTCTCCAGGGTTTCAGACAGGAGGTATTCCAAGCCCTACCTGGAGGTGCCGGATACTGGACCCGGGCCCTTCTGCATGCAAAACAAATCCTCTTCCACTGAGTGGTGGTCCCAATTGAGATACAAGACCAGTTAATTCAGAACACCAGCAGCTGGGGAGAAATTCAGACAAGAATTTCTGATGTGTCCCTTGCCCTCACTGGCACCTCTACTGTATTCCACTCTGCTGGTGAGCTTCCTAAGGGTATCTACATAGTTGGCCACTGCAGAAACAGAATGGTAGACTAGATGGACAGTTAGTCTGAAGGATCATTGTTAATTCTTACACGCTGGATTCAGGCTAGTTCAATTAAACTTCAGTGCCCAGTGAAATCAATGGGGCTTGAGTCATGAAAAACACGTCCCATTGATTTCCCATTGAATCAGGCTTTTAGTGTGGCAGCACCCACCCTTTGGAAGTCCTGTTGCACATCAGACAGGCAGGGTCTCTAATGTATTTTTGGCACATATTGAAGACCTTCATTTTTCAACACACTTTCTAAGTGGAAATTATTATTATTTTTAATCACAGTCTGTATCTTTATTGGTGTTAAAATCTGTTTTATATGTGAAATTGTTTTAATTGTTTGCACATGTTAAATTGTTTTATTATTTTTAGTGTTGGTGCTTTTTATTGTTCGATTGCTTGGTTTTACAGGAAGTGATTCATGAATGGAAATAAATCTATCCACTATTTATTTTGAAAAGTTGCTTCTTTGTTTGCTATGCATTCGGACACCTCTTAAAATAGAGTAACCAAATCTTGTGTGATGCTTCCTGAGATTGAGGTGCAGGTTTTTGTCTATGTCTGGATCTTGAATCAAGGAGGCAGACTGAACTTTTCAAAACTGCACCAATCTGAAGCATTGATTTCACAACTGCAATGACGTTTTGGCTTCTCATAATTCCTGAATAACAGCATGTAAAAAGCTGCTTGTGAATAAATAAACCTCAAAGGAAACTAAGTTCAACTGAGTCTGGATCCAACCCATTCTCCTTGTACTGAAATCAATGCAGTTTCTCCGGAATTGCTGGAATGCTGCCCCAATACAGCAGGCAGCTGCTCAGGTGTAAATGTTAAGGATTAGGGCTGCTGCATATTTTACCCAGAAGCATTAAGGGAAATGTACAAAAAAGGTGCAGCAATCAGCCCGTTCCTGACCTTTTCATGAAATGTGGCTGCAAAATCCCAATTTTCTCTCTCCGTAAGAAAGCAAGCAGAGTACGCTCCATGGCACTAACAGCCCACTTCCATTTATGTGAGAGGCCTTTAGTATTTCAGATGCCCTTTTGTGTGTGGAAAGAATAAGGATAAGCAATGCATAGGGATTCCTTTCACATGCTGCCTTTGCATTTTTCCTCCCTCCTGGCTCCCTAGCAGACTTCACCTATTTTTCAGAATCCTGGGGCAAAATGGCACATTACAATAAATGCATAGTTGATCCTCCTTTGTCTGGTTTCCCCCTCCTTTCTTCTAGAAAAAACAGAATTAGACAAAGTCATGGGGGACAGAGCGACCAGTGGCTACTAGCCAAGATGTCTATGAACAAGACCTTCACTCTTGGAGGCAGTATGTTACTGTATACCAGTTTTTGTAAATAGCAAGTGAGGAGAGAGCTGTTGCTCTCAGGTTCTGCTTGCAGACTTCCTGCAGGTTGGACTGTCAGAACACAATCCTGGACCAGATGAGTCTTTGGCAGGGTTCTTCTTATGTTCTTAGTTTCACTAGATGACCCTTCGGGTCTTTTCCAACTCTACAATTCTATGAGTCTATGGAATGCACCCAACGTAAGATGAAGTAGTGGCCACCAACTTGGATGGCTTTCAATTGTGAAAACTGATAGAGGATACGAGGTATCAATGGCAAGGAGCAACGATGGCTAAGTTTGCCACTATTGAAGGCAATATGCTTCTGAACACCAGTTCCTGAGACTCACAAGTGGGAAGAGTACTGCTGCACTTAGGTCCTGCTTGAAGTGTCCTCTCCCTCTGCGCACGCCCCGCACTGCTTTTCCCTAGGCAGACGGGCGCCTAAGCCTGAATGGAAGCAGCCTGAAGGCTTGCCGGCCTATCAGGGGCTCATCATGGGTGTCCCCGAGGTGGGAGATGTTGAGCAGAGGCTCTGTGAGAGGGTGGGAGGGATGTGTGGCGGTGCCTGCATGGGCGTGACTTAAGAGGGCAACCTGCTGTCTCTCCTCCCCCCCTCCATGGACACAGAGACCCGGGCACAGCTTGGCATGACTACAGCTACAGCTGCTGCTGTTTGGATGAAGGTGGCTTATTCTTAACACCCAGCCGCTGAGGGACAGCAGTCTCCTGCCCTCTTTTTTTGAGGGATGCTGAGCTAAAGGCAGTGCTTTTTCCCCATTTACTGTATTTATTTTTTCCAATTTGAACTATAAAATGGTGATTTTCTTGAGTCAAAATGACAGTACCCCTAAACAATATTTTTAGAACAAAAGCACTGGGCTATAACAAATCCCATGGAGAAGGCTGATTTGGGACATGGAAAACTGTCCTGTGCTAAGTCAGAATATTGGTCTATCTAGTTTATGATTCCTGTGAATACCTGTTTTTGGACATCATTAGAAGAGAGAAGGCTGTTGTGTTCTGGTCTTGCTACCATAAGAACAGGAGGCCTCCAGCCTCATCCATCACAGCTTTCCATATGTTTTTACAGTCTTCCTCCCTAAATGGCCCCCCTTCCTTCAATAATTCAGTGGTGAGTTGAGTTGAGGGGTCATGGTAGAGGTTCAGCATTACTGATGCATGTTCAGTCCTATATTTCCTCCAACTGAAAGACTTCTGGGAAGGAAATAGTTCTCCTACATCATCAGCCTGGGTGGTCGACACATATAGTAAAGCATGAGTCAACCCGTTTCATCTTCTCTCAAGGATACACTATGGCTGTCTTTAAACAAATAACTGTTCCAAACAGAGGAATGGTCTCCTGTTTAGTTTCTGCTGAATGCGGAAAATGCCTTAGAACAGTGCCCAGGTTGGTTAATAAGCCTTTCAGTATATTCACCTCTGTTATCATAAATCTTACATTGGCATGGAGTGCTGTTCATAAAACAAACATGGGCTGTCAGCACCAAGCCAACGAAAGATATGGAGCTTTTCCTGCTCATAAGTTGCTTTTCCTGCTCTGAAAGTTTCTTTAAAAGAAAGATTGAAATAACCTGTTAAAGAAGTAACAAAATACGTTTTTTGAATGCTAGCGAAAATATCCCATAAAATATAACTAGCACTTATTGCTGGCATTGTGAGTTAAGGATGGACCAAAATTCTCCAACCCCAGTTTTCCAAAAATATTACTGCCTTTCCAAATTGGGGCTAAGTTTCTGCTGCTTCCTGGAAGTGACAAGGGAGAATTTTACGTTTGTGTGGCACAGTCCTGTAATACACCTCCTAAACCAGCCTGCCACCTCCAGGATAGTGGAAGATTGCCAGTGTTGCAGTAACAATGCAGGAGAACATCATGCTGTAAGCATATGACAGTTGGTGAAGAAACTGTTCCAGACCAGGTTATCAATAGTGGTCATTGGGGGACTGCTGGGGCAGAAGGCAGGAAGTTCAAACAGTAGGAGGAGCCAGAGCAAAGGACAGGTAAGGCCAACTCATTCTACCTTTGTCCTCATTATTCTCCTCCCCGCTGAGTTCTGTAAAAGCAACACTGATGATAACCAGTGACACCCCTGTTTCTCTATAACCAGGATTTTGGCTGGTTAACATTATATGCCCTTTTAAATGTTATTGGTTTGGTTTTTATTTTATTTTTAAATTCTGTATTTTGTGTGTTCATTTTCCTTTGTTTTTCATTGTGAAGTACCCTGCAATCTTTGGGTGAAATGTAATAAATAAATATATAAAATGACTTCCCCCAAAGAATTCCAGGAAATGTAGTTACCCCCTCACAAAGTTACACGTTCCCAACACCCTTAACAAATTGCACTTCCCAGGATTTTAAAAATCAAGTCATGTGCTTTAAATGTGCATTGTATGTGCTTTAAATGTATGGTGTGGATCTGCACCCTGTCTCAGATTGTCCCTGCATCCCTGTCACTCCATTATTTCCCAGTTAGGTTTGGAGGATGACTATCTTCTTGGGAAAAGGACTAGGGATGGATGGACATTGCCTATTACGGTTTCTTGAGTTTGTCTATTTTGAGTTCACCGAGTTTCTCATTTTTCTAATTTAAATTCAGTTTGCCGCATTTCCACATCAGTTTGCTATGTTTTTTTTAAAGTCTTCTTGAAAATTTGTTAGATGTTTGCTACACTCACTACTGTTATGCAATTTTGCCAAATGTGCATATTTTTTGCAAGCGATCTTCCCAAACCATAATGCATTTTTGTCTGTTGCTTATCATGAATATATGAGGCACTCCTTCCTTTAATATATGCATTCTTCTAAAACATTTGCTTTGCTTGGAGAACTGCATAGCAAAATTTGGAGGGCTGCGGGTATCGAGGGATAGCTTTGTTTTGGTTTGTGCATTCTTTTGGAAAGTGTGGATTTGGTAGGTTCACATCAAAATGCAAACAAAGCCCTAATTTTTCCTGACCCCTTATATGGGCCACTGCAGTTGGCCCTAGCCACCTAATGGTGTGCCATCATAAGCACATCAGAAGAAGTTGCTGGAACAGGCCAGTGACCCATCTATCTCAGCATCCTCACTTTGAAAAACCATATACCACTCACAAGCAGGACATGAGCACAACAGCACTCTCCCCATTTGTAGAACACAGTCATCGTGGCTACTGGCCACCGATAGCCTTAACCTTCTTGAATTTGTCTAATCCTCTTCTAGAAGCAAATTCCATATGTGTTGCATATAGAGGTACTTTCTTTAGTCTGTCCTGAATCTTCCAATGTTCAGCTTCCTTGGATGGTCTTGGGTTCCAGTACAGTGGTACCTTGGTTTAAGAACAGCCCTGTTTACAAACTATTCGGTTTACGAACTCCACAAAACCGGAAGTAGTGTCCCGGTTTGAGAACCTTACCTCAGTCTACAAATGGAAGCCGAACGGTGGAAGGGTACCAGTGGTGGGAGGCCTCATTAGGGAAAGCGTGCCTCGGTTTAAGAATGGCTTTGGTTTAAGAACGAACTTCCGGAAGAGATTAAGTTCGTAAACCGAAGTACCACTGTATTTCAAACCACTGGAAAGTGGCTGGCGTGCTGCTACTGCAACATCTGCAGGGCGCGCCTCCGATTTCTACAAATCTCATTGCCGTCTGATCCATGTAACATATTCCTTCCTCTCCTCCGCTGCATATCTCTTTGCTGTGTCGCTGCTGCCGGTTTGGTGGATTGCTTCTTGTAATCTCGCTTCTTTTTCAAACAGTAAACTTGTTCCTGATGTAATTACCATGATAAAGCTCCATGGCATGACGGATCATCCTTAACTGTGCTGTCGCTGCTAACTTCAGACAAGAGGATATTTCATCTGACGCCTTCGCAGGAGGCAACAGTAAACAATGTCGGGGAAACTGGATAGGGCTATCTTCTTTGCGCCCCCGCCTCCGACTGGATTGCCATCACGCACAAGCCAACTGCATGCTCACTTATTAGCCCATCTTCACCAGAATATAGATTATCCTGAGTTCCAGGTTTACCACTCTGGAGCAGCGAAGAACAGAATGCCGATTGTAAAGAAATCTGTTGTTATCTTTCGAAGGCATTTCCAGGTGAACACAATGAACAAGAGCCAAATCAACTGATAACCTTACCTGGGATGCTCTCTGTTTTGTGGTGGAGAGTGATTTCATGCTTGTCTCACTTCTGACACCATCCAGATATCTTTCAGGGGCCACACTGGGTGAATACATGGGACCATGTATGAGGAAGCAGGTCAGATGATTCCTTTAGCTTCATGGCTCCAATAGGCACGATAGGAAGGGAGAGTGTGATGTTTCAAAAGTCATAAGAGTTGCAAAACAATAAGAGGACCTGCTGCTCTCACTGGCCATCTGGGTCACCGCAGAAAAAAGTCCAGGGATCAAATAAGTCTGAATTTATCACAATTAACAGGAGAAGTCATGGACTGCAGACACACATGCAAGACACAGCAGCTAGGGGGAGCCCTTTTCAGCCCAAGGGCAACATTCCCTTCTGAACAGCCTTCTGGGGGCCACAGGGGAGTGGGGCCATTGGCAAAAGCTGAAGAAACAGTGGGTGTAAATGGGTGTACAGTAGACTAGTTTTTACACACACCTCCCTCTCTCTTCTCCATCCAGGCAAGCAAAAGGGATGAGTTGGTAGCCACCAGCCAGTTGAATTTTTAAAAATTCATTTTTTGTGAATCCCATCTTTCCTCCAAAGAGCTCAATGTGGTCTACATGGTTCTCCCCATCTCCATTTCAACCTTACAACAACCCTGTAAGGTAAATTAGGCTGAGAGGCAGAGAGTAGCCCAAGTTGACACAGGACGCTTCATGGGTGAATGGAGATTTGACCTCTGGTCTCCCAGGCCCTATTGCAGCACTCCAAGGCTCTAGCTCAGGGTTCCCAAACTTGGGAACTACAATTTCCACCATCCCTGACCCTTGGTCAAGCTAGCTAGGGGTGATGGGAGTTGTAGTCCAACAAAAGTTTGGGAAACCCCTTTCTATTCCATCTGTGAGTTTCCCCCCAAAACTACATGATAATAGAAATGTTTCCCACCCAGTTTTGTGGCTTATGGATGGATTCTGTGACTTTTAAGGGACTTCAGTCTCCTACTGGCAGTAATTCATAATTTGTAGTGCAAGGAGGACACAGCAATCCTCATGCAACATACAGAGACTGGTGTGTGTTTATAGGTGGGAGTGAACTGAGAAGAAGCTGGGTTTTAATGTATTGTAGATCTGTTGCCAGATTCTTAGCAAGAGATAAATCTGATGTATGATACATTGAAATAATCTTGACAAAGGGCTGTAGCCCAGTGGGTAGAACATCTGCTTTGCATGCAGAAGGTCCCAGGTTAAATCCCTGGCATCTCCATATAAGATTCAGAGATATATCTGTCTGAAATTCAGAGGGGGGCACTGTCAGTCAGTGCAGATACTGACCTTGATGGACCAATGGTCTGGATCAAAACAAGGCAGTTTCCTATGTTCCTATGATGAAAACGGTGCTCAGGGATACAGTTCCCTGATTCAATTCAACACCCAATGTGGTACTTTAATGTGGCCCCAATCTGACCTGGGATGATCTGCAGCCAACCCAACTGAAACTGTATGTAGGTCCCAAAGCAATTTAGGAGCCTTACAGAGTGCCTCTTTTAACTCTAAATTAAGCATGCACAGTTGAGGAGGGGAGAGAGAAAAGGAGACACACGCAGGATTTTTCCTCCCCTTTGGACAGCCTAGGATCACAGTAGGTGGAACTGATGTCTCATCTTGGACAATCCAGGGATGCTTCAACCCAATCTGACCAGATCCCAGTTTGACTTGAATTAGTCTGATTCAGTTCTCGATCCAGGATATAGTTAGATCTGGTGCACAGTCTAGTTTTTTACCCTTGGGCAACCATACAATTTTGTCCGTGCCCGCCACCTCCTCAAATCAGTGGAGGTGATGTGTATGTTTACACTGTTTATTCTGCAACACTGGTTGCAAGTAACTGGGTCTCTCCTACTCATGGATATAAAAGGATATATTTTCCCCACAAAAGGGTTTACACTCTGAAACATAGCTGATAATTTCCCAGATGGCCATACTTCTTCAAGGGTTTTGCCATTTTTAATCTCAAGCTGAGCCTTCTTGGCAGAGTGCAGGCAGACCCGGGGAGGTGGAAAATAATGAATGCCTTGAACAAAACACTTCTGCATAATGATGCAAGCTTTTGCATGGTGCTCAGCTTGCATTAGGGAGAAAGCTAATGTTTCCATGACTCTCAACATCTCTTGACTGCGCTGTTCTCCTGATGACCGGTTCAGCAGGCAGTGGCTCTGTACGGTGTAAATTAAAGCTGGGCTGCTCCTCACTTTTAGGGAGCCATTCATTCCTCATGAAACTGAAAGGTCTTTTTCAGAGATTTGGCAGGGGGAGAATTGAAGAAATGTTTTCAGGGAGAAGCTTACCATGAAGGCATGAAGCGGCAGAGGGTTTAACTCAACTTTAACCCTCTGCTATATTCTATTTGTGTGTTCAGACTCCACCTCCAACCTACTCCCACATCCCTCTCAATTCCTGAAGATCAGAAAAATATTTAGGGGAGCTTCTCCCTGCCTCACCCCCCCCCTCAAAATAGCAACAACAAAAATGTTAAGGACTGAATCGTCAGTTCTGTACCCAGGCAATCAAAATTATGCTGTGAGAAATGCAAAATCCCATGAGCTGTATGAATTATGCAAATCCATACAATCAGGATCATTTTCTCACATATTGCATTATTTCTTCTGCATGTTTTTGGGGGCTAATGGTTAGTCATGCCCATTGCATCTCGGGGCCCATTGGGAATCAGACCCCCTCAAAGCTGCCAGGTCTCTGAGACCACAAAAATACCAACTGCAAATCCAGGGGGGGCATGTACAAGTAGGGGTCTCCAGAGTAAGGTGCAGGTTAATTCTTGGCAGCAGCAGTCAAAGGCATCGGAGGCAGTCATATTGCTCAATATGGGCAAAAGCTAATGGGAGGGAGAGAGGCGTGCAGTCTAAGACATCCTCATCACTGTGGCCATGGGAATCTCCATGTCCCTCTTCTTCTAGATCTGAAGGCTCCACTGATCTGTCTGACACCCCTTAGGAGAGGGCTTCTGTACTTTGGCCTTCCTTGTGAGCTTCCCATGGGCATCTAGCTGGTCATTGTTAGGACAGGATGCTGGACAAGATGGGTCATTAGCCTGATCTGGCAGGCTCTCCTTCTGTTCATAATGCCAGTGTGGTGTGGTGTGGTATAGTGGTTAAGAGCGGTAGTCTTGTAATCTGGGGAACCGGGTTCACGTCTCCGCTCCTCCACATGCAGCTGCTGGGTGACCTTGGGCCACTCACACTTCTTTGAAGTGTCTCAGCCCCACTCACCTCACAGAGTGTTTGTTGTGGGGAAGGAAGGGAAAGGAGAATGTTAGCCACTTTGAGACTCCTTTGGGTAGTGATAACGCGGGATATCAAATCCAAACTCCTCTTCTTCTTCTTTTCCTTTTCCTTCTTTCCACTGCTGGAACAAAGATGTTGGCGGAATGACAACAGTGGACCTTTCCACCCCTGCAACATGGAAGCATTCAAAGGCAGACTTCCTTTCTTCCCTTGCCCATGGAGAGGGAGATCTGCTATGACATTTGGTACTTGGTATGCCCTCCCATGGGCCATAGGCTCCCACCCTTGCTTACACAGTGTGGTGTAGTGGTTTGAGAATGTAATAATAATAATAATAATAATAATAATAATAATAATAATTTATTATTTATACCCCGCCCATCTGGCTGGGTTTACCCAGCCACTCTGGGCAGCTTTCAACAAAACACTAATATACAATAACCTATTAAACATTATACATGTAAAAATGTAAGCCTAGGACAGGGGCCAGCAAAATTTTTCAGCAGGGGGCCTGTCCACCATCCCTCAGACCTTGTGGAGGACCGGACTATATTTGGGGGGGGAAATGAATGAATTCCTATGCCCCACAAATAACCCAGAGATGCATTTTAAATAAAAGCAGACATTCTACTCATGTAAAAACACGCTGATTCTCAGACCATCCGTAGGCTGGATTTAGAAGGTGATTGGGCCGGATCCAGCCCCAAGCCTTAGTTCATGGCCTAGGACCTGGGAGATTGCTTGGCCATGAAATGCACTGGATGACTTCGAGCATGGCACCGCCTTGCAGCCTAAACTGCCTCACAGTGTTGTTGTGAGGAGTAGGAAATCCAGGTCTGTCAACCTGAGCAATTAGGAGAAAAGGTAGGATATAAAAGTAATGAATAGAAATAATAAATTCCAACACAGTTAAAAAGCAACCTCAGAACAATGTAGTCCATGTGCATTCAAAAGATTCATATTCTGAGATAGATGTAGTTTAAAAGTACGTGTTTGCCTATGAATTTAAATGTTAATTTCCATGCAGATTTTTTTTTTTTTTAAATTCCACAGGGTGATGTGGCTGTGCAACAGAATGGCAGTGTGAGCAAACTGAACCAGAAGCAGACTGACATGTCCATCCCTCGCTATCATTTGGTTCCCGCTCTAATGAAATGGAAGACTAGTTGAAAACCCCTTGATTGTACCACTCAAGGGATGCAAGATCTTCTGAGTGCATGGGAAGTAATCGGGTGCGGTGTCCGGAGAAGAAGCCATCCTATAAATCCCAAAGCCATGAATAGGAAATCTAACAAGAGCAGCTTCACTTAATCTTATCTTTCCCAGACAGTTACTGTGTTCCTGATGTAATTATAGTGATAAAACAATGTGACAAAACTGCTGCCTTCTATCACAGTACCACTGTTGTTGACTTAGATGACAGGGTAATCATTTTCAAAGAGACCTTTTATTTTTCTTTCCCCTTCCGAGCCAGTGTGTGCGCTTAAACTCAGGGCGCATCTCCTTGATAAATTGCATTATACACATTTGCGGAGTCCTTAAATTTTATCTGTTTTATGCATGAGCTGCTCTTCAGGTAGGAATTTGCATTTCTGGCAATGGAGGCTAGGATGTGGCCGCAAGAGCGCCGGCCTCCCTGGTTGTCTTAGGGAATTTGCACCTGCACCACCAGATCCAATCAATAAAGTTAGATGTGTGCATGGCAGCCAGTGAAACCAGAATCTCATGCAATTTGTGAACTGACAGCAGAGATATGGACATTTCTTTGCAACTAAAACACTTGACTGCTTGGGCTATCTCCAGGGATGCTTCCAAAATTCTCTTCCCCCGCATGTTTGCTTAGTCCAGGCAAAGGCAAACTTGGCCCTCCAGATGTTTTGGGAATACATCTCCCATCATCCCTGACCACGGGTCCTGTTTGCTTGGGATGATGGGGGTTGTAGTCCCAAAACATCTGGAGGGCCATATTTGCCTATGTCTGGCTTAGACTCTTATTCAGGCATTTGCTGAAGACCATAGGAGCCAACTGCTAGGGGTCAAGGGAGCCTTGCCCCCCAATAAAATATTTGAGGGGACTTCCCCCCAAATTTGATGGGCATTGCCATCCAAATGATGTTTGTGCACCATGCCATGTGATCGATTATGTGGCACGGGGCTTACCAAAGCCGTCCTGGAAAAGACCCTGATGTTTGGAAAGACTGAGGGCACAAGGAGAAGGGGACGACAGAGGACATCATGGTTGGATAGTGTTATCGAAGCTACCAGCATGAGTTTGACTAAACTGCGGGAGGCAGTGGAAGACAGGAGTGCCTGGCGTGCTCTGGTCCATGGGGTCACGAAGAGTTGGACACGACTAAATGACTAAACAACAACAGCAAAATATATGTTGGAAGTCGCCCAGCGCTGCTGGGGCAACCCAGTCCTATGGGTGGGATAGAAACAGTACAACTATTATTATTATTATTATTATGAAATAGGATGTCCCCATTTTCATCGGAGAAATGTTGGAGAGTGTGCACACATACCCATCTCTATCCTCTATCCAGACAAACTTTAGGCATGACCAGAGTTCAATGACATATTTCAGCCAGGGAAAAATACTAGGGCTCAAAAGCAGCACCAATGAGAGGTGTGGCCTGGGCAGAATACTGATGGAAGAAGGATGGTGTCTGGGGATGAAAGTGGTGCCTAGAGAGTCCTGAGGGTCAGATAGAGAGTCCTGGAAGATTGCATTTGGTTTTGGTTTAGTCTTTCAAGTCCTCGTGAAAATTCATCAGCATTTTAGTGTGAATTTGTCTGAATATGCCCTTTTTATTTTTTTGCAAAACAATTTCTCTCTAATGTGTTTCTGGCATGTATAATCTTCACTAACAGATGCATTTTTATGCACACTCTTTACCCCAGTGTATGCATTCATGTACACAAATTTGCTGGGGAACAGGATGGTGACATCTGTAAAAGGGCAAATTTGGGAAAGCGGCTGCTTTTCAGTTTGCATATTTCAGGAAATGCAGTTGCGGTACATTTGCTTTTAAGCATGGAGCAAACCAAATTTCTTCCCCATCTCTAACTCAGGCACACCCCCAGCTCAATGCTAGATAGGAAAGAAAACTCTTTTTTAGAATGTATTTTACCCCACTGTTAATCTCTCCCACATAAGGGCAGCTTTTGACTGCTAGTTGCTTCTTCATGTTATGCAAGCAGCATCTCATGTAGTGGGGGAGGGAGAAGCTGCAGGCTGCCACATTTCTGGCATGTCTGAACCCAGATGAGATAGCATCTTTCATCTTACAGTGTGCTTGTGAGTTTAGAGTCCTCTCTCAGCAGGTAAAATATTTATCAGTTACCTGCTTCCTGGTGGAGGATGTCATGACTTCTCCGATGGGCGTGATTGTGTTTATTTTCTGATCAAGAGGAGACAAGCTAGAAGAAGGAAAACACATCTTCTGACAGCTCTTATTTACCAAGGTTGTTTCCTCTTTTCTTCTTCCTTATGAATCATTGTCCCTGTTTATAATTTTGGGGGATAACTTGTTAAAACGTTAGTCATGCAAGTTCCTTGTTCTGCCATTTTTCAGGGTTCGTTCTTCCACCCAAGGTCGCAAGAAGCTGAATTTCTCTCTGGAAGAGAAATGGATAAGAACATGAGAAGAGCCTGCTGGATCAGGCCAAGGGCCCATCCAATCCAGCTTCCTGATCTCACAGTGGTCACCCAGATACCTGTGGGAAAACCTCAAGCAGGACCTGAGCACAAGAGCATTCCCCCCTCTGACTGTGTGTTTCTACCTCTGACTGTGGAGACAGAGCATAGCCTTCATGGCTTGTAGCCATTAATACCCTTAAAGGTAAAGGTAAAGGTACCCGTGCCCGTACGGGCCAGTCTTGACAGACTCTAGGGTTGTGCGCCCATCTCACTCAAGAGGCCGGGGGCCAGCGCTGTCCGAAGACACTTCCGGGTCACGTGGCTAGCGTGACATCGCTGCTCTGGCGAGCCAGAGCCGCACACAGAAATGCTGTTTACCTTCCCGCTAGTAAGCGGTCCCTATTTATCTACTTGCCCCCGGGGGTGCTTTCGAACTGCTAGGTTGGCAGGCGCTGGGACCGAGCGACGGGAGCACATCCCACCGCGGGGATTCGACCTTTCGATCGGCAAGTCCTAGGCGCTGAGGCTATTACCCACAGCGCCACCCGCGTCTATTACCCTCCATGAATTTATCCAATTCTCCTTTAGAGAGGAGATTTATTAATACCCTTACCCTCCATGAATTTATCCAATTCTCCTTTAGAGCTATCTAAATTGGTGGCTATGACTGTCTTCTGTAGGGGTGGGTCCCACAATTTACCCATGTGTGGTAATAATAATCATAATCATAATCATAATCATAATCATAATCATAATCATAATAATTTATACCCCGCCCATCTGCCTGGGTTTCCCCAGCCACTCTGGGCAGCTCCCCACAGAATATTATAAACATGATAAAACATCAAGCATTAAAAACTTCCCTAAACACAGCTGCCTTCAGATGTCTTCTGAAAGTCAGATAGTTCTTTATTTCCTTGACATTTGGTGGGAGGGTGTTCCACAGGGCAGGCACCACTACTGAGAAGGCCCTCTGCCTGGTTCCCAGTAACCACTGGCAGAGGGAGAGGAGTGCGGGCAGTGTGTGCCGCGCCCTGGATGCGTGCCAGCCCTGCCCCCGCCTGTTCTTCACCCCCTGGTGCCGGAGCATGAAGCTCCACCACTTCCTGTAACCTCACTTCTCGCAGCAAGGGAACAACCAGAAGGCCCTCAGAGCTGGACCTCAGTGTCCAGGCTGAATGATGGGGGTGGAGATGCTCCTTCAGGTATACAGGGCCGAGGGCGTTGAGGGCTTTAAAGACCAGCACCAACACTTTGAACTGTGCTCAGAAACATACTGGCCAATGTAGGTGAAGAAGTGCTTTCTTTTCCTTGCGCTGAATCTTCCAACATTCAGCTTCATTTGATGCCCATGAGTTTTAGTGCTATGAGGGAGGGAGAAAAACTGTTCTCTATATACTTTTCCATGCCATGGATTATTTTAGAAACATCTGCTATGTTTCTAAACACCTCTTGTTCACTTTTTCTGTAAACAAAAGTTCCCAAATGCTGCCGTGTTTCCTCATAGGGTAGTTGGTTGCCCTTTTCAAAACTTTTTTTGCAAATCTACAATAACACTTTTGAGGTAAGGATGCATCTCGTGCCCAAAGCTGTGGTGCAGTTTTGTAATTTTAGACTCTGAGTATAATGAACGTGGCTTTGTCTCTCTTGAGAATGGTGATAGGGAAACTTTGGCTCAAAGGCTCAATGCTGCAGGCTGTTTTCCTCAAGCCACACCTATCTACCCTAAACCTAATGTCCATGTGATGTCAGGTGTGAGTCAGGTTAAGACCCCTTTGCAGTGACAAGCAGCACCTGTGGCCCTGTAGAGGTTGCTGGTTTTTAACTCCCAGCATCCCTATCTGGTGCTGCTGGGAGGTGAAAAACAAGAAACATAGGAGGGCCACAGGTCCCCCACCCCTGATATATAACAGGTGAACTCATTTGTTGGTTACCCCCCCCCAAAAAAAAAAGGGTATTTCCTGCTCCTCGAGGCAGCTCCCCAAAATACAAAAAAACAAAATAAGAGATATATCGGCAATAAAAAAGCAATAACAATGATGAAAGGTATTCAGGAATAACTCATAACTTAAAAGTGATAAAGGAACAGAAAAAATGGACAAATTTTGTGCAACCTGGCAGCCATTTGTTCCATATACAAATGATACTGGTCTTAAAGATAAACTCTCTGAAATATCTTTGCAGATACAGCTATCTTGAACACTACAGCTGGAACTATATTCTGCCCTGGGAACAACTATGATGGATAAGACAACTTTTGTGCCTGTCCCCATGGCATTGCATGCTGGATGTTTGGCTAATGCATATGGATTAATAAGTATCATGCATGTTAATGTTGTCAGGAGCTGGACAGAGGAGGAAAAGTGGGCGCCGCCCCCCCTTCTCCTGAACTTTCCCAAGAACAAGAGGACAGTGTAGATTTCAAGCAGTGGTTTGCAGAAGGGCATAGTTCAGAGGCTGCAGAGAGCAGAAGCTGGGAAATACTAGAAGAGGAAGAGCAGGAAGGCAGAGATGCACCAGGAGAGAGGCAGCAGACAGACTCATTGTCTTTGGAGAGCATTCCTGAGCACCCCTCCCCCAGGACTAGGCGTGCTATGAGAGTAGCTGGACAGAAAGCTCAGAGACAGAAAGCCCAGACCAACCAGCGCAGGGATGACGTAGTATGAGAGTCGAAGGGGGGTGGGATTTTACGTTTGTCTCTCGCTATGATTATTGAATAAACTAATTTGTAAGAACTCTCTTCTTTTATCTGCTTCTTTGCTGCCACTGTGGAAGTGATAGGATTTACTGAAGCCTTGACAAATGCACACCTTGATAAGTGTTATGAGTCTACATGTTCTTTTATATATTTGTTCTTACTTATAAACATTCAATGAAAAATATTCAGGAGTAGATGGAGGGGGGAAGCCAGTTGAAAGACAATTAATGGAGGGGGAGCCTGCTTAAGGGGTGGGGATGGAGGGATAAATATCCTAGAATCTGGGTTCCATAATGGAAATGGGTTTTCTCCATCATCCCAATCAACTGGCCTTTTGTCATAGGGGAGATGAATAAAGGCCTCAGGTGTTGGACAATGCTCTCTCGCATGTTCCTGTGGGAAGAGGAAAATTCTTGAGGTACCTCAGTCCCAGACTAGTAGTCCCTGTGGAGCTACAGACCGTGCTGGTTGAAGCTAAGGGGAGATGGAAACCAAAACTGACAGATTTGCCCATTCCGAATTGAACTCTCAGGTTTCTTAGGTGCAGACACCCACCCTATATTCTCGCAAGCCTCAACGGCTTTGGGAAGGGAAGGAGGGCCACACGGAAGGGAAACTCCCTGCACACCCTTGGAAAAAAGGCAGTTCAAAGCCTGATCTAACATGGCCCATGTTCTCCAGCAGAGTAAACAATGCCAGCATTTCTAACAGCTCTGGTCTGACATGGACCTCAGCTGATGTTTCAACTCTGCAGTGGGTCTGGGAACAACATAAAAAGCCCAAGCAAGTCTTGGTTGTGCTGCAGTGCCTGGATTCATCCTGGCAATTCATAGGAGCAGCAGGTCAATTTCAAAGCCAGGCTTTTCATCAGAATTCACTCTCTGCCTTCCTTTGATCCACCACAGTTCGGAAAACTTCACAAAGTGAGTTGGATCGCTAGACTTGCAGCCATGAGGTTAAACAACACAATCCTCTTAAGTCGGTTGGTTGGCGTGAACAATGGATCACATCTGCTTCGATCAGGTGGGTTGCTAAGGATTCAAAAGGGGGTTGTGTTTGTCATGGCCCCTGCTTGGTTGTAAACCTGCCAGGCACCTAAACACATTAGCTTTGGGGAGTGCAGGAGTACACAGCATTCCCCCCAAAAAAATACTCAGCAAACTTGGAACCCACAATGGATCCTGATCCACAAGCCAATTAGGCAAGTCATGAGTTTACTTTCTCAACTAATTAAGCTTTATCACTCTTATCAAAACAGGTAGGTGCTGTTTCTTTCCCTTCTCCACACAGATCCATCAGAAGCCATCCCTTTCAGCTCCTTGACATTTCTCAGATCTGCCCTTTCCTTTCAATTGATGCAGTAGATGGGGGAGAAATTCAATTCCGCCTTTAAAAGCGGATCTATCAAATTCTCGCTTTCTGAAACTGTGTATGAACTGAAACACAGCCTTCCTTTGAAATTCACACTTCTCTGAATTTTGCGATGCCTAACAATGTCCTAAAAATGCATATATTAGGAGAAAGTGTGCATAAAAAATGAATATGTTAGTGAAGATAACAGACAAAAGGTATTATATTGGGAAAGTTGCTTGCAAAAATATGTGCATTATTCAGAACTGCATACATGCACAAAAGGTGTTTTTAGGATACTTGGGGAAGAGTATTCTGACTTGTGAGGCTCCCTCTCTCTGTGTGTGTGTGTGTGTGTGAGAGAGAGAGAGAGAGAGAGAGAGAGAGAGAGAGAGAGAGAGAGACTGACTTTAAAACACATGGTAGTGATGTTGGAGAATTCTGATGGTAATGGGAGCTGAAATTGCTGGTGTTCAGTTATTCTCATGTCCAAAATGGAACTCAATCCAGTGGGTGCAATGGGTATTCACTGTAGCTGTTGCTTTCAGTCCAGGAATGATACACAATTGATTGCATCTCCATTTGCATTGCATTTCCTTTGCGTTGAAATGAACATGGTGATGGGATAAAGCAACGGCAAGGTAAAGGTAAAGTAAAGTAAAGGGACCCCTGACCATTAGGTCCAGTCGTGACCGACTCTGGGGTTGTGGTGCTCATCTCACTTTACTGGCCAAGGGAGCTGGCATACAGCTTCTGGGTCATGTGGCCAGCATGACTAAGCCGCTTCTGGCAAACCAGAACAGCACACAAAAACACCATTTACCTTCCCACTGGAGCGGTTCCTAATTATCTACTTCTACTTTGACGTGCTTTCAAACTGCTAGGTGGGCAGGAGCTGGGACTGAGCAACGGGAGCTCACCCCGTTGTGGGGATTTGAACCACTGACCTTCTGATCAGCAAGTCCTAGGCTCTGTGGTTTAACCCACAGTGCCACCCACGTCCCTTAACAATTTACATAATTTCACCACAGCAGACAGTGGCATGGATAAACTAGGTTTGGGTGGAAGATGGCCTGAAGTGGAACAGAAATAGTGATGAATTCAGGAAGAAAGGGGAAACGGTGCCTTCTTACTTCTCTAGCGTATGGGAACTGTAGCATGCCCCTCACAGATTTGTAATTCCCAGCTCCCTTAATGAACTACGGTTCCCAGGATTCTTTGGGGGAAGACAAGGACTTTAGACGTATGATGTTGTTGGGACCAGAGAGAAAGAAAGGTTTAGAGTTGATCTGTCAAGCAAAGGAAAATATTTCCATGTCCTTCTCGCCAGCCAGCCCCCTGTATCCATCTGATGTGAGCTCAGGGTGGGGGGGAGGTGAACCAAGGGGATGAACGCACATTACAATGCAAAGCGTAAGAAGCCCGAAGTCTCCTTTTGGCGTGGACTGCAATGCTATTAGAAGGATTAGTCTGTTGTCTTAGGCTATCTGATGGTGGTAAGAGCTCATTTAGGTCAACAAGTTAGGAAAATACACACACACGCACACAGCAGAGGGGGGCAGGGATAAAAAGCAAGCAAGCCCACGAAAATAAAACTATTTGCTGCATTTCCCAGGGATAGACAATCACCTTTCAGACTATCTGCGATGGTGCCCCTGCTCTTTAGTGCTTTTGCATTCATCAAGCTGAGCCTTTATGTAAATGACTTGCTTCCCCCCTCCCCGCCGAACTGCAGATGTTTGAGAGACAGAGCCGGAGAGCAACCCTAAGTATTTCCGGAACTTGAAAGGCTTAGAATTTTAAATGGCATCGGAACTCGTTGCATTGACTCCGACGCTAGACGGGGGGGGGGAGGAAGGGGTGAGCACCACCACATTGCAACGTGGGAGGCGGAGTGGGGTGGGGAAATGAGAACTTTCATCTACGGGAAAGATGATGTCGTATTTAAAACATAATGAAAGCTCAAGCTGGTCTGGCAGAACCCCAATCAGTTTAATCCCTCGGTCTGTTGATTATCAGCAATGTTATAATTTAATTTGAGGCCTTTCTATTTAGGAGGTCATCAAAGCACTTGGAGAAATTGTGTGTGTGTGCGTGTGTGCACGCAGACACACACACACGAGTGCCAAGCTGCAGAGGTGACTGTTTTCCTGGGAATTGTAACAGCAGAGCTGATTAGCCACAAAATGAATCCCCACCCCCACCCCTCACTGAATCAAAAGCAATTTAAGGCAGGATTCAGTGAGTGCCACAATTCTCTGGACTTACACACCTGCCTTTTATGGAATCAGTATTTCAGTCCACCCATCCTGAAATTTTATTATCTTACTGACGGCAGATCTAGGATCCTAGCATTTAGGGGGAACCTCAAAGGTCATCTCAATCATCCCCTTGCTAGTGTAAGATATCTGCTGCTATAGCATCCTTGGAGTTTTATTATTATTATTTATTAAATTTGGTAGTCGCTTTATCTCTCCCAAAGCAATGTGCAACTAAACAAGTTGGACTTCCAGCCTCAACCCTTGAAGAAAGGTTTCACTGTTTTGACAGGTTTGCTACCCAGGAAAGCCTTTTCTCAAGGGGGAAGCTGAAGGCCACTACTCATGTGTCCACTCTGCTTTCTAAAAAGCAACCATGTCTCTTTTGCTGCAGCACTGCTGGAGCGAGGTGATGAATTCACAGCTGGACTGAGTGCAATGATTTTCATTTATTTTAAAATAATCATAAATAGAAACGATTATTTTAGCACTTTCTAAACATTTTTGCTAACTGCTCTGACAACTAGAGAAATGCCAGAAGAGGGCTTTTCCCCCCAACCAAAGTGAGAAAAAATAATGTTGTGTTCTTTAAAAACAACAGCCCTCAGTGCCTACTTTAGATGCTAAACTAAGCAGCAGCAAAGCAGAGGATGGAGGAGAACTCTGTTATATATTTAAAAAATATTTATGTGCCACTCAGCAGCAAAATCCTTTGGGGGGACTGACAACTTGGATAAAAACAGTAAAATACAGTTGTAAATAAGGAAATGCAGCCGTGAATGAAGTTAAACAGATTTCAGGTTTAACAATTAGGAGCTCGAAAAGGCTGAAGGCAATTGCAATGTTCTTCATTGTGGGATGAAAAAGGCTGCGAAATGGCACAAAATAGGATCTCCAAGGAGAACGATCCTATAGCCCTGGTGCCACCACTGACATGGTCCTTTCCCTGGTAGCCACCCACTGTCTCTCATATCATCATCACCATTGAATTCTTCATGGTTTAATCCCAAAGCCTTTCTCGTGAATGAGTATAGCCAATGATGAAGCACTGGGGGAACATGATTGACTCTCCAGTCCCACTTAACTGTCTTGCAGGTCCATTCTGGACTACCTGAAGTTTTTGCACCATTTTCAAAGGTGATTCCCCAACTAAGTCCTACTCAGGGTAGACCCGTTGAAATTAACAGACTTAAATTGGTTGTAGTCTGTCGTAAAAAACGAAAAACGAAGATCATGGCCACTGAGTCCCATCACCTCCTGGCAAATAGAAGGGGAGGAAATGGAGGCAGTGAGAGATTTTACTTTCTTGGGCTCCATGATCACTGCAGATAGTGACAGCAGCCACGAAATTAAGAGACGCCTGCTTCTTGGGAGGAAAGCAATGACAAATCTAGACAGCATTTTAAAAAGTAGAGACATCACCTTGCCAATAAAGGTCCGTATAGTAAAAGCTATGGTTTTCCCAGTAGTGATGTATGGAAGTGAGAGCTGGACCATAAAGAAGGCTGATCGCCGAAGAATTATTGCTTTTGAATTATGGTGCTGGAGGAGACTTTTGAGAGTCCCATGGACTGCAAGAAGATCAAACGCATCCATTCTTAAGGAAATCAGCCCTGAGTGCTCACTGGAAGGACAGATCGTGAAGCTGAGGCTCCAATACTTTGGCCACCTCATGAGAAGAGAAGACTCCCTGGAAAAGACCCTGATGTTGGGAAAGATGGAGGGCACAAGGAGAAGGGGACGACAGAGGATGAGATGGTTAGACAGTGTTCTCGAAGCTACAAACATGAATCTAACCAAACTGCGGGTGGCAGTGGAAGACAGGAGTGCCTGGCGTGCTCTGGTCCATGGGGTCACGAAGAGTCGGACACGACTGAATGACTAAACAACAACAACAGTCTGTCGTAAATTTTAATGGGTCTACTCTGAGTAGGGCTATATTGGATACAACCCCATGGCATTGAATCATACAACTGTCAAGTTGGAAGGGGCCCTGAGGGTCATCCAGTCGGATCCCCTGCAATTAAGGAATCTTCCTGATCATCATTCATCCCCAGCTTTCGAGTACATTCCCCATCACTTTTCTAACAGCAAAAAGCGGTATGCAGGTGTTTTCAGCATTTTATAGTGTGCTAGAGCAACAAAGGACTTTCATTTGCTTTAATTGTACATACAGTGGAACCGCGGTTCCTGAATGGCTCCATTGTCATACATTTCAGTTCCTGAACGCTGAAAACCCAGAAGTAAATGCTTCCATTTTTGAACGTTTTTTGGAACTTGAACATGAGATGCAGCTTCCACTGAGTGCAAGAAGCTCTTGCAACCAATAGGAAGCTGTGCCTTGGTTTTTGAATGGGCTTCGAGAATGGGTTTCATTCGAGAACCGAGGTACCACTATATGGGCTTTGTGCCTTTCCACAAAACACTGATAGTCTAGATGTGGCCTGAGACTCTGCAAACATCAGGTTCTACATTTCTGCCTTCTGAATTGTTTATTCTAACGAAATTTTTTCTCCCTTCCCACATTGCAGCTTTGGATATTGCAAAGCACATTTAAGCAAGGGATTGTGTAGACAAATTATTAATTACTGCTTCTTAACTTGCATTAATTGGAGCTATTTATTATTAGCCTTTCTTTGTCTAACTGTTGATATACACCTCCTGAAGATTGTTAGAGAGGAGGGGGGGAAAAGGAGTGTTGTTTTCGGAAGCCCTGCAGTCTGGCCCAGTATGCATGCACTGTGAAACACCACCCATTCTCCCCCCAAAAAAAGAACCAGCACAAGAGGAGATGATAACCTTTCTATAGCATTTGGAGAAACATGCAATCATCCAGTTGGGGGAAATCAGCAGTCAATGACAGCTTTTCATTTTGCCAACCTGTCAGTCAATTGACTATTAGTGGATCAAATCTTGCAAAGTGCAACATTTCATAAACCCAGTATTTTGGGTGGGTGGGAAGACTTCAGAGGGGCAATTTTGTGAGGTTGAAAGCAGATGGTATCTCACCAGAAGTAAAGAGCCCCTTTGAATTCCAGGCCCAAACTTAATTTGGGGAGGGTGTGTGTGTTGCACTATGAGTCTACTATTGAAGTAAGAGTAGCAAAAAACCACAGCTAAAAAGTTCAGATAATATATATGACTGACACCCTTCTTTGGAAATTAAACCAATGTCCAGACTTAAACATTCAAAAGCTTTGCTTGCAGAAACTTATAGTTATAGATGAATTGAAACATAGTATTTACATTCATATGCTTGTCTAAGCCTGGGCTCACAGTGTATTCTTCTAACTTCCATACAACTGTATTTTCCTCTCTTTCTAGAGCTCAGCACTCAGCCTTCTATAACTCAATTAGGCCATGAGAGATTTCCACTTTTACCTTCTCCTGCAGCTTTGCTCTCTTTCTTTCCAGAAGAGAAGAAGCACTCTAACACTCTATTCAACCTAGCAGTGTTCACAGTGGATTCTAAAACAAAGTCACCTTGCTTCACATAAAATAGAATCTCACCTTCACCAGATACCTCCCATGTGACCAATGTTAGCCAATCACATGAGAAGTACTAAAGAAGTCTCTAGAATTCAGTTGCCAGCCAATCAAATTTAAACATATAGTAATGCATACAAGCATTTGCAATTTCAGTGAATTAAATTGCTACACTTAACATCTAGTACTTGTCATTGTGAGTGTTGTGTTGTTGCTGCCAGTACTGAAACTCAGAAACTCGCATGTTCTCCTATTCCACTCTTACCTCTCCAGCACTGAGTATGTCTGGCAGTAGAAAGTGTGGCATGTGACATTGTCACAAATGAATTGTCCTGTCCTTATTCCATTGCAATGTCATGCAGTGGTTGCAGTGCTGGCCAAACCTGGCCTTCCAGCTGTTGTTGGACTACAACTCCCATCATCCCTAGTTAACAGGACCAGTGGTCGGGGATGATAGGAACTGTAGTCCCAAAACAGCTGGAGGGCCAAGTTTGGCCATCACTGTTAGAGTGTTGGACTATGACCAGGGAGACCAGGGTTCAAATTTCTATTTAGCCATGAGTTTCACTGGGTCTAAGCTACCTCATAGGGTTCTTGTGAAGATTGAATGGAGGTAGGGCAAAGGAACCATGGATGCTGTCTTGAGTTTTTTTGAGGAAAGGCAGGATATAAATGTTAAAAGTAATAAAACTATAATTGGCTGCTGTTTGTAGGGGCAGGGGTACTCAGAAAGCAGTGATGTCATATATCTGAAAGTGCTTTTGAAATTCTCCTCCAAATGTCTCCCTGGATTTCCATCTCTTGGTGATAACAAACATACCTCCAACATTCCTTTGATGAAAATAGGGATGTCCTATTCAATAATAATAATAATAATAATAACATTTTTTATTATTTATACCCTGTCCATCTGACTGGGTTGCCAGAGCCACACTGGGTAGCTTCTAACACACACACAATAAAACAGTAAACATTACAGACTGCACTATAGAGGGCTGCGTACAGATGTCTTCTAAAGATTGTATAGTTACTTATCTCCTTGGCTTGAGTCGCATACCTCCATACCCTCCATTTCTCTGATGGAAATAGTGACACCCTGTCTGAAATCCTGCAAGTTAGTGTAAACACTACTGAACTAGAAAAACTCAATGGTCTGACTCAGTATAAAGGCAGCTACACATATTCCTGATTTCTGGCTTGCCCCATGGATTCTAGTTTAGCTCTGATTTATGCCTGTGGGAGAACCCCAAAACCATGGCACCTCAGAATTCAAACGGAATCCATTCCAGAAGTCCGTTCAACTTCCAAAACGTTAGGAAACCAAGCCATGGCTTTTGATTGGCTGCAGGAGCTTCGGAAGCCGCAGAAGCCGTGGACATCGAGTCGGACGTTCAGGTTCCAAAGAATGTTCGCAAACCAGAACACTCACTTAGCGTTTGGGAGCCAAAATGTTTGACTTGTGAGGCGTTCGACTTCTGAGGTATGACTGTACATGGATATTTCTTACAAATTTGTTTACCTAGCTGTGCATAGCTGATGTTGCCTTTTCCTTCACTTTAAAAAACAGGCCTCAAACATTTAGCATTTCTTGCTTGGGGTCTGCTCCCCCCTTGATTGTTTTTCGTGGCTCTTTTCTGAACCTTTTCAAGCTCTGTAATGTCCTTTTTGAGATGGGGCCCAAACACCAACCAAGACTTAACAACCCCTTTCCTTCCTTTGAGCTCATTTCAGCTCTCAAACCCTTAGAACTGTGGGTTACTTTTTGAAGTTTGCTTGAGATGCAGATTTATGCAACCTCTCTTGATGCTGAGGGAAGAGCAGGCTGGCTTTCTCCATAGGTTCTCAGCTTCCTGGCTCCCTTTTCATGTATGATATTTATATTTCCACCGTATTTTCTACTTTCTCTGTAAACGTAAACTGCTATGTTTTATGTTGGTGAGATGTCATGTGTGCCTCTGCAAAGGAAGGAGACTAACAGCAAAATGAAACAAAAAAACCCAATCAATAATAATAAAAAAAAATACGAAGGTTTTGATGGGTTCGGCAAACTCTAGAAATGGAGGGAGAAATTTACTGTGCCAGGAGTGGAGAACCTTAGGCATTAGGCTCTCATAGATGGCCCATCCCATTTTGCAGCCTGAGGCAAAAAACCTCACTGACCTCCTCTGCTGAAGGCTTGCTTTACTGAGGTGGCCTCCAGTGAGATCTCACAGAAATCTTGCTGGAAGCTACTGCTGTGTAACCATGGTGGCAGCAAGGGCAGGCAAGATAACCACAGGGCACTGCCCCAAAGGATTCTGTCATCTGAGGAAGGCTGCTTCACCCTGCCTCATGGGTGGACTGGCCCTGCAGTCTCCCATCCAATATCACAATGGCAGCTGCTATTACTGGAGAGCCAGTTGTTGCTGCTGTTGTTGAGAACCCATGAATGGCCCTTCTTGATCAGGCTGGGGCCTATCGAGTCTAGCATCTTGTTCTCACAGTGGCCAGTCAGATGTCTATGGGAAGCCCTCAAGAAAGGCCTGAGCACACCCTCACTTCCGTTGGTTTCCAGCAACAGGTATTCAGAAGCATTTGTGTCTCCGACTGTCAAGTCTGAGCATAGCCATTGTGGCTAGTAGGAATTGATGGCCTCTTCCTCTGTGAATTTGTCCAATCCTCTCTTAAAATCATCCGTATTGGTAGCCATCACTGCTTCTTGTGGGAGTGAATGCAATTATTTAGCTCTGTGCTTCATGAAGATCAGACCTGTTGTTCTTGTTGCTGATTAAACCATTTTTAGATTATTATTATTTTAATGTTCTATGAAGGAGGTGTTTGTGGGAGGGATGGTGGGGTTTAAGTTGAATAAATAAGAACAAATAATTGTAGTTGCCAGTGTTATTTTTCTAGAAAAAAGAGGTGCCAGAACTCACTGTGAATGCCTGCTTCGTTCTCTTATAATGGCAATGGCACCCACCTGAGAGGTGCTAGAACTCAGTTCCCGTGAGTTCCAGCTGATAAAAAGCCCTGTGGTTGTTGATGTTATCATTTATTACATTTCTTTCCTACCCTTCACCATGAGGTTCCAGTATGAGTCACAACAATTTCAAAATACAATACCATATTGGCCCGAATATAAGCTGCACCTGAATATAAGCCACACCTTTAAAATTGGAGGGGGGGGGAGAGAGAGAAATCTGAATACAGTGGTACCTTGGGTTAAGAACTTAATTTGTTCCGGAGGTCTGTTCTTAACCTGAAACTGTTCTTAACCTGAAGCACCACTTTAGCTAATGGGGCCTCCCGCTGCCGCAGCACCGCCGGAGCATGATTTCTGTTCTCATCCTGAAGCAAAGTTCTTATCCTGAGGTAATATTTCTGGGTTAACGGAATCTGTAACCTGAAGCATATGTAACCTGAAGCATATGTAACTTGAGGTACCACTGTATAAGCAGCTCCCTTCCTCGCCGCTCCTGGCTGCATACTGGCCGGGGAGGGGGCAGCCGTGCTGCGTTGCCAGTGGCCATTCCTCTTCCTTGCTCTCTCCCTTCCCAGCCTTGGGGGACAGGACGGGGGACAATGTGCAGGGCAGGCGCTGTTTGCCCCATGCTCCTGGCTGCATACCGTAAGGTTGCAAATATAAGCCACACTTTAACTTTTCACGGTCAAAATTTGGGGGGAAAGTGAGGCTTATATTCAGTCCAATACGGTATTTTTTCCAGTTATATTTTATTAATTTTTCAAAAATTTCAAACACACTCCTATACATAATATTTTTTCTTTTATTTTGTCCACCCCCCCATTTCCCATGGTGTTTTATTAATTCTGCCCCTTGCTGCACCCTATCTTCTTTCTCTTATACTATAATAACAGTGCAATAATATGTAATTCCTTATGTTGCTCATAGTTCCATTCCTGCTGGTGAATTCACCATGCTGTAGTATTTCTTTAAATAGTCCGAAAAAGGCTTCCATTCACCAGTGAAACAATCATCATTGGGTTCTCTTATTTTAGCTGTTAACTTTGCCAATTCTGCATAATCCATCACTTTACTCATCCATTCTTCTTTGGTGGGAACCTCTTCTTTCTTCTATTTTTGTGCATACAGAATTCTAGCTGCTGTCTTTACATGTTGTCAGAGCTGGCTCCAGGTCCCAGCTCACCGAGGACCAACGCTAGCCGGCAGTAATGTACAAAAGTCTTTATTGAAGTACAGTTTCCATTTTCAAGCCGCAGCGCGCCAGCTCTACGTCTAGGGTTAGATCGGCGAAGCTCCATCTGAATCTCCGCCCCCTGTACACCAGTTTAAGACTCTAGCCTTACTCCACCTCTTCCGTCTCTCCTTTCTCCTCTGGGTCCTGTTACCCCCCGGGGTCCCTTCCTTCCTGGATTCTTCTGACGCTGACGTTGACCCCCCTGACTCCTCCCGCTCTTTCCGGCAGGCTTTGGGACCTGGCTCCCTATCCGGGCTGCCAACTGTGCCGCCCTCCTGTACATTTGAACTTGGCGCGCGCGCGCAGCCTTCAACCTTCCTCTTGACCGTTTCCTCGCTCCCCGATGGAGGCGTGGCCAATCCTGCCTCATGTCCTCCCGCTGGCAGTGCGCCTCCTGATCCCGATGCCTGGGACTCCTCCCCCCTACTGCACTCTGGTGTGGACGCTGGTCCTGATTTCCAACTGCTGCTCTCTGAGTCCCCTCTGGCCCCTTCTTCCTGGGGTGTCCCCCTCGGCACCCCCCTTGCCCTGACCTTGGGGGCCCCTTTCTGTGAATCTTCCGATTCGCTGGAAAGACTCGGAGACCTCGGACCGCTGTCATCGCTAACATTTCCTTCGGACTCCTCCCCCTCGCTCTCTATTTCCTCCCTTTCCTGTGCCTCTGCTCCTGAACCCCTGACACATGTATAAACAGATTAAACATTTTTTAAAAAAAAAAAAACACACCCAACAATATTTAAATAAGTTTAAACAAATTACAGTCAGGAAAATAGCACGGGGTGTGTCAAAGGTGAGGGTAAAGAGGTGCTTCTTCAGCACAGGGCAAAAACTATACAGTGATGATGCCAGATTCCATACCCTCCAACATTTATCTGATGAAAATAGGGACATCTCATTCCATAATGAGAAATTTACTATTTATATCCCACACATCTTACTGGGTTGCCCCAGCCACTCTGGACAGGTTCTAACATATTAAAAAAAACCCACAATAGAACATTAAACATTTTTTTTTTTTTTTTAACTTCCCTATACAGGCCTTCAGATGGCTTGGGGGCGGATAACTCCATAACCTTCAACATTTCTCTAATGAAAATAGGGACATCCTAAGGGAAAGTGGTGGGACACTGGTGGTGCTGTGGGTTAAACCACAGAGCCTAGGACTTGCTGATCAGAAGGTCGGAGGTTCAAACCCCCGCAATGGGGTGAGCTCCCATTGCTTGGTCCCTGCTCCTGCCAACCTAGCAGTTCGAAAGCATGCCAAAAAGTGCAAGTAGATAAATAGGTACCGCTCTGGCACGAAGGTAAACAGCGTTTCCGTGCGCTGCTCTGGTTCACCAGAAGCAGCTTAGTCATGCTGGCCACATGACCTGGGAGCTGTACGCTGGCTCCCTCAGCCAATAAAGCGAGATGAGCGCCACAACCCCAGAGTCGGCCACGACTGGACCTAATGGTTGGGGTCCCTTTACCTTTAAGGAAAAGTAGGACATTCTGGAATCAAATCAGAAACAAGGACAGCTTCTCTAAATCAGGGACATCCCTGGAAAATAGGGATACTTGGAGGGTCTGCAATTCACCTCTGTGGGAAGGGAATCATTCAGCTTCTCTGTCACAAAGAATGTCCTCTCCAGGGCTACCACCCCTCTGGACTTCTGAGGGAGGTGGGACATACAAGAAGGTTCCCTCTGGGAACACCCAAGAGTGCTCTATCTGCATGCACACAACACACACACACAAAGTCCACTCCAGAATGCCATTCTGCATGCAGTGGGTTCAAGATGGAGGACTCTGCTCTCTAAAACAAGAAACCTTATTTTGTTTTCCTGCCACCAGATGAACCGCAAAAGACCACATCTAATCCATCACTGCTGCTCAGTGGTTTAAATACTTACTCAGCATGTTTCCTTCTAAGATAGCCAGCCTCGTCCTTTTTACAGAAGTTTGCTTGCAAGCTATAAAGGAACAAGAACAACAAAAACCTCATAAACAATTCAGGGCCAACATAAAAAGACTTGATCAAAATAAATAAGGCAGGGTGGAATTGCTAAGGGGAAACAATTATATGCTGCTGCAGATTTCAAAACGGAGGACTTGTTTTAAATAAAGCAAAATGCCACCGAACAACAGGGAGTGTGCTGAGGTTAACCCAAGTTTGCTGGAAAGGTCTATCCTTCTTAAAAAGAGTGAGGTTTTAGCTGTTGTAGTGGAAATGCCCCAGGTCTCAGTGGAACAAAGGTTCCATTCAGGAATAGGCATGCTAAAATCTTAGATGTTTGGTGTGTGCGTTTTCCCCCATCATTTTGATCGACTTTTACAGTGTACTTAAGTGTCTTGCTTTATGATTTCTACCTTGTTCACAGGAACATGAAAAGTTTCCTTACACTGAGTCTGACCTTTGCTCTGTCTAGGCCAATACTGAATGCTCTGACTAAGAAGCATTGGCTCCCCAGGGTCATGCGAACTGAGAACTCTCACAGACCCGTGGTACCCAAGATTATTTAATTGTAGGTGCCAAGGTCTGGACTAAAAACTTTCTGTATCTTCAGCATGTACTTTCCCATCGAGCTGTGGTCTGACATGTCTGTCTGTAAACCTGCACAAAAGAGGTCCTCTCCCCACTCTGGTTGGCCAATGTGAAAACATGATGTTGGACTACATGGGACTTTGACCTGAGCCAGCATCTGCACCTCACATTGGGAGCCTTGGGGGCTTGGGAGCTTATTATTGGCTCTTTTTGGACAGTGAGGACTTTAAGCCGTCTTCTGTTCCAAATAAGCCCTGGCTGAGCAACACAGTCTTCCTGAGATCTGGTATTCGTGTGTCCTTTGGACCTGACTTTTGGCTTACTTCTCATTCTGATTGGTGAAGAATTAAATGGGAATTGCTTTCTGGGTAAAATATTTCTCAATGATTCCAGCTGTGATTTGTCCATCACAATTCCCTCTGTCCTCTTCCAACTCCACTGTAGTATTTTATCTCCTTCAACCTACCACCTCAACCTGGTATTATTGTATTATGATAAGCTCTCTCTCTCTCTCTCTCTCTGTATATATATCAACAGATGCTTGTTTGTAGCATTAAAAAAAAAAGACTGGATCATCAAGGCACTATGAAGCATGTCAGAGGTCTTTTCTTTTAAGAAGGTCGGCAGTTTGAATCCCCACAACAGGGTGAGCTCCCATTGTTTGGTCCCAGCTCCTGCCCACCTAGCAGTTGGAAAGCACATCAAAGTGCAAGTAGATAAGTAGGTCCCGCTCCAGCGGGAAGGTAAACAGCATTTTTGTGCACGGCTCTGGTTCACCAGAAGCGGCTTAGTCATGCTGGCCACATGACCCGGAATCTGTCTGCAGAAAAACGCCGGTTCCCTTGGCCTATAGAGTGAGATGAGCACTGCAGCCCCAGAGTCCTCCGCGACTGGACCTAACGGTCAGGGGTACCTTTACCTTTAACTTCTAAATATCCCACATTGCCACTGACAAGCCTTAATTCCATCCAATGCACTCAGCCCCAAGATGCCTCTGATGCCCACATTTACTTCTAAATGCAGCTCAAGTAGCAGCCACTTGACCACATTGCATTTGTGTCTGTTTCATTTAATAGGCTTACATTTATGAATGACCTATTACAGATCAGAATATAATATCCCCTGAAATACCACCACTTTTGGTAAGGATCAGTTTACTCATTCAGATCTTCCCACACAATGTAAGGGTCCTGCCTGCAGGGATGGGTATTTTTTGGGGGGAGGGGCTAGGGCTGGGTCATGTGGTCCCCTATCACCTGACATGTCATTCTGACACACCTTTAAAGGATGCCTGCATGGGGGTTGCACCCAAGGGTGTTGGCATGTTGTGCCCCAGAACCAGTGTTATTTATGGCTGCTTGATTAAGGTAGGCAGTCGTGTTGGTCTGACACTATATATAGTCCAGTAGCACCTTAGAGCATCTTAGCACCTTAGAGACCAACTAAGTTTGTTCTTGGTATAAGCTTTCGTGTGCATGCACATTTCTTCAAAAGTGCTGCTGTCACCCATTTATTGAGAGGATGCAAAGAAAGGCTTTAAGCAGCTTCTGGGTCTTCTCTCTGGTTCAGGATCTAGTTAGCAAAGATTGTGAGATGTCTGACATCCGTATTTTGTATTTGTTCAAGATGAACGCAACATTGCACTCAGAATCCCCAAACTCATTTAACTTTCTAAGTTTTGTTTTCTAGGGAACAGATGTTGGTGTGAAACAGCTAGGGAATGTAGCATCCATTAGAATGTGTGTGGGTTTCTTTCAGGGGAGGGGTACATCTTCAAAATAAATCTCGCATTTGCATTTCACCACTTGACATTCACCCACCAATCCTTCATCCAAAAAAGAAAAGAAAAAAAAAGGGAGGTGGAGATTGGCCTATGATTTTGTCAACAGACTGTTAAGCAGTAATTGGGTTTATGCACAGACTCCTGGGATCATGCATGCATTGTTTAGAATGGATGTGCACTTTACAATTGTAGCCCTCGCTATGACAGCCTAAAAGAAAGCCGATTCCACATATCGGTTGCAGTAAGTCGAAGGTGGAGATGTGATGTGTTTTGACAGGGCTAGTCAATTACAGTTCTTGGAAACGGTAACCTGCAGCAGTTGAGAAATATTAGATGCAGCTTCAGTTTATCCCCATTCAATCCGTTAAGGATCCCAACTTGAGAAATACATATATAGAAACTTCTAAGGTTAAAAAAAAGTAATGGAAATGGGATGCATGCATTAAATAAGGGAGGAAGTGCATACAGAAATGTCTATGGACACATTAGCAACTTAAAATGCAATGAGCTCGTTTCCTTCCCCCTGCTGCACTTCAAGTTACATTTGCACATTGCTGTACACAAAAGAGAGGGAGCAGAGATGCCTCCACCTTGTGTACATTTGTTTTCCTTCTTGCTGCAACCTTATTTATAAAGTTGTCGTCTGTGCATGTACAATGCCTTTCTCAAATGCACACACTTAACTGCAAAGTGAATGCAGCTTGCATTTTCAAATCTGGTGGAAGCTGATTGGAGGGATAATGCTTCAAACAACAGTGTTTCCTAAAGAACTACAGAATAGGCAAAATATTGATAGATACAGGTACAGTGGTACCTCGGGTTAAGTACTTAATTCGTTCTGGAGGTCCGTTCTTAACCTGAAACTGTTCTTAACCTGAAGCACCACTTTAGCTAATGGGGCCTCCTGCTGCCCCCGCGCCGCCAAAGCACAATTTCTGTTCTCATTCTGAAGCAAAGTTCTTAACCTGAAGCACTATTTCTGGGTTAGCATAGTCTGTAACCTGAAGTGTATGTAACCTGAAGCATATGTAACCTGAGGTACCACTGTATCTGGTTAGCTGCTGTGAGAACAGGATGCTGGACTTGATGGGCCACTGGCCTAATTCATCAGGCTCTTCTTAAGTTCTTATGTGGCTAACATCACGGGCACATGGCTTCAAACACCAGCAATGGGAATGCACTGGAGCCGGAGTAAATGGTAATATATACCCAAACCTGGAGTCAAATATAAACCAGCTGCACTCTTTGTGCAAAGGCATATAAGAACCAGGAGCAGTTGGTTGGGTGGAACAGAGCTGGCCTCCTGCAGCAGTGTTGCTGCCACTTATCAGGAAGGTGTAGGTCAGGGAGGCAGAAAGTTTGGAGCAAAGACAGGCAGGCACTCAGGAGAATGCAGTCCAGCTCCACTGCTAGGAAGCCAATACCCTGACCCTGAGACCACCAGTTGCTCCTGAGAAGAACATATATTTTAGTTATTATTGCATTCCATTCTGATCTTCCTCCCAAGTTCTGATGGTGGCATACATGGAACTCTCCATTGTTATCTTCACAACAACCCTGTGAGGTAGGATAGGCTAAGAAATAGCCTGGGTGGAGTTTTCAATTTGGGTCTCCAGGCTAGGGCTGCCATATTTTGAAGAGCAAAAAAAGAGGACAAATTTGCCGACTTCTGCTTTAAACTCTCTGAGCACTCCCATTAAAAAGAGGTCATGCCCTGGCAAAAGAGGTCATATGGCAACATGTCTCCCTGTTCTGGCAAGCTAATGACTAGTGTAAACCTTCTCACATTAGTGCCTCACTTTGCATCAATCAGGACCCGCCAGGGAAGTTTGGATTATGTTTGTAGCTGCTCCATTTGTTGAGCTACCAAAGTGCATGTTGCAACATCTGTCTAGGCAGCTTAGGTTTCTCAGATGCTGGACTATCCCTACCCACCTGTGCTGGCCACTAGTTCCTCTGGGACAGGATGGATAACAATAGAGCTTCTTGATTATGCCTTGCTTGGATAACATGGCCTTCCTGAACTATGATATCTTCAGTAATCTTGGCTTGCTCTTCAGTCCTTTGGTCCTTTTGGTTCAGCTTGCTCCAAAATCCTGCCTCCTGGATTTCTCCTTTGATCCTGATTTATTCTTTTGTTCTGACTGCTGGCATTGTCCCATAAAACCTGGTTTCCAACTCCACCTGGATGTCCATTGTATCCCTACTAATTTACTCCAGTTTTGTTATTTAGGGACACAGAAAAGAGAATGATGTTCCACATCAAACATGAAAAAGCTCATGCCAACACCTTTCCTCCTCCTAAGATTTCAATATGCATTGCCCACAAGCTTACAAGCAGTTGTAACACCTAGAAGTTTGCTTCTTTCCCTAATGGATCCCAGGCAAACGGAATCCTGTCCATTATTGCTATGTCCTGTTTGTGTCTATGATCCCATTGAATACAGTGTTTCCCAAAGTTGGATCTACAGCTGTTTTTGGACTACAATTCCCATGATCCCTGACCACTAGTCTTGCTAGCTATGGATGATGGGAGTTGTAGTCCCAAAAAACAGCTAGACCCCCAAGTTTGGGAAACCCTGGAATAGCCAGACCAACTGGCCTGACCATAGCCTGGACCTGCCTCCTTTCCTCTTTCTTATTTAGAAATGGACTCTGCTGAGAAGCAAGAATCTCTGGCTTCGGAACGGCTGCTAACATATGCAGCCTTTGCACCTGAGTGGGAAGCCCTGCTGCCCAAACCTCTCCTGTCACTGCATGAGGACATGCCAAATGGGATGAAAGTTAGATGGCAAATGCATGCCGACAGCACACCCGCTGCTTGGAATCTCCCTGCTCTTCTGAATTAGGCTGCCTGGCTTCTTTGGGTATGGCGAGGAATTCAGCGAGCTTATCGGCTCTGCAAACTCAGAATCACAGAGGCTAATTAGAATGAGGCAGCCGTTGGTTCCTCTTTATCAATGCCTTGTTGAAAAGCCCCAGTAAGAAAGCATTGTTTCCTGTAATGGGAAATTCTCCTGTTTAAGACACAATGTCGCCTCCAATAGCTTGGTGACATCTCCCTCCTCCTGCCTGGGTGTCCTAGGAAATGGATTTGTTCTGATATGATGAAGAGGAGAAATATAACAGATAACTGGTACTACCATGTATTCATGGGCTAGAGGACTTTTTGCACACTGAGGACCACATTCCTTCTAAGGCAACCTTCCAGGGGCCACGTATCAGTAGTGGGTGCACATGGCAGTACACGGGGGGGGGGCAATAACCACCTTCCAGCTAAGGCAATTTTTGGGGGTCCACAGCCCAGCAGTAGTGGGCATGGCAAAGGCATTGACTTTAACCTTTATACAATATTACAGCCATGCAGAAGTTAGAGGTTTCTACACATTCTTTTAGATCCCTAGCAAGCAGGGGGTGTTATCACAGTTTGAGGACACCTTTCAGCCAAGCAAAGTGCCTGAGAAGGGTACAGAGCAGGTCCAGTAAGGGGTGTGGCCTAGGGGAGGGGTGTGGCCTAGTCAGAGTTCCAGGGGCCAGATAGAGAGGCCTGGCGGCTGCACATAAATTTAAAGTACTAGGATGCTACTTTCAAAAGACCTGGCTTCACCCAAAGAATTTTGGGAATTGTAGTTTGTTAACTGTTCTGTGAGTTGTTAGGTGACCCCCATTTTCCCCTCACAGAACTACACTTCCCAGCGTTCCCTGGGAAGACGTATTGACTGTTAAACCACTCTGGATAATTCTTAAGCAGGTAAGCAGAAGAGCTTGTTTATTTCATTTATATCTGACCTTTGTCTCAGGGAAGAGCCAGACTCAGAAATTGAGCCAAGTGAGAGAGAGGCCGGCTGTGCAAATGGAAACTGGTTGACAGAGCCGGAAAGGGAGAGCTCAAGCCCCCTTCAGAAAGAAGTCAAAGACACGGATAGCCCTCAAGAAGGGGGAGAGTTAGGAGGCAGTCAGAGGGTTGCTACGTAACCAGCAGAGAGGCAGAGGATGGAGAGTGTGTCTAGTAGAAGCAGGGAGGGGGAAGTGCAAGCTCTCAGCTCCTGTTCTCGGAGACTGGACAAGGTCAGAGTGCAAAGGAAGAGCAAGAGGGGAAGGGCGGGAATCTGGTGTCCTTCCTGCTGTGAGAGGGGCGGAGATTCAGACTGACCAACTCTTTCAATGAGAGCAGGCTGGAAGCAGCACTCTAGATGTGTCTTTTGTAAATAAAAGTACCATAAAACTTCCAGAGAGTCATTAATTCTTATCGAGGTTTGCTTGCCTGCCTGCGATCATTACACCAAGGAGTGCACAGTTCACCCCCTCCTCAGTTAATCCCTACAACAACCCTGTGAGGTTAAGAGACTGTGACTGGCCCAAGGTCACCCAGTGAGCTTTGTGACCAAGTGGGAATTTGAACCCTGATCTCCCAGTTCTGAGTCTGACACTGTAACTGCTACAGCACACTGGCTTCCCAGAATACTTTTGCTGTGGGGCAGCTATATAAATTAGGTAGGCCAATAAATATGGGGAAAGCAAAATGTCACCTAGAGAAGGATCTGAAATATTTTCCTTGAAGCTTGAATTTGTTTCACTCTGTCTTGTTTCATTTGATGTTTTAATGTTGTAACGTGTTGTAAACCGCTCTGAGATTTTTTCTTTACAATATAATGTGGTATAGAAATATTCATCATCATCATCATAGCATCTCTATGACTGACAGCAACTCACCGGGTTTTCAAAGAGAGAGTCTCTTCCAGCCCTACCTGGAGATACCAGGGATTGAACCTGGGACCTTCTGCATGCAAAGCAGATGCTCTACCACTGAGCTATGGCCCTTCTCCAATAACTCCAGATATGGTAGATCCAGAGCCTGCCTCTTTCTTATCAGTGAGCACCTAGGGGCAGAACTTGTAAGCACTTTCCTCCAGTGTCGCCATGCCAAGCATTCAAGTCTGCAGTGCCTCACCTCCAGTGGCAACAACACTGCCTCACATTCAGAGACCTGGGCTTGTTTGCATAATAGTTTGATTGAGCTCCATCTTTTGCCCATTGACCTTTTTTTGACGTTTCCCTGCTTCTCCTCCTACGGGGGCCCTTCAAGCGCTAAAGTGGCATCTTCGGCTGAGCAAATTTGGCAACGTGTCAAGCGGACTTATTTGGGGATGTATTTACACTTGTCAAGTCTAGTACTCTCCAGGCAATTGAGCTTACTTCCTGCCTACATAAAAATGATTTCATTAACAGGATCTGTTGGCTTATTACCCACGTGCTGTCGGTTCGCAAGGCGTGATTCAAAACCAACAACGGCCTGGCCACTGGAACAGACAACAAAACCATGGAAGGCATGCCAGAAAGGGTGGGGGTGTCTGATTTCTGTAGCATGACTCAGCTTTCCATTGGTGAGCTTGACATCTCAAACACACAAACAGAGAGGAGGAGAACAGAGGGACCAGATGAAGCAGGTATTTTAATTTAATTTAATTGTTTATTTATTAGATTTATACAGTGCCCATCATAAGCTCTCAGGGTGGTTCACAGAATAAGAACAGGTAAATAAGTAAAAGTAAAGCAGCAAAACAATACCCCCCCTTCCCACAGACACATTTAAATGCTGTAGAATATTAATCAGCCAAAGGCCTGGTTGAAGAGGATGTTTGAAGAGGAGCTCCGAGGGCCTTCTGGCAGTTCCCTCACTGCAAGATGTGAGGTTACAGGGAAACAGGCAGAGGAGGACCTTCTCAGTAGTGGTGCCTGCCCTGTGGAACTCCCTCCCACCAGATGTCAAAGAAATAAACAACTGTCTGACTTTCAGAAGACATCTGAAGGCAACCCTGTTTAGGGAAGTTTTTAATGTTTGGTGTTTTATCATGTTTTTAATATTTGGTTGGGAGCTGTCCAGAGTGGCTGGGGAAACCCAGCCAGATGGGCGGGAAATAAATAAATAAATAAATAAAATTTGGTCTGCCGCCTAAAAATATACAATGAAGGCGCCAGGCAAACTTCCCTGGGGAGAGCATTCCACAAATGGGGTGCCACTACAGAGAAGTTTATGCACACAAACCTTCACCTTCCATTACTGAGCGAGTCCTTTCCTTACTGCTGCTCCTGCTGATTTTTGTAAGGGTGGATGGTTCTATCAGTTTCAGTTATCTCAGTTTTCCATGACACTGAGCATCTGTTGCCCTCCTGTAAAGAAGTTCCGATCTGTTTTCCCCCTTAAAGCACAGCACCCAGAACTGGTCGTATTGCATCCATCTGAAGTCATGGATAGGAAACCTGGAGCCCTCCTGATATTGCTGGACGACAGCTCCTGTAATCCCTGACCATTGTCTATGCTGGCTGCAACTGATAGGAGTTTAAGTCCAACAACATCTGGAAGGCCACCAGCTCTGTATCCCAGCTATATAAGTAATAAGTAAAGCCTCCATTATGACATTGTAAGATAAGAAACAGTGGAAATTGTGTTTGTGTTGTCAATTGCCGCTGACAGCATATTCTTAGTCACAGGGGACGTGGCTCGATTTGGTCAACGGTGGGTTTTGTGAAAAATTCTTGGATTGCTTTCTCTCCACTTATCTTTTTATTTTATTTTAAGCTGAAACTAAGCAGAGGCAAAAACAATTGAGTAGGAGTAAATGAAATGAATCCAAAGTAACAATATGAAAGAAGTAATGAAATGAGCTCAGGTGAGCTGAACAGTTACAATCAAAGCAAAGTTCTCAGAGGAGCCTGAATGTTTGCGAGCCATTTTCATAGTCACTAATTTCCTTTCCCAAATGAAAAAAGCTCTCCACTTTTCACATCTACATTAAGGCTCAAATGACACGTTACATGTAGTGCTGTGTTTTCTTTCCTCCATGGCTCTTTAAAGCAAAAAAATTAAATAAAAATAGGCTGGGCAAGCTGTGAACTGCTGAAAACAGGCACACGAGGACAGCTTAACCTTTTCCCAAAAGGACTTAAGATGAGCCTGCTGTATCAGCCCAATGGCCCATCTAGTCCAGCATTCTGTTCTCGCAGTGGCAAGCTTTGCTCACTTATGTATCTCTGCAACTGGTATTCAGAGGCATGGCACTTCTAACTGTGGATAGCAATGGGTAGCAGCCATTGCTAGTTTTGCTCTCCATGAATATGATTACAGGCTAAGGTTACTTTGATCAGGTACCTGTAACATGCATCACCACAATTATTTCTCCTGGTACAGTGGCCTGGGTTTAATAGACTTTCACGTCTGGAGGATATGCCAAAGGAAGCAGGCATTGAAGAAGTGTCCATTCCTATAGGTAAAGGGACCCCTGACCATTAGGTCCAGTCATAGCCGACTTTGGGGTTGCGGCACTCATCTTGCTTTATTGGCCGAGGGAGCCGGCGTACAGCTTCCGGTTCATGTGGCCAGCATGACTAAGCCACTTCTGGTGAACCAGAGCAGCACACAGAAACGCCTTTTACCTTCCCGCTGGAGCAGTACCTATTTATCTACTGGCACTTTGATTGCTTTCAAGGTGCAAGGTTGGCAGGAGCAGGGACCGAGCAACGGGAGCTCACCCCGTTGCAGGGATTCGAACCGCCGACCTTCTGATCAGCAAGTCCTAGGCTCTGTGGTTTAACCCACAGCACCACCCGTGTCCCTTCGTCCATTCCTATACTCAGCTCCATTTTCAGCCACCAGGTGGACCAAATCCCAAAACTATTTTTTGCAGTGCCCACATTCATTTTACATCAAACCCTCTGTGTTGGCATTGTACCTACAGCACAATGTATTCCACCTCTGCGCAAATATCTATTTTTCTCCTTTCATCTATATTGCATTAGAACCTTGAGGTCTATCGCTGGGGAAGAGGGAGAGAGTGAGGTGCGGGGTGGGGAGAGAGAAATACAATTTTCTTATTGCACGAAACATTTCATTCCCAGTTGCTGTATTAAATTTATTCCTATTTGAAGTGGTTTCTGCTGGTATAAATCATTTAAGTCTGCATGTTTGTTGCTGCTGTTGCTGTGGCAACTGTTTGGCTAATTGAATTCCAAAGCATCTCCCTTGATTTCCAAGCAATGATAAAGGGCATGCATGTTCCTTCACGACAAGAGTCAGGATCGAAAGAGAGAGGCTAGAGCGTTCAGGGGAAATAGCATGTCTCCAATCTCCCGCGTGACCTCTTAAAAATAACCAGTGACCTCTAGCAACCCATGGGGCCTTTCAAAGGTCTTCATACTCTTTCCCCTCACCATCTCTTCTTTCTTGATGTCTCTTCCTGTTGGCCTCCTCCTTCGTACATCCAAACTACATCCGCCGTTTCCTGATAGCAACTTTTCTCTTTCTCTTGAATGGGTGGCCTTCTGGCAAAGTTCCAGTTGACATTCATGAAGAACTTGCTGTTGGGGTTCTTGCATTTATCTTTCTCTTATCTTGCTTTTCTCCCGTGTATCTGGTGTGCTGCCAAATGCAGCAGTTCTTTCCAAGAATATCAGGACAAAAGGAATGAGGAGGTGGAAGGGGAACCAAAACAGTTTTTGTTGCTGTTGTTGTTTAGTCGTTTAGTCGTGTCCGACTCTTTGTGACCCCATGGACCAAAGCACGCCAGGCACTCCTGTCTTCCACAGCCTCCCGCAGTTTAGTCAAACACATGCTGGTAGCTTCGAGAACACTGTCCAACCATCTCGTCCTCTGTCATCCCCTTCTCCTTGTGCCCTCCATCTTTCCCAACATCAGGGTCTTTTCCAGGGAGTCTTCTCTTCTCATGAGGTGGCCAAAATATTGGAGTCTCAGCTTCAGGATCTGTCCTTCCAGTGAGCACTCAGGGCTGATTTCCTTCAGAATGGATAGGTTTGATCTTCACAAACAAACATACAAAGCATAACATAAAACATACCCAACAGGGGCCACCCAATCAGCTGCCTGGAGCCCCAGGTAGAACAGCAGGAGAAGGACCCCAACCATCGGTCTCCCAGCATCAGCTCCTTTGATCTGGGCAGAAGCTCACCGGGCCTCTCCCACCTATGGCTTTTATAGCCCGCCTTGATGTAATCAAGTGCGCCTGACATTACTCATGATTAATACAGAGTGGCTGAATGTCTCCCACTACCTGCAGCCGGCATCCAGCCAGCACTTGCAACACAGAAGAAACTCCCAACAGGTGTGTAAAACACAAGAATCCAACTGGGGATGTTAAAGGGAAAGGGACATGCCACCTAACTCCTTGAAATACAATTGTCTTCTGCATTTCCACTACATCTGTCTTCTTTCATCATAACCTTGTGCACAATCTGTTTACTTATTTTTATAGCTCAAAGCAGGGATGGGTAAACTTTTCCAAAGAGCCTCATTTCCTAAACCTCAGTGTATACCGAGAACATGGAATGTGCTACGTACTGACCACTGCATGAGTCTGTCTGTTGCTATTCTGAGGGGTTCTCAGAAACTGGAAATTTATGCTGGATTTATACTATCTGCCTTTTGGTTTTGCTTTTCCCCATGTTCCTTGTTCTCTCACCCTGCTTGCACATAAAATCTGCAGCCCTAGTGTGCTCTTTGCCTTTTCCTGAATCAAAAATGCACCTCTGCTTTTGACAGAACAGTAGGATTTCTTTCTTTTTACCTTGGTACAGTAGGTTGGTTCCTACACCCAAAAACACTAAAGGAGGATGCAAAGGAGGTTTGGCCTGGGGAAAATGACATGACTGTGGAAGGGTTGTGACCTTCGGAGAATCTGAAGGGCTGGACAGGGAGTCCTGAAAGGCCACATTTTGCCTGGAGGCTCCCCACCTCTGTCTTAAATGCTTACACCCATGCCTAAAAGAAAGTGATCAAGCAACTCATCAGGGAGAAGGGTGGGGACAAAACTAGAATGAGCTGGCTCTGCCTGTCATTGGCTCCAGCGCCACCTATTGTTTGGGCTCCCTGCCTTCCACTCTATCAGTGAAAATAGGCACAGCCCCCAGTGTGAGACGTGTGTAGGGTAACTAGGGCCCAGTCTTTATTTATTTTTACAGCCAAGAGGAGGTGGACAAGCTGGTAGGTCACCTCCCTCTCAAGTGCCAAGTTCATCAGGTGAGCCTGCCCTGATCCTGACTGCCGGCTGCATGTTACTTGCCTCCCACCCAGTTGGGCATATTTTTCAATGATGAGGGAGGCTAACCCAATTCACTGTCCCCCAAGCCTCAAAATTTTAAGTGTCTGAGCTGGTGAATTGTCAAAGAGGCACCTGTAGGAGAGTCAGCCTAAAGTGCCAAAATAAATTTATTTAGACAAGGATTAAATGTAAGGTATTGGTTGTGTTTAGAATAGATTTATGAAAGATTTAGAAAACTTGTTGATTAGAATATTTGTGTGAAATTGTATAGGAAAAATACGGAATAACGGATACAATCTTGCTTAAAATGTATATAGGAAGTGCAGTGTAAGCAATGGAAGTCAATCAATGAAATTTTATTATTATTTTCATATTGAGATATTTGTAGAATAAATTTGGAAGAAATTCTTCCAACTTTTCTTCTTCTTTTCTCTTTATTTTTTCTTCTTTTTTCTTTTCTTCTTCTTCTTTTCTCTTTTGTTCCTTTTTTCATGTATATGTGCTTATTTGAAGTGTATATGTGTGTATGTATTTGCAGTGTTTTGCTTATATTTTGTAACAATTATGTTAAATAAAATTAAAATTAATAATAACAATAACAAAATAAATTGGCTGGCTTTGTCTACTATGCACCTTGACTTGAGAGAGGTGGGAGGAGGCATCAACTTTGGCTTCACTGCCTCAGGCAGCAAAATGTCTTGGGCCAGCCCTGTCACACATCCAATGTCCAATGGCCACACACTCTTAATGTCCCTGCTCCTTTAACTATAGCTTAACATAAAGGTAAAGGTAAAGGTACCCCTGCCCGTATGGGCCAGTCGTGTCCGTCTCTAGGGTTGTGCACTCATCTCACTTAAGAGGCCAGGAGCCAGCGCTGTCCGGAGACACTTCCGGGTCACGTGGCCAGCGTGACGAAGCTGCTCTGGCGAGCCAGCACCAGCGCAGCACACGGAAACGCCATTTACCTTCCCGCTATAAAGCGGTACCTATTTATCTACTTGCACTTAAGGGTGCTTTCGAACTGCTAGGTGGGCAGGAGCTGGGACCGAAAGATGGGAGCTCACCCCGCCGCAGGCACTGAGGTTTTACCCACAGCGCCACCCGCGTCCCATAGCTTAACATAGAGAGCATCTATCACATGAAGCCCTTTGTGAAACAAAGATATAGCCTTAGAGAAAACATTACCTCCTAAGCTTCTGGGTCAGTGTGGTGTTCAAAGCACCTGGACAAAGCTAGCAAAAACAATCACATAAACAAACAACTCAACTGAGGAAGTAGCTTTAGCCATGTTGGTTGCATATAGTTATTTACTTGGTGCTGTGTTTATTTATTTGCTTGTGATGTCATAGGAAGCTGCTGTATACCAAGGCTGGATACCCACAATTCATCGGAGGCATTTGCTTTAAATGTGCTTTAGAAGTATGGTGTGTACTCATCCCAAGGAGGGTGAAACTCAATATTGTTTGATTGTTTTTTATTATTGTTCCCCTGCCCCCTGCCGCTGCCCTGCATTTTTAGCTGTTCTTATTTTTATCTGTAAGCTGCCTTGAGTTGTTGTCAGGGAAAATAGTTGGATATAATATCATATCATATCATATATCATATCATATCATATTATAATATATTATAATATATTATAATATAATATAATATAATATAATATAATATAATATAATATATATAATATAATATAATATAATATAATATAATATAATATAATATAATATAATAATATATTATAATATAATATAATATAATATAATATAATATAATATAATATAATATAATAATATAATATAATATAATATAATATAATATAATATAATATAATATAATATAATATAATATAATATAATATAATAATAAGTCTACCCTGACTAGCAACAGCTCCAGGGTTTGAGACTGGGCATATTCCCAGCCCTACCTGGAGATGCTGGGGTTTGAACCTGGGTCCTTCAATCTCAGATGTTCCACCACCAAGCTACGGCCTTTCCCATGATCTATAGCATCATCATAAAAGCAGAGCATCCTTCCACACATTCCTGATTGCAGCAAGCACGCCCATGAAAGAAAATTATCACCACTCTTATATTATTTTTATGACTAGTAAGCATACCTTGTTGAAATCTCTGGAACTTATAGGCTGATCTCATTAATGGTTTCAGTTTAACAAGTTTTATTGTTTCCCTATAATTTCATTAAAGCTTCTTTTTTGGATGGCAATGATTTGTCTCTCCAAACCATCCCAAACACCAACTGCATTTCAAGGGATACAGCAAAATCTCTTGGTGCCCTATGGTTTCAACATGTTTAATAACAACGAGAAGAAGGATCCAAGGTTAGGTTATTGGAACTAGTAATTACTTGGGCTTAATTAACTGGCTAGGGACGCGGGTGGCGCTGTGGGTAAAAGCCTCAGCACCTAGGGCTTGCCGATCGAAAGGTCGGCGGTTCGAATCCCCGCGGCGGGTGCACTCCCATTGTTCGGTCCCAGCGCCTGCCAACCTAGCAGTTCGAAAGCACTCCCGGGTGCAAGTAGATAAATAGGGACCGCTTACTAGCGGGAAGGTAAATGGTGTTTCCGTGTGCGGCTCTGGCTCGCCAGAGCAGTGATGTCACACTGGCCACGTTACCCGGAAGTGTCTCCGGACAGCGCTGGCACCCGGCCTCTTGAGTGAGATGGGCGCACAACCCTAGAGTCTGTCAAGACTGGCCCGTACGGGCAGGGGTACCTTTACCTAATTAACTGGCTAGCAGTAATGACAAAGATCTTCAGCCTGTTCCCCTCCTAGACCCTTTGGGGTTGCATTTACCCAAATATAACATGCATTTGGCCTCATCTCATACTCTGGTCTCATGGGGTCACCAGTGCATAAGGCATTATTGCTAGACCACCATCTCTGTCCCTCTGCCTCCACGGATGGAATAGAAGACTGACTTCTGAAGGCTAATCAGTAAAGGGATTTATGGACCTTGAAAAGGTTATCAAATGCTTCACCATCTGAGATTTCAATGACAGACATCCAGCTCAGAATATAATATAATAGCAAGGTCAACAAAACAACCCAAGTATGTCAGCACTTCTTTGCATGGTAGTGTGTACATTGCAACAGTATGTGGCTGCAGGAACTTCATGTGCCTCAGCTAGGTAATCAGCTGAGTTACAGGAACCTTATATGACCCAAGAACATTGGGTGCCTCATGTACATCAGTGGGTTAATGGGAGCGTCATCTGGAAACAGAGAGGGACCTTTTACATTGCCTGGCTCTGAGTCTTTGAAATTCCCTTTTGGGATAAGAGATGACCAATGTCACATCTTCTGGATGACATTGGACTACAACTCTCCTCAGCCCCAGCTAGCAAGGCATGTTGAGCATTATAATCCAACCACTTTTGGAGGTAACCACTTTGACTCCTCCTGTGCCTGGCTTGCGTGCCTCTCCAGAAAGCAATGTTTTGCTTCTAAAAACTTTGATATCCTGCAGGAGTTTGACATGATGTGCTCTTGATTTGGCAAATGAATTCATTATATATGAATATGCAGTGTCCATTAAAAGAGTTTTCCTGACTTTCAAAGAAGGTTGGAATATAAACATTTTCAAATAAGTATACACAATGAATGAATCATTGGTTCAGAGACACAGGGTTACCTCGAAGGCTTCCTTGCTTTCTCTTCTTATGCACAGGTCTCAAGCTTCATCCTGCTGCCACAGACCTGCAGTCCTTTATTAGTTGCCCTCTTCCAACTGCACAGAATTCGGAGCAGTAAATTAGGTACCCAGTGGAACATTGCACTAACGACAGCATAGGAAAACCACTGAATGCTCCTTATAGCGATGCAATGCATAACAGCAGCCTTGTTATTTAAGGCTTAGTACTTATCATCATCAGAGTTACCTTCAGCACCCCACAGGGGACCAGCTCCTTCCTCTTTGAAGTACTGAAGCCCTGAGGATATGCAGCATAAAGGAGAACACTGAAACCTCCCACTGAGTGATCAGGTAGATAGGATAGGATTTCCAAACCAATGGCCCACAGTCTCTCCGGGAGTTCATTGCCTACCCTTGTTCTGTCTTTCCTGTCCCTGTGCAAGGCTCATCACATTCGAAATCACAGCAACCCTCTGCTGCTATTAGTAACAGTTCAGACTCTGGGAAAGAGCTTCAAAAGAAGCACTCCTTGGCTCTCGTTCTTGAAACAGATATAAATCAAAAGTTACAAGGAATTACTTCATCCAAACACATTCATCTTTCTCACAGCAAATCAAGCGCTCCTCTAGCGGCTGGAGAAGGGAGTTCAGATCAAAGTGGGAAAGTAAGGTGGAGAACTTTAGTGGGAGGTGGAGCCCCAAATTCTGTCCCCACCTCAATTGGTCCTCTTCCCCCTCTCTGACAAAATGCAGAAATATGTGATGACATAATTCAGTGATGCATTTCTTTGCCATCGTTCCACATCATTCCGCTGTTGCTAAGGGAACAACCAAATATGAGAATGTGATAACACTGGTAAGTATCCTTACACTTTAGTGTGGGGAGGGAAATGTGAAAGACATGACATATTGATGCTGCTTTTGGTGTAAGTCCCTTGTCAACAACAACATGCAGTCCCACCCTTAACAAAATGACATGTTATTACAGCAGCTTCATATCTGACATTTTTCCTACAGCAAATTATGACAACAGTGTGTAAATCTGCATCGTGTTAGATGAGAAGGTCATTTTTTCCCCCTGTTGCATGTAGGGTAAGACTAGACCCAAAGTATGTGATGCTAAATGTTTGATGATTGGGAAGGGCAATTTCAATGTGATGGAGTGATTTTAGTGGTGAGGGAACTTCTATATTGTTTTCTAGGAAAGGGAAAGGAAAGGATGAAGAGGAAGCCACCACTGTCTTCCTAAGTGAAACAAGCAAACAAACAAAAATCACTTCACTCCTGAAAATCAACAAAATAAGCTAACCCTCATTTGTTGCTTGGAAATGCAATGAAGAAGGGGGGGGGGTCTCTTTACAGAAAACTCTGGACACCACCTGCCTCCCACACACTTAAATGCACCATTTCTTAGTGTTGTATTTGCCCAAACAGAGCTGATGGATGAGAAACATTCAGCTAAATACCCCCATCTACTCTGTGGTCTGAAGAAGAAGAGTTTGGATTTGATATCCCGCCTTTCACTCCTCTTCAGGAGTCTCAAAGCGGCTAACAATCTCCTTTCCCTTCCTCCCCCACAACAAACACTCTGTGAGGTGAGTGGGGCTGAGAGACTTCAAAGAAGTGTGACTGGCCCAAGGTCACCCAGCAGCTGCATGTGGAGGAGCGGGGACGCGAACCCGGTTCCCCAGATTACGTGACTACCGCTCTTAACCATTACACCACACTGGCTCTCACTGCCATTTCTACTGCTGAATATATAGCTCATTTGGATACTTATTTGGACATATGGACTTCCTATATCACTTGAGATGTTGAAGTCAGGAGTGATGGATTATCCTTACTGCTGAGGCCAGTTGATGGTGTTCCTTTCTTTTTTACCCTGCTGCAAAAATAAAATTTGAAACACTTTTTTTAAAAGTAAAAGCAGACAAAGAGAAGGCCACAGTGCTGATGGTTTGTTTTTGTACTTTATTTGAGAAGAGGGGTCTACATAAACTATGTCAGGAGGATACAGCTCTACACACAGGTTTTATCAATCAATAAATGGCGTCGTTAAACATAACACTGAGGATATGATACTATGAGAAGACAGAAGACACATGACTGAGAATTATTTACAGCTCAAACATACAATATATTTATACTTGAGAGAGAGATGTGCATTTGTGGATGTACACATAAACACGAGGGTCTAAGGATGTACATTTTCGACCGTGTACAAACACACGTATGTAAAAAAAGGCTTATTTTAAATGAAAGTCAAGGAATGAGCTTGCCATCTCATGGCAGCAGTTTCCAGGGAGACGTTTTCATTTGGTGGTAGCGGCAGTGACTTTGGGCTTCCGCCCTCCAAGGTCACGTCACCTACTGCTCATCCCCTCCGTTCTGTACAATGCATTTACTTAGCAGTGGGCTATGTGTGCGGTGGGTAAGGAGCGTGGATGGGATCACAAAGAAGGAGCATGACATGCCGATGGGATAAGTGACCTTTGGTGATTCCATTAAGTCATCCTTTATATTAAACATAAATTATCAATACTTTAAAAAATAATTTTTCTCTATCGTTCCAAGGTTTTTGTGAGGGAAGAGCCAGGGAACAGGGGCAAAAGGGAGAAATATAATCCAGCTTTGAAAATATATTTTTTTATGAATTGGAATATATGTTGTTTCCCACCCCCCACCCCCCAAGAAAGAGTCTTATCTGAGATAAGTTAATAATATAACTGACTTTTCTCCACCCATATTAACAAAGGCCTCTGTCTAAATTGAGCATGAAGGAGCTAGCTACTCTCTTGGCTAGAATCCAGGTACTCACTCAGCCCAGGCAGTTGACTGTTTATGAAATGGTACATTCCCCACAGTGTGCATGTAACCACTTGGGAAATTGGTCACTGGGATTGTCACGAAAACTGGCGAGAAAATTTAGGAATGTGGAAAGTTGACTTAAATGAGTCAGACTATTGGGAAGTGTCATAACTTGGTGGCTAGAACATCTGCTTTACATACAGAAGATCCCAGGTTCAATCCTTGGTAGGACTGGGAATGTCCCATGTCTGGAATCTTGCAGCATTGCAGGCAGTCAATGTTGACAGTGCTGACCTAGATGCATCAATGGTCTGACTTGATGGTCTTTTCATTGCTACCATTGGTCCACCTAGCTCAGGGATGAGGAGTCTGTAATTCTCCAGATATTGTTAGACTACAGCTTTCACAATCCCTGACCACTGAATCTCCTGAATGGGGCTGATGGAGTTGGGAGTCCAATAATATCTGGATGGCCACAAGTTCCCCAGACCTGAAGCAAATCATGATGGTCTAACCTAGCCAACAGCAACGCTGCAGGATTTCAGGCAGGGAGATTTCCCAGCTCTACCTAGTGATGCCAAGGAGTGAACCTAGGACCTTTTGCATGCAAATCATGTACTCTACCACCTGGCTATAACCATCTTACCATTCTTGATATGAAAACTAGGAAGGACCCTGGAAGGGCAAATTTCTCCTTACCCCTTGGTAGGATGATGGGTTTACAAAGTGGTCACACATGCACCGTGGTAAGTTAACCAGTTCATAAATAGATGAGGGCAGTTGTCTACCCTCAAATAAATAGCAAGCCACAATGAGACAGAAAGAAATGTGTGCTGTGTAAGCTAAGGGTGTGGAAACTTGTGACCGGCTGACCGGCTGTTGCTGGAGTTAGACTCCAATGTCCAACATTTCTGACCACTTGCCATACGGCTTGGGGCTGGTAGGAGTTGTAGTCCAGCAACATCTTTCAGGTCACATGTTGGCTTCCACCAGCATACAGGAAATATTGTGGAGGAAGTCCAGGAAGAGCTACAGCAGATGCGGGTTTGAAAGAGAATCCAAATGAAGTGGACTTGCACAGCTCAGTGCAAAACGATATGTGGTGCCCTCCAGATGTTGTTGGACTACAACTTCTATCATCTCTGTCCATTGGTCATGCTTGCTGAGGCTGATGGAGTTGTGGTTCAGCAATGCCTGAAGGACACCACATTGGCTATTTCTGATATAGATTACTGTAATTCAATGGTCTTTCTGGAATAGACATTTCCTCTTTGATTATATACATGAAGATAAAGATGAAAGTTTGTTACAGTTCCAGCCAATTGTTCCCTTTTGGGGGGTGGATGTGCTGCATTCTCCCCGAAGTATCTTGTGCAGCAGGTCTAGTGGTATAACATAAAGTGCAGTCGGCGAGGTTGCAAAGCCAGGTGCAACAATGGTCTATGGTCTTTCACAACAAATGGACAGGATGCAAACCAGTCACAATGGCAAGTTCTTACTCCTCATTTCATGCAATACAGAGAGTTATGCTCTTTCTTAACATCCCGGTTGAAATCAAGGGGATTTTAAAGTATTGAATGAGGCCCAACTGCATCCACTGATGCCCCAACCAAGAGGCATCCTACATAAGTGGGAACTCAGACTAGTTGTTGACATCGATGGGACTATATGCAATGGATGTGTTTCAGTGGTTTCAGTAGGCCTTCTACACCATCTTTTTCTATATTGGGTCCACCACTGCATTTCTGGATAATTTGATATACTGGAGACATTCTATAGAATGGTCCAACTATCTGGGCCCATTCCCATCTTTATAATATACATCCTATGGCTAAAGCAATGGGTATACTTCTCTTCTCTCCCTCAGCCTTTCTCTGTATCCCTTCACACTGATATGACTGCCTATGAGAAGGGGAAAGGAGGGTTTCCCTTCTCCCCACCCACACAACACCCATTATATATTTATCTGATTGCTATGTATTTGGACACCTCTTAAGATATCATAACCAAGGTCAATGGCGTTTTTTGGTCTAACCTCAAAACCTCAAGATATAACTGGATGCCATTTTGAATCAAGTTGGTGGACTGAACCTTTCAAAACTGTGCTGATTAAACCAAAGTTTCACATGATGGTTCCTGAGACCAAGGAACATGTTTTCATCTCTGTCTGGATACAGTTGAATATCAGTTCGAATCAGGATGGCAGACCAAACCTTTCAAAATTGCTCTGATTTCAACTACTGATTTCAAAGTTGCCCTGATATTTCTGTTTCTTGGAATTCCTGAGCAACACAGAGCATAAGGCTGATATTTTTCTACAGAAGGCAGCTCAACTTTCCATTACATGCTAGTGACCCAGAAGCAGAACATAGGATGGGGCTTTACAAATAGAGAGGTGGAGTTATGAAGATAGGAGAAGACTCAGTCCTCAATGTCTACGTATCATCAGTTCAGGGGTATACTTTAACTCTCAATTCATTGATGCATCCTCCAATAGCTCCCTCCCAATAAAAGTTAAGGCTGAACCAAGAATGACTACCAAATATCCTGCCCCATTAGGGGCTATTTTTGTGATTTTTACCCTGGTGGAGGAGTGTGCCCTCCAACTTTTTGCCAGTGAAAATAGGGACATCCTATTCCATAATAGGATGGCTTACAACATATATAAAAACATAATAAAACATCAAACATTTAAGAACTTCCCTAGATGGGAATGCCTTTAGATGGTTCAGGGGTCAATAACTCCACACCCTCCAACATTTCTCCAACGAAAATAGGGGTGTACTGTACTAAGGAAAAGTGGGACATTCAGGGATTAAATCAGAAACTGGGATGGCTTCTGTAAATCCAGGACTGTCCCTGGAAAATAGGGACACTTGGAGGGTCTGGTACTTTTGTGGCAGCAGCAGCATATTTAAAACAACACCATCACTACATGCACACCCAAAACCCCTTTTAGATAGATGATTGCAACAGAAGCCTCCTGGGGCTCATCATCGGAGCACAGTTAGCCTACATACAAACACACACAGGGTGTCTCCTTTACTTTCTCCAGCATTAATGTGTAGTTGCCATTCACTTCTGTGGGGTAAAGTGAATCTTGCCCTGGTACAGTGGATTCTGTGGAGACATACGCAAAGAGGTCCTTTGCACAGAATACATTAGGTGTCCTTGCAATGTCCAAATCCCCCCTTTGGACACAGAAAACCTAACACCACAATGGGCATTTTGCTAGTGGTGCATAAAGCTTAATTCCATTCCCAACCATGCAGCTTTCTGGTGTAGCACCCCCAACCCCACTCTTCAGCTTTCCTTTGGGCCAGACTGCTGATATACGTGGTCTTCTCCCCAATCAATGAGGAACTGAAGTGTAGATTGTTTTGTCTCTACAGCTACTCTTCTACTTTCTAATATGGGAAAGAAGCAACCCAGAAACCCCAAGCATATTAAATAGATACATATATAGTACTAATGCTCCCCCCCCACCACACACAGAGTGCAATAAAATTGGAACATGTTTAATATAGAAATTCAAAGGGGAGGCACAGCTGTCATACCTAAGCATCATTTTCCCCAAATGCCCGGTCATCAACCAGGGAGATGGACAGTCCTGCCGGCATGGAAACCTTCTGAGCACAGCAGGGAGAACAATCAATGCCCAGTAGGAACTAAATCAATGTGTGTAATTTACACTGCTAGAAATCCTTCAACTTTTTTTCTTTTGCCTCCCCCTCCAGAAATAAGATATGTAAAGTAGCACTTATACAAGGTCTGCTCATGCAAGAAATTACGTTCACTTTAACAGGAATTTTGAAAAGAGGCTTTTCTCCAGGGGAAAACAACATCACACTTTCATGATGTTATGATGTGAGGGTTTTTCCCCCCATTTTTTTAAATGCAAAAGGAATCACTCAGAGATGTGTCGGTGCTTCCAGGGAACAGAAAACACAATGAGATGATGTTGGAATGGATAACAGCCCATGAGTGGCCGAGGAACTTCACTTTGTTGGAAAATGTAGAAAGCTCTGGAGATATTTCAAATATGCATCCAGCAATAGGACCACAGGAACCTGCCTGCTGAACCAGACCACTAGTCCAGGGGTGGCCAACTCTCAAGAGACTGCAATCTACTTTCAGAATTAAAAACTGGCAGTGAACTACCCCTGTTTTTTGGGGGTTCAGCTCAAAGTTGTTTAACTTTTTTAGGGAGGAGAACAGCCCCATTTTTAGGGGTTTAAAAAAGCTTTTCTGGGGGGGACTTCCATTTGGGGGGGGGTTAAAGGCAAGGGACAAAGGGGTAAAGTCACTCACAAAAAGATCGCTATGGATGAAAACAGCAGCACAAAGAAAGCTCTGTCTTCCATTCCAGAGATCAAACAACAATGGAGGGCAGGACAAGGGGGTGGGGCAGGAGTCAGTTTTAGCTATGCTAATGAAAGGGAGCCAGAGATTGACCACGATCTACCAAAACCTCACGGGGATCTACCAGTAGATCGTGACGACATGTTGGACATCCCTGCACTAGTCAATTTGCCCCTGTACTGTCAACACTGACTGGCAATGGCTTTTCAGGGGACATTCCCAGCCATACCTAGAGATGATGGGGCCTGAACTGAGGGCCTTCTATGTGCAAAATTGATGCACTACCCCTTGAGATGCAGCCTCTCCCGCAAAGGAGAGGGAGGACCCATGACAAATCACGACATCCAATCCTTCAAGGGGAGCGTCCACAGCTTTCACATCTTGGGGCTCTCATCAAACATTCATTCCCATTTGCCTCTTTCCAATAGCCCTTCATCTCTAACAAGTTTTCATGAGTTTCACAGATACTTGGTGCCTAAATGCACATGGCTTTAATGATGTGATTAGCAACTGCATTGTGGTTTTTTAACCATTAAATACTGAGCACCGAGGGTGAGGTTGTTTTCTGCATACAGCATGCTGATGTAGCAGGTGTAACCCCAGCTGTGACCTTGATAAAAGTTCCCCTCCTTTCGCATGGCAGTCAGGGAAGACTCCTATCGGCAGCAGGGAATTTTTTTAACCACTGCTGATTGCCACACTGGGTTGGGGAGGATTTTTTTTATTTATCAAAATCATAGTTGGGGGGGGGGGGAGAGAGAGAAAGGCTTAAATGTGTCCCTCCCTGCCATTCACAATTGGGGCAGCATGCCTGATATTTAATTGTTGTTGTAACCCACAATGTAATTGCTAATCATTTCATTAACACAATGTGTAGTTATTAGGCTTTTGGCCAGCCAGAAGGCTCCTTCTAATTTCCCAGGCATTTCTTATCATAAATCCCTCTTCCTGCACCCTATACTCTACTGAAAATATAAGAACTCACCCTGCCAAGTCACTTCATTGTTTTTAGGAAATAATTGTGCTTTTGAAATCGCAGCAACTCACAATAGTTCAATATTTAAATAAGCAAAAGGAACAAAAATGAAGGCCCTGATGCCAAGAGCCCACAGCTTCACCATCTCTTGATCACTAGCAAAACCAAAGCAATGCTCAAATGGCAGTTGGAGAGGCGGGTGATTAATCAATGGAACGGCATCCATCCACACACACAGAGAGAGGATCTGCTTTCATGTCCCAAAGACCCTTTGCAATTTGGTGGTGGCAGTTTAATTTAATGAACTGATCAATTCTTGGCCTCTTCCTCCTTGTGGAGCATCTTCTCGGGGCTTGGCAAGTCCATCCTGGAGGGCTTGTGTGGGAATGAAGCAGAGATTCCTCCCTCTCATCCACTCATGAGACTGAGCATCTGGTGAGTGGGCAGTGGGATGATCTTGATACTAAGATGTGCAAAGAGGTTGGAACTTTAGCACCATGTGTGTGCATTATAAAAATAACAAGTAAGGCCACTGGTCCATCTAACTCCAGATCATATACTAATGGACCAGCAGCAACTCTCTGGGGTTCAGGCAGGGTTTTATCCCAGCCCTACCTGGGGATGCTGAGAATTGAACTCAGGACCTTGTGAACGCAAAACAGAGGCTCTACCACCAAGCTACAGCCTTTCTCTGGCTTTACTGGTTATTCAGTCCCAAGTGGTCAAATTGCAGGAAGACATACTAGGCATGGAAGTTGTTGCATTCTGTTTCCTTGCCATCTATCTACTTATTTTCTTATTTGAACACTAGTTCTACAAAGCAGATTCTAGCCATCTTCATGCATTCTCCATGAGGTGGCACAGCTGGTACAAAAGTGCCACCTCCCCATCCCCATAATCCCCATTGCCTTCCAATTCATGGAAGGTGAGCTTCAGCAGTAGGAAACCCTTTTGGATGTGTGGAGTCACCCTCCACATTTTAGAACCCATCTCACTCAGCATTGTCTACACTGACTGGCACTGGCTTCCCATGGTTCCAGACAGTAGACATTCCCAGTCCAAGTTGGAGATTCTTGAGATTGAACCTGGGACCATCTGGATTTGAAAGAGATGATGTGCCACTGAGCTGCCACCCTTTTCCTTGAGCCAGAAGGCAGCAAGAAGGGTGTTTTGTGTGCATGCGTGAAAGATAGCTAATCTCTGCTGCTCCTCCCATGTTTTTAATTAAACAGAACACATGAAAAGTGATGCTGTGGTCACTGTTTATGTTCAGGCCTAAGCTTCTCCTATCTTATTATATTCTATTCATTTTTTAAAAACCTCAATTTCTCCCAGCAACAGGGCATAGCTTCACATTTGCATACCTAAAATGAGAGGAAGGATTAAGGTATCCAACCTTATGTAAATGCACCCTCTTCATTACTTCCCATGAGGACATGTAAGTAGCTTGCTTATCCCTTGGGGTGATGGACTCCAGTTCGAGACCGCAGGAGCCGTTTTTGACCACTGAAATAATAATTTCAGCAATGTCAGCCAGTCTTCATCATTTTAACTAGCTAGTTCTTGCTTCATTTAACACTGAAACTATATTCCTAGGGATGCAAACACAAGGGAGCCTTGAAAATTGTATCTTGCAAGAGGTTTACCAGAGTTATAGAGTCTAAAATTGCAGGTTACATGGAAAAATAAAGCAGGGATATGTTTCAGAGGGAAACTTGGGCTGATTTTAAGGCATTCAGCCCACAGCATTGTGCTTGGGTAAGTCTCAAAACTGAGCCTTGGCAAGTGGTTGTTCCTCGGTTTAAGCTTCTGATATTTAAAGGTGTGGTTGATACCAATCTACCTTGTAGGAATAGTTGTATTTGGTGCACAAGTTAATGAAGCAAAAACACTTTGTGGATTAAAAGTTTGGAAGGGAGGACTGAGGCAAAGGGAAACACAAGTCCACCCTCCCGTCAGCTTCTCTGACCCCTTCCTCACACTCAGCTTTCCCTTGGGGCAGAATGGGAAACATTTTTCCAAGCTAAGAGCCACATTTGATCATGGACAACTTTCTCTGGGCAGGGGGTAAAAGTGGGCAGAGCACTGGATGTGATCCTATTGACTGCATTCCAGCCACATGAAACTCAAAGGGCTCTACACACCCATACTACTCTCCAGGCAAGCAAGGGCATTGGCACAGTTCAAGCACACATTCCAGACAGAGAGAAGCACTTAAGGAGGACATAGGGCAGGGTTGATGAAGGTGTCCCCTGGAGAGAGGGGTGTGTGTTGGCAAGTGAGAGTCCCAAGGGTCAGATAGAGAGGACCCTGGGACCTTTGCTTGCTTAATCACATCTCTGCCCCATACATAAATAAATAGGAGGTATGGAGATCTCATTTTAATTTCATAATAGGATGGACACTTAACTATCCCATACCACCACATGACACCTTAATTTACCCCCTCCAACCTAGTCCCAATACTGGAAGTGAGCATAATTAAGAGCCAAGAATCTGGGGCAATAGATTGAAGAATGTTAAAGCTAGGGAGAGGGCTTAACACTGCTTCCCAGGGCATTTCCCATTTTTCATGGGTGGAGGGCAGACATGTGATTAATGAAAGGTGGCATATCTAATTTGGCCCTGAGCAGTCCACTATGTGAGAGCCTCAGTGCAACAAATTGGTCTGCAGTATCTTTAGCAATTGTTTTGCACCAGGGCTATCCAACCTGGTGCCTTCCACCTTCCATCAGCCCTACTCACCACGGTGAGTGGTTAGAGTTTATGGGAGTTGTATTCCAGCAGCATCTGGATAGCACTACGTTGCCTGCTTCTGATTTACATGCTTTCTCCTTGACTAACTTGCATTGAGAACTAGCTTGCTGCTGTCTCAGGCTTTTGTGAAAGTCTTTCACTGCTATTCCTTGAACTATGTAAATTTCAGTATCTATTTACCAGTCACCCTGGTGGAGCTGGGTCCCACCAGGGTCCTAATACTCAACAGTTCCCATCCTTGTTTTTCCCTCCACAAAAACAATATATAAAGTTCCCGCCAGAACAATAACAACTATATTTATGCATGGTTTTAATTTTGTTTCCCATGAATCTTCTTTTTAGATAGGCATGCAGTCAAAAGCTATAGAAATTGTTTTGGTACTGATTAGTCAGGAAATGCAAGCATATCTGTTTTAAATGCAAGCATCACTGTATTAAAACTTTCTAGCCAATTGTCCCTAGCATCCAGCTTTCAGTGTGAAATAATGAATAAGTAAGTCACTCTTATATGGAACACCCTGTTCAACTGGACCATTTGGATGATTTGGACTTTCTTGCTTTCAATTTTTTTGTGTGCAGAACAGATCTAGCGCACATAACCCTGGTTTTCAAAAGCAAGCAAAGGTTAAATAAGAGTGAAACAGTGTCACACAATGAACCATCTAAAGAAATCATACACATCTGGGCAGGCAACCACCAGTGCTTACAACAATTAAGAGCCTTTGCAAAGGAAATATGGAATGTGATTGTAGTTTCATTTAATTAAGCAGGGGACCACTGTCCGTGGTGCTGAACATGCCAGCACCCAATTAAATGGTCTCAGGAACATGCTGCCTTTGAAACCTGAGATCAGAACAAACCTGTCTGACAGAGCGAAGGCTCAGCCATTACCCACAGATGGTGCATGACAGCCTGCCTCTGATAATGTTTACTTCAATGGCCATTTTTAAGCAGAGCTGTCTGGAATTGATGTTTCCAGTGCTGGAGTCTTCCCAGCGATGAATACAGAATCACCCTGCAGCTGTGCTTGCCATGTTGCAAAAATCTAGGTGCAGGCAGGTCATTGAAACAATATGGTTGCTTGGCTTCCCATGAACACCCTCCCCCCCTTACTGGCCTTAGGCAGGCACTTGTTGGAGATGCAAGGACTCTACAAGTTTTAGAAGCAGCAGCACTTTTTAGTTGACTGTTTCCCCACCTCACTCACAGAGACATGGCCAGCTTGCTCCCATGGAAAATGTTGCTAAGCAACATGGACTTTGTGGAAGATCTAGCTTCAAGTCAACTGTCTGTAAAATGGTAACAAGCCACCATGTGTCGTTCTTGCAAAGGAATATCAGGAGGCTGTGAAGCATATTTTGAAAGGTGCCCCAGAACTTCTATCCTATATGACAAGGATAATATGGTACTGTTGTCTTTGTCCATGGAGTTTTCTTGGCAGGGATACTGGAGTGGCTTGCCGGTTCCTGCTCCAGGTGGATCACGTTTGATCAAAACTCTCCACTATGACCTGTCCATCTTGGGTGGCCCTGCACCGCATAGCTCATAGCTTCTCTGAGTTATTCAAGCCACTTCGCCACGGTAATTTCCATGAATTTCCATGAAGGGAAATTAAAAGACAAAATTAAAAGACACCTGCTCCTTGGGAGAAAGGCGATGGCAAACCTAGACCGCATCTTAAAAAGCAGAGGTATCACCTTGCCAACAAAGGTCCGTATAGTTAAAGCCATGGTTATCCCAGTAGTGATGTATGGAAGTGAGAGCTGGACCATAAAGAAGGCTGATTGCCGAAAAATTGATGCTTTTGAATTATGGTGCTGGAGGGGACTCTTGAGAGTCCCATGGACTGCAAGAAGATCAAACCTATCCATTCTTAAGGAAATCAGGCCTGAGTGCTCACTGGAAGCACAGATCGTGAAGCTGAGGCTCCAATACTTTGGCCACCTCATGAGAAGAGAAGACTCCCTGGAAAAGACCCTGATGTTGGGAAAGATGGAGGGCACAAGAAGAAGGGGACGACAGAGGACGAGATGGTTGGACAGTGTTCTCGAAGCTGCAAACATGAGTCTGACCAAACTGTGGGAGGCAGTGGAAGACAGAAGTGTCTGGCGTGCTCTGGTCCATGAAGAGTCGGACACGACTAAACGACTAAACAACAACAACAACAACAACAACAACAACATGGTACTATCTTATATAGCAACATGTCCAGATGTTGTTGGACTTTAAATCCCATCCATCCCAGGCAGCATATGGGTGGTGGAAATTGTAGTCCTACAACAGCTGGGGCAGGGGTACCATGTTTTTATATATTAATAACAAGCCCATTCTCTCAGTGTGGATCCTTATGTAGATAAAGTAACGTCATTGACACAGAACAGGGAGTTATCGGCTAAGGTTTGCAGAAGTACAAAACGATTGAAGGAGGGACATATGGGACACATTCAAAATATCACATTGAGGGCTGAGCATGTTCAGTGACTAAGGAATGCTGGTCGTCTGTTGGAGGAGAACTGGAAAACTGAAGTATGCTAGAAGGGGGGTGGCCAGCTGGATGGAACCCTGAACAGAAACACTACGAAAGGCAATCAGTTTTCCTGTTTTTGGCTAAGATGCACTGATATGTGTGTGCTCCTTTGATTTGCATGGTATGGATGTCTATAATGTCTTGCAATTGTGATTTTGTAAACTGGTTTGGTGGGACATCAGCTTGCATGTGCAAAAATGGGTAAGGAAGAAGACTTCACTGATCCCCCGTACATATCACTTCAGTTTTAAGAAACCCTTTTTGAAATTAGAGCAACACTTGCAAGTCTAAAAGGTTTATGTAGTAGTTCTGTCCATTAGCACTAATTGACCTTTAACGTGTGAAAGTGCCAGTTTGGGCTCCTATAATGGGCTTTTTGCTCATTCATTGTCCATAACCAAGGGAGCTGCGCTAATTAGGCACATCTTTCACACGGCATGGCTTGAGCATGACATTCGTTCTTTACTTGGGCACTATGGGAGGCTTTGCATATTATGCATGGATGCTTTAGAAATGCTCCACTGTATGCTCAGAATGTCTTGAGAGAGGAAGGGAAAGTATAAAGTACAGCATGTGCATATCATTTATTTAGACGTTGAAATGCCCTTCAGATAAAGACATCAAGGAAACCGAGCAACCACAAAGTGAGAGATAACATCGTAGCATGGAACAAAAAGAGACATAGGAAGATGGAAAGGATACAGAAGGAAGTGTGAGACTGTTCTTGGCAAGCAATGAAGCAAGGTGACCCTATGCATAAATACCTGAACTAGCATTAGTCAATATAATTTAAAATGACAAAGGAGGAAGAGTGACTGAGACGGCAACTGTGGTGGAGGAGGAGAGTGGTTTTGGTTGGAAGAAATGTGCAAGGCAGAAAAAAATCAGTTTACAGCCAACTGAAATGTGTGGTATCAGAAGAAGCAATAAAATGAAAGCTGGAAGGGGAAGCATAAAAGCTGAAAACACAGCTAAAGAGGACAAGCTGGGAAACTCTTGGAGATACACACACACCAGGTAACAAAATGAGCGCAACATGAAAGACTTGGGCTGCATCTGGGTTAGTGTGATATAATAGTTAGAGGGTCAGACTAGGACCCGGGAGAGACCAGAGTTCAAACCCCCACTCAACCATGAAGCTCACAGGGTGACCTGTTTCTCAGTTCAAACCTCCTTCACAGGGATGTTGTGGTGGTTAAATTAGGAGTGGGAGACACTTGAGCTCCTTGGAGAAAAAGGTGGGATACAAATGCAATAAATATATGAATAAATATATCCAAGTCTAGAGGGAAGAAGAAGAAGGAGGAGGAGGAGGAGGAGGAGGAGGAGGAGGAGGAGGAGGAGGAGAAGAAGAAGAAGAAAGTACAATACGGCCTTTCCCACCCGTCTTCATTGGCAAGCTAGAATGGATAAATATAGACTCAGGCATATCAAGGAAAGGCTCATAGGAAAAACAATAGGTCACCCAACAAATAACAACCACAGTGTGTGATACATGGTGGCCCTCCCACTTTTCTAGGAAGGCCCTTCTATAAGATGTAAGCATTGTAAGGGGTGGCTTCACAGAAAGAAAATAGCAACTACCAAAAGGGGAACTGCTGAGATTGTCAACACCAAACCCAACTGACAACAGCAGAGAAAGGCAAAAGGGACAGACATCTCCATCTTGCCCAATGGCAGCCAAAGGTTTGACCCTCCCTGCCATTAGAACCCCCTTTCATTATAATCAGGCAGGTGTCTATCTACCGTCTCGTTGGCACCTATTGAATATTTTCCTTTATATAAATAATTTCATTTCATTTTGGGATGTTTTGCTTTAAAGGTGATTGGAAAAGGGAATGTGTTAAATGGGTGTCCAAACGATTGCAAAGGTGGTATGTGTCAGATATGTAATGAGAGGAAGTTCCAAAAGGTATACCATGCTATCTATCTATCTATCTATCTATCTATCTATCTATCATCTATCTATATGCATCTATATCGACTATCCATCTTTATGCATTTTAAAATGATATTCCATGACTTTAGTCTGAAAGGTCACATTCCACCCTACCATTTCAGGGTTCTACCACTCCATTATGTGCATATATAGTTCAGTCCATAGTCACTATATCCCACTTCAGAGCCACAAGAAACTCTCAAGGAGACTTAAAAAAGATCCTGAAAATAAGATCACATTCCAGTTTGATGCAGGAACAAAAATTGCATGGTGTCTATATGGGACCTAGATCGTCCAGTCTCTCCCTGGTGTCATTCCAGGTAGCGCTCTCTCTCTCTCTCTCTCCCTCCCTCCCTTCCTCTCCCCCTCCTTCTCTCTCTCAGATTTATCAATCCTACAAACTCACCCATTGCAAAGGCACTTTAGAGATGGCAAAAGATGCATAGCAAGGCTATTTGTACAACTAAATCTGAGCCATCATATTTTTATCTCTTTGTAACGAGTCCTGAGATTTCTCAGATTAAATTTCCTGGAAACACTGCTGGATCTGAAAAGAGATTTCAAGCAGAAATACTTACAACTCAGTGGCAGATTTTTTATGGTCAAGCCACTTTGCGCTCACAAAGAATACAAAAGCCAGCCATGGACTTCAATGAATGGGATGGGGTGGGGGAATAATAACAGCTCCTCTGCAATGACTCCAAAACCCATAGATTGGCTTCAGCAGGAGGAAACTTGTGTGCTATGACATTTTACAACATCAATAATTCAAGGAGAGAGGAAATCTGATTTGCTGAACATTAGTGCACAGATGTCTCAGGAAAATGCAATGCCGATTACCTTTTAAATGAGGCTGTTAGCTTGTGTTTGGTATTTTGTTCTTTGGTGACTGGCGAATCAACAGCTTTGCAAAACCCCAGGGTTGCAGCCTGTGAAGTTGGCTTATATGTGAAACCTTTTCTCCTCTATGGTTCAAGGTGATATGGCTTGCAGAAAACGCCAGGCATGGGCAGTGCTCCAGCTAGACAGGGAAAGTGGGACTCAACCTCTTACAATATCTGATGGCCCTCTTATTAGAATTTTAGGAGGCTACAGAAGGTACAATTTGGTTAAAACAGGAGGGAGCTGTGGGATGTGTGTGTGTGTTGGAGATTTCATTACAGACACCTCTACCTCCTACCGCTCACCAAAGTTCAAAAAATGATCAAATCGAACATTGGGGTTCTTTTTAAATTGTCAGCAAGCAAAGTACTGAATACCAGTTACTGGAAATCACATCTGGGAAGAGTGCTGGTATGCTCCAGTCTAGCTTACAGGCTTCCCACAGGCATCTGGTTGGCCACTGTCAGAAGAGGATGCTAGACTAGATGGGCCACAACTATTATGGTATAGTGGACAGAATACTCAATTAGGACTGCAGGGGGCACAGTTCAAATTCTTACACAGCTATGAAGTTCACTGTCTGTTAGGCCAGCCAGTCACTTTCAGACACCTCTCAGGGTTTGGGTGAAGATAAAATGATGGTGGTTGTGTGACCATGTACACTGGTTCAAGCTCCTTGGAAGAAGGACAGTATTGGAAAAAATAGACTGCTACTAACAACACACTTTGCATGTGTACAGCTTAGTTGGTGAGCAAAGGCACCAGAAGCTCTGATTTCAAGTTCAATCTGGGGTTGCAATTAATATGTACCATTTCTGTATTCCCTTTGAAAGACACATTCAACTCAGCTAAACAAATTAAAGTGGGTAGGAAATTTGGCTATTCATGCTTGTGAACAATGCTTCATGCAACCAAGGGCAAGAACCAGGGTGACTTGGGAAGTGGACATGGAAAGTGTTAAGTTGGAGGAAGACGTGGCTGACATACTGCAAATTCCCATTCCTGGGGCAAAAACCACAGATTGCGTATTGCAGGTAGGTGCCTTGAGCAAGCAGCAGTCCTGAGAACATTAGCACTGAACCTATGGGGAAAAGTGGAGAACACAGACACAATAAGTTGCCCCGTTCTGTTAATTATGGGTAATAATTAACAGAAATATTCTTCCTTTTCTAAGAAGAAAAGGGAAATGGTGTGTTTCACAAATATCTTAATAAGCAGCAAAAGGCAACCCACCCACCCCTTTTTGTCTATTTTTATAGGAATGCTCAGGAAGGGACAAAAGTTCATATTTAGGGGTCATGCGGAAGAAGAAGAAGAAGAAGAAGAGTTTGGATTTGATATCCCGCCTTTCACTACCCTTCAGGAGTCTCAAAGCGGCTAACAATCTCCTTTCCCTTCCTCCCCCACAACAAACACTCTGTGAGGTGAGTGGGGCTGAGAGACTTCAAAGAAGTGTGACCGGCCCAAGGTCACCCAGCAGCTGCATGTGGAGGAGCGGAGACGCGAACCCGGTTCCCCAGATTACGAGACTACCGCTCTTAACCACTACACCACACTGGCTCTCAGTTTGTTTGTTTGTTTCCTCTCTTCCATTGTTGCTTGGATATGTCACCCATGCAACCAGTAAAGGAAGCATTGCCCTTACTCTAAATCAGCCTAGTTTGCCTTTGGCAATACTAGCATGTAATAAAATCTGACCTAAAGTTATCATAGCACTATGTGATCCCTGATTAGCTGGAACCACCCTGTCAAGTTGAAGGCTGCTACCAAAAGAGGGGAGGGGAATGGTATTGAAGGTGCAGAGGAGTTTTTTTCAATGAGGGGTGGGAAATGTTTCAGAGCAGCTCCTGAAAAGCATTAGTTCTAAATCAAAATGAGGGGCTACCTGTTGCAGCGTTAACAATAAAGCACTTGCACTGCTCAGTGATAATTTAGATCTAAATTATACTACTTACAAAAGGTCACAGTTGTAGCACTTTTCAATGGGGAAAATAATGTTCTATTAAGCCAACGTAACAGCATGCATGGAATGTGCAGGGAAAAAGTAAAATATTCATTGCAGAAACTGCATTCTAAAATATGCAATGCCAGTGGCAGTATGGCAGAGGGAGGCAGAAATAGAAACAGAAATAAAGGAATAGGCATCACACAACTAGAGTAGGGCAGCTCATTCCATGTCAGTTTCACACATGCTCATTCGTAAATCTGTTCCATCAAGTTTCTGTTATCTATTTGTGATTTATTTTTAAAAGCATGAAATTCACATTATTTAATTTTTCTCACAAAGCACTTATTTCATATGCATTTTAATCTTAAAATGTGTATTTTAGATGCATTTTGCTATGGGTTGTTGGGTTTTTTTGAGCTAAAAATCATATCACAGCATTCAGCAAACTGCAAGGAAATTACAGATAACTGTATGTCAACCCAGGGATTTCAAGTCAGGTTGCTTCACTTTAAAAAGCTTGAGCCCTAGGTTGGAGTCATCAACTAGCTTTCAGAGATGAAGTCCTTCACCCTCAAAGAGATAAGCCAATTGTCACTCCCGTGGTTGCCCTGCTTCTTTCAGCAATGTTCGTCTGGGTTCTCTTTATATGCACAGTGAGAAGCACTTGTCAGCAGCAAAGAATATTTCACCATCTTGATTTACAACACCTTGAGGGGATTAAATGGGATGGAAGGGAAGGAACAAGCTAAACTGCCTGTAAGTTCAGCAGAGCAAACGGTGTCAATTCAGCGAGACCTTACTTGGGTAAGGTCAGCTTTGCCCACTCCTGGGACAACTTCCCATGACCTTCAATTTCTGGGGGATTGGGAGAATGGAACTCCCAAGGCTCCAGGTAAGAGTTGCAAGAGACCGCCCCTCACCCCCCACGCACCTCACCAAAGCATCACAATGAGCTCTGCTGTAAAATTCACTGCACAGAGGTTAATCTAGATGTCAACACTGCCTGACAGCGGTGAAATTACTCCAGGGTAGTGCTCCTTCTGAAGTCTTAATATAACAGTCAATTCCATCCTGTCTGCAGGAAATGAAAGTTTTCTGCTTTGCGCGCCGATTCATTCAGCACCAATTTCCTCGCAGTTTGAAGTCCAAACTGTTTGTGGTCTTGGGATTCACCTCACATTAAGACTTTCGCTTGGTTTGAAATGTCTGATCATCAGGCAAGAAGGCACCATGAGAATGGATGTTTGACAAGAAGAGAAGGGCATGGTTCACAACAGCACATAGTTAAACTGCGGAACTCACTCCAACCCGGAGGCTGAGACGGTCACCAACTGGGATGGTTTCAAAAGTGGATTAAGCAAATTCACGGAGGAGAAGGCTATCGGTGTTTACTAGCCACAATGCCTGTGTTCTACCTCCACAAGTTGAAGGCAGCAATGCTTCTGAATACCTGTGGCTGGAAACTACAGGAGGGGAGAGTATTCCTGTGCCCAGGTCCTGCTTGCAAGTTTCCTACAGAGATCTGTTTGGCCACTGTGAGAACCAGATACTAGATTAGTTGGGTCAGTGGCTTGCTCTGGCAGGCTCTTATGTTCTTAAGTGCAGGCCTATTGTGTGTGTGTGAGGGGGGGGGAATGAGGGACAGCAGAACGAATGTTTCCACTAATAACAAACTCATACTTTGTGTAAGTTTCCCCCTTGTTTTAATGGGATCGTTTCATTGAACATTCTGATTATTGGTGTTTAAATTTTAATGTACATAAAAAATGCAAAGAGCACTGGGGTAAAACTCTTTAACTTCATGTACTAGTTTTGTATGTGCAGGGAGATTTCTTTTAATATGTATCCGTGACTCCCACCCCCATTATAGTACAGTCCAGTGAAAGCTGTACCATGTGACTATTCTGATACTTTTTTTAAAGTGTCCCTTAAACTATCTAAACATCAGGCAGCAACTTCCCAGGGAGTAGAGAACCTGAACAAGAGAGTGAGATTTGAGATTGTTCCACCCTCCTGCTGTTCCGATTTCTTTCAGAAGCATTGTAGTTGGCTCCCGCTAAGAAGCCAGTAGCTTCAGTGATGGAGGGGGGGGGGGGAGGAACACCTCTTCAGAAGAACTGCTGCTGTTTAGGCCATAAGATCACTTGCTTTGTTGTCATTGGCAGATTAGACCCCACAGGGAAATTCTACATGCGGATGACAGGCAAAGATTGGGGTTGCCTGTGCTGGTGTCAGGCCTTATTTGCTTCACCTCCCCCCCCCAACCAAGAATGCTAAGGTCAGTTGTTTATAGAAAAGTGAGAGGGGGTATGAAAAGGAGGCCATCTGATTGGTCTGAAGATGGCTCTGAAATTGGGGCCAATGGGGCGTCAAAGGTGGCAGAAATGAAAATGACCTATCAGGTAACCCAGCCTGCCTCCCGGAGGGCAAAGTGAAATTGTTCTCTGTGGTATGTTTGCTATCCCTGTGTTGGCTTTAAGTTACCGACGTAGCAAACAGCAATATTTTTGCGACTTGCATTGGGAAAACAGTCCCGTGTCAGATATAAGTATAGAAAGAAAGCAGGGGGGACTATAAAGAGCATTTACTGAGTCAAGGACATCTGGAATAAATTGCTTCATCCTGCCAGAAGTGATGGATACAAAAGTGGTGCTGGACTCACAGGGCTTGGAGACCCAGTGGGAGAGGTATAGATTTGGTAATTCAGCAAGGTGGACCTCTGGTCTCTCCAGGTTCTGTGGAGAGTATTCATTGGCCCCAGCTAGCATGACTAATTGTCAGGGATGATGGAAGCTGCAGTCCAGTAACATCTGGAGGGTGAAAGGTTTCTCACTCCTGCCCTGTTCCATCGGCTGTAAGACAGAACCTCACAAATGCTACAGACCCTTCTGGTCATAGGAACCAGGTGACCCTAGAGAGTCAAGGCAAGAGAGCCTGTTATAGAGTTTTACCTCCAACACCCACTCAGCCCAGCCAACTCATCACTATTGGAAACATCTCCCACTGGTACCCCTACCATAGCTATCAACTTACAGATTTGAAAATAAGGGACCAGCAGCCTTGAAAATAAGGGACCACAACCAAAATAAGGGGCCTGCAGCCTCACCTGTTCCAGGCACTCCAGTCTTCCTGTCCTCCTGCAGTCTGGTCAAACTCATGCTGGTAGCTTCGAGAATACTGTCCAACCAACTTTGTAACCAGAGGTTCAACTGAATAGAATCTGAATCACATGCACTACAAGGCCTATGCAGCCTCAACTTAAGATGGCTCCCTGGCCTGGCTTTGCACTGCAAAGTTTGCAGCAGCATGTGCAACAAAATGGTGTCCAGCATTCAAAAACCCCCTCAGCTTGCATTAACTAGCCACACACAAGGCATTCAAGCTCTACCCCCCAGTCATTCTTAGACTTCTTATTGGGTGAGCAACACAGCCAAGCAACACAGTTGGAGCCTCCCTCCTCCCTGGCCAGCAGGGAGGGAGGGAGAGGAGCTGCTTCCTTTGAAATTTAAGGGACACCATTTAAGGGACATTTAAGGGACATCCATCAATAAGGGACAGCAGCGGGACATGGTGCTGGAATAAGGGACTGTGCCTTCAAATAAGGGGCACTTGACAGCTATGACCCCTACCTCTCTTAACATCCAGATATTTGCTGCTTCTCCAGCTGTTGGCACCTGGGTTTGTAAGCACTAGGCTCTGGGTGCCCAAGAGGCTTTAAATCAGAGCAGTTTGCCACCTAATATGCACCAGCTGTACCAGCCCCATGTGAAAGACCTTACCAAGAGCATTCTAGGATACCTCACCCTTACAATACAAAGTGCAGATCTACCTGATTAGATGAGCAATGTGTGCTTTGGTATGTCTTGTTTCCTTATAGGGGATCAGGACATACATGCCGGAGGATCTGCATAACAAGGAGGTTGAATCTGGAGAAGGGGATCAAAGGCTTTATCAAAAACAATAAAACAAGTGGAACTTTGTGTTTGCATGTTGCCAGGGGATGAGGTTCTTTTAAGGAACACTGTAATAATTTTAAACTTATGTCCATGTAGCTTGGCAATATGAAGAGTAATTATATTGGATTTATCAGAAATATGTTATAGCTAAATAATAGTACAAGCAGTAACTGAAATATGAACAGCTGAAGGAAGAGGATAAAGGAAACAAATAATTAATGATAAAATGTTAAACTATTTTAAGTAAAGGATTGGGAAGTAAAGTATGTAGCATGATGTAGCAAGAAGGGAAACACCGCAAAACAGGGTAGGAAGTCCATTTTGTATTGAATGGCATTAATTGGATGTGATGTTGTTTAATTTTTTTTTTGAAAACTGATAAAAATTAATTGGCAAAAAAAGAAAGACATATAAAAGTGTGACAGCCTGGAACCAATGGGAATTGTGAGAACCAAATGACAAGCCATGTGCCTGCATTCAAAATGCAGTGGAATCGGTGCAATACAAATCAATTATATTTGCCTAGAACTGACCGCACGCATGTGGCCATGGCCATGGCAAAAGGTTGCAGAATTTACATAGGAAGCTGCCTTAAACAGAGTCAGACCACTGGTCCATCTAGCTGAGTATCTTCTACATTGTCTGGCTTTGGCTCTCTTAAGATTCAGACAGGAGATATTCCCAGCTTTACCAGCGGATGCCAGAAATTAAATCTGGGACTTTCCATATGCAAAATGGATGCTCTACCACTGAGCTATAGCCCTTTCCAATATTCACAGAAAACAAAGACCCAAATTACACGTGATCTTAACTGCACAGTTCTGCTGAGCACAGATCCTCATACATTCTTTTTTTGGGGGGGGAGGGGTTATCTGGATTTGGGGTCCACACCTGCAATGAACATTGGAAAATGAACAAAATATGTAAAAAGGTATTTAAATACTATATAAATAAACATCTTATCCTCATATATTTTGACTAGATTAGATTAATTCAATTTATCTAGCGCTTCACACAAAAGGAGCCCCAGAGTGATTTACAAGGACACCAACATTCATTATGCAATAATAAAAAATCCATTAAAATGAAACAAACACACTAAAAGGGTTTATCCACAAAAGATGCACAGTATGTAGAAAAGCCAATCCAAGCCACAATGTCCTATTTGCAATGGCAGGTGGATGCAGTCAACTTCTCTTCACATTTAAATGTCCATACGCATCTACAAAAGTCAGTTCACCTTGATGACTGGGCAATTAGGATCTCCTATAAGTGAAAACATATTCAACTGATGTGGAAGATAATGGCTGTACACTAGGCAAAAAACTTACGGAGGTAGATCTGGAATACCTCAACTGGCTGATTGACAGCTGAGCTATCTCAAATGTAAGCTGTCAGAGCAATGACGTAAAAGCAGAGGTATGGAACTGTTTTCTACCTGGGGACCATATGCCCTTCTGGGGGCCACATGCAACTGACAGGCAGGGCCAGAGGCAAAAGAGTAAATAAAAGCAATTAATGTTATATTTTATGTTTGACCAGAGGCTAGTTTCTACATTCCCCTCTCTGTCCTCCATCTATGGAAGCAGGAAATACCAGCCAAAAACATTTGGAGTGCAAAGTAGTGCCAGTGAGGGGTGTAGCCTGGAGAAAAGAGGTGTGGCTTAGGAAGAGGTGCAAGGCCCCAGGCCTTGTGCAAAGTACATTTGGCCCCCAGGCCTGGTGCAAAGTACTAGCAGGTGATATATGTTGAGTTACATGATAAGCAAAGTCATGCAATTTATTTTTTACTTTACAGTTATGATCCTTCTTTTAATCCTTCTTTTAATCCCTATTATTGTTGTTGTTGTTGTTGTTGTTGTTGTTGTTGTTATTATTATTATTCACTCTTCTCTATAAGGTCCTAGGATAGTTTACAACAATTAAAAAATACAATATTAAAAACATCGTTAATATTACTGTTAACAGTAATTTTAACAGTATTAGTACTAGTCTACAAGTATATACTGCCAGGTGGAATTTTTCTTGCTTCTTGCATAGAAAAGAACTCTTCCCTGCCCCCCACTAGCAGTTTAAGGAGTTCAATCCTACCTTACTCTGTGACATAACAGTTTTATGTTTTTTTTCTTTTTTAAAAATAGAAATGGTAGTACAGCTGTACCTTGGTTTTTGAACAGCTTAGATCTCGAACATTTTGGTTCCCGAACGCCACAAACCCAGAAGTGAGTGTTCCGGTTTATGAACTACTTTTGGAACCCAAACGTCCCTCGGGGCTTCCATGGCTTTTGATTGGCTGCAGGAGCTTCCTGCAGCCAATCGGGAGCCACACTTTGGTTTTTGAACGTTTTGGAAGTCGGCTGGACTTCCAAAATGGATTCCGTTCAACTTCCAAGGTACGACTGTACATTCAGACATTGGGTGCTCGTTGGGACTGGTAGGGTAGAATGGAAGGATCCCCAACAGTAGGCTGATTCAGAGCCATTGGCAAGCAGAGCCAACTAACTCTGGTTTTATCCCCATCCTTTTCCCTGCTGAGTTCTTCATAGGGCAGCACTGAGACTTAACTGACCAGATTTAACTGACCAGCAGTGCAGCCTCTGGGGCTGGTTGTAAGTAGGAAGGCAGGTGGGCAGGTAGGGCTGTCTGAGGACTGTCTGGGGTTAGTGGGGCCATGCCCTATTTTCCCTGATATCCCAGTCCCCACTGTTTGATTGATCCCCCACAGTCAGAAGTGATACATTTGAAAAAACAGCTACCATATTTTTCACTCCATAAGACGCACCAGACCATAAGACGCACCTAGTTTTTGGAGGAGGAAAACAAGAAAAAAAAATATATTCTGAATCTCAGAAGCCAGAACAGCAAGAGGGATCGCTGCACAGTGAAAACAGCAATCCCTCTTGCTGTTCTGGCTTTTGGAATAGCTGTGCAGCCTGCATTCACCCCATAAGACGCACACACATTTCCCCTTACTTTTTAGGAGGGAAAAAGTGAGTCTTCTAGAGCAAAAAATACGTTAATTATACAGGAGTCTACTGATTGTGCTTAAGCCACGTGAAGTCTGCAACTGGGCAAGCTGCAGTCTTCACTGAATAGGTACCTAAAATGTTTGTGTGTGTGTGACTATTTGTCTGCAGAATGGCTCTGAGTTAGCACAAAAAACAGGGAGGGGGTATAAGGCTTCTTTATAAAAATATGTAGCCTTAATAAAGCTGCCCAGTAAATCCTTAATAGGCTATACCAAGTATAAAGGAATGACAAGTACATTACATTTGATTGACATCCGCATTTAAAAATTAATACTGCCTTCACTCTCTCCTGCCAAGACTGGAGTTGAGGGCTGTATGTTTCACCATCGGCAATATCACTAAAGCCCAACCACAAAGGCAATGTTTGGGTCATAGCAGCCAGAAGCCTTTTTTAAGAAAAGGGAGGGAGAATAGGTTGCTTTTTTGCTGTGTATTTTTGTTGTCTGGGCCTTGTAGAGTCAACATCACTCAGCCTTTACTGCTGCAGCTTGCATTTCATACCAGAAAAGCTGGCATTTGAGCTCCGTCTTTCCTATTCTGTTTTCTCCCCTGGATAAAATCTCCTCTGCTTTGATTACAGCCTTGGCTTCTTGTTTTCCATCTCCTAAGTGTTTGCCCAAGATTATGGCCTGATTTCCCAGAAATTCCAGGACACACAACTATGTTAGGGGTGATTTATTGTTTGATTTTCTTACTTTTTTTTTTTGCCAGCGGTGACACTCAGGATTCAAATACTAAATGAATGGGCTCCTCAAAGCATTGTAGCATGACTTAGGGTGCAAAGCAAATTTCTGAGCTCTGGGTGCAGTACTGCGCCTAAGATTTCAGATTAAAATTGCCACTGCTGGAAGGAAAGGAGGAACTTTTTCTGCCTCCCCACTTCCAGCTACTCTCTGAAGGCTGGAGAAGAGACCTTTTAAAGAAGATTGGGGGTGGGGGTGGGCAGGGGAAGGACTAGGCCATGTGAAAAATGAACGCAATGTTTTAGCTGCAGTTCATTCATTTTCGGCTTTGTATTCTTGTTATAAAAAAAGTGTGCCTAGACATTCCATTGTTGCTCTCATAACCTAGGTTTAAGGTGCCATTTAGCTCCTAGATTTCATATCTCAGTTTCTAACACTGCAAAGGACTTGATGGAAGCCCTGTGGCCAGCAGAACGCCAGATATGTCACCACCATGACACATGTACCAGCAGAACAGCTCAGATATGCCAAGAGTGAGGGACCAGCACAGATATGCTGATGGAATGGCTGAAAGAGGATGGAGTCATGTTGGGGGATGTATAGGGCAAAGGGGAGAAGCACGTTAATGCTGTAACCTATGCCTCAGGGGTCAGGAACTTGTTTTTTTCCCAGCCTGAGGCCCACATTTCCTTCTGTGAAACCTTCCAGAAACCACTTGCAAGTGGCGGAGGAAACCGTGGGTTTGAAAACAAATGGAAGTTACACCTCTGTACAGTAATCAGAGTTCAAGGGCACATTCCAACCAGTCAAAAGCATGGCAGGAGGATAGAGAGAAGAGCCAACGTGGCAGGAGGATAGAGAGAAGAGCCAAGAGCCTGAGATTCCTTGCTCCTCCTATACCTCTTCAGTCTACAGCCAGGTCCCTGTTGATGGCACAGCTTTACACCAGTGCCAGACCTGGTATAATAAATTTCCCTCCCATTGTGCTGTGTCCAATGCTAGTCCTACTCAAAGTAGACGGACTTGCTGAAGTTAATAAACAAGTTCGTTCATTTCAGTGGGTTTATTCTGCATAGGACAAGGACTGAATACAATCTCTTGACTGCCAATGGGAAAGAGGGGTTCTTTATTTCAGATTTTAATTGGAGGAGAATAATGGGGGTATGCAGGGAGACAATGGCTCTTGTTTGGAATATAGGCATGGATTGCATGTGTCAAATTCACTTTCAAAACAGGCATTTAGAAATAAGAAGCTTCCTTTAGCCACATTGCTAATAAATTGTGACTGGACATGTGTGGTGTGTGTGTGTGTGCGCACACACACACATACACACTTTTGTCATGGACAACCTAAATTTGGAGAGATGTGGGTGGCGCTGTGGGTAAAAGCCTCAGCGCCTAGGGCTTGCCGATCGAAAGGTCGGTGGTTCGAATCCCCGCGGCGGGGTGCGCTCCCGTTCTTCGGTCCCAGCGCCTGCCAACCTAGCAGTTCGAAAGCACTCCCGGGTGCAAGTAGATAAATAGGGACCGCTTACTAGCGGGAAGGTAAACAGTGTTTCCGTGTGCGGCTCTGGCTCGCCAGAGCAGCGATGTCACGCTGGCCACGTGACCCGGAAGTGTCTCCAGACAGCGCTGGCCCCTGGCCTCTTGAGTGAGATGGGCGCACAACCCTAGAGTCTGTCAAGACTGGCCCGTACGGGCAGGGGTACCTTTACCTTTACCTTTTAGGTGCTGAGCTTTGGACAGAGGAAGGGGCTCTAAAAATAAGTGCTCTCTTCCCTGCCCCCATTTGCAAAATGGGAAGAAGCAAATAATTGACTTACCCAAATTGCAGTGGATAAGTATTAGCTGAGAGCCACCTGTTGGAAGCCAACAGTACAGGTGACTGGAAGAGTAATGGTTGAGGGCCCACTGAGGAATTATATCCAAGGTAGGGGCAATTGATGGCAAGTGCGGGACAAACTACCGAAACTAGGATTGCCATATTTCAAACAGTGAAAATCTGGACAGAAAAGTTGTTGACCTTTTTTTTTGGGGGGGGGGCAAAGTTGTTGAACTATTTTTATGGGAAATTGGCAAAAATGGCACTGCCGAAATTTTCCTGATTTCCAACTGGACAATGGTATTCTAGATATCTCCAGGAAATCCCAGGAGTATGAAAACCTACTGAAACCTACCCCTAGTCCTGAACTGGGAGCTGTCCATGGTACATGATATGATTTACGCAGCTCCGAAAGGCCTCCTGACCTGCCAATTGGGCTGAGTAGCAATTGAAACACATTCAGCTGATAGAGTGAATGGCAGAGCTTCACCATACTGAATACTCATCTCATCATTAAAACCCTGAATTATAGGAAGCCATCCCTCTCTTCAGTACTTAGTGAACCCTTAACCTTTCCAGACTCGCATAAGCTTCACTTCCAACAAAAGCTTTCCAGTGGGTCAAACAGTGCTTAGACTTTCCAGTTGAAGCAAAACTGCCCCAGAAAGATCCCAAGAAATGTACTGATGCTTCTGCAGCCCATCAAACCACAACAAACCTCCCTCCTGCTAACCAATACCCCACAAGTGGCTTTGAATGAGACAGGAGCCATGCATTAATGGTGGATTACGTCACCTTGATCTTTACTAAATCTCTCGTTCAAAATAAACTATCAATTTGTGTTTGATAGTTCTTTTCATTATTTATCATCACAGTTGCTCTTGGTGGGGCTAATCATAGGACCAGGTGAGAGCATGAATCTCTGTCTCCAGGATCTCTCCCTGCAAATGGCAGCCTCCCGTTCTGCCTGGGTCATTCATTCTTACCCATGCTGCCATTCATCCCTAAACTACCGCCCTCAGTTCAGTTCCATGAACACCATACAAAAAGAGTATACTTCACATCCTATGGAATGTTTAAGGAGGGATAATTCCAGTTTGCAAAAAATGCTGCAGAAAGATGGTGAGTAATGAAGAACGCAGATGGTGGAACTGAGATTGAAAAATAACAGTCTGGATTATTATAGACCGTAAAGGAAAATGTGAGACTCTAGGGGGGGAAATGACATCCTCTACACCAGGGCTGAGGAACTCATGGTCCTCCAGATGTTGCTGGACTACAAGTCCCATCATCTCTGCCCACTGGCCATGCTGGCTGGGGTTGATGGGAGCTGCAGTCCCTATGTTGTTATCTGAAGGCCACAAGCTCCCCACTCCTGCTATAAACCTTAGATGGGCAACAAATTTTCCATATGTTAATTATATTTATTTATTGAATCCATAGCATCCCCTTCCTCCCGAAGGAGCCTGGGATAAGAAGAAGAAGAAGAAGAAAGAAGAAGAAGAAGAAGAAGAAGAAGAAGAAGAAGAAGAGGAAGAATTTATAGCCCATCATGTTTATTTGTTTGTTTTTAAATTTGTCTTTTAAAGACATTTCTCATGAATGAACTGAATGTACTGGCTCATCTGAATCAGCTGGCAATAACTTTCAAATTTGTAACAAAGCCAATATGAGGATAAGTTTCATCTGCTCTTTGTTGCCATTACCATCTCCTTTCCTGTTCCTTCTGTGGTTTCCTGGACTTCCCAGAAATTCAGATTGTAAAGTGACCTGACTTTACACCTTACCCTGTACAGAGCCCTGTACATTGATGGTGTTGAATAAATAATAATGATTTAAAAACTAATGGTAATCATGGGTTCCCTCTTTCCGAACAACCCTGAAACCTTTTACAATCCCCATGCCACTTCATGGACTCTGCAAATGACTTCATTTCTGGAAACTGATCTAAGCACACAGCTATCACAGTCAAAATAAGCCACAGGGTTCCCTCTTTCTGGACAATCCTGGATTCCAAGACCTCCTCCCAGTTATGCACAGATCTCTTAGAGCTATAACTGTAAAATCCATAATAAAATGAGAAGGATAATCTAAAGCCCCTTTGGTCCAGCAATAAGCATACAAACTCATCCTAGATTAAATGACACAACTGTGTTGATTTGGGAAAGAGGAAGGTGCTAAAGGGACCATGAAACACATTGAGAATATTAAATCCATTACAAATCTGTATCATTTACACTCTTTTGTATCTGCTTTGAACATAAGCAGCCATCCTATACTGAGACAGACCTTTTGTCTATGAACCTCAATACTGTCTACACTGATAGACAGTGGAACTCCAGGATTTCCTGCAAGAATGTCCCTGATTCTATCTGGAGATGCAAGTGATTGAATCTGGGACCTCCTGCATGCAAAAACAAAAGCTCTACCACTGAAATTTGCTCAATGGTGGCTCAGAGACCTGCTGGCATATCATGCTTCCCTCCTCCTCTTGGCAAAGGCTTCTGCACAGCATGCAATGTCCTTGTCCTGATTAGATAGGAAAGATATCAACCAGAAAGGTTTGATGCCTCAAAGACTGTGTGGTTGGGATTTGAACATAGGAACATAAGGAACTGCTTGATTCTGAGTTTGCATAGCATCGATGCATCTAGCAAAGTGTTGTCTGCTCTGACCAGAAGCAACTTTGCAGGATTTCAGACATGGGTCTCTCCCAGATCTACCTGGAGATGTCCAGAACTGAATCAGGGACCTTCTGTATGCAAAACATGCTCTGCCACTGATCTATGGTCTTTCACCTTGACAGAATATGGGGTGTTCAGAGAGTGCCCTCTTGGCAATCCTTCACTGCCTAGCCCAGGGCTCATTGAGATGCAAGGCAAGCCACCATGGCTGTTCACTGAGCCTCCTCCTTCCCAAAGGACCTTCCTTCCTATCTCTCCCCAAACCTCCCAACAAACTGCCTGTGGAGCTACTCTTCAGCTCACAGCAGCTCAAAAGCAAATGCCTCCAGTTGACATGAGAGGCATGTCAACTGGAAGGGAAAGCTGGAAAGGACAAGTGGCGCTGATGCATGTCCCAAACCCACCCCTGCCACCCGCCCCAGCATGCAGAAATATAAGAGACAACAAACTGAAGCAATAGTTGGAAGGGAGAGGAGATAAGCAGGATGGGAAGGGAAGGAGAGGGGAGAGGTAGCAACCAACTGATCTAGAATAAGTATTCCCTTGGCTCCTCCAATCAGTATTTCAGCCAGATTCCAAAGAAGAAACTTATCCTTCACTGCAGTTAAGACATAAGAGAGACATAAAAGAGTAACCCACAGTGGACCTCAACATTGGCTGGGGGAGAGCTGGATTCAACTTTGTGCTTCACCATGAACTCACTGTGTGGTCTTCAGGCAAGTATCTCTCTGTCATCTTTGTTGGCCTTAGGTCTCCAACGTATCCAAAACAGGGCTAGACATTACCTACCACAATAGGATCGAAGGGAGGATTGCGAAGTATTCTGTACACGGAAATGTGCAATATAAATTAGCATGAAGGGCAATAAGGAAATGGACAGATTTGGGCCTGTGTGCATGTGTGTACACATATATATAGGTATATCTGAATGGCTGGGTTGCTCTTCCTTTTCCTCAGACTTCCTCCACTGAGATCATGGCTTCCAAGCCACCCTGTTTGGAACCGACGGCTACATTGAGGTTATGGTGGTGAATGCTGGATCTGTGTGGACACACAGAAGTGGTGGGATCCAGGGGGTTGTGCCAAGGCTGTCCTCTCCCCATATGCCTTTTCCCTGGATGGTTCTTGTAGATGACTGTTCGGGACCTTGGTAATATTCCTAGGACTCTGGTTCATTCACTATTATTTTTATATATGTATAAAAAACTGAAACAGGTAAATAAGGGGAGCAGGAATACTACATCCATTCTTGTTTCCTTGTGGTCTAGTGGCTATTTTCTGTTTCTGGTTTGTTTGTTTGTTTGTTTACCCGTAGGCGATGAAATCCTTTCGAACTGTATATGTTCCAATAACGAAAAACAAAACTGTATAGAGTCTACACATGTGAAAGAATCAGCAAACTGGGGCTTGTTTGGAACAGCATCTGTCCCCAAATGCTGAAAGTAGAAGTCGGGTCTGGGTGGGGGGGCAATACGAAGGTGGTTGGGGGGTCAGTAAAAGGAAGTTCTTCCAGGGGGCATCACCCTGGATCAGAGCCCAGTCTTTGCCAGTTCTGCACCAGGGGACGGAGCCCGCAAAGTGCAGCTACAGATCAGGCACAGTCTCGCCAGTTTTTAATTTAATTTAATTTTTTATATTTTTTTGGCGGGATTATCTCTTAGCGTTCCCAAGTGGGTTGAGCTCCACCCAGCAACTGGAACCAAAAGAGCGCAGTAGGATTCACAGTTCCACACCTTGAGTTAAAAGATCCTGTTTTCCCTTTTTCTTTTTCTTTTTTGTTCCTTTTTAATACTGTAGGTTCTTTTTCCTCCCTCGCTCTCTCCTTTTTTCTTATAACGCCTTACATTTTCCTGTAATGGCAGCTTCTGGTGGGAGGTGAATATATCTTTCTCTCTATATATATTATCTCTAGATATATATATATGTAAGCCAAGCTGCTTTACAGGTGGGTTGTCAGGACCTTTCTGTTTGAAGTTGTAATTGTCTTTTTATTTGTTCAGTGTTGTACGTGTAGCAGGCACTTGAGTTTATGTGAATATGTTGGCTTGAGGTCAAGGGAGAGGTAGGGAGGGGGAGAAGAAGGGCAGGGCAACGGTGTTGGAGGAAAGGGACCGCTGCTAGCCAAGGATGTCCAGGTAGATTGGTGTGGCTTTGCCCAGGGCGTGAAGAATCTTGTAGATTTCCTTGATGTTCAGCCGCTGCTGAGGTTCCCTCTGCCAGCAGCCCAGCATGATGTCGTAAACCTCCTTGGGGCAGACTCGAGGACGCTCCAAGACTCGGCCTTGGGTGATGCACTCGATGACCTGCAATGCATAACAGAAAAGTCACATACACCCTGAACCATCTTTTTAAAGTTTACCCACCTGGGATGAGCATGTGTGTGATTTAATCATTATACAATTATTAACAACAATAAACAAAACTGCTCCGGGATTCTTACTTTTTTTTACTTTGAATCATAATATTCTGCAAAAAATGACAATGGTTCTTCTGAAATAAGCTCAAAACCTCAGTGTCTTAAGGTCAGGTCCACTTGCCCCTCCAGATGTGTTTCTTCTAACTTTAGGGAGAATTCTTTGAATGTGGGCTACTGCTGGATTTTAACCTTGGTTTGACTAGCTCATATTGTAATATCTGGCTTTCCCGTATGCTGGAAGGGTTGTAGGGTACAAGGAACACACTAGCATAGGGGATTTAACTACATGCACAAGTTCTGTAAGTTCAGGAATTAGCATTATTATTGGCAAACGTGTCATTTTGGAACCTAAGTTACATCTTTTATATGCTTTTGATGGTGCTAATGCCAAACCTATTCGCCAACAATTAATTTTATATCTGCTATTGCTCATTACATAATAGCTCAAGGATGGAAGAGCACTTTTTCTTACTCTTTGGACTTATCATTTTAAAAAGTAAAGTTTATTGTCATCTCTGAAAAACTGACCCGTAAGATACATGCTGCCAGGGGCATTGTGGACTCCTCAGAATTTGAATCTGCTTGGGGGCTATCTCATGGTTAGCACATTCCTACCAAGCATGGTTTTATCTGGCATCGTTTATGAATATTTGCCATATCTTCTATAAATGTGAAACTTGTATCCCTCCAGGTAATAAATGTTATGCTGTTCATTCTTTTTTTAGCTTCATTTTTTTATCGTGTATTTTTATTCTCCTTGCCTTTATGACTGTTTTTATGAAGCATTTTAGTTTGCTGCTTTGTTTATTTAAAAAAAGAAAGGAAAACCTGCTCGAGTTAGCTTTTGTGGGAGGTAAGTATTCTCTTGACAATATTGTACAGGGGCCACCTGTTTCTCCAGAATTTATTCCTATATTATCTTGCCATTCTTACTCCTAGGTAAGATAACTGGGGTAGGGGTGGGATTTGTCAGGCAGCTGTTATTACTGGTTGCCCCCTCTCCCTTGTCTGAAGCTCAAAAGCAGCACTGCAGTGGCATCCCAATGACCTGACATGCACTGCCAATAGCAGCAGATCTCAAACAATGCACTGAAGGCAGCCAAACCCAGCGAGGGTGGTCCCCAGAGCTTATTGCTTCTGAATAGTAATGGGCACTGCCACACATCCAAACAGATAGTTATCATTCCAATGTTTGCATATAAATAGCAAAAAGGGTAGAGAGATTAAGAAACTCTGTGGAACAGAAAGAGAAGAGAGAGGGGTGATAAAAACATGACAGGCAAACGAAGCTATGTAGTCACAAAGCCAAGAGTGGTGGTGGCTACAGGGAGAGGTGTCTGTCAATGTGATGGCTCCAGCCCTGCTGTTGGATAGCAGGTACAAGGTTCCAGTGAAATTTCACCTTCCATGAAATGTGAAGTAACCACGCTTAGCTACTTATACTGAATCAGGCCATTGGTCCATCTATCTCAGTATTATCTACAGTAGTTGGCAGTGACTTGCCAGGGTTTCAAGCCAAAGTTTCTCCCCTCCACCCTACACACAGACTTACTTGGAGATGCTAGAGATTAAACCTGATAGAGGCATGTGATTATGGAGGCCAATGCTTATTGCCCCAACACAGGAAGCTGCCTTATTCCACGTCAGACCCTTGCCGTGCCAGGAGATTGTTTCTGCGTGTGTCCCCCACACCCACCCACTGCCACATGCCCAATACCTCTGTGTTTGACAGCTGGAACCATGGCTGCTTCCCGTATGTGAAGATTTCCCAGAGGATCACCCCAAAACTCCAGACGTCGCTCTCTGTCGTGAATTTGCGGTACATGATGCTCTCAGGAGGCATCCAACGGATGGGGAGCATGGTATGTCCTCCAACCTGCATGATGAAGCACAAGACACAACAAGACTTTGGTTATTAGAACTGTAAGAGAACAGACCATAGTCAAGTTCAGCTTTGGGATCATTGAATGCTATATACACACATACACCAATTGAACACTAGTAACTCTGGGAGAATGTCTCAGCTACAGTCTTTCTTTCCAAGATGCTAGCTTATTACAGCAAGGGAGGTTTTGAAAATATCCTGGGTAGAGATGGGAGAGGTCTCCTCAAATTGTCTTGGATTAAACGTGGAAATATACTAGATAGAAAAGTGGATGATCTTGGACAGGGATCAGCAACCTTTTTCAGCCGTGGGCCGGTCCACCATCCCTCAGACTTTGTGGGGGGGCCAGACTATATTTTGAAAAAATAATAATGAATGAATTCCTGTGTCCCACAAATAACCCAGAGATGCATTTTAAACAAAAGCACACATTCTACTCATGTAGAAACACCAGGCAGGCCCCACAAATAACCCAGAGTTGCATTTTAAATAAAAGGACACATTCTACTCATCTAAAAACCCACTGATTCCCAGACCGTACAAGGGCCGGATTGAGAAGGCAATTGTGGCGGCCCTGGCCCCCGGGCCTTAGGTTGCCTACCCCTGATCTTGGATCATTTTCCCCAAGCTAACACAGAACATGACCCACTTCTATACCTTTTAAATCTCCACCTATTCAGTGTAAGGGAGGATCATTGTTCTATTATACTGAACAGGTGGAGAAATGAAAAGGCTACAGGGTCAAAATGTGAGAAGGAGGTATCTCTACTCTTGGCTTTTGCCCTTGCAGCTTTGCAATTCTGAAGGCCTAGAAATAAGGCCCGGGGGCTGGATCCGGCCCAATCACCTTTTAAATACGGCCCGCGGACAATCCGGTAATCAGCGTGTATATACATGAGTAGAATGTGCCCTTTTATTTAAACTGCTCCTCTGGGTTATTTGTGGGACCTGCCTGGTGTTTTTACATGAGCAGAATGTGTGCTTTTATTTAAAATGCATCTCTGGATTATTTGTGGGGCATAGGAATTCGTTCATATTCCCCCCCCAAAAAAAAATATAGTCTGCCCCCCCCCCACAAGGTCTGAGGGACAGTGGACTGGCCCCCTGCTGAAAAAGTTTGCTGACACCTGGCCTAGAAACTTGTGTGAACTCTTAACATATATTAATAACACTCAGATTCTGTGGAATCTTAACAACACGTTCTGCAACTTTCCCTTCTCGTGCTTCCACTGATTCTTGGCATGGATGCAGCTTGATGACGAGACATAGAAATCTGAAAAGGCATTTGGATTTCCTGCTTTAAATTACTTACTTTTTAAAGCATGAGCCGATTTTCCTATTATGCCTATTATGGCTATTTTTGTGCTAGGCTTTTCTCTTTTGGCTTGCTCACTCTTTATAAAGTCTATAAAATGGCATCAATCCACTTGAAGTCATGGTATGCGCACACAAGTAACTTGCAGCTGCAGTCTTTGGAAGAGGAGCCGGCCCTTACATATACTATGGTAATGGGAGCATAACAAGGGAGATTAAAAGACTCGTTGTGCTTCTGAAGCAGTGATGTTTGCCCAGCTCTTGAAACATCCCTCTTGGGGATGGCAGGAGGGAGGGGGAAAATAGTTCTGGGACCAGAGTTTCCTCCCTCTTTTTTAAAAGTTATTTCTGTGCACCAGGTGGATGCATAAAAGCAGAGGGGGAAACAGCCTGGATTTATGTGTACAAAATGAGCAAAGTCTAGGAAAGATTTTGAAGGCCTGCCCTTGGGATTCAAAGAGAGGTTGCAGAATAGCATGGGCTGAACTAACAAAGGCCCTGTCTCAAATTCCTTATTTGAAAATAGAGATGTAAAGAGGCATCATTTTCCTCCCAGCCCTTTATTCATGCCACACAGCACTGTTTCTATTCTGCTACAGTTAGGTCTTTTGCCAAAAAAATGGCCTTATTCATCTTGTGATGAATTTACAAAACTTTCATAATTAATTAAATTGATTCCACCCGATTTATTTACATAGAAAGGAAACACAATGCAGATGAGAGGGCTGGGACTTAATCAAGTCTGTATCATTTACAGCAGCAAATACCGGTTGGATTCGCTGGGTTAATTTTCATTCGCACCATCAAAATTGAATATCAGCAATTTTTGCCCCCATTTCTCTTTCAGTCAAAATTTTCCAACATCCTTGTTAGAGAACAACATTTCCACACCTGGCCAACAGGAAAAGAAGAATCTGATCAGTACTCTTTTTTTGGTCAAGGCTAAGCTATGTCCATAGAGCAGGACCTCTGAAGTTCTGAGTATTAAACTGAGATTTACAGTTAATTGATGAATAGACTGCTTAAGACCCCTGGCTTATCAACTGCTATGGACTAAATGACAACTACTGAAGGAAACATCTGAGTAAACAGAAAGAAGCTGAAACATTCACAGCTATGTATTGTACTCACTACTGGACTGAGCTACAGAGTTTGGGCTCTGCTGCTAAGCTATACAATTAACAAGAGCTGGGAAGTGATTTATATAATGTGCTTCTTTTTTAAAAAGAGGAAAATAAGCACTGAATATTGGATGGGTTTAGCACTTTGGCTGATTAATTTCATAAGGGGACTGGAGCAATATTATGCAATCTAAATGTGCACCATGCAAGACTTCTCTTATAGTGCATCACATTCTGCATAGTCATGAGTTACCCTTAATGTTTTGGATTATGTTTACAGATGAATCACAAGGACATCAAAATCATTTGAAATGGAATTTGTGCATTCTGCACTTTCTTTAATAGAACTCATAAGCCATGCAGAGGCAATATTAATTCTGGGGATAATCAAACACATGGAAAAGGAATCGTGTAAGCTAGCCCTGATCCCCAATGCCACACATCAGCCAGGTCATCTGCAGAGAATTGTGGAAGTGAAGACCTACAAGCTTACCATTTATTAGGTTATTATTCTGTCTTATTATTTATTATTCTGTCTGTTTCACTTTCTCTCCCTTTCTCGTTTTCCCCAGGCTTAAATTTACTTCTCCATCATTTCCACATCAGTGTACGATAATTTTCAATAATTTTCTTATTGGTTTTCATAACAAAATATAACTAGACAACTAAACATAATCACACACACACATACGTATAATTTTTGCCAGCTGCCAGGTCTTTTATCCTATCCATGTCTTTATAACACCCATTGCTCTTTCAGTTTCTCTATCTTCTATGTTATTTCAGCAGGGCTGCATGGAACCATCCTTCCATTGCAATGTCATCTTCTCGAACTAGTGTACTTTTTTTTTATAAAAGTACTCATGACAATTCATCAGCATGTTCCTGTTTTCCTTCTTCTAATATACATGTTATTTTCATGGGTGCCTTGGCAGAAAGGCAGTATATAAAAGCAATAAATAAACAAAACAAATACATGCATTTCATGAATGCAAATCACTTTCCCTCAACGGAATACCTTCTTTTGTATATTTTTTTCACTAATATATACATTTGCATGCACATCCAGCCTACTATACGCAAGTTTGTAGACATTACTTGGCTGGAGAACTGCATTGCAAAAATGTAGGTAAGGGCAAATTTTGAAGGATGGTAGTGTTTCAAGCCACATATAATTTAGGAAAGTGTTGGCTTTTCCAGTGCAAACTGAATCAAATTTGTCCTGCATCCTTACTGCCTTCATTCAGGGGAATCCCAGTACTGAAAGTGGGATGGAATAATTCATAGAAAGTCATTCATAAATAGAAATGAATAAATAAATACAAATGTAAAATGTTTGGGTTCCATTTTTCACTCACTCTGGAACCTTCCCACATCTTTCAAAGCTTCTCTCCCCTTCTCCCACTTCAGTAAATGGGAGAACCAGACTGGGGGACTTGTGAAAGCCAGGAGTGGGGCCAACAGAGCTGACCCCACTTCTTCCTCTGTATAGTTAATTAACAATTATCCTTGGCCTCAAGGGTATCTGCACAGGGCTTTCAAAGTAGGTTTATATCATACTTCTTTAAAGACATGGTTGTTTCCTGTTGGGAAATTAGTCACCGTTTTGAGAAAGGTAGAAGTGATTCATTGGGACACATGAAATTAATCAAGTTGCAGTGAGTTATGTGCAAGTAATGAATCAAGATCATGGCATTCCTACTGGAAGATAAACAGAATAGCATTGTGGAAACCAGCAATGGGAAATGACAGCAACAAAGCAGGGATGAGAAACAGTTATCCAGCAGGAATTGTGACATGAGGCAAGTTTTGTTAACAGTGTACAGAATTACACCAGGAAAAAAAGAAACCAGAACACATGGGTCAGAGGGTGGAGTCTGAAACAAGGAGCCTTATATCTACTCATAAAGGCTCTCCATGAGATTTAGAACCCTTGCAAAACCAGAGTCCTGAGTAGGAAACCCTGATTCACCTTGTGATGCTTTGTTAATACAGTGGTACCTCTGGTTAAGAACTTAATTCGTTCTGGAGGTCTGTTCTTAACCTGAAACTGCTCTTAACCTGAAGCACCACTTTAGCTAATGGGGCCTCCCACTGCCGCTGTGCTGCCGCCGCACGATTTCTGTTCTCATCCTGAAGCAAAGTTCTTAACCCGAGGTACTATTTCTGGGTTAGCAGAGTCTGTAACCTGAAGCGTCTGTAACCTGAAGCGTCTGTAACCCGAGGTACCAGTGTAGAGTCCTCCAACTCAGGAATGTGAGAACCTTCCCTGAATCACCTAACATTTCAGGGTACACACAGACAACCCACATCCCAACAAATACACATACCCATATCACCTACAGATATTAAGAGGGGGATGTCAAATTGGGGCATTTCTGCTGCATCTAGTATAGCACAGACAAGGAGCAGCTATTTATTTAAAGAAACTCAATTTATCGAGATTAGCAGTGCCTGTTTGAATACAGCTGATCGATATGTTGTAACAAAAGGAGAACATCAAGGGATGAAACTGAGAATGGGTTGGCTATATACTCAATACTGAGCAAAAGATTATTATTTTTGTTAGAGCCTTGCAAACATTGTAATAGATTTTGATGCAAGGGAAATTATTTTAGGAGGTGATATGAATACGGTCATAGATAATACACCAGACTGAACTGGAAGAAATAGAAAACCACGAAAATTATTGAACACATAATTTAAGAAAGGAATAAGATATTCGCAGCGTTGAGAGATATGGAGATGCCAGCGTTTAGAAGTGTGTGTGTAGGGAAAAGACTATCCATTTTCCTTCAGTGCAAGAAACAATAATTCTAAAGATAAGTATGTTTGAGTAACTACATAAATCAAGTCATTTGCATACTTACAAAAAACCTATGTGTGGTTAAGAAAGAACACTGGTAATATAGACCTTCATAAAGTCTACATAAATGTGGTGTACTGTAAGGAAATAACACATTGCTGTTTTAGGGCAATAAGGTTTACATATCAATCTTATACATGTCGGATAGAAGTAAATCCCAATAGTAATGTGACAGAGGGAAAGGATCCTATTTCCTCTCATACAAAGTTATTCCCATCAGAGGGGGGTACTTGAATAGGGCCTTAGAGGTGCAGTTTTTAATCCCAATGAATCATCAAAGAATCATAGAATTGTAGAGTTGGAAGAGACTCTGAGGGTCATCTAGACCAACCCGCTGCAATGTAAGAATCACAACTATCGCATCCATGACACGTGGTCATCCAACCTCTGCTTAAAACTTCCAAGGAGAGTGCACCACCTTCTGAGAGAATCTGTTCTACTGTTCAACAGCTCTCAGGAACAGTTCTTCCTGATTTTCAGTCAGGATCTATTTTCTTGTAACTTGAATCCATTGGTTCGGGTCTTACCCTCCCAAGCAGAAAAAGACAAGCTTGCTCCAGCTTCCACATGGTAGCCCTTTAGATATTTGAAGATGGCTCTCCTATCTCCTCTAAGCCTCAGGAAGAACTGCATTATCGCTGTATGGAATGACATTTTTGCACAACAGAACAACAAAAGCGGGACAATCCCCACTTCTCCCCCGCCTGAAACATTTGTATAAAACGTTACAGGATTTCAGTATTAATTTCTGGGGCATGCGTCGGTTGGAAACTAAGCAGCATGTCTTCCCTGGAAACTTTTGCAGGTGCAAACAGTATTGATCACATATAACTGCCCCAATACCATCACGTGCACAAATCAACCTGAATGCATAATGAGGAAGGAGTTTTGAGGGGACCCTAGTGAGTTCATAGCAGGTGTGAGATTTGGAGCAGGGAATTCCTGACCTCAGCCTCTTACCTGCTATGCCAAGCCAGCTCCAGAAAGTAAAGCTCAGAATTACAAAGAGGACCTTTCTTCTCCCCCCAAAACTGCTTGGCTAAGGCAGGCAACCTGCTGGCAATCAATGTGAGCTGGATGTTATGGGAGCTGTGGCCAAGGAGGAAGATAAATCCGCTTGTCCTGGCTGAAATACATTTGGAGCACCGGAGGATTCTTTCAAGAACAGCATAATCCGCTGAGCACAAATTTCCATGCCGGCATGCAGCACCTGGAGTCACCAGGAGCAGCATGCATTGCCAAAGGCACTGGAATAAAACTGTGCAGAGCTTAACAAGCCTCAGTATGAAAACAGCCTTTGTTTTCCCCTCTTTTGTAGAGGAATTTACATTTCACGTCCTTGGCTCTAGAGAGAATCATTATGTATTTTCTGTACATGGGAAGCTGAGCATTCGCACTAGTCAATCAATCAATCTGGAGTATGTTGAGAGGGAGAGGCAGAAGCCGCAGGTTCTTGCGGTAACAGGGATGGGAGAGGATGAGGAGTGGGGACCTGAATGCAAAATGACTGGGAGATGATATTTGTTCTTTAACGACGCCATGCCATGCTCAACTTATCTTGCTGGTATTCAAATTAGCACCAGGGCCATGTCAAAATACCTGTCCTGCAATTTCTCAAAGGGTTTCCTCTTCTGCGAAAGAGGCTTCCATTTTTCTGCCTCGTTCTCAGGGCACTCAAGGATTCCTTTAGAATTTCAGTGGGTGGGCGTTTAGACTAAGTTTCTCATTATATGGCTGCCAAGGGTGGTGTTAATCTGGTGATCCAACCAACATCAGTGTCAAATCTTTGCCAATACACTGACAATTAGGTAAATAATTCAAAGATTAGAAATTGGATATGAAGGGCATAGGTACTAATAAGTAGCATAGACAAAACAGCCCAATCAAAGTAAATAACATAATTGCTAACTCCCTCCAGGCCACTGCTAATCCAGTGATCCAAACAATATTAGTGCACACCATGCCAAATCCTGGCCTTCTTACTACTGTATATCATTCATTGGCCTGATTCAGCTTCCTGTGTTTAAATACTTTATTTTTAATCATAAGCCCTCTCAAAGACTTCATGGTCGAATTTCAGTAAGAACATAATAAGAACTTGCTGGATTAGGTCATTGACCCATCCAGTCTCATAATGGCCAACCAGATGCTTCTGGGAAACCCGCAAGTAGGAATTGAGCACAAGATCACTCTTCCCTCCTGTGGTTTTCCAGCAGTTGGTGTTCAGAAGTTCTACAGCCTCTGATTGTGGAGGGAGAGCATAGCAATTCTAGCTAGTAGTCATCAATATCTCCATGAATTTGTCCTATCCTCTCTGAAAGCCATCCAAGTTGGTGGTCATCACTGCCTCCTGTGGGAGGTTGTTTGAAGAACTTTCTTTTCTCTGTCTTGAATCCTCTAACGATCAACTTCACTGGATGCCCATGAGTTCTAGTTTTATGAGAGAGAGAGGAAAAAATTCCCCCATCTAATTTCAAGGCTCACCAGGTTCTGGGAGAAGGGGGGAGTCTGAAATGCTTTCTAAAGACACTGTGTCCATCAGCTGTCACCCCCTGCTGCTTCCTCTTTCTCCTCTTCCTTTCCCACTATCTCCCAACTTTCCCCCTCATCTGCCTCTGAGCGGTGACCTCCCTCAAACCCCTGTTGTAATTCTAAACTGCCTTCCTCTTCTCTGGAAGGGTCAGGCTGGGCAGGCAGTCTCCACCATTCCTCCTCTGGCCAGTCCCTGACAGTGCATGCATATTTTTATACAGTTATATGCATTATTGCTTGTATCTGTTTACATGTGAGTTACTTTAGGAAACCGTATACACATATAATATTATATGTAAAATAATCCACATGGTAATCCATATAGTATACTGGAATTCTTCATATTTTTCATGGAACCTGTAACATAATAGCTTGTTTCTCATTGAGTTTAAGAAGCAAGACAGCAATGTGTGTGGCGGCGAGAGAATCTGTGCAGATAAGCTCGGCATCACAAAATGCCATCCCCATTCCCCAAAGTGTGCCGGTGCCTCCATCATGCACATGGATGCTACTGTTTTGTATAGATGAGGACCAGCAGTGGGAGAACTGAGTTTGCTATTCATATCAAGGAATGTATCCATATTTGTTATTCCAGTGGGGGCTAATTTTCTGTAAGCACTATTTAATCATATTTGCCCTCCTTTCCCCAATTATATATGTGTGTGTGTGTGTGTGTGTGTGTGTGTGCATACACACACACGGCATTTCTTGGATTGTCAGACTTTCCTCAGATAGTGTCTCTGCTCCAGCACACTCTTTATCACCCACTGCTTAGCATACAGTTTTTGCAGCTGCTAACGTGACCATAATACATATTTCTTTGATAGTTACATCTTGAGTGAAATCAAGCAAAATTCCTTTAATGTATTTCCTTAGGCTATGAGCTGTAACTCCATAAATAAGAACAGAAGGAGAGTCCTGCTGGATCAGACCAATGGTCCATCTAGTACAGCCATTATTAATAATAGAGTAGTAGCTGCTGATAGGTTTATTCTCTGTGAATTTATCTAATCCCTTTCTAAAGCTATCCAGGCTGCTGACCATGACTAGATCCAGTAGCAGGAGGAGGAGGGTGATACGTGAAGGTACCATCAAATATTTGAGGGCTCTGAATCCCTCATCTCTCTCACACAAGGCAGCTGAGGAATGGAAGAGAAAGAAGTTTGACTACACTGAAAATGGAGGAACACTGAAAGGCAAAAAGTGGCTGGTTTAAACAATAGCAGAGGTTGGCGCTAAGTGGGTTTGGAGGAGAGAGTGGGAAGGACAAGGAAGTGGTGAGGTTGGCATCTTGCTAATGCACCAGCAGAAGCACCAGATTTGCTCTTCCAGTGTGTCTACGGCATGCTGACACCTCGCTTGTCTGCATGCATCACCTTGCTTGTCCACCTCTCCCTTCCAAGAAGTAGTAGTGAGGTCAGGTGAGAGGGAGAACTAAATTTCCCTATCCAATTTCTCCACAAAATTTTCTATGCTTTTCTATTAGATCAATAACCACATCAGAATATCTTGAGACTTTAGAAAGCCCCCAGGATGGATGTTGATACAGCATTAACTACAGTGCTCGCAGTCCTCATTCTGGATTTGCTTCTTGACTCACTTCAAGGCATCGAGGTTGAGCTCCTAGTTTGATGAAAACAGGCTTCACAAGCATGATAGCAGCACAAATTCAAAATAATATTGATTTGCTTTTGAACAAGAATGTCAAGGTCTCCTGAGGACACATCTGGGTCCTGTAAACTAGGAGAGTTCTTAGCCTTTTAATTTGCTTGGCATTACTAATCCCGAAACGCCAAACCTGCCAAGTCCCAAGGCAAGTCTGAGGGAAGGACTCAAATGATTTCAACATGAGATGAACATAGGGGAAGTACACAGTAAGAAAGGGAAGGTGTGAGGCAGATTTGCTCAAGGAAGACATAGGCCACATTCACACCATACATTTAAAGAAGTTTGATACCACTTTAAAAGGTCTTGGCATCCCCTAAAGAATTATGAAAGCTGTAGTTTGCTAAAGGTATTGAAAATTGTTGTTGTTGTTGTTATTGTTTAGTCCTTTAGTCATGTCTGACTCTTCGTGACCCCATGGACCAGAGCACGCCAGGCACTCCTGTCTTCCACTGCCTCCCACAGTTTGGTCAAACTCATGCTGGTAGCTTCAAGAACACTATCCAACCATCTCGTCCTCTGTCGTCCCCTTCTCCTTGCGCCCTCAATCGTTCCCAACATCAGGGTCTTTTCCATGGAGTCTTCTCTTCTCATGAGGTGGCCAAAGTATTGGAGCCTCAGCTTCAGGATCTGTCCTTCCAGTGAGCACTCAGGGCTGATTTCCTTAAGAATGGAGAGGTTTGATCTTCTTGCAGTCCATGGGACTCTCAAGAGTCCCCTCCAGCACCATAATTCAAAAGTATCAATTCTTCGGTGATCAGCCTTCTTTATGGTCCAAGAAGGATTGATTGCCAAACCAATCTGAGAATTGTAGTTCTGTGAAGGGAAGAGGGCTGTCCTTTGGGGGAAGCAGCAATAGTGCTTTAAATGTATCGGATGGATGTGGCCACAATGCAACTGAAAGATTTTGTTTGTCTTTCCTAGAGATGCACATTTTGAATTGCTCCAACTCTTGGTGCTAAGGCCCAGAATTGGGAGGAAACCCCCCCCCTTTATTTTTTAAAATGTATGGTTCATTTAGCAATCTGCTTGGTTTATGACCCATAATTCTGAAATCAACTTGAATTTAGCAGTGCTAATTTGCAAGAGGGGACCCTGTCCTTCCCTCCACCTCCTTCCTCTCTGCTCTGTTAGGTTTGTTTTTATCCTATGGTTTTGAGCAATCCTAATGAGCCATTAAGAAGCTGCCAATTACCTATGCAAATGAAGAGATGCAGGGGTTGTTTCTCGAAGTGAAAGTCTGCTACCTCAAAAGAGCCTGAGATAAATCACTTTGGCTCAGCAAGACACCTACACCTAAGAGCCCTTTCTCACATGTGCTGTTTAGAAATGCTGACAATAACATAGAGGGTGGTTTATATATTCTTAGTACAATTTTGCGGGGCGAGGAGAGGGAATGCGTGGGAAATTCAATAGACTTCTGGCCCAATTTTCAGTGATGGCTGGTGCCCATTGTGAGTGGTAGAGCAGAAGGCAGGGAGCCCCAAAAGTAGCTGGAGCCAGCACCAATAACATGGGGAGACAACTTATTCTTGCTTTATCTCCATCCTCCTCCCTTATATGTTCTGCAAGGGCAACACTAAGACTAAAGAAGAGCAGGAAGCTGACAGCCAAAGCCACACCCTTGACTGGGCATAAATAAGAAGGCAGGTAGGTGGGGTCTGGCTGAGATCAGAGTGAGAATGGTGAGGCAGAGGTCCTTTTGCCCAAACAGATTGGCGTCCATTGCTAACTCGAACACCTGCTGAGGTGGCTCAGTATAAACAGCCAATGAGCTAATACCTAAGTGAAATGCTGACAATAGTTTCTCTTCCAAAGTGTCTGACCGCAACATTCACGGTTCAACAGATGTGCCTGAAACAAAGTCTGAAAGAAATAATAGAAGTTGCTGTACAGAGAACTAAATTTGTCATAACACAGCATCATCAGACTGCTGAGAGGAAAGATAATAGCAGTTGGGGACCCTGCAACACTTGGAAGCCATTCTCATTGGAATGGCATAAAGGAATATCACTGTCTTCCCTTGCTCTAAGGAGCCACTAGTGCCTTTGTGACAACAGCAGCCATTTCACCATTTCCCTTCTTCATCTCATTCCCAATTCACATCTCAGACTTAAGGATGGGAGATGATGATTGCTGTGCTTAAGAGGCCTGCAAGTGTCAATAGCAATAGTGAGCAGTATCTTTCTCTATAGAATAAAAATGTAAGAATGACATCGTACACACCCTGCTGGAAGATCAGTAGTGCCGCATCACAAACCTGGATTTTACGATTTAGTTGGGGCAGGGCAGAGAAGAAAAATAGAAGGCAGGTTGCACAACAGCAGTGGCCGTGGTATAGGACTGAGAAGGAAGAGACACTGAGAGGGGGAAAAGTGGCAGAAGAATATATAGATATATATGACATTTTGATAGTTTCTGTATAACATTTGCTGTTCTTTGGAATTCACAAAATGCAAATTCCAACATCTTTATACAGATGGTGTTGTTTGTTCATCACAAGCCATGGCCTCCAAGATTGTCAATGGCCTTTCTCTCAGTTTGGCCGCTTCAAATATACGACCAGATCTGCTTCTAAATAAGAGTATACATGAATTAAACAACCCTCCTCCCTTTTTAAAAAGTCCTCTGGATGCCACATAATCAGTTCTGCTGCTGCCTTGGCATTAATCATAATAATATTCAAAATTCATTAGACTTGATTGTTTTGAAATCTATTTTCTATTAATATCAGATTCACAAAGAATGGATTTGGCAGCTGAGTGAAATACAAAAGAAAGCATTAGCCCTGAAACCCTCCTGGTCCCTTAATTGTTTTCTCTCCCCACACCCCAACACACACACACACACACACACAGTCTGGTGATGAGTCCTGAGGGTTTCACCACACTGACATCTATTGGGCCATACTATGGAACACTGAACTAGCAATTGGATGGTCACAAAACACAAGAAAAACATGAGAATAAGAGCATCTTTGCTGGGTCTGATCATGGTTTATCTGATCAGGCATCCTGCTTCCAGCAGCAACCAGCCTAGATGTCTCTGGAAACTGAGAAGCAGACCATGAAGCTGATAGATGACCCTTGGGGTTTCCCCCTGCCTCTGGTCTTCAGGTCCATGGCTGTTCCATTCAGCTATTGGTCCATTTAAAGAAGTCAATTGTGACTCGAAGATCCAGGGAGATTCATTGACTAGTCTCCTGGACTGAAGAGGCAAGGCTCAAATCAATGTGTTTCAACGAGCAACAATTTTATTGCAGGGATATGCTCTGGATTCAGCTGAAGCCTAAATCCCAAATGAAATTGGGCCTATTTGGAGGGGTCTGGGCTTTGTCTGAGTCAGGCTGAGACAGCTCCAGATCATTACAGGGTGGGTTGTGTGTTCCGGAGCAATCTGGGGTGTCAGGGCACAGGGCATCAGGCAGTATGGAGAGGGAGGTGTGGATGGAATTTGGGTATTTAGATTAAGATAATTATACCACCCCCCCACCATCTGACTCTTAAAAGAGTCCAAGCGAGTTGAGTGGCTTAACTGCAAATCCCTCTTCACATGAAACTCTGAGAACTGTAGCTCTGTGGGGGAAATTATAGCTCTGTGGGTGTCCAGACAACTCTCAGCACCCATAACAATCTAAAACCCCCAGAATTATTTGTGTAAAGTCATGGCTGTTTAAAGTGGGATCCTAAGTGCTTTAAATGTATGACATGAATGTGGCCTATTGCACAATGGTCTGGGCACACAATAAAATCTACTGCGAGCATTGTCAAGAACTTGCTGCATGCTGCTCTGCAAACTTTGACAGTTCTCTCTCCTTCTCACTGTTCTGACAAGGTGAAAGTCCCTTTATGATGGATAGATGGATGGTCCTCATTAAATCAATGCTGCCTCATCTAAACCTACCAGACTGGCATTTAGTCAATCTCTTGTGAACCAACATGGAATGGTTCCACAATTGTGCATTTCCAAGGGCTTTGTCCAGTCAACTTCAATATTCTGAGCAACAGCACTTTTACCACTTCCCTTGAGATCAGGAGTCTTTCATTCCCGTGTAACACATGGCAAGCAGGTTATCACTGTGGAAATGTCAAAGAAACACTGAGCGAGTTAAAACCAAACTGGTTTCTGACTCTTAAGATGAGAGAACGAGCTATTGGAATGAATCTGCCTGAGAAATGGGGGCAAGTAAAAAACACTCACCTGGGCAGTGTTCTGCATGAAACATACGGAGTTGCCTTATACTGAATCAGATTCATTAGTCCATCTGGCTCAATATTGTCTACACTGATTGGCAGCAGCTCTCCAGGATTTCAGACATGTTTCTCCCAGCCCTATCTGAACCAGGAAGCTTCTGCATACAACACAGATGTTCTCCCACAGTGCTACAGCCCTTCCCACATAGAAAGGTACCTCATACTGAATCAGGCCATCGACCAAACCACCTCAATATTCTCTATATTAGGGCCACGGGCGGCCTTCAGTCTATTTTATCCCAGCTCACAGAATGATTCCATGCAGGAATCAGGGGAGGAGGAACAACAGGAGGAAAGGGGTAGCAGAAAAAGAGGGAGGGAGGGGGAGGGAGGGAGGGGTGCTGAAAAGAGAGAGAAGGGGTGCTCCACTTTGGCACCAACTACCACTCACCACTGGCTCTGGGCCTGGGCCTGCCTACCACCACCATGTAGCCTCCAACAGATCACCCCTCAGGATATGTAGCCATTGAGAGGGGGGAAAGCAACAACAAACCCTTGCTCCTCACCCTGGTTTATACTGAGTGGTGGTAGCTCTCCAAGGTATCAAGGTATTCTTCAGGTACCCTTGTCCCATATTGTTAAGGGCTTCATGCCTTGGACCCAACAACCCCATTGGACAGGAAAGCATTGCTCATCTTTCATATCATGGCACCCTATGCAAGGCCAAAATCTAGCACCCCCAAATGGATCTTCTCCATTATGGAGCTTCTCAATTGTGAGTCTCCTTTTGCTACCCTGTGTGGAGGAACCACCAACACTGCCCTCAATCTGGTGCTGCATTTGGGAAGCTGGCAAATCTGCAGACCAGACCAGGATTCGAACACAATCACCCATGGCTTTGGCATGGATAATCTGGGAAGATGCCTCCCTTACAACTTGCTGCTGGTAGCTGGATTGGTATGTGCTGGCTGGTTGGTGTCGAAATCCCATTATAGCAATCTAGAAGTTTTCATGCAATGAGGTGCAACTTTCCTGTTTTGCCTTAGGACAGAACTCAACAATGAGCTAGTAGCCTGTATTAAAACACTGAGTGAGCTGTCTGCCAATGCTAATTGCCTGTAATGGGGGGTCACTTTGGAGAAACCAAAGAAGATGTACAAGAAGGGGGAGAGAAGATAAATGTCAATAGATGTTTGAGTCATAAAGGGCCATTAGGGTGAGAAAGAGCCAAGAAAGCACTTGTGAGCTCACCCTCCGATGTCCCCTGCGCCACAACTTCCTTCTCTTCCTAAAAGCAAATTGGAAGTCCTAAGCTGTCCAGCCCCCAAAGGAAGCATTTTGCTCAAACCATCCACCAGGTGGGATGCAACTGAAAGCTTTTGCCGTAAGACTTCATTAGCCCCCAGTCAGCTGGATGACTTAACCAGCTAAACTTTCCCAGATGTCTTTCTGTGGGCACTCTCCCCCTCCATTAGGGGTTAGCCACAAATGGAGGCTGGAAGGAGACAGGGAGGAGAAGAGAGACACTCATTTCATCTGCGCCTGGCAGGATGAGTGGTGCCATGGCAGTTATGAGCAGGATGCCACATAAAAGGGGAGTAATTTTGAGCCAAACAACATCCTTGTAAAGTCATAGATTCTGCTAAATGACTTGAGGTCAGAACCCCGCAGCCACAGCCTTATCTCCTTCCATTCCATTTGCCGACTTGGGTGAAGTTACTCCAGTCTGCAAAAGCCAACCAACTTTCTTTCAATTCCTTATCTAGACCAAGAATGATGTCTGAGCTATATTAAATCAAGGCCACTTTAGGGGGCGTGTGAAAATTCTTCTTTTATTTCAGAGGCTAGCTTCACTTTCCTGCAATGCCAAGAACGGGCTGCTTTATCTGCAAAAGCAGATATGCTGTTTTTTTGCAAGGCAAATCAAGAGGCGCTGTGTTATCACATTCACATTATTGACCCAACTACACATCCTGTTCTCTATTCTCTAAGCAGCAACATGCAGATTTGAAGCACCATTGTGGATCGCATGCCTGGTTAATTGCCCAGAACTTGAATGCAGATCTCCAGAGCTCTCTGACCCTTGGAACTCTCACCAAGGAACCATCTCCTACTGACCCTGCCTTGCACTCTCAAGTATTTCTGCCTGGCTGGAATATGCCCTTGAACTTTGCTAATGCCTCTTGCTTATCTGGATGAAGGATACAGAGGGGCACAGGAGTGTGTGTAGAAACTCACCTACAGTACAAAGGTGTCAGGGACTGGCTGGATGAGGAAGAGTGGTGGAAGATGCCCAAGAACCCCCCAGGGAAGGCATAGAAGAAGATGACTTAGATCCTAGATCCTGGTGGTGGGATACTGGCCACACCTCAGAGGAGCGGACAAACAGGGAGGTACTAGAAGCAGGAAACTTGAGAAATCATGAAGGGGCAGAAGCAGGCAGGTAGTCCAGCACAGGGCAGAGAGATGATGTTTCTAGTTTGAATGCAGGCTCCAACAGAGACAACGGAAAGGAGTCAGACTCCGCATCTCTCCAGCAGCTCCAGCAGGACAGCCTCTCTGCCGAAGCTCTCCAGCCCCACTTACTCTGAGAATGCAAAAAATGTTACATGCAGGGGCATAGGTAGGGGAGTGGGGAACAATCCGCCCCAGGTTCCATCACGTAGGGGGGTGACATATTTTCAAGGAACAATTACTGCCCTACTAGGGTGGTTCATAAAAAACTTTTTTTAAAAAAATGCCTGCTCCAAAGGTCTTATCTTACTACACTAGGGATTATATAGCTATATATGAAATTTCATGCATATCAGTTAATAGCTTGACCCTCCTCCACAAAAATAGCTGTTTACTTGGCCATTTTCCTATGTCACGAAGGCTGACATTTCAATTCAGTGGAGCACTTACTGTTCCCAACCCTAACCCTGCGGAAAGCCATCTAATTAGACTTTAATTTGATTTTGACATGTTTTTAGGAGGTAATTTAATTACTGTTTGATTTTATACCAATGTTATGTTTCTGATGTTAGCCGCCCTGAGCCCGACTTCGGCCGTGGAGGGTAGGATATAAATAAAAGTTTATTATTAAACTTCCTTGTATTTTTCCCTTTCCTTAATAAACTAACTGCATGTTAGCCTCGCATATCCTTCTCTGACCTGTGAATGTCCAGATCTTCCTGTCAGCCCCTTGACAAAAGGTGACATTTGCTTCCAATGTTCCATTCCTTCCCTCTTGCCTCTGGCTCTGGCCACCTCCTGGAAGATTGCTCATAAGGGACTGTGGCCCTCAGCTTGAAAAGGGTTCCCCACCTCCATGCCATGCTGCAATTTGTGGCTCTCACCATCTGATCTTTACGTTATCTCTCACCTCTCTCTTTTTCTCTCCTCTCTCCTCACACTTTCACCCACATTTACTATGGGAAATGAGAGGCGTTTTAAAATAAACAAATATATGTTCATGCTTTTGCCTCTCTACCAACATGGCGCCAGGTAGTAATGCAAGATTTCAAAAGCCTGTCGGAGGTGAACGCGTTGCGGAACTCTAATTATATGGTAGCCTGTGACCTTGTAAGTACAGGGTAATCTGGCATATACTTGCAAGGGAAATGATCTTGGTATTTCTGCCCGCACCACTGCAGCCTCCTTCAGAAACCGAAACACAAGCCATGAACATGGCAATTAATCTCTTAACCTGCTTGACACTTCCTGACTCTGGCATTTAATAACCTTTGAGGGGCACAGCATATCTGCAGACAGTTAGCAAACAGGCTCCGCTGCAATCATGATTAAACCAAGAAACACAGATGATGGGCTGAAGCAGCCTTGTACAGGCTTGAGGGGAGAGGGAGTAGAAAAGAAAACAACAAAAATGTCCCTTTCCTTAAGAGCTGGGGTGAGGAACCTCCCACCTGTAGGTTTAATCAGAACAGTCAGTAGACCTCACTCGGCCCACAAGGCTTTTTCCGCATAAGCTATGCCCACCTGCCCCACACCTGATGTTCTGTGTGATGTCAGCTGTGGTGCAGTAAAGATGCAACTGAAAAGGAACAGGAGTGTAGAGTCAGCTCTTGGCTGTTTCTTGGCAAGATAGGCTTTGTGTCAACACTGATCAGCTGATTGACACTGATCATGAGTCCCTTTCAAGGTGCTACCTGACATCATAATGATGGAATGGGACTTTTGCTTTTCAACATTTCTTCCATACAAATGCCAGAAGGTTCTATATGTCTCTTCATTCAGGCAAACAAGAAGCATTATCACATTATAGCTAGGCTAGATGGATAAATAGCAGCTTCTAGACAGCAGATTCCTGCGCTACCACCTGAACTGAACACATCCCTTATAGCTTGCCCTGGAATGTTCCTTGAAAGATTTGGAGGGAGCTAAAAAATTCCAGAACAGAGTGCTTCAGAGGCACATAGAGTCCAAAGTTACATGTGGAAAGAGTAGTTAAAGCCATGGTGGGTATCACTGCTCACCTGACTTCCAGTCGGCTCCATCACTGGTGCTTACTGGGAGATGGGAGGGGTCAAGACAATGAGGAAGTTGGAGCAGGGCAAACACGTTGTCAGGGACTGGCTGGATGAGGAACAGTGGTGGAAGCCACCTGCCCAAGAACCACCCAGGGTGGACACAGAAGATGACGACTTAGATCTTGGATCATGGTAGTGGGACACGGAAGAGCAGTCTGGAGAAGGGACGAGTTGGGAGATGCTAGAAGCAGAGGGGTTGAGCGATCAAGTGGGGTCAGGAGAAGGCGGGTCTTCCTGGACAGGGTTAGAGGCTGAGATTCACAGCGTGAGCACAGACTCAGACAGATAGGAGTCAGAGTTTGGCCCTGTTACACAGCAGCAAGACAGTCCCAGACCTGCAGGCTCGCCTCCCCATCTGACACCTTGCCCTAGGAGAGTCCTGCACAATGCTGGGCAATGGCCAGACAGGCCCAGAGGAGGAGCCTACCCTCTTGATGCAGCCTTCGTTTGCTTGGGAGGGCTCGGGAGCCCTAAACGGCCTCGGTCCTGTATACCTGAAGGAGTGTCTCCACCCCCATCGTTCAGCCCGGACACTGAGATCCAGCGCCGAGGGCCTTCTGGCGGTTCCCTCATTGCGAGAAGTGAGGCTACAGGGAGCCAGACAGAGGGCCTTCTCGGTAGTGGCGCCCGCCCTGTGGAACGCCCTCCCATCAGATGTCAAAGAGATAAACAACTACCTGATATTCAGAAGACATCTGAAGGCAGCCCTGTTCAGGGAAGTTTTTAATATGTAACGCTGTATTGTTTTTAACACTTGATTGGGAGCAGCCCAGAGTGGCTGGGGAAACTCAGCCAGATGGGCAGGGTATAAATAAATTATTATTATTATTATTATTATTATTATTATTATTATTATTATTATTATCCAGAGTGAGAGACTAGAGGGGGGAAAGTGGGGCTAGTGGTAAGTTTCAGCAACATCTCAGCTGGATTAAGACAAACCACATTGTTGTTATTTTATGTTAACAAAAAGCTAATTGCATTCCATGCCTCCCATGTGCCCTGTGATCGACCTGGGCTCACTTGACAGCTTCTTGACACACAAGGAGCACCAGATTAGCTTTGCTGGTGTGTTTGCACCATGCTGACCTCATCACTGCCTTGCTCTTCCCGCTCTACCTCCTGGTAAGCAGCAGTAATGCGAGCAACTGGAGATCAGATGAGAGGTGTCACCTCATCATGCAGTCTCACAGGCCTCTCTATCTGGCCCCTGGGAATTTTTCCAGGCCACACAACTACACACAGCACAGCACAAACAGGATGTGTGTTCCAGCAGCTAAGTAAAGGGAAGAACTCTTTACTGTAATTCCTGCTCCCAGATATTGATTAACCAGACACTTACAATCTGGCCCCGATCTTGATCCTTTCTAATATAGCCATATTTTTTGATTAAAAAAGCCAATTTATGAATTCCTAATTACTACTCTAATCACCTCCACTAGCTTTTCTCCAAGGATCTCAGGGTGATGGGGAGAGATTCCAACCCCACCACCTTTTTCTCGTTACCACAAACCTATGAAGATTATATGTCAACTTCATGGGTGAGCAAGAATTTGAACCCAGGTCCAATACGCCACCCCCCAACCCTACACTGGCTCTCATGCCAGCAATTGCCTCCTGCACGGGTCAAGCATTTCTACCCTTTCGTTATTTGGATGATCCGTATATTTTCATGCACATTAAGTCCACTCATGTTGCTCCCTCTGGAGCAGTTATAGCTTATAAAGCAATCACCGCAATGATTTTCAGATTATAGTCCAATAAAATCTGATAATTTGTTACAAAGCATTCAGGCGGGTATTATATGGCTCTTCTGACATTTAAAAATAACGCTTCATAGTCCATTTTTCAAGGCTGGGTGCTGTCATAGGATGGCAGGATTCACTACTCCAGAATGCAAACGGGCACTTACTCGAGAAATGCATCTCATTTTTATATGTATGAGTGCCAAGTTAACAGGCCAAATATCTACCATGTCTCATTTGAAAAATAAAATAAAAATCCAGTTTTTAACTCAGCTCAATGTACATTCACCACCACGACTATAACACCCCAGTTACCTCTATACCAGCTTGAGCCAAATTTATAATAATTTGCTTGCACCAGGGTCCATGGCTGCAAGGGGGCCCAGACTCTGATTTTTTTCCTCTTTTTTTAGTAAAAAGCCTCCTGTTACAAAAATTATAAACGAAACAGACAGGCAGATGAGCCAGCCTTATTGTTCCTGCCTTGCAGTGTTTGTGCTAAGCCACTGTGAGCGAAGTCAGGGCTATGACTGGCAGGTGAGCTGTTTCAACACCAGGGTCGAAATCCCAGAGTCCTAAAGAGCTTCTATTTTACTTGTAGTGCTTTTTCTATCACATGTTATTGTCTGTGGAATCAGCGGCGAGCTTCATGCTCCAGGGGGCAGAGAGCAGGTGGGGCAGAGCTGGTGCACGTTCCAGGGGCATGGTGTGCCACCCACAGGGGTGTAGTGGGCATCCTGGAGGTGTGGTGCACCACCCACAGGGGCGTGGCATGTTGTCTGGGGGCGTAGCACGCCACCTGAGGGGCTTGGCGCCCAGCGCAGGCGGGGGACAACCACGATGGCACCCCACCAGGATTGTGCTGCCAGGGGCAGTATGCTCCCCCCACAATCCTCTTCCCCCGCCACTGTGTGGAATCTCTGTTCATTTGCTCAGGTTAAAGGAACCAAAATTTGATATCTGTAACACAAGCACTATGGTAAGTCCCCTTCTGCAGCTATTTCTATACTATTTTCTATATCTTCACAAGAGCCATGGAAGGTATGTTAGACTGAGAGTTGGTAAGTGGTCAAAGGTGCAAAGTGAGCAAAAATAATGGTGGGTTAAGTGAGTTTAAAATATGAACCTGCACATTCTCAGAGGTATTTTATTACTGTTTATCAAGGAAGGCATAATGCTTTTTGTCTGTGTATGATTTGGAGTCTACGAAACCCTATGCCATAATAAATTTGTTAGTCTTTAAGATACCAGAAGACTTATTTTGTGCTGTGTTATTTCATGTGTTCCTTTGGGAGGGATGGGGGAAAGTATTTGGAGAATGGCTTGAGAGACGCTGATGCCTTTATCGGGTATTGATAGAAACGTAGGATACCTGAGTTTTTCATGGGGCATATGTGTGTGGAATTGTCAATATCCACTAATAGAACTGTCAAGATGCTCTCTCGACTTTAAAATTACTGTCTTGTTGATGGTAGCGATTTACAGGACAGCTAAGTAATGGATGTTTGATAAAGCATAATTTTACAACTCATCTTTAAAAGAAGAATAAAAAAGTGGATATGATTATTTAATGACTGAATGATACAGCAACCCAGTTAGCCACACCATGAAAGCAAATGCTGAATAATCAGGTAATGAGAAGAATTGCCATTGATTAGCGGTTCAGTCAACCCTAACATGATAACAGGCATACTGATAAGGCTGTGTACACACAACATATTTAATGCATATTTAAAGCACGTTATATAGCCCAAAGAACATTGGGAACTGTCGCTTACCCTTCACAGAACTACAGTTCATAGCACCCCTAAAAAAACTACAGTTCACAGCATTCTTGGGGAAAAGTCATGTGCTTTAAAGGGACTTTACATGTAAAAAGCTAAAAAATAAATGACCCCTGGATGGTTAAGTCCAGTCTATGGGGTTTAGTGCTCATCTCGCTTTTCAGGCTGAGGGAGCCAGCATTTGTCCACAGACAAGCAGGCAGCATGGTAGAGTGTGATGAGTGCCAGAGCACACGGAAACACTGTTTACCTCCCTGCCACAGTGGTACCCATTTATCTACTCACGCTGGTATGCTTTTGAACTGCTAGGTTGGCAGGAGCAGGGACAGAGCAACGGGAGCTCACCTCATCAAACTGTTGACCTTCCAATTGGCAAGCCGAAGAGCAGTGGTGGCCAAACTTGGCCCTCCAGATGTTTTTGGCCTACAACTCCCATGATCCCTAGCTAGCAGGACCAGTGGTCAGGGATGATGGGAATTGTAGTCTTAAAAAACATCTGGAGGGCCGAGTTTGAGGATGCCTGGTTTAGACCATAGCGCCACCTAAGATACACCCACTTTGTGAAGCATTTCTCTAATAACAACAGCAAATGTGTATCTTCCTACATTATTGAAAAGTGTCCACAGATAATGTGTGCAATAAAGAATGTAACATATAAAAGCACTTGTAAAAATTGGACATGAAGAGGTATGTACACAAAAATGTGGGCAAATTTTCATGCAGACTTCTCAAAGAAGCCTGCAGTTGCGTACCTTGTGCGGAAGTAAGCTGAATTCAGGATTGTGGAGTTGAATTGAATTTAGGTTTGGAACAAAAAATAAATTGACAAAAACTGAAAATTAAGAAAAACAATAGTGTCCGCCCCAAGTACACATAAGGAGGAAATTCCAACAGAGCTTTGAGAAACAGTGGAGAGCAGAGTCATGATAGCTATGTACTATGTATATCCACGGTCAGAAGCATTATGCTTCTGAACACCAGCTGCTGAGAATTTGAATGTGGTCAAAGTGCTCTTTAAAATTTTAAAAATTTTAAAATTTTAAAATTTTAAAAGATGATGCTGTTAAGGTGCTACACTCAATATGCCAGCAAGTCTGGAAAACTCAGCAGTGGCCAGAAGATTGGAGAAGGTCAGTCTACATCCCAATCCCAAAGAAGGGCAGTGCTAAAGAATGCTCCAACTACCGCACAATTGCACTCATTTCACACGCTAGCAAGGTTATGCTTAAAATTCTTCAAGGAAGGCTCAAGCAGTATGTGGACCGAGAACTCCCAGAAGTGCAAGCTGGATTTAGAAGAGGCAGGGGAACCAGAGACCAAATTGCAAACATGCGCTGGATTATGGAGAAAGCTAGAGAGTTCCAGAAAGACATCTACTTCTGCTTCATTGACTATGCAAAAGCCTTTGACTGTGTCGATCGCAGCAAACTATGGCAAGTTCTTAAAGAAATGGGAGTGCCTGATCACCTCATCTGTCTCCTGAGAAATCTCTATGTGGGACAAGAAGCTATAGTTAGAACTGGATATGGAACAACTGATTGGTTCAAAATTGGGAAAGGAGTACGACAAGGCTGTATTTTGTCTCCCTGCTTATTTAACTTATATGCAGAATTCATCATGCGAAAGGCTGGGCTGGATGAATCCCTAGCCGGAATTAAGATTGCTGGAAGAAATATCAACAACCTCAGATATGCAGATGACACAACCTTGATGGCAGAAAGTGAGGAGGAATTAAAAAACCTTTTATTGAGGGTGAAAGAGGAGAGCACAAAATATGGTCTGAAGCTCAACATCAAAAAAACGAAGATCATGGCCACTGGTCCCATCACCTCCTGGCAAATAGAAGGGGAGGAAATGGAGGCAGTGAGAGATTTTACTTTCTTGGGCTCCATGATCACTGCAGATGGTGACAGCAGCCACGAAATTAAGAGACGCCTGCTTCTTGGGAGGAAAGCAATGGCAAACCTAGATAGCATTTTAAAAAGTAGAGACATCACCTTGCCAACAAAGGTCCGTATAGTAAAAGCTATGGTTTTCCCAGTAGTGATGTATGGAAGTGAGAGCTGGACCATAAAGAAGGCTGATCGCCGAAGAATTGACGCTTTTGAATTATGGTGCTGGAGGAGACTCTTGAGAGTCCCATGGACTGCAAGAAGATCAAACGCATCCATTCTTAAGGAAATCAGCCCTGAGTGCTCACTGGAAGGACAGATCGTGAAGCTGAGGCTCCAATACTTTGGCCACCTCATGAGAAGAGAAGACTCACTGGAAAAGACCCTGATGTTGGGAAAGATGGAGGGCACAAGGAGAAGAGGACGACAGAGAAGAGGACGACAGAGGATGAGATGGTTAGACAGTGTTCTCGAAGCTACAAACATGAATCTGACCAAACTGCGGGTGGCAGTGGAAGACAGAAGTGCCTGGCGTGCTCTGGTCCATGGGGTCACGAAGAGTCGGACACGACTGAACGACTAAACAACAACAACAGCAAAGTGCTCTTGTGCTTGGGTCCTGCTTGCGGGTTTCCCACAGACCTCTGGCTGGCCACTGTGAGAGCAGGAAGTTGGTTTACATGGGCCATTGGCCTGATCCAGGCTCTTTTTATGATGCAGCAGGCTTGTTTTGTGTTCTGCGCTTTTATTTTTTTAAAAAAACTCTTTGCATATGTGGGAGCAACTGAGAGGTACATTAAGCAAAGGACTCTGTCAAAGCCTCTGTTGTGTTCTGGGAAGGAGTGGTCTCTCATCAGGGATGAAGGAGAAATTCAATTCAGTTCACCTTTAAAGGCAGGTTTGCCACACTTGCACTTTTCAAAACAATATGGAAACTGAAGCTCAGCCATCCTTTGAAATTTGCGCCTCTCTGAACATTGCAATGCAGTTTTCCATCTACGTGAGGTGTACAAAAATACATATAACTAAAGGGTGTGCACCAATGCATACATTAGTGAAAATAAAACAAAAAATGCATTCTATCACAGAAAATTGCATTGCAAAAGTGTGTACACGAGGAGAAATTTGCACAAGAATGTGGATTAATTTTCATTGGTCTATTTTTTTTTTAAATTGCAAACTGGTGTGGAAATGTAGAGAACTGAAGGCTAGAAAAACGAGAAACAGAGAAAAACTGGAATTGATATATTCACCCATCTCTGGTTATGATCCATTGCTTGCACCTTACCTCATATGAGAGAAAGATGATGCTAGGGAAATCCCAGTGAGGACGGTACATGTTTTGCAAGCAAAAGGCCTCATATTCAATCTCTGGTTGCAAGGGGGGGGGAAGAGATCTTAGATAGCCGGACTAGGAAGCAGCCCTAGATACCTGGGGACTATCACACTGGACTAAATGGGCCAATTGCTTGATATAAGAAGGCAGCTTTCTAGGTTCGTATGTTAGGTGTGCGATGCATCTAGTGCAGTGCATATATATATATATTAAGAGACATGTGGCAACTAGGAAGGCCAGAGATCCTGACCTTTAAAGAGTTATGCAGGGGCCATAGGTACTACATCTGCTTTGGATGTAGGAAGTCTTAAGTTTAGAACCCCAGTATCTCCTGGTAGTGCCCTCCACCTGAGTCAATGGAAAGCTGCTGTCGGTCAATTTAGATAATACTGAGCCAAGTAGACCAGTGGTCTGACTCAGTGGAAGACCGCTTCTGAATGAAAGGAGGATTGTCCCTAGAATGGGTGTCTAAGCTGGGGGTAGATAAGAATAGCTTGGAAGCTGCATTAAGACCGCCCTGTAGGGTGCCCTGGTTGATGATTCTTATGTACACTGTGTGTCTTACTCATATGTGAAGTGGCATTTGCTTCCAAGTAAGGGTGGGCTTTCGAAAGCTTGGGATGTCTGCTTTTGAGATCATGACTGCGTGGTTTCCGTGATTCACCCTCTAGATAAAGCAGCATGGAGAATTCTTTCTCATCCTCCCCCGTAGCAGCTTCACTCCTTTAATTGCTATCATCCCAGTGTGTTAACATTATTTAATTGCTATATTATTAAATGATACAAGATGTACTAAGGGAATTTTTTAATCAGCATATTTTATAGACTGGGGGTGGGAAATCAGTTTTTTAATAATAAAAAAAAGGAAAGAAAGTGAAGAAGGAGAAGAAGGTTAACAGCTAGGAGGTGGCTGTTTGGTGAAAAAGGACAGCTACTAGAATGACATTACAATGTAAGAGAGAGCGGGGAGATCAGTCTATATATATATATATATATATATATATATATATATATATATTTGCTTTCGTAGATTTTCACGGGTACAGGAATGCAGGTTTTGGTGTCCTCGGGTGTCTTCCCGTGTAAAAGTTGGGGTGTCTAGGCGACGTTTCGACGAGGTCTCACTCGTCATCTTCAGGCTGGTGCTTTCGGCTTCTTGTTACTGGAACAGAGTAGGATCTCAGTGTTTGAGTTCCTATAAATACTGTTGAGGAGGTGTGGTGTATAGCCTCCAATGTTCTGGGCAGAGAGGAGGTTCCCAGGCTAGTGTGCCTTTTCTTCTTTTGTTCCTTAATTACTTGAGGGATATCTTGAGTGATTTCTTGAGTGATTTCCTGAATACCACTTAGGTGGGTCATTAGGTGTGGATTAGTTGCTAAAGCCTTCGTGTCTTGAACTCTTGAACTTTGTGAAGAGTTTTTCTGAGAAGATGGCTGTACTGCACTTGGTTGTGCTCTGGCTTGGCTTCGTGTATAGGGGCGAGCTGTGGTTTTGTGGCCTGTGCCAGCCAGATCTGTGTAGGGATTGCAGGGGGGTGCAGCATCCGGAGGTGCCACCCTGGTTTGGCTACTGGATGGTGTCTGTAATTTATCTGTGGAGAGGGTCTGGGTTTGGGTCTGGTGTGGTTGATTGGTGATGGCGTTCTGTGTGCCTCTGGATCTGGTGTCAGATTTTGTGGGGAGGGCTAATTTCCAGATGTCTGGCAAGCGGGATGTGTCGTCACGCTTGTTCATGTTGTGAGGGTGTTTCTCTATCTCGATGGCTTCCATGATTATTCTCTTGTGGTGATGTTCCATGTTAAAGAGCAATTTGGAATCTGCAAAATTAATTTCGTGTCCTGTTTCTTTCATGTGTTGGAAAAGAGAGGAAGTTTTTTCTTCTTTTTTGACGGCATTCTTGTGTTCTGCGATCCGTGCATTTATTCGTCTGTTTGTTTGTCCAATGTACGTGGCTGGGCAGACTTTGCAGGGTATTTCATAGACCCCTTGGTTTTCCAACTGAATTTTATCCTTGGGGTTTCTGAGGATATTGGCTATTTTTTGGTTGGTGCAAAAGGCTGTTTTGATATTGTGTTTATGGAGGATTTTGCTAATTTTATACATCTTGGACCTGACCAACCACTGCCTAACCAACACGTACTTCATCCACAATGGACAAAGATACAAACAGATAGAAGGAGCACCTATGGGATCACCCCTCTCACCGGTCATCGCTAACCTGTACATGGAACACTTTGAAACCAATGCTTTAGACAAGTCAGAACACAAACCCAAACTTTGGCTCAGATATGTTGACGACACCTTTGTAATTTGGCCACACGGGAAGGAAAAACTGGATAGCTTCCTCACACATCTCAACAGCCTACACCCCAAAATACAATTCACTATGGAAATAGAAGCCAACAACCAACTTCCCTTCCTTGACGTCCTAATCTACAAAAAACCTGATGGCTCCCTAGGACACACTATCTACCGGAAAAAAACACACACCAACCGCTACTTACATGCACAATCACACCACCACCCTGCACAAATAAACTCCGTAGCCAAGACTCTCATCTCCAGAACCAAACGCCTGGCTGACGAAGACCACTTGACAACTGAGTTACAGAATCTCTCAAATGTGTTAATTGCCAATGGATACCAGCAAAACAGGGTTACGAAGCTAATCCAAAAAGAAACACCCCCCAAAAACCAAGACACAGAAGAAAACAATGGCATAGCCCTCCTTCCTTATATCAAAGGCACTACAGATAAAATTAGCAAAATCCTCCATAAACACAATATCAAAACAGCCTTTTGCACCAACCAAAAAATAGCCAATATCCTCAGAAACCCCAAGGATAAAATTCAGTTGGAAAACCAAGGGGTCTATGAAATACCCTGCAAAGTCTGCCCAGCCACGTACATTGGACAAACAAACAGACGAATAAATGCACGGATCGCAGAACACAAGAATGCCGTCAAAAAAGAAGAAAAAACTTCCTCTCTTTTCCAACACATGAAAGAAACAGGACACGAAATTAATTTTGCAGATTCCAAATTGCTCTTTAACATGGAACATCACCACAAGAGAATAATCATGGAAGCCATCGAGATAGAGAAACACCCTCACAACATGAACAAGCGTGACGACACATCCCGCTTGCCAGACATCTGGAAATTAGCCCTCCCCACAAAATCTGACACCAGATCCAGAGGCACACAGAACGCCATCACCAATCAACCACACCAGACCCAAACCCAGACCCTCTCCACAGATAAATTACAGACACCATCCAGTAGCCAAACCAGGGTGGCACCTCCGGATGCTGCACCCCCCTGCAATCCCTACACAGATCTGGCTGGCACAGGCCACAAAACCACAGCTCGCCCCTATACACGAAGCCAAGCCAGAGCACAACCAAGTGCAGTACAGCCATCTTCTCAGAAAAACTCTTCACAAAGTTCAAGAGTTCAAGACACGAAGGCTTTAGCAACTAATCCACACCTAATGACCCACCTAAGTGGTATTCAGGAAATCACTCAAGAAATCACTCAAGATATCCCTCAAGTAATTAAGGAACAAAAGAAGAAAAGGCACACTAGCCTGGGAACCTCCTCTCTGCCCAGAACATTGGAGGCTATACACCACACCTCCTCAACAGTATTTATAGGAACTCAAACACTGAGATCCTACTCTGTTCCAGTAACAAGAAGCCGAAAGCACCAGCCTGAAGATGACGAGTGAGACCTCGTCGAAACGTCGCCTAGACACCCCAACTTTTACACGGGAAGACACCCGAGGACACCAAAACCTGCATATATATATATATATATATATAGCATGGAGCATTAATAAATGAGCAGGCCTTATACCAGGAGAAAGTTCACTGTGTTTTTGCAACAGGAGGTGGTACATTTACTGGGTTGGAAAAGACAATGAATTGAATTGCAGGATCATGACTGATTTGGGTAGGAACAGCAGTGGCTGGTGCCCTTCAGGATTGGTAGGGAGACTAACGATAGGTGGAGCCAGAGCCAATGGCAGCCAGAGCCAATCAGCTGTAGTTTTGTCACCATCCTCCTCCCTGTTGAATTCTGAAAGGGCAACACTGAAGATGCATTCATATATAATATAATTGTAGAGTTGGAAGGGACCCTAAGGATCATCTAGTCCAGGGGTCAGCAATGTTTTTCAGCTGTGGGCCGGTCCCTCAGACCATGTGGTGGGCCAGACTATATTGGGGGGGGGGGAGGAATGAACGAATTCCTATGCACCACAAATATCCCAGAAATGCATTTTAAATAAAAGGACACATTCTACTCATCTAAAAACACATTGATTCCTGGATCGTCCACGGGCCGGATTGAGAAGGCAATTGGGCTGCATGCAGCCCCCGGACCTTAGGTTGCCTACCCCTGATCTAGTCCAACTCCCGGCAGTGCAGGAATATGTAGCTGTTCCATATGGGAATTGAACCTGCAACCCTGGTGTTATCAGCACCATGCTCTAACTAACCACCTGAGCTAGGCAGATTCACACGTGAGGAGTATTGCATTAGTTTTCCTGATTATAATGCTAGTATTTCTGTCTCATCTTCTAATGCTCCTTTCATACTGCAGTAGCTGTTGTGATATGGAACTCTGGCTTTTTGGACAACACAAGATATTGTATGGATATTTTTGGATGTATAGTTTTATGTTTATGTTTTGTTTTGAAGAGTTCTACAAGTAAAAGTTTGATGATGATGATGATGATGATACCACCCTATACCCAGAAGAAGTCTCAGGGAGTTTCACAGAATAAAATCAAAATATAAAACCACAAAATACAAGATCAAAAATAAAAACAACAACCCAATAACTCCCCCCCCCCAAAAAAAACCCCACCACATTTTTAAAAAGAACATAGGATGTCAATCAAATCAACCAAAGGCTTGGTAAAAAAGGAACATTTTCATGGGTGTGGGCAATGATTCATTCCAAAAGTCAGTTCTCATTCATCCAGTTGCTTCAAACTGCGCAATAATAATATCGGCAATAGGAGATCTTGAGGACTGGAGCTGGGGCTTACTGCATGCTAAGCATGTGATCAGCCACTGAGCTATGTGGTCCTTCATCCAAGAGATGAAACTCCCAGCAGCAATTAGAGGAGCTGAGTCAATGTGAGAGAAAGGTGGGCCATATAATAGGGTGACCAGGTGTGCTACGTTACAGAGAGAACACTCCTCTGCTTGAAAGAGTCCTCTGGGTGAAGGGCTGCTCAGTCCTGGCTTAAAGCTAAAGCATCTTAAGAAAGGAGAGCAGAGGAGGTCTTGAAGATGCCTGTCAACAGTGAGACAGCGGATGCAACAGGTCCCCTGATGACAGTCTTCTCATTATGCTGATATCTATGGCACTTCTATTTAAATTATAGTAATAGCTTCTAAATTTGCATCTATACATAGGAATCGGAACATGCAAATTTTATGCAGATCTTTTGTCCTCTTTTGGGAGGGGGGATAATTCCCCACCCCAAGGCACAGAACGATTGAGCGGCTCTCATCTCAGAGAAAAGGCAGGTCAGGTTGATGCACAGAGGAGGGAAGGAGCAGAAGTAGTGGGGTTGGGGGTGGGGGGAGCTGGATAACCAGGAGCTGGGGGTCTCGAGAAGGCAGCAGCCCAGCACAAAGAAGGGAGCATTGTAAAAGGATGGGGTTCCAAGGAATTAGGAAGGTGGCGGCAAAGGGGCACAGAGGGGAGTGGGGGGGGGAAATTGAATAAAATATTGGGGGGGAAGGTAAGCCCTGCACTGCATAATTGATCACATGACACACCATTTGAATGGCAATGCTCATCAAGGAGGAGGAGGCCTGCCCCCCTCAAATATTTTATGGGGGGCAAAGCCCCCTTGGCCCCTAGGAGTCGGCTCCTGTGGAGGGGAGCCACCAAGATGAAGAATAGCTTCGAAATATCAGCATCTAGATCACTGGCTGGAGCCCTTTAGTTTGAGTAATGAGACATAGGAGAGGAGATGGAGGCCATATTCATTCGCACCATACATTTAAAGCACCTAGATTTAACACACTATGATCCCCAGCTTTCTGTGAAAAGAGGGATTGATTGTTGGACCACTCTGAGAACTGTAGCTGTAGGAGGGGAATAGGGGCTCTCCTATCAACTCTCAGCACTCTTAACAAACTACAGCTCCCAGAATTCTTTGGGGGAAGCCATGACTGCTTAACGTTGCATCACAGTGCTTTAAATGTATATTGTGAATGTTGCTGACATATACCGGTATTTCTTTTTTAATAGGAGCAAATTAGCAGATTGCAGAGGGACCTCTAGGCAAGAGATTGCAGTCTGCCCAAGCACCTAATCTACAGCATGGGTGATCTATAGCATGGTTATCCTGCCCCGCCCCAGTGACCAGGTTCTCAGTCAAGCAACTGCCCCCCCACTGGAGTCGAGATCCACTCACTGTTGTAGCTGCCATTGCTGCTAGTCTCTGCTGCTGCCACGTTGTCCTGAAATAGCCCTTCGGATGCGGCACTTCCTGACAGCGAATGGTTGGAGACAAAGGGAAAGGAGGGTTGGGGGAAAACAGAGAAGGAAAGCAGGGAGGGAGGACGGTGGGGGTGGGGGATATGTGAAGGAATGAAGTAGGGGACAAGAAGGGAAAGGGTGTGTCTTTAACTGCATCAAACGTCTTTTCACCGGCTGCAACATTCCAACAGCTTAATGCATATTTCAGGCTTTTTGATAGGTTGTTGCCTATGGTGGTATCGGTTTCATAGTTTTTGACCTGGCAATATATTGCAAATCATGGTGTGTGTGTATGTGTATGTGCTATGCAAAAATCACAATATGGGAAAAGCCATGAAGCTACTGTTGGAAACAAAATCTGCCCTTTTCCCCTTATAGGGTACACAAGAGCCCTTATAGAGTCCTTTGTAGGTTCTCCATCTGTTGGAGAAAATAACAGAACCAACCAGAGAATATTGAGAAGCAAAGCAGCTAGTAAGCCTGATCTTTATTAAAGCTGTTGCAACAGGGTGCTCACCCCACACGCAGGAGAAAGGAGGAGGACCCAGAACAAAGGTGTGCCTGCCCTTATATAGACTTTTTTAATTGCCCGCCCTCAAACTCTAGACCACCCCAATACATCATACATACATACATCACAGGGAACTGTCCAAAACAGAATACTGAGTGTGTTGTTTATCTCCTGTCTGGAAAGTTACCTGATTGCATTATCTGGGTTTTGGCCACTCTTTTGTTATTATAACTACTTAATTCCTGAATCCAGGTCACAGGTCACAGGCTCACCCTATTCACACCTTAAATGTGCCCTTAAGGCAGGATTTGTGAGCACAGAGACAATGGGGAGGTTTTTTTTTCATTTCCTCTCTCCTTGCAGAGAAACATTTGGTCAGTTTGGGAGAGTCAAAATGGTTTCAGGACTGTTTTCCTATACTGTTTCAGAGACATATTTATGCACATGTTTGCCTTGTACATTTAATTTATATATTTGAGACATTAAATTCTTATAACACTACCCAATGCCTCTCTCAGTTCCTTCAGCCCCTGTTAACTCTGCAGGGGCCAGAAAAAAATCAGGATGCCGGAAAAACCATGAAGCTAGCCAATGCTTCTACATAGCTCCATCACAATGTTGAAACCCAGATACTGCCCAGCCCTAGTTGTGGGTCCCCAAGCAGCTGCCCAAGGATGCCAAGCACTGGTGCTAGGGGATGCTCACAAGCAGGGAATAGCGGCAGCTGCATCCGTATATCGATACAATGCAGTCTTCACCAACCTGGAGTCTTCCATAAGTTTTGGACTACAATTCCCATCATTCACAGCAAGCATAGCATCCTGGCTGGGGATGATGGGAGTTGTCGCCCAAAGTTTCTGGAGGGCACCAAGTTGGTAAGGCTTATATGTAGAGATCAGTGATGGTTGGAGGCTCTAGTTGAGAGGGAGGGAAATAATATTATTGCTGTATTTTTTTTAAACTCCCCTGGATTCAGAAGTTACAATTTGTCTGATATGAGAATCCCACAGCCAACAATGGGGCATTATGCACAAACAAACTCTAAGCAAAAAAAACCAATCAAGATTCAGAAGGGGGGGAACACAAATATAATAAAGAACAGTGCTAATCTCATCTAACGTGCTGGGATGAAAGACTGATGTCTCTCTCCCCCGTCCCTCCGCAAATAACTTAGAGAGACGGCACTCCATTGTTGATTTACAACCCTCTTTGAGTAAATATGAAGAAACTGCCATTGCTTCAGACTATACAAAACCCAATGATCTCATCCATTTCCCTTGTATGGTCAGGGGAAGAGAAAGAGGAGAAACATTTCTTTTCCTGGCTGCTGTGAGATTCTAGCAAAACGTTGCAAAGCTTAAGTTATTGCTGGGAAGAATTAGAAGGGATTTGGAGCAACCTGTTTTTGACAGAATAATTCCGTTAGGACCTAAGCTACTTATTGGATCTGGTCCACTGCAAGGATGGCTTTAGTTCAGCTCTGTTGCTTCACAGGCCACCTTCCACCATGTCTCATGTTGCTCCCAGCAACAAGTAGACTCTTTGTAGGCCTCCTCTCAGGATTGGACTTGAATCAAAGGCTTCAACGTGCCAGAAAGGCGATTCCGACTAGACATCAGGAAGAACTTTCTGACAGTAAGAGCTGTTTGACAGTGGAACAGGACTCCCTTGAGAGGTTGCAATCTCTCCTTCACTGGAGGTTTTTAAGTAGAGGTTGGACGGCTATCTGTCATGGATGCTTTAGTTGAGATTCCTGCATTGCAGGGGTTTGGACTAGATGACATTCCAACTCTTAGGATTCTATTGCATCTTCTGTGAGGCCAATATTTGCCCCCAAATTTGTGAGCAAGGAGGCACTTGGCTTTGGGAAAGAGTCATGAGGCTCTGGCAGTGTCCTATACTCTGCCCATATCCTCCCCAAAGCTGGGGAAGTGCTAACTAGGCTTTGGGAAGGAGAAGGGAAGACTCTGGGACCCCGTCAGAGCCTCACGCTTCCTTCCCAAAGCTGAGCACCTCACTTACTGGGCTTTGAGATGGCACCCCCTTAGGTCAGCGCCCAGTGTGAGTGTACTGCTCACAAAGCCCTAAATCCCTAAAGGTGCTGGCAAAGGACTGGCAAACTCCTGTGGCCCATCTCAGGAGGCTGAACAAGAATGTTATTCTATCTCTTAATCAAGATCAGAGCAGCAACAGCACATTTCTAACTCCATCTAAAGGTAAAGGTACCCCTGCCCGTACGGGCCAGTCTTGACAGACTCTAGGGTTGTGCGCCCATCTCACTTAAGAGGCTGGGGGCCAGCGCTGTCCGGAGACACTTCCGGGTCACGTGGCCAGCGTGACATCGCTCTCTGGCGAGCCAGAGCTGCACACGGAAACGCCGTTTACCTTCCCGCTAGTAAGCGGTTCCTATTTATCTACTTGCACCCGGGGGTGCTTTCGAACTGCTAGGTTGGCAGGCGCTGGGACCGAACAACGGGAGCGCACCCCGCCGCGGGGATTCGAACTGCCGACCTTTCGATTGGCAAGCCCTAGGCACTGAGGCTTTTACCCACAGCGCCACCCGCGTCCCATCTAGATACAACTAAAGTCCAGCGCCCCCTAGGGACTAGGGATAATGACGCTATCCACATAAGGAGACTGCCATATCTGAATCTAAACCTGGAGGGTCTTCAGCTCAGGGTGCCTCAGGCCAGTGGCTGAAAATATCTAGTATTGACCAAGAAATATTTATACCAGGCCTGGCCAATCCAGAGACTTCATGGCACTTTTCAACCGCAGGGGCCAAATCACCCCTGTTGACCTCTGTCCCTGGAATGTCCTCAGAGGCCTGAGCACACACCCTCCATATAAGAACATAAGAAGAGCCTGTTGGATTGCATCTATGGCCCTTCAAGGCCAGCATCCTGTTCTCACACTGGCCAAGTGGATGCCAATAGGAAGTCTGCAAGCTGGACCTTAGTGTAATAGCATTCCAATATAGTTTACTAATCTAGGTTTCTGCTAAAGTCCAAACTGCTGACCAGACACAGACGATGGTACAATGGTGGAGAAACATGCACAAATGGGCCTCATTAGGACATCCCAGAGGTCTCATGGTGAATTTGTTTGCCCAGCTCATTGCAAACTATTCACATCTAGATGTTGTGCATTCAAAGGGGCTGCTTTTCATATTCTTGAATTAGGAAGGAAAACTCTTTTGTTGTTGTTGTTGTTCCCTTAGCCATCCAAGGAGCTGGCCTTCCAAAAACTCCTGTTCCAATGCATATGCAATTTTGTGCACCATTGCCCACCAATCTTAACATTCTCTGTGTGAGAGCCTAATCACAACAATTATTTGATTAAAGGCTACTGCCAGACATCCACCATGCAAGACTCAGGGAAATGAATGGGAATTTAAGAAGGAACAAGGTTATCATTATACCAGCATATCCATTGACACTTATCAGCACAATATGGGGTGTGGGCACATAAAGGACTGGTCTTTGAGCTTTAGATGATGCATATGAAAGGAACCAGGGATATACTCTCTAGTCACCATTACTCCCTCTAATAGTGAACACAGCCCAAAGTACTGGAGTCTCAGAGAAACAAGAAGGAGATATTAGCAAATCCAAGGTTGGCACTAGTTTTTTTTTTTTTTTTTTGTTTTTTTTAATGATCCTAAAGGGGCAAACCTCCCAACCAAGGAATCAGCTATAGACTGAGCATAGGAACATTGGGAGCTGCCTTATACTGAATCAGATCCATGTAGCTCAGTGTTGCTTACACTGGCTGGCAGTTGCTCTCCAGGGTTTCAGACCAGGGCTCTATCCCAGTCTTACCTGGAGATGCTGGGGATTGAACTTGTGACTTCTGAATGCAAGACAGATGCTCTGCCAATGAGTTATGGACCTGAGCATGGACTGTAGCCCTGGAACATTGTGTGATAGAACAGGAGAAAATGAGAAAGTTGGGAAGGGAATTGAATCAGTATCCTGAATCAGTGGCCGACTGGACCGTTGAACTGACTCGTCCCCTCCCTCTGTGAAACAGAAATAACGAGCTTCATTTTGCAAGCCAATCCAAAACTCTAAAAACCTTTTTTTTTTTTTTTTTTTTTAGCAATGACTGCATGAAAACTGGTGGGTGGGAGGAAGGAATGCTCATGTGTGACCCTCTCTCCAAATGTCATCTGTGAATGATGGGATTCTTGGCCCCTTCACTCGGTATCCAAAGCAAAGCCATGAAGAAACTTCTTCATGGCTTTTGTCAGGAACTGCTGACAACTATCCCATGTGGCAAGCCCTGTCACCGCAGTTTCTCACCAAAGAACCTTTGAGACCAACTCCATACAGGCTGGCCATTGGCTCTTCCTGGATAGGGTAGAGAACCTTCTGTCTTAGTGGCACTTTCCTCCAGTAACAAGGTCTATCCGAGTTTGGATGTGTATCTAGCCTGAATTATTGTCTTATTCGCTGATCCTGAATATTCCTCAATCCTGCCTCCTGGGTCTTCCTCTGAACCAAGGTTGGCCCACCTGTGAAGCAAGGTGAAGAGACTGCCTCAGGTGGCAGGAACCACAAAGGCAGCAGATCCAGCCTCCAAGAAATGCATCATCCACAGCTGTGGTGCTCCTTGGAGGCTGGATCTGCTGGTGCCTCAGCAGTCCTCCCACTCCCAATACAGCAGCATCTTAGTGAATGTTGTTGTTGTTGTTGTTTAGTTGTTCAGTCGTGTCCGACTCTTCGTGACCCCATGGACCAGAGCACGCCAGGCACTCCTGTCTTCCACTGCCACCCGCAGTTTGGTCAGACTCATGTTTGTAGCTTCGAGAACACTGTCTAACCATCTCGTCCTCTGTTGTCCCCTTCTCCTTGTGCCCTCCATCTTTCCCAATATCAGGGTCTTTTCCAGGGAGTATCTTAGTGAATAGGAGGCACTAATGGTCTCCTCCCACCCTTGTTCCTGATGTAGGTCTTTATCCCCTTGTTCTTGGTGCAGATCTTCACTCACCCCTTCTTCCCTGGCAGGGGGCTGCCTCAGGTGCCAAAATGTCTTGGGCCAGCCCTGCTCTGAGCTTTACTGAACATCCTCTGGTTTAATCCTCTGATCTTGATCTTAGCAATTAAGACAGAGAAAGTAACAACAGCTACAGTCTTTTGCACGCTTATCTGGAAGTCAGTCCCACTGGCTTCAATATGACTTCTGTGCAGACGTGCAGTTTTCAATTCAGAGCATATTTTATTTTATGTTCTTTCCCCCTCTTTGAAATGAAAATTCCAAGAGCAAATATTCTGACCACATACTAGCCAAGAGAATTCCCACTCCCCTCCAAAAAGAAACTCTTTCCATGCAAATATCGTAATTACAAAAGTTAAGGAGGATATTTATATGTAAATTTGTGCCACTCTTCTTCTCTATGTCTTGCAGAATGCCCCTTCATATGAAGAAAAGCCTTCAAGTTTGTCACAATTAAAGAGTTCCCAGCACACTCAACAAGCTAAGATGTGTGTGTTTGCCCTCACTTATCCCAAAATGCACCACAAAAACCATACTTTTAAAATGCTTTTGGAGTTTCTTTCTGATCAATGAGATGCTTGGCTAGGTTTGATCCACCTTTGCAATGATACATGAATGCAAGTGACCTTATATTCTCTCTCTACACTCCCTTCCCCACCTGCCTTCCTGCCTGTCTCAACAGTTTTCATAATGCCATTATACAAATCTACACTCTCCCCCAATATAGTATGATAGTGGTGGTGGTGTTATTCTGACCCATTTTTGATCAGGTCATGGATCTGGCAGTAAGATCCAACCCACCATTTGAAAACCAGTGGTCTACAAAGTCTTATGAAGAAGCATCTCCACCACCATTACCCAGCTCTGAGGTCCAGCTCTGAGGGCCTTCTGGTGGTTCCCTCACTGCAAGAACTGAAGTTACAGGGAACCAGGCAGAGGGCCTTCTTGGTAGTGGCACCCACCCTGTGAAACACCCTCCCATCAGATGTCAAGGTGATAAAGAATGATACAACGTTTAGAAAACATCTGAAGGCAGCCCTGTAGAAGGAAGTTTTTGATGTTTGATGTTTTATTATCCATTGGAAGCTGCCCAGGGTGGCTGGGGCAGAGGGCCTTCTCAGTAGTGGTCTCCCCCACCCCCACCCCCCGTGGAACACCCTCCCAACAGGAGAAGAGTAACTATATAACCTTTAGAAGACATCTGAAGGCAACTTTGTTTAGGGCTGCTTTTTAAAGTTTTATGTTTTATTATATTTTTATAAATGTTGGAAGCCAGCCAAAGTGGCTGGGGCAACCCAGTCAGATAGGCAGGGTACAAATAATGTATTATTATTATTATTATTATTAGACAATATGATTATATTAGCTTTCCTTTCATACCGCTACTTCTTTAGCCCCTATCACCTATTTTCCCCCAGAGCCCCCTGTCCTTGTTGCTGGATAAGTGTTATAAAAAAGAGAGGATGAAAACACAAATTGAAAGCATAACTAAATAAAGTGGCCATACAAGGCTCCCACGAGGCCATCCTTGGCCTGAGCAGCTCTCAGCATCACAACTTTTGCTTCTGTGAGCCATGCTTAGTCCCGCCACCCGCAAGCTCCAATTCATTGGCACTCCCAACCAAGAGCTTCCCATCGACCTGACAGGAGTTCCTTTGTCAGCATTACTCTCATTACCGATAATAAAATGAACAGCAAGCACATCCGAAAGTATCAACCACACAGGTGGAGAGCTGAAGGGGAGAGAATGAAGTGGGGAAAGGGAGTCTGAGGATCAGGTGCTGCAGGGAAGGGGGGGGGGCAGAGAAATTAGGATAATTACCATTCTGAGATAATGCCATGCAATGTAACACAGCCTAATTGTCCCATTAATTCCTCTGCACTCACAATGCTTTGCTATGAAGGGCTCTTCAAGTTTCAAAAAGGAAGGGAGGGTGGGAGTCATTAACTGTGGGGCTTTTTTCTGTTAGGTGTAAATGAGGGAGAAGAGAGAACAGCCAGAGAGAGAAAGAAAAACTCACTAGAAACTTACGAAAGCTACTACAGAACAGCTCCCCTTTTCGGAGGGGGGGGGGGGGGCGTGCTGCGGACGGCGACCAGGAACCTCCCAGTGACCCAGCTGTGGGTGGAGGAGTGCTGCCCACATCATTAGAACTCCCAGCCACCGTATCACGCCCCCCCGACTGACCAATCGGGTTAGCCGGGGGTGTGGCCACATGGTGTTTAGACCGTGGCGCGGCTGGGGAGGGCAGCCTCCATTCGTCTCCTCCGTCGGATCTCCCAGCCCCCTCTCTTTTCTTGAGTTGCTTGACTATGGCCTTACTATGACTAATGTCAGTCACCTGGTTGTCGGGGCCGGGTGGGAATTTTTCCACTTGGCAAATTGGCACCAGCCATTTGGTTTTCGCCTACGTAGTAGCAATCGTCACAACTTTGTAAGGTTAGGCATTGGGTAAGCCTGTCATGTGAGGAGCAGTTGTTGCCTCTGGCCTGCCCCTCCACTTTAAGGGTATCCTGTTAAAGGGATCCGGGGGTGTGGTTCCTGTCTGAAGCCTGGGTGTGGGCTAGGTCCATGCCACAACCCACCAGTGACTGTGGGGGTGCTCAATTGATGTACATCATAGGGCTCCCCCTATCAGTGGTTGACCCTTCCGGGACTCCTGCAGACAGGTAGGAGTCAGGATATAGTCTTGCTTCACCCAATTGCCTAAGCAAAACCCCTCACATCTATAACCAATGAAGTTGTGGCCTAATTTATCCCATTAACCCAACATATTTGTGTCTGTGTGTTTACTTCTGAGGGAACTGCAGGGCCCGGAGCCTCGCCACGCAAGGGCTTCTACTGGGAGCAGAGATGGTGGCATCAGTCAATTTCACTTTGTTTTTCATATCCCCAGTTCAGATCTTCACATTTCCACATCAGTTAACTTAAAAAAAAAAAAAAAGTGTTCTCACCAGCATTTTAGTAAGAACATAGTAAGAGCCCTGCTGGGTTAGGCCAATGACCCATTTTATCTAGCATCCTATTCTCAGAGTGGCCTCCCAGATGCCCAGGGCTTGTGATGTTTCACAAGCAGGACTTGAGCACAAGAGCAGTCTTCTGGGGGTTCCCATCAACTCATATAGAGAAGCATTTCTGCCTCTAACCATGGAGGCAGAACATAGCCACTAGGGCTAGTAGCCACAGGCAGTGGTATCCTTCATCAATTTGTTCAATCCGCTTTCAAAGCCATCTAAGTTTGGGGTTATCGCTTGACTCCTGCGCAAGCAAGTTTCGTGGTTTAACTGTGCACTGTGTGAAGAATTTCTCTTCGTATACACATTTTTCCATGCAATTTTTCCATGCAAAATTTCTATGCAATTTCCCCTAACACAATGCAGTTTTATACACTATTTCCACACATATATGCATCTTTATGCACATTTTACTCCAGCGCAGGAACTTTTCTATATATCGCTTGGCTGGAGAACAGCAAGTAAGTGCACACTTCAGCAAGTGCAGATTGGGTAGGTTTTCCTTTGAATCTGAACTGAACTGAATTTTTCTCCTCCCATCCCATGTTGGAGAGATCTGCATTTGGGATTTTCAGAGTGGCCACCATTGCTTCTCAAGTTGTGTGAAATGCCCCAAAGGAATAATCATAGTGTTACTTTTGGAAGTCCCCTCTCTTAACTGGTATAGAAAGGTCCATAGCTCAATGGTGGAATACCTGGTTTCCAGGCAGAAGGTCCTTGGTTTAATCCCCTAAGTAGGGCTGAGAAACATTCCCTGCCTGAAACCCTGGAGAACTTCTGCCAGTCAGTGTAGACAATACCAAGCTAGATGAACCAACAGTCCATCTCATTATAAGGCAGCTTCCAGCTTCCATCAGAGATGCTTGCATTGTTTGACGCCAAATAGCTGCCTTTAACATCATATCACTTGGGAAAGAAGGAACAAAATGATTCTGCTGGGAGGCAAGTAATAAATGGCTTATTAGATACTGAGGCATCTAATTTGCACTCCCTCTCGTCCCAAACACCTACTAGGCTACTGACAGGTGCCCTAATGACAGGGTTGGGATCACAAGCAGCTCTTCCACCAACTCTATTTAACTGGAAATGGCCGGCATTTCACAGGTCATTATTTCTTCAGTTTTAATCAAGGGGAAAAGGGCCAGAAGCTCATTTAATTAGCATCAATCAAATAGGAGGGAATGATAGAACTCCTGAAGGGCAGGTGAGGAATCGATTTATCCAGTTACGCTGCAGCTAGATTTCCAAGAGTGGCCTAGTAACCATGTGCTAAATATACTGCAGCGGAATTTCTAGCAGCAATTTTCACATACCAAAAGAAGAGGGTATGCCTGCATTCGTGGACTGAGTCACAGCCCAAGAAGAAAGAGGGCTGGTATCTCATAAGAAGAGCTTGGATCAGGCCAATGACCCATCTAGTCCAGCATCCTGATCTCACAGTGGCCTGTGTGACACCCTCACTCTCTTCCCATGTGGCTTCTAGCAACTGCTATTCAGAATCATTGCTGCCTCCAAAAGTGGTGGTAGAACATAGCCATCATGGCTGATAGCCATTGGCAGCCTTCTCCTCCATGAATTTGTTCAGTCCCCTTTTCATGTCACTGCTTACTCGCCTGTTCTCTAAACGAAAATGTCCCCAAAGTGGCAGCCTTTGGGAGTCACTCCATCTTATTCCATGTGAGGGTCACATCTGACCTGCTTAAACTTATAGGGTGCTGGCCATACCCTCCAACATTCACCAGATGCAAATAGGGACATTGCCTATTTGCTAGCTCTTAATAATAAGAGCATAATCTTTGTATTCTCTTTATGAAAAATCTTCTTATATTTGCACAAGATGTCCATTCATTTCAGCAGAGGGAACAAATCTAGATACACCCAGAGATATTTACCAGGGCAGCTCTTATGAAGAGGAGAATGCCATCGGTGAACTGGATCTGGATTGGGGGCAGATGTTTTCAGCTGCCTTGGATTTAGCAGCAATCTCATGGTTTTGGAAGAAAAACCCTCATTAAGGAATGCCACAAACTCCTGAGCTTTTTATCTTCTGATGGCAAAAGCTGAAAATTCTCTATAGCAGATAAGTATCCTGAGCAGACAGGAGGGTTTCTGGTTATTGCCAAGGGGGGGAGGTGCAAGCTGAATGTGCAAGGAGATAGACAATCAAGCTCACTGAATGCAATGCAATGCACCCTGTAGTGAAACACAGTGATTAAGAACTGCACTGCAAAAACTGCATATCAGTATTTGCAGATAAATGTCTTAATCACACACTCTCCTTTAGGGAGAGAAGGTGCACATCTGTGTGAAAATAAAGGGGCTGGTTTCATGCACCTCTGCCCCTAAGGAAGGCATATCAAGAATCCAATCCGCCCATGCCTGTGACTTTGAAATATGACGGTTGCCAGGATGATAGTTTCCTTTTGACGTTTTCCACTGCTCGAAATGTTATCTCCAATCTCTGTGTGTGTGTGTTTCTTTTTTTTAAAATGATTTTCCAAACCATAAAACAAAACCCTCTTGCCTTGTCAAAGCTGGATAAACAGCTGAACTCATTCCAAGGTGATCTGAATAGGAAAAGGATGCATCTGTCTTCAGGCAGAACACAGAGAGACTTATGGGGAGAAGAAGGCTGATGTTGCTGCTGCTTTTGTTACATAAATGTCTGTTTGTTGTACACAGACGTGTTGCGGGAAATTAAGCAGTTCACCTTTGCAAAGCGCTTTGCATCCCACTTAGGCGAGAGCCAGATGGTGCTTCTCTCCCTTTGTTTTAAAAGATTTTAAAAAACAACACCACCAACATCCAAGCAATGAAAGCAAAGAGCCAGGCGTCAAGCCTGAGCCCAGAGTGTATTCATGCATCCCATCACTTGTGCTTAGTAAAAATGCAAAACGTGTGCAATTACAGGCACATACATACCGGCAAACATACCTAGCCAGAGCCATGCAGAGAGGTCTGGTGGGTTTTAACTAACTTGGCAGCCCGCAGTGAGCTTTAGACCTGTCATGTCAATGTCAACCTTCAGATGGAATTCTCCACAGCCTATACCCGAGAAAATGATAAATTGCTGCATTCTCCAGGGGAAACTCAGCATGGACGCTCACAGGAACATTTCAGTGAAATCACCTGGAACTCAAGTTTGCTTTGGGTTCCTGCCCTGGGAACCGCAAATCTGAATCCATTAAAAGGTTATTCTCAATTGCGGAGAGACCCTTCCACTTATCACTGAAGGGTATGTTGCTTAATTCAATCCTAGATAAGGAGCTTTTCTGCAATGATTATGGAATGCCCTCCCCAAGGAGGTGTGTCTGATACCAACATTACAAGCATTTTTGGCACCTGGTGATGACCTTCCCATTTGCCCAGGCATTTTAGCATTTTTTGGATTGTGGGGGATTTAGTTTGCTCTGTTAATGCATTTTTGTTTTTTCGTGTTTTTATTTGCTTTTGCCTTTCTTGCATTTTGCTATGTTCTATCTTTTTGTTGAGTTTCTAAATCGTATTGATGTGTGGTTATGAATTAGTTTAGTACATTATCCTGGGGGGGGGGATTGATCAAAGGGAAATTAAGAAACATTTGCTTATTTTAAATAAGTAAATAAAATCAGTTGTGACCTGAGCCTTAGACAGCCATCCAGCCATTATAGCAAGTCATGTGAATGACAACCCCATGCAGTCCTACAGAAGCAGAGGTTTATCAATGCACTGATGGTCTGCACTACATAGCTGGGTTGGATTTCATGGGCTGCAAACTGAGTGTGCCTGATCTAAGGTCACTGCCAAAGAGTGTGCGAAAAGGTCAAGCTCATCAGGCACACTCTCACACCACCATGGCATCATAGAGAGCAGCCTTCCCAGTTCTCATGCCCTACAAATGTTTATGACTCCCATCAATCCCAGCCAGCATGGCCAATGGTCAGGAATGATTGGGGCTATGGTCCAGAACATCTGGAGGGTACCACATTGGAGAAGTCTTGCCTAGTGGCTAGAGTCACATAGTGGCTACACCAATGATTGCATTGGCTTTCTGCTTCTCCCCACATGAACCCACTTATTAACCATGAGTTAATAATCTGAGGTCCTTCTCTTTGTGCCCGCTCTGAGGGAGGTGCGAAGAACAACAACACAATAACAAGGCTTCTCAGTGGTCGCTCCCCACTTATGGAATGCTATCTCCAGGGAGGCACATCATCATTCATTACCTATTGTTGCGAGGTGGTTGGGTTTTTTTTTTGGGGGGGGGGGAGGCTGTATGTCTGAGTCCCTGAGTCCCTTCTAAGTCCTGAATCCAACCATGATCCAATTGCTGTAATAGCCAGACAAGCTTCTTGGTAACGGCCCCCTAAGTATGGGTTGCTAGGGCATCAAAGAAAGTGGTTCTGTGCCAGAGGATAAATGGGTGGGTCTCCCTGCTAGTTAGAATGACAAAACCAGAGCAGTGTGTGTCAGCTGGAAGCAGGCTGGACAGCTGAGACAGAGAGCCATGCCTGATCTCTGCTGGGATCCAAGGCTGTGGCCATGGGAGAAGCCAGACGTTCTTGGCATGTTATTGCTGTGAGCCCCTCCATTGTAGGCTCAGGTTGCATATATGTGTCAATAATTCAGCTCCGAGGGCCTTCTGGCGGTTCCCTCACTGTGAGAAGTGAAGCTACAGGGAACCAGGCAGAGGGCCTTCTCGGTAGTGGCGCCCACACTGTGAAATGCCCTCCCATCAGATGTCAAGGAAATAAACAACCATCTGACTCTTAGAAGACATCTGAAGGCAGCCCTGTTTAGGGAAATTTTTAATGTTTCATATTTTAAAGCTTTATTATTATTATTACTAATGTTCTGTTGGGAGCCATCCAGAGTGGCTAGGGATGGGCAGGATATTATTATCATCATCATTTAATAATAATAATTATAATAATAGTCATGATCATGATCATCATCAATAAACCATATACCATAAAGACACCACAGTCTCCATTGTCCCTCATTCCAAGGAAACCTAATCCTGGGTAAGCGCCTGGAACCCCTGGAATCTTGCACTGCTCAGAGATTAAGCTAGCATGCAACATTCTCTTTCCCATTTCCTTTCCGCCAGGCTTTTGACTTTTCATTATCTGTGGCTTCTTTCAGTGGGTGGGATGCTTGGGATGCTTTAGGCCTGCCTTCTTATTAATATGAATGTATTTTTAGCATTTATTCTGTTTTAGTTTTATGTTGGTTTCAATGCATGTACTATTTTTTTGTAAGTCGCTGCAAGCTACATTTTGTAATAATAATAATAATAATAATAATAATAATAATAATAATAATAATGTGCTGCAGTGGGACCAAAGAGAATCATAGAATCATAGAGTTGGAAGAGACCACAAGGGCCATCGAGTCCAACCCCCTGCCAAGCAGGAAACACCATCAGAGCACTCCTGACATATGGTTGTCAAGCCTCTGCTTAAAGACCTCCAAAGAAGGAGACTCCACCACACTCCTTGGCAGCAAATTCCACTGTCGAACAGCTCTTACTGTCAGGACGTTCTTCCTAATGTTTAGGTGGAATCTTCTTTCTTGTAGTTTGGATCCATTGCTCCGTGTCCGCTTCTCTGGAGCAGCAGAAAACAACCTTTCTCCCTCCTCTATGTGACATCCTTTTATATATTTGAACACGGCTATCATATCACCCCTTAACCTCCTCTTCTCCAGGCTAAACATGCCCAGCTCCCTTAGCCGTTCCTCATAAGAGAACTAAGTTCAGAGTCTCACTCAGCCATGTCACTCTTTGGATGACCTTAAGCAGCAATCACTTAGCATGGAGAAAACAAGGCAGCAAGAAAGGAGATGCTGACAAAACATCAGGAAAAACTTTCTGACAGGGAGAGCTGTTCGACAGTGGAACAGTCTCCCTCAGGAGGTTGGGGACTCTCCTTCCTCGAAGGACTTTAAGCAGAGGTTGTATGGGCATCTGTCATGGATGTTCTAGCTGAGATTCTTACACTGCAGGGGGTGGACTAGATGGGGACCCTGGGGTCCTTTCCAACTCTATGGTTCTAAGAACTCTATGTACATTGCTGTGGGTTCCTTAGATAAAGATTTCCTAGATGTTGCTGGGGAGATCCCAGAAAGTGATGTGGATGGATGGTGGTCTCACATACTGTACTTCTTAATGCCCAATTTGGGTGCAACACACACTGATCTTCCTTGCCCACAGTTGTGCATCCTGTGGCAGCATCCAGGTTAGATTACAGTTAAATTGCTTTACATGTGGGTGAGCATCCTATAGTTTGCCTCAACGCTCTCCCCCCACCCCACAAAGTAAAAGGGTTAGAAATCACTGGAAATCAAATAAGTCCAAATACTTAGGGCCAGCGCACCGGACCATCCTGTTCCTGTTTTCATTCTGCCCATAGTAACCACTTCCTGTTCATGATTAACCGATTGTCAGAATTGCTCTTCATGGCCGGAATTGTCTTTTTCCCTTTCCCCGGCACCACTCAGCATACATTTGAAGAGATTTGCAGACAGGGGTCAGGTTTTGCAGACCGTGCCTGTCAGATAACGTGTTTGCCATAAGAGACCTTCCTCCTCTTGCCCCCGATCCCAAGCCACGGGAGCTTATCTCGCGTCCTTCTGAACCTTCCCGAAAGATGGTGTCCAACCATCTACCTCCAACAAATTATTCCCTTGTCTGAATTGTGTTCGGTGCTGAATGAAGTGTACCGAGGTCGGTCCTAAATTGCCTATTATTTCCTCTCCCATATTTTATGCACAGTTATCAGTCTCTCTTCCAGTTGCCTTTTCTGTAAGCCCCGCGTATTACGTTTCCTTAATCTCCCTCTGCAGGTCATGGCCTCCAATCCTTTAATCATCTTTGTTGCCCTCCACTGGATTCTCTTTAATTTATCAATGTCTTTTCGTTAATGAAAGACACAGAGAAAAGAAAGAGAATGGAATGTACAACTTGTTCCGCTGTAGCGATGCCTGTTTCTAGGGAAGGGAGAAAAAGAGAAAGAGAAAAGAGGGAGGGATGTCGAACACATGCGGCGGAATAAAGAATAAACATGTCAGAAGGGCAACATGTGGATTAATGAAGGCATTGTAAATGCATAAGAAATGGCTAGAAAGGGGGGGAAAGATTAGAATTCTATGTATTTTCTAGGGAATGACTGCTGTTTCTAGCACTATGATTTTTGGACAAGGGATGACTCTTGTAGGTTAAGAATAGATCTTCATGTACATTCAAAAGCACTTTCCCATTTTATTTTATTTTTAAAATGAGAAATTAAGCCCAGCCCCTTGCTAGACTTCTGAACTGCAAACAGTATGGTGTAATGGCTAGAGTAGAGGTGGGAAACATGTAGCTCTCAAAATGTGGTAGCAGCTAGATAGCTCAGCCGGTTAGAGCATGGTGCTGATAATGCCAAGGTTACAGGTTCGATCCCTGCGTGGGACAGCTGCTTGATTGTCATGGTGCCTTTGAATTCTACAATTCTATGATTCTATGACCATCACTGACCATCGGCCATGCTGGCTGGGGCTGATGGGAGCTGGAGTCTAACAACATCTGGAGGGTGACTGGTTATTTGCCTTGGCATTAGAGTGCTGGACTGGGACCTGGGAAACCAGGGTTCAAATTCCTAGTCAGCCATGAAGCTTATTGGGTGACCTTGGACCAGTCAGAGCCTCTCAGCCTAACCTACCTCACAGGGTTGTTGTGAGGATAAAATGGGGAAGAGAAGGGGAAGAGTGTGTGAGTGCCACCTTGAGCTCCTTGGAAGAAATATGAGATAGAAATGTAGTAATAAACAAATGATCTACCTAGAAAGTGCTTTGTGGTTCACAGGTAGGTGAGTAGCCTAAGCACAGGTACGGATTATTCAGTGCATGAAAATGAAAATGCAGGAGTTGTTTCACTTTAAAAAGCAATCATGAGCATGAGATCCTATAGAACAAAGGTAGGAAATCTGTGTCTTTCTAAATGTTAACAGAATACAACTCCTACCACCCCTCACCATTGGCTATGCTGGCTGGGCCCGGTGGCAACTGGGAGTCCAACAACATCTGGGGGGAGACATAGGATCCCTAAGACTGATCTACAAATTCCACTTGGACTGCTGAATGGAACGTTCTAATCATTAACATCTCACCGACTGCAGTAATTTCCATTTTTTAATGAAAACGATTGATCAATCCACAATTCTGCCTTTCTTCAGAATATAGCTGTACTCTGTTGGTTCTGCTTTTTCCAAAATTACTAATTTACTTAGCCACAATATCCCCCCCCCCCCAACTGAGCGTGCCTCAGCCGACCACATGGGAACACTGGTTTCTAGGGTCCTTGAGTCACCGCTGAGGCCCATTCTGTACATACAGTGGAATCAAAGGGTCATACCTTGCCTGGACCTCTTTACTTCAATCTGCCAGTTTTGTTATGTCTTAAGGCTCAGCTGAAAGACTGGGGTTGCTTACAGACATCCTGCTTACTGAGCAATCACCCTTATCTGTTTGCCCAAAGTTTGAGGGTGGTGAAACATCCAGTTGTTTATGGAGTATTCATTCTGATCTGTTTGCAAGGGAGGTGTCACAGTGTTGCATCAAAGCAGTTGTTGCCCCAACACATGCCAGTGCAGTTTTGTGCCACTTTCCTTATTCTCTGTGGCAGCCCCAGAATTGTGGGATGCCCTCCCCACAGAGGTATCTAACTTTTTCACCATACACTTGAGATGTCTGTTTGCAGGGCACACGCTATTCCTCTGATTGTGATCTGCTTTAACTGTTTCTAATTTTAATTTGTTGTAACCTGGCTATGGCACTTGCTGGTAAAAGGTGGGTAGTAGTAGTAGTAGTAGTAGTAGTAATAGTAATAATAATAATAATAATAATAATAATAATAATAATAATAATAATAATAGTGTTCTCCCCGGTTATTAGATTCAAGCCTATGGAATACTGAGGCATGCTGCTTATGAGAATAGAAACTTTGTTCAGCTGCCATCACTAATAACTAGCAATAGAGCTGCCCTCCATATTGTACCAAGCTTGGGTGAGGAAAGATGAGGTAGATGTGGAAACCTTCTGCAATGTCATTTCCCAGCTTTTGTGCCACCCACTCCGGGTTCCATTACCAGAGCCACCTTACCCTGTAGTAATCGGTGCTGTAGACGTCTCTGGACATCCCAAAGTCTCCAATCTTCACCAGCAGGTTAGCTCCAACCAAGCAGTTCCTCGTGGCCAGGTCTCTGTGTACAAAGTGCTGGGAGGCGAGGTAAACCATCCCTGAAGCGATCTGGCTGGCGATGTGAAGCATTTGAGAAAGGCCCAGCTCCCCTTTCGCATGCCGAGGCTGCCCATCCACAAGGATCATCGCATCCGGGCCGTGTGCCCTGTGGAAGGCGAGAGAGAGTAATGTTTAGGTGGAGTCTCTCCTTTTTTGCAAGCTGAATCCCTTGGTTTGGGCTCAACCTGCCAGAGCAGCAGAAAACAAGCTTGCTCCATCTTCCATGTGGCGGCATTTGAAGAAGGCTATACAGTGGTACCTACAAGTTACATACACTTCAGGTTACATACACTTCAGGTTACAGACTCCGCTAACCCAGAAATAGTACCTCGGGTTAAGAACTTTGCTTCAGGATGAGAACAGAAATCGGGTGGCGGCAGCGCGGCAGCAGTGGGAGGCCCCATTAGCTAAAGTGGTGCTTCAGATTAAGAACAGTTTCAGGTTAAGAACGGAGCTCCAGAACGAATTAAGTACGTAACCAGAGGTACCACTGTATATCCACTCATATCACCTCTTGGTCTTCTCTTCTCCAGCTAAACATATTATGATATGGAGAATGGAGAATTAATAGAGGTTCGAGAAACTTACTATCCACATTAAACGATAGTATGTATGAGCCCTCGGTCAGTTTTCACCATCCACCACAGTTCATTGCCAGCATGGAAGCAGAATGGTGAAAATGCCTAATATGTGGCGAAGGAAGGACAATGTTGCTATGGCCTCCTGTCTCTTTTATTAGATACAACAGCAACATTTCCTTTGTGGTTCTCTCTTCTGGCTTCGTTTGAAATTAATCCTGGCATTTCACCCTCTTCAACAACAGCAGCAGCAGCAGCCCTGCAGAGAGTGAACAAATTGAAAAATGCCTGTGCAGATGGATCCCTCCATCTTGACATGGAGCTAAACTCTGAGAGCAACAAGTTCTGACTTGCTTGCATCCTGGAATTTCTCTCTCTGATAAGCTTGAGGCACATGCGGAGGGGAGGGGGGAAGGAAGACAGATATGACATGGCAGCGACAGATTTCTGCCAAAATATTTCTGGTTCAGCTGTTGAAGCTTTTCACGGCTCTCCTTCAGATGCTTTCCAAAATGCATTGTCGAAAGAGAAGGAGATGACAGGGCTCCACAAATGGGGATGTGACAGGTCAAGTGGCTTGCATTGTTAGGAGTCGCCTATAGTGGAAAAGCTGAGTGCTGAGGACAGGTCTAGGGCTGACACAGGGATGCTTGAGGAATTTGATCCTTGTGGATTATGGTATGAGCTGACCTGGACCACATTAACACCATACATTTATAGTACTATGATACCACTTTAAGCTCTCATGACTCCCCCTAAATAATTCTGTGAGCTGTAGTTTGTAAAGGATGCTAGGAGCTGATAGGAGACCCTTATTCCCCTCACAGAACTACAGTTCCCAGAGTTCTCTGGGAAGAGGCATTGATTGCTAAACATACCAGCTAACCAGTGTATTCCAAACTTGGGTCTCAGGCTGTTTTTGGACTACAATTCCCATCATCCCTGACTGCTGGTCCTGCTATCTAGGAATGATGGGATTTGTAGTCAAGGAACAGCTAGATACCCAAGTTTGTGAAACACTGTTACTTTTCTGGTTTTTTCCCTTGTTCCTTCTTTCTTTAGTTTCTTTTTTTATTTCATGCAGAATTGTTTATTTTACTGTATTGTGAAAACTTCAATATCCCCCCCCAAACCCCGTTGTTCCCACTACTGTGTGTGTGTGTGTGTGTGTGTGTGTGTAATAACTTTATGAGATCACCTTCAGTACCAGAAGTTCAAACAATAGGTGCATAATGATTGTCGTCCACAGCCTGGCCAATGTCCAAGAATTCTCTAAATGTACTGCAATACTTTTTCATCTGTACAGGTTTTTGCTGGCTCCAGTAAAGCCAGGAGCAGGGTGATGCTTTAGTACTTTTCAGGTTGTAGCAATTGTATTAATTTTAAGTGGATATTCTGCACTGTACTGTGACACTAAATCTTTCTCTCTAAGTATGTGTACGTGTTTTATGGCTTTTTGTGATGATATCAACTGCTATGGAGTACTGTCACCGCTTTTTCCATTTTTTGTTTTCTGGAAGCAAGGATCTGGAGGAGATCTGGATAGAAGCTCCTTAGTTAAGAAAATAAGAAGAGTCTGCTGAATCAGGCCAGTGGCCATTGTAGCCTAGCATCTTGTTCTCACAGTGACCAACCAGAAGCCTGTGGGAAACCCACAAGCAGGATTTGACCTCAAGAGCACTCTCTCCTCCTGCGGTTTCCAGCAACTGGTATTAAGCTGCAGCCATTGGAGACAATAGCAATTACAGGCACATGGAGGCTTTCATGAACATGGTGCTTCATTTAGATGCTAATGTATGCAGTGAGCCTATGCCTTCAAATGTGTGTCTGTTTGCTGTCGACTAGTAGAGGATGGGATTTGCTGAGGGAATCAAGGTGTTTTAATTACACGGAGAGAAAGGCATTGAGGAGAACTAGAAAAACACAAGGTGGCTTCAGAGGCCGCTGTCTCTTTGACCTCGGCAACATGGGGGGAATTGCCAATATTCCTTTGTTAAATCTAGTGGAACAAAGCTTTTGGATTTTTGCTAGCTTGTCAGAGTGACTTGGAAAATGCATTTAATCTCTCAAAGTCTCCCCAATCCAAGGTAGGCCTATAGGGCTGGGAAGGAAAAACATCAAGAGCTCTGATGCTTCAAATCACCTCTAATGCTACCACAGCCCGAAGGTTCTGGTTTTCTTTCAGAAAGGGAATGGGGTCCCTCAAAATGCCTGTGTTGCTAATAAACATCTCTTTGGATGCTTCCCAAAATGTCTTGTCCTTTTAGATGCCAGCTAAAATAAATGGCAGCCGAGGAAAGGGATTTATTTGTCCCAGTCACGAGTCAGATTCCACAGCTGGAGCACTTCGCCTTGGCAAATGTCGCAAGGACTCAACTCTATTGCTCATGGGTCATTGTCTGCATTGTTAACACATTTATGCTCCCACCGAATAAACACAATGGGGGAAAACAAAACACACACACAACTAGCTTCTGATTTTCTAAATACGAGGAACTAACAACTGATCTTTACTTAAGGGAATGCTGCACTCCATGAATACTGGAAATCTTATACCCCACAGAACCTTGTACATCATAACAAAGGAAGAGCCCAGCTGGATCAAATCAAAATGGCCCATCTTGTCCTGCATCCTGTGGCCTGTCAGATGTCCATGGGAAGCCCACAAGCAGAGCCTGAGTGTAGCACTCTCACAACTTGTGATCCTTAACAGACATTGTCTTCAACAGTGCAGTGAGAGCGTAGCTATCATGACTAGTAGCTTTGATTGATCGGTGTTGGCCAGCATCCAAGGATAAATGAAATACTTATAAGATAGACTGGCTGAAATTTTCAGTGAACGGGAAAAGACTAAGTGATGTTGCTGCTGGTGGTGGTGGTTCAGCCCAGCAGTGGCTAACCACACTTGCCAAAGGAGCCATGCATGAAGTAAAAGATAATGTGAGTCCAGTGCATCCTAAAGTTCTGCATCTTGGAATGGCCTACACAGAGCTGTGGAGTAATCAGCAAATTGGTGGAGAGCTAAGAAGGAAGAAGCAATAAGAGGCAGAAGGTATAAATCGGACTCTGTGCCTGTTAGAAGCTGCCAGGGATAACACCAGGAACCTTTGGTTCTGTGTACAGTGGTACCTCGGGTTACAGACACTTCAGGTTACAGACTCCGCTAACCCAGAAATAGTACCTCGGGTTAAGAACTTTGCTTCAGGATGAGAACAAAAATCGTGCAGTGGCGGTGCAGCGGCAGCAGCGGGAGGCCCCATTAGCTAAAGTGGTTAAGAACAGTTTCAGGTTAAGAACAGACCTCTGGAACGAATTAAGTTCTTAACCCGAAGTACCACTGTATAGGTGTTCCCTGTGGTGAGCTATCAGTACTCCGGAGCACAATAGTTCACATCAAAACAAAATATAAATGGAGTGGATAAAACAATAGCAAAGTCAGTTGCAGCAATGGTCCAATCTGGCCAAGGCAACTGTCCTCCCCATGGTGGTCTATGGGGAAAAAGATGGGTTTTCAATTGTTGCTGGGAACTTGACATTGTGTCAATCATATTTCAAGTAGGAGGGCATTCCATAGTCGGAGGGTCACCACAAAATAGGCCCTTTCTCTGGTCAATGCATAACTGATTGCCCTTAGATTGCCAGGAGGACATCAACTGCTGATGTTAGCTCAATGACAGATTGGTATAGGAAGAGATACCCCTTCAGATATCTAGGACCCAAGTTGCCCAAGGCTTTAAAAGTCATTATTAGCACCTTGGTGGGGCACAATTCCCACTTCAGAAGGCTTTATGGTTCTTTGAGGTCTCTCCTTAAGAACTTTAAATCATTGTAAACCAAGCTTGTTCAGGATTTACCTCAGAAACTTATTCAGGTCTCCGTGTTTCATGTACTCAAATACCATTATGAGAGGGTCTCCATCACCACAGACACCATAGAACTTTACAATGTGGTCATGCTGAAGGTTGGTGAGAAGTTCTGCCTCCCTTTGGAAATCCTTTCGGGCAGCCAAAGTTGGGTCCTTCAGGGCCTGAGGGAAAGAGGAGGATACAAAGACAAAATGAGGAAGCTAACAAAGGCCACTTTCCTCCTAAGTTTTAAGCCTGTTGAAATTGAGTAAATCCAGATTACCACCTATCAAATGGAAACTTCCTATGGTGTGCAGATAATTAGCACATGACGCTTCACAAAGTTGCCCAGAAGGTTGAAATGGTTCCCCACTCCTGATATAGTGGGAAGCGTGGGCACTGTGATCCATGCAGAAACAATGCCAGAAGATCACCAGTTATGAAATTGTATGGTTGTGTGTGTTTGATCCAAGCTCAAATCTCATTGAAGTGGAATTTCCACAAACCCATCTGTGAGAGACCGGGAAGGTAATAGCTTCCACTTATTTCTAGCAGAGTCAGAATTGGAAAACCATGAACCCAGAATTTGAAACCAATTCTCAATGAGGGGCAGAAAACATCATAGTTCCTTATTACAGCTCTCCTGAACTAGTCCACCATTTACTTTGGAAGAGCTGAATTTGCTGTCTTTTATTCTGTAAATAGATGTGTTGGTGTGTGTGTGTCATCTCTACTGCAATTCACCCCCCCCAAAAAAAATAAATAAATAAATCCTGTTTTCATTCCCTTTGGTTTAAACAGTTTATTGAGAGACTGAGACTCAAATTTGTATTCTTCTTGAAAATGGCTCCTCAACCACACTCATGGTTTGCCATGATTAGGTACTTTTGCCAATTGTGCGCATGGAATTAATACTGGAGTAGCTTTGGGTTTATTTAAGAATTAGCTGAAAGCATATTACACCTGTGTCTGGTATGTTTCCTCATGAAGACACAGCTTTCAGCTAAACATAAATATGCTCTCAGGAATTCTTCATTGAGGATTTCAATGTAGGGGGAAAGGGAGATATTGATTTAGTCTAAGTCTACATTTTTAGAATAGGTTGACCTAATTCCTTGGTCCCGCACTTATATAAAGACTGGAATGCAGCTATTAATCAGTTTATTCACCACTGAATTTTATGATGCATTTTCAAAGAAAACGTGCACAAAATGAATATTTTAGGAGAACTACACGGAGAAGCATATAAAAATGCATATTTTAGGGGGGGAATACATCACAAAGCATTCACAATACATATTTTCAAGGGAAATGCATTGGATTCATATAAAAATGGTTTGTTTTAGGAGAATACTCACAGAGTGCTATAAAAAGCGTACTTTAGGAGGAGGTACATACAATTTAAACACATGTTTGTGTTCTTTTCTTTTCTTTTTCCTTTTGCACAAAAGCCAGAATGTAACCAGCTTATAATTGAGCACATGTCAAACTAATATGGATTTAGTCTGATCTGCCCATCCCTAATTCAGTGTCAAATATTCAGCAGATATTTCATACCTGTATTTGACACTGGATGATACTGGATGATGATACACCATCATAACTCATATCCAAAAGTATGTGATTGCGGTCATGTAATTATATTTAGTCTTTTACCACTGAATAGCTGGCAAGCAATCTGACATTAATCGATAGGTGACGAGTGCCTGAGATCACATCTTTTCCTCTCCATCAGTTGCAATCTGGACCATAGCTCTCAGTGACAGAGCTCAGGCTTTACATGAAGAAGGTTCAAAGTTCCATCCTTGGTGCTTCCAGGTAGGCTTGTGAAAAACCCCTTTCACGAAGCCCGGAGAGCTGTCGCCAGTCAGTGTAGACAATAAAGAGCCAGGAAGACCAAAGATATAAACTCAGGAGCTTCCATTGCTCCTATGATGCTTTTCAGTCTTGCCTGCTGCTGACCTGGGCATTGAAAGAAGAAACGGGGCCAATATGGACCTGGACAGCAGGTGTGGCCCCTGGATTGAAATAATTTGATTGCATTTTGCCACACTGCATAAGGACCTGCCTGAAAGATCCCTTCTGGACTGAAAATTGAGGCAGTTATTAAATGAATAAAATAATAAGAGTGACATTTTCTTTATCTTCGTTATTATTCTATGCTGACAAAGAGTGAGAGGAACAGGCCACGTTCCTTTGCTCACCACCTTATAAAAGCATCATGTGTGAAAACAGTCTGAATGGAATCTCGGAAAGCATTTGAAGACATAGCAAGAGCTATTGCAGATTGAATCCATCTTACTTGACGTCTCTTCAGAAGTCTGACTCTATTGAGTTAGACTCTGAAAGAAAACCATGTCAAGTTGGTCTCCTTTGCCAAGGTGTGAAGTGTCATACTGAGGAATGGCATTTGATAGAGAAAGTTTTCTCTTTTAAAATAGAGCAGACTGAAGAAAAAAACCCACAACCAAAACTACACAACCCAAACCCCAGAATCCCTGTCTTATCATTCTAACCCACATCTATTCAAAAATCACATAATTTCATTTTAATTTTCCTCCCTTGGGGGACAACCTGACTAGAGACATTTAGATGGATGATTCAGATAGATGATAGTGCAGTGCACAGATGGCAAAACATCCATTCTCATCTTGGGCCCTTGATTACTTTCAGCCATTTAATATCTTCATGATGTTGTTATCATGCCTTAAGAAACTTAGAGGTGTCTCTTGTATTTTCTTCACAACCCTGTGACACACACACACACACACACCCAAACACTCCCCCCCCCCAATGCTGTCTACTATTAGAGGTGGACCAAAACCTTTTGCCTTGCTTTGTGTTCCTTTTTCTGACCACTGAAAAAAGGCCACCTGGTTTCGATTCACTCATTGCAAATCTATATAGGTTGTTTTCACCTCACCTCAAAAAGTTGGGAAAGGTTCAGAAAAGGGCAACCAAAATGGGAAAAAGTTGCAGAGTTTGGGACTTTTTAGCTTGAGAGGAAAGGCAAGTATGATGTGACATGAAAGGAGTTTATGGAATTATGCATGGCATGGGGAAAATGGATAAAGAAACATTTTTCTCCCCCATGCACAACACAGATTTAGGGAAATCTTCCTTCCTTCATGTAGCACATAATTAAACTGTAGAATTAAGTCCTACAGAAAGCAGTGGTGGCCACCAACTTGAATAGCTTTAAAAGAGGATCAGACAAATTCATGGAGGATAAAACTATCAATGGCTATATATATATATGTTTTCAACATATCATTTTCAACAATAATTAAATGTATTTTAACATCTTATACAATTTTTTTTACTTCCATCAATCTCATCTGAAAATTTTCCAATCTAATCACTAAATATACATTTCTCACTTCCACAATCACATTTAACTCATAACTAATATCACTATTTTTCTCTAATTTGCAATGCTCCATACATTTCTCCTTACAAAACGTCTCGTCCTACTAGCGTAATTTGTTGATTACAGTTGCTCTTCAAACAGTTAGTATATTTCTTCCAATCTTCTGTAAATCTCTGGTCCCACAGGTTTTGAATCCTTCCTGTCATTTCATCTAATTCTGCATAGTCCATTAATTTTGTCTGCCATTTTTCTTTTGTCAGAATCTCTTCTTGCTTCCATTTCTGGGCTCACTTGCTGGGAACTTTGGCTGGGTAGAGTGCTGTTGCATTAATGTCTACCTTCTGGGTTTCCCATGAGTATCTGATCAGGCACTGTAGGAGCAAGATGCTGGACTGGGTGGGCCATTAGCCAAATCCAGCAGATTCATCTAATGTTCTTAGCATTGTTTGCATATTTAGGCCTAGTGCTGTAGCCTAGCGTAGCTTAATCCAGATGCTGTCTCTGTTACAAGGAAGGCTTGCTGCTACTATTTTTTTGCTGGCCAGAGAGGGTTGATGTCTTCCATTGGTTATTGCTGATTTTAATTATTATAGATTGTTTTTCCAATCCTGTCTTCTTTATAAGCCATATATGTAGCATTTATTGATTGGCATCTACATAAATTTGATAAATAGTTATCAACTATTGACTCAGAAGTTTTACTGTGAAATTGCTTCAAGATATTTTATGGGAAGTGACTCATAAATGAAATTAAATTTTAGAAGTGGGCATTTTCCATGGTTTCCCCTATAGTTTAGAACACACATCCCTTTGTGATTCATGAGGCGCCAGAGTAATCTAACAATCACTATTAGAACTGCAGCCCAGTGAGGGGAATAGAAGTCTCCTAGCAACTCTTGGTTCTTACCCAACTACAGTTCCCAGGATGTTGGGTTGTTGTTGTTTTTTTGGGGGGGAGATATAACTATATAATAATGCTTTAAATGTAAGGTGAGGAAGTGACTTTGTGATGATATTTCAAGGGGATTTGGAGCTGTAGGGATTAGATCCTGGAACCATCAGTTCTGTGAACAGCTGGGCAACTAAATATCAACTAATGGTGACAGGTAAGAAGGTTGGCCTTTTAAGTCTCTGAACTTGTCTACAAGGCAGGTGGAGCTTGGACAAAGCAGTCTGGAGACAGGGGCTTTAAAGGCCCCCATCTGCTCCCAACTTTTCAATTGCTTGCTTGGAGCTGTCCGTGGTCCAGCAGCTTTGTTTTGTAAGAATATAAGAACAGTCTGCTGGATCAGGCCAAAGCTCCATCTAGTCCAGCATCCACCACTCACAATGGCCAACCAGGAAGCCCTCAAGCAGGACCAAAAACAAGAACACTATTCCCTACTGTGGTTTCCAGAAAATGGAATTTAAAAGCATTTCTGCCTCCAGCTGCAGAGGCAGAACAGGTAAAAAGGTAAAGGTAAATGACCCCTGGATGGTTAGGTCCAGTCAAAGGCGACTATGGGGTTGCGGTGGTCATCTCGCTTCAGGCTGAGGGAGCTGGTGTTTGTCCACAAACAGCTTTCTGGGTACAGCATGACTAAATCGCTTATGCCGCAACAGAACACCGTGATGGAAGCCATAGCACATGGAAACGCCATTTACCTTCCCGCCACAGCAGTACCTATTTATCTACTTGCACTGGTATGCTTTCAAACTGCTAGGTTGGCAGAAGCTGGGACAGAGCAATGGGAGCTCATCACCATTGCGTGGATTTGAACTGCGGACCTTCCGATCAGCAAGCCCAAGAGGCTTGGTGGTTTAGACTACAACGCCACCTGCTTCCCTAGAGCAGTGATGGCGAACCTTTTAGAGACCAGTTACAGGTAGGTAGCTGTGTTGGTCTACCATAGTCAAAACAAATTCCTTCGAGTAGCACCTTAGAGGCCAACTAAGTTTGTTATTGGTATGAGCTTTCATGTGCATGCAGACTTCTTTAGATACCTTCTTCAGATACACTTCTTCAGATCATGTGCATGCACACGAAAGCTCACCAATAACAAATTTAGTTGGTCTCTAAGGTGCTACTCAAAGGAATTCTTTAGAGACCGAGTGCCCAAACTGCAACCCAAAACCCATTTATTTATCGCACAGTGCCAACACAGCAATTTAACCTGTATATCTCATTTTTTCCTGTGTGTTTCATGTCACTTTATGACTGCTGTTGTGATAAATAATCCTTCATAAAAGTTATTGCATTACATTCTTCATTAAATTATCTTTCCATCGAAATATAATTTTATGGTATAACTCAGTGCTTTTTTCCTTAAAAAATGTTTAGGGTTACTCTCATTTTGTCTCAAGAAAATCACCATCGGGAAAAGCAAATACAGTTCAAATCGGGGGGAAATAAATACAGTGAATTTCTTCTTCAATTAAATTCACAAAATATTTAGGGGTATGTGTCCCCCTGTGTCCCCACAGAAAAAAGGACTGGTATTACTAAAAAAAAAAAGTGGTGTTATCAAACCTTGGAAATACACTTTTTCCAGAAGGTTCCACCATTTTGGCCACTACACTAGTGTGCACTGGAGGGCTGTATTAAGAGCCACCTTCTCCCAATTTTTAATTTGGGATAATAATTATTGTCTGTGTGCGCGCATACAAATTACACAATCAATCAATCAATCAATCAATCAATATCCCCTTCAAGAAAGAAGGCTTGAGCTTCATCAAGAGCCCTGTCTTTGCATCAGCTGTTAAGGAAATAAACAACTATGTGACTTTTAGAAGACATCTGAAGGCAGCCCTGTTCAAGGAAGTTTTTAACATTTGAAGCGTTTTTTCCCTGTAAGATGAACCACTGCACTGAATCCTTAATAGGAGACTAGCCAGAATAGCTCTGTACCACCTGATACTTCCAACTGGCTTCCAAGCAGCTACAAATACAGCCTATGTGTGGAATTTTCATTCTCAGCAATTCAGAGCCTAGGTGTCCTTGGGATTTACCTTCACAGCCACGAGCATCTTGTCCTTGGTGGGGCTGAGGTTGTAGCACTCAGCCAGGAATACCTTCCCGAAAGCACCTTCGCCGAGCTCCCTCTTCAGAATGATGTCTCTCCTCTTAATATGCTGTACATCTGTAGGCAGCAAAGGGCGGGAGGGAGGGGAACCAGGAATTAATGTTAATGCAACAAATAATTTCATTTTCATCACCCGGCAGGCTCTCATTAATTTTCATTTGCAAAAAAAGATGACCCTTTTGTTTCACTGTATTTGCAAAGTCTTGCCTGTTTATCTCTCACTCTCCAGCTTTGCAAGGGAGGCAGAACTTTACTAACTACCCTCAATAGCAGGGACATCCCACATTGTTAAGATGCCCTGTCTGCTATAAGTGCTTTGCAATTTAGAGACAGCCAGCCTTCTTCACTGAAGGTGGCTGGACTATTGAATTTGTCTCCATTTGATTGATCATGCTTTGTTCCCAAAACTACCCTCCCATCTTTTCTAGCTGGGGGTGGAAGATTGCTTAAAGGTAAAGGGTAAAGGGACCCCTGACCATTAGGTCCAGTCGTGGCTGACTCTGGGGTTGCGGCGCTCATCTCGCTTTATTGGCCGAGGGAGCCGGCGTACAGCTTCCGGGTCATGTGGCCAGCATGACTAAGCCGCTTCTGGCAAACCAGAGCAGCGCACAGAAACACTGTTTACCTTCCCGCCGGAGCGGTACCTATTTATCTACTTGCACTTTGAGGTGCTTTCGAACTGCTAAGTTGGCTGGAGCAGGGACCGAGCAACGGGCGCTCACCCCGTCGTGGGGATTCAAACCACCAACCTTCTAGTCCTAGGCTCTGTGGTTTAACCCACAGCGCCACCCGCGTCCCAGGAAGATTGCTTAGGAAGGTCAAAACCAAATGAAAGTGAAATTCCCACTGACTAGGGCAGGATTGGGTAATTTCAGGCCCCTGTCCTTTCCTTTAAGCCCTTGGGATTCTCCCCATTCTCCATCCTGTTACTGGCCTTGCTTTGCACCGGCCTTGAGTTATTTTGCCTGGGTGGAACCTGTCACTCAGCATGTGTCCTTGAATGTCTCTTTCTTGGCTAGATGGAGGAGAGGGTGGTGTGTGTGTGTGTGTGTGTGTGTAGAAACTAGCCTATTGTTCAAAGCCAACATCCATTGCTCCGCCCACATTTTCCTCTGGCCCGGCCCACTGCTGGGAAGTGGCCCTTGGAAGGTTTTCTGGAAGAGAATGTGGCCTTCAGACTGAACAAATGTTCCTTAACCCTGCACTCGTGGCTAAATTATGAAGGGCAGGGAAGCAAAAGTTGCATCTCATTAAGTCAAGTTCCGCCATTATATTGCATCCTGACTTGTGCTTGTCAGCATGTCTGCTTGTGAAATTGTAGGTCAGGCCCCCACAAGAAACCACCCATGAAATTATTCACCCCCCCCCCACTGCTGTGTTTTATATTTCAAGTGGACTGTGCCTGTCTTGGTGACTCCTGAGATGCGAGAGAACAGAGAAAATGACAGAATGAGAAAAGGTCAGCTTACTACTTGATGCTTATAATAGCAACACGTTGTTGCTTTTTAACAGCAATTCATCCAAAAGTAACTCATCTTCATTTGGGGGGGATGGAGAGACATAGGCACCTCTTTCCTTACGAGAAAGCCAAAGGTTTGGAAACAGAACATCTTAATAGCTCTCAAACAATTAAGCCTGCTAATTAGAAGATTACGGGCTGGCATAAAAGCTACCAAGTCTAGACATCTTTGCTTGTTTGAGGAGAGTGATGGTGCCTGTTTGCATAACCAACAGTCCTCAAAATGGCTGATGGTGCTTCAGAGAATTCGCAATGACCTTTTCATTAATTGTTTAATGGGCAACATAAATAAATAAAAGCATATACTGAAATTAGTGTTATTAGTGATATTAAGGCACTGTGTGGTAGCCAGAATGAGGGATAAATGAAACCTACTGGGGGAATCCAGTGTTTCTGTTCTGATCTCCAGCAGAACATTTAGCAAAAGTCTCCAATGTTTCCATGTGTGGGTATCTGCCCACTACTGTAATGCTTCATAGGTTCTGTAGGTTTTATGGTATACCACAACTCCATTTCAACCACACACACATGAATTTCAAGGAGAATTGCATTTGGTAGATCTTTTGGTCCTGAAACAGCAGAGTCACCCTGTAACTAACAAGCTGCTGCCCTTGTGAATTCAATAGTTCTTTTTCCCTTTAGATCTAGTCTACACAAGCAGCAGATCGTGCAGGAAGAGAAAAGTGCCACTTCAGACTGTGAACAGGGCCAAATAATTGTATTTTTGTGTGTGTAAAAAACCCCACAGCAAAACAAGAAACTTTCCTGCACACTGGAGACTTAGTGTCAGGAAGGCGTGAAACTTGTGTTTGGGTATGGGTTGTGTTTGCTTGCTTGAGTGCTGGAAAATCAAAGATGTGGCCATTCAATCTGAAATCTGGTGTTATATGGGAACACTGTTAGCATGTGATTTTGTTATTTTCGTAGCACTTACACCATAGGAATCTGAGCAGCAAGTTTTTCCAGTCATGCCGGAGATATTATTATTGGGGCAGTTTTATGAAAGCTATTTTGTTTGCAATCAATAAAGATGCAATCAGAGCTCGGCTTTGTCATCCCAGCTTCCAGCATGGCCTACTCACCTGGTTATCTCACTGGAAATAAATAAATAAATAAAATGGGACAGCATGTTATGGAGCATCCCGGAGGCTTCACTTAATCCAAAGTCACACAAATGAGCAGAAATGTTTGCCATCCATCAAGATCGGTCCCTTGGGGAGCGCTGACTGAGGCACAGCCGAGCCTAATGCAAGCCTCTCACTGCTGCAAACTCTTGAGCCTTCATAGGGTCCCTGGCAGGTCAGTTACAGCCTACTGGGTCATGGTTTGGCAATGATGATTATCACCTGCAGTTCTGAAGCTAAGAAGGGGTGTGTGTCTGTGTGTACTATACCACCCTTCCCCCATAGATCTCAAGGCAGTTCACAACATAAAAATACTAAATAAAAGTTCAAAATGCATAATAAAAACCAGAACAAAACAACAACACCACTGGCAGAGGAAGAAGAAGGGGGCAGGGGGAGCGCACGCCACACCCCCAGGATGCAAGCCATGCCCCCAGGATGCGCACCCCACCCCCAGGATACACGCCAGCCACGCCCCCACCTGCTCTCTGCCCCAGGTGCCAGAGCATGAAGCTCCGCCACTGAACAGCACAAACCAATAACCCCACCCACTCCCACAAACACATTTTAAAGGGTAAAGTATGTAAAAGATGTAAAAGTCCATTCTGCTGCAAACCTAGAATGCTGCTCTAAATGGAACCATTGCTTCATCTCACTCAGTACTGCCTACACTGAGTGCATTTATTCAGTTTTAATTTTTATTAAAAAAACATTTTTTAATGATTTGGTGCACTTCAGTTACCCCCCTCCAATGCTTTTGCACTTATCGGAAGATAGGAACAAATAGGCAAATCTGTCCATTTTGGTTTCTCATTTTTCCACTTTTAACTTCAGTCCTCATTTCAACATCAGTTAAAAGATAATAATCACACACATCCTCATCAGCAGGGTACTGCTAATTTTTCCTATATACACATGTTTGCATGCAATACTCCCTAACGCAACACATCTCTGTTCATTATCTTCACTAATATATGCATATTATTGTGTATTTTTGTGCCTATTACTTGGCTGGAAAACTGCCTAGCAAAATTTGAGGTTTTGAAAGACAACTGTGTTCATGTATTGTTTCCGAGAGCTCAAATTAGATTAGATTCACCCTTAAATGTGAACTGAGTCAAATCACCTTCCCATCCCATGTCCACCGCTTCTCTGCTAGCCCATCTTCAGCTTTCCTCGTGAATAATAAGGCTGACACCCAGGAGATTCTGTTGTGAGGGCACTTGGGAGGTTAATCTGCATAAAGCTATTTACAGTCTCCTGGCATGCACAGAATGGTGCTTGATAAACAGCTGCTGTTTGTTGTTGGAAGAAGATGTCAGGTGTTCTAAGCCTAGTTGTCTGGCTCCATTGGGTTGCGGTCAGCCTTACTAACAAGGTGTCTGCAAATTGCCATCCCTTCCTCTGCCCCTTGTCCTCCCCAGCTCCTCCACACATCATTAATTGACACCAACAGGAGCCAACAAGATAATTCTAGGAAGGATTGTGAACAACAGACTGCAAGCACAGCAGGGAAGGGGGGGGGAGAGAAAGCATTTTAACTCATTGTAAAAGAGGCTCTGTTGCTGCACAGTCAAATACAGAAAGCTGACTTGGACTGAGTCAAGCCATTGGTCCATCTAGCTCAGCAATGTTGACACTAAGGGTGCTGCTAGGAGTTGTCATGAGACTACTGTCCCAGTACGTTTCCAAGCACAATTCAAAGTGTTGGTGTTGAGTCTAAACGGCCTCAGTCCTGTATACCTGAAGGAGCGTCTCCACCCCCATTGTTCAGCCTGGACACTGAGATCCAGCTCTGAGGGCCTTCTGGTGGTTCCCTCATTGCGAGAAGTGAGATTACAGGGAACCAGACAGAGGGCCTTCTCGGTAGTGGCGCCTGCCCTGTGGAACACCCTCCCATCAGATGTGAAGGAAATAAGCAGCTATCCTATCTTTAAAAGACATCTGAAGGCAGCCCTGTTTAGGGAAGTTTTTAATATTTAACGCTGTATTGTTTTTAACACTTGATTGGGAGCTGCCCAGAGTGGCTGGGAAACTCAGCCAGATGGGCGGGGTATAAATAATAAATTATATTATTATTACTGTTGCATCACAGAACTACAATTCCCATAGTTCCCTGGGAAGAAGGATCCACTGGTCAATCACTCTGAGAACTGTAGACCTATGAAGGGAATGGGGTCTCCTAAACAACGCTCATCACCTTTTAACAAAGTATGCTTCCCAGGTTTCTTTGGGGGAAGCTATAAAGTGAGATGACACTGCTTTAAATGCACAGTTTTTTGGACTTCCGGTGCAGCGCAATCCTCTCGCAAGTATGATAGAAAAAGTGCAACAACAAACAGAGATAGAAGTGGTAAAAAAGGTGAAATACTTAGGAATTTGGTTAACTCCTAAAAATATTGACTTGTTTCAGAATAATTATATACCGGTTTGGAATGGAATAAGGAAAGATCTAGAGGTGTGGGGCAGAATGAAACTATCCTTTTGGGGTAGGATTTCTACGATAAAAATGAGCGTCCTTCCAAAGATGTTATTTTTATTTCAGACTAGTCCCATAATAAAGGGGGTAACGATTTTTAAGGAATGACAAAGAGTGATTTCAAGATATATCTGGCAGGGCAAAAAGCCGAGAATTAAATTTAAATTACTAACAGATGCGAAGGAAAGAGGCAGCTTTGCCCTGCCAGATTTGAAATTGTACTATGAAGCAGCATGTTTTTGCTGGTTGAAAGAATGGATAAAATTAGAAAATAAGGAGTCACTGGATTTAGAAGGATTTGATAACAGATTTGGATGGCACGCATATTTATGGTGTGAGAAAAAGAAAATCCATAAAGGATCTGGGAACCACATTCTCCGGAGTTCGATAATAGAAATATGGGATAGGTACAAAAAGTCATTAGAACCAAAAGTTCCACACTGGTTATCTCCATTAGAGGTAATGAGTGTTAAGAAAATTAATATGAGAGATAAGTGGATTACATATAAGGAATTGATAATCAGAGGAGGAAAATGGAAATTAAAACCATATGAACAAGTTAAAGAATATGTTTATGACTGGCTGCATTATTTTCAGGTAAATGAAATGTTTAAAAAAGATATTAAGGAATGTGGTTATGAAGAAAATGATTCGAAATTTCAAGTAGATATTATAAACAATGATTGGAAAATTCTGTCAAAAATGTATAGGATGTTGTTGGAATGGCATACGAAAGATGAAGAAGTAAAATAAGTAATGATACATTGGGCCAGAGATTTGGGCCATAATATACAATTTGAGGATTGGGAGAAATTATGGAAAGAGAATTTAAAATTTACTGCATGTACGGTACTAAAAGAAAATGTTATGAAAATGTTTTATAGATGGTATATTACGCCGGTAAAATTAGCAAAAATGTATAAGACATGCAATAAGTGTTGGAAATGTAAGGATAAAGAAGGAACATTTTGCCATTTGTGGTGGGAATGTAAGAAAGTGAAGACCTTCTGGGAGATGATATATAATGAATTGAAAAAGATGTTGAAGTATACCTTTGTAAAGAAACCATAGGCTTTTCTTTTAGGGATTACAGGGAAGGAAATAAGAAGAAAAGACAGTAAACTTTTTCAATATGCAGTTACTGCAGCAAGAATTTTATTGGCCCAGAAATGGAAGAAGGAGGAAATACCGACGATAGAAGAATGGAGAATGAAATTGACAGACTATGAAGAGTTGGACAAATTAACTGGAAAATCTCCGAGACCAAAAATTTATTGATGACTGGGGGAAATTTGTGGATTATCTGAAAAGTATATGTGATGTGCAAACAACGCTAGTGGGGTTTCAAGAAGCACTGTGAGTTATAAGATGTATTGTTTAAAAGAAATAGAAGTGGGAGGGAAGACAATGGCAATACAAAAATAAGGAATGCGAAATAGAGAGATTAATATGGATGATTGTCAGAGCAGCTGAAGGAAGTCAAAAAAGGATTAATTTGTTAAAAACTGAATATAAATTGTATATTTGAGTTGAAAATTAATAAAAAATTATTATATAAAAAAATTAAATGCACAGTTTTTTTTATGCACAAAGTGTGCCATCAGAGACCTGCAGAACCTCATTGCTTGCAGAAATGATGGGTGGGGGCTTTAAAGGTGAGAACCTCAAAACAGCTCAATGTAGACAGCATGTTGAGTGAGCACAGAATATTGGCTGACTGTTTGAGGAAGAGAAACCAGTGAAACTGAGAGGAAGGGGGAATGAAGGGCATAATTTTGTTGCAGATTCCTCTTATGAAATAAACAAGACAAATGGTGGTGGTGGATAGAGCGCTGGATCCTGGAAAGCAGGGTTCAAGTCCCTTTTCAGCTATGAAGCCCCCTGTCTCACCAGTATGGTGTAGTGGTTAAGAGCGGTAGTCTCGTAATCTGGGGAACCGGGTTCGCGTCTCCGCTCCTCCACATGCAGCTGCTGGGTGACTTTGGGCTAGTCACCCTTCTCTGAAGTCTCTCAGCCCCACTCACCTCACAGAGTGTTTGTTGTGGGGGAGGAAGGGAAAGGAGAATGTTAGCCGCTTTGAGACTCCCGAAGGGGAGTGAAAGGCGGGATATCAAATCCAAACTCTTCTCTCTTGCTAACCTACTTCACAGGGTTGTTGTGAAGATAAAATAAGGAGGAAGCGAACCATGTGCACTACCTTGAGCATCTTGGGGGGAAAGATGGGAAATAGATAACATTTAAATTTAATTAAAATAAGCAATCAAGAGCCCATGAGGGAATCTTATACAACAACAACCTAGACCACTAGGGTGAATTATTGGTTCCCGTTCTCCTAGTTCTCTCATTGCAGTGAGATTTTCAGTACAGTGGTACCTCGGGTCACATACGCTTCAGGTTACAGACTCCGCTAACCCAGAAATAGTACCTTGGGTTAAGAACTTTGCTTCAGGATGAGAACAGAAATCGTGCTAGGGCGGCGCGGCAGCAGCAGGAGGCCCCATTAGCTAAAGTGGTGCTTCAGGTTAAGAACAGTTCCCAGTTAAGAATAGACTTCTGGAACGAATTAAGTACTTAACCCGAGGTACCACTGTATAAGCATATTAAATTTTATGCCCCTCCCCCATACAATCTGAAATAGTATGGCTTATTCTACCATCAAAAGGCTCTTCCACCTCATGCAGCTGCATGTGTAAAGCATGTTTTTGGAAGGGGTGATAAATTGCCTTGTAAGTTGGAAATAGACACAAAGGCACCTGGACTTCCAGGGGCTCTTAGGCAGTGCCAGCTTAATCCCACCAAAGAGAAACAGCTAAATTTCTTCTTTTAATGCTTGTGAAAGAGACACCATTTTTGGCAAGCCTTTGCCAAGTAGAATCCCCTAAGCTATGGCGAAGGTATCTATAGCTGCCTTAGAACAAAATTCCATGCTCAGCAGAATCATCTGCAGCAGCTCTCGTCATACTGTACCACTTCAGATACAGGGGAATCACAATGCTTATAGAACAGGGATGGGGAACTTTTGACCCACCCATGACTGTTGGACTCCAACTCCCATCAGCCTCATGCAGTACATGCAATAGCCAGGAATGATGGGATCTGAAGTCCTACATCTGGTGACCACAGGTTCCCCATCCTTGTCTGTTATAGAAACCCAGCTGTGACCTCCTTTGATGTTGGCACCGCCTCTGTATCATCCTCACAGTCGTGTGCAAGATGTCTGAGGAAGCCAAGAATAAAGTTGTGCAGATCATCATAAGCCCACTTACAAACAGCCTTATGTTGTTTCACCTTGACAATCCTCTTGAGGGAGGCATAGCTGAGTGGAACAGCATGTTTGCTGCATTTGGTATCTTCCAGGTTCCATCCCTGGATCACCAGGGAGGGCTGGGGAAAGTTCCTGTCTGAAACCCCAGAGAATGGATGCAGTCAGGGCAGAAAATACTGGGCTCGATGGACTAACTGTCTAGCAGATTCCTGTGTTCCTATTTGTGAAGAGCCATGGCTTGGTGGCAGATGCTTTTCTATAAAGGTCATGCAATCAATCCCCAGCACCTCCAGGTAGGGCTGGAAAGATTCTTGTCTGAAATCCCAGTCAGAGTAGACAATACCAATCTAGATGGACCAGATTCACAAGGCAGCCATGTTCTTGCATTGACATTGCTTCTTGAAGAACCCCTAGTTCCATCACAGCTGTTGATGTCCTTGCCAAGGGCATTGTCGTACAAGTGTATTTTATTGCTGCTTGCTAACTAACATCCTGCCTGCCTTTGAAGCCATTTCTGATGATCCCAAGGAAAGGAGGCGGGGAAGGGGAAAACATCTTCCTGACCACAGTGATCTACTCCCGGAGGCACCAAAGTCAAACTTTAGCCCACAGAAGGCAGACAGGTGTATGAAATTGCCCTTCCCAAGCCTGACTGCAATTAACTACTCTCACCCTCAAAATGGACAGCCGCACAAATCACTTTCTCTAGCTAATGGCTTGGGCTGTTTATCCTTCCTGAATTAAAATTGATTTGCATCAGGTTCACACAATTTATTTTCACTCTCAGAAACAGTCACCTGCTCTGTTAATTCACTCCATGCCCTATGATTCCTATTCCCTTGCTAATACACATTTTGTTGAGCGACAAGACCCCAGTAAATAACTTGAGGGAGAAAATAAACTTCTTTCAAACTGTTTTTCTCAACACCCCGATACAGATCAATATTATTTTGACCATTATTATAAGACCCACCTCCATCAGATCCTTCTCCCCTTTTTTGTATTTCACTTCACATCTTCATGCTAGTCTTGTGTAGAAAAAAAAGAACAAAAAAAAAAACAAACATAGGGACAATATCCACCAACATTGATTTCTCAGCCCATGCAATGGATTTATATGGAAAATCCATATAAAATGGACTCTGTTCCTTTGTACTCCTCTAATTTGGTGCAATCTAGACTTGTGATGTTTCCTCACAGCCAGAATACATCTTGGGTTTTGTAGTCCTCAAGGTAAACAGATGCTTATATGCTCCACTGAAACAAACATAATCTCTCACACATGCCTTTTGCCTCAATACAGTTGGACTTATATTAAGTCTCAGTAAGATTATAAAATATGACAAGGCTTGAGGTGAAAAGTTTAACAAATGATGAAGATACATGCACCACAAAAATAAATATGCTCATTAATGTAAGTGCGGGCCCATATGCACAATACATTTAAAGCAGTACCAAAGCATTTTAAACACTCATGGCTTCCCCAAGAGAATCATGGAACTGTAGTTGGATAAGGGTGCTAAGAGTTGTTAGGCAGCCACCTATTCCCCTCAGAGAGCTACAGTTTTTAGAGTTTCTTGGGAAGAGGGATCAATTGCTAAACCACTCTGTGAATTTTAGCTCCATGTCGGGAAAAGGGGTCTTCTAACAACTCTTAGCACCCTTTTCCAACTACAGTTCCCATGATTCTCTGGGAGAAACCATGAGTGTTTAAAGTGGTATGGTGCTGCTTTAAATGTGTAGTGAAGACAGGGCCTAAGAGAGTTATACAAACTTCATAGTTCAGTGGCAGAACCCTCACTTTGCAAGCAGAATATTCAGTCTCTGACTTCTGTTAGAAGATCAGGCAGCAGCTGATATGGAAGACCTTTCTCTGCCTGAGACCCCAGAGAGTTCTGCCAGTCAGAGTAGACACTATTGGATCAGATGGAGAAAGAGTCTGATCTGGTTTAAGATAGCTTCTTGCATTCCTTGTTCAGGGCAAAAGTGAAGACTAGTTTTAATACTGCCTAACTTTGAACCTCCAGATGTTGTTGTACTCCCATCAACCCAAACCATCATTGCCAATGGTCAGGGATGTTGGAAATTATGGTCCAGGAACATCTGGAGGGTCAAATGTTTCTCTGTCTGGCCCGCAACATTATCAGAGCCAAATGGATCAAGTCTGCAACTTTCAACTAAATTTCCCTTTTTATGACTCTTGGAAATAGATCTGCATCATGAAGATTCTTTTTTTTGTTTTTTTGTTTAATCCATCTGACAAGGGGAAAACATACAAGGAGCTGTTTCCAAAGGCAGATGAATTACAAAGCTGTAGTGTTCCAAACCGTAAGTTATGAATGGAATATGTGAATGATACAGACAAAAATAAAACACTACACATTCAGCACAGCTACAGCAGAAATATATTTACACTAGTACCTCCAGAGTCAGTGTGAAATAATGGATAGAGTTTTGGCCTAGGACCATGGTTCTGAGCCTTGCTCACTGGCTGACCCTTAGACCAGTCACTGACTGATAACTTAATCTATCTCACAGGTTTGTTTGGAGAATACAATGGGGATGGGGAAAGAATTATGTTTCCCTGATTTCCTTGGAGGAAGTGTAGAAATAAATAAAGAATGGAAAAATGGAAAAAATAAATCATTTTTGTCACGAGAAGCTTGCTTCTCATATGTAGGGATTTTTGTTTTAAAGCAGAGGAGGCAAATTTAAGAATGGGGGAGAAATATGATTTACCGTATTTTTCGCCCTATAGGACGCACTTTTTCCCCTCCAAAAATGAAGGGGAAATCTGGGTGCGTCCTATGGGGCGAATGCAGGCTTCGCGGACCTCTCCGCTAGCAGCGGGAGCGCTCCCGCTGCTGGCGGAGAGGTGCCTGCATGCCGAAGCCTGCGCGCGCTGAGCTCAGCGCGCCCAGGCTTCGCGGACCTCTCCGCCAGCAGCGGGAGCGCTCCCGCTGCTGGCGGAGAGGTGCCTGCATGCCGAAGCCTGCGCGCGCTGAGCTCAGCGCGCCCAGGCTTCGCGGACCTCTCCGCCAGCAGCGGGAGCGCTCCCGCTGCTGGCGGAGAGGTGCCTGCATGCCGAAGCCTGCGCGCGCTGAGCTCAGCGCGTCCAGGCTTCGCGGACCTCTCAGCAAGCAGCGGGAGCCAGCGCTGGGCTCCCACGGCTTGCAGAGAGCTGCCTGTTTGGGGGCTGGGGTCGGGGGAAGCTCGGGCTTCCCCGACCCCGCGCCTGGGGGGGAAATAATTTTTTTCCTTTATTTCCCCCCAAAAAAACTAGGTGCGCCTTATGGGACGGTGCGTCCTATAGGGCGAAAAATACGGTACTTTATGTTCACATTTTAATTCCAGTTGCTGGAAATGGCAGGAAGAGAGGGTGCTGTTTTAGGTCTTGCTCATGGGCTTCCTGTGAGAACAGGATGCTGGACTAGATGGGCCATTCACCAGATTCGTCAGGGTTCTGCTTAAGTTCTTATGAATGGGTAAGAATTTGAGAATAAGGCTAGCAATGGTTACAAATCATGTTTGCTATGGTTACTTCCACTGTCAAGGGCAGTAGGCCACTGTATGCGAGTTACTGGGAATCATAGGTGAGACTCTTAGAGATGATTCTTTCAACTGATTTGGGTTCTGACCCTGGCATCCAACTAGACTAAGGATCCACCCCCGGTGCCTCATCCTACACCAAGTTGTGACGATTGCTATGAGGTAGGCAAAACCTTCAGATGGACCCAACTCACCTGAAGGCAAATTCTTGCCTGGCCCCAAATATGGCAACCGAAGAGTTCCATAGTGAGGTTTTACAGAGGGCCTGCCCACTTACCTTCAAGCAGTCCAAGACATAGAGTGTCAAGTGGGGAGTCCAAGCTCTGACTGACAGCAGTGCCTAGGCATGGCTTTCTTTTTGGCCCAGGGAGCGGACCAGAGGAAAGCTAGGGAGATGAAGTCTTCCCTCTGATCTGCACCCTGGGCTCTTAGAATCATAGAATTGTAGAATTTGAAGGCACCCTGTGGGTCACCTTTGTGGGAACGTTTATATAATTTAGCAGAGTTTAAACGATCCCCTGTTTGAGTTTATGCAGTGACAAGTGGGTTGCTAACTCATTTGAGTCCTATCAATAATTATACCTTCCTGGTTGATAATCCCTTTCTCTTAAAGAAAACACATATGAATCTGAATCATATTAACATAAACTACTTTACTATCAGATTCATTCAGGTTTACAGAGTCGTTCCTGAAGGCAGGCTTAGGTTACATAACAGATAAATTATATACAGTGGTACCTCGGGTTAAATACTTAATCCGTTCCGGAGGTCCGTTCTTAACCTGAAACTGTTCTTAACCCAAAACACCACTTTAGCAATGGGGCCTCCCGCTGTGCCACCGGAGCACGATTTCTGTTCTCATCCTGAAGCAAAGTTCTTAACTTGAGGTACTGTTTCTGGGTTAGCGGAGTCTGTAACCTGAAGCGTCTGTAACCTGAAGTGTCTGTAACCCGAGGTACCACTATACTAGTTGGTAGTGAGCCATGAGAAGACTGCATCTGAGCAGTTACCAGTTCACAGTTGCAGCAACCAGCTGACAAAACTGCCTGCCACATAGAGGCAGTTAGTCCTCTCTCGGAATGTTGGACTTGACTGACAGCTTTATATCCCACAACCTTGTCCGACCCCCTGCAATGTAGGAATCTCAACTAAATCATGTGAGACAAATGGTCATCCAACTAATTTCAGGCAATGTGACAGGTGGAGGAGGAAATGATGTCCTCCCCTGGCTGCCCCAAATCTGAATGGGTCTCTGCTGCTGTGGCTCATGCTGGAGCACAACTACTGTGGCCATTTTGCCCCCTCATGCAACCTTGCATTTATTAGTTCTTCCAAACTTTTCCTTTAGAATGCTTTCCTTCTCCCTGTTCTTCCTTGCCTGCTTTAAAGTTGCCTTCTTTTATATCCTGTCCTTCAGCACATTGATCTCCCGAGCCGATCTGAAACTCTTCCTGGCAGGGACGCCTGCTTTTATGTGCTTCTAAAGCCACGCTCACACCTACTGTGCTTTATGAATAATGACAATGGGTGAGCGCATAATGCAAAACTGAGAATAATTAATTCAAGAAGAAGAGGGTGATTTTCCTTTCCTTTTTTCTTTTTACAGCTTCTTCACTTCTCCCAGAACCCCCGCCCTCCCTCCCAATCTTTCTGTTCACAAGTTGTCCATGGAAATATACAGAAATGATCTTATTTATTCATTATTCAAAATTATTCACTAATCTCTTCTTTGAATGATTGTAACAATAAACGTTACGTCGGCTGAGCCCCCCTGCAACTATTAACATCAAATGCAAAATTCACAAATCTGCGAGGCAACTTGTAATTAAGATACATAACTAACTGCTGCTGAATGAATTTCAAAACTATACAGATGACTGCAAGTTATTAGCAATTCATACACTGGCTGCCCAGCTCTTCTGATGACTGACATGAAATGCTTCAGCAGACAAAGGCAGGAGAATCACACAGGCCCGATTAGAAACTCATGCAGCTAACATGCGGGCTAAACATTCTCTTTGAATGAGGTTTTAAATCCACGAGCAGGATCCAAAACCCATTATGGGAAACTTAAAAGGGTGCAATCCCCAGGCCAATTTCACTCGCTCAAGCCAACTGCAAGATCTGCTGTTCAAATTAAAACTTGATTCAGTTCTGGGTTTCATCACTTCTTAAAATGTTTTTGGAACCAAGGTGGTTTGTGGCATGCGTGTATGAGAGTGCAACTTGTTTAGTGTCTCCCTGGAAATCTTTCATAAGGCTGAAGAACGACGCTTAATCTCATACCCTCCGACATTTTTCCAATGAAAATAAGGACATTCTATTCAATAATAATAATAATAATAATAATAATTTTACTATTTACATCCTGCCCATCTGTCTGGGTTGCCCCAGCCACTCTGGGCTGCTTCCAACTTATATAAAAGCATAATAAAACATTAAACATTTTTTTAAAAAACCCCGTCTCTATATAGGGCTGCCTTCAGATGTCTTAAGGTTGTACAGTTAATTATCTCCTTGGTTTGGTGGGTTGCAAAATTCCATACCCTCCAACATTTTCCCAATGAAAATAGGGATATCCTAAGGAAAAGCGGGACATTCCAGGATCAAATCAGAAACTAGGACAGCTTCTGTAAATCTGGGGCTGTCTCTGGAAAATAGGGGTGCTTGGAGGGTCTGTAATCTGTATATTGTTGCATGTGCTCCAATTTCCAAGCAGCGACAGACTCCAGAAGTGGCTGTACTTACTCAGAGTTTGGCCTCCTTGGAATGAAGATCAGTGGAGACTGTGGCGTCTTTTGGATGTTTACACATATATATACAACCTGATAATAGGATGGAGGGGCTCAATGCATCAACATGCCAACAGATCTTGCTTCCTCATTAGGTTTCCAGGGAAGTCCCAAGTCACAATTTTGTGGTCCAGCACACAGCATGCCTGTCTCCTCAGCTTCCAGCATTAGCCAAAAATACACAACACTCCCTTGGCCTATTGTTCGTCAACCTAGGATGACATGACAGGTGAGATGGGAGAAGGCCCACCCATCTGTCTCTATGGCAACCTTTTCACAAAGGGATGGTCTGGTTACCTTCTATAGATTCTAACCTCACATACACAAGATCGCAGTTTGGAAAGGGGTCCACATTACTTGGTTGCAGAACTGCCTTGCAAAAATTGGATACGGGTGAATTTTGGAGGGTGGCTACATTTCACTTTCCATGTTGTTTTAGGAAGTGCAAAGAAGGTAGATTCACCTTTATATGCAACCTGAACTGACTTTCTCCAGCTTCCCTAGAGCTCATCCAGACTTCCATTTCATACCATGTTTCTAGACACAGGTCCAGGCTGTGTTGGAACGTTTTGTTTGTTTGTTGTCCAGGCCCTTTCCCTGGGAAAACCCACATTTTACTGCTGAATTGGAGGAAACAACAGTTGGGTTTTCCGTGGATTGCTGTTTGCTCCAATTCAACGGAGCCTCTAGAGGCCTTCTTGGGCAGCCAGAGGGAAAAGGAATAACTCACGCAGATTCCCTTTCATCTTTCACTCCCAGTTTCTCTCTCTCCCTCCCAACTCATAGCTCCATTCCCCCCAGTCATACCCACCATTACTATGCTGCATTTCACACCTTGCTAAGGAACAGGCTTTCACATCCCTGCTTGCTGTTGTTCACAAGAAGCCCCCATCCATCCATCCATCCATCCACCTATCCACCTATCCATCCATCCATCTATCCATCCATCCAGAGCAGGGGTAGTAAACATCATGCCTTTGTATACCACATGGCTCAGATACACGTCTTGTATCCGCCAGGTCCTATGTGTTTAGAATTGTGGGACCAATTTTACGAAACTCCCTTTCAGCCGAGATCAGACAGCCTCCTCCCTACTGAACCTCTGGTGGATGGGTAGGCAAACTAAGGCCCGGGGGCCGGATCTGGCCCAATCACCTTCTAAATCTGGCCCACGGACAGTCTGGGAATCAGCGTGTCATTTGTGGGGCATAGGAATTCATTCATTTTTTTCTTCAAAATATAGTCTGCCCCCCCCAAGGTCTGAGGGACAGTGGACCGGCCCTTTGCTGAAAAAGTTTGCTGACCCCTGCTCTGGTGCCTACTGAATATTTTTCAATTCCAGCTGCCATTTTAATTGATGTTTGACTTTATAGTTTTAATTGTATTTGTTTGTTGGTTGGTTGGTTGGTTTGCATTGTATCTTTTTCCCCTTTGGAACTATCCCTTAGGAACTATTGTAGTTAAGCTGTATATAAATTGTTTTAAATAAATAAACTTCCACCAACCCCACCAGCATGGTCACTGGCCAGAGATGATGGGAGTTGTATAGACCAAACAGTATCTGGAGAAAATCACATCGGCTACCATTCTGGAGTGCCTGAGGCTCTGAGCCTAACTTTATGTATCTATCTGCTTAATTTCATGCAGGGGGTCTCCCTCCCAGTCATCTAGAGAGAAAGCGAATGTGTACACATGACCATTTACACTGGCTCTAGTGCCCTGCCACTGCTGCTCATTGAAGCAATGTACACATGGTGTTAGACGCAATCTGTATCTATCCTGTAGTTCCTTCAGAAGCACTGTGGCTTAATGGATTTCCCCTCCAACCGGCTTCTAGCACAATTTGAAAATAGAAACTACATTAATTTGACAGTTCCGTGGAGGTGTGTACGTTTTGAGACAGCCACTGCACATGCGCAGAGGGCAGCATGTGATGTGCGCGGATGACAGAGGGTTGAGGGCAGGCATGGAGAAACCAAACAGGAAAGGTGCACAGAGTAAAAAAATCACCACCCTCCCTCTGGTGTATACAGAAATGTGTGAATGTGACTTGAAATGCAGCAGGGGAGAGGGTGTTTGGGAGCTGGCAGAAAGAACTGGAGAGCCATAGATGTAGCCAAGATTTATGTTGGGGGGAGCAGGCTTCATGTTAGGGGGGGTAGAACCTCAGTTAAGGATTTTTTATTGATTTACTTGATGGGGGGCAGCTGCCCCTCGCTTCCCTCCTAGTTCCACATTTATGTATAAGCTAAACAAGCTATAGCTTAGGGTCCCACTCTCTTGGGGGGCCCAAAAAAATTTAAAGAAAAAAACCTGGATGTACATTTCCAAAATATAAGATAAACAAAAAACAAACAAAACCCACCTACATACAGCAACAGTGTGTTGTGTTGTGTTGGCTCCTATGACGTAAGTAATGGGCCCCGCCTGCTAGCCTACTCCCTAAAATATCACTGGTTTGCTCATTTCTATATATAGGGTGCCTACATTCTGCATGTGCAAATGGCTTTAGATACCCATCATGTCCATAAATTACCATATAGCATACATTCAACACAAAAAAACCAGTGACAATTTGTTGTTGACAAAGGACAGCTGGACATATAAAGGGCCCCGTTACCTTCAGTAGCTTAGGGCCTCATCAAACCTAAATCTGGCCCTGGCTATGCTCCTGCATTGGGCTCCCAGACCTGTGGTTTCCCTTCCCTCGGTTAAGGGCTAGATCCCTTGCTCTCCCTTGTCCAGTCGCTAGACTCTAAAAGCAGCACCAGGGAGCCTTGCAAACGCAGCTGCCATGGAAGGGGATATTTTCCTCAACCTTGCTGTCATGATCCAAGCCCTATTGGAAAATAGAGGGGGCAAAGGTGGAGTGTGGACAGGGTGTTTGGGGAGTGAATATTTGGCAGGGATGGGAAGAAAAGGAAATGAGAGAAAGCAAACTTTCTAGTGAGTATATTTTATTTTCCACCAGCCAGCCCCCCCCTTCCCCTCCTTCCCCGAATCCCAGGCTGCCAGAGCACTTCAGCTGCAACATTAATTCAATACCACACATTTAATTACACATTATTTGGAAGCAAATGTATTTGAGTGGAGGAAAGGAGTCTTTGGAGAGCGTCTGCTCCCACCCCACCCCACCCTCGTGTGCCTGGCAGGAGCAATGGCAGTGGTTTGAGAGAAGGGGGGGGGAGCTCCAAAGTGGAGCCAGAGAGAAAGCTGGTTTGTTTTACATCATCTGCAATTGCCATTCCATTCGCTCCCCCCCAGAAGGGAAGTTTAAAAAACAAGAGAGAGATATATACAGTTGCATTTCACAGGAAACTCTGTAGGCTGAGGCTTGATTTCCCCCCAGCCAGTTCTTAATTTTCTCATCCCCTAAAACCCGTCTCCCATTTTCTCTTCCCTCTTGATTGCTAAGTTAGATAGATTCTGATTCCATTTGTGATCTTACTCTCCCCACCAATCTCTCTCTCTTTTGGATTGAAAAGTGACTTGAGTGGAAGAGTGCAGAAGGTTGGGGTCCCTGCTGAGCCCTGCCTGGTAGTCAGATTTCAGACTTCAGCACTCTAACAATATAGTAATCAGACACTTTGTGGCATCCTATGGCTGAGATGGATAATCCCGATAATGCCTGCAGCTGAAAGGTTTGAGAGCTTTTAAGCAGCAGGCTCAAAGCTCTTAAGGGCCAGCCCTCTCTCTATTCAATGCCTCCCATCTCATTTAGACGCATTTGCAGAATCTTGGCCTTGGGCGTGGTAGGATTCGGGTTAAATCGGCACAGAATATATTTGTTCTGACACAGAGTGCATTAGAGCTTATGGAGAGCTCAGCTGGATCAGACCATACATCTATCAGCTCCCACATCCTGTTTCCTGCTGCGGCCAAAGAGAGAGGCATCTAGGAAATGAAGCATAATCAAGGACTTTGGGAAGCAATTGCCCTGACTTGCTTCTGTCCCCGCCACCCAGTATATACATGCTTCTGAATCTGAGGGATCTGTTTAGCTCTCATACCCTAACAGCTATTGTTAGATGTAATGAGCCATTGACAGGTGACTTGAGTCTTCAGCCCTCTCTGGTTTCATCATGGCTGAGCACAAAACACAGTCAGGGGGGAAATCAGCTGGCAGATTAGCCAAACAGTGATAGGAGGAGGGGCAGCTGCCAAACCCAGGAAGATCAACAGCCTGCAAAAGCCTTAGCACCCCAGAGAAAGAAATCTAAATGAAAGAGATAAGTAACGGGGATGGGGAGTCAGGCAGAGATTGCGGGCGCATTCAGATATGGGGGCTATTGCATTAGCTTTCCTGATTATAATGCTGGCACATATATCCTGTTTGCTAATGTTCCTTTCACACTACAGGACCTGTTCTGTTACGGAACTGTGGCTTTTTGACTAATAGACCGGCAACCGATGCTAAATTTCATTTGCACCTGACGTTCACAGTGAACATCACAGGATGACGTCACTATTCCCCCACCCATTACACACCTACATGCTTCTCTTGTCCCATGATTCACCCATGAAAATGGCAAGAAAGAACTGTAGGCTGGTACATGGCCCCATGTTTTACCCCCACAATTTGCCAGGCTGCAAACGAATTTCTTCTGAAATTACGTAACATGGAAATGAGAGCAAAACATATGCTATATTCTACTAGATTTCTGGAAGCGGCTTTCACACTGGCTGAAAGCTCAAATATAATATGGAAATTATATGGTTTTCCCAGTAGTGATGTATGGAAGTGAGAGCTGGACCATAAAGAAGGCTGATCGCTGAAGAATTTTTGCTTTTGAATTATGGTGCTGGAGGAGACTCTTGAGAGTCCCATGGACTGCAAGAAGATCAAACCTATCCATTCTGAGGGAAATCAGCCCTGAGTGCTCACTGGAAGGACAGATCCTGAAGCTGAGACTCCAATACTTTGGCCACCTCATGAGAAGAGAAGACTCCCTAGAAAAGACCCTGATGTTGGGAAAGATTGAAGGCACAAGGAGAAGGGGATGACAGAGGACGAGATGGTTGGATAGTGTTCTCGAAGCTACCAGCATGAGTTTGACTAAACTGCGGGAGACAGTGGAAGACAGAAGTGCCTGGCGTGGTCTGGTCCATGGAGTCACAAAGAATCGGACACGACTAAACGACTAAACAACAACAACAAAATATGGAAATAACCATCAGGGAAATGGAATAGACCGTTGTGTGACTGCTGCCTGTGAGTGATAGAACTGCACCTCCAGTGGAAGGAGCAGGACAGGGAGAGAATAAGAGAGAAAGTAAACTTTGGGGACTGCATAATTATTTGGCCAAATAATACTATTCAAAATTTAAGTTCCTGATGATGAGAAAGGGCTGGGACTTCCTGCCAGGATGACAGCCTCACCAGATCACTTCTAAATCTCAGAGGCAGACTTGGGGATCTGAAGGCACTTCAGCTGCTGAAAGTTGCCAGATCTCTCTGAACCAGAATATGAACTGTAACATCTGCACCAGTGACCATTCCCACATCTTTATTTATTTTTTTGTTATATTAAAAATATCTAGACCACCATTCATTCATTTTCTTGTGTTCATGTCTTGCCTTTCTCCCACTGACATCATCACTGCAATTATTTATCTATTTTTGTTTAACAGGACTGACACACCATTTCCGCATCTGGTTAGCACATCCCTTTTCCTGGTTAGTTTTCTGGATGGAAGTTTGTGTGCAAGTGATGAGGAAAAGGATGGGGAGGAATAAAAGGGGCAGATTTGGGGACAAAGAGTGGGCATGATGCCCCCAAAGCTGTTATTTACTGAATTTATGTACAACACTGGAAAGTTTCAAATGATGTGGGGGACCTATATATATGGCGGTGGTAAGGAATGGGCTGCCTCTAGCTGGCCGTTATGAGAACAGCTGGTAAAGAATCAGTGCCTTAGTTTGATTCTGTCCCTATCCCTTTTCCTGTGTTTGTGTGTGTTTTGATTTTAAGCCTGTGAGAAGGGACTGACTTGTTTTAATTGATTGTATGTAATTGTTTTAATTGATTATATGGGAGCCTTCTTTGCTGATAAGTGGGGCACATATATTCTAAATAAACTAATAACCAAGAACTGACAATTGCTTGCATGCCAAAAATAAAATAAAAAAATCAATATAATGCTACTAGCCAAGCAAATGAACAAACCTGTGTTACCCTGTTAATCTGGGTTGCCTTTTCAGTTGTTTAACAAGGATTTCGATAGATTGATTGATTGGTTAGATTTAATTATAGCTCTGCTTCAAATGTCTGAGGCTGCAATCCTCTGCCCATTTATCTGTGAATTGTACCTCTATACCAGGCATGTCCAACTCCCAAGAGACTGCGATCTACTCCCACTATTAAAAAACTGGCAGTGATCTACCCATTGGATTGACTAAAGGATGAGCTTTTTCTGGGGAGGAAGACCCAAAGTTGTTGAGCTTTTTCTGGGGAGGCTTCAGCAAAGTTGTTGAGTCTCTTGGATCACGCAATCAACCAGGATTGACCAGGAATGTACCGCGATCAATAGGTAGATCACGACTGACTGATTGGACATGCCTGCTCTATACAATTGACTTCTGAGTAGGCAAATGCAGGATCACACCAGAAAAAGAACTAAAAGTGAACAATGAGAAGTGGAAAAACCCTGGGTTAGAACTTGAACTGTATGTGAGGCAAGGAGGAAACTACTCAAACAAGTGGGTTTACAGTCAAAAATCTATTTTCCCTGATCATTATCAATGGTGCTGGTGGGAATATTCTCTCTGAAATTAAACATGGCTGCATAGCTGTCTGAAATGGGAATAAAATTCAAGTGCTCTCTCTCTCTCTCTCACTCTCTCTCCAAAGAAACAGCTAAGAATACTGGCTAATTAAATTTTCAAAAGCTTGTTTTATTTTCAGAACTCCCTCCACAAGCTCTGGTTTCTATCGGATATTGAAGTGCCAAAAATACCATGAGAAAAAGTTGATCTCTTGCAAGTTTTGGCTTGGTCAAGAGCAGGAAGTGGTTTAAAGTGGAGACCGAGAACCTGCTCTCTGGTCCAAACAGGTCCCTGAGCAGTTTGCTACAATCACGATAGCAGAGGTCAGCCCTCGGTGGACTCTCCCCTGCATTCTTTTCCCTACAGTTAAAGCTGCCTTTATCAATTTGCCCATCTCTCTCACCCTTCCTTTTTTCCTGTTGAGTAGCAAAGGAGGACCTGTGTTGACCACCATCGTGCAGCCAGACTCGTGGAATGAGAAGACTCCGGAAGTAAAACCACACGGTGTTGAAACCGGAGGGTCTGAAAGATGCTTCTCGGTTTATGTTTCCAATTTATTGCCTCGTTTCCGCCTAATTTAGCTAATTTCCATCTTCCGTTTCTCTTCCCTTGAAGCCCACACCAGTCTTGCTCTACTCCCAAAGCAACCTCTTCTTATTTACAGCTGGAATTGCTCTCTATCCCCTGGCTTGACAAGGTATTACTTAAGACTAATGCTTTCCTAATGCCCCAACTGGGCCTTTCTCCTCCTCTCCCTCAGTCTCAGGTTTTCGCAACTCCCCCCTGCCTCCGTGTCATCCACATACCCTCCACCCTTTCATCTCTCCAACGTTTCTGACCGAAGAAAGCCCCCAAAGACTGAGTAACGTGAGAAAACTCCTCCAACCCCTTCAACACCGGGGTTCTAAAATTACCGTGGTTTGGCTGCTTTGGTGACAGTTATTATTCCTGCAAATTGTAGCAGGAAGGACAGAAAGAGGGGAAGAAATTACAAAGGAATGAGTGGATCAGATGAGGTTAGCAGCTGCTCCCCATTAGACAGGATTGATGCTACTTCATGAACGGATTTAGGTACTTGCGTGATTAGGAATGGAAGGATACATAGTCCCTGCTTGTTTCCCAGTCGAGTGCTCCATGAAGTGGATGTTTCTGGTGGAATACTATGTATAGCTCTGGTAACCTCACCTCAAAAAGGCTTTCGTAGAGCTGGAAAGGGTTTGGTGTAGTGGCTAGAGCATCAGGTCTAGGAGACCAGGGCTCAGATCCCCACTTGGCCATGAAGCTCACAGGGTGACCTTGGGCTAGTCACTGCCTCTCAGCCTAAACTACATCACAAAGTTGTTCTGGGGATTAAATGGGGGGGGGGGGAGAGTCACGTATGCCACCACAAACCTTCTTGAAGAAAAAAGGTGGGTTATAATTGCAATAAATCAACAAGGCAATCACACTAATTTCTAGGGTTTGGAGCAACTCCTCTATGAGGCGAGGTTGCAACATTTGGGACCTTTTCAGTTTAGGGGGTGAAAAAGAGAGCACATTCTGCTTAATGTGCAGAAAAAACAGTTCTCCTGTTACTAGAACTTGGAGCCATTGAATGAAGCTGAATGTAGGAAGATTCAGGACAGACAAAAGAAAGTATTTCACACAGTCATGGTTAAAGAATGAAATGTTCTCCCACAAGATCTGGCTGTTAACCAAAAGGTTGGTGGTTCGAGCCCACCCAGGGACAGCTGTGGGCTGGATTCCTACATTGTCAGCCTGCAGCCTGTCTACATTGTAGGGAGTTAGACTAGATGAGTCCCTTCCAACTCTACAGTTCTATGATTCTATGAAGCTGTAATGATGGCTTCCACCTTGGGCGGTTTTAACAGAGGAATAGACAAAGGAATGGGGGATAAGGCTTTCAGGGGCTACTAGCCACAATGTCTATGTTCCACTGTCAGATGCATTTACTGTCAGTGAAATTTATTCCAGCTGCTGTGGGGGAGTGCTCTTGCACCCAGGACTTGCTTGGAGGCTTCCCATAGGCAACTGGTTGGCCACTGTTAGAACAGGATGATGAACTAAACCATAAGGTTTAGTGTGCACACAACTGGAGTAAATCACAGGGTCCTTCTATTCCCTTTTCAAACGGGTTCTGTAGTTCTTATTCCTGTAGGTATTGAATAATGAATGTTCTTCTCGCTGTTTCTTGACTGCCTTAGTATTGCTCCTGCTGCTGGCTTTGCTTACATTTCCATTTGTAATTGATTTTAAATGTATGCATTTGACACGTCTATTGTTTCCTGTTTTGAGTGCACTTTTGGGTAGGGAAGAGGGATAACAACAGCTCAGTCTTGGCATTTGGTGCAAGCAGTTATCGTTGCATGAGGCAGGAAGGTGGGGCTAAGCCTTTTTCATTCTGTGCCCACATCCACCTTTCCTCAGTGATGTCTGCACACCTGGGAGCATACCTGCAGCATTGTAGCCCACCAAACACAGAGCAGTCTGCCCATGAGAGCCGGATCTCTAGACAGAAAAGATTTCACAATGAAAACGCATCTGTACAAACCACTGCTCCATGGCATGATCCACATCACTCAGGAAGTGCTCAACACTTGGTTGGTTAGAGCAAGGTGCTGATAACACCAAGGATTCAGGTTTGATCCCCTTATTCCTGCATTGCAGGGGCTTGGACCAGGTGATCCTCAGGGTCACTTCCAACTGTGATTCTGTGATTCTAACACTGCCCCTGCGGCCCGAGCAGTTTTGCTACAGCTTCTCAGTAGTGCCAGGAAGTGCTGACCACTGCCCCTATGTGGTGTCACCACAGCTTCTTAGTGAAAAACGTTATGGACTGACTTCCAACCACCTAAGTCGGCATCCTGTCCTAGCGGAGCCTTGGTTGAATAACAAAGGCCACATTCACCCAACACAACTGGAAGTATGATGATACTACTTTAACAGTCATGGCTTCCCCCAAAGATGCCTGGGAACTGTGGCTTGCTCAGAGCAGTTAGGAGGCTCACAAAGCTACAGTTACTAGAGTTCCCTGGGAAGAAAGATGGACTGTTAGGTCACTCTGGAAATTGTAGCTCTGCAAGGGGAATAAGGGTCTCCTAACAACTCTCAGTACCCTTAAAACTACAGCTCCCAGGGTTCTTTGGGGAAGGCAGTGCTGCTTAAAGTGGTATCATAGAGCTTGGTCTTGGTCTTTGGTCTTGGCTTTTTCTACTTCTCCAGCCTTTTGTCCTTGTTCCTGTGGTCCTGACTTCTGGCATCTTCTCCAGCCCTATCTGCTAGTTCACTGTCTGCTTTGAATTTCTCTCTGATCTTCTCCTGTCTTGTTCTCAGATCATGATTGCCCCTTTGATCCTGGCTTGCAGTTCCTGACTCCCTTCAAACCACTGTCCATAGTCTGGCTCTGACAACTTCATTAAGGAAAAGTGGAGTTATCATTAAGGCAGCTCGGAGAGCAAGACACTGTCAATTACGGCTGTCATGTCCTCCCCCAACCCACTTATTTCTTTGTGCACAAAAGATAAAATTGCCCTATTATCAAATTGTATTGGTCTCTTTTGCATTCCAAAGGTTGTCAGTTACCTTTAATATTTTATCTTGCCAACCCTTAATCTGAAAGAATTTATGGGTCTCATAATTTATTTATTTATTTTAAAAAAGCTTCCCAAGATCTCTGTAGTCATTCTAATACTGTTGATGTTTTAATTTTCCCCTCCAATAATTAGAAATTACTATTCCAGCTGCTGACAGCAAATTAAAACTTGTACCTTTTATACTGACACTCTGATCCTTGTTTCTATCAATGTCAGAATTTCCACTTTGCTGAATCTTGATTATATGGAACACTCTGGGCATCTGGATGTTGACCCTAAATCATCTGTGCCTCTCCCATCCTCCTTTATCTGTTACCTATTTAGTTCCACTCAGAATGCAATCCTAGACATGCTTACTCAGAAGTAACTCCCACTTCGTTTGATGGGGCTTACTGTTATCTACAGATGGGGGGGGGGAGGGATTAGTTCAGTTCACAATTAATGGTGAACCTAATTCACAGTGTTTCCAGAAATGTGTGTGTGTGTGTGTGTGTGTGTACCAAAACACAGCCATCTTTTAAGATGTGCACATCTCCAAATTTTGCTGTGCATTTCTTCAGCCAACTAATGTGTAGAAAAATGCATATATTAGTGTAATGTGTTGTTGAGACAACCCAGCCAATTGTTCAGGGTATTATTATTATGATGATTATGATTATGATTATGATTATGATTATTATTATTATTGCATAAAAGAGCATCTATATGTGAAAATGACATACAAAAATGTATTCTATCAGGGGAAATCTCTTTGCAAAAAATGCATATATTAGGAAATGCATGCAAACGTGTATTAAAAGACATTCACACTGAAATGTTGGCGGGTTTTTGTTTTTTTAAAAAAATATTTTTATGGTAAAATGATGTGGAAATGTAGATAACTAAATTTAAGATGGGGGGGGGGTGGAGTCAGATTCGACCCTCCCTACCATCAGCCTAACTAAGTGTGCATAAGATTGCAGCCTGAGATCTTCATATACATTTACTTTGCTAGGTCTTTTAATGATCTGCACATACTGAGCTCATTAGAAGTAGACAAGTCTGGATATTTGAAGAGAGGGTTTCTTTGGGAGGTTTGTAACTCAAGGAAAGACACCTTGCTACACCTCCCTGCAAGTCAATTTACTCAAAGAAGAAGAAGCACTGCTTAAATACGAGAAACAGGTTTCATGGGCTCCCTGACTTAGATTCAAACCACACATGGTCTACTACTTTTCATGAAATCTAACCCAAGGAGAATAGCTACTACAACTTGTCATTTGAGTACCAAAAGATACATTTTAAATAAATGCTTTCAGATTTGCAGAGATTTCCCTATCTCCCGTAGGCAACATACAACGAAAAGGGGAAACCCTCTCCCCCCAAAACGGTGGCAAAAGCAAACAAAAAACAAAAGAAACCCTATTCCCTCTGATCTGCTAGTTTACTGCTTGAAATAAACACTTAAGGGTGTGTGTGCTTTCTTTTCCTGTTAATCTAAGTATGATCTACTGTATATTATTTAATTCCATATCTGATATAGCCTAGTATTTTATTTTTATGATATATTTCATATTGTAAACCTCCTGCCATTTTCTAAACCACCATAATCAAAAAGCTGGACTATTTAAAAACTTGGTTTCACACCAGCAATGAGAGGGTCCAGAATTCTATCCCCCTCATTCTACATAATTTAGAATGACTCAACAGGCTTCCATTTGTGATCGCTGGAAAGATAGTACAAATGACTAGGTCACCATCTGCACTATAGATTTCAAGGAGTACCATATTTCTCCCCCCCCCCCCAAGTTTCCTGGGAACTGTCATTTTTTTAAAAGGGTGTTGCTAGGAGACTTGATGCCTTTGAATTGATGCTTTTGAATTATGGTGCTGGAGGAGACTCTTGAGAGTCCCATGGACTGCAAGAAGATCAAACCTATCCATTCTTAAGGAAATCAGCCCTGAGTGCTCACTGGAAGGACAGATACTGAAGCTGAGGCTCCAATGCTTTGGCCACCTCATGAGAAGAGAAGACTCCCTGGAAAAGTACCTGATGTTGGGAAAGATGGAGGGCACAAGGAGAAGGCGACGACAGAGGACAAGATGATTGGATAGTGTTCTCGAAGCTACCAGCATGAGTTTGACCAAACTGCGGGAGGCAGTGGAAGACAGGAGTGCCTGGCATGCTCTGGTCCATGGGATCATGAAGAGTCGGACACGACTACATGACTAAACAACAACAGGAGACTCCAATTCTCCCCACAGAGTGGTTTAGGAAACAATCCCTCTTCCCAGGGAATTTTTGGAGTTGTAGCACTGTGAGGAGGATAGGAAGTCTCCTAACAATTTTTTAGCATTTTTAAGAAATCAGGATTCTTCCCAGTATTCTTTGGGAGAAGCCATGACTGCTAAAAATGGTATGATACTCCTTAAAATGTATAGTGCAGATGAGACCCAAGTTATGATATGGTAGCTGCAGTTATAATGCAACTAGCATGGCTGTACTAATCTATTTGCTGAGACATTCTTATGTATACTGTATCTACTCCATTTCCCTATATCCTCCCATTAATTTGCTCAAATTTTTCTTATTCTCACTCAGCCTTGCCCAACCAGGTGCCCTCAAGATGTCTCAGAAAGCAATTCCCACTATCCTTGGGTTTTGCAGGTCCAAAATGTCTGGAAGGCACCAGATTGGAAAAGGCTGTTCTGTCTCCTTCCTTCCTCTTTCTTTTCCAAAACAGAACTAATTCTTAGTCATTCCTTAGAGATGTTTAGACTGCACTCAGTCATTGCCAGCGATTAGACTAAACTTAAGGGGGTGAATTTTGCCTGGAGCTATTTATTATTTTCGACAAAATGCATTAATGCAGATTAGGAACACAGAGGACCTTTAAAAGCACTCAGGAGGCCTCATGCTTCTGACCTCTTCCCTACAGCTACAGAATATTCAGTTGAAACTTCATTGTCATCAACAGTCCTCATACAGATTTCTCTTGTGTGTGTGCATGTGTGTGTGTGTGTGTGTGTGTGTGCACATTCTCAAACTCCTTTGGAATTCTTAAGTTTGCCCATTAATCTCCAACGTGAAGATTTGTCAAATGCTTGTTGACAATCTAAATAGACTCTCCATTTATGAACTGGATATATGGGCTGCGGCGGTTCACTCCTCTGAGGATACAGGCATGAACTCCCAAAGTCTCAATCCGGTCAGGTCTTCCTAGAGGTTTGCTTTTCCAGGTGTGTGTCTCCGAGTTCCTTTCAGAAGATGATCCAAAACAGATGGCAAGCTTACTGGCTCTTAGGCTTGGTTCAGAAAAGAAACAGATGAAGTGGCTAAACTGTTCCTAGACAGTATCTCATCGGACCTCAGTCAGGAGATTCTTTCGTTGGGATGTTTGCCCATGAAAATAAATTCCCTGCACAGAGAAAACGAATGTGCCAAGGAGAAGGCTAGGGTAGAACTCTTCTCTTTGACATCATGTTCCCCGCTCCTAGGTGCACAGAATTGTTGTTTATGTAAAAGAGGAATATGCAAAGCAAGGATAGTCAGTGCTTTTTTTTTTTTCTTTTAATGAGGAAATCAAGGGTACTCAGTACTGGCACAACTTTTTTGGTTGTTAAAAAGTGTGGCACTTACTATAACAGCTTCATAGTGAGTACTGGCACCTCTTTTCATTTTGGTTAAAAAGTGTGACACTTACTGTTAACTTCATGGTGAGTACGGGCACCTAAAAGAGGAGTCCTATCAGGAAAATCGAATATGGGGTATTTGAGAAGTCACACTAGAAGGTGATGATTCCAGGAAGAGAACGGGAGATTGAATAGGGAAGCACTTCTGTGAAACATTCTTTCAACAGAGCACACATTAATATAGATAATCTTCAATTATCAAATCCACCATGTGGGGATCGACTTTAACTAAAATGTATTAATTGGAAGTTGATTGGCATTTGAATAATTGCATTACTTGGGAATTAATTGATATTGTTACAATTTGGCTATTTTGGGGGGAATATTGGAAAACTAACAGACTTATTTTATAATCTTCAATTAAGCATGCATCATCTATATTAATCTTCAAATGTTTGTTGTAAACTTTTCTTTGCTGCCAGGATTATGTAGGCAATTAAGAGACATATTTTCCATTAAGTGTCAAGTGGTGATTTGCTTTTTTAAAAAAAATATTTTGGGGTTTGTTTGTAAATAGGTACAAATCACTTTGATTTTTTTAAAAAATGAAATTGCAGTACTGCATAAGTTTGTCTGTTTGTTTTAAAAATAAAATAAATAGCATATCTGTATAGGCTGACAACAATGATGTAGAATGGATTCCCCCCCCCCTGAAAAAAATTCCACTGCTTTATTTTTTCCATGGAAATTCCCCCACCCCTATTTCATAAGTTTGTTAGTAACAATGAAGGATGCCGTTTGCAGCTGCAAATACAAGATCAAGCACGCTTGTTGATTTCAAAAATTTTAAGCATTGTTTGCTAAATGCAAGGCATCCTTCCCTCTGTCTAAAATCCCCTTCCAGAGGTGATGCTGCAAGTGCCCTCGCATACAAACCCCCCATTTAATTGGAGAGTTAATATGTTAAATGCATTGACACAAACAAACAAGGACAGTTTCCCTAAGCTGGAAAATCCTTGAGTACATTGTAATTAGCTGGGCTTGTTAAACCTCTTAATAAGCAATAGATAGTACGTGACACGATTAGTCTACTCAAAGACCATCTACTTTTCTGCTTTCAATTTTTGTAAGGCAGATTTGCCTGAAAGGAAGGATAGGGTGTATCGCCCTATGGAATATAAGGAGGAGGAAGTTCTCATGCTGTAGCCAAAGTGGGCAGCATAGGAAATTTAGGGATGCTGTTTGTGTACCACCACCACCCAGCTGCCAAAGAGCATCCCTGACTGAGGCATCCCAGACAGTAATTCTGGATATCTTTGACATCTATGCTGAGGCTGCAGTTGGACTGGCTTAGGATTTCACAGCCTCCTTAACAACCATGGGGCTGTCTCAGGCCGTACACATCCCAGTCCCTGAACTGGTTTCTTGTGTTAATTCACAAAACATGAAACAACTTGGGACCAATGGTTCCTTAAGCTCCACCTCAATCACTGAATTCCTCCGATGAGGCCCTCCTTGTGGTTCCACCACATGCCTGAGGCTTGGTCAGCCCTTACTAGGCACCAAGCCTTTAGCATGGTAGGTCATGTCCTGTGGAACTTCCAGCCAGTAGAGGTTCAGCAGGAATCAATCCTGCCTTGTTTCAAATGTCTCCTAAAAGCTGTGTTTTACTTAGATCAGCCTTTGCAGTGTGAGTTTCCTTTTACTGACCAGTGTTCAGTGATGCTTTTACAGGCACCCCCATTGATGTTTTTATTATCCATATTGTAATTTTGTGAGCTATATGCCTCCTTTTATGAAACTGCAGCCTATGAACATTTCAATAAATAAAAGAAAACATTGCAAGCTGCCTTAGAGCATGTTTGACTAGTGATCCCTCTAACTCAGTATTGTCGACTCTGAGTGGCAACAGCTCCCCAGGGGTTCAGACAGGAATCCTGGGATCTTCTGCATTCATTTGTTTTACAACATTTATTTAGCACTTGATTGTAACCAAACCTCAAAGAGATTTAGAAGTGGAAAATGTGTGTTCTTTGGTGGAGATAGTGCCTCATTGTTCAAGCTGGGGATGGCAGGAATTGAACCTGGGATGCTCTACTTACATACCTCCCAACATTTCTCTGATGAAAAGAGGAATGTCCTATTGCATAACTGTCCCTGGAAAATAGGAACACTTGGAGGGGCTGTGCTTAGACAGGAAGTGCTACCGTCAAGCTATGGCTCCTCCCCAGAAACTAAGAGCTACCATGATTCAAAGCCACATGGCCAAACATCACGGATCATTTTCCTACATGTTCAACTGCCAGAGCCCCTCTTTCCTCTTCTCTTAGGAGGAATCTTTTCCTAAAATGTTTTCCAAAAGTAAAATACAAGATGGGTCTAGTAAGCCCTCTGACGGGCCTTTGCTGTTTGCAGATCTTTGAGCCAAGCCATTTTTATGTCTCAAGACTCTGCTTTCATTCCTGGGAGAAATGCTGGGGGTGACCAGATCAAAGGAAATGGTTCTTAGACTGTTTCTTCCAAATAAGTTTGGTCAATTACTGTTGCATGAGATGCTGTTCAAAGGAGGAGTGGTGCTTCGCGAGAGATGACAGAAATACAGGGAATATGTTCAACAGAGTTTTCTGTTCTCATGATGCCTGGAAGATGCTGTGAGAATCAAGATGACCCCCAGAGAGTCTCCTGCACCTGGTGAAGAAGGAAGAGTTCTGGAAGACTCCGCCAGCTGCATTGATATTATATAAAGCTATCTCAACAAATTGGTGTCATTAGTCTAGGAGTACAAGTTTTGTCCCTCGTGTGGGATTTGCTGACCTTTTTCATCCCCTTTTATACGTATAACTTCCTCAGGTGAAACGTGAGGAAAGATTGCAGCAGACCTCCCCAATATGGTAACCTCCAGAATTTCATACTATTATTCCAATCATTCCTGATTGTTGGCTATGCTGGCTGGGGCTGATGGGAATTGTAGTCCAAAACAACTGGAGGGCATCAGGCTGGGGAAGGCTAGAGTACCATAAGTGGAACATTTTAGTTTAGGGAGGAGGCACAATAGGTTTATAAAATTATGCATGGCATTGGGAAAAGGTAATGAAGAGAAGTGTTTCTTGTAAAACCCAGGGGCATCGACTGAAACTGCTAAGAAAATCAGGACAGAGAAATAGCACACAATTTATGGAATTCACGTCTTCAAGGTGTGGTCTTAACCATTAGGTTGAATGACTTTCAAATGGGATTAGACAAATTCATGGACAAAAAGTCTTATATGCAGCTTCTGGTCATGATAGCTGAGTAGAATTCCTTCCTTACTGAAGATGTCAAGAGTGTATAGTAACTAGCAAACTATATCTAGGAGAATCTATGGTTTACTCAGAGTAGACCCATGCGAATTAATGACCATGACTAATTTAGGCCTATTCATTTCAGTGGGTCTATTCTGAATAAAATTTGGTTTGATGCAGCCAATTCACTGGTTACCACATGTGCCTCAGAATACCAGATGCTGGGATTCACAAGTGGCAAACATGTTGTTTCACTCAGGTCTGACTTGTGGGCTTCCCAACCGAGGCATCTTGTCAGCCACTGCGAGAACAGGATGCTGGACTAAATGGACCACTGGCCTGATCCAACAGAACTCTTCCTATGTTCCTCAACCTGTATTTTTTGAAAGGTTTCTTGGAGGGAGAATGAACTGACTAAAAATGGGGAGATGGATTTGATTCAGGGGTCCGTGACCCCTATGTGAAACACCCCAAAGTGTGCCATTTCCTTGCACCCTTTCCAAGGCTATGCAGTCACAGTCCAGTTATAAACCTCACTAAAGGAATGTCTTGGGCCAACAGGCCAAGGAATAAGCTGCAAACAGAGGAAAGACACTGATTAGCTCTTGGTTTTTTAAAAAACAAAACAAAAACAAAACAAAAAAATTACAATTATCTGCAGGAAGTGGATGGCACATCAGAGCACATTATCTCTGAGCAGCTCATGAAAGGAAAAGGTTAAGAGTGTGAGGAAAAGGTTCCTCCAGTTCAAAATCCAGCCCCATAAATAATGAAATGTTCCCTTCCTCAGACCCTCTCCAGCTCTGACGTCTGGTTTCATCTTTTTGTCTATAAATGATTCATGGACTCCCTTTCCTTTATTTTTTATCTCTCTCTCCCCCCCCCCCCCTTTTTAACACCATGAGCTAAGTCAGAATTTTTATTGGAAGGGTGGAAAACCAGCTCCCGCACAGTAGCTGACACTGGCCAGTATTTTCTTTGGCCTGGGCCAATTTGTTTCTTGCAGAATGGCACTCCCCCTTCCTTAAGAGCCAACACTTATTTTCTCACATCTCAGACTATTTGTCAGGCAGAGATGCCTTATTGAGATCAAAGATGCAAACACTCACTGCCCAGAATTCCAGCTCCCTCCATCAGTGGCAAACAAAATAGCTACACCGTCCAGTGTTGAATCCCCCCCCCCCCCAGTTTCCATATGCAGCCTCAGAGCAAATTCTCCTCACGGCTTTATGCCAAAGTGTGCATGTACCTGGTGTGTATGTTGAACTTTCTCCAGCGGGTCTGGATGAGCTCTGTGAAATCATTGAATGTTTGCTTGAGCAACAGAGTGTTTGCATGCATCTCCTGCAGATGGGCCAATATATCAATTTCAGATTCTCTCAATTTCTCATTTTCTCAATATTAAGTTCTGTTTTCCATATTTCCATATAGGATTGTGTGTGTGTGTGTGTGTGTGTGTGTGTGCGCGCGCACACACACACACGTATATATATCCATATCCTCAGGAAAATTTATCAGCAAATTTATCCTAATACACGCTTGTATGCAATATTGTCTCACATAAGCCTTTTGCAAAGCATTTTCCCCAAATCATAGAATTGTAGAGTTGGAACGCATTTTAGAGTTGCGTTTTAAATGCATACCTTACTTTTACACACATTACTTAGCTACATGGAAAAATTCAATGAAAGTTCAAATGTGAAAGGATGAGTGGGTTTTTTGGTTCTTGAATTGATTTGGAAATTCGGAATTAGGTAGGCTTGCCTTTACCTTGGATCCCCAACGCCTTGTTGCTCGGACATTTTGGCTCCTGAACGCCACAAACCTGGAAGTGAGTGTTCCAGTTTGCAAACATTTCTTCAAATCCGAACATCCGATGGGGCTTCCATGGGTTCTGATTGGCTGCAGAAGCTTCCTGCAGCCAATCAGAAGCCATGCTTTGGTTTCCAAATGTTTTGGAAGTTGAACAGACTTCCAAACAGATTCCATTCGACCTCCAAGGTACAACATTATATGCAAACAAAATCAAATTTCTCCACTATCCCTAGTACCCCCTTGCGAGTTCAGAAAACACATGAGGGGGGGAGAAGAATCACACTCCCTGGCCTTGAACCCAATATCAACTGGTGCTTTCCTAATGCACACATTTTGGTACATATTCCTTGATTGCAGGTTTGCATTGCAAAAATTCAGAGAAGTACAACTTTTGAAGGGCAGCTGCATTTCAGTTCACATATTGTTTGGGGACATGTGAATTAGTTACTTTCATATTAAAATCCAAACCAAAATGCATTTATTTGCCAGCACCACCCATATCTATTATTTGAATGCAGGAAAGTGAGGTTGAAATAATATAACTTAACACTTCCAGCTCTATGAGACTTACACCTAATAATAGGCCACCAAATAGGCTTCACAGGATGATGGGGAGGAAATTAAATCCTGTCTGTGTCCTTCAGAGCAAGGTGGCATGTTTCCATTCCTAGGCAGGGATGGGGACATGTTTGGAAAAGGAACTTGTCCACAATACTCGGGGAACCCCTTGGTTTTGCTATTCAGCTGCAAACAGTTTGATTCCGACCACATGCACACCATATATCTGAAGTGCTATGATACTGCTTTAAACAGTCTTGGCTTCCCCCAAAGAATTCTGTGATCTGTAGTCTGTTAGGAGACCTGTGTACTCTCCTCCATGAGCTATAATTCCCAGAGTTCCCTGTGAAGAGAGATTGATTGTTAAACCTCTCTGTGAATGGTAGTTCAGGGTGGGGAATAGCGGTCTCCTAACAGTACCAATAATAATAATAATAATAATAATAATAATAATAATAATAAAATTTATTTATATCCCGCAACTCTGTCTTGCAGGCCCTGCGGAAAGATGTCAGGTCCCGCAGGGCCCTAGTCTCTTGTGACAGAGCGTTCCACCAGATTGGAGCCACAGCCGAGAAAGCCCTGGCTCTAGTTGAGGCCAGCCTAACCTCTCTGAGGCCTGGGACCTTCAGGATGTTTTTATTTGCAGACCATAGGTTTCTCTGTGGGGCATACCAGGAGAGGCGGTCCCGTAGGTATGAGGGTCCTAGGCCTTAACAAATTACAGCTCCCAGAATCCTTTGGGGGAAACCATGACTGTTAAAAGTGATATCAAAGTGCTTGGTATGGTGTGAATGTGGCCTCAGTCTAATCCTTAGAGATCTACGTGCTTCTCCTTTCTAGAGAGGAATGCTACAAGTCCAAACTATTGAACTGGCTCCCACCTATCATATGGAACCTACTCTTGTAACAAGGACACTGCACAGTTTTGGATTCATACAGTTTTTCTCACTCCAAGCAGGAATCTTTGGTCCCAGGAGTATCCATTTCTTCCCATTCTAGGGAATGGGAAACCCTTTAGAAACCAATACTCTTTCCTTCCAAGGCTGCTGGTGCAAGCAAGTCACTGGTATGTAGCCAACTTACCTTCATCTTGTAGCACGTTCCTTTCTCAGCTGTTTCCAACATTTTTAGGACGTCAGCCGTGGTGTTTTCATGGCAAAGAGACATGCACTTAAATAGTGTATCTTGTTTTATCTCAACTAACTATATGGGAAGAGACCAATTCTCACTACGAAGGTGGTACTACGGATGGAGAAGCTCCATTTTCACTCTCCCTCCAAGATCAGAATGGAGATCAATGCTCTAGGAGGGGAAAGTCTCCATTGGCATTGACGGGGAGCTTCTTTTTCTAAGGCTCCTAGCCACACAGGAGGTTGGGAATCTCCTTTTGAATCCCATGAGGGTGTGAAGAGCATAGTCTCCCATTAATGACTTAAAAGAGCCTTGCTGGATTGGGCCAAATTTCATCCAGCACAGCATCCTGCTCTCACAGTGGCCAAAGAGATGCCTATGGGAATCCCAATCTGAGCACAGCAGCACTCTTCCCCAGTTGTGATTTCCAGGAACTGCTATGCAGAGGCTTCCAACAGTGGCAGTAGACTATTAGCCACAGAGGCCACTGACAGTCACTCCCATTCTCTGCCTTTACAGTGATAATCAGGGTGCTCTCCATATTGAGCTAAGGAAAAATGAGTCCTTATTTGGCCTTAAGAGAGAATGATAGGTTTGGTTTTTGTTTTTTTACAGGATTTTAGACTGTGCATAAAATCTGAGTCTGAACATTTACGAGGCATGCAGACACTGGTATAAGTGGGTTGGGAGAGAGAACATGTCCTTAGATGAATAGTGTAGCTGCGAATGTAGCAAAGCACTGAGAAACTTGCTGTAGTTGAGTGAATCTCTTCTTGAAAGATCAGACTGATGTTGCCCAAACTTCTTGCTTTGGAGAACCCTTTCCTGCAATGATTTGTCTGCTAAGAAATCCTGTGTGCATCTTCCATAGAACCTTTGTGACTCAGTTATCATTCTGGGAGACTTTTTTTCAGTATACCTAGGGGGGCAACCAGCCATGCTCATTAGGACTTGCCATTGCCCCAATGAACCGACAACAAATCCCGACAATATGAAACGACAACATGCCCAGCACTTTGGTAGAATACTGTTTGGAGGGATCAGAAGGTGTGACGACACACTGCAGGTAAGTCATGGTTGTGTGAGGGGGGAATGAAAACAAAATGCATTCCAGAAAAACTTGTCTGCTATTATTGGGCTTCAAGTTAAGGAACGTCTGTCAAGAACTGGACTGAGAAGGAATAGTGGAGTCTCCTGAACCTCCCTGAGAAGAGGAGGACAATATAGATTTACAACAGTGGTTTGCAGAAGGTCATAGTTCACAGACTGCAGAGGGGAGAAGCTGGTAAATATTGGGAGAGGAGTAGCAGCAAGAAGAAGCACCAGGGGAGAGACAGCTGACAGACTCAGTGTCTTTAGAAAGCATTCCTGACCCCCCCCCCCCTCCCAGGACCCAGCAAACATTGAGAGTAGGAGAACAGAAAGCTCATAGGCAGAAAGCACAGATTAGCCGGCGCAGGGGTGACATAGAATACAGTGCTACCTCTGGTTATGAACTTAATTCGTTCTGGAGGTCCGTTCTTAAGCGGAAACTGTTCTTATCCTGACGTACGCTCTCGCTAATGGGGCCTCCCGCTGCACCGGAGGTGCACAATTTCCGTTCACATCCACTGCACCGGAGGCGCACAATTTCCGTTCACATCCTGGGGCAAAGTTCACAACCAGGAGTGGCTACTTCCGGGTTAGCAGAGCTTGTAACCTGAAATGTTCGTAACTAGAAGCGTTCGTAACCAGAGGTACCACTGTAGGAGGGACTGAGCAAGTGGGACTTTACATGGAGCAACACCATTATCTAAGAGAGACCACATTCCTTCTTCTCTCTCTGTGAATATTGAATAAAAGACTTGGTAAGAACTCTTCTTGTTTATCTACTTCTTGGCTGCCACCATGGGAAGGATCGGATTCCCTGAAGCCTGGCAACATCTGTTTGTGAGTTTCCAGGGAACTCCAGAACTTCGAGAAGCAAATTGGCTCGGACAAGCAATATGACTGTTGCAAGTTTCCCATGTGGAGACCAGTGGTTTCCATCTACAGGCAATGAGTCTGGTGTTGCCTTTGAGAACCTGGACTTTATTCCACTCCCCTTCCTGTTTCTGAACCCACATTTCAAACTTTATTTTGCAAACCAAATTAATTTTGAATGGAGCGTGTGTGTCAAGAATGAGGTCTTGATACTTTCCCTCCCCATCAATTAATCTCATGTACTTGAGCAAGCAAACTGGGTTTTGTGGGGGAAGCATATTCATTATTTATCATCAGTAACAACATGAATATAATTATGACTGCAATATTTTCACACAATTTGACCACTATGGCTGTTTTCCAGAACGACTCCTAGAACAGCGGTTAACGAAAAAAGGGGGGGAGGGGGGGAGCAGGAGCAATGCTGCTATTCCAGGATGTGAGAATTCTGGCACAGTGGATGGAACAGGGTGAAGGAGGTGAAAAACATATTTAGCAGTCCCATGTGATGAATATATATTGCTGGGTTGTACTAGTATTATTACCAATGGAAGACTGAATTTCTGAATGCTCCCTCATTTAAAACACTGCCAGAGAACATGGGATGGTGATTTCTCCCAGGTTCTCATTTCCCCCAGTTTTACGTTCAGTTATCCACATTTCCACATCAGGCTGCTTTTTATTTTTTTTAAGGTCCTAATTAAAAATTTATCACAAATTTCTCCTAATAAGCACATTCTTGTTTGCAATTTTGCCTAATACCCACATTTTGCCAAAGCAGTTTCTCCCCAAAGCAACCAAAGTATTTTTATGCACATATAAACCCTGTACCAAATAGGCATCTTTGCACACATTACCTGGCTGCCAAATGTGAAAAGCGCAAATTTCAGAAGATTCATACATTTTGGTTCATGCATTGTTTCAGAAAGCGTGAATTAGGTCACTTTAAATGTGAACTGAATTAAATGTATCCCCCCTTTCCTAATAAAGGGTAAGTCCAAGGGCTTAAGAGTGTGTTCTTCTTTCACCTGTTAAATGAGTTACTCACCTGACCAAGTTTTGGACTCATACCCTGTATGGTCTGTGGATCATTCCTGTCTTCTATATTCAATCCAAAAAATAATTCTCAAAACAAACACTGCAGTTATTGCTTATCCCAAATTCAAACAGGATGCAAAGTCGACTTTGGAATTTTGCAAATAGATCCTTCATTTCCTCGCCTGCTGAATTCATTGTTTGCCGGTTGTCATTTGTGGATTTATAATTCCCTCTTTGCCATCCATTATTTCCAGTGTTTAAGTAATGCAGGGTTGACAGCCATACGGTAATGCTACTAGTTAGTTAAATATTAAAATAATGACTTGGGAAGACATGAATTATTGTAAAGTCACATGAAAATAAGGCTCACAAATTGTGCATTTACAAGCCTGAGGCTGCCTGCGGGTCTCTAAGCTGATTTAACAACAGTTCCGTCAACACTTATTTAGGTTGGACTCAACGTTCTGGAACATGGCAGGAGGGGGAAAACAACAGCAACAAACCACCACTACCCCGCGTCTCACCACTGCTTCCAAGGGCCATTGTGCATAATGACTGTACTTAGGGTTGACACTGATCTGTACAAAGCTATGGGACTTGAAGTGGTGCAGAGCCGTAAGAAGGGGGGGGTGGACCGCCCTGGGTGTCATCGCTGAGAGGGGTGACATTCGGCATGCCATACGGCAGTGATTCCCAAGCCTACCCCGAGCCATCGGGGGGAGCTGCACCGCTTTGCCTTTATTTTGACAGCTCGGGGTAGGCTTGGGAGTTACAGGCAGGTGGCACACCCGGGAGTGACATTCAGCACACCGCGTGCCTATGACTCCCAAGCCTACCCCAAGACGTCAATGGGGGGGTGACAAAAAAAAAATTCCGCACCGGGTACCACCTTACCTTACTATGCCTCTGAAGTGGTGACCTTAGCTTCCTCTGGGGTAGCATGACAGAAGAGAGACCTGCTGGCCTGCCCACTGCTGGTGATGAGAAAGAGGTACAGCAGCCTATGAACTGGTTCAGAAGTTGTCAGGTGGAGCAAAGGGGCCAATGAGGTTTCCCCTAGCCCCAGACTCTGGCCTGATTCCACTGTTCTTCCATAGATGGGGAGTGTTTCTGTGTGGGTGGGTGCAGGAGCATTTAAAGGATGCACTGTCTAGGAAAAGCTTTTAACCCCTGCATTTTGTTGACTTTGTAATCCCCAAAACACTTGGGAGACAGCGAGGTGGCATAAGAGGAAGCCTCCTGAGTCAGGCCATTGTTCTGGGTACATCAGGCCAGTTTGTATCAGGATTTGCAAGGATTGCATTCCTCAAGCATCACTATGTATGCAACTTCACACCTGGGTTGGGGAGGCACATGTCTGAAACGCTCCTTAGAAGGAAAAAGAAAATGGTCCATATATAACTTAGGCTTGTTCACATACTTATCTAGAATAGTTTTAGGATACTGTGTACCGTTCTAGTCAAGTCACCTCAAAAAAAGTTCTTGCAAAGTTGGAAATGATTCAGAAAAGGGAAACCAAAACCATCAAGGGGATGCAGTGACTCAGCTATGAGGAAAGGTAGCAACATCTGGAATATTTGATTTAGAGAAAAGGCAAGAGGTGGCCTGATAGAAGTTTAAAAATTGTGCATGGCATAGAGAAAGTAGACAGAGAAAGGTTGTTTTTTTCTCTCACACACAAACACACAGAGTACAAGAGCTCGTGGCCATTCAAAGAAGCTGAATGTTGCAAGATTCAGGACTGATAAAGGAAAGTACTTCTTCATGCAGTGTGTGAACTACGGAACTCCCTCCCCTCAGAGGCAGGGATGACCATCAATTGGACAAATTCATCTAGGAGAAGGCTATCAGTGGTGCTGGCCATGACGGCTATGCTCTGCTTCCATTGTCAGAGGCAGTAATGCTTCTGAATTACCAGTTGCTGGAAAACAAAGGAGGGGAGAGTTCTGTTGCATCGAGGTCCTGTTTCCCATGGGCATCTGGGTGGCCACTGTGAAAACAGGATGCTGGCCTAGATGGGCCATTGGCCTTGTTCAGCTGGGCTCTTAATGTGCTCTTAACTGTGTGCTGGGATCACACGCAGGAGCAGGGCTATGCATCCAACCCACCCCGATGTTGTGTGTCCCTGTCACTAGGCCTTCTGCTCTCTTCCCAAGGTTCTGTATGAAGATCAGAAAAGAGAACACTAAGGAAGTAGCTGCTCATACATAGGGTTCCATGGGAGCAGGACATCAACATTATCAGGTGTCCTGTTTTTGTGCTCCATCGGGGCACAGAGAGAAGTAATATTCTCTACTACTGCTGCTAAACATGAACACCCTACAAACAAGTAAATGTATGAATAGGGTTATTATACATTCCCGCTACCTCACTACCCTCCCCCTGCCATAAACAAACAGACTCTTTCCATTAGTAATGCTCTCAAGCTAACCCCTAGTAGATAAATTTCCCCTTCAGAGAATCTCTGGTCATTACTCTTGCAACTTGTTAAACTTTTATGCTGATTGATTGAGACCTTGGAGGGTTGGCAAATAACAAGGGAAGGAGGGCTCTCTACTGATTACACAAGCCAGAGCTGGAAATGTGCAAACTAGTAAACAAACAAGCAACTCATAAAAAGGGGTGCTGCCCTCCGTCCATCAATTTGTCTTTCACACACTTTTCCTCCACTCCTTTGAGCCTCTGCTTAGCACTTTACCACCATATGAACTACTTTTTATCCCTTTCTAATACCTGAGTTTAACCTGAAGCACCTGCGGACTGCACCAAAAGTTCAGATCGAAATGAGAGGAAGATGCTCTGTTGACATTGCCAGAGCTCTGGGGGCTTATGATTCTCTAAGGGTGTACAAGCCTTCTTGGGAACTTTGATCTTCCTGGATTCCTGGATTCAAAAGGGCAAAGATGGAAGTCCCAGTGGACACTGGGGCCAAGGGAGGATGGAGAAGGCAGGTAAATCCTTTTGGATTTCCCCAGAGCAGGTTGGAGGGTGTGCCTTTGGAGAATTTGTGAAAAACAACTTCAATATAAACTATCCATATACGTTGGAAAACAAACAATGTATAAATTGAAGAGTATTTGTTGGGGGTATTCTCTTACTTTCTGATGTCTTATAATAATTATAGCAACGATATAATTAGATCTGTGCGCAAGCAGGGGGGGGGGGGGACCGTAAGCATTTTTCACCTGCTTCTCACAAAACATGCATCACATTTCTTTGCAACGTTGACACCATTCTACAAAAGGGTGTTAAACTGTTAGCAGGGTACAGGGAGGAGAAGGAGGAGTTTGGGAAAAGAGGGGATGTGCTCCTGTTGCCAAGGCATCAGAATAAACAGTTCCCCTTGCCCTGATCCTGCCATGCAAGTCGGTTTATAGTGCGTACAGGGATGTTCATTTTGATGCCAGACATCCACACTTCATTACTGTCAGTGGGATGCATGTTCAGGAACACTTCAGATGTGCCTACCCATACACATTCTTCCCGAACTAGTCATGCATAATTATCTCCCATTAGAACTAGATTGGCTTGAGAGACTTGCACCAAAACACACTGACAGTTCCCATCACCATTGTAGCCTGCAGAAACAGCAAGACAGAAAGCATCAGCTCAATGATCTGGACAACAAAGAGGTGTTTCCCCCTCTGAGATGGCTTCATTTGCTGTCAATGACATTGTCCCATGGGACAAACACAATTGGCCATGTGGCTCCATGCCATCATCAGGTTCACTATGTGTTCCCTAACTGGTTGAAATAACAGAGTAAAATAGGAAGAAGTCCTAAACATGCACTGAAGAAGCAGTAGCGGATTAGGGTGGTGAATGAGCCTTGCAAATGGGGAAAGGCCATTAAGGTAACAGAGTTGCTTTTGCTGCCTGTGTGTCTCCTTCTCCCACCCTCCTCACTGCTACACCATCACCCACTTTTGACATCCCACCTGATTCTTCCAATCCCATGTTGACGTAAAATCATAAATCAACGTGTGCTACCCAGCCTAGTGTAGGAAGGGTGGGGCAATAACCAGCACTTACCCTGCTACAACCTCAGCTGGGAAGAGGTGGGAGAGGTTGGCAGAGAACAAAACAAGGATCAAAGATAATGCAATACGTATTGACTGTTCACTTCTGCAGTGTTTTCTTTGGAAAAGAGCATTTTTCAGCATTTTTATTTTTGCAGTGGATGATAAGTCATATGCTAGCTTGTTCAGAGGCTCAATAAGTAAAGCAGACCAGACAGAGTGGCAACATTCCAGCTTTTCATTGGTGACTCACTGGAGTGTGGAGAGGCCAAAGCATGCAGGAAATCCTGCATTCAGTCTGCAGTTTAAAGGGGTGGAGGAATATCCAACCTGCAGGCCAGTCTTGTTCAACCAGGGAGTTCAATTTGACCTGAGTGACATCAGCTGATAGGCAGTTAAGGGACCTACATTTGACGCCTGCAAAATGCAGGCTTCTTTCTGCCCTCCTCATCACCCAAGCTGGCTGTCAGGCACTTGGGAAACTTGCATGATGGGTTTTGAGAGATGGGTGAGACAACCCTCTTCTCAATCATGTGATGTCATAGGGTTGTCTTGTGAAGGATAATCAGGTTGTCCCACTCACCTGTCAAAGATGCCTCACGAGGTGAGGCCAGATGCAGATTTGGCTTCCTGGAGCCAAAAGGACTCCACACCCCTTGGCTGTGAACCTGAAGACTCACTGTCAGTCAGAGTAGGCAATACAGTAGATGGACAGCCTGGTATAAGACTGCTTCATATGTTGAAGCATGGCAGAAGGCACAGGCACAAGCTGTCTCTACACATGTAAAGGTGTTTGTGTGAAGGTGTGTACACTTGTTTACTTGCACAGCTCAACGGTTGTCTACACAGACTACATCTGCTGAGCACTTCATGTAAATAACTGCATGTGTGTAAAGCTCAATTAGTGTGGACACAGGTCCAGTGATTGTACACTTGATGAAAGTAATGTGTGAACACCTCTAGAGTGTAGTAGAGTGTAGCATACTCAAGCCTCTGAAAAGAGAGACAGACATAAGTTTCCAAGTAGGAGCAGTCTATTTGAGCAGTGGGAACATGGAATTTCAGCAGCAGCAATCTTTAAGGTCCTGTCCTTAACCATTCCCAACTTACCCCAATGCCAAATTTCCTTATGGATGTGGTGGTGGGGCTTCCCTTGGAGCTTTCCCTGGACACAGAAATCCATAGTTACTCTACTGTTCACTGCATCTACTCACCAGTCACAGAAGATACCCTAATTAGATGTGAATAGAAGGGAGAAAAGGGTGAAGAAAACCTGCCCCAGGCGCCAGCGGGATGTATAATGTCTGAAAGCCAGCTTTGGATATCAAAAAGACCATCAAAAGTAATGTCTTTATTTTTACTTATTAGGGACTAGTGTGAGACCATCAAAACTTCCTATATTTCTCCCGCTCCCATGATAGCTGTGGTGTTGCTGTTGATAGATGTTGCTGTTGCAACATCTTCTGATGTCAGTTCAAACAATTCCCCATCTTGGATTTTCCCTGAAGTTCTCAAGGACTCTCAGAGACAGTGGTAGATTGGCAGCAGTAAAAAGTAGTTTTTGTATCTGATGGCTCACGTAGCCACTGAAAAAGTTCTTTCCAGCTTGGTATGACACACAGACAAGAGGGGCCTTTCATATCATCCCTGAGGAATCTCAATATCCTTCTCCACTCTAGAGAGACAAAAGGGGGTAGTCTCTGTGTGACATGAAATTAACTTAATCTATGAGCAACTTTCCATCTACACATCACAGTTGAAGGCTACTGTCCTCCATTCTGACAGAGCCTTCTAGGGACATTTTAAAACTCTAGCAAGGCCACAAGGAAAAATGAAATAATCAACAGAAACATCTCAGACCCCTTAAGTAACAAGAATATGCACAGCTGAAGACAGCTTGAGAGTTCTGGCTAGATAAGGCCAAGCAACTAAAGAACAAAACTTCAAATTCCTCCACCACTTTAAAAGGACATGTCCTCATTTGCCCTTAAAAGTTGCTTCCTGCAACCATCTTTCACCTCTACAGATAGCTTCTTCAGCCAACTGCTGACCTGTGATTATGCGACTGGCTTGAGTTGGCTCCAAATAGTTGTCCAAAGCAACACATGAAGTTAATGTGATTGTTCCCCTACAGTCAAAATTGTTAGAGGGGTTTTGAAGGAAGCCAAACAATGATTTTGGTACAAGCAATGGATCTTTCTCAAGGAAGGCCTCACACATCCAATGATCATTACCAGATTTCACTTAAGAAGAAATTCACAGCTACTATGTGGGGTTAGGGCTCCTCCTTTGTCCAGTTCATCTGTTGTTCTGCTGCCTCAGAATAAAATACATAACTTTTTTTAGAAAATAAGTTGGAACTATCAATATTCTGCACATCCATTAATTTCTCCTTATGGTAAGAAAGGTACCAGTTGTCCATATAAATGCAGCTGATATTGATTTTTTTTATTTATTTTAAAAATCATGCATCTCTAGTCCATGTAATCTCCCTACTGTTGGCATCCCTAAGCCACTCTAGAAAAAAAGAAGAGGAAGAGGAAGGGTTCAAAGATGGCTTACATGCATATGTTCATTGCTGGCTGATGGAAGAGTTGCAATGACTTGCACATGTGAAAACTCATCAGCAATTATTTACATGAAACTTTAGTATTGCTACTCATCATCATCCTGCTTACTAGAATGCCTGAATCAAGTTTTCACCATTATGTGAAAGGAACCATCTTACGGAAAAGAATCCATCTCAGAGATGCACTTACTGTAGCTGTGCGGGACCATAAATCGTCACAATCTTGGTACAACTGACCCCCATAACATTTTCACCACATTATCACAATGCTACAATTTGAACCTACCATAACTTGGGAAAAAGGTTATGAAATTTTACTTCTAAATGTGATTGGCTGGTTGATGTCCCTAGAACAGGAGAATTGGCTCAATGGTTAGTGACCGTTCCTCCTCAGTGAGATGGCATAGATTAGCTGTCCCCAACCTTGAGTCATCAGGTGCTGTTGGACTACAACTTTAATCATCCCTAGCTAGCATGGTCAATGGTTACTGGTAGTTGTAGTACAACAATAGCTGAGGGTCCAAGGTTGGGCAAATGAAAATTTTCATTCATTCATCATTCTTGAAGACATTATAAGAGCCAAGAAGAACTCCAGAGGGGCCTCTTTGCCTGGCCAGCTAAGAAACCCTCTGAAAAACTCAACAACTGCACTGATTTGAATCTTTGTAAACTACCTTAATGAATTAGCTTGTTTTATCTGCATAAATTAGCTTTATTACTTTACCAGCACAATCTCAGCCCACTGGTGATTAATTACAGCTCTATTTCACTCTGCTTGACAACAGTATCTCCTCACAATGCAGTGCCTTTCAGTGGACTCAGTTCACACATTCAACTGCTAGCCAGCAAGTGTCAAGTTATTAAGTGGTGCATACATGTCTGTGTGGACCAGCTCAAAGGTCAAATAGCATCCGCCACATGACAAATAATTTCATTTCTCCCTACAGCACATGCCATTTGGCTTCTGTAGCAATGATGAGAAAAGACACGTCATTGGGAATTTTATTGATTTGTTTTGCTTTCAAAAGGAAAGACTCCGTGCAGCAGTTTAATTAGAAAATAAAGTGTTTATTAAGAAACTAGACATCAAAGACCCCTAGAGTCTCTGTGAAAGGGGATGTTCCCATTTTCATAGCACAAGATGACAGACATGGTATAAGAGAAGAGAAATGATCAGGGGTGGAGGAGTCTCGTTGGTGGGAAATGAGGTAATGATTTACAATAATTAAAATCAGGAACAACTTTTCCCTTAAAACTTGCGACGTAAAGCCACCAATTGCAAGTGCCCAAGGCCTGGATCTCCTACCCACCCTGCCCCACTTTTCAACATTAAGGAACTACCAGAGACTTTTCCACTGCTCAAGTCAGTCCTTCCAAAACTACGCGGTGAGAACTGTGTCAAAAGAAATAAACCCGACCGTTCAAGACTAGTGTGAGTCCAGCAGATCCACCCATAGAGTAGGACATCTGTTGACTCTCTGCATCACACCTTGGGAGAAGGCAAGGTCAGAGCAATCAAGCTTCCACTGGGGGTGTTCAAATTTGGCCAAGTTTCTGCTATGGGTGTGATTGGGAAAAATCAACTGCTGCTGATGCAGACACAAAGCAGCCATAACTTCCTGTTGGTTCTCTGTGCAAGTCACTGTTCTCAGCCTACCACCCCAAACAGTGACCCACACAAAGTAGGAGTGGTTTCCTCTTCAGGTGTTTAGCTGCTCTCTTTCCACACTTTCAACAAAAATATTTCTTATCTGGTAAAAGACGAAAGTGTGCTTCCAGTTTTAATTCAGTGTACAATAGATCTCAGAAGTATGAGAAACAACGATCAGACACACTTCCATTTGTCCCATGATCTCTAGTTACAGGTTTGAGAGGTTCTTTCTTTTCTTTTCTTTTGTTCTACCACTTTCCCTGGGAAAACCCAGCCGAGACAAATGTCAATTCACAGAAAACCAAACCGATGTTTGCTCTGGTGGGTTTTCCCAAGGAAAGTGGTAGGACAGAAGAAGAACCTCTCAGACTCGTGACTAGGAATCATAGGATAAATGGGAGTGTGGACATGCCTTAAGTTGATCACAGTGAGGGAAAATGTAATGGTGTTCCTGAAAATTTGTAATACCAACACCAGGACACGTTGAGTTAGCCTCAGATCTGGGTTGAGAAACAACAACAAGCAAGACAAATGGTCCTGTGAATGTAACCCAAACTGGAGATTAGGCCCACATTGTTTCCCAGCATTCTCTGCTTTGACAAAGAGCCTCTCAGAATTAACCACATTTTGGTTGCTTTGTTTCTTATTTAATTCCAACCAAATCCACTCCTCCAGTCTTGAAAAGGAGGCAAACGCCTGGCCTGTGTCTACACTGTCATTTCATTAAAACTGCTAGCTTTATATTTGGGCTCCAGTTCACTCGGTTATCTGCGCAAACTGGCAAACTGGCAAAAGACAGAATAAAGTGATGCATGGCTTTCGAGAAGTATCCTGAGGAGAAATTTGAAGAGAACATCCCAGCAGATGCATGAAAGGGCAACGCTAGTGGAATGTCCTCAGCTCTGGTACCTCAAGCTTCGATATTCTCTCTCTCGCCCCTCTGCCTATGAAGTTACCAACCAGAATGAGCAATTTTGGAAACTACATAATATGGAGAGCATTTGAGAAAATTGATGTCTCCATCGCTCATGGGCTGATAAGAGACCTCATGAACCTCTACCACCTGCTAGAATCCTGCAAATTGTTTAACAGAAGGCCTGCCTGTGTTTAACAAATTTGCATAAGTAAATTTTCTTCAAAATATGGAATCTGAAGGGGTGGGGAGAGAACTCTATCTACTATTGGTCATTTCATAGAACACATACTTACCAGATAGAGTTTTTAAAAAAGAAAGAATTAAATTAAATTTAAAATAAACTCCTGAGGGTGGTATTCAAGGATCGGTTACCCTTCCACTCCCACCATTATGATAAGTTTTGGGAATGCAGTTAAAATGATAAGAAGAAAGGAATGTGTTTACGTATAGATATTAATATTGATCCAAGTCCAGAATCAATATTTGTGTTTATGTCAGAGAATAAGCAATGAAATTTTGACTCAGATCCCCCTTTGCTTAGTTTGTATGCCTTGAGCCAACCATTTGGTGTGCACGACAGAATTATAATACATCTCTAACTCGGTGAAAAAGAAATGGGGGGTTATGGTGGTGGAAGGAGGTGTTCAGGAAGGCAAAAGAGACGGTCGGTTTGCAGACTGGGGATGGAAATACACTTGCGTGGCCTTCCACGCTTCTCTTTCTCTGCCCTATTGGCGTATCACTGACTGGGATCACCACTCCTCATCCATCCAGGTGTGAAGTCCAGGAGAGCACCGCCTTGCCCTACACCTTCCGCCCCCAGGTAAAGCCATTATACAAGCAGCAGGGAAGAGGCTGGTGTACAAAAAAATGGAACACTGAGATAGCTGAAGAGAGGCTCTAACACACAAAACGCACGCGCACACACAAACAGAAAGATCCTCCTAGGACATTTGTATTTTCTAAAAAAACAAAACCCAAACCCAAAGCCACTGGTATCTTTTCCTCCAGGTAGGGTAGCAGAACTTCTCCATCGTCACAAAAAAACCCATCGTTTCTGTGTAACAGCTTGGGGCTAGGTGGACGGAGGGTGGGGTGGGGACAGAAGTGGGATGGAGGGGGGCTGGCTTTGTTCTTACCAAGGGTCTTCACTCTGTTAAAGCATCTTCTGTACTCCCCATCTTCTCTTCCACGGGGGCATCTCCCATGACCTGGCCACCACCATGAGTGACTGATCTAGCAGGCGGCTTTAACAGAATGTTGTGATGTCACAAGGATTCCAGGTGGGAAGGGCCACAGCTAAAGTTGCTGGACTTCAATTGGTCGGTTTCGTTCTTTTTTTAATTTATTTTTTAAAGCAAAGTGCAACTGCTGGGATGACGCCTTCAAGGTTCCTTAATTAAAAAAAGGAAACTTTTTGTTTTTGTTTTGTTGCTCTGCTTTGCTCTTGTTGTGCCTTGCAGGAAACACCGTGACCAACAGAGGGAAAGAACACAGTGACCAACAGAGGAGAAGAATAACCCTGTGATCTGGTGACAGAAAAATAATAATATACTGTATATAACCCCTTGGTCTTTTTCAGCATGGTGCAGACTGAGGTCCAGTCCCACAAGGCGGCGGCTTTGATCCATATACAGACCGCAGTCTCCCACTGTGTCCCACAGCGATCAAAGGGCACAGTCAACAAACTTGACATCAGAACAATGAAACCTTTCAGGGAGGTTTTTGATTTGATATGTTTTTGTCTTTGTTTTTGCTTTGCACCGTTGTTTGTGGTTTTTTAAAAGCCATGACGTCCTTTGCTGAAATAAACACTGACATCCTCAACATAAATGCCATGATGGTTAAGAGGATTAGAATGTCCAGGAAGGGTTATTGGATTCAACATAATTTCTCTGAAACCTAAAGCAGGGAAAGGGGGAATGGGAGACAAAGGGGGGAGGAAAGAAAACACAGAGAAGAGAGGGGGGGAAGGGGGAAAAAATAAAGCAATCCCACAAAATAAAGATCCAAACTAGAAAAGAACAGAGAGATAGTGACATACATGTAATTGTTTTCAAAAGAACTAAAAGGAATAAAAGTAGCCACCTGGCTGCAGTTGGGGTACATCCACGTTGTCTCGTAAACTGCTACCTTCCCCCTCCTATCAGATTAAAATTAAAAGCTGCATTGAGAAGGGCACATTCTGAATTAGAGGAGGGAGATAAGAGGCTTGCCTTCTTTACATTCCATTTCTCTGGGTTGCATCCAACAAAATTTTACTCAAGGCAGACCCATTATAATGGACCAAAGTTCACCATTCCTATTAATTTCAACCAGTCTACTCTGAGCGAAACATAATTGGATACAACCCTCCTGCTACGCTTTCACTTTAAACCTGCCTTTCTTCCAACATGGAACTCAAGATGGCGTGTATAGGATTCTCTGGGTGTTTTCCAGCTGAGCAAGGACTCATCCTAGACCTGCTTAGTTTCAGCAAAGTGGTGGTGCCATATTTAATTACACACATGCACCATCCTGTTCCCAGGGGTTGGGGTAAGGGATACTTGGGGTAGGAAACCAGGGCTAGGAAACCAGCCTTGGGTAAGCAGCACCACAACACTTATTCAGTGGGACATCTCTGTTTAACACCACCTTCCTTAGTTAATTTATTTCTTATTAAATGACCTGGATGCGCCTGAGCTTTCATTGCTTCCCTTTTGTCCATGGTGGCCTACAAGAGCAACCATCTATGTGATCACATTTGGGCACTTGGGGGTACAGAATCGTGTTCTCAGAGGGCAACCTGACAACTGGCTCAGAGAGACCCCAAATCCTTGAGGATGGGTCCATGCAGTGATCTAATTCACCTCTTCTGTAGACATGATGTGGACTGCTGGCAGGTTCTCAACATGCCTGCAGTCATAAAATTTAACACGGCAATATGTGGTGACTTTTTGAGCAATCTTTTCCACACTTTGAGTGGGAACAATTGCTATGTAAATAAGCAATATGTATTGCACTATTGGTAATAATCTGGAAATGTCCCCACCATGCTTACAAAGGAGCTACTTTATGTGACCTAGCCTAGCCTTGTAAATAAGTCTACAGATGTGCCTGTCATTTGTTTCACCGGTATGCTATGAAAGTTTCATTTTCTCAGATCATAACCTCTAATTTCATCTACTTACTAAATAGAGTGCACACTTAAACAATCTACAGGTGCCTCTGGTTTATGTCAACTGGAGATGCTGGGATGGAGATGTTGCTGGACTCCAACTCCCATCAGCCCCAAGCAGCACAGCCAATAATAAGGGATGATGGAAAAGGTAGCCAAGCAACATTGGGAAGGTCATGTCCTAGAGGTCACCTACGCACTATAGTTAGTTGACTGGCAAATTACTCTCTTTGTTGGTGAACTGGCTCTTAATTTTGCTAGAGTGTTATGGGTTTCTGAATTCTGAATGTTTCAGTAATTGGAGAGCAATATACAATGACTGTAAAAGTTAGCTAACTTTTACAGCACCTATAATGGACATCTAAATTGAAAATGCAGCTCCAGGTTAAAACAAACAACATTTTATGTTTCATGGCTTGCTGCTAGATCCCTAGAACAGCGGCTGTCTCACTTGGTCCACTACCCTCTTCCGTGCTATAAATTCCTTTCTCAATTGACATAAAGCTCATGTACCTGTCTGAACCTATTTGAAATGTTGGAAGTAATCCCAGAATGGGTAGGGTGGTCCCATCTTTCCCTGCACCAAAGTCTTCTCAGGATAAGGCAGGTGAGGGGAACCATTAGCCCTCCAGATGTTGATGAACTACAACCCCCATTAAGCATGGCCAATGACCTGGGATGATGGGAGCTGAAGTTCAGCAACATCTGGAAGGCCCATGGTCCCATACCCAGTTAGATGGGGAGCAGGTAGAAAAAAATAGTGATGCTTATGGCAGACACTGCTGACTTCTGAAAGAACAGGCAAACTTGATTAGGAAAGGGTTGTGGAGCATTCTTGTAATGCAGAAGTTCAGTTCCAGGCATCTCCAGTTAGGGCTTAGAGAAACCCCTGTTTGAAACCCCAGAGAGCCACTGCCAGTCAGAGCAGACAGTACTGAGTTTGAAGGACCTGTGGGTCAGACTCAGTGTGAAGCAGCTTCCTATGATCCTATTGATCCATATTTGGTGGCAAATAATTTGGCCTTTGCATCGGTGTGGTTGTACCTCTTAGGAGGATGAATTGAGGGCTGAGATGATCCTGTGTCACCTTCCTGCGTTGGGAGAGATCTACCCAAACATTGGTCAATCATTTTTTAACGGGCTAACAATACCCTGCCAACATCATAACCTGCAGAATTTTTCCTGACTATTATTTGAGCATTTTCACACATGAGACTTCGGTGGCCTTTTACAATTCCTGCACCTGTAACACAAATGTAAAAGTTATATTGCCTAAAGAGTTTTGGCAGAGGACAGTTTTCTGCCTCTCTTGTAATAGTAGAGCTTTGGGGTTGCTTGTCAATTGGCAATAGGTTCAGAGCAGACAAAAGGAGGAGCTTGTTCATACAAAGCATATATAACAATATGGCCTACGGTAATGGCCAATGGGTTAGAAGGCTTCAAAAAGAATTAGAGAAATCCTCTAGAGGGTTGACCAATGGTTATTTCTCATGACAGCCAAATCAAACTTCTATATCCAAAGGCAGTATACCTCTGAATCTCAAGTGTTGGGACATACTTCAGAAAGACACCTCCCTCGAAGGGTGGATATGGGACTTAGTAAAAAAATAAAAATATTATTGGTTCTCAAGTGAAGGGGAATTACACTCTGTAATCAGGGTAACAATCTCCCTGCACCTTTAATCAATTACAGAAAAACAGATTATGTCGCTGCACAGTATGCAATAAGGATAATGTGTAATTTGACCCTTAGTCCAATGCAGCAAGGATCTTTTATTTTCATTCAGCATATGTTAGAAGCCCCTGGAAATTGTCCTTTGCAACAAAACGTGGTCTCTACATTTCATAAATTGATAATAATGTGTTTACATCCTAAACTTCCCTATACCACCTATACTAAAGATCATTTGCAAATGTGCACAATGAAAGCAGGAGGCTCAAAGGTAATTCTAGTACCATGTGTGAAAATGCTCTTACGCTTCCCCTTACAGATTCCTCACAAATCTTCTTATTCTGCTACCCAGTTTTGCTTCGTATGGATCAGAAACCAAGATGGCTCTTGCTTGACTCAAATCATTTTTCACCATATGTGAGATCAGCAATGTTACCAATAAGCTGGAGTTTGGTATAAGTGAATGTCCCCCACTGCCTACTTAGCTGGCACTCAGAAATCTAAATGTTACCAAGAGTCACAGCTAGAAAAGTTGGTAAGGGAATCTTTTCCCAGATCTCCTGTGTTTTTAAAGAGGTGTACATGAAACTGTAGGGTTGCTAACTCAGATTAGGGCCAAAGAAGGGTAGGGATTCAAATTGAGGATGATTTGGTTCAGGAAACCTTAGTGAATACTGCATTTCTATTCTGAATGGATATATCTTCCCACATGGCCACATATAACCTTAAAAAAAGCATAACCCAAAAGGGGATGGGCCTCCCAACAATACAACTAGTTTGGGTCTTGATTTTGCTAAACTTCATTGAAAACAAAGCTGTCCATGTATTATTGTGTTGTTTAAAAAAAAAAAACAAGGATTTTTTTCCCCAAAAGGGGGAAATGGAAGGAAATGTCCACACCATACCTGAAGGCCCAAAGCTATCCAAACCATAATGAAAATTATGAAAATGTCTGAGCATGTTGGGCAAGGAGAGGGTTTGTTCCTTTCCCTCTTTGCCAGTTGCTGGAGACGACATTCTCGGCAATCATGAAACAGAGGAGAAGCATGAATATGGAAGGCTTTGACGACTGCTGATGGAGACAAAGGACTGAGGTTGGGTTGAGGTTGGTCTACACATCATGAAGTACATCCTAAACAACAGGAAAGCAGTGGCTGGAAGGGGGAGGCTGGAAGGACAGGTGGAATGGTGCTGCTTGTCACAGAGAGATCACTTTGCCCCTTGGCCCTAGCTGCTCACCTTCTCAACAGTTCTAACACCTCTTCCCCTGCTCCCACTTTTCCTTTCTGGATTTCCATCTCTCCATTCTTAAATGCAAAGAAAGAGGCACTTCATCTCACTTTATAGAGCAGGGGTGGGGAACTGTTTTGACCCCCAGGGTCATATTCTCTTCTGAACCACTTTCTGGGGCTCACATACCAATGGTACCCTAGTTTAAAAACAACAACAAACCAAAATAGTAGGCTAGTTTCTACACACACACCCCTCTATCCTTCATCTAGACAAGCAAGTGGCATTATGTGAGTTCCAAGACACATTACAACCAGGTAAAATCACTTGAGGATGGTGTTAAGCAGTGTGAATCACTGCCACCAACTCAACATCCAGGGCATTGGGAGATGGATGGCATCTCCCATGTTTTGCGACTGCTGACACTTATGGCACCGCTTCATTGCCAGAGAGGTTAGGTTTACCTCAAAGACTTCAGGAAAGAGAAAAGTAGGAATAGCTGCTACCTCCAGTTGCAGTTGTCATCAAGGTCACAAACACACACCCCACACCATTCCTGGAGCACAGCATTACAGACCCACAGGACATTAATTTGCCAAGACCAGAGCAATATAAGACTGTGAGAATATAAGAACATCAGAGCAATTGCCCATCTAGTCCAGCATCGTATTCTCACAGTGAGCAACCAGATGCCAATGGGAAGCCTGAAAGCAGGACCTGAGAACAGCAGCTCTCTCCCCATTTATGCTCACCAGCCACTGGCACTCAGAAGCATACAGCCTCCGACAGTGGAGGTAGAGCATAGCCACCATACTGCTTCAGATTGTAGGTGGTGGGCTCCATTTTGGTATGCTCTCCAATGTAGTAACTTCCTGTAACTAACCAACAGTGGGAGAGAGAAAAGCACACTAGAGTTCTAGTCCACCTGGTTCCCTGCTGTGCTACTACTTTTCCGCCTGTTTTTAAAAACCCAGCACACATACACACTTAATTGCTGATGAAGTGGTGCTACCCATTCTACTGTCACAGGATTCTTATAACAATATAATTCCACTGGCTACTGAAATGTATCCACAGTAAATGTGTGCCTGACTGTTATTCCAAAACCCAAGTCTGAAGTGCCATGGAAGGTCTGCTTAGAGCTGTTGGACCAAAAACTGCTTATTTCACACATGCAGTTATCATTGGATGCTGCAGTCAGCCAGAGAGATGCAGTCATGTGTGAATGAGCCCCAGAGACTCTGTGTCCACATTAGCTCATTTGCAGCACAAATAGGTAGTTTTTCCTCAATTTGGAATTGCCCGTGCTTATCCTCAATATGCTGCTTTCAATCTAGATTGATTCTAGATACTGCGATCCAAAAGGGTAGGCATGGTTACTCGACACACATTTCAAAACCCTCCCTTTGTTTAGGTTATGCACATCTTTTCCACCCTGCACAAGCCCCTGGTGAATGAACAAGTAAGTGGTGACTGTGATCTTGATATGAGTCCACCCACAACATCATTGGACAGGTATGGACTCCATTCCACCCCATTGCCAGGATCACCCACATCTGCTTTCAAATGGACACACTGCAGGATAATGCAGAATCAACCTGCATTGAGCTTCTTATTTTCAGAATGAAGAAGCACTTTTCAGAGGCAAAAAAATATGTGATTTCTCTAGACTGTGCATGGGCTACACAGGAAAAAAAAAACACAAACAAGTACTCAGTCTCCATTGATTCTAAAGTAAAATGCAGTGTGTACGCAGCTTCTGTTTGACAAATGTGAATTTACCACTGACTTTCATTGCTTAAGGACCTTGGTTATGGGGTGGCCATTAATGAATAGGGATGACAAGCAAATAAAAAAAGAAGTCAATCCAATTCCGCCCCCACCCCTCTGAGATTTCCATATTACGATCATGGGATCTTTACTGTTGGAATCATTAAACTTTTCACAGGAGCCCTTTCCTCCACCTATCAGAACCCTGCTGTTTCCCTGTTAAATACGAGACATTCCTCTATTAGCTGGGATCACACGTCTGTTTTTTCTGGCACACTTTAATGGAATGGAATGATTCCAAAGTGCTAACTGCTGTGGTCTGATAGATTGGAAAGGACATAGATCCTAAATATCTCCATCACTCCCCCAACCACTGCCCTGTGTAAAGACCCAGAACAAAAGTGAGGGAGGGGGAGCATTTACTAGAGCAAGAGGGGAGGTGGGGAGATGAGGAATCATTTCCAGGAGGGAGGCTTAATCAAGACCCACAATAAGCTGAACTGCAGCGGTGCCAAGTTGGCAGCTTCCTGTCCGTCATTGCGACCCTGACATGTTCTTCTGCAGGAGCAAAAGGAGTATATCTTCCCACAGTGTGCCGAGACCTCCCATCACAGGGCCAAGAAACTCCGCCAAGGATGTCAGGCCAATCCATCATGCTTTTCACTAGACCCAAGCCAGGGGTGTGCAGGAGGTCACGGAAGGGGAGAACTCCTTTACCCACACATATGGGCCACCCAGCATAAATGTCCGGGGAGAATACGAGAGAATTTCATGTCTAGCCAAGACGTTTACAAAAGCCAGGATGGACTGGATATCAAATAATACAGAGGAAGGCAGCCAAAGAACAGCTATGTTCAGACATTATGGGAATTTTTACAAGGGGAGGGCATTAACATTCACTTTTCATCAAGCCTCTGGGGTCCACATGTCAGTGGTGGGTGTGGGTACTCCACACTCTCACAAACTCCACACTCTCATAGTCCCCTTACAGTTGATCCATGAAGATTAGTTTGGGAATGGAGAGTTGGGGAGGGGGGTTGATTTAGTTCACATTTCAAGGCAAACTTCCCCGATTTGCGTTTTCCAAAACAGTATGTGTACCAAAACATAGACGTCCTTCAAAATGTGCACTTATCTGAATTCTGCAATGCCAATAATGTGTACAAAATGCATATACTAGGGCAAAGTGTGCGTGAAATGCATATATTTGTGGAAATAACATGGAGTGTACAGCTTCTGGCAAATGCTGAAGGTGCACCTTTTACCCTGGCCTTTGACACCTGAGACGTGTGGTTGTAATCTGATTTATTCTGAATTTTTAAATTATAAATTGCTGTAACCTACCTTTGGACCTGCTAGCGAAGGGCAGCTAATTCATTCATTCATTCATTCATTCATTCATTCAATTAATAATATGATTGGCAAACAATACAGCCTCTGGATAGGTCTCATATAAATATACCCGAAGATAAATTTCTGTCCTTCAACAGACCCACTATTTCAGGAACAGCCAATGGGGAGCTCTTGAGATGCTTTGTACTACAGCTCCCACCACCCCTAGCTACTGGGCATTCTCAAAGAGGCTGATGGGAACTGTTGTTCATAAAAGCATAAGAGTAAAGGTAAAGGTAAAGGTACCCCTGCCCATACGGGCCAGTCTTGACAGACTCTATGGTTGTGCGCCCATCTCACTCAAGAGGCCGGGGGCCAGCGCTGTCCGCAGACACTTCCGGGTCACGTGGCCAGCATGACATCACTGCTCTGGCGAGCCAGAGCCGCACACGGAAACGCCGTTTACCTTCCCGCTAGTAAGCGGTCCCTATTTATCTACTTGCACCCGGGAGTGCTTTCGAACTGCTAGGTTGGCAGGCGCTGGGACTGAACGACGGGAGCGCACCCCGCCGCAGGGATTCGAACCACCGACCTTTTGATCGGCAAGCCCTAGGCGCTGAGGCTTTTACCCACAGCGCCAATGGCCCATCTGGTCCAACATCCTGTTGTCACAGTGGCCAACCAGATGCCTGTGGGAAAACAGCAAGTGAGGCCTGAACACAAGAGCATTCTCCCCTCCTGAGGATTCCAGCAACTGGTACATTCAGAAGAAGCACTATTGCTTTGGACTGTGGAGGCAGAGCATCACCATCACGGCTGCAGCTTTCTCCTCCATGAATTTGTCTACTCCTCCTTTAAAGCCATCCACGTTGGCGGCCATCAAGACCTCCTGTGTGAGCAGGTTCCACAATTTAACAATGCACCCACTACTTCTGGAGAGCATCACAGTGGCTGTAGCAGTTCCAGGCCTCAGCAACAAATGCAAGGAAACTTTCTCTCTCTGTCTCCCAAATTAGATCAAGTTCTCAACCAAATTCCCAGACTGTTGTCTTTTGCAAGAAAGTCAGGAGATGGATGGATGGACCAACAAAGTCGGCACCATCTGAGTGAGTTATGTGAAGCATTCAGGACAGCAGGATGCTAACAAACCAGCTGCTAAATGCTGGACTGTCATCAAGCAGCAGTTCTTCTCCTTGAAACAAATAAATGCCCAAGCCACAGCGCTGCATGCTTGTTAATCAGCAGTTCCATTATCACTGGGCAGATAGCCCTCTAATGGACACCCACAGGGTTGTAGCCTGTGCAACGTGCATTGCCATTCCTTTGATTGATTCACCCTCAAGATAATCAAGTAAATGAGGGAGGATGCAATGTTTCTCCAGGAAATGTTCAGCGGTGAATACATTGATCTTTGCACTTAGCTGGTTTCCATATGAGGATGTGGGGTGGGGGCTAACCTTGTTCTGAAACAATTTCAAGATGCCTGAACCTTCCTCTTGATTCAGGGCCTGTATTCAGGCAGGGAACGAGAATGGAAAATGAGCTGTTCTACCATGGGGCAGGAAGTTGCCAACCTTGTTCTCCATCAGATGTTTTGGACTTCCAGCTGTGCTGACTGGGGCTGATGGAAGTCGTGGTCCAAAACATCTGATGGAGAACAAGGTTGATAAAGGCTGGTATAAAGGACCTCCCCAAGCAGTCTGTGTTCCATCTGAGGAGGTATTGGTGTTTTGTGGTACAGAGCACATGTTCCACACAGAGAAGGCCCCAAGTTCAAGCCTAGCATCTTCAGCCAAAAAAAAAATATGTCAGGAAGTGAAGCTTGGAAAGCGATTTTGTCTGGAATTTTGGAGCACCAGTCAGAGGAGACAGTTTGGGGCCAGACAGATCCATGGTCAGACTCAAGATAATGCAGCAGGGCAGTGCATAGCCTCTACCCAATCTGCCCCATGGCCCCGATCCAGGAGGGAGGCAATTAAGCCAATCCACACTGAGCCAACCTGAGGACCAACCTCCCCTGGAACCAGTCCTGAATTAGTGGAGCTAACGTTTAATTAGTTATTATTATTATTTTAAAAAAAGGAAAACCTAATGAAACACATGGTCATGAGGGAGCATGGGAGGGCGATGCTGTGTCGCCATCCCCACTTCCCATTTGAGAGCAGAGGGATGAATTCTGTGGGGTGCTCCTTTGCAAGTGCTGGGAAGCCACTGGTGAGAAGCGCCCTGTACTCTACAGGATTAAACAGCTGTTGCATGGATGTTTCAGTATCGCAGCGTGCCGATTCGTAAGTGGCTTTCCTCTTGGGAGATCCGCTTGCAAAGCAACACCCTGCACCGCACAGGATCAGTGCCTCCACGCAACAGCTGTTACATGTGAGTTGTTGCTTCAGAGATGGTGCAAGTCAGGCTGCTACCTTCTCCCAGAAAGATGCAGCTGGAGGCTAGGTATATTTTTTGTTCAGTTATCGTATCTGATGCCTGCCTCTTCTTCCTGCCTCTCCTTGCTGCCTGATGCCCTGGCCCATGCAACCCTTCTGTAGCAATCTGCAGTCGCCTCAACACTACAGGAGGACCTTTTGATCATCCAGTATCAAAAACCCAATTTATTTTCAAGAGAAGACCTACCCCTGATTAAAATAATACAGTGGGATCTATGACTATTACTAGTCTTCAGTTTACCATTTGCACCAAGACTGTCTTGTTTCCAGGTGTTCCACATAACTTCAGCGGGAGGGGGAACAACTTGCTACAAATAGCAAAAGACAAGTCCTGTAGACCTTACATAACTGCTGGGCTTCGACCTTCCCCAACATTCCCCCCCCCCCCATATTCCCCAACACTTGCTTGCTTTTTAGAATGAAGTTTGTATTGATTGACAAGAAAATCAGACAGCAGTACATGGAACGTGACCCTCAATAATTGAATTAGGCCATTATGGCCCCGTTGTGGACATACGGTGTGTTTGCACTTTGCGGAGAAGGAAAGAGAATTATTTCTTTTAATGCAGCAATTACACACAGAGGGAGAGAAAGAGAAGAAGAAGAAGAAGAAGAAGAAGAAGAAGAAGAAGAAGAAGAAGAAGAAGAAGAAGAAGAAAGAATTCAAAGGAAACAGGAAACAAATGTTCTGGATGCTGAGATGCAACAGAGGTCTAAAGTAGGAAACTACTCAGCTCAGAAGTGCTGACCCTGTGCCTTCCCAGAATGCCCAAGGCTGAGTAGGATATACCAGTGATCTATCTTAGTGTATGGCACTGGGCCCTTTTCACACACCAAAATCTATTTTCCCCCAAACATTGGACTTTTGCAGTAAATGATGGGGACATGCACTGGAATGTGCACTGGGATACATCTTTCTTGGTGCAGCTGCATCTAAACTCCCTGCATATATTTCAGAATGAAAGCTCATTAAATACCTGACATCATCTAATATCTCTGCAAAAAAAATCAGGATGAATGCTCCATAAACAGGGTCTCTGGAAGTGCCTTTGCACTGTGAATGAGCAACAGGAGAAGCATAATGCCAGCCTCCATCCCAGAGAGAGAAAGGCACAAGGGATGGGGGTAAGAAGCAAGAGGAAAGTCTGAACTTCATGACCTGACCTGCAAAATACACCTCTCTCTCTCCCTCTCCTCTATCTATCATCTATCTATCTATCTATCATCTATCTATCATCTATCTATCTATCTATCTATCTATCATCTATCTATCTATCTATCTATCATCTATCTATCTATCATCTATCTATCTATCATACCCTGTGTGAGATCAAAGACCAAAAGTTGTTTTTTTCAGGGCCTTGTTTGCATGGCACCCAAAAACACACATTTTGGGGTGCCATACGATTGTGCCCCCCAAAGCACTTTTCAGGGCATGATTTTGGCACAAAATCATGCAAGATTATGGTGTCCAAAAATCAGGGAATGTGACAGCATTTTAGTGCAAATTTCCCCTAACATGGTCATGTTTAATGCAATTTTGCCCAACCTACATATTTTTACAAGGCATTTCCCCCAATATAATGTATGTTTCTATATGTTCCCAATTTCTGTATGTTATTTTCACCCATATATGCATTTCTAGACACATTTTAACCAATGTCTACATTTTTTGTGCACATTATTTTGTTGGACAGCTGCCTTGCATAATTTGGAGAAGTGAAAATTTGGAAGGATGACCGTATTTTGGTTTACATGCTCTTTCACAAAATGTGAGTTAGGGTGATTTGCCTTTAAAGGTAAATAGAATCAAATTGCACCCCCATCCCTATGTATAGGATACAGGTGGGCAGGCAGTTGTACTCATCCTTTAGTGTACTCTGCCCTCAGAAAAAAAGAGAGAAAGAGAGAGAGAAGGAATGTTCCACCCACCATTTGCTTTGGCTCCACCCACTTCTGCTTTAGCCCAACCCACTGCCACCAGTATGTGGCCGCTGACAACTTTCCTGCATGAGAATGCAGCCTTAAACACTGAAAAAGTTCCTGACAGCCGCTCCCAAGAGACCACATTTAAGTCTCTCTCTTACACACCCCATCCTGACTAATTTGCTGGAGATCAATAGTAACTTAACAAGGACTTTACAATGCTGTGGTCCAGGAATATCTGTATCCAAGCAGCCTCTTCCTTGATGTGTCATTTTCTTGGCACCAGCCTCCCAGGCAGGATTTAGAGCTTTTCTGAGTGGGCGGGAATCGTCTCCTCCCCAATTCCCATCCCGAAGGAGTCCGAGGAGGAAGAAGCAAAAAGTACACAAGGCAGGAACATGGCAGAGAGCAAGGGGGATTGATTTATTTTTTAAAGAATAACACAGGAGATTTACAACTCAAGTCAGGGTTAGTTGCAGAGTCTGGGAATTAAAAAAAAAATGGCGAAAAAAGAAGAGGAGGACCTCATACCAACAAAAAGTTCCAAGACAGTTCCATTAATTCCAAGACACTTTGGTGCATTGCAGCTGGAGTGGAAGCAGTCAGAATGTATTTTACAGGAGAGGGGCATCTCAGGGAGCCAGTCTGGTGTAGTGGTTAGAGTACTGGAATAAAACTTGGGAGACCAGGGTTCAAACTCTCACTCAGCCACAAAGCTTTCTGGTGACCAGTCACTGTCTCTTAGCTTAGCCTATCCCACAAAATTGTTGCGAGGATAAAATGGAAAGGAGTAGAGCTATGTGTGCCACCTCAGGTTTGATGGGACTTGTAAGGAATTGTGTCTAGGACTCAACCACACAGTACAATCCTATACATGTCTTACTCAGAAGTAGGTCCCAGAGAGTTCAAGGGAAATTATTTTCAGGGAAATGTGTACAGCTGGGGTAGGGAACCTGGGGAGCTCCAGATATTGCCTACTGACTTAGGCTGATGGGAGTTGTGAATCCAACAGGGCCACAAATACACTTTCAACCAGTCTATAGGCCTGGTTCTTTCTCTACAGAACAAGAGAAGACTCTAAACCAAGGGTCAGCAACCTAAGGCCCATGGGCCGGAAGCGTCCCACAGAGGTCGTTTGACCAGCCCATGAGACATCCCCAAACCTAGTCGCCCGCTCGCATGCTGCACCAAACTGGCACAGGGACTTGCTTCCGCGGCACTGTAAATCGCGTCTGCGTCTGCACATGCGCTAAAAATTGCATCTGCACAGATGCCAAAAATCATAGGCACGGGCACGATCCAGCCCACAGAGGGATCTCTGCAGAATCGATCTGGCTCAGGCAAGATAAACCTTGCTGACCCCTACCCTAAACTATTCACAGTGTTGCCTTCATAGTTTTGGCTCAAAATAGATCCTCCTTTGCCAATAATTTGGACCCATTTAATGTTTGTTTCATTTATGCTCCCCTCTCCGATATCATCACACAGCTAAAACTGATTGGCTACGGTGTATCACGACTTGATCCCTGATAGGGTAGGATCTCATGCATGACAAATCCTGGAAAGAGAAAGTAAAGGCAACCAGAACATGCTGAAATGGCATTGAAGAAGTTGCAGTTAGGGAACTCAGTGGCATCAAATAATTCCATAAGAGAATATAAAACAAATCAAAGTGTTCTTTAAGAGACAAAAGGAAATCTACTGTACCAAAATATCCAGCCTTGATCCACCCCCCCCAAAAAAAAAATCAAAGGTGGATAATATCCAGGGCATCTCTACTTGAGATGCACAATTCATATGACATGAATCTACTCAGAAATATGTATCACCTGTTTCAACAGAATTAACAGGCTTGGAAGGAAGGAAACATCCTGAATTGTTAGCTCTAATTAATGCATCACTCACGACTCGGCATGCACATTAAATGGGCTAAATGAACTGCTTGCAATCACATACCATTTTAGAAGACCCAGGGAGGGCAGAGGCAAAAATTAGCAAAATGCAAGTGATAGCTCCTTCCTCACTGAAATTTCCCAGAGCAAACAGTGATTGAATAGCACATTAGTGCCCCCGCTCCCACGATGTATCTGTATCCCCCACTGCATCAAGTCCTTCCATCCCCGGATTCTGTAATTGCCCTCAGCAGAGGAAGAGATAGGGAAGATCATTAATAGTCTTTGACACTGGAGATCCAATGTATAAGAACAGCTTTGCAATTGCTTAGATACAGGCTTCTGTATTATTCATAAGGCCCATATCTATTAAGCATATTATTTATGCTACCACCGAGAGATGTAATAAATAAGGCAATGCCCTCCCCTCCCCGCATCCATTTTGGCTGTCCACTGAATTGCGAGTCCCATGGAGTCACCACAGTTCAGCCACCCACGGAAACAGCAACAGAAAGAAGGGAGACAGCAGGAAAAATGTAGATTTCTTTATAGTTCTTCTGCACGATCTATCATAGAGCAATTCAGAAAGGCTTCCATTCACAATGGTGGATGGGTGGAGGAATGGAAACTAACTGTTGCCTTGTATCCAGCTAAGTTCTACTCAGAGTAGAAATGTTGAAATTAATGGACCCTGTTTGGTCATGTTGGTTAACTTCAGTGGGGTCTGCTCCAAGTAGGGCTAGCGTTGGATACATCCTGGTACAGTATGTGTTGCAAATTATCTCCCCCGCTAAAGAGTGCATATTATGCATGTCAATAGTGTCATGTGCTGTTAGGGTGGCCATAAATTATTATTGTTATTATTATTATTATTATTACTATGTGCTGTCTCCATGTGATAGGAGTCCAGAGGAAGGCAGGGCAATGGCCACTGTTGCATTCCATGCCACCATCTCACTCCATAAAGCCACTATTGTGAGTGAGAGAAATCATGGAGGATAAGATATGTTGCCTCTGATATAGGAACCTACAGACATTATAGCCACCATGGCTGGCTGAGCTACAACCAATGTGCGTGCGCACACACACACACACACCCCACCTGGCTCTCCTTGCTAGGTCCTGTGTTTGAGATGCTTGGACGCCTCCAAGATTCTGGTGTTTTTTGGTTGGCGTGTTCTACAACATGCCATTGACACAATAATAGTGCATTATGGGTGGAATTATACTGGGCCATCCACATACCTTTCCTTTTTATTATTCATTCTGCAACACTTTCCCAAGGTTACCACGTTATTGTTGTCTAGAAGGACACTTTTATACTATGGCCCAACAAAAGAGGGACACCCCCCTGCCCCATGGGATACTTGTGGCATGAAAAGTTACATGATTTCAGCAGGAAGCTACAGGACCTGCTCAAATTGTAAATGAAACAGTATCTGGGACTTTCCTAATTTAGAGAAAAAGGAAGTAATAGAAGCTTATGAAATCATTCATGATATGGAGAAAACAGAGAAAAAGGTTTTCTCCCCCTCTCCTACCACTAAAACTCATGGATGTTACAAACTGAATATTGGAAGTTTCAGAATAGTAGAAAGTACTTTTTCATGTAGTGCATATTTAAACTATAGAACTCTCCCAGAGGAGACAGTGATGGCCATAAACTTGGATGGCTTTAACCGAGCATTAGACAAATTAATGGAGGATAGGGCTACTGATGGCTATGCCCTGCCTCCATGGGCAGAGGTAGTAATGCTTCTAAATAATAATAATAATAATAATAATAATAATAATAATAATAATAAATAATAATAATAAATTTATTAATTATTCCTCACCCATCTGGCTGGGTTTCCCTAGCCACTCTGGGTGGCTCCCAACCAAATATTAAAAACACAATGCAGCATTATCACTTGCTAGAAACCACAGGAGGAAGAGTGTTCTTGTGCTGAGATCCTGCTTGTGAGTTTCCCACGGGCATCTGGTTGGCCACTGTGAGCAAAGGATGCTGGACTAGATGGGCCATTGGCTTGATCCTAGAGCCTCCTCTTATGTTCTTATCCGTATCCCATATCTTTTGCGGACAGAATCATGTACAGTGGTACCTCGGGTTAAGAACTTAATTCGTTCTGGAGGTCCGTTCTTAACCTGAAATTGTTCTTAACCTGAGGTACTGCTTTAGCCAATGGGGCCTCCCGCTGCTGCTGTGATGTCGGAGCACGATTGCTGTTCTCAACCTGAAGCAAAGGTCTTAACCTGAGCTACTATTTCTGGGTTAGCGGAGTCTGTAACCTGAAGCGTCTGTAACCCAAGGTACCACTGTATAAACTTCCCAACACCATCATGAGCACAAATCATCACAGAGTCATGTAGTGGCCCAAACAGGGAAGAGTGGAAAGGCATTATTTCCTGCATCAGCCAGCCCAAATTGCACCAGCTTCTGACCATAAGGAGCCCAGACAGTAGTGGGGGAAATCTATTCCTCTTTCTTTTCTCCCTGCTCAGGTGGTGCTTGTCTGCTCTGCAGGGATGCTCCATCCAGCCCTTGATACTCCACCATAAATTGCATGGCAGTGATGTAAGATGACGGATACTTTTAATACAAGGGGCCTGTCATTTATTTATTAAGCAGCAATGGGCTCTGGAGGCTAGGACTGATGCATTATAAATCAACCACATTCCCGGCTATTAAAAATTCATCCAATTCATAATGTAGTACGCTAGTAATTTCTTTATTAGTCTTGAGCTCCCAGCTTCCCCACCCGGCTACTATCCACCTCCACACTTGTCTACCTTTCACTCCATTGCTTTGCTTTGCTGGTATGTAAAGATCAGTCCAATCTCATGAAAGTGAAAAGGAAAGGGGATGACCCGGGGTGGAAGGGAAACACCTATCTTGATAAAGTCACCTTTGATTGAGTCATCTGGGGATGAGAACTTGCATGCAAGAGGCCCCAGGGTTACGCAGAGTTTGGATGAGATTCCTATGTTGCAGAGGGGTTGGTCTATATGACCCATGGGCCCCTTGCAACTCTACAGCCCTATGGTTCTAGATCTCCAGGTACTGCTGGGGATGCCTCTAGTCTGAAATGCTGGAGATCTGCCGCCAGTCATTGTTAACAAGGTTCCATGACTTAGGATATGGCAGCTTCCTGTTTTCCTAGTCAAGAACTGTAGCACAGTGGTAGAGCATTCCGAAGGTCCCGTATTCAATCTTAGCACCTCCACAAAGAGTTGGAAAAGACTCCTGTCTGAAATCCTGAAGAGCCACAGGCAGTTAGTGAAGACTGTGTCAATGCTAAACCTATGCTTGGCTCCCACAGTTCAGGAAAGGGCTGTAGGTCCGTGGTAGAGACATGTGCTTTGAATGCAGAAGGTCCAAGGTTCAACCCTAGAGAACTCCTGGCAGTCAGCACTGACAATAGCGAGTTAAGTGGTCCAATGGTCTGAGCTGGTGCAAAGCAGCTTCCTACATTCACAACACTCAGAGAAACAAAAACAAAAAAATATTTTAAAATTTATTTATTTATTACCTCCAGATAGGGATGAGGGAGAAATTCCATTCATTTAATGCTGAATTGATAAAACCTGCATTTTCTGAAACAGCATGAGAACTGATACACAGACACCCTTTGACATCTGCACTTATTTGAATTTTGTGGCACAGTTCTCCAACCAACCAATATTTACAAAAATGCATATATTAGGAGAAAATATGCATGCAAATTATTACTTTTTAAATGAAACTAACATAGAAAAATGCATGCTATTAGGAGCTGTTGCTTGCAAAAATACGTACGTTAGTCAAAACTCGAGATAAGAACGGGTCTATTAGGAGAAATTTGCATTAAATTAACTCTGAAGAATTTTCATGGGTCTTTTTAAAAATTCAAATTGCTGAAGAAACATGGAGAATTGAAATAGACAGGCTCTTTCATCCCTACCTGCGGATGATGCTTTCACCTCAACTTATCTGTTCAGGATCCCTAGAGCACCTGTTGCTGCCCAGTCTTTATGACAACAGTCCAGGCCTCACTCAGCACAATGAGCAGAAGGGTCTGAAGCAGGGCTGGCTGATCACATTTTGACGTGAATGAAGAAATAAACAATTACCATCCAAAGAGGACCTACCCACTCCCTACACTTCTCATGTAAAACATCTGCCCAGACAGTAGCATCAGCTGACTGCACCACACCATGTAATCCCTGAGCATCACAAAGGATGTTGGTATAAGTTGTAGAACACTTGTCTTCAGGTAGCATGCTGGGACCTAACCTAAGGTCACATCAGTGTCTTTGAAGAGGAAAGGGGGGGGGAATGGCAGGGAAAGATTTGCAACAGCTGGCCTTGACATCAGGTGGGAAGATAAATTCCCAGGCAGGCAATCATTCGTTCTGCGCCCCCACCAGTAGCAGGAGAACAGCAGGAGCCGGGTCAGCTGCAAAGCTGGTAAAAGTGTTTGTTACCATCTTTCTGCTTTGCTGTGCTACTCATCCCTTCTGAAGGGAGAGGAGAGATGCTGGCCTCACCCACCACTGACTTCTGGGAGAGTTGGGGAGGTTGAAGGGGGGAAATTGTTGGTTGGAGTAAGGGGAGGTAGAGGCTTCATTTACATTGGTTTATTGATTAGTCACTGGATCAGAGTACAGTGGAACCTCGGTTTTCGAATGTAATCCATTCCGGAAGACCGTTCAACTTCTGAAATGTTCAAAAACCGAGGATCAGTGGGCTGGCTGCAAAGTCAATGGGGGGGAAATGAAAAATGCGCCTCGGAAGCCGTTCAACTTCTGAGACGCATTCAAAAACGGAAGCAGTTACTTCCGGGTTTTTGGCGTTCAGGTTCCAAATGGTTTGGCTTCCAAGACGCTCAAAAACCAAGGTTCCTCTATACTGGCTTGCTTATTATTTGAGTATTTTTTTCATGGATGTTATGTTATATGACATATTAATGCATTATATGACTCCTCACTTTCCCCCTTATGGTATTATTATTCTTATTATTATCACTACTACTACTACTACTACTGTAAGTCACTTGGAGACCTTTGTGTGACAAGTGACTAATAAGTCTAAAAAATGGAATGAAATGAAATGAAAGAGAAAGACAGTGACAGGAGGTCTACATTAGCAATTTATAACTGATTTATACTGATTTAAAGGTCATTGTTTCCTCCCCCCCCCCATATCCTGGGAATTGTAGTTTGATGCAGGTGCTAAAAATTATTTGTTAGAAAGCTTCCTTCCCCCTCTCACTGAACTACAGTTCCAAAGGGTACCCAGTGAGAAGGCAGATATTCCCTGAGAGAGAGAGGAGAAGGGCACAGACAATTAAAAGTGGGTCTCATATTGCAGTGGGTCATTGGTTTGGAAAGATCAAAGGCAGGACACACATATGACTCACAGTTCCAGGGAAGGGCCATAGCTGAGTAACAGAGAACATCCTTTTCAGGCAAAAGATCTCAGATTCAATCTCTTGCATCTCTAGATAGGGCCGAGAAAATTCTCTGTCTGAAACCCTGGAGAGCTATGTCTAGTTGCTAGGTAGCACCATGGCATGGACAGAGCTATATGGATCAATAATGTGATTTGATAAAATGAAGTTTAAGTGCTCCGTGTTGGGTGGGATCCCATCCTACTTATTTTCAGGCAGACATATAACCACCCTACCTTTTGAAGGCGGACATCATTGACTCTGATCTAATTATCCCACTTTTTGCTCCCCCCTTCCATTTCATAAGAACATAATAAGAGTCTGCTGCATCAGGTCAGGGGCCAATCTACTCCAAGATCCTGTTCTCATAATGGTCAACCAGATGCCTGTGAAAGTGCATACACACACACCTTTCTTTCTCTCTCTCACACACACTTTGGATAACTGGGTAACTTTCTGTATTCAAGTCATTTTCTTGCCTTGGGTGAACTAAGAGTGTTCCCAAGATCACCCTTTGAATGGCAAGATTGGTAATAGCAGGTCAACCTGTATTTTGCTTGCTACCACTAATCTCATTTTATTCATATGTGTGTGTGTGTGTGTGTGTGTGTGTGTGTATAATTTTATTACATTTACATACCAACTTTATAGTCCAAGGGTGTCAAGGTGGCATAGATGGTTCTCCTCATGTTTACATACTTGATGGAAGACCAACTATGATCAGGAAATGGTCTTTAGATGAGGCCAAATGCTCCTCTTGACTAGCAACAGCTCCAGGGTTAGAGGAGCACTCTGCAGAGTGCCCTCTGGTGTCTCTGCTCCTATGTCACTGGACCACTGGACTCAATGAAGGCTTACTTGATGTTGGGTGACAACAGCAGGTGATCACTGTGAGACAGCTGCCGTTTTAATTTTGCACCAAGTCTGGTGGTGGAGTGATGCTATGCTAGGGTATTGTTGGAAATTAAACTGGAAACCTAAGAATATGAGAAGTGCCTGCTGGATCATGTCAATGGCCCTTATAGTCCAGCATCCAGTTCCCACAGTGGTCCACCATAGGCATGTGGGAAGGCCACAAACAGGACCTGGACCCAAGAGCACTCTCCCCATCTGTAGTTTCCAGCAACTGGTATTCCACTAACCTCTCAGCACCAATTGGAACATTCATTTTGAAGTGCAGCTAGAGAAGATTTTAGTGGTGAATTCTGTTGCCAGAGATCTGGAGCCCCAGCAGATGCCCCAACAGTGTCCCATGCAGACACTGGACATGATTGATAAGCACATCTTGGTGTCAATGCCTCACTGAACCAGCAGAGAATTGGGAGAGCCAGATTTGTCTGTCTGCATGTGAGGATTGAATCATAGAATAGAATCATAGAATCATAGAGTTGGAAGAGACCACAAGGGCCATCGAGTCCAACCCCCTGCCAAGCAGGAAACACCATCAGACCACTCCTGACATATGGTTGTCAAGCCTCTGCTTAAAGACCTCCAAAGAAGGAGACTCCACCACACTCCTTGGCAGCAAATTCCACTGTCGAACAGCTCTTACTGTCAGGAAGTTCTTCCTAATGTTTAGGTGGAATCTTCTTTCTCGTAGTTTGGATCCATTGCTCCGTGTCCGCTTCTCTGGAGCAGCAGAAAACAACCTTTCTCCCTCCTCTATGTGACATCCTTTTATATATTTGAACATGGCTATCATATCACCCCTTAACCTCCTCTTCTCCAGGCTAAACATGCCCAGCTCCCTTAGCATTGTTTCCAGGCCTTTGACCATTTTGGTTGCCCTCCTCTGAAGTTCGGACCAAAACCAGCTGCACCGTTGCCGGGCAACCGGCCCGCCCCAGCCGCCATTTTAAGCGACCACGTGCTTACACGCAGCGGCCGCCATCTTACCAGGGGCAGCTGACCGTGCGAGTGGCTCTGCACAGCCACTTTACATTAAGCAAGCAAAGCGATCGTCACAATAGTAGCTACTGGCACTGCTTGTTTTTTATTGTAATTTTAGCCTCAATTCAGACAGCTTTCTGCAGTGCGGCACAGGCAGCAGCCCTCCAAGGGGCGCTATCACCTATCACCCCTACTACAGAAAAGGGCTGTGAATAACGTTTACAATTTTCCTTGACTTGCATATAGTTGCTTGAGTTCCGGGTTATATTTGGTCGATTACCAGTAACTTTCCGGTGTGACTCATTTATTTATCTCGGCCCTCAGCTTACTTCATTGACTTAATTCAGTTCTCCTTTAATTGTTTTATAAGATCACTGTTTTAATCAGGCGCCACAAGGAGCTTTGCTGTACCGAAGCAAATCATTTACGAAGCTTATTAGCTTCATAGCCTTTATATATATATATATATATATAATTTATAAATATTGTTGTTACTTCTCAGGCTACATTTGACTCCTTTGTTAATTTGCTAAAGTGCTTAGGACTTGCATCGAAGGTCTATATTAGGCTCCTTTTCCTTCCCTTACCCTCTTTAGTTTTTCAGGTGGTAGAAGGTAATCTTATTTAACCACATAGCTTCCTTTGCTAATTCATAGTTTAAATTCATAGTTTAAATCAGGTCAATTCAGAGTATACAATAGTTCGAGGCCTTAATAATTAAATATTTACATATTTCATCGGGTTGTTCTGATAAATAATAATTAAATAATTACATAATTCATCTGCTTGTTTTAGGGCTTTCGCATGGTCAAAGCAATTTGTTACTTGAAATTTAATTAATTCAACAGCCTTTAGCAATTCATTCCTGGAAGTTAATTAGTTCAATAGCCTTTATATATATATATTAGTCCAATAGCCTATATATATCTGTTGTTTTCCGGCTGCATTTAATCTGGCAAGTTAATTCAAGCGGTGGGTATATATACATATCTTTCATCTTTCTGCCTGCATCTAACCTGGTAAATTAATTCAGGCGGTTGGTAAATTTATATTTGCTTGGCATACGTTAGTTCTAAGGTGATAGTTAACCTAGTAATTAATTGTTTTGGTTAATTTAATACGGTGCTTAAGGCTCCAGGGTTCTTGGCGGTACTACTCAGGCTTGCTATTTAAGTGCCCCCTTTTGCTATCGACTTGCAGTGCAGGCAATACTGACCTTCTGTTAGTGGCAGCACAATATAATCTACATCGGGGCATTTTAACTGCAGTTATGTCAGCACAGGATAATCAGGTAACTGCTGCTGTTGGGGGGGCGCAGGGTAACCAGGAGGAGTCCCAGCCCTTTATTATACCTAGTAACCCGCAGGCTCTGGCGCAGTTTTTTGCATCTTTCCAAGAATTTTATAGGCAAAGGTCCGCCGCCCAATCAACAGTGGTACCAGGGACAGCAGCTTCGCCGGCGTCAATAACATCAACCCCAGCGGTTCAGGTGGTGTCGGCACCAGCGGCTACAGCGGCAGTGGCGCCAGTCGTTGTTGCACCGGCCGCAGCAGTAGCACCGCCAACGGCACCAATGGTGCTGACCCAGGATTTCATTCCGGACACTCAATTAATCGAGGTAGTTCTCCCCAGTACTTCCGCAGCCACAGCGGCAGTACTGAGTGCGGCCAATGGCACAGCGGCCCAGCCCAAAAAGGCTCCCAGAGCACGGGCTGGCACCTCAGGCAAGTCAAAAGGGGGGCAGAAGGGCGGCAGGAAGAGCAAGGCCGCTGCACAAGTGGCTACAACAGTTATCCAACAGGTGGATCCAGGTGTTCCTAGTTTTTTCCAGAACCCCCCACAGCAGGTGGCACCGGCCGAGGGTGCATCCGATTCCTCTTCAGATGAGGCCCAGGGACTGCAGGTGGCTCAGTCACTCAGCCTGCCGTTGCAGGTGGCGCCGGAGGGCCACTCAGGGAAGAGGAAGGAGAAGAGGAAGCACGCCTCCAAGAAGAGTAAGAAGACTAGGCGGTCGGAATCGGAAGACGACTCAGGTACCTCCTCCTCATCTGATTCCGATAGCGAGGTCCCTGTGGAGGAATACTGGGGCCACGGCGAGGATTGTGTGGGCCTTCCTCTGTGGGTACATGAAAGAAGGGCCAATTCCTATCGTAAATCATTCAGTGGGACCCTTGAATGGAAGGACGGGGCATTGGTCCCGGACGTTAAAACGTCCACGCATCTGTCCACAGATTTCATTGTGGGTAGCCATTTATCACAAAGAAAGAGGAATAAGATCCTCAACGGGGAATTTATTGATATATTTAGACTATTGCCTCCAGCTAAGCTTACAGGTAGGGGGGAAAAAAGGCGCAAGTACGGAAAACGCAGGTACAGGGTACCTAGGGCCGAGCGCACTTTTGACAACTGGCTGGATGGGTTCCAAGTGTATATGGGTGTCGTGAGCGCTGCTTATCCTAAATGGGCGATGCACCTGATCGCCTACATGGCTCACGTCAGGAGGGCGCGGGATTTAGCGGGCGATATTGCCGCTTTAAACTACGATGAAGATTTCCGCAGAAATGCTTCACAGCTGTCTTCTACGCGCTGCGACCTGAAGGACCAGAACTTTTGGTCAGAGCACGTGGGCCCCTTCGTAGACAAGAAGCTCCACGAATCGGTTAAGTCCTGGAGGACCGTCCCGAAGCAGCGGCGGCTGTGTTGGGAGTATAACAAAGGGGTTTGTGCGCGGCCGGCGTGTAAGTACAGTCATGAGTGTGAAAAGTGCCTTGGCAACCACCCAGCCACAGCTTGCTTGAAAGGGAGGCAGCCCTTTCGAGGTGGCAGGGGTGCGTACAACCAGGGTTCCAGAGGGGCTCATGGAGCCCCATTTGGACCTCAAGGGAACAGGCAGTAGCTGCAATTTGAACCTGGCCTGTTCCCCCATTAAGTTGATCCCACTAAAAAACCTCTTAGCCCTTTATCCCAACAGAACTGCTGCTGCGTATTTGTGGGAAGGTTTCAGCACCGGCTTCAGGATCCCAGTAGCTTTTCCCCCCAACTCCGGGGACCCACCAAATCAAAAATCAGTGAGAGACATGCCAGAGATTGCCCAGAAAAAGATCAACAAAGAAATAAAGGCGGGAAGGGTAGCAGGTCCCTTTTCAGTCCCTCCAATAGCAGGTTTACACATATCCCCGCTGGGCATAGTCCCTAAAAAAGCGCCCGGTGAGTATCGCATGATTCACAACCTTTCCTACCCAAAGGGAGGGTCTGTTAATGATGCGATACCGCAGGAACTATGCACGGTGAGATATGCCACCTTTGACCAAGCGGTCAAGCTTATACGCAAATTTGGTAGGGGTGCGCTGCTAGCAAAATGCGACATTGAATCGGCTTTTAGGCTTCTACCGGTTCATCCCCAAGACTTCCGGTGGCTTGGCTTTAAATTTGAAGGAGCCTATTTTGTCGACAAAGCAATGCCCATGGGTTGTTCAGTGGCCTGTGCAGCGTTTGAGACCTTCAGCACCTTCCTGGACTGGGCGCTACGCTTTAGAACTGGCTCCGAGGGGGTGTCGCACTATTTGGACGACTTCATCCTCGTGGCTGATAGTAGGCCCAAGTGCTCAGAGCTCCTTAAAGCCTTCACATCATTAGCGGGGGAGCTGGGAGTTCCTCTCGCCGCCGACAAAACAGAGGGCCCCGCTACCACCATGGTTTATTTGGGAATTGAATTGGACACTGTCGCTCAGACTTCTAAACTCCCCAGGGAGAAATTGATAGCACTCGGAGACACCATCCGCCAGCTACTTCCCTTAAGAAAAGTCACCCTTAGGCAGATCCAGTCCCTGCTGGGCCATCTGAATTTCGCCTGTCGCGTGGTTTCCCCGGGCCGGCCATTCTGCGGTCGCCTTGCAAGGCTGTCAGCGGGTTTGCATTCCCCTCACCACAGGGTTCGCTTGTCCAGGGAGGTGAAGTCCGACTTGGAAGTCTGGCTAAAGTTCTTAGAAAATTATAACGGTATTTCCTTGTGGCAGGACAACTTGTCGCTGCAGGTTGACTTCCAGGTGCATTTGGACGCCTCTGGGTCCCTTGGGTTTGGCGTCTATTTTAGAGGGCAATGGTGTGCCCAGCGCTGGCCTGCAGCCTGGCAAGGTGGCCCCATTACAAGAGATTTAACCTTCTTAGAATTCTTCCCAATCGTAGTGGCAGTCCACCTGTGGTCCGAAGTCCTCAGCAATCATAGGGTATGTTTTCACACTGACAACCAGGCAGTAGTGGCAGTCCTTTCCAGGCAGGCAGCGCGGTCCCCAAGGGTGGGAGTTCTTCTGCGTTCCTTTGTTCTGCGGTGTCTGGAGCTTAATATTCACTTCTCCGCCAAATTTGTGCCTGGTGTAAACAATGACATCGCGGACGCTTTATCTCGCTTTCAGATGGACTGCTTCCGCTCGTTAGCACCGGACGCGCAGCCGCTTCCTCAGGCGTTCCCGGAACATCTGTGGAGTCTTGGCGACCCGAGTCCTGGGAACCAGAAGTGATCCAGGGAGTATTGGCCTCATTGGCACCCTCCACGCTAAGATCATATAATAGGGCCTGGGCAGATTTCTTAAAATTCCGCAGCAAAACCTATGCCGCCAGGAGTAGTACTCCCCCCATTACATCAGAGGTTTTGTCCTACCTAGTATACTTAAGACGCTTAGGGCGCGCCCCAAAAACCCTAAACATACAGGCTGCAGCTATATCGTTCTTTTGCAAGGTGCTATTTTCATCTGACCCGTGTGCCGATTTTGTAGTGCGGAGAACCTTAGAGGGTTGGCGTAGGCTACAGCCCCCAACCTGCGATACAAGAAGGCCGATTTCATTTGACATCCTTTACCAAATTCATAAAAAATTGAGAACTGTCTGCTGGTCAAAGTATGAGGCGCGCTTATTTTCGGCGGCATATTCCATCGCCTTTTTCGGGGCCTTGCGCGTTGGGGAGGTTGTATACGAAGTAGGACAGCGCGCTTCCTCCCGGGGGTTGCTTTTAAGTGACGTTACACTCTCGCAAGACGACCTGGTCTTGCGGATACGTAGCTCTAAGACTGATCAGTACGGGAGGGGGGCTCTAGTGCGGCTTCTGGCAACCGGGCAAGCAGGCCCGTGTCCAGTTAAGGACACCAGGCGCTTCTTATATTTGAGGGCCAATTCAGCAGGGCCATTATTGATTCATGCAGATGGCTTACCCCTGACGCGTCACCAGTTCACTCGTGTCATGCGATTAGCACTGGCTGCATGTGGCCTTCCGCCCGCAGATTTTGCAGCACACTCCTTTAGGATAGGGGCGGCCACCACAGCGATGCATTTGGGCCTCACTGCTGAGAGGATTAAGGACCTAGGCCGCTGGAAGTCTGATGCTTACAAACGTTATGTTAGAAATAATCTGTGATGGATCACATGGTTTGACTGACCATAGCGTGTTCTTTCAATTTCTTACAGGAAACATGGGGGTACGCGTTTGGATAATCGGGCACAGTATTGTGCATTGGGCCAAGGTCCGCGCCATCAGTTCTGGTTTGGGACCATGCCTGGGTTTACCGCCCACAATTTCTATATCCTGGGTTTCCCGGAGGGGGATGCGCTGGGCTGAGATGTTGCCCGCTGTTAAGGCCAAAGCAGCAAGGGAGGGCCCCCCAGATGCTTTACTCATACAGTTGGGGGAGAATGACCTGGCATACAGAAAGGCAGTTGACTTGCAGTGGCATATAATTAGTGATTTTGAGGAGCTCAAGGCCTCCTACCCAAATATCACAATCATTTGGGCCTCGTTGATGGAAAGGCGGGTGTGGAGAGACAGCAGGTGCCCGATAGCCATGAATAGGGCCAGGAGGGCCCTGGATCGGGCGGTGGTGCGTAGAGTGGCAGCCCTGGGTGGAAAGGTGGTGGAACACCCGGGCATACGTTACAACAACGAGGCCCTCTACCGGTTGGATGGCGTGCATCTGTCTGATGCTGGGAATGATGTTTGGCTGATGGATGTAGCGAAGGGTATAGGGGATTGGTTTCAGGCATGAGAGGATTGGCGGCGAGCGTGCGCTCGTGTGGCGGTAGGCATTGGTAAGAAGGGGTTCAGAGGATGCGTGTGGGGGGGGGAGGAACGCCATCACCTCCCCCCAGTGAACGAAGGGTGGTCCGTTAAAGGATTCCGGGGGGCGTGGCCCTGTCCGAAGCCTATGGAGGTGTGGGCCAAAGGCACGCCCCAGAGCGGTGACCGGGGGAGCTCCTAGCTGACGTGCCTCGGCAGGTGACTCCCCCACTAAGGTGTTAACCCTTCTCCGTGTCTCCAGCAAATGGGCTGGAGCCGGATAGTGGGTAGGACCAATGCCTAAGCCAATGCCTCTCATTCCTGAATTCAATAAAGTTGTGGCCTAATTCGCCCATTTAACCTTATATCATGGTGTCTCGTGTCTTTATTTATCCTGGTGGGGGGCGGGAACTCGCCACGCAAAGCCACTTCCTGCTTGCCCCAGGAGGTGGGGTTGCGGGCGTCACGCCCCCCCACATGAGCAGGGGCTGGTTTAGCCCCTGCGAGAATAGGAATGGGTATCCCCGGGAATCCCGGGGGCTTCCCTCCCCAGCCAGCCAGCCAGTCAGCTGGCTTAGGGGGCGGGGCTTGCCCCTATTTAGCGCCGGGGCGAGGAGGCTCGCCCTCCTTTCGCCGGCTGGGACCCACGTTTGCCCGCCCTCCCTCCCTTTAGGTAGGTGTTAGGTAGGTCTCTGACTTTGCTATGGACCTCGGTCTGTCGCCGCAAGGGGCATGGTAGGAATTTTTCCCAATTGGCGATTTCCAGCCTTTTGGTTTTTCGCCTACCTCGTAGCAACTCGTCACAACTTCTCGGCATTGGCGGTAGGCATTGGTAAGAAGGGGTTCAGAGGATGCGTGTGGGGGGGGAGGAACGCCATCACCTCCCCCCAGTGAACGAAGGGTGGTCCGTTAAAGGATTCCGGGGGGCGTGGCCCTGTCCAAAGCCTATGGAGGTGTGGGCCAAAGGCACGCCCCAGAGCGGTGACCGGGGGAGCTCCTAGCTGACGTGCCTCGGCAGGTGACTCCCCCACTAAGGTGTTAACCCTTCTCCGTGTCTCCAGCAAATGGGCTGGAGCCGGATAGTCGGTAGGACCAATGCCTAAGCCAATGCCTCTCATTCCTGAATTCAATAAAGTTGTGGCCTAATTCGCCCATTTAACCTTATATCATGGTGTCTCGTGTCTTTATTTATCCTGGTGGGGGGCGGGAACTCGCCACGCAAACACTAAACTAGCCACTGGGAGCAGACTCTAGCAGAGAAGGCAAGCTCATCAGCACCCAATGCTCCAATTAACATTATTTCTTCACTTAACAGATGAATGCCAGTTTCCCCATCAGGGAGTTTCAACTAATTGAGTGGTTTGTTTTCTAATGGAAATGGGCTCTCCGCACCCAGGAGTGTGGTTGATCCCTGCTGCAACATCACCAGGCACCGCTGTGCTGTCAGCTTTAGTCATTTGCGGGCTGTGCTTAGCTTCCTTTGATCTGTATTGTTGATATAAATGCTTGCAATGAATACTTGTGAAAGGGAAACAGGAGCCAATGAGGCAGAACCTCAGATCCCAACCTCCTGGCTGTAGGCAGTAAGTAACACACCTGTGTGTTGGCAGACAGGTACTGTAGTACACCTGGAACATCAGAAGAGAGACTTCTAAGTACGTGGGTGATCATACATGAATACTAAAGAACTGGATATATGGATGTTAGCAGCAGCTAGGGCATCTCTAGAACAAAAATGGAAGCTTTGCAAAGCCTGCAAATATATCTGTGGTATCACACACACAACAATATGTAGATTTCCAGAGGCTTCGAAAATCCATAACATTTTTATATTGTATTATCAGAGTTGATCATTTATACCAATTCAACTAACCTGCAAGACTCTTCAGTGCTACCAATGGGGAAAATATGGACATCTTAATGTTTCTGGCGTGCTCTGGTCCATGGGGTCACGAAGAGTTGGACACGACTAAATGACTAAACAACAATGTTTCTAAGAACAGTTGTCTCATCATATCTTTCAATTTTGTTGACAAATAAAGAAAATGGATTTGTGCTCCCCGATGACATTTCTGGTGTTTTTGTAGTATTTTGCTCATCATTTTTGTTTGGATTTATATCTTGTGTATGATGTGGTGTGTTTTTTAATGAACATAGGAGGAAATCTGGAATCAGGTATCCCAACTAGGGTCATCACACCAATGCAGCTAGAGACTAGGAGTTAGCAACAACCCTGAACCCCATGCAGTACCTCCAAAATAAGTGTCATATGCCATTGGGACGCCAAGTATGATGAGCCACTGGTTTTCTATATCATTGGAGCCACTTGCTAGAGGAATGAATTACAGGCATTTACTGATGGTGCATCAATACCACAGCCTAAAATCTTTCCAGCAGGTGACTTCATGTGAAACCAATCTGATGCCACTGTCTTGAAAACTCTGCCATGAGTTGCCTTCCTTCACTTAGGATGACCTGTTGCTGAAGGAGTGTGAGGCATCAGGTGACTCAAATTATGAATTCAGGCAACAGGAGTCAGGTGCCTTACTCCCTGAACCATGAAGGCAGCTTGCAGGCTAAAGGACTTAATCACCTGATCCACCCCATGCTGCAATGCCACCCTTACAAGGTCCATCAATTCAGCTGCAGCAGATAAGCTGAGGAGGCATGGCTAGGTTTACATAATTGTGAGCATTATGTTGAAAAATAAGATTTCCTTCTTGTTTAGTCCTGCTGATCCAGAAGTTGTCTGCCATATCTCCTGGCTCCATTCCTTGGTTCTTCTTTGCCTGATCTGAAACTTGACCCTAACAGACTCTCCTTAAGCAATGTCATCTGACTCTGGACCTCAGCCTGCTTACGCCCCAGAATCAGACCCCCAATATGGTCTGTCTGCAAGTTTCCTGAAGGTCTGACAAGGAGGCAGCCTAGTCTGTCTTCTGTGCCACCAAACTACTGGTGTTCAGTCTGCCTAACCTCAACCTACAGGCTACCTGCCTGCTTCATGTCCAAGACACTTATATTTCTTTGGACCTCAGCACTTGGGCAAAACCCTCTCAATGACAAGCTCAGTGGTAGAGCATTTGCTATGCATGCAGAACATCCTAGTTTCAATACCTCACATTTTCTGGCAGGTCTGGGAGAGAACCCTGAAGAGCTTCTGCCAGTCAGAGTAGACAAAATTAAAATAGACCAATGGTCTGACTCAGTATACAGCAGCTTCCTAATATCCCTGCATTCCAATCCAGCCAGTATTTTAACAGAAAGTTGACATACCATGTAGATAAACTATCAATTTATCTATATGAAATAAAATCCTATATTATGCAGAAGGGTTTCCTCCCTGGAAAGTGTGTGTGTGTGGATTGCCATGTATTTACAGTTCTTATATAATTATATTTAATTACTCGATTAGTGTGAATATGTGTAATTACTAACTTGCAATATGCAATTATGCCAGGGCAGTATGTAATAAATGAGGTCGTTAAAATGCTTGTTGGAAGGACGTCTGCTACGCCCACGTGGAGAGCCTGGCTCTCTTGCTGGAGTGGAGGATGTCGCCACAAAAGACCTGGCCTCAAGGCATGTACAGTGGGCCACCAGCGCTTGCAATAAGAGTCCACGACCCACTGCTTCCCTAGGGATGAAGTGCCAGATTCTGAATGATAAACTCTCATGGCAGATAAGGCTGCCATGATGATTATGTTCTCTCTCCACTGTCAGAGGCAGGTTACCTCTGAAAACCAGTTGCTGGGCAACACAAGCAAAGAGAGTGGTGTTGCACTCAGGTCTATTTAGGGACTCCCTAACTTTTGAGTTGCTTTGAAGCCTCAGGTGTCCCCAAAAATCGCAGCCAGCCACCCTTCCCCCAAAACAACAACAACAACTAAGATGACTTGGGAAATGCCTAGAACTCAATAGGGCAGAAAGTGAAGTGACGTCTTTCATTTTGTTGGTCAAGTCTAGGAGCAAAGAGAGGAGAGTTTTGGCTTCTGGTATCTGGGGCATGAATGAATCAAGAATAACAGTGAATTCGTTTCTCGGGGTACTTCAATCTCGGGGATTTAGACTGAGGATAAAATCTTTGTTTTTCATGTGGATCTATGCCTTCCTATATGCAGGTCAATGGAGAGAGCTTTCTCTCCCAGAGCAAAGAGGCCATCTCTTTCGAAATTCATAGGGTGTCTATTGCTCAGAAGGTCATCCCCACCACAACTGACCCTTCGGATAACAGGGTATTTGCTGGGACTAACATTTTCCCATTCTAGTATTTCCCATAGTATTTTCTATACTATGCATTACCTCCCCAGTGCTCATTTTTCCATCCCAATGCCCCCCATGCCCCCACCCTGATTCCTGTTGTATTCACCCCAAAACAATAAAGTCTGCCCTTGCAGAAGAAATACTGCAGCCATTGTTCTGAAATTTGGCAGGCTTCATTCTCTCATGAGGGATTACTGTGCCTGAAAAGTGTACTGAATTCTGGCAGGAAATGAAAAAGTTACAGACTTTTTGGAGTTTGTTTTTTTAAAAAGCAAAAACAAAATATCAAGGCACCCTGCATGAAAATCCCTGGCTGTATCTGCCTACAGTTTGGCAGGCTTAACCCACACTGGAGAGGTTGCTATGCCTGCAAATTTCATCAGCTTCTGTGAAAAGGTAAAGCAAGTTTTAGCTATTTTTATATCCCTCCATTATAGTGAATGGGAGAAAACGGAGCTCTCCCCCCTCCCCTTTTTAAGAAAAGGTCTAATTCATTCCCAAATAACAAGTTGGAAAGACATGGTGACTCTGAAACAGATCGGACTGCTTCTCTAAGGTCCTCTATTGCAAGTTGAATCTTGTTGCAGGTGTACATCCCAAACAGAGTATTTGTAGGATCCCCCCCCCCAAAAAAAAATCAGTCATGGCATGTGAGGTGGGTGGTGCACCCTAACCTCTTGGCTACAATGGAGCTTGCCATTGCCCGGAACAGGATGGCAGCCAACCTCACGTGCCATGAATAAATGAAAATGTCTGTAACGAACAATATTTTCTTTGCAAAGCTCTCTAAACCTCAGAATTCCATGCATGTTTTGCCATATGGGATTAATAAAACAGCAAGCTTGCCAGGTGTTTCTACTATAATCAGACAACATCACATCATTGAAAAGAGGAGGGGGGACTTTTCAATTACCTATAAACTGGTTGTAAGAGAACGGGAGTCTCTTACAATCTTAAGCAGAGACTTGAGTTCCCCTAAATAGTGCCTCAGTGGAGTGCTAGTGAACTTGCTAATCACCTTGCCTAGAAAATGAGTGGCTTCTTTCTGCTCCTTACTCATTTTCTTCTTTTTCTGAGTCTCCTTGCATAATCTTAAGAAGGATCACTAAAGAAAATAAGGAAATTCAGATATGGCTCTTAAGATGGAGAACAGGCATGAATATTCAGATTAGTCTTCCGCAACCTGGTGTCAATCCCAGCGTTTTGGACTTCAGCACTCATTGTTTATGACCACTGGCCAAGCTGGCTGGCACAGATGGGATACAGGAGGCTTGAGGAAATCTGCTTGAAGTATGCTCCTGCAGGAGTGGCAACGTCACCTAGTGGTTAGGACTAGAATAAGAAAGACCTGGGTTCAACTCAAATCACCTCTAAGTTATGAAGGTCACTGAAGAGCCAAAGGTCAGAAACCATCTCTCAACCTAACCTACCTCACAGGAAGTTATGGGAGGTTACAACATCAGAAGGAAGGAGATGTGCTGTCCTGAGTTCCCTTTGAAGAAGGGCAGTGGTATTAACACAATAGCAGGACCATGTCTGCATGGTAGAGCATACACTTCACATGCCAGGGGGCCACGGTTGAATCACCAAACCTCCCAGCTGAAACAGTGGAGAGCTGCTGTTGGTTAGTGTAGATAAGCTAGATGGATGAAAGGTCTGGCTTGCTATACACCAGCTCCCTGTGTTCCTAGGAGATTGCATAAATGATTCTGCACAGTCAGTTTCTTGGTACTTATATCTGGCACATAACACTGGTGCTTAAAAGCTTACACTTGGCTGCCCATCTGCTACTTGGCCAGGTTAAAAGTTATTGTACTAACTTGCAAGGTCCTTAATAACTTGGGTCCAGGATATCTTAAGGGCTGCTTGATTCCTTATATCCCTGCCTGATCGGAGGGGTAGTCTTCTGTTAGTGGTCCCCTTTGGCTTGAGGCAGATTCTATGGAACGGCCTCCCAGCTGAGATTAGGCAGGCTCACTCCCTGTTGAAGTTCAGTTCAGGGGCTTGGCAAATACTTTTATATTCCAGCAAGCATTTTGAGGAAGTTCTCAGCGTTTATGATCAATTTTAATTGATTTTAGCCACTGTATGATTAAACAATAAAATAAAATCTGTACCCCACTTAGAAATTATGATGATTAAGCAATATATAAATAGCTCAAACGATGGTGATGATATAGTTTGACACAAGCTGCCATACCCGATATAAGTTGTTCAACAGTCATGCAATAAAAAGTCTCATGAATTGCTCTCAAGTAGCCCACTGAAAAGTCAGGAATTCCTTGGGCTTTTCAGATTGTAACTCCTGGAAACTCCACTTAGATATTTTAACCCAGTTTGGATCCTTTCTGAGTGGGCATGCGCTGCCACCCCCCACCCAACCCCCTTCACAGGATCCTAGCGCAGTAATGAGATTCAGCCTTTGACAAAAAGTTCAGAACTGGATCACCAAGCCACAGGACAAAGGAACATTGCAGATGCCCTAAAACACTATTTGCCTTTTTTTCATTAACAAGAAATAACAACCAGGTCTTGAGGCCCATAACAAGGCATCCCAGCTTCAGAGGTAGCAGGAAGCTTATTTGATGATACTATGATTTTCTGCATTTCATCAGCCATTCTATTAGACCGAACCAAGCAGCTTAGAATAAACATCCGTCATTTCCCCCTCCCCTTTCCCTGCAAAGTGATAAGCAATGTCTATTAGTATAGAAAGTGACAGAAATCTATATCATGCCAATGTACTATTAATAGTGCATTAAGCACTCTCTCTCTTTCTCTCTCCGCCCCGCCATTTCAGATCAGTAACCTGTGTCGGCATGGACTTCATCAGAGAAGGACTGGCTGTGTAGACTAGCCAGACTGCAGTGCCAAGGGAAGGAGGTGGAAAAGGAGAAGAAAGCTCTGAAATCAATGGGCTGCCCTCTACTTAGTTCTGACTTCACCCACCCAATGCCTTCCAGTTGTTTTGGACTATAACTCCCATCAGCCCATTCTGGTATGGACATACTGATTGGCATTACAGTCCAAACTAGGCATAGGCAAACTCGGTCCTCCAGATGTTTTGGAACTACAGCTCCCATCATTCCTAGCTAATAGGACCAGTGGTCAGGGATGGCGGAAATTGTAGTCCCAAAATATCTGGAGGGCCGAGTTTGCCTATGCCTGGTCCAAACGATCTGGCAGACAGCTCCGAAAGCTGACTTGACTTAGCTTCCATTGACTTGAACAAAAAGCAAACGCTGTCCTTTTCTACCATTTGTTATTTTCAGTATTGTGATAGTGACTGTCACCCAATTGCAGAAATCTTAGCCAGTTAATCAACTAATTGATTAAACCTACATATATTTGCATAAAGCCAGCTTATGGGCTTCCCACAGACAATTGGTTGGCCATTGTGAGAATGGGGTTCCTTTGGTCTGACTCAGTCAAGTTCGTCTTACATTCCTTTTACATGCCTATGGATTTTGTGATAACAGTTCTCAACTCAAAAAATAAAAATAAAAAGGGATAGGATAAGCTTATGGATGAACCCATGTGAAACTGAAACTGACCAGAAATAGACAGATCCATCCAATACCAACATGTACAGAAGGTGTTGATTTGGTCTCTGGTCTGCATGCACAAAATTATGTCACGCCAAATACTTCTTTTAACAGCTTTCATTGATCAGTCCTTTGGCAGCATTTCTAAAAATATTAGTTGGTACCAACTTCCACTGATATGCATGGGATTTATTTCCAAACAAGCATGATTAGAATTCTGCTGCAGATCTCAGACTCACCCACTCTCTTTTTCCAGGTAGTGTGTTGTGGATAGAGGAGGATGTCTTTGGAAGATGGGTGGAGAAATCATATTCATGGTGCTGACAGTACTGACAAAGCATTTCTGGCATCAAATGAAGGTTTATGGTATGATATGAAACACTCCATTATGAACATGCCAGATCACAATTACGGTGGGATAGAGAAGAAGATAAAATCTAAAGGAGGGATAAATCATTACCACACCACTTATTGTTAGAGATATCTCTCTGGCATAAATCTTAGGTCGTGAATGCCAAACCATTTGAAGAAGCAATCAACTGTCACACTGGTTTATCAATGCATTTGGAGGGTGCAATTCAGAACTGAGCCACAGGAATCACTATCCTGAGTAACTTAGCTTTTTCATAAAAAGATATCAAGTTACTAGTCCTCACGATAAGATTCCTAAACTTACATAGCCTTGCCCAGCTTATTTGCTTTATTACATCTATATTGCATCATGGACCTCAAGTTGGCAAACTGTCAGGCTTCGGGGAATTGGCTTCCTCACCCATGGCAGTAAATAAGCAGTAAATAAGCAAATGAAAGGGAAGTCTTACCAGTTAGTTTCTTTAATAAACACAGTGAGAGAGAAAATAAAGTATCTCCCTAGAATGGCGGTGCTCCCAATTAAGGCTTACTCCTCCTCCGTCCCTATTAATCTACATCACTCCTACGTCTTGTAATCTGAGCTTGTACCCTCTGTGCTTTCTGTTCTAACACTTTCTGAGCTCTCTGTGCCCTTGGGGATGGGTGGGTGGGGATGCTGTTCAGAGACTGTGAATCGGTTAACTTTCTCTCTTCCAGTGTTTCTTCTGCTAGTTGTTCCCCATCCAGTATTTCCCAGCTACTGCCTTCTAAACTATGCCCCTCTGCAAACCAGTGTTCTAAATCTATACTGTCTTCCTGCTCCTGGGAAGATTCAGGGTCAGGGGGAGGGGGGTCTCCCACCATTCCTCCTCAGTGCAGCCCTCCTCAGCACGGTCCCTGACACACACATAGGTTTCCCCAGGAGGTCCTGACCAGACCTAGATTGGCTTAGCTTCTACTGTATCATATGCCTTCAAGACTGCAGCTCCAACTTTGTATTCTGCAGCTCTCTGCTTGCTTGTTTACTTCCACCACTGTCTTAGCCTTATTCCAGTTCAATGCACCTGGTTCTTTGTAGGATTCCCGGCAACTGAGAAACCTCAGACTGGCCTAAAGGGACCTTTCCAATTCACGGCAAACAATAATCCACTGAGCCAACCAATGTCATTCACATAAGCAAGGCAGCTGGCATGTTTTATAAATGCCACCGATGACAGCAAAAGAAAATACCAACTCATTGCGGTTCAGAAAGCACTCTTTAAAGTGCATTCTAGGAATGCAAAAGGGAGCGAGAAAGATTTTGACCTAGAAAAGGGGGGAAGCTGCTTGAGCTACCGTCTCCTCCATTTCCTGGTGTGAACCATCCCCCTTTCTTGGTAGAAACATACCCCAAACAAATACATTACAATCAAAGTCAAAGCCAAGTGGAATTAAGAGGACACAGCCCATTGCTCTGGTGAGTGATGTCTTGCCACCGTTTGATGCACTCACTCCAGATTACGGGCCTTGACTCTTCCTTCCAGCTATAGTGCCTTTTAAGCACAGGACCACCCCAAGGGGGAAATTCCATCATGGGCTGAACGAATGATGCTCACAATAGCTGTTAGTTAATTAAAGCAGAGCTTAATTCATGCTGGTGTTGCTGTTTGGTTCACACTTAGGGTCTGCAACAAGGACAAGACTCATCCTAAAAAGTGGTTCATGTCTCCAATATTGGGAGACATGAGGGCTTGATTTCAGATCAGGACCAGTAAATCTAGCTCTGCAGTAGAAGATCTGCTTTGCACGCATAACGTCCCCCTCTATTTCTTACAAATGCAGAACAGGTGTTTTGTGGCACTGTTACAGGTACCACAAAACACCTGTTCTGCATTTGTAAGAAATAGATCTTTTAGTGTGGCAGCACCTGTACTTTGGAATTCCCTGCCTATTTACATCAAAGTGGAGTATAAATTGTGCCTGAGAAGGATGATAGAATGCACGTTCCAGAGACTCCCCCCCCCCCATACTCAGGATAGAAACCTCCAAGGCAAATATTGTTGGGTCCACCTAATGTGCGTTGTTTGGTGTGGGGGATGGGGAATGCCATGTTTCAAATATGTTAACACACCCAGCTATATGTACTTGCATTGTCTTCCCTCCCAGAAGGAGGAACATGCTCAGTGAAACTGTAATGATGCTCTCTAGAAAGGAGCTCTTTGGTAAACTTAACAGGGGCACCTTGGGAAAGGATGGAGAGGGTCATACTCTGGCACATTTGCATGTAAATAGTTGTGATGTGTAATGATGCCACTCAGATTTGAACTGGTGGTAGCGATGGTTTGAGATATAAATTTGCTTTTCTCAGAATTCATGGTTAGATGCTGAACCAGTCTCCTGAGCCACCACAAACTTCTTCTCCAATTTGGACCATAATCCAAAATAAAGAAGAACGACCTGCCCCATCCCTGTTCCTTCCCACTCTGGCTTGCCCTGGCAGTGCTGCCAACTATAACAATGCGAGTGGGAGGCATATATATGTAGTTCACACTCCCTGGTACCTAGAATGTAAATGCCTTCAAATTCTCCTCTTCATTGTCTTTGGTGTTACTCAAGCTAAGGCCAGCAAAGGCATCTGAATACATAAACCCAAGCCTGTAGTCTGAAATCCAGGGATGGCTTTAACATTTGATTTTGTTGAATGTGCAAACTCGTCCTTAGTTACAAAAGGAGACAATAAACTATTCTGGGCTGGCTGATGGACACACACAGGTTTGTAGAGTAAGGCCTAGTAATACATAGAATCTCAAAGGTAGGGCTATCAAGCTGATTAAAGCATTTTTAGTTGATTATTACAAAAAACATCTCAATTCATGTGCCTTTCTGAGATGCTGAAGGGTGACAGAATTTACACAAAAGTTACCGCATGTTGTTTTAGAAGGAAAGGCTGTCATTCAGACTTTCTTTTTCATTCCTTATTACAGAAGCAAACCTAAACCAGAATAGCCTCAGGCCTTAACTTCCAGCCCCTCTGATGAAAATTGATCCCCCAATTATAATCAGGGCAAAACTGAAACTGCACCCCACTCCCCCCCAAAACATTTTACACAGCACTGAAGCATGCTTCTGCCTGTTAGTGATTTTCTGACACTCTCTGCGAAAGCGTTGGCTTTTCTGTTTAAATTGCCCTCACTTGCCATCAGTGATGTCGTCATGCAGCCGGATCTGACTGATCATAGCAAAGTGAAGTTTTCTGCCATTCACAACGGGATCTCTAATTGGCAGGAATGGCCCATGCCATTAGTTCAGAAAGAGGAAGAAGGGTGAAGGGTGTGTGTCAGTGGTGGTGTTGAGATGATACTAATGCAGTTGCATTGAGGGGTAACAATGGCATGAAAGAGGATTACACAAAGATGAAACTAAGGTCTTTGTGTATGTGTGTGTATCCCCATTATGCAATTACTATTTTTTACCTTTAAACACCTAATATGATAAATATTTGGAACAGTCCTAATTATAATTAGATCTGCTGGTTAAACCAACTAAGGATGCAATCCTATAAAAACTTACCTGGGAGTAAATCCCATTAAATTCAACTGGTCGTGCTTCTGAACAGACATGTACAGAGGTATGCTGCATAGTCTATTAATAAGTTTTAAATCTTCCGACCTAGTAGAATCCTAAGCATGCATTTTCCAAGCCATATTCTTTGAAGCTAATAGAACAGTGAAGGCGCAGCTGAAAAGCCATTGGCAAGGAGTTTTCCCACTGAACCTCTGAGGCTCCCCACCTCCATGAACAGGGTGAGATTCGTTTTCTTCCACAGTCCTGACTAGATGCAGGAAACATAGACGATGCCAAAGCGCATGGATGGGAAGCGTATGAGACGGGTGGGGAAGAAGTGGTGGGACCTTTCATATGGTTTGGTTTGGAGCCATTCTGGAAAATCTACAGAGCTGAGGATATGTCTCAACCAACCTTAGATGCTCTTACAAGGGCCCCCCGACAAACTGGAAAGGATGAGTTATTTCCCAGTGATGTTCTTGATTTTAATGGAAGGAGTTCAGTGTTCACTGGGATTAAAAAAAGGAGCTATCCCACAAGAGTCACGGGGCAAGAAGCAAACCACTGGCAAAGAATGTTTCGGTAATGTCCCTATGAACATGTCAGCTGGTTTAATAACAAAAGGGCTTTGCAAACTGGATAATGTTAGTTGGCCCCATACAGAAATGCCAACATAAAATAGGTTGCTGCAGATCACGTTTGGCCCTACAAGTGGTGGGGGGACTCCTGTTCTGTTACGCAGCACAGTCAATGGTCAGTGATGATAGGAGTTGTAGTTCAGCCACATCTGGAGCAATCTTTCAAAAAGCTCTGTGTTAGGCAGAATGGTGAAACATGGGCATCGTCCTACTGGAAACCTGCAAGTTGCTCAAATACTTGCAGATCACAGGCACTCTGCTCCAGTTCTTTGTTTCAGCAGTCTTTAAGATTAGAGTCTGTGCCAACTGTGAACAGTGTTTCAGAAACTAGTTCTTTCAAGCTATTTTGGACTCTCTGCACTGTCAGCACAATATGAAGCCTCATCCTCTGTCCAGGTATATAAGCGTTCATTACCGATTTTGCTATCGCCAGTGGTTCACTTCTTGCCTTTGTATCTCTATGCACAATCATAGCACAGGAAATGTATTGACTAATGGTCTCTTCCCCCTCTCTAGGCGGTGTCTACTGTTTAATAGGACAGTCCTGGTGCCACAACCATGGAGAAGCCTATATAAAGTGAAAGGTGGAAGCTTCTCATTGCACCATATCCTTTATTTACCTTCCTCTTTTCATGGAAGTCTTCTATATAATGCTCAAAGGCAGGTGAGATTCTCAAAATTTGGTGTCATGTCTAGAGGAAGTGATTACTGGATGGTGTATGTTGTGATTTTGGGGGCACAAGATTCACTTCTGGTTTCTGGACCATACAGGACCTGCTCTCCACACTCTCTGCCCCTGATGCATCTTCATTTCATATTCCTCGATTCACTTTCCCCTGGCTTGCTCACCCTGTCTTCACCTCATCATACATAGGCAAACAATGAAAGCACACTTACATGTGTCTGGCTTGTGGCAATTGTGACCTTGACGGAAGTATTGTGGGTTCTCGATGACAGGGATACGGGTCATGCCAATCACCACTGTGTCCGGGCCAGCGTCCAACGACGAAGGTGTGGTGATGCCATGATTGATGTGATGAAGGGGGCTGGCAGAATCTTCTTCCCCGCTGATCACAGCCACAGGACCTAGAAACAAACATAGTCAGCCATGAAGAAAACAGAAGAGTATGTTCCCCATTTCTCTGATATCCTTTCAGGGTGGTTCCTTTTGGAGCCAGTCATTACAAGGGACGGCATCCTGTTTTATGAGTTTTCTGCACGCCTCAGAACTATCTGTTTGCTTGCATTATCAACCCATGACCTAATGGATTTGGTTCAGTTTCTCAATGCCTTTAAGAGATTATATAAGTTTCTTAAAAGTGGAGCAGGCATGCTCTTCCTCTAGCTTCCACTATGCCCTCAATGGGGGGAAAGGCATCTACATCAGCCATTATCACCACACCTGCTCACAAAGAGAAGCTCTTTGTACCTCTCCAACATGAGTGGGTGTCAAATGTTTGCATCCCAAGACATGTGGTCATGTTGAAAGGGGACTGTCTACTGCAGGAGGCTGAGCCAGTACAAACTGGTACGGAGCAGGAAGAACATAGTGTCTCTCGGGCCTTGTGGTCTTTTGAGGAGATATTGGAGTGTCAGACTAGGACCTGGGAGACCAGACTTCAAAATTCCCACTCAGCCATGAAGCTCACTGGGTGACCTTGGAGCAGCCACTGCCTCTTAGCCTAACCTACCTCACAGGATTGTTATGGTATTCAGTGAGAAGGGGGGGACGGACTATGTATGACACTTTGAGTTGCTTGGATAAAAAGGTGGGATATGAAATGCAATTTAAAAATAATTACTGAGAGCTTTTGTGGATGCAGGAAGGAACACTGCCACATGCGGGTGCCACACTGGCAACCAATGGTGTAAGGAGAAAACACAGAAATCTATCACTGAGCTCAGAAGTAGTAGAAGAAAAATCGACACACTCCTCAGCGTCCTAATCAAAGAGCAGCAAATTTATTCATACAACAGAGGGAAGAAAAATCTGTGCCTGGAGAAGTTTCTCTTCTGTTTTGTCGAAGCTGCCAGGGGCTAACAGAAGGTCAATGCAAGATGAGGAAAAGCTGCTGCAAGCACACTTCAAATGCATTCAAAAGGCCTGTCTTTTACCTGAGCCAGCGAAGGCGGGGGGAGATCTCTCTCCTGTCGCTAATCTATTTCTAATTGCACAATTACTTTATTATGGAACACGAGTAACAAAGAGGAGATTCTTCAAGTCATTCGAGTCTCTTGGTGCTTCAGAGAGCATCCAGAGAATGCGCGCTCTGAATGCATTAATCTGTTTTTTTATTATTAAAAAAAAAGGAGGGGGGAAGCCTGTTCATTTTTCAAGACTTCAAGTATTGTTTGTTCTTCCAAGTGGGACATAATAAAGTTGCTGTGTAATTAGCAGGACTCCTGGCAGCCCTGACAGGTGTTTTACTTGCTAGGAAGAAGTCTTTACTCCACACACACACACACACACACACACACACATTGTAAACTCAGTTTGACAGGTTTGTGTTGTTTTGTTCTGTCACTGCTTCTTGGCCTAAGTTGCAGTCAGCACCAAAGACGCTAATGGCAGACAGCATGCCGAGGAAACTGATCCCTGCCGCAAGATTGCACTGATAATCCTTATGATGCTCCTGTTTTCTCCGCAAGTAAGGAGGAAACAAGCTGTTTCCAAACTAATCAAGCTTTCATTATAGACTTGCAAAACGCCGATCATTCCAGCAGGCAACGAGTTGTGATGAAGGGGGAGTCTGTATTGAAATTTTCATGGGACTCTTAAAGGCGGCCTCCAAGACAAGGAGTACATTATGTTCTCCTTGAGTTCTTCTATGCCCCAAATTTCAATCTGAGCCAGAGAAGAACTAAATTCTTCCTTTACACCGACATGACTGACATGTTCGCCTCCAATCTCCTGACCTGCAAATCTCCAACCCACTCCTCCCAATGTACCTTGTTTGCTCCTGCTGATACAAAAGTCAAGGCTGGTGACCTGTCACACAGACCCCATTCCACTATCAGTAGTGCTTGCCTTAGTGGTGCCAGGAATTAGAGGACTTAGAGAGACTTCTGCCACTGTAGTTGCAAGGTAATCAGGCGGGTGGGTAAAGGTTCATAGATGGATAAACGTGAAGCAAGACTCATGGATGGATGGGTGGGAGGTTTTGTTTTATAGATAGATAGATGATAGATAGATAGATGATAGATAGTTGAGTACTGGATGTTAGGACTTCTGCCCAGAGCAACACCCTGGGCTCTGATTTGGACATGGAGGTGATGACCAGATGTATTAGTTTAGCGGTGCTGGAGGCACTTGTCAGGGTCCACACCACGAGTAGCAGTCTGAACCCCAATTCCAACTCAGAGAGGCCACCCTTATCTATGAGTCCTGTGGCACCAGAGGATAACCCATACCAGGCCTGATCACAGTCCAGCAGATAAGGACACTCAAAAGCTGGGACATATGGAGTCTGTATGCTCCAAACCGACATTCCCAATGGAATAACCCAGTCCATGGGAGGGATCCACAACAACAGATGTTGCTGGACTGCCACTTCAATCATCCCTAACCAATGACTGACTGACTGTGGGTGAAGGGAGTTGCAACAAAGGGGTAATAGAAGTTGTAATTCAGCAACATCTGGAGAGCCAAAGGTCCCCCACAACTGAACTAGATAAATCTAGGGTAGACAACCTTTAGTATTCCAAGGCCCACATTCTTTTATAGGCAGTGTCCGAGGATGGGAGGGAGAAACATCTAGTGGTCAATGGGACTGGGTCAAAAGTGGGTAGCCTTGTCTCTTATATTCGCCCATGGAGTATGGAATTGTAGTGTTGGAAGGGGAAACAAGGGTCATCTAGTCCAACTCCTTGAAATGCAGGAATCTTTTGCCCAATGTGGGACTCGAACTCATGAGCCCGAGATTAAGAGTCCCATTCTCTGCTGACTGATGCCACCTTGTGCACAATAGGCTAAATTCCAGTAACACAAAAGCCAGAGGTTTCATCTACACAGAGAGAGAGACATACACACACCTCTGCAGCCCAAACCCAGACAAACAAAAGACATTGTCACAGTTCGGAGACACATTCTAGCTGTGGGCAAAGAAAACACCCAATGAAGGTAAAGAGCAGAACCAGAGTCCTGGAAGCCATTTAAAGTGGGCTGGAAGACCACATTAGGATCACATGCACACACACACACACCTGACAAAGAAGCACAAAGAAAGACTATCAGAAACAGCTTAAGCTGGACTACTTCTCATTGCCAGAGAGTTTGCACTCAGCTGAGCTGACAAGCGCCCTGACAGGAAGTGTCAATCTCTGTCTCAGTTTTTGACACCTATCTCCTGCAAATCCAGGTGATCCACACGGTTGGAATCCTCTTGGGAGCAGATGTTTCTGAAAGCCTCTCTCCAGTAGCCCCCTCCGCCACCGCACTCCTCAAGTGCTCTGACAACCTTCCCGACTCTCTCCTTTAGCATCAGCTGCCCTCACGCAATCCTACAACTCGCTTCCCTCTCCCCTAGCTAACCCATCTCTAAGGAGCTCCTACTGGTGCTCTGTAACCCTGTTTACCATTCCATCACACTGGCTGATTTTTAGCATCATTCATCCAGCCAGGGGCAGATCTGGGTGTCTGCATCAATGCCATGGATCAATGAAAGCCAAGCAGAGATTCTAATTCACTGGCTGAATTTGTATGCCTTTCTCTCTCTCTCCCGCTCCATCCCACAGGGTAGAACTATAGGTTATTTATGTATTTATTTAAGCTATGGCTCCCCCCCCCACCCTTCTCCTGTCTAACTTGCATTTCAAAACAGCAAGATTAAGTCAATAAAAACATATAGATCCAACACACACCAAAAACCTAGCAGCAGAAAGAACAGCCTTCCAGAGGAACAGCTGTGTTAGCCTCTTGGAGGGATGGGGGAATAGGTCAGTTTTGATTTCTCTCATCCCCCCCCCCCATCATAAGTTCAGTTCTCCATATTTCCACATCAGTTTGTTATTTAAAAAAATCTCATGAAAATTCATCAGCATTTCTCCTGCTATGCACATTTGTCTAAGCAGTTTTGCCTAATATACACATTTTTGTTGCACAATTTCCCCTGCTACAATGCATTTTGTTTAGCTCCCCCCACCACAAATATATACATTTATATGCACATTTTACTGTAGCATATGGATTTTTTTTCTAAATAATCACCTGGCAGGAGACCTCCTTTGCAAAGTTTGGCAAAGTGTGAATTTCAAAGGGTGGTTGAGTTTTGGTTTGCAGATTGTTTTGGAAATTCGGTGGATTCACCTTTAAATGCAAACTGAATCAATTGTTCCCCTATCCCTAGCCTCTTGTGGCAAAAACAAATGAGAGTGTTGTGCCACCTATGTGCCAACCTAACACTCCAACCTGTGCTCTTCCTAAAGCACCCCTACTTACAGTATAGTGCAATAGTAAGCATTTGGGGGTGGGGGAGAGCCAATGCTTAGTGGCAGGACAACTGCATTGCAAGCAGAAGATCCCACGTTCAATCCCTGGCACCTCCATAGAAATTTAGTTTTAACTCTTTTAAGCTCTATTAAGAGCCAGTGTGGTGTAGTGGTTAAGAGTGGTAGTCTCGTAATCTGGGGAACCGGGTTCGCGTCTCCGCTCCTCCACATGCAGCTGCTGGGTGACCTTGGGCTCGTCACACTTCTCTGAAGTCTCTCAGCCCCACTCACCTCACAGAGTGTTTGTTGTGGGGGAGGAAGGGAAAGGAGAATGTTAGCCGCTTTGAGACTCCCGAAGGGGAGTGAAAGGCGGGATATCAAATCCAAACTCTTCTTCTTCTTCTCTATTGTCTTGAGATTTCTGCACACCTGTATAGATGACTATTAATCCAGTGGTATATAAATTGCCAAAATAAATATCTGTCAGGGACTGGACCAAAGAGGAATGTTGGGGGCTGCCCTCCCCTTCCTAAGAACAGGAGGACTGTATAGATTTAGAATAGTGGTTTGCAGAAGGGCATAGTTCAGAGGCTGCAGAGGGGAGAAACTGGGAGGGGAACAGCAGGAAGGAGGAGAAGCACCAGGGAAGAGACAGCTGACAGACTCAGTGTCCCTTGGAAAGCATATTCCTGACCCTACCCCCCCCCCCCCCCAGGACCAGGCAGGCATTGAGGGTATTAGAATGGAGAACTCAGAGACAGAAAGCTCAGATTAACCAATGCAGGAGTGATGTCGAATAGGGTAGATGTAAGTGGATGGGACTTCACTTGGAAGGCTGTATTCCTTCATTGTTCTCTGTGAATTATTGAATAAATTGCTTGGTAAGAACTTTTATCATTTCTCTGATACTGGGCTGCCACTGTGGGAGGGGTCCGATTCCCTGAGCCTGACAATATCTGGGGAGAGACCTCTGTTTGAAACCTGGAGAGCTTCTGCCAGTCATTGTAGGCAATGCTGCGGTGATCAGCCAATGATCTGACTCATTATAAGGCAGCTTCCCTTGTTTCTATGAATGTGTGTGCATATCTGTATCTCTGCACCTAATTGTATGTGCTGCTTTTCTTCAAAATGGGAGCAAATCCATATATTTCCAGCAAATCAGTATACATTTCTACCATTTCTCCTAGCACTTCATAATTTGCCCCAAGCCTGTTTCCTAACCACCAGCCTTCCCTGGCTCTTATATGTCTCTTTGCTCCAGAAGGTCAAATTTTAACAGGGAGTTTTCTGAGTTAAGGGCACATTTCTCCATGTTTTGGAGGCTTCTTTAGTTCCAGAGTGTTTGTCTAATAGAGACTGGGAAATTAAATGATACAGAAGGCTTTCCCTGCAGAGAATGAGTGGTAAATTCCATTCATCAAATGGCAATGCTTAGCTCATCATCTACAAATAATACATATGGCATTTCCACAAATGTCCAAAATTATTTCCATGCTGTCAAGTAAGTAATCTATCCATTGGTTAAAAGGCAAATAGTTCATTGACAAAAATAAAAAGCCTTTGACTCAGCCATCGGCTCTTGTTAAATCCCAACCTTTTGCTGTTTTGAAATCAAGCCCTCTCTCATTCCTCAAGGGTGAGCTTTCTAAGGCAGCAAGGATAGAAACTGCAACTCATAAAACAGAGTAAGTGAAAGCACAACAAATACAATTAAAAATCTGGCTGTGCTCAGAGATGGATTGCATTTACTATCTCATAAAAAGAGCCTTCATCCTGTCAGGCAAACAAAGGGAAATCAATTTCTTAATTTTTATTGGCAGACTTGGGCCAGAAGCCAAGCTTCCACTTGCTTATCTGAAAGCCAGAGACCCGACTGGAGACACCAATGGCTTTCTTGGAAGGACTCAACTGGAGGAGGATGGCCAACAACTCTTTTTTACTCCTTCCTTCCAAGTACAAAAGGACACTTCTCCAATAACATGGTCGCTTCTGCTCCCTCTTTTCTGCTGTGAGAAGCGGCTGGTTCACAAGGGCAAACAGGGTATCACCTCACCATTTCTCAGTATTTCCTCCACCAGCCTCAAACCTGTCTGTCTTCCTTCTTATAACCTATCCAGAGGTTGACCCTGCCTGTCAGCTTCCTCCTTCTTAGTCTCAGTGTTCCACTTGTAGTGTTTTGCTTTTGGAGACAAAATGAGAATTAGTTGGCTTCAATTGTCATTGACTCTGGCTCCATCTAATGTTGGCCTCCTGCCTTACACGCCTCCAGTCCAAATGGAGACTAACTACCACGTTTGGAGACGCAGGTTGAAATTAGCATTGTCTCTTGTGCCTTTAATCTTTGTCCCCCCCCCCCCATTTTCTTACCACCCTTTGGTATCTTTGTTGTAGACGACATAAGAAGATTGACAGACAGTGAGCTAAAGATGGAGGTAACCACTCTCTGTCCACCCTGGAAAATATCCTAGTGGGATTTCCCTGGAGGAGTGCTGGTGTCAGTATGGACAACCAGTAGTACAAACTCGCTAAAGTGAGAAGGGCTCTTCATCACAGCCAAGTACAGAATGCCACCTATTTGTTGGCTACAATATAATGCTTATTTCCAGCCTAGTTTCAGAAGAAAAAGGAACTGGGACTTTGCAGGCACCATCAGGCAGCTGTGTACCCATCAAATGCCATATTGGCAAATCAATAATGAAGATTGGGGGTGAATGCCAGCAAGTAGGAGACTGTCAAACTCTGTTGCTGAATTAAGGTGTAAATGAAAAGATCCTATTTTCTCCTTTCTAGTAAGCATTATACAGTAGTTTATTATGACCATTGTAAAAGATATTGGACATTGCAATGGATTAAGTTATTTGTTTGTTTTAATCAATTTTCGAGTGATGAACGATTTTTAAAAGTGTATTGTTGTGTGACTTGGTGATGGCCTTTGGCTAAATAATAAAGATCTCTATTTGTTCAACTGAAAATATCCAGATTAACCAGATTTATTCCCTACGCATCCTTTAGCTGCTTAGACAGCCAATTCAGACCCTGGTTTGACATATGACAATTGCATCATTGCTGAATGCAAGAGTCTGGGAACCTCATTGCTACACAAAGATACCCAGGGTGCATAAGTTTCTCTGCTCTTCATTTTGGCATGCAATCTTAGAAACAGTTTCAGCCAATATCAAAATGTCAGAATCTCTATGAACAAAGCACAAGATAGCTTGCTATAGGTCAGGAGTGGGGAATCTTTGGCCCTTCAGATGTTGCTGAAATACAACTCCCAGCAGCCCCAGCAGCCTGGCCAATGGGGAACCACCAGAAGTGCCCTTGGCAATCAAGACAGAGTATAAGGGCCTTTGATGGTTGGTAAGGGTTATGGAAACAGTGACAAGCAAGGCAAGGCACATTCAGGACCTTGGATAGGGCCCAAGGCACTTGCTCAGGACCACAGCTGGTGGCCCTGTAGCTGAGGCAGAAAACACACAGCAGATTTGTGGAGCGACTGATAGAGCCAACTGTGAGTGCTACAACTGTCCAGTTAAAGAGCCAGTGTTGTGGTTGTTTTCATTTGCAGACATTGGCAGAGGCATTTTAAGCTGTGGGGACAGCTTGTGGAAAGCTCATTGGGGCTTTCTTGAGCCATAGTGAAACTGTGGTCCATTCAACAGAAATCAGTGGCAGAGTGATGTAAAAAGATTTGATGCAGCAGATTCACATGGGAGGATCCAGAAATTTATCAATCTCCTCCTTGGGGTCATTGTCACAGGAGGACTTTGCAGCTGAAGACACCTGGTATGGAGCCATGGCAGCTGGCAGGTATCATTTTCACTGGATACCAAGGATTATATCATAGGTCAATAGGTCTATGACAGATCAGCAGCTCTACAGTAGCAAACACGGGGTTCCAGCTTTAATCAGTGGCATCTCAAGTTTCAAAAGATCAGATAGCAAGTGGTGTGAAAGATACCTGCTTGAGACTCTGGTGTTGCTGCCTGCAGGTCTCTCCCTATCTAGCTCATCAGTCTCTTCCCAAGCCTCACTGCTCTCACCTTGGCCTTCTTTTCCTTGCTGCTGAGCTGTGATATCCAATCAGCTGAAAAGCATGTGAGGTAGGGAGTCTGTGGGAAGGAGGCATAAGCTTCCCTTGGCTGTGATACATCCCTTGCCCTTGCACACTGCTCGGCTGATTAGCAATTACAGTTCAGCAGTGGGTGAGAGGGAGTGTGACTGAGTTTCCATGCTGTGCAGAAACAAAGGGAGCTCCTTTCTCACCATGCAGCAGGGAAGTAAAGTAAGATGCTGATTGGGGGGAAAAAGAAATCTCCCTCCGCGGGGCAGTTTGTTGTGTTTTCACGCGGCGAGAGGACAGGGAGTTGCCTTATCCTAAGTTACAGTCCGTGGTGATCAGTACTGACTGCATAGACTCACAACAGCTGTCCAGAGTTTCAGGCAGCAGGAGCATAGCTGGGGGGCAGGGGGGACACACTGGGCACCACTTACCCAGGGGGCAGCACCTACCGGGGGGGGCTGCAGCACACCTGAGCCATGCATCTCTCCTGGGTGTGACATGGTGGCTCAGGCACCTGCAGGCACTGCGCCACCCGAAAGGGCAGCATGGGGCTCACATCCACCCACCACATTCCCCCCAACCACCTTGCGGCTGAGGGGGAGGCGGCAGGCAGACTCCTGCAGCCACTGCCTCCCCTGAGCAGCTAGCTACATCGCTGTCAGGCAGAGATCCTTTCCCAGCCCTGTTTGGAGATGGTGGGGAACATTTGCATGCAAAGTATGTGCTCCACCACTTAGTCTCTTCCGTCAAAGGGACCCCTTTTCTCATTGCACAGCATGGAAGCCAAGCAAGTTGCATGGTTGCAAGTGGTGTGTAGGAGCAGGGCGTGAATGTGGGGTTATGGATGAATAGGAGAGCTAGGCCATGAGGAGGGCTTGCTGGATCCCACCAATGGTCCGTCTAGCCTTTCATCCTATTCTCGCAATGGTCAAACAGATGCCTGTGGGATACCCACTGGCAGCACGCTCCCTTCCCGAGGTTTCCAGCAACTGGTATTCAGAAGAATTACCGCCTCCCAAGTGTATGCACACATGGTTCTGTAGCACATAGGAAAGCATGTGTAAGTGATGGCTGTGTCCCTGCCAACCACTGGTCCATGGGCCCCTTTCTCTCAAGGGAATGCTTCCCACCTAGATAGAAGAACAATCTGACCTAGTTTAAGGCAGCTAACCTTAAACTAATTCCTAATGTCTCACCTTGCACCTTTCTGCAGTCAAAGCCCATCCTCATAACAAAGCCAGCCCTTCCTTTGCAGCATCACAAGGTCACCCTAGTGAATTCATCAGCTCAATCTGTAGTGGAATCATCTATCTGTAGTGGAATCATCTACCAATTATTATACTCGTTCCATTCCAGGGTAATTACTACGAATATCTCTTGTTGGATTTCCAAGTTTTATTGCAGTCAAAGTTGCATCACTGTCATGCACTGAACAGCATCATCTGTAGGACTCTGTCCTATTATCCCTCAGGTATTCTGCACTGCCTAGAGCCCAACACGTCAGGTTTCTGCTTCCTCCCTTCCTTCTGCCCTGAATTCACCTCCTGCTTTTCCAGCCAAGTCCCCAAACCGCCGCCTCGAGGGCACCTTGAACTCTAGAACCATGTGCTTTATGGTGCCAGAGATGAGCAGTTGCTGGGCAAATACCTCAGTGGTGCCTATTAATCTCTTGACTCACTCATCTCTATCAGAGACACACCATAAAAATGATATAAGCATTTCATTCAAACGGTGCCGCAGAGGGAGTGGGGACAGAGGACGGGGCCAATTGATTTCCAGTGTGTCTGCTCTTTACCTTCAGGTATAAATACAACAGCAAAATCAATCGGAATAACACCATATCAGCTTTCTAATCTCTTGTGGTCATAAGGTGTATTTTATATACTGCAGCTTTCTCTGTCTCTTCCATTTGCACATGCGCATACCAGAGGGAGCATTTGTCTGATCATGAACATGTGAAGATATGTTGACCTCTTTCTCCCATATAGCTATATACATATATACAGTGTACTACTGATCATGCTTTCGATTGTTCAAATGAGATGATTATGACACCCCCCCTTTTTTGAAAGAATCTCCCAGAACAATAGAACAATGAGTTGCTAAAGGCCATTGAGCAAAGCCAGAAATGAAAATCCTTTGGCTATGCTAATCCAGCTAAACTAATCCAGACCTTCTTGCCCCTTGGCACACAGACACTCTTTGCTAATTCCAATGTCTATGTTCGTTTGCATGCATATTCATAATGATTCACTTTAAAAGGCAGTGGAGGAAACACTGAACACTTTCACCCTTGGTCTCACTTAGGAGCCTTAAGAAAGCCACTGCTTCCCACCTAAGGCTCCTTTCTATATGCAGTTCTAGTGATGGCACACCTCGTGACATAGTTGCAAGGCTATGCAAAGTGTTTGGTTCCTTGTGATCAGCTGTTGTCTGGGCTTAGAAGGTGCAGCTGAGAGGTTTCAGCCTATTGGTACTGAGATGTCAGGAATCCCCTTCCTGTGACCAGCTATGGGTTACCACAGTAAGGAGGAAGTGCCCAATAATAATAATATTATAATGTATTATTTATACCACACCTATCTGGCTGAGTTACCCCAGCCACTCTGGGCAGCTCCCAATCAAGTATTAAAAACAATACAGCGTTAAATATTAAAAACTTCCCTGAACAGGGCTGCCTTCAGATGTCTTTTAAAAATAGGATAGCTACTTATTTCCTTCACATCTGAAGGGAGGGTGTTCCACAGGGTGGGCACCACTACCAAGAAGGCCCTCTGTCTGGTTCCCTGTAACCTTACTTCTCGCAATGAGGGAACCGCCAGAAGGCCCTCGGTGCTGGATCTCAATGTCCGGGCTGAACGATGGGGGTGGAGAGGCTCCTTCAGGTATATAGGACCGAAGCCGTTTAGGGCTTTAAAGGTCAGCACCAAGACTTTGAATTGTGCTCAGAAACATACTGGGAGCCAATGCAGATCTCTCAGAACCGGTGTTATGTGGTCCCGGCAGCCACTCCCAGTCACCAGTCTAGCTGCCGCATTCTGGATTAATTGCAGTTTCCGGGTCACCTTCAAAGGTAGCCCCACGTAGAGTGCGTTGCAGTAGTCCAAGCAGGAGATAACTAGAGCATGCACCACTCTGGTGACCCAACTCCCAGAGCTTCCAATTTCAGCCCCCAAGGCACCCAAGTCATGCCTATTATTTTTGAGCTTCTTTTGGCTCCAAAACCCAGTAGCTCATTGCAGCATATGGACCTAGCTAATCAGTTGACATTGTTGGATTGGGGGAGGGGAGGCAGCAGAAGCTGGAGGGGCAACCTTTGACTTTCCCCATCAGACCGTCAAAACAAGAGGCTCCTCTGAATATGAGGTGGGTGCTCAGAACTGAAAACACGAACCCACACACAGCCTCTCTTCAGTCTTGCATGATTTCTAGCTTCTTCTTTTGGCCCCAAGCCATGACTGAGCAAGACTGTGACAAACTGATAAACGTTTCAACCAAACCCCATTGCTTCTGATCACATACCAAGCTGCCCTGGAGCAGAGGTTGTTCGGCACACACATTTCAACTCCAGCAATGCTGTGTCAGGAACTCTGCCTAATTCTGGGTGCCAAGGTGTACTTGCCCCTGAGCTGGGGAATATAGTATAGATTAGATATTGTATTGCATATGCAAGTTAAATCAAAGCTCCGGAATTAAATATTATGCAAAGCATGCTACAGAGCAGGGCATCGAGCCAAACTCTTAAGGTTGTGTCACGGTGCAATGCATCCAAGTGCACCTCTATTGGAACAGGGATCTCCTAACAACTCTCAGCCCCCTTAACAAACTACAGTTCCCTGAATGCTTTGGGAGAAGCCATGACTGTTTACATTATGATAAAGGTAAAGGTAAAGGGACCCCTGACCATTAGGTCCAGTCGTGGCGGACTCTAGGGTTGCGGCGCTCGCTTTATTGGCCGAGAGAGGCAGCGTACAGCTTCCAGGTCATGTGGCCAGCATGACTAAGCCGCTTCTGGCAAACCAGAGCAGCGCACGGAAACGCCGTTTACCTTCCCGCTGGAGTGGTACCTATTTATCTACTTGCACTTTGACGTGCTTTTGAACTGCTAGGCTGGCAGGAGCAGGGACTGAGCAATGGGAGCTCAACCCGTCGTGGGGATTCGAACCGCCGACCTTCTGATCAGCAAGCCCAAGATGCTCAGTGGTTTAACCCACAGCGCCACCCACGTCCCTTACATTATGATACTGTATAGTATAGATGGAACCTCCCTCCCTCTCCCTCTCACACAATGGATGTGGGGAGAATGCTCCCTTTAACATTCCATCAAACAACTTTTCCTCTTGAAAAGGCCTCACGTTATGGAAAATAGTCCCTTACCCTCCTTTTTATGGCTCTTCGCCTTCTGCTTAGCCCCACAACAGTTGATCTCCAGCCATCTCGACCTACATGGAAGTCATAACTGCCGTGGAAGTAAATCACTCGTCCTTTGGCTCCAATATCTTACAGAAATTAGTGCCAATGGAAGTGTCGGTATCAATTTCATAATGTTATTGGATGAAGGCAAAACTGGGCCAAGTCCCATACTCCTGACAGGTTGTCAAAGTGATGGGGATTGTGGGTAAGGAGACAGACGGCCCTGACAGGAAAGGCAATGACTCAAGATCAATTACCCTGACAAGGCTATCTTAAAGCCTCATCGCTTAATGCTGACATCAGGACAGTCTCCTTGCGAGGAGAGACACCCTTAAGCCCGACAGACTTGCCCCTTCCACCCGTAACTGGAAACTCTTTGATTCCTGTGGGGCATACTTCTCCCCCCAACCACAGAAAGTTTTCTGATTTATGAGACTCTGAAGACAGCTCGGTATTCAGCTGTCACTATAAGGCATTCATTTCCCTGCCCCCACTCTGGTTTATAATTTTCCATCAAAATTACAAATGAAAAGGCATGCATGGAAAAGGGGTGGGGGAAATCCAACAGGCAGAATCCATAGGAGGATTTAAAAGAAAGAATTTTTAAAAATCTAGCTCATGCCCTTGAAAACTGTAACATAAGGGCAATTTACTCTTTCGCTTCTTCTATGTTAAAAAAACCCTCAGTTTTCCACCCCATTACTAGTTAAAAGCTATATTTTACATAGAATTATGAGAGAGAACTATCTTGTTATGCTCCCCATTTGCTTCTGGAGAGGAACCTATGTGTGTTTGCAGGCTGATCGTAATTTAAGCAAATGCAGTTAAAATTATTGTTTATGTATCTAAACTTGCTGTTCCACATACACTGTTATAAGGCTTTTGTATGCAAACACAATGCCCCCATCTGTCAATCTCACGTACTTCTGTAAATCTGCACAACAGCCACACTACAATTACTGAAAGTGCACGCATAAAGGGTTGGGTGATTTCTGCCCAGACCATTGCAAGTGATATGTCTCCAAATAGCTTCAAAATGGAAACATTGCAGAGAACTGGACAAGATGGATGTAGGTATGCTTGAGGAACCCAGACTCTGTGAATCCCCATATGAATTGATCTGATCCCTGCCTCCATACTTCCCAGGTTAATATAAGTGGTTTTACCCCCACCCTTCAAACATGTATGCAACACTCAGGGCAGCACACAATAATTGGAATCACAGCGTCAGAATAAAACAATGTTAAACAGAGGAACAGAGGAGAGGCACGGCTAGTAGATAATGCAAAAGGGTCAGATAAAACCTTACCTACAAGGCAATCTAAAAGTCTACAATAATAACAATAACAATAATACAGTATTCACAAACTAGTGGTAGACAGGTAGAGAGAGGTCTTCATGGGACAAGGCATTTCATAATATGTGAAAACTGAAACTTAGTTATGACTCGGGTTTTGCACATTCCCCAATGTTTCAATGTATGTTCCAACATATGTGTGTGACACACACTTAGAACGCAGTGTGTGTGTGTGTGTGTGAAATTTTGTCCATGTGGATTTTTTATTTTTTTAAAAAAATGAAATGCTATAGAATGGACTTTTGTTTGAGGATGTGGAAAAGGGACACAGACGTGAAGCAGTTCCCTAACATAATGCACTTTTACGTTATTTTCGCTAAAGGGATGCAGTTCTATGCATACTTTAACCCAGTTATAATTTATGTTTTTAATGTATCATACTTTGATGTTAGCCACCCTGAGCCTGATCCTGGCCGTGAAGGGCTGGGTATAAATTATTATTATTATTATTATTATTATTATTATTATTATTTGCACATGGCTTGGGTGGAGAACTGCATTGCAAAATTTAAGAAAGTGCAAAGGCCAAAGGATGGTTGTATGCATATTCAGAATGCATGAACTAGGTATGTTCACCTTAAATGCAAACTGAATCCAATCTCTCCCTCATCCCAATCTGTGGCTGAAGAGGCTCCTTGCTTTCTAATATGCATTGGTCCAAAGAACAGAAATAACTTGCTCTTGCCTATTCTTTTCCTTCCCCCGGCTAACTGGCAAAGAAGAGAGATTTCACAGGTGGACCTTAAAGCAAAATACTACTATGGAGCTAATTTGAGGAACAAGTGTGGACTCACAAAGTATCCAGCACCTGCACATGTTTCCAAGAGAGCTACCTTCTCATCCCTTCTGCCTCCCCAAATACATTTTGCAGGAGAGGAAATAAAAAATGCAAAGGAGCAAAGGGGAAGGTGCTTGAAGGGGCAGAGAGGAAATCAGCTGCTTCTCCAAGAATTTGATACAGTGCCAGTACTGCCAGCCTATATAACCCATTTAATAAATTAGAGAGCTATTCATTTAAATGGATTCCACCATGCCACCGCTGCCAGCCAATCTGTAATTCAGAGACATCAGTCAGGAGGCATGGATCCAGAATATAAAATGATTGATTCCTTCCGGGGTTTGGGATTTCACGTTCTAAAACAATTTGGTTTGCACTTATTCCTGCAGGTGTTTGGCTCCCTGGCGAGGTCAGTAGGGAACACAGACACCAATTTTGTAGAATCACAGAATTGTAGAGATGGAAGCAACCCCTGAGTAATCTAGTTCAACCGCTGTGAAGCAGGAATCTCAACTAAAGCACCCATGACAAATGGCCATCCAACCTTTGCTTAAAAGTCCCCAAGGAAGGAGAGTCCATCACCTCCCAAGGGAGTCCTTTCCATTGTCTTACCATCAGAAAGTTCTTCTTGACATTTACTCAGAATCTCCTTTCTTGTAACTTGAAGCAATTGGTTCTAGTCCTATCCTCCAGAGCAGGGGGAAACTAGCTTGTTCCATCTTACATGTGACAGCCCTTTAGATATTTGAAGATGGCTCTCATATCTCCTCACAGTCTCCTCTTTTCCAGACTAAGCATATCCAACTCCCTCAACTGTTCCTCATAGGGCGTTCCTCTTGGTCACCCTCCTCTGCACACGTTCCAGCCTGTCAACATCCTCCTTAAACTGTGGTGCCCAGAACTGGACACAGTACTCCAGGTGCGGTCTGACCAAGGTAGAATAGAGAGGGACTATTACTTCCATTGGGGATGCGGGTGGCGCTGTAGGTTAAACCACTGAGCATCTTGGACTTGCCGATCAGAAGGTTGGCGGTTTGAATCCATGCGGCAGGGTGAGCTCCCATTGCTCGGTCCCTGCTCCTGCCAACCTAGCAGTTTCAAAGCACATCAAAGTGCAAGTAGATAAATAGGTACCACTCCAGCAGGAAGGTAAACGGCGTTTCCGTGCGCTGCTCTGGTTCGCCAGAAGTGGCTTAGTCATGCTGGCCACATGACCCGGAAGCTCCCTCGGCCAATAAAGCGAGATGAACGCCGTAACCCCAGAGTCGGTTACGACTGGACCTAATGGTCAGGGGTCCCTTTACCCTTTACCTTTATGACTTCCCTTGATCAGGACACTATACTTTGGTTGATACAGCCTAGAATAGCATTAACTTTTTTTCTTTTTTTTGCTGCTGCTGCATCACACTGTTTACTCATGTTAAGCTTGTGAACTACTAAGACTCCTAGATCCTTTATACATGTACTACTGGCAAGATGGATCCCCCATCTTCTATTTGCGCAGCTGGTTCTTCCTGCTTGTGTAGAACCTTACACATGTCTCTACTGAAATTCATTTTATTAGTTTTGGCCCAGTTGTCCAATCTGTTTAGGACTGCTCCTCAGGAAGCCTAGAGCCTCTTGGGGCGGGGTATGGTTTAGGGGTTTCTGTTGTGGACAAATTTTAAATTCTGCTGTTTTTTGGTATTTATTTTTTTTTCATCTTTATTGTTAGACCTTATTGTGACTTATGTGGGGAATGCTTAATTTTATTGCATACTTATTGAGATTTTTTAAAATTTATTGCTCAAGGTGGCTTGCAACATGAAGGGATTTACATAAATAATATTAATAAAATTTATAAAATTTATTATCATCAACAACAACATCATCATTATTACAAAAAAATATGAAAACAACTTATTGGGGTGTTTTTTATTTATTGTTTCTGTTATAGTTTTGTAATGTGAATCTTTTCATGTTGCAAGCCACCTCGAGTATGGAAAGGCAGAAAAGAGATAAAAAGTGGATACATTAGTCAAAGTTGCATACAAAAATGTGCATATTAGGAGAAATTTGCACAAAAATGCTGACGAACTTTCATGAGAATTTTTGTTTTAAATCACAAACATGAAAATGTGGAGATCTGAACTTAAGATTGGCAAAAATGAGAAACAGGGAGAAAATGAAACTGACAGAGCTCTTTCAGAGGCACTTAAGCAGCAAGGATTCCAAGTTACTGATCCACCTGTTTGTATTTGCTGATTGATGAAAAGTGCAGGCTCCATCAATATTTTGTAGGCAATGTGAATGTGTATCCAAAGCTTGTTTACAGTCAGCCTTTCGAGACCAGAGAGACTTTACAGATATGAGTTTGAGTTAATTCACAGGTCAGACAGGAGAGTTTATCTGAAAGATCAGATGGCCAACTGAAAACGAGATTAAGAACAAAGCAAAACACACGCCACACCAGGTTTAAACATAGTGCTTTGAGAATAGGATCTGCCCCAAGCAGGATTTCTCAGCAGTTCCTCATTACAGAAGCTTTTCTGTCTTTGGCAAATTCACACCTGCTTTCTGAGTTGGGGAAAAGCTTTAACGACTGAGATGCAGTAGCAACAGTGAATGGAGAAGCAAAGCAACTTTTTCCCCCCTAAGAGAAATAATATAAAAGTAGAATGATCCCAATAATGAGGAACAATAAGAAGCAGAGCCAAGTAGCGATGGGGAGAACTTTGGGTTCAGTCTGGATGTTGATGTGCATCTGCCTAATGCATACTTCCTGAAACAATGCATGAATCGTAACACCTTGAACAGTGCCAATTGTTGCTCCTTTGTAACCAGTGTGGTGTAGTGGTTAAGAGCGGTAGACTCGTAATCTGGGGAACCGGGTCCGCGTCTCCGCTCCTCCACATGCAGCTGCTGGGTGACCTTGGGCTAGTCACATTTCTTTGAAGTCTCTCAGCCTCACTCACCTCACCGAGTATTTGTTGTGGGGGAAGAAGGGAAAAGGAGAATGTTAGCCGCTTTGAGACTCCTTCGGGTAGTGATAAAGCGGGATATCAAATCCAAATTCTTCTTCTTCTTCTTCTTCTTCTTCTTCTTCTTCTTCTTCTTCTTCTTCTTCTTCTTCCTCTTCTTCTGTGTTAAGGGAAGCCTCTTCTGAAGAAGCAACAGCCCACAGGATCAGATCCCCCTCTTAGCAGCTGGTAAAGAGGAAGATCGGATCCTGTGTGGTGCCAGTCCCTGCTCCGTCGCAAGTGGCTTCCTTTACATGCTGGGAAGCTGCTGAAAGAAGGAGCAACACACCACTGGATTGAACTCCACCTAATCTATGTCAGGAGAAGGAGGTGAAGCATGTCCTCCTTCCCTCACCCCCTTCCGACTATATGTTAAGATTGGTTTTTTTAAAACAAAAAACCTACCCCTGCCTGTAGATTGCTTCAGAGACAGATCTTGGGTTGCATATGGCAGATCAACCTGATCTGGAGCAGGGCACTGCTGGGAGCTATAGGGTGGCTTGGTGGGGTGGGCATAGGAAGCAGCCTTACCCAGAGTCAGACCACTGGCCCCATCTAGCCTAGTGCTGTTGACACTAACTGGCAGCAGCTCTCCAGGATTCCTGTTAGAAGAAATGGAGAAACCACTCTCACCGGTATGTCCATTATAAGCTCTCTGAATACAATGCTGTGCTCTCAGTAAACAATTTAACATTCAAGTGGGTGATTGGAAGGTAGGGAGTTGAACAGGAGGAGGAATCCAAATTTAATTAAGGACAGTTACTCCAGGGTCTGAATAAGAAGTGTAATCACATAAATCTGCTACTAAACGCCCAGAGAAGGCATTGTGTCAGGCCAAGTATAAAGAACCGAACCAGCAGTTGTGCCATCAGAGCAGGACTTTGGGGCAGAAGTCCAGAGCCCTACTGAGTTGAATGATCAGGAGCTCCCCATCACAGACAATGTAATAGGGCCAGGTTGCGTGGCGAGTTCCCGCCCCCCACCAGGATAAATAAAGACACGAGACACCATGATATAAGGTTAAATGGGTGAATTAGGCCACAACTTAATTGAATTCAGGAATGAGAGGCATTGGCTTAGGCATTGGTCCTACCGACTATCCGGCTCCAGCCCATTTGCTGGAGACACGGTGAAGGGTTAACACCTTAGTGGGGGAGTCACCCGCCAAGGCACATCAGCTAGGAGCTCCCCCGGTCACCGCTCTGGGGCGTGCCTTCGGCCCACACCTCCATAGGCTTCGGACAGGGCCACGCCCCCCGGAATCCTTTAACGGACCACCCTTTGTTCACTGGGGGAAGGTGATGGCGTTCCTCCCCCCCCCCACACGCATCCTCTGAACCCCTTCTTACCAATGCCTACCACCAATGCCGAGAAGTTGTGACGAAAGGAGGGCGAGCCTCCTCTCGCCGGCGCTAAATAGGGGCAAGCCCCGCCCCCTTAGCCAGCTGATTGGCTGGCTGGGGAGGGAAGCCCCTGGGATTCCCATTCCTATTCTCGCGGGGGCTAAAGCAGCCCCCGCTCATGTGGGGTGGGCGTGACGCCCGCAACCCCACCTCCTGGGGCAAGCCGGAAGTGGCTTTATCACATTTTGGAAAAAAGGGTGCAATACACATTACCATCGAAATAGAGGCCAGAGCCTAAAATTAACCAATTTCACCACTGGATGAATCCATAAGCAAGTACTACACCAATGCCACACCTCCCAGGGAGACCCATCATGATCATCAATGTGACTGCACTGATAACCAGCAACAATTCTCCTCTGATTGAACACACACACTGCATTAAAACTAGAGTTTGGAGTTACCCAGGGCAGCCAAATGCAGTTCCAAAACAAACAAAATGTACTCCGCACTAGGGATGGATGAGAAATGTGATACAGTATGCATTTAAAGTTGAATCAATCAAATTCAAACTTCCAGAAACAATATGTGAACCAAAACACAGATCGCATTCAAAATTCACATTTATCTGAATGTTGCAATGCAGTTCACAACCCATGTTTACAAAAATGCATATATTATGGGAAAGTGTGTATTAAAATGAAGATATTAGTGAAAATAATATACATCAATTCATTATATTACACAATTTTTGCCAATTTGTGAAAATTAGTCAAAACTGCATATAAATATGCCTTTACTAGAAAACAGAGCTCTGTTTAGGGAAGTTTTAAATGTTTAATGATGTATTATGTTTTTTAATATTTGATTGGGAGCCACTAAGAGTGGCTGGGAAAACCTAGCCAGATGGGTGGGGTATAAGTTGTTGTTGTTGTTGTTACTATATAAATTTACACTGAAATGCTGATGAATTTCTATGCAGAAATTAGCATTGTTGTGTTTTTGCAGATAGCTGCAAAATGTGGAGAGCTGACTGGAAAAACGAGAAACCAAGAACACAAAAATTGGCAGATACTTCCATCGCAACTTCACATACAATGCATCTTAAGACTTGTGGGGTTCACTCCCAGTTGCATGGAGACAACTAATGGCTTCTAACTAGGGATGGGAAACCTTTATCAGGCTGAAGGCCACGATTCGTCAGCACAGACATGAGCACCAATCAGAAGCTGCCAGGGCTAGAACCAGGAACTGCTCTGTGTTCAAGTGCCTCATGTGATGAGTTTATGGAACTGCTGCTTGGAGGACCTTCCTGGCAAGGAGTTAGGATTGGCACAGCCCACCCAAGCTGGCTATTGAGCCTTCCTGGACAGGAAGTGTCATGAAAAGCTTCCTGTTTGAGTTGAAAACTTGCCTGAACAGCTAGGTCCCATTGGCTCTTACTCCTCCCCTTACGCTTGGTTCCTGGAATCTGGCTTCCTGGTTCCCAGCTAATTACTAACAACTGCCCACAGCTCAATTCTAGCAAGACCTGTAGCCACAGTACCAGAATCTGAATGGATTAAAGGCAGGGCTGGTGCTAGGATGTGGTGGCTGGAGCCCATAGGTGGGGCCAGGGCCACTCTCTGATGGTGTTTAAGCAGGCGTGGGAGCTGGCTGATGGCAGACTGAGGGTGGTGGGGCAGTCAGGGATTTAGGAGGGGGCGGTGGGGGTGGACCCTCGGGTGCCCTCACTGAGGGGGGGGGTGACATTCAGCGTGCCACCCGCCTGTGATTCCCAAGCCTACCCTGAGCCGTCAGGGTAAGGAGGGAGCTGTGCCACTTTGCCGGTGACATTCCTCCTCCCCCCTTTGTTTTGACAGCTTGGGGGAGGCTTGGGAGTTGCGGGCTCTGCCCCCGTGGGTGGCTCGCTGAGCCCCCTGTTGCAGGGTGCACGAGCCACTCTGGCTATCCCATACCTGGGAGGGCACCCTCCATGCCACACCGCCCTTGGGACTGGACTGAGGAGGAATGGTGGAGACTGCCCCCCTCTTCCTGAAACTTCCAAAGAAGGGGAAGACAGAATAGATTTACAACAGTGGTTTGCAGAAGGTTGCGGGTCTGAGACAGAAGAGGGACAAAGCTGGGAGATAATAGGAGAAGAGGAGGGAGGAGAAACAGAACCAGAGCAACTGGCTGACACGTTATCATTAGAGAGCATTCCAGACCCCCCTTCTCTCAGAACCTGGTGAGCAGTGAAAGTGAGAGAGCAGAAAGCTAAAAGGCAAATGGCCTGAAGCAGCCACTGTAATAGGGGTGGTGCTGTTGGCGACTGTGCAGGGAAGGGGGGGGAGTACTTGGAGAAACGCCATTAACCTGAGATGCAGCGTTCCTCTCTCTCTATGAACGTTGAATAAATTACAATGATAAGAACTTCTTGTCTGTCCATTACTGGCAGCTTGCTGTGAGGGGGAAGGGATCAGACTCCCTGAAGCCTGACAGGCAGTGACATCATTTGACCATGTGGACCAGCCCCCATGAGTGCTAGGTTAATCCCCTGCCACATTACTCCTTCATGTCAGGCCTGGGCTGCAGGAAACAGTCTACAATGAATCAAGAGCTGGGATGTGGTAGCCACGACAGAAGGAAAATTAGGCTCAGAGGAGGTAGGGTCAAAGAGCAAGACTAGAAACACAAGCCACACCACAGCTCTCTTTTTCTTCTTCCTGCTCAGGAGGAGCCAATGCCCAGGGTGTGTGGGTGGAGCCAAGCTAGGTCCAGGAGGTTTGCTCCTTGATAGGTTGCAGCTATGCAGCTCACCACATGGAGTAGTTCTGGAGAAAACGACCTCCCCAGAGAGGCTTCAGTTCCACAACACGGGGCGGAGCTCAGCCATTCCTGCTGCTTCATTAAGAAATGCAAAGTTCAGTTGGTTTCCTCCTGCTTCTTGCTGATTAGAAGCAGTGGTAGGAAATGATGCAGACCCAATTTTGGAAGGGGATTATGAGCAACAGAGGAGGAAGGGTGCACCTGGAGAGGAGACAGTATTTTTAGAAAACGAGTTTCTGAAAACAGCAAGGGACTGGGAGCATGGGATAGTGCAATGCACATGAACATCATGAGATATATCCATTCAATAGCAGCAATGGGGAGGGCCATCGTTTCCTCCCCTCATCTGCAGCGGAGGCCGCACGGTCCACTCCTTTCCCTGCCAAAATCGGCATAAAGGGGAAGGCATGAAGACGGCATCTGCCTCTTAGCAGGATGGGAACAAACTGTTTTACAGCATTTCATTTCATTTTACCATTCATTTACAGAGTCGAGATGGAGGATGGCTTCCAAGCAATGTGGGGGAGTCCTGCAATATTAACATATTTCAGTCGGAACCGGATGACTGCAATATTTGGAATGTAAAAAGGCAATTTACCAGATGCTTCTTTGGAGCACCTAAACCTTCCATTTAGAGGGTCAGGCAGAGGACCAGTTTCGGGTTGTTGTTTTTTGCTGACTGTGCTGTTTAGGAATTCGGAGGGTTTTTAAATTTTTATTTTGCGTGTGAAGTTGTCATACCCCTATGGGCAGGATAAGAGCTTATTCTCCATGGCTCAGTAGATGCTTGGGATTAACAGAGAGAGTCTTGAGTGACTCCATTAGTGCAGAAATATATATTAGATGGAAGCCTGCAAACTCATCTTGTACCAAACAGCAGACCTACAGTAATTCTGGAGGGAAAGTCACCAGCAGAAGGTGGAGTGGAATTTTGCAGGAGATCTCAGCCTATTTTCTCTTTCTTTCTTTCTTTTTTATTCACCTGGATTTATCTTCTTTTTTACTTGAATAAATGTTACTTTTGTTTAACTAGGTTCTTCATTCTCCTCGTTTGTTATTCAAAGCTCTTGCATCAACAAAAAAGCCCAAAACCCGAATGGCTGGGAATGTGCTATCTGTGATCAAATACAGACAAGATAAGGGGGAGTATGGGAAGCCACCTGAACGAAATAGGAAAAAAGTACACAGCACAAACATTCTGGTTGGACAGAAGTTATGCATGGCTGCTATGGACCTTTCTAGCATTAGGTGCAGTAATCACTAGATTTATGTGTAGCAACACCATTTAATTACAAGCTATCATTCTTTCCCTATCCTTTCATTTGTTTGAAAGGTCTAGGAACCAAGGGAGTGAAGTTTGTGGCAAGCAGGTGCAAAGGGGAGAGAAGGGGCAATCCTCTCACCATCCATAGCTACCCACTCCCTCCTGCTGAACCTCTCACCATCAGGGAAGTTAACCCCAGCAGCTGAGAGCAGTACAGAATCATAGAGCTGGAAGAGATCCCAAGGATCATGTGGTCTAACCCCCTGCAATGCATTGTGACCTCTGCACCTGCAGGCAATGTATACCTCCTGCCTGCAGAACCATCTATAAAGCAGAGACAGAACTACTGCAACAATTATTTTAACTGTTTTAAGTGTTTTTGATTTGTATGGAGGTGGTCTGGTTTTTTTTTTTGGGGGGGGAGCGGGTGGCGCTGTGGGTTAAACCACAGAGCCTAGGACTTGCTGATCAGAAGGTTGGCGATTCAAATCCCCGTGATGGGGTGAGCTCCCATTGCTCGGTCCCAGCTCCTGCCCACCTAGCAGTTGAAAAGCATGTCAAAGTGCAAGTAGATAAATAGGTACCGCTCCAGCGGGAAGGTAAACAGCGTTTCCGTGTGCTGCTCTGGTTCGCCAGAAGCAGCTTAGTCATACTGGCCACATGACCCGGAAGCTGTACGCCGGATCCCTCAGCCAATAAAGCGAGATGAGTGCCGCAACCCCAGAGTTGGTCACGACTGGACCTAATGGTCAGGGGTCCCTTTACCTTTAGTCTGCTTTTACTGAGGGAGGGGAGATGTGTCTGGAAGGAGAGGAGCTGGAGAAAGCAGGGAGTTCAGGGTAGGGGGAAGTATGATGGGGCAGCCCAGGTAAGGAGCACATGACACAGGCAGTTAGTGACTGTGTCGTGTGTCAGCCCCTCCTCTAACCTGGGGGACTGTAGTTGCCGTACAACTCTGGTCTGCAGCTGCTTTTGTTGAACATTAAGTCCGCTCTGAGGAAGACCTCTCTCATCCATGATCTGAATATGGATGAGGAGGCTGATCTGGTCTGTATCACTAAGGCCTGGGTGGGTGAGCAGAGTGTAGTTGATCTCACCCAGCTGTGCCCACCTGGGTACCTGGTGCAGCATCAGGGCAGACTTAAGGGTTGGGAAGGGGAAGTAGTCCATAGTCTATAGAGATTCCACCCCCCACCCCTCTCTCCAGGCTCTCTGTCCAGTTGGCAGGTGAGTGGAATCCAAAGTGTATGTTCCTGGCTGTCAGGGGTTGGATTAAGGAGGAATGGTGGGGACTGCCCCCCCCTCTCCTGAACCTTCCCAAGAACAGGAGGACAGTATAGATTTAGAATAGTGGCTTGCAGAAGGGTATAGTTCAGAGGCTGCAGAGGGCAGAAGCTGAGAAATATTGAAAGAGGAATAGCAGGAAACAGCAGCAGCAGGGGAGACACAGCTGACAGACTCAGTATCCTTGGAAAGCATTCCTGACCCCCCTCCCAGGACCAGGTGGGTATTAGAACAGAGAGCTCAGAGGCAGAAAGTTCAGATTAACTGATGCAGGGGTCCCATCGAATAGGGGAGACATAGGGAGGTGGGACTTTACTTGGAGCAACACCATTATTAGGGAAGACTGCATTTCTTTGTCATTCTCTGTGAATTATTGAATAAATTGCTTGGTAAGAACTTTTACCATTTCTCTGATGTTGGGCTGCCACCGTGGGAGGGATCTGATTCCCCGAAGCCTGACAATTGGGACAGTGGGCAATTGGGACAAATTAGGGATTCTGCTGTGTTGCCACCCACCTCGCTGCCCAGCAGTCTCCCTGCCTGAGATGACAGAGCTGGCAGGTTCAATAGCTACCCGTTAAATGCCAAAGAAGATGCACAAGTCCAGGCATGCACCCAAACCATATGTGTTCTAAAATTCTGCACAAAGAAAACAGTTGTGAGATCTGGAGCTAATGAAGATTAGCCTTTGCAAGAAAAGAGAGCGGAGGCATAGCTCTGCCGTGCTGCCTTCCTGCTCCTGCATGCCGTCATTATTCCTCTCTATTTACTAGCCTAAACAGCCATCTATCTACATAATTATCTACAGTATCTGTCTAAGTGTTTACATGCAGAACCTATTTATCTAAGCAAGTGACTACTTGTCTATTTATCTTTCTCTTGCTGTAGCCACCACCATTTGTCTCTATTTTAACACAATGGAGACTGTTTTGCCTTCTTTCTTTAGCATCTCAGAAGTGGAATGTAGATCTCAAATGACACCCATAATTCCCACGCTTACGGCAATGCAGGGAACCACTCCCAGGAAAACATAGGAGCTCTAAGCCAGGGGAAGCCAATGTGGACCAGAACACCCCAATGTCACCACAACTTACATCTGTCCCAATCAGCACAGCTGAAGGGATGATGGGAATTGTAGTCCATAAGATCTGGAGGCCACCATGTTGGCTAACTCTGCTCGAAGCTCTAACCTTTTGAGCCTCGATAGGATATAGGATGAAAGGCAGATCCAGGTTCAGGAATTATTAAGAGTTGATTAATTAATAATAATAATGTATCCAGTTCTGCTCACCTCACCTCAACTTAGGATATTGGGGAGATGGAACAAGTTAAGAAATGGGCAACTAAAATGATCAAGGGAATAAAGAAATCTTACAGCATTTGGGTCGTTTTTAGTTTCCAGAAAAGGTGAGTAAAAGGTGACATGGCAGAAGTGTATGCAATTATGCATGGTGTAGAGAAAATGGATAGAAAGAGGCTTTTTTCCTCTCTCTTATTTGAACTCAGGGGCATCCAACAAAGCTGACAGCTGAAAGATTTAGGGCGCACAAAAGAAAGTACTTCTTCACACAGTGCATAGTTGAACTATGCAGTTTGTTCCCACAAGAGATGCTGATGGTCGCCGAATGGGGATTAGACAAATTTGAAGAGCATAAGGCTATCAGTAACAGCCGGTCATGATGGCTTTGTTTTGCCTCCATTTTTGGAGGAAGCACCCCTCTCATAAACACCAGTTGCTGGGGATCACGAGGAAAAATGATGTTGTACTAATGTCCTGCTTGTGGACTTCCCAATTGCATCTCATTAGCCACTGTAGCAACATGGTCACTGCACTACAAAGCCCCTTGGTCTGATCATGGTCTCTTGATAGCTAGCTAGACAGACAGACAGACAGATAGATGGATAAGATGGACAGGACATAAAGCCAACTTTTCTTCTTTGTCTGCCATCTCTTCCTCTCCACTGAGATCTCCCCTCCTCCTCAAAAGAGGGAATGAATGAATAAATATCTATTTTAAAATAAATACGAGTTGGCAAAAGAAGCGGCAGCTCTGGATTGGAAATTATTCTCCCAGCCTTAGTGTGGTAATGATCTGATTAGGGTTCAATCCTCATGCATCCTTCATGTGCTAAGTCATCTTTAGTGAGTTTAAGCTGCCAGAGGGAGATGGATGTGGGAGTAAGCGCAGAGTGTGCGAGAGCCTGATACTCTGCAATATTGAAAGGATATTGTGTTCGCCCTCCGGCCACCTGCTAAAATGAGAAATTTCCTTGAGCATTATAGGTTCCTATTCTGGAACGCTTTCGGCAATGGCTTTTTTGAAAAAAAAGAAATAAAAGAGAGAAAACACCAACAAGTATCATTTTAGCTCTTCAAGTTGATATTCACAGAGTATCAGTGGCCGCAGCTGAAAATTCAACCGTTTGATCCTAAGATCTGATGCATGGAGAAAGTTATAGGCAAAACATGGGCTGGGGATGCAGCTCAGTGGCAGAACACCTTACAGACATCTCCAACAGGGGGCACACATAAACCTTGGGCTGCAATCCTAATCCTACTTACCTGTGAGGAAGCCCCACTGAATTTAGGTTAAGGGACCCCTGACCATTAGGTCCAGTCATGACCGACTCTGGGGTTGCGGTGCTCATCTCGCTTTATTGGCTGAGGGAGCCGGCGTACAGCTTCCAGGTCATGTGGCCAGCATGACTAAGCCGCTTCTGACGAACCAGAGCAGCGCACGGAAACACCGTTTACCTTTCCGCTGGAGCGGTACCTATTTATCTACTTGCACTTTAACGTGCTTTCGGACTGCTAGGTTGGCAGGAGCTGGGACCGAGCAACGGAAGCTCACCCCGTCGCGGGGATTCGAACTGCCGACCTTCTGATCGGCAAGTCCGAGGCTCTGTGGTTTAACCCACAGCGCCACCCACTGAATTAATTAGGACTTAATTCTGAGTAGACATTGCTAGGACTGCAGCTCCAAATAGAAGCTGGGTGCATTCTCCTCCAGCTTCCATTTTGTGTGTGTTTGTGCTGAGATTAAACTGATGCACATGCACATTGATACAAATGTTGGTAGCCCATAAGGGGAGAAAATGCAAACTTAAAAATGCGCATAAAGTGATCTGACATAGTGGATACGTGAGCAGCCCAGAAGAGCACCTAGGAACAAAGAAAGCTGCCTTATGCTGAGTCAGGCCATCGGCCTCCCAGCCCTACCTGAAGCTGCCAAGGATTGGACCAGAGGCAGATTTAGGGGAGTGCAACCAGTTTGGTCGTATTGGGCATGGAGCGGCACTGCAGAGCATGCCCAACTATGCTTTAGAATGGAGCATGGGAAGCAGAGTGTGCCAAATGTTGGTGTTGCACAGGGCGCCACTGAAATTTGACACCACGAGGTCTGCTAGTGATTGGACCTGGGACTCTATGCATGCAAAGGAGATGTTCTACCCCACTGGGAACTATATTAACCTTATACTGCATAGAGAAAACTGAGGCAGGGATGGTTTCTTTAAGACTATCTAGTGAATTTGTGCCTGAGGCAACAACTGAATCAGCCACTATGCAGATTACACTCTTAAGTGACCATGCTGCACCCTACTCTGACAGGCAGCACCTCTTCAGGGTTTCAGCCAGGAGTCTGCCCCAGCTCTGCTTAGATATGCCTTGGATTGAACCTTCTAATGATATAGTTTGAATGCTTCACCTGTAGTTTTTTAAATCATTTAATGCAGTACTTTTTTCCTAAAATAAAATGTTTAGGTGTACTCTCATTTAGACAAACTGGGAAAAATAAATACTCATATTGAAATATTGAAATCTTTTTGTGAACCGCCCTGAGACCTCCGGGTATAGGGCGGTATATAAATTCAATAAATGAAAGAAAGAAAGAAATACTGCCCCTCAATGAGGCCAAACTTTCATCCGTAAAACACCACACATCCACATTACACACTGCTTCACACATTAAACGCTTGCTTTCATCTAATACTCAAGAAACACTGGAAAAGGAAAGGAAGCTGCCATCAGAGGTGGTAACAACGAAACTGACCAATTACAGTGCTAGATTCCAACTCCTACTTCACACATTAAATACTCGCTTCTGTCCGAGACTCAGAAAACACTGTGACAAAAAATGAGGCTGCCAATGGGGGTAGCAACAGAACTGACGATTCACCGTCCTAGAGAAGAAACGATTTTTTAAAGAAAATAAATAGTTTCGTCTCCCATTAGATTCACAAAATGTTTAGGGGTATGCATACCCCTGTGTCGCCCCAGAAAAAAAGCATCAATTTAACGTGTCAATACGAATGGAAGTCGTTAATATTGCAGTTGTTGTATAAAGGATTGTTATTTTGACTGGAGTGTAATTGAAATTAATAAGATTTTGGAATGCAGAAATGAAGTAAATCATCAAGCCATCAATTCTAGCATGTGGGGGGCACCTAAATTATATAATTTGGCATCTGAATGATTGGTATTAGTAATTGTATTATAATTTGGCACTGTTATAATGAGGCTACTATTGGAATATTATAAGCTAATAAAAATTATTATCAAAAGAAGAGAGAAAATAATATGGGACCTTCTGCGTGCTCTACCACTGAGCTATGGTCCTTGCTCTCAAAAACCAGTTGCACATTTTGAGCATTCCTGGGTGAGCAGAACCACACCAGGCATGTCTAGGAACCTAGGCAGGGATTCACTGAGTTTATATAGAAAAATAGTGCTGAACAATGCCATTATTTTCATCTCCAAGCATCCATAGTCACTCTCAAGTGTATTTAAACCTTCTTGCAAAATTCTCACTTGTGAAACTTAGCTAGGTTGCAACCCACTTGATCTATAAAGTTACACAAACAAGCTTTAACAGAGACTGCAAAGCAGCTTAAGCAAATCCATTTTTTTAAAAAAAAGATTAAAAAAACCAACAACCCACCACTACTGCTCTGATTTGTAAAATAACTAAAACTTTTTAGTACATCTGAGCTGCTGCACAGCTCAGTCCTAAAAGTCTCATAACAGGGCCTTGTCAGAGAAGCCTAGCTCAGCATTTGCAGACAACTTTACTGTTGGCTACAAATCTACTCAGAAGTAAGCCCCATTGAGTTTAATAGGGTTACTTCCAGGTAAGTAGGTATAGTTAAATAGAGCAAATCTACTGTTCTGGTGTAAAAAGTGGAATTGTGATATATTTTATACTGTATATTCCCCCTCCCTCTCTCGACAATAATTTTTAAAACTGAACTAACTGCTTATGCAGCAGAGAAGGAGAGGCTGTAAAGAATTACAGAAGGCTGGAGAAGGCAAGGAAACTGACGGGATACATTCTTGTCCAACTTAATTTTATTCAGCTCGGTGACACCAGACTGACAGCCCTAGATGGCAATGACCTCTCTTGACCTACAAAACAGATGCCTTGGCACTTCCGTCCTGCAACCAAATATGAGGATACCTGGGCTCTAAAGCAGGGACACCTACAAGCCTTTCCTCAAGCTCATCGATGGCATTCAGGAAAAATGTTAAAGGGAAATGACAGAGAAAAGTGGAAGGAATCCCTTCCCTAAAATCCTGTGTTCAATCTGAAGTGTAGGTTGGTTACCACAAGGCAAGACACAGCGATAACAGCAAGAACCTTTATTGAACTAACAGAACTGGACAACAGGGGCAAAGCAACTGCTTATATACATTTCCCAAGGCCTGGGCCACTCCCACTCCCAACGCGATTGGCTGTCTAAACTTCCAAGCTGCGAATCATGACTCAGAGTTTAAGGGCCAATGGCAGAGGCCCAAATCCTGAAATGTTCTGTAATTGGATATCATGTATCGAAAAAGAACACAGGGGCTCAGAATCCTTAGTCCAGACTCAAGCTCAAGCAAACACAGGCCACCGAATACATAACACAATCCATACTAGGGGGGTGGGTCTCAGGCCTGTTGGCTGCATGCAACTTTCTAGGCCTCTCTATCTGGCCCCCAGGACTCTTCCTAATCACACCCCTTCTTCCCAAGCCATTTCCCTGGCTGAAATGTATCCTTGAACTCTGATAATGCCACTTGCTTGCCAGGGTGGTTGATAGAGGTGTAGGTGTGTGTGTTTGTGTAGAAACTAGCATACTATGCACCAGTAAAATTTACACTCCTTGCTCTGCTTGATTTTGGCTCTAATCCCATTCACACTTGCATGTGGCCCTTGGATAGTTCCTCATAAGGAATGTGGCCCTTAGAATCAACTTGGTTCCCCACCCTGGATTTATACCTATATTAACACCTACTTTTGTATAAACTTTGACATCTATATCTACACTTTCCCACTTCAGCTGGACATTTGATGGAATTTGATAAGTCTTTAAACATGACTGCAAGTTGTCTAGAGACCAACCCAAGGTAGATTACAAACAAATTAATAAGAACATAATATACATAAATCTTGCAGACGCTAGAATGCTGGACTAGGACCTGGGAAACCAAGGTCAAAATCTTCACACAGTCATGAAGCTCACTGGGTGACTTTGGGCCAGTCACTCACTCTCAGACTAACAGACCTCACACCGGGGGTGTCAACTATGGGGGCCTCTGGGTGCTCAGCACCCACACTGCAGGGACCCCACACAACTTCTGAGGTCTCATAAGGCCTCGGACAGCATCTTGCGAGGCCTTGGAGATGCTTTCCAAGGCCTTCCAAGTCCTCGGACTTCCTCTAGCACCAGAAGTTGGGTTCAGAGGTCTCAGAAAGCCTTGGACACTATCTCCAAGATGCTTTCCAAGGTCTTGCAAGGTCTTGGAACCTCACTTCCAGTACCATTGGAAGAAGTCCTCTGCTTTTATGCAAGTGAATGGCATGTTCCCTTTTGCTTCTGCACATGCCATACCTGTGGCGTTCTAGGGCAACAGCTCTCTGAAACTGTGCAGACACCACCCCACATTTTGCTTCAGTTTTGCACCCATCAAAATGTTTTGTTTTTAGCCAAGACTTGGCTGTGTTTGGAAAAGCAGATGAGGTAGAACAAGCACATCATTGTATGATAAAATAATGAGAAAGAGCATAAAAAGGGTGCATAGCAGGTGCTCATTTAGTCTTGTCAGCTGCTTCAGGAAAGAAAGGACATTTGGCGTTCTGAGACTATATATCTGAAGGGAGAGAAAAGGGCAAAATTACTAAGATAATTTTGTATATCATTGCTGCAGGGGCCCAGCTGACTAGAAGCACTTCTTGGCAAAAACAAAGAAAGAGAGAAACAAAGAAAGAAAGCCCCAGTATTAGGATTTTATTACTACCCTCACACCCAGCATTGCTTGGGAATTCTAAGAAACAAAAAATTAAGCGCAACTTTGACATTAATAGTTAAAATCAGTGTCGTTTTAAAAGGTTCAGTCCACCATCTTGATTCAAACTTGTATCCAACTGTATTCAAACACAGATGAAAACCTGCTCCTTAGTCTCAGGAGCCATTATGCAAAATTCAGTTACAATCAGCAGAGCTTTGAAAAGTTCAATCCACCATCTTGATTCAAAACGGCACCCAATCGTATCCAAACATCCAGTCAACAGGGTGTAGATGACTACCATACTGTGGATAAAAATACACAAAACCAAGGAACTTGACGGTGGAACATCTTCCACCGCATCTTCCACCACAAGCGCCCGCCCTGTGGAACGCCCTCCCATCAGATGTCAAAGCGATAAACAACTACCTGACATTCAGAAGACATCTTAAGGCAGCCCTGTTCAGGGAAGTTTTTAATGAGTGACATTTTAGTGTATTTTTGGTCTCTGTGGAAGCTGCCCAGAGTATTATTATTATTATTATTCTCCAAATGTGTTTGCTTGGCAACTACTGTTGTGGTGGTGATAGCTGCTTTTGCCGTTGTTCTTTAAACACTGCGTAATATTTTGTATTGGAATACAGTTGCAGTAGTTATTAAGCAAATGCTGTTCTACTTCAGATTTCAGTTTTCTTCTTAATTGCTTTGTGTTTTATTATTGTGCTTTTTAATCTGTTGTCAGTCTTGGAGATAATTTGACTAAAAGGCAGAGTAAGTTTGAATGAATGAATGAATGAATGAATAGGACTCCATTTCACCAGACACCCACAGCAAGACCCTAAGAGATGAAAGATTGCCAATTTATGCAGTTCCCTTAGGTCATCTCGAAATTCCAGGCCACTGCACAAGCCCATATTACATGCACAAAGAATTTGCACAATGGAAACTCCTAGGGAGACCTTTAGCAAAAGTAATATTACCCTTCCCTTCTCCCTATGCTGTTGGGGCAAGGGTGGGGGGGGGGATATACATAGAAAAAGATGCATGAGGAGCAATGCCCATAACATGAGTTAATATTATGCTAAATGTATCAGTGCACTGGGTTTGGATAAGGCAGTGTCATCCCGTATGGCACCCTGCAGATCTGGTAGAACATCTGCCTTACATGCAGAAGGTCTCAGGTTCCATCCCTGGCACCTCCAGGTATGACTGGGGAAGACTCCCTGTCTGAAACTCTAGAGAGCTGCAGCTGGTCATTGTGGGCAATACTGAGCTAGATAGATGAAAGATTTGGCTCAATATAAGTCACCTTCCTAGGCTCCTATATAGCAAGTATTAGACAACCTTTGTTTCACATCATGCAAGGGAACAGATCTGAGGAGGGAACTTCATGGAATCAGAGGTTATTTTGGGTGAGGGCAGATGCAGACCCTCCAAATGTCCCTATTTTCCAGGGACAGTCCCAGATTTACAGAAGCTTCTCCTGGTTTCTGATTTGATCCTGCTATGTCCTCCTTTTCCTTAGCATGTCTCTATTTCCAATGGAGAAATGTTGGAGGGCATGGTAGGATGTCCCTATTTTCATCAGAGAAATGTCGGAGGGTATGGATTATGTGACCCCCCCAAGCCAAGAAGATAAGTAGCTATACTGTCAAACCTCAGTTCTCAAACGGCTCCATTTTCAATCATTTCAGTTCCCAAACGCCGAAAACCCAGAAGTAAATACACCAGTTTTTGAACATTCCTTGGAACTCGAGCATCCAACACAGCTTCTGCTTGAGTGCAAGAAGCTCTTGCAACCAATCGGAAGCCACGCCTTGGTTGTCAAACATTTTGGGAGTCAAACAGTCTTCTGGAATGGATTACGTTTGACAACCAAGGTTTGACTGTACAACCTTTAGAAGTCATCAGAAGGCAGCCGTGTACAGTGGTACCTCAGGTTAAGTACTTAATTCGTTCCGGAGGTCCATACTTAACCTGAAACTGTTCTTAACCTGAGGTACCACTTTAGCTAATGGGGCCTCCTGCTGCTGCTGCGCTGCCAGAGCCCGATTTCTGTTCTTATCCTGAAGCAAAGTTCTTAACCTGAAGCACTATTTCTGGGTTAGTGGAGTCTGCAACCTGAAGCGTATGTGACCTGAAGCATATGTAACCTGAGGTACCACTGTATAGCGAAGGGTTTTTTTTAGTGTTTTGATGTTTCACTATGTTTTTATATACAGTGGTACCTCGGGTTAAGATCTTAATGCATTCCGGAGGTCCGTTCTTAACCTGAAGCACCACTTTAGCTAATGTGGCCTCCTGCTGCCCCCACGCCGCCAGAGCACGATTTCTGTTCTCATCCTGAAGCAAAGTTTTTAACCCGAAGTACTATTTCTGGGTTAGCGGAGTCTGTAACCTAAAGCGTCTGTAACCTGAAACGTATGTAACCCGAGGTACCACTGTATGTTGGAAGCCACCCAGAGCTGCTGGGGCAACCCAGCTGAATGGGTGGGCTATAAATAATAAAATTATTATTATGGAATAGGACATCTCTATTTTCATCGGAGAAATGTTGGAGGGCATGTAGACGGGACCTTCTGAGTCCCCAGGCAGGTTGCTAGCCACCCCCACTTCCAGTTGATATTGCCAATGTGCCTACACCTCTTCCAAAATCAGTGCTGTTGTCATTATCGATGCCTAAAATTATATACGGCCACTTTAAGCTGGCAGAGATCTGCTACCAATTTGTTGCCCGATAGAAGTTGGCATAAACAAGATTGGTCTGTCAAATGTGGCAGTAGTGCTGGGGAGGAGTTTGCGAGAAGCCCCCAACTCCCCCCAGAAACGTAAACCTCCCTTAACCCAGCCTGTCTCTGTGCCTGCTCTGGCCTGAGTAATCTCCCAGCACTTCACTCCATGCCGTGTGCAGGAGAACAGCACATTCCCGGCGTGTGGCTCAATCTGTTTTATCAGCCAGAGCAATTTGTTTCCTGCGGGGACAAACCAACGCAGCAAATCTAAAGGACAATTTAAATATCATAACCGGAGTAGCTGGAGGAGATCTGGGCAGACGTACTCGGGCACAGAGTTCTGCAACGAGGCCAGGAGCCCCCAAAGCAATAGGCATCTGTTCTAAAAAGCCTCAAAGACCTGCTTTTATAGGCAATCGCTAAAAGCCATTAATCGACCCTACTCCTCGACATCTTCTTTCTTCATTTCCTGCATCTGGAATCTTCAAGTCCTCCCCAAAAACCCATCAGTGGCTCTTAAGCCAAAATGAAAGGAGAATGCATAAATGTGGTAAATGTGGACAATATCAGGGAAATGCTGGTGTCTAAAGAGTAGGGACAATGGGAGACTTTGGGTTTTCTTTGAATTTTCATGAGAAACTACCCAATTAAACTTCTCAAAGCAGTATGTGCAAAACCAAAAACACAGCTATCTGTCGAATACACAGTTCTCTGAATTTTGTGATGCCATCTTCCAACCCAAAATAGGTACAAAAATACAAAATAGGTACAAAAAATTCTATTACGAGGAAATGTGCACATCAGTGAACAAAACTGCATTAAAAACAAGCATATTCAGGTAATTCATGTTAAAATACGTAACCGTTTTCAGGAGGACTTTCTAATATCATAAACTGTCACGGAAATGTGGAGAACTAAATTTCAAACTGGCAAAATTAAAAATCTGAGAACCAAAATTGATAGATTCATCCATCCTTACTAATGACTTGTGAAAAACAGCTGCATGTAGTGTGTGTGACGTGTGCATGTTATGTCACACATCTGTGTTGCAGTGACAGCTCCTTTTCCTCTCTGCAGCCAGCGAGGCACCCTTTTCCGTGGGAAGGGAAATATCTTGTCATTGTCTTTTGGGGCTGTATAAAGGGGAGCCATACCGGGTGAAGGCATCTTCTTCTATTTGTCCCCATGTCAGTTTCAGTTTATTGGTTAATTTTTCTAGTAAGGCTGTTTCCCATACTATTCGGTACCATTGGTCCATGCTTATTCCTGACAGGTCTCTCCAGTGTCTGGTTATGATGTTTCTGGCTGCTGAGAGTAGGTGGGTTATGAGTTCTTTGTGATGTGAGTAGGCATTATTGTCTTGGAAGATGTTTAATAGGGCCAGTTCTGGAATGATTTCTAATACTTGTTTAGTTATTTTACATATTTATCGCATGGCTGTTGACCAGAATAGTTGGATTTTGGAGCATTCCCACCACATGTGGAGTTATGTGCCTGTGGAGGGGCACCCTCTCCAGCATTTTGGTGAGGTTCCTGGGCATATTAGCACTAATTTCCTTGGTGTTAGGTACCACTTGTAGATGAGTTTCAGAGTGAGTTCTTTTGGAGGCAGGTAGACTCTGCCTCCGCATCTGAGCCAAAGGGTGCCTCATTGGCTGGCTGTGGAAGGCAGACCTGAACTGCTTGTCTCTCGGAGGCAGCACTGCTGCTGCCTTCTGGCTTTTCTGATTGATTTTGTGGGTGTCCAGACCCCACAATTATATTATTCTGGGTGCCCAAGCACCCACACTCCCCTGGAGTTGGCTCCGACGGTAGACAGAGACTATAGTAACAACAGCAATATTTTGTTTTTGGAAAAGCAAAAATCCCCCAACTGTTAATGGCATGCCTGGGAAAAAAACAAAAACCAATGTTTAGATGACATACAAAAGGAAAACTATATATAATAATTATCAAACTAAATTTATTGAAAGATGGGTCCTGTTTGTCCAGTACTGGAGTGGTGAAGTAGCAGATGTCATGCCTCTATAATTAATTCACCTTAATTCAATTCTTGTTCAAAATGTATTATTCTGACCTCATCATTTTTCTTATTCTTCTTATAATCCACTGTGTGTGTTCCATATACTACCTCTTGTTGAAAACGGCCAGTAGTAGCATGTCTGCCTTGCATGCAGAAGGTCCAAGGTTCAATTTCTGGTATCTCCAGATAGGGCTTGTCTGAAATGCTGCAGAGGTGTAGCATACTGAGTATAAGCCAGCTCCTTATATTCCCATGTGTGGAAGTGCCTGTAGTTTGACTCTCAGAGTCAGAGAACAGACTATACAGAAGCAGGAAGGCCTCAGCCCTCTGTAACATGCATGGGTGATGGATGGCCTTTCCAGAGGTCTTCAGGAAGAGGAACAGGGGTGTTTTAAAAAGCATGTTTCTGTTTTCCTTTGTGAAATGTTGGGAGGGAGTGCAGGAAGCAAGGCTATGCTTGATGCTGTGCTTCAGACAGGTCCTGGGAGGACTTGGTCTTGGCAAAGCATTCTTCCAAAGACTGCATGATTTGTTGGGTTGTTCTTCACGGGTGGGGGGGGAAGGTGTTGTGTCTGTTCACGGAGCACCAAGCTTGTGGGCTGCAGCTTGCGTTCATCAAAACAGATTTTGTTTGGCTCCTTTTCTCACTTTGGGGCTCATTTAGACAAACTCTGATTCCCCTTGGCAGGTTGTGAAGTTTCCTTTATTTATGCGTTGTTAAAATAGCAATAATAATCCAGTGGCTTTGGGGAGTGCATGCCTGGGTTTTAAAATCATGGCTATTAGTATCGGAAAACAACCTCTCCGTTTAGAAATTATCATTTGCTGATTAGCATAAAAAGCATTCTTCCTTGGAATTTTCCTTTGGCTTCCTTTTATGTGGAAGCGTCTCTGTTTCAGAAAGATTTGCTCACTAACCTGGGCTCCAGCCACCTCACCAATTTGGCTGTGTCAACCCCTGGCTTTGTTTCATTTCCTGTGACAGTGTATATACTGATCCATCTTTCTTTGACAAATTCCCTCTAAGGCTGCAAGCTTTAAACAGACAATTGTCCACCACCCCAATCTCTGCCCCTTAGGCTCAGGAGCCAAATGCAGCTCTTTAGACTGTCGGTCTTCAGAAATGTTCCCTTGCCATATTCCTCTCCCCAGATCACCAGATCCTCCAAGTGTCCCTATTTTCCAGGGACAGTCCTGGATTTATAGAAGCTGTCCTGGTTTCTGATTAGATACCAGAATGCCCTGCTTTTCCTTAGGATGTCCCTATTTTCATCAGAGAATGTTGGGGGGTCTGGTAGAACGTCCCTATTTTCATCAGAGGGTATGGAGTTATACAACCCCTCCCCCCGAGCCAAGGAGATAAATAATTATACAACCTGAAGGCAGCCTTGTATAGAGGTTGTGGTTTTTTTATATATAAAAAAAAAAGTTTAATGTTTTATTATGTTTTTATATAAGTTTGAAGCTGCCTAGAGTGACTGGAGTAATCCAGTCAGATGGGCAGGGTATAAATAAAATCACTGTTGTTGTTAGTTGTTGTTGAATAGGACGTCCCTATTTTCATTGGGACGCGGGTATTTTCAAAAGGGACGCGGGTGGCGCTGTGGGTAAAAGCCTCAGTGCCTAGGGCTTGCTGATCGAAAGGTCGGCGGTTCGAATCCCCGCGGCGGGGTGCGCTCCCGTCTTTTGGTCCCAGCGCCTGCCAACCTAGCAGTTCGAAAGCACTCCCGGGTGCAAGTAGATAAATAGGGACCGCTTACTGGCGGGAAGGTAAATGGCGTTTCCGTGTGCGGCTCTGGCTCGCCAGAGCAGTGATGTCACGCTGGCCACGTGACCCGGAAGTGTCTCCGGACAGCGCTGGCCCCCGGCCTCTTGAGTGAGATGGGCGCACAACCCTAGAGTCTGTCAAGACTGGCCCGTACGGGCAGGGGTACCTTTACCTTTATTTTCATTGGAGAAATATTGGAGGGGATGGACTACAACCTTTCCTGGCCCCGCCAGCCTAGAACATGTCACTGAACTCTGATTAGGCTTGTTGCTTGCCTGAATGGAGATGTTGCGGCAGGGGTAGGGTATGAGTTTGTGTAGAAAGCATTTGTTTCTCTGCCCACTTCTGCTTCTGGTCCTGCCTTCCACTTGCATGTGGCCCTCAGAAGGTTACCAAGAAGGCAATGTGGCCCTTAGGTTGAAAATGTTCCCCAACTTTGCTTTAAATTTTTTAGTGGACTGACTAGAGTGCGTGATGGGATTTAAAACCATTTAAACTCCATTCACGACAGCCTTGTTTATTTTGTCTTATTTACTTATCTATTGGGTATTATGGTTTATGTGTGGGACTGTGTTAGCATTTATATTTTCTATCATCATCATTACCGCTTCTGAATCATTGCCATTTGTATTTGGACTTTTAAATTACCCTTTATCCTGAAGGATCCCAGGGCTCCGTTCAAATACATGCCAACTAAAAATATACCCATTAAAAATAAAATGTACTGGCTGTTGTTGTTATCTGAACACTTGTTTTACTGTCTCAAAGAAAGGGCAGTATTGTCATCTCAGGCCCCAACCTGGTTTCACATACATTCCAGGCACTGTTCACTGGTCCCTCCTAACCTAGTTATAAATCTTTCCGGGTCAGGCCTAGATAATCACCTAGGCAACAGTCAAACTGTACTGTTGTGTTTCCCTAGTTTTAATCAAGGTGCTTTGCCTGTCAGCCTGCCTCAGTCCTCTTTTATTTTCCTGTCTGTTTTCCCTACCCATCACAGTCATTTAGGGTGCTATCCAGTGTTCTCTATCTGCATTTTACTGCTGCACAGCAAAGGAATCGGTGAAATAGTTGCACTAGTGGAAATTCATTGTGCGACAAAATTACCAGTGACTTGCTTATGCATTCTCTTGTGAAACAACATTTCACTGGTGCAAAACATTGCTCCAGCAGAACAAGTATACTGCAAAGTGAGGTTAACATAGTGCTATGTTTGATACAAACATAGCATCCTTACGGGCTTACCTGCCTTTCTGCCTGCACACCTGTCTCCTTGTCATAGTCTCTCTGGATGGACTTTCCTGGTTCCATCTCCAAATGATTTTGTATTGGTCCTCTTGTGAATGCCCCAGAGCACCATGCAAGTAGTCTTCTTCTTCTTTTTTAAAAAATAACCTTATTTATAATTTTCATTTATAAAATCTGCTCCTACTTCTGACCCTCCAAGGCTAGTTCCGAATGACTAAAAGTCTGGGCATTTGTAGTGACCTAGCTGCTGGGACACGGGTGGTGCTGTGGTCTAAACCACTGAGCCTAGGGTTTGCCGATCAGAAGGTTAGCGGTTTGAATCCCTGCGATGGTGTGAGCTCCATTTGCTCTGTCCCTGCTCCTGTCAACCTAGCAGTTTGAAAGCATGTCAAAGTGCAAGTAGATAAATAGGTACCATTGCAGTGGGAAGGTAAACGGCATTTCTGTGCGCTGGTCTGATTTCGCCAGAAGCGGCTTAGTCCTGCTGGCCACATGACACGGAAAAACTTTCTGTGGACAAATGCCGGCTCCCTAGCCCAGTAAAGAGAGATGAGCGTCACAACCCCAGAGTCGTTTGCGACTGGACTTAACTGTCAGGTGTCCTTTACCTTTACCTTTTCCTTTTTAGCTGCTGGAAAATGTTGCACCGGAATATTGCTTTTATTTTAATTTTATATATTTTGCTATCTTTCTTGTGAACAGCCCTGAGACCTCTGGGTATAGGGTGGTGTATAAATTCAATAAATGAAAGGAAATAGCAGTGTCCTCCTCCTCCTAGTTTTGCCCAGAACACTCGAAAAAAGTCAGAAGCAGCATGAGGGCATTCTCAGTTTGCAAACCCTTGGCTCTTAAGAATACAAGAACAGCCTGCTGCAGCAGGCCAATGGCCCCACATGTTCAGCATCCTTTTGGCCACCCAACAGATGCCAAAGGCAGGACCTGAGCACAAGAGCCCTCTCCCCTCCTGTGGTTTCTAGCAGCTGGTATTCAGAAACATTGCTGCCTCCAACCATGGAGGCAGAGTAAAGCCATCCAAGGTGGAGGTCACCATAGCCTCTTATGAGATCAAGTTCCATAGTTTAACTGAGCACTGCGCAAAGCACTGCCTTGAATCTTCCAACATTCAGCTTCACGGGATGTCCATGACTTCCAGTATTATAGGAAAGTCTTCTCACTGATTGCCCAAATCCTCGAACTGGCATGGGCCAATGATCATGCCTCTGGGAAATCCCCCAGATTCTTTGTTGCTCATATATTTAAAACATGAGGTGGGAAATCATAACATCCAAATAGTTCTCCAAGGAACATTTTATCTGTGAGGGTTAGGAGAACAGGAAGACATTGCCAAGCAAGGCAAGCGGGTGTCGGCAAAACCATTCTGGGAAGTCTCCCAAACACCTGGACCCATCATTGGTGGTAACCCCCTGCTCTCTTGAAATGCATTCAAAGCTGGCCTTATGAGTTGAGCAGCTCATTTTAATCAAGACAACACACAAAGAAGGCCCGCCTAATGTTTCCAAACAGAGCTGGCAAACAAAGGCATCCCTCCTCCCTCTTCCCCTTTGTAAATCGCTAGGATATCATCCCTAATTATCAGGCTCAACAAGTGAAGTGGCGCAATTTGTTATAGAGATGCTGGCGAAACGGTCCGCAAAGCAGGTTGTGCGATGGGAGGCAGCGAAACGAGTGCCAAAGAACCCTTCTGGGAAGACACAATGGAAGACAATGGAAATCAATATGAGCAGAGCAAGACAGCTCACCCAACTGGGAGAATCGTGTCTGTTTGTAGCATATTTGCCTCATTTAATATTTCAGTCCCTCCACCCACAGTTTACTTTGAGCGTTGTGCTCAGAGGGTTTTCAAAGAGGATTAAGTAACGAAGTGGCCTTGCCAACTTAATCAGGAAGCAATCAGAATGGAAATTATTAATGTGAAGAGTTAACTAATAAGCCAAGTCTGGGAGAGGGCAATCTGCTTTCTCTATCACATCTTCCAGTTTTCCTTGTGGTACCTCAAGAGTCCAATATGGCAGAAAGAATTATGAGCAAGTAAATCAATCCATCCCTCTTCCTTGGGAACTACTGGATCCAACTCCTATCATCCCCAACCACCATTGCCCAATGCTCAGGGATGATGGGATATGTAGCCTCCAGGCTACCCTCCTCCATTTGGATGACATCAAATTGACTACTACTTGAGTAGACAGTGTGATAATGTCCCAGGTCACAGTATAGGGGGAGTGAAGAGTTAAAGATGGGAGGAGGGTTCCAATCTGCCTTTTGAAGGAAGCAAGAGAAGAAGAGACTGTGGCTCTTTCTTTGGGTTATTGCAGACTGTATTTAGGGACTCCATTTTACATTAAAATAAACTGTTAAGGTCCATTGGAAAGGAGCAATGCCTGTTTTATTAGAAGCCTAAAGATACCACTGACTCGACATCATCATCATTATCAAATAAAATTTCTAAACAGCACTCCCCCCCCCCCCAGGAGCAGCTAACAAAAAAGGAGCAAAACGACACAATTACAATAATATATTAAAAACAAAAACAAAAAAACATGAAGGCCTTTTGAAACTATAGCAGACGGTGCTTTAAAACTCCTTTCTAAAATAGAAGCAGCATACATAATCAGCTTTACCATAGAATCCTACTCAGAAATAAACCCCACTGAGTTCAAGTGGACTTACTGCCATGTAAGTGAATACAGGATTGCAACCAACAACCACGTAAAGAGTAAAACTATTTTATAAATCTCCCAAGTGCTGTGCTAAGTGCCGTACTGTGTTCAAGAAAGAGGAAGTGGCCTCCTGTTTGTATTTCCATCTCAAGTTGCTTCCTACGCCACACTCCATCTGACTGTCAAGTTAAATGCATTTCTATGCAAATGGCAGACTCAGATCCAGTGGCGGAGGAAGCCACTTGGGCGCTTGGGGCAGCATGCCTAGGGGTGGGGCAAGCCACCTATAGGGGCAGGGCACACCGTGGGGCCTCTGGCGTCTGCCTGCCTCCTCCCACGCAGCCGCCCTACAGCTGGGGGGAGGAGGCAGCTGGCAGACCATTTGGGCAGTGCTTCCCAGGAGAGATGCGTGAATTGGGCGCGTTGCAGGTAAGTGCCACCCAGCATTTTGTCACCCCCAACAGTGGTGACACCCTGGGCGCTCCCCTCACCCCGCACTCCCCTTCCTCCACCCCTGCTCAGGTCCCCTTCCTCCCCTGCCCGCTGTGCTTTTTTATGCATTGGCGTGATTGGAAAAAGCAAATCCCCAGATGGCACACATAAGGGATGGAGAGAAGCTAGATCGGGATGAGATGGTAGATCTCAGTATGGACCCACTTGAACGCTCCAATCTGCAGAACTGGCACTTTTTACAAGTGCCAAATAATGTTGATTTTGCACTTGGTGTAGGACCAATATTTTTGTGTGGCAACACCTATTCGCTGCAAGTAATATTACACAGGTGTTTTCATTGCACTGATTTTGATGGCTCCCTGAACTCGATGATACTAGCGATTTTTCATGCACCTTCATGCAACCTTCGCTTTCCTTTCTGATCTCCGGCTGCATTATTTCAACCATAAACTCATGTAAATTAGCTGTCTGGTCAAGGATTCTGTTGCATAAAGTGACAGTCAAGTTGCAGTCTTAAAGAGCAGCTTCTCCAAGGAAGGAAAAACAATCAAAAACTCCCATTTCCAACACAGAAAATACAAATGTCCGTTGGCACAAGGGAAGATGCGGAAAGACAAGCAATCGAGGTCAAGGAAGAAACCACCTTATGTGATGCACCGTGTGGGGTGCATTTACATACTCTACTCACCAAGGGTAAAATATGCAGACATCTTGCAACGCCAACAGCTTGCACACAGGGAAGAAAACGGTGCGTCCCAGTCAGCTCGCTGTTTGTGTTAAAGAGCATTAACTAATTCCCCAGACAAGCGACAAGGTCATTAAAAGGGAAAGCTGGCCTATCTTGCTGCATAATGCAAGAAGCAGGAAGACAGCATGAGAAGCTCAAGGAAACATAAGCCCAATTGCTAGTTACCATAGCCTTATCTGAATAATGCCATTCTGGGGATGAGCAGATCAGCATCCCACGCTTTTAGGCTGAACGTTGCTTTTCAGAACAAAAATAAAAACAGCAGCAGCACAGAAAGGGCTGAAAGGGGCCATGGAAATAAGGAGAAGCGCAACTCAGGGGTAGAGCACATGTTTGTAAGAAGGTGGTACTGCATTTGATCTTTGACACCTCCAGCCAAATAGCATCAGATAGCAGATGTCAAGTGTTGGAGAAAAATTGGTGGCAGGCTTTTGCTGCTCATAAAGAATGGATCGATGCAGGATCCAGTGAAAGCAAGGCAGATTTTATTTTTCTGTGGCAACAAAGTTCTCTCCTTGCAAGAAAAAAGTGGGCAGGAACCTTTAAATTATTCAGACGTTGCCCAACCCCTTAGCCAAATACCACCCTAAAAGCTTCATACAGTACATACATCACAGAAAGAGGCGGTCTGTCACAGAAATTTGAGTGTGCGGCTTCTCTACCATCTGCCAAGATACCCAATAAAGTTTTACTGAGTGAATTACCTGGGCAGTCTGGCCATTCTTTTGAAATGTTAAATACTTTAGTTCTTGAATTCAAGTCACAGGCAAACCCTATTCATACACAAAATATGCCATTATGACAGGATTTGTAGGATTTGTAAGTGAAAGAACTGTCAGGAAAGGTGTCTCCAATATATTTTCTGTTGTAGAGGAAGTATTTAGTGTAATGAGGGGAGCCAAGATAGCTTTTAGGGGATTCTTCTGTGTGCTAAAATAATGTGTGATCTTCTCAGGTAATATTTCCTAAATCTTGAAAGGTGGAGGATTGGTTTTCTGTGGAGTCTGTGTCTGCTATGTGTGTGTACCCTAAAATTTTATAACACAAGGAAGACCTCTGCTAGAGACTCTGGAGGCTAGATTCAATCAGAGAAGACAATTTGGGGCTAGATGGATGGCCTGGCATAAGGAAATTACAGTCGTACCTTGGTTCTCGAACAGAATCCATTCCGGAAGTCCGTTCGACTTCCGAAAATGTTAGAAAACCAAGGCGCGGCTTCTGATTGGCTGCAGGAGCTTCCTGCACTCAATTGGAAGCCACTGAAGCAGCGTCGGATGTTTGGCTTCCAAAAAATGTTCGCAAACCAGAGCACTCACTTCTGGGTTTGCAGTGTTCAGAAGCCAAAATGTTCAACTCACAAGGCGTTCGAGAACCAAGGTACGACTGTAGTCCCAGTACAGTCCATAGGAACCAGCTATGACACATGCACAACCCACCTACCTTCCTCCCCTTAACCGATACACCAGTAGAACCTGCTTCTTATGGAGTGGCTTAAGCTTGTTGGCAGCTATATAATAAAGGCATTTGTATTCATCATGAAACTATCATCAACTTTGTGGTCTTATTTCCAAGCACTGTTACAGGGGTGTTGGTTTCAAGCCAAGAGTTGCCCTTCTGGGCAGCATTCCAGGGACCATGTGGCAATGGTGGGCGGGGCCAGAAGCAAAAGTGGGTGGAGCAATAGGTTTAAATTTCACCTTCATACCATAGGCTAGTTTCTACACCCACACCCACACCCACACCCACTCACCCACAGAGAGAGGGGGGGGGGAGAGAGAGAGAGAGATCCTCCATCAGTGGAAGAAAGAACCATTGTCAAAGTTCAAGGATATATTCTAACCTGGCAGAAACACTCACAGAGGGCGTGAAACAGGGCAAGTTGAAGGGTCTGGTCTGCAGAGAGGAATTGTAGCTGAGAAGGTGGAATAGCATGGGAAGAATGTTGAAGGACTGCTAGAGGCAGTGGCGTAGGGTGGGGGGTGCAGGGGGGGGCGGCCGCAACATCTGGGGGGCGCGCTCTTGCACTCGCAGCTCTCTGAGTGCTAAAATCCACGGGTTAGGGGGTGCAAATTACTTGCCTTGCCCCGGGTGCTGACAACCCACGCTATGCCACTGGCTAGAGGGGACCTGAATGGCCCCATTTGGCCCCCAGTACAGTTCTCTGACCTTGCTCCATTACATTTCTGGGCACAGGAAGATAAGAGTTTTAATTCAACCCCCCCTTGCTGTTTGGTATTTTTATTTCCCCTTTTCAAACATGTGATTTCAAACATCTGGTAAAACGTCTGCTTTCTCAAATACGACTGGCAAAGGAAACGATAAAGCCTTGTTCTAATCTCTGTCACTTGTACAAAGGGAAAAGAAATAAACTTCTACTAAGATAAGTTGTTACTTAAAGTTGTTATTATGCGTAGCAGAGCCCGGAGCAAATAATAAGTAAGGCAAGGAGTTACGAGTTAACAAAGAAGAAATCATGCCAGTGTAACTCAATTCATTTATTTTTCTACCCTCCCGCTCTCTCTCTCTTTTTGGACAGAGTTACAAAATCAGTTGACAAAGGGTATGTGGCAGGCATAATATATATTGGTTTGGAAAGCAGTTGACACACAGCACAACATAAGGGGGAAACACATTTCTTGAAAAATTAATTGAAATTGGCTCGGATCACAAAGCTGTCACATATCGTACTAATAATAATATATATAAAAATAATAAATTGTGTTTATATAGCTCTTATCTGGCAGTGCCTTGACAGAAGAAGGAAACGGCAACCAACAACCTTTCATGCCACTCAGGTGGATGTAGCTGAAATAAAAGTGAATCCCTGGCAAGCATGCCTTTGAACTTGAATTTCCTGATCTAATTTCTTTAGTTGCTTTAAAAAAAAACCCCACTATTTTACTTTCTACGGTTTTTTTTATTTCACTGTATATTTCAATGATGGATGTTTTTAATGCTTTGATGGGATTGGGTCATGGTGTATTTTAATGAAGTGTAGATTTTATAACTGATTTTATAAATGGCTTAGAAGCCATTTTGGCATGTAAGCAGTATATAAATCAGTCATTATCCAAAGGATCAACACCTGAAAGCCCATATAACAGAATGCACTTTTGTACATTATTTTCACCAATACATGCATTTTGGTGCACATTTTACCCTAGTATATGCATCAGTGTGCACACGACTTGGCTAGAGAACTGCATCTGCAGAAGTGTAAATTTTGGTTCATGCATTATTTTGGGAGGAAAGAATTAGGGAGGCTTTTAAACGCAAACTCAATCACATTTATTCCTCATCGTTAACTAGACAGTGGACAAAATTAGCTAGCAAGAATCAGGAACAGAGCCCCCAAACATTCCAAACTAATGGATAATATAATAAAAGGGGCAGAAGGAATGATGGAGGAGAAGACCAATAAAGCAAAAAGAATAATATAATTGCAAAAAACACTAACCCAAATGGGTCTTAAGAGCTTTCTTAAAAGCCAGAAGGGATTTAAGCAACCATCTCTCAATAAGTAGGACATTCCTTACACAGAAATCATAGAACGGAATAGGGTTCTTGTGCTTGAGTCCTGCTTGTGGGGAGTTGCTTAGTTATGGGGGTGACATGAGGCACTCAGATGTCTATCAACAAGGGAACATGGCCTTCAGGATGAAAAATGTATCCCATTCTAGGATTTCAACTTCTGACTTTTGACCTTGCTGGTTGAGGTTGATGGGAGTCTGAGCCCAATAGTGGGTGAAGGACTGTGGGTTCTCTATCCCTGTATTAGAAAGGAGAGTGCCATCTTGAAGGTAAAGGTAAAGGTACCCTAACCATTAGGCCCAATCATGGACGACTCTGGGGTTGCGTGCTCATCTCGCTCTGTAGGCCGAGGGAGCCGGTGTTTGTCCTCAACCAGCTTCCGGGTCATGTGGCCAGCATGACTAAGCCGCTTCTGGTGAACCAGAGCAGCACACGGAAATGCCGTTTACCTTCCCGCCGAACCAGTACCTATTTATCTACTTGCACTTTGACGTGCTTTTGAACTGCTAGGTGGGCAGGAGCAGGGACCCAGCAATGGTAGCTCACCCCGTCGCGGGGATTCGAACTACCAACCTTCTGATCGGCAAGCCCTAGGCTCTGTGGTTTAGACCACAGTGCCACCCGTGTCATCTTAGTCCTATGTTATTTCATAGCAACATTTGCGGCAGTTGTGCTTTAGATTCTCCCCCCCCCCCCAAAAAAAAGCCACACACAACAAGTGCACACACAAACACAACCCTTTTGCCAACCTCTCAGCTCAGCTGCCAGAAATCATGTTGCCATTCTATGCATGCAAATTCAGTCTTCATTCATTCATTCATTTTAAAGACAATAAGAGGGGGGCTGAAGGGGAGTCGCCAAGGAAAACTATAAATTGATCTCAGGGACTCTGTAGTCGTTTGTTATGCCTGCTTTACTCTCTCTGTTTGTAAATTCAGCTGCTTCTCCTTGATTAAAAAATCACAGTCTACTAAATATCTCTGCACTAGCCATTATTTCCAAATTAATCACAGGGTTTCCAAAACAAAGTCTTTGTTAAGGGAGCACTTATAGAGTGCAGGCGGTGGGGGAATGAACTTATCTGAGTGTTGAGACTATGCGCTTATCTGCCCTACTCCCACTAAGTACAGCTGCCCCAGTTCAGGGCTAGGCATGTGCAGCAACCACAAGATTCACCTTATATTCGTAGCATGTGAAAACAGCCTGATTTATTTTGGATTAACTCTATGTCATTCTGATTTGTACAAATCTGATCTGTACAATCCTAAACTCTGTCCTCCCCCCACTATAATGAGGAACCAATAAATAAATAAATATGGCTGTAACTCCCCCCCCCCTCCTCACATAAGTTGATTAAATTTGCAGGCAATGGAGTTCCACCAGATTTCAGGAAGGTTTGTTGGTTGGTTGGTTGCAGGGAACCTTTATTTTCTGACATAGCACAGTAAAACTCTCCTAACACCCACATACACAAGAATTGGATGCAAATTAGGCTTAATGAAATGTGTTAGTAGTCCACATCATTGGGCGGGAGGGAGCACAATTTTGGCTACTCCTGCATTAGTGATTTGCCAGTCTTCCATTTTAGACTTTCAGACTTCCCTCAACCATTGCATGAGCACCATTTGGCATTGTTTCTGATTCATGCCTTCTATATACAGTGGTACCCCGCAAGACGAATGCCTCGGAAGATGAAAAACTCGCAAGACGAAAGGGTTTTTCGTTTTCTGAGGTGCTTCGCAAGACGGATTTTCCTAAGGGCTTGCTTCGCTAGACGAAACGGCCCTGCCTCTCGTGTCATGGCAACGGGTCACTGCACGCACGCACGCTCGCTTCCCCGCTCCTCCGGGTCCCTCACACCTTCCGGCTGACGGTTAGTGCCTCGCGCCGCTGCCCACCCCCCTCGCACACTCCCCTCAGAGAGCTGTTGCCGCCAGCGCCTCTCTCTCCCTGGAGTCGCGCTCCTGAGCCCCGCCGCCCTCCAGCAGCCGCGTCGCACGGTGGCCACAATGCGCGGGTGAGTCTGAGGTACCGGCTGCGGCAGCTGTCCTGCTTCTCCCTGCCCCTCCCCGTCGTTGTCAGTGTTTAAATGCAGTGGTGCTTCGCAAGATGAAAAAACTCGCACAACGAAAAAACTCGCAGAACGAATTAATTTCGTCTTGCGAGGCACCACTGTATATGTAACTAATGCATTCCCACAGATACGTGCATTTATTGGATCGCAAAAGAGAAAAGGTGTATTGATGCAATTATAGAATCCAGCAAAGACAGGTCCACTTGGGTGAATGGGGCACTGCCCCACCAATCTCAGTCTGCCCTCATCCAGTCCCTACCTGCCTGCCTTCTTACTTACAACCAGACCATGGGGTGGCGCTGACTGTCAGCTTCCTCCTCCTGATCTCAAGTGTTGCTCTTGCAGCATGCAGTAGGGAGGAGGATGTTGACAAAAACTAGAATTAGTTGGCTCTCCCTACTATTGGCTCTGGCTCCATCTACTGTTAGCCTTTCTGCCTTCTGCCCCACCAGTCCCAATGGGCACTAGCCACCACTGATCAAATCCTATCAAGACTTCTCCTCCTCCTCTCTCTTTCTCTGATTTATTTACTGCACATATGCTATGTGACGCACATCAGTAACTGAAAGTGAAAAAAGAATAAAGTGACCCATTGAGAATTCTTGCAGACCTCTTCCAAGACTAAGTTTAGAAGTTCTCCAAATTAAATTGCAAGCTGGGTGTAACCAAATGTGGGGCAGAGGAAATATGCAGAATAAGAATGGAAAGGAAGGGGCAGTCAGCATTTCCATCATAGCAACCATGCCTTCAAATTCCCCTCTTCGTACTGAGTTTGTGGTATATAGTGCTAACTACTGCCATTACTTTTTTTTTAAAAAAAGTGACTCACAAGTAATTGACATCAATTAACTTCAGAAAAAAATAAGCTCTCAAACACACGCAGATGCAGACACAAAACCTAGACTCCCATTTATAGATGGCAACAGCTTCCTCAGCTCCTCCACTGGGAGCCATCACGCCGTGCTTAATCTCTCTGTTAAACAAACAGAGTGATGCCCTGAGACAGAACAGGTGCCAGAGAGCTGGCAAGGGGGACCCCTAACGAGAGGTGGGCAGGTTTGACGGTTAAATACGGCAGATGCCACAACGAATCACGGCGCCACTGCAGCACAGTCAGCTGTGCAGGGATGAGGGAAACTCCAAATTGCCAGCCTGTTATAGCCTGCTAGAACTCTGAATCTGGACCCCCAACAACTCTCCCCCCCCCAGGCTACCCCCCCCCCATTGCTGGCTTGTAATTGTCCTGGCTGGATGAAGAACTCAGACTCAGGTTTCTATTTCTGCCAAATCCTTTAATGCATAAATTTGAGCAATATGTAGGCAAGGCAAGAGTTAAAGACACCACAAGTGAATTACATGGCTCAAGTACGAGCTCAGATGTTGAGTCAACAATCTACACGCAACCAAGCAAGCTCTGGACCCTCCAATCCCTCACAATGCTAATAAAAATAAGTAACTACAGTGGTACCTCGGGTTAAGTACTTAATTTGTTCCGGAGGTCCGTTCTTAACCTGAAGCACCACTTTAGCTAATGGGGCCTCCCGCTGCTGCCGCGCTGCCGGAGCACAATTTCTGTTCTCATCCTGAAGCAAAGTTCTTAACCTGAAGCACTATTTCTGGGTTAGCAGAGTCTGTAACCTGAAGCGTATGTAACCCAAGGTACCACTGTATATAAATAAATGACCAACCCGTGTGATACTGACACAAAAGCCCTGTACAAGCACTATAAAAAGATAAAGGACCCCTGGACAGTTAAGTCCAGTCAAAGGCAAATATGGGATTGTGGTGCTCATCTTGCTTTCAGGCCGAGGGAGCCGGTGTTTGTCCACAGACAGCTTTCCAGGTCAGGTGGCCAGCATGACTAAATCACTTTTGGCGCAACAGGACACTGTGACGGAAACCAGAGCACACGGAAATGCTGTTTACCTTCCTGCCGCAGCGTTACCTATTTATCTACTTGCACTGGTGTGCTTTCTAACTGCTAGGTTGGCAGGAGCTGGGACAGAGCAACAGGAGCTCACCCTGTCACAGGGATTCGAACCGCCAACCTTCTGATCGGCAAGCCCAAGAAGTTCAGTGGTTTAAACCACATTGCCTCCCGCATCCCACAAGCACTATGCAATAAAACAAAATATCACTATCCGCCCCCCCCCCCCAATTTTTATGGCAATAGTGTCTCATGCTGAATGTAAACAAACTGTGAAAAAGACTCTACGAATTGAAAGCGGAGATGCTGTATGAACTTTTCCTTGCTCATTTGTTTGTTTTGTCACACACACTTACACAAACACCCAGAGACTTTATTAAAAAACTAATTTAAAATAAAGTTACAATCTACATTCTCCCTGCCTTTTTCTTTTGAACAGGGGAGTGGACAAAAGACTTAACCTGGCAAAGAACAGGTACCTTTGCTCTGGGCCAACAAATGGGCACTTCTGTGAGTGAGCCATGGACCTTCTACATGCAAAGCAGGTGCCCTACCACTCCCCCCTAATAATAATAGTAATAATAATAATAATAATAATAATAGGAAGCTGCTTTATATTGAGTCAGACCATCAGTTTTTCTGCCTCAGTACAGCGGTACCTCGGGTTACAGACACTTCAGGTTACAGACACTTCAGGTTACAGACTCTGCTAACCCAGAAATAGTACCTTGGGTTAAGAACTTTGCTTCAGGATGAGAACAGAAATTGTGCAGCGGCAGCAGCGGGAGGCCCCATTAGCTAAAGTGGTACCTCAGGTTAAGAACAGTTTCAGTTTAAGAACGGGCCTCCAGAACGAATTAAATTCTTAACCCGAGGTACCACTGTCCTGTCTGCACTGACAGGCAACAGCCCTTTGGGATTTCAGATAGGGGTCATTCCCAGCCCCACCTGGCAATGCCAGAGATTGAACCTAAGGCTTTCTGCATGGAAAGCAGATGCTTCTAAATTCGTTCTCTGCAACTAAATCAAGGTCAGCAGGAGACGAAACAGAGACTTCCCAATGCCTGTCCTCATCCAAACAAAAGCAGAACGTTTGGATTCCTAGGAGCAAACCAGGTTAGGTCAACTAGATTTTGCTCAGGGCACGCTGGCTCTAAGCAGCCTCTTCATCACACCTCAGCGTCATGAACGAAGAAGAATATGCCTCCATCCAAGGACAGCAGCCTCACCTGCTCCCACCGTGACGGCTCCACTTAGCGTAATGATTATTAAGTCCTGTCAGCAGATATGAAAACCGCTGGATGCAGCTCCACGGGCAGGCGCATCGAAAGCCGCCGAGACGCCCCGGCTTACAGGTTTTCATTATCCATCTGGAAAATTGCGGATGTCACAAGAGCTTTTAGGGGATCAGATGGAAATTGTCTTGTCAGCAACAAAAGGGACAGCTACTCTGCCCCCAATTCCAGCAGCTGTCTTGACGCTGCAGGCTTTTGTGTGAGAGGCAGATGCTGAGCTGTGTCAGACAGGGATCCAGTTTGGCACAGAGATGCAAATTTGGGCATACCTGGCTTAACCCACAGCCCCCATTTGCAGGGAGAAGACTGTGGGATGTATCTGCACTGAAGCAGTCAAATACAACATTTTCCTCTTGCCTAGAGTGAACGCACAGGGGAATGTAGCTCCAGACAGGGAGGACTTCCTGTCATACCTGTTCTGGAGCCTCCTCCCCCTGTGTGTGACCAAGTGGATGGGTGTGACCCTAGTAGACCCTGTAAAAGCCATCTTCCCTTTTTCCATTTTCTCCTTTCGGGCTCGTCTTCTGGCTCTTAGCCAGGAGCACATGGCTCATCCTTACAGAGGATGGAAGCCACAAGGCAGTACAGTGGTACCTCAGGTGACAAACACCTCGGGTTATAAACACTTCAGGTTACAGACTCCGCTAACCCAGAAGTAGTACCTTGGGTTAAGAACTTTACCTCAGGATGAGAACAGAAATCGTGCACTTGCAGCACGGCAGTAGCAGGAGGCCCCATTAGCTAAAGTGGTACCTCAGAATTGTTTCAGGTTAAGAACTGACCTCCGGAACGAATTAAGTTCATAACCAGGTACCACTGTATACTGTCTGAGGCCTAACTCAGACTTCTTCTCTCTATAAATGTAACTGTAACCACAAGATAAAGCCTGCCTTCAGATTACTGCTGTGAACTGAATGTAAGTAAACTTTACTCTTACTTTTAAAGAACACTGTCATGTTATTATTATTTTAAGAGGGAAATAGAAGGGGAAATTTACCAGGAACAACCCATCCATACATCAGACTGGATCTATGCATTGGAAGTTGCCTTCCAACAAGTCAGACGACCCACCCGGTATAGTTTATTCCTATGATGGCTCTCCAGCATCACAGGAACATGTGTTCCTGGTAATAAGATTATTGGATAAGATTCCTATGTTGCAACTTTATTATTAAGACAGGGGTGTGGAAAGTTGTGCTCCTCCATGTTCTGGAGCTACAACTCTCCAGCCAGCACAGTCCAAGCATGATGGGAGTTGTAGTTGGTGCTGATGGAACAGAGGAAGCTGCCTTATAGAGTCAAATAAATAAATAAATAAATAAAACCCCACCCATCTGGGCAGCTCCGAATAGAATAATAATAATAATAATAATAATAATAATAATAATAATAATGTGATAAAAATCAAACATAAAAAACTTCCCTAAACAGGTCTGCCTTCAGATGTCTTCTAAAAGTCAGATAGTTTCTTTCCTTGGCATCTGATGGGAGGGCATTCCACAGGGCATTCCATATTCCGCAGCTCAATATGGTCTACACTGATTGGCAGTGACATCCCAAGATTTCAAGCAGGGAGTCTTTTGCAGTTCTATCTGGGGATGCCGAAAACAGAACCTGGGATTTGGTCTGCAAACAAAACAATTCCTCTGCCTCTGAGCTTCAGAATTTCAGTCCCCAGCAGAGGTCTTTCCCAACACCTGCTACCTTTTAACTAGATATGAAAGGGACTGAACCTAGGACATTACAGCTAGCAAAGTGTGTGCTCTATCACTGATTTTCCTGACTATGATGTATAACTTCCGCATGATACATTTAGTGAATGAGTCATCCCACAACTGAACATTTACTATCAGTGAGCAGCTTCATTCTAGACATGAGGAACCTCAGGCCCAGGGTCCCAAAGTGGCCCCCAGGCCTCTCAATCTGGCCCTTGGAACTCTTCCCAGGCCACATAGTGTCCTCAGCCACATTCCTCACTAGCCCTACTTTACTTTTTCCTTGAGTGCTATTGCCTGACTGAAATGTCACCTTGAACTCAGAAATGTGCCCTTGAACCAAACAGACCAGCCTACACCAAATGACAAGAAAGCAAATCCACAGGACTGGGCTCTGGGAACTGTCTAGCAGTGGTCCCCAGCACTCCATGAATGGGGGAAAGCAAAACAGGGAAATTCAAATCCTCGGCCGCAGAGCCAACGCAAACAAAACAGCACTTTGATCCCCTGAATGCAAGCCAGAGAATGGAGAGCAGGATGAATGCTGACCAGCAGCCTCTACAAAGCACAATTTTATCGCCTCTAATGGGCTTGCGGCATCTTTCGAGAAGGAAGGTAACTGATCCTAATTTAAACATTAATTAAAACCGAAGGGGGTTGGGTCTCCCCCGCCCTCGTTCACTGCTTTGTGCACTGTGTTCTACCTTGCAGAATTTATTCGCTTCCTCTCTCTCTTCTTTTTAATGTCTTCCTTTAACAGCAAGGAAGAAATTGCCCTGAATTGTCCATTTGCAAACCATGCAAGGCCCATCAAGAAACCCACTGCATACGTCACCGTTCAACCGGTTAGCGAGGCTCGACGCTGCTGCCCTTCTCATCCCTGTCTCCTCCTTCCCAGCACGCTTCCTGCACTACAGTTTTTAATCAACGGTGAATTCGCAATGGAAACTGTTCTTGCAACTGAGTGCTGTACCCAAGCAATAAACAGGAGCCTGGGAGGTAGAAGAATATAGCTCGATGCACAAGAGGAGATGGTGATAACTTCAGTCTTTGGAACGTGGAGGAGCTCCAGAAGTTAATTAGATATGATCCCGGGCAAAAGGGCAAGATGAGAAAGTTTGAAAGTTAAAATATCCTGCTCAGTAGCTAGTAAAGCAAGGTTGAAAACCATTTCAGCCCAAGGGCCACATTTCCTCATCTGCCACCTTCTAAGGGCCACTTGCCAGTGGCAGGCTAGACCAGATGCAGAAGTGGGTAGAGTCATAATGCTCCACAACAGTGATTGAAATATATTCGGAGTTGAGAGTGGATTTCATCCTCTTTATTCAGTTCATAGTGGTGAGGTGGAATGGAAGTTTTCCCACTATATCTGCTTTATATATATTATTTACACAATGGGCTGCACGTGATTGGCTAATTCCGGGATTCTCCTGTAGGCCAATCAGGTTGTGGATTCACTTCCACCTGGAGCTGGATTGGGTGGCTCCTGCGGACCAATCATACTGCTGCATTGTTCTAGGACCAATCAGACTGCTGCATTCTGAATCCTATTGTTCTAGGACCAATCAGACTGCTGCATTTTGGATCCTATTGTTCTAGGTGTTGGCTTTTCGCAGTCAGGTAACGCTGCAGAGAGCTTGCTGGGGAGACCATGCATTAGAAAAAGAAGGGACTCAAAAATAACTTAAACAAAGTTTTAATAAGAAAAACAAAAACTCCTTAAACACTAAATATATCTACAAACAAACACGACCCAACCACCAACCCATCCCCAGGGTAAATGGCAGAGCTAGGTGCTGCTCCTTATATACTGTGGCCAATTCCCAACACAGCTTAATCAATGCAACTCAGCAGCACCTGCTATACCCCACAGCTGCAAGGCTGGATCTCGTTAGTTTACTCTGGCCCTTGCTCTGGCCCCTTAAAGGTATACACATTGGGTGAAACAATGATGAACCTTTAGATTTAAAGAAACAGTTCAACACTAGGACCAATCAGACTGCTGCATTTTGGATCCTATTCAACTCAGTACATAACAGTGATCTAGACCCAGAGTAAGGGCCACAGAGGGCAGAGTCAAGGGGCAGAGTCATTTTATTCCACATTGCTTCCAGAAGAGGATGGACACATCACTTGTCAGGACAGAGAACGTGGCATTTCCAAGGGCTGGCTGGGAAACCACCTCATCCTTTGTTTTCTAGTTAAGGATGCACAATGCAATATATCTCCTTTGAAGTGTGCCAGCGGAGCTCGGAACGCATCCACAGGGAAGACCAGAATAGCATTTTGGTTCCACAGTGGCCTGCCTTTTGAGAAGCAAGACTCATTCAAGCAGCTCACAGAGACTAGCTTTTCATGATTCACTCCCAATAAGAAAGAGAAGGGGAAATGGAAAATGACATCCCATCTGAAATCGACTCGGCAAATTCTGCCCCAGATCTCCTCCTTTTTTGGGGCAGCTTCAGCTGAAAGCAAGGGGCTATAGAGCAGCCAACCCTATCCTTTCACTCATACACCCTCCAATCTGTCCCCGCTTGGCCCAAGCCGCTTGCAGAGCTGGGAAATAGTTTGTGGTTGCTATATTTGGAACGTGTTCCATAGGTAGAGAACGTTTGTCTCCAGGGAAGTCAAATCAGTGAAGTTTTAATGATTTCCTGTCATTGGAAAACTGTTAATTATCCTTAACTACAACAACAGCTTGAAGGGTTGGCGTTATTGGCAGCAAGGGAAGAGGTGCTGCTTCTTCATTTTCGACAAACAAAAAATGCCTAAGTGCTGGCATTCAGACATCTTTCCACAACTGCTTTAATTGGAAGTGATTGACTAGAAAGGCCCAAGGTGTGGCTGCTGCTGCTGTTATTTATTAAATTTCTATACCACACTTCATCCGAGGATTACAGGGTGCTTTGTAATATAAAAACACACACAAAAAAAAACATAATGTAGCAACAAACAAAAACAATATACACATACAGTTGTAAGTTGTAAATTCTTTATTTAGCCAAATTAATTTGCCTGGCACCTAAACATATGTCACAAAGGGCCAGGTGAGCCTCTCTGAGGAATGTTGTTAGAGGCACCTTCCATATGAACCTACCCCGACCCCAAGATCATCTTCTGAGGCCCTCCTCCGTGTGCCTCCTCCTTGAGAGGTTCGGGGGTGGCAACACGAGAATGGGCATTCTCTGCAGTGGCTCCCCATCTGTGGAATGCTCTCCCCAGGGAAGTTCGCCTGGCACCTTCATTACACACCTTTAGACACTAAGCAAAAGTGTTCCTTTTTTTAACCAGGCCTTTGGATAATCTGATTGACATCCTATTCCCTTTTAAAATCACACTATTTCCACTTAGCACTGACAATACTGGGCAAGATGGGCCAGTGGTCTGGCTCAGTAAATTCCGCTGCTGCCTAAGTTCACCATGAAATAAGGGGATCAGGTAGGAATCGCAATGCTAAAGCTGAAGTGACTGTGTTAGTGGTTCTTACAGAACAAAGGCAGCCAACATGGTGTCCTCCTGAAGTTTTGGACTAGAGTTCCCATCATCCCTGGCTATTAGCCAAGCTTGCAGAGGCTGATGGAAGTTGTAGTTCATAACATCCACTCCATTGGCTACCCCTGCTAAATGTTTGCTGTAAAGAAATGGGAGAGACATAGCAGGGGGAGAGAGAGAATAAAAAAGCATTCATGAAAACTAGTGGCACTCCTAAGATGAAACTGAAAAGGGCAGAAGAATAGGGGAGAAAATGTCAGAGAGAGGGCACTTTTTTCTTTTTTTACCAAGGGAATATCAAGGCTTTGATGAGTGAAAAGTGCAGCAGTGTTGGGTTTTGAGAGGGCTAAAGCTGAAATGCTGGCACAAAGAGAAAAGCAGGACACCAAATACCCATGTGACTTCGAGGCTTCCAAATTTGCCGCGAGCAACGCAGGCCTTCTCAGCTCCTTCACCCTGACTCAGCCTTACCCTCCCCTTCCTGCAGGCTCCAACAACAGCTGCAAAAGTTTGAAGCTTTGCATGACTCTAGAAACATTTTGCCAGGTCACCAGCCTCCTGCTGCTCCTCATTAACCCAATGGCACCACAGCCTTGCCGCTTCCTGTGAATGTCATACCAGGCAAAGAGGGGGGAATCTGCAATGGGCAGAGATTGGACTCTCAGGATGGAGATTCAGCTGGGCCTTTGTAAACCAGCAAGTTTATTTCCACTCATTTCCTATGTTAGTGCATTGCATCCCAGGATGGCTACAAACAACTTTTAGGAGTCACTGGTGTGTACTTAGAGCGCTCGCTGGGGGAAGGAGGGGAATAAGCCAGACATGGACACTAAAACATTTTGGCTGGAAAGAAGGAGAAACACCAGGATACATTTCTGCTGGGGGAAAGGACAGTGGTGTCACTTTTATAGATCTTTCCAACACTAATTAGGCAATCAAGGTCAAGCCGTTGCCTGATGCACGTTAACAATGGAGTTCCCAGATCACTTGTGAACCTCGATCATGGGGGTTCCTGTGAGAGTCTGACCACAGAAGTGCTCTCCAAGACAAACTTCCTGGAAGATATGCAGCTAAACTCATTTGATGAGAAAACTACAGGCATTTTTCAAGTTGGATCCAATCGCATGTGTCTGGGCCAGCCTCTGCCTAAAATCAGAATTGGCTGTGGCCTGGTCCTCAGAAGAGACAGAAGACAGGGGTCAAGAAGAGTTTGGGTGTTCATTAGTGTGCTCAGAGTTTTTGCCACCCAAGAAGACACCCCAACTTTTAGGAGTTAGGGAACGTGATGTCCACCTTCTGTTCACCATTTCCTCCAAGTCCCCAAGAGCAAAGACGGTGAAAAGTCTGAGCTGATGCCCAGTCCAGAGGTCACTGTAAATATCTGGAGGTATGAAGCCTTGGGGGAAGGAAGCAAGAATTTGTGCATGCTGCAGATCAGGGGTCTCAGAGAACAGGTGGACAGCATGAAACTCCCGAGTTGTTGCATGGCTGTTGCTAGTCCACAATTTCTTTTCTCCAATTCCTTGCACTCTAGCAAGCCTTGCCACTTGCCATTCTAGTTAAGCCTTCCTTAACCTGTTGGACAGCTCCTGCAACTCACCAGGATGATACAGCATTGGCCAGGTAAGGTAGGAACAGGACACACAGCCACCAGCAAGTCCCAGTTGCAGTGTGAGAGAGTGCCTGCAGTTCACAAATTGTTATCACATCCATCCTAAAGCCTGTAGCTCATATGACACGAGGGTTGGAGTATTATGAGGAAAGGTTACAAAATTTGGGGAGGGGTTAGTTTAGAGCACTGTTTCCCAAACTTGGGTCGCCAGCTGTTTTTGGACTACAGTTCCCATCATCCCTGACCACTGGTCTTGCTAGCTAGGGATGATGGGAGTTGTAGTCCAAAAACAGCTGGAGACCCAAGTTTGGGAAACACTGGTTTAGGGAAAAGGTGAGTAAGGGAAACATGTCTCAGTTGTATAAAATTATGCACAGGGTTGAGATAGGAAGAATTTCTACCCTACTGTAACTCAGAGCCATCCAATTAAGCTGAACACTGGGAAATTCCGGACAAAAGAAAGTTTTTCTTAACACAGTGCACAGTTAAAACTGCAAAACTGTTAAATTCATTCCCATGAGATCCGGTGATGGCTACCTACTTGGATGGCTCTGAAAGCGGATTAGACAAATTCATGGAGGATAAAGCTATCAGTTGCTGCTAACCACAATGGCTATGTTCTGCCTTCCCTGTCTTGAGGCAGCATGACTCTGTATACTAGCTGCTAGGAATCACAGGTGGGAAGAGTGCTGTTAAGCTCAGGTCCTGCTTGCGATCTTTCAATAGACATTGTAAGTACAGGGTCAGGACTCAGTGTGCTTTCAGACATGAGGAAGATTGTGTTAGCTTTCCTGATCATAATGCTAGCACCTCTATGGCATTTTCTAATGTTCTTTTCACACTGCAGCACTTGTTGTGTTACGTAAATCTTGACCAATGTACTGGCACATAATGCTAAATTTTGTTCACACCAGTTTGCAACAACCAATGTCATTGGACAACATCACTATTCCCTCACCCTTTACCGCCACATATGTGCTTATGTTCCCCCAGGATTCCCCCATGAAAGCAACAGGAAGGAACAATATGTCATATACCACCCTTTAAGTCCACAATTTTCTAGGTCAAGGGGGCTGTAAACTGATTTTTTTTTCTTTTCTGGAATCAACTGACACAAAAACGAGCGCTTAACTTGTGGAATATTCCATTAGTTTTCTCAAATATAATGTGGAAATTAACAGGGGACCGTTGGGCCTTTAGTCTGGCTGGATCTAGCAGTGAAACTATGCCCATGTTTTATGAAAAGACTAGGGGGTGACCTGCTGGGAAAGCCTTTGGGTCTTGCTATGCAATTTTTTTGCTATAGGGGTGCAATTATGAGAGGTTGCACGGACATTCTGCTTGGTTATTGCTTTTTATGACCCAAGATTCGGTTTTCTTTAATGGATGGCCGGCTATCTGCAGAAAAGGAACCAGGCAGCTTTTACGATGCTGAAATCAAAATAGATATCTCTTCAATTTGGCAAGAGATAAAGCACTTATGGCTGTGAGTCCCTCTGAAACCACTTCTCAGGTTCAAAGGCAGGTGGAAATAAGGAATGTTGAGCAAAGAGAATGGATCTAGAGGCTTTTAAAACCCAATAAAACAACGGCAATACAAACACAGAAAGGTCAAAACCCTGACAAGTTCAGAATGCCCTGAAGCTCAGATGACTTTAGGGAAGAAGAAAAAAACTTTCGCACTCGACACAGCACAAAAGCAAATCCAGGTAAGAGCCAGCAACAGCGATGCAAGCGAGAACTCACATTTTGAATTGAGGATCAGGGATGGAACTATGTATATTGAATGCAATTCAGATATCAAGTTTGGAGAGCTGTCACTGTCTCTCTCAAGCCCTCTCCTCTCTCACACACATTCACATGCACTCTGGAGGAATATTAATCAGGAATCAGTTCTCTGACCAGCCTATCTGCTTTGAATTTTGTGATGCCATTCTCCAACCAAATGTTTTGAATAAAAGATGCATATGTTGGGGAAATGTGTGCATTGGGACACACATTTTAATGACGGCAACATGCAGAAATGCATCCTGTTAAGAAAAATCACTTTGCGAAAAACATGTAGGTTAGAGAACACCGCACACAAAAATGTTATACGGTATTAGATGAAATTTGCACAAAGTCGCTGATGAATTTTCACACTGATGCTTTCTGAAAATTTTTGGAAACTGGTTTAAAATTGTGGAGATCTTAACTGAAGTTCGGAGGAATTGACAAATTTGTCCATCCCTGTTCATCGGACACTCTATATGTGAGAACCCCCCCCAACCCCAGTCTAGTGAGCTATCTGGGATTTGGCATACCTCAGAGAACAGGAAGAAATAGGTGTGTCTGCAGCATGGCCTCCTGTGATTAGTCAATGAGCTGATGTCTCTGGAATGGCTGGACCTAGTACAGTGGTACCTCGGGTTAAGTACTTAATTTGTTCTGGAGGTCCGTTCTTAACCTGAAACTGTTCTTAACCTGAAGCACCACTTTAGCTAATGGGGCCTCCTGCTGTCGCAGCGCTGCCGGAGCACAATTTCTGTTCTCATCCTGAAGCAAAGTTCCTAACCCGAGGTACTATTTCTGGGTTAGCGGAGTCTGTAACCTGAAGCGTACGTAACCTGAAGCATCTGTAACCTGAGGTACCACTGTATAGGTCTTCTATCGTTGCCTGGTTAACAGTGACAGACTTTTTGCTCATTCTGAATCAGGATCTTGCAATTCTAGAGTCCAACACAAGCCACTTAGGGGTGGCAAATACTCACTGCAAACCCAGATATATCCACAGCTCCAGCTTGGCTCTGCCAGACCTCTTCTGCATGTCTCCAAGATGACATTGCAAGAGTTGGTCCGCTTTTTTTCTTTTTTTAAGAATGCTGGCATTGTTGGACTATCTGCTCAGAGGACAGTTACCATATGTTTATGGGGGAAAGCATTAAGGACCCCTAGTCATAATCAGATAGGCAGCCACTTTGCTTTAAGTGCCTATTAACTGATTCTAAATTACACCAGAACGGCTCTGCAAGTACTTTTGACATCCACATTCATATAGCTGCTCTGATCGGCGCTATTAGAAACGAATACCAAATGAGCCAATGATAATGTAATTCCTAAAACATCACAGAATGTGTTGCAAGCAATCATTGATTAGTCTTCCTCTTTTTCCATGGTTTCCCCCTCCCCACATCTCCTTGCATCTCATGAGCTTAAGGTTTCTAAGGCCTCGGAATGAGAGGGTTTTCGTTCAGATCAAACTGATTGACGACCTTTAAAAATGAATTAAAAAGTCATTATTTAAAGATGTATCAATGTCCATTTATACTCAAGTAGACCTGCTGAAATTAATTGTTGCAAGTACTATCCATTGTTTTGAATGGGTCTTATCTGAGTAGAATTAGCATTAGTCGCAGGCCTAACCTATTCATGAACTTCCAGATATATCTGAACCCTTTATGTCCTACTTTTCCAGTACGTTGGGCAGCTACGTTGCTAACAACTAAATTTCAAAATATTGCAAAAAGACTTTAACTAACTGCCATAAAACCATACAACCTAAAACCTAAGCACATGGATCACAAGAGTTAAGCAGAAGATTAATGTCCTTTATTATCAGTCCCAGGAGAACAGGTGAGTTTTAATGGACAGACCGGTCACAGCAGCAGGAGAACACATTTGGGGAATGATTTCACAAACCAGGGGCCAATACAGAGAAGGCTTTGTCTCTGCTAACTTCCAACCAAATGTCTGAAGGGCCTCAGACAAAGGGCTGGGACATATAGGGGAAGCCTGCTCCATAGAAACCTCAATCCAAGAATTAGGCTTTGTAGGTTAAAGCTAAAGATGAGTTGAAATCTCACACTGCCCCACAAATAGCCACTCAGTTCAGAGGTGGTGTATTTGAGCAGACGTTCCATTCATTCTTCAGGTGGCAGGAATAAATTATTGTAATATCCAGGGATTACTGAGATAAGCAACAGGAGTAGTAACTGCTTTTTTTCTTTTTTTAAAGGGAAAGACAATAGTAGAGCATAGGTTTTGCAAACGGAACATCACAGTTTCTTAGATTTCCAAATGTGGCCCCGGCCCCGAAAGATTGGAGACCCCCCAATTTAAATATTAGGAATATGTGTTCACTATGGCCTACTAGTCCAGTGCAGGAATCACAGCTAAAGAATCCCTGACATGTGGCCACCTGATCGCTGTTTAAAAACCTCAAATGAAGGAGAGTCTACCACCTTCTGAGGGAGTCCGTTCTACTGTCGAACAGCTCTTACTGTCAGAAAGGACTAGTCGGAATCTCCCTTGTAATTTGAATCCACTGGTTTGGGTCCTACTCTCTGAAGTAGCAGAAAACAAGGTGGCTCCATCTTAGCTCAGCTGGTAGAGCAAGAGACTCTTAATATCGGGGTCATGGATTCAAGCTGGGCAAAAAAAATAAAATCCTGCATTGCAAGGGGTTGAACTAGAGCAGGCATGGCCAAACTTGGCCCTCTAGCTGTTTTGGGACTACAACTCCCATCATCCCTAGCTAACAGGACCAATGGTCAGGGATGATGGGAATTGTAGTCCCAAAACAGCTAGAGGGCCAAGTTTGGCCATTCCTGGACTAGAGGAACCTCGTGGTCCCTTCCAACTCTACAGTTCTAAGATTCCAAGATATTCAATGTGTCAGTCATTCAGATATTTGAATATGGCTATCATGTCATCTCTAAGTCAGTCTTTTCTTCTCTAGTTGAGTGTGGGATACTGGACCAGCTGAAGTTTTCAAACATTTTCAAACCCTGCCCCAAGTATAATGCTCCACAGTGGCCATCACTTGGCCTGCTGAGGAAGGAAGCCTTTTTATTTGCCTGACCCAGCTTGGCAAATTGAAATGTGCGCTGTTAAGCCAACAAATGATTCAGATGGGCATTAACTCAGTACTAATGAACAGGGAATGGTGCGCAATTAAACCAACTGTGCATGCAACAACAATTTGGGAATTTGTGGGCTCTGTATCCAATTTAAATGCCTCCCAATTACTTTCCATGGCTAAGTGTCCCAAAGATGCTGTGGCATGGATAAATGCCCCCACAAAATAAATAGGAAACTTTCAGTCATTCCTTGTGCTTACGCAGAGCTCCCGACTAGATAAATCAGGGAAGGGGGAAAGGAGCTCTCCAAGGGTTGAGGCACATTCATGTACTGCGGATTCTGCTTAACAACCTGACCGATAAAAAGGCTCTAAAAAAGAAAAAAGAATTAACTCTGCAGAGGGACATTTATGGCTATGATTTACGAGAGAAGTAATGGAAAGTACAACTTGGTACAAGAGCTTATCAAAGAAAGAACGGTTATTCCTTGTTAAAAGACCCAACACCAGCTGAATACTGCACACACATTCAATGAGGATCGTGCAAGACACTGGTCAGTCTCACAACTTGTGGACAGCTTCAGTTGTCATTCACATTTTAGGTTTAATAAGTGAGTGGTGTGTGTGTGTGTGTGTGTGTGTGTGTGTGTGTGTGTGTAAGAGAGAGAAAGAAGAAAAGAGAGGGGAGAGAGAGAGAGAGAGACAGAGAATTTTATTCAGCCTCCATATTTATCACACCATGGTATTAAGACAAACTTTTTAATGCTTCATTTTGCTGCTCATTTTAAACTGTCTGTTCAAAATTTGCTCTTGTTAGCCAGTTGAAATTAATGCACGCATGTGGTGGCTTTTCAAACATCTCAGCTGATGCTTTAAATTATGATTGTATTTTACTGCCATTAATGTTTCCTGTAAGCCGCCTTGAGGGAGCTTTGTTGTACAAGGCAGCTTAGGAATCTTCCATCACAGAATCAAAGCACGGTGGAGTTGGATGTGAGCTCAATGATCATCTACTGCAACCCCCTACAATGCACAGGAATCACAGCTAAACTTTGAAAGGAAAAAAGTAAAATATCCATTACCCTGGTCCTTGATAGATACATGTGGTGATAGCTACAGAGTGTGGAGTGGTCGATACAGAGCTCCAACTGGGTGAATTTGGAATATAAATGTGTTTTTCCCTGTCCTGCACCTCCTATTCAAAAACTCTCAACCCAGTGGGTGCTAGTCCATTTGGGTTACGACCCCATCAACCTCAGTCTGCTCTCAGCCATCACCCACCCACCCATCCGCCTGCCTGCCTTCTTGCTTACAAGCAGTTCAGGGGGTGGCACTGGCTTTCAACCCTCTCTCCCTCCATATCCTTCCTCCTCCTTAGTGGCAGGTTTAGTTCCAGGCAAGAGGACTAACCTGTCAAGACTCTTCACTCTTCCAGGAAGAAGGCAGAGCCTAGAAAGGGCCGCCTGGTCTAAGTAGGATAAAAAGCATCAGTTGCGCTCCAGACCTCATGACAGCAAATGGGGAAGGGCTGTAGTCCAGTGGTAGAGCATCTGCTCTGCGTGCAGAAGGTCCCAGGTTCAATCCCCAACATCTCCAGGTAGGGCTGGGAAATGTTCCCTGCCTGAAACCCTAGAGAGCTGCTGATAGTCATTGTAGAATGATAGCACTGAGCAAGATGGACCAGTGGTCTAACATGGGATAAGACAGGTTTCCTATGTTCCTACGTCTACTTAGGATTATCCATGGTCCAGCAAGTTCACCCAACTCTGCCTGCAGCCTCAATAAGCATCAGAAGATCCAGTGGAAAAGAAATCAGCTTTGTGTAAATTAGGTACAGGCCCTAATCGTAGAGAAGGGACAGAGAGCCTGGGAGACCAGTCCATGATTCAACCTTGAACCCGTGACATTCTTCATCATATTTACGATCAGTCCCTCTTTCCTGCTCTATAGTTTTAGGCTTCAAGAAGAGAATCGCTCAATGTTTCACTTTGTCAGTGGAACAAACACTGTTTGCTACCAAGCAATCTTAAAAGCTGAAGCCCACCAAAGCCCACATTACAAACCAATTAATTAATAGCAGTGACCACCGCTGCACAAAAGCCATTCATCTTTTTCTGGGGGCTCTGCTAGGGATCACAACACCATGAAATGAGAGATCCCCGATTTCGCGCTACTTAGCGTTACAAATGCCTGTTTCCAACACGCAATCACATTTCCAGCATGAACATACTTATAAACCAAGAACCAGTGTCAGAAAGTTGGCATGAATATAATTCTCCCCACCTTGTCCCATCCAACACCCTTCCCAGGAAATAATTCATTGGTGGATAGAGGAAGAGATTAATCTGTACCTTTCATTCCGAACTTTGATCGCCGACCATACTTGTTGATCATAATAAAGAGGACCACCAGGAGGACACAGGCAAAGGCTGCAAGCCCAACAGCTATGGACACCTGTAAAGGACACCCTAGGCATTAGAGGCCATGTTGAATATTATTATTGAAAGACTTAAAGCAATTTGCACTCAAATTTACAATCTAACATTGTGCCCATATGTGCACATTATTTAAAGCAATGAATGAATTTAGAGAAAACAAAGAAGAGAACAAAGAGGGAAAAGAGAAAGGAGATAAATAGTGTCATATCTCAGGGGCAGAACATCTGCTTTGCAAGCAGGAAGTCCTAAGTTCAACTCCCAGCATCTCTAGGAAAAGATGGGAGACACCCCTGTCTGAAATCTTGGACAGCCACTACCTGTCAGTACAGACAGTACTGCTATAGATGTACCAACAGCCTGACTCCCATGGAGATGGCAGGTTTAGGACATCAGAAAATGTTTTATGTGGAGTTAAATCATATACCCATCTGGAGTGATGGGAACGTACAGTCATATGTGGTGGGATTGTCTGTTAGTTAATGAATTTTGGAAACAGCTTGGTATAGAAATATCGGAAATTGTGGGTAGGAAGGTGGAAATATCTAAATTAATGGTTCTTATAAGCCTGAGTAGCACCGAGTTAAAAACAAAAGAGGAATGTAAATGGGTAAAATTGATGGTAACTGCAGCCAGACAGGTTATAGCGAGTAATTGGAAAAATGCAGAAGAGCTAGGGGTGAACCAATGGAGGAAAAAATTGAATAATATTATAATTTCTGTGAAGATACAAAGAATGAAAGAGTTTAAGGTCAGTGAGAAAGAGGATTGGTTTGAGAAGATATTGAATTATTTGGCTAGATTTGAACAATTAGCGGCAATTAAAATGTTAAAAATTAAATAAACCTTGTGGAGAGAGGAGTGTTAATGTATATAGAATTGTACATGTGGTCGATTTGAATATGTTATTATTGATTATGTATACTCAGTGTATCATCTGCCTGGGGGGTTTCACTGTTGGATTTTGGTTGTTGGTAAAAAATAAAGATAAATAAATAAATAAAAACATTTGTTGTTGTTTAGTCGTTTAGTCGTGTCCGACTCTTTGTGACCCCATGGACCAGAGCACGCCAGGCACTCCTGTCTTCCACTGCCTCCCACAGTTTGGTCAGACTCATGTCCAACCATCTCGTCCTCTGTCGTCGCCTTCTCCTTGTGCCCTCCATCTTTCCCAACATCAGGGTCTTTTCCAGGGAGTCTTCTCTTCTCATGAGGTGGCCAAAGTATTGGAGCCTCAGCTTCACAATCTGTCCTTCCAGTGAGCACTCAGGGCTAATTTCCTTCATAATGGATGTGTTTGATCTTCTTGCAGTCCATGGGACTCTCAAGAGTCTCCTCCAGCACCATAATTCAAAAGCATCAATTCTTCGGCGATCAGCCTTCTTTATGGTCCAGCTCTCACTTCCATACATCACTACTGGGAATACCATGGCTTTAACTATACAGACCTTTGTTGGCAAGGTGATGTCTCTGCTTTTTAAGATGCTGTCTAGGTTTGCCATCACCTTTCTCCCAAGGATCAGGCGTCTTTTAATTTCGTGACTGCTGTCACCATCTGCAGTGATCATGGAGCCCAAGAAAGTAAAATCTCTCACTGCCTCCATTTCTTCCCCTTCTATTTGCCAGGAGGTGATGGGACCAGCATAAATAAAAACATACTACCAAAAAAATACTAATCATATACCCATCTATCTCAGCATTGCCTCTGAACACCATTTGCTTGGGATCACAAGTGGAGAGGAAGATCACAGTTGCACTCTGGTCCTGTTTGCAGGTTTCCCATAGGGGTCTGGTTAGCCACTATGAGAGCTGGAACCTGCACTAAGGTGAGCCTTATGTTCTTATGACAAGGAGCAAGGATTTGGATGCAAGTTCCGGTCAAACATCCACTTGGAGGGAGACCCAGTTTTCTGCCACATAGTATGGGGAACGGACCAGAAACAATATTCAAAGACAGCAACATGAAACATTATCAAGGGCAGAAACAGCAACCACATCTCCATGAAAACACTGGAGGAGGGATCCTCAGATGAAGGCAGAGAAAAGGAGAGGGGGGAGGGAGATGAAGAGAGCAGCAGGATTGGCTCAAAACAGAACGCTTTGTTGGAGGCAAGAGGAGGCAGCCGCTCCCTTCTGCACATATTGACAGAATATTTATTCCTGGCTTTTCAGTACACAGACAGCATTCTCTCTGGGGTTCTTCCTTCGGCATTAGGGAAAATATTCATTCTGCTTTGTGAAACTTGCTTTGCTTGTTTATATATAAAAACCGGCAACCGGCAACCATTTCCTTTAAAAAATGAATTACATATCACATAAAATAAAGAGAGGTTTTGTTCCTTGCAGACTAGCGCCTTACCCAGTCTTGGATTACCGTCATGCTTTTATTTATACATGTGGTGGTTGCTGTTGTGTGTGTATGTTTCCTTGTGTTTGCTTTATCATATCTGCCTAGTGGTTTTCTGCATTTCTTTCTAACTGCAGTCAGAAGAAGAAGAAGAGTTTGGATTTGATATCCCGCCTTTCACTCCCTTTAAGGAGTCTCAAAGCGGCTAACATTCTCCTTTCCCTTCCTCCCCCACAACAAACACTCTGTGAGGTGAGTGGGGCTGACAGACTTCAAGGAAGTGTGACTGGCCCAAGGTCACCCAGCAGCTGCATGTGGAGGAGCGGAGACGTGAACCCGGTTCCCCAGATTACTAGACTACCGCTCTCAACCACTACACCACACTGGCTCTCAGCCGTCAGCAAGATGGGAAGTCGTGTTCATGTGTAAGGGCAGAAGAAGAGCCTACTGAATCAGGGCAACTTGCCCAGCATCTTGTTCTCAAAGTGCCCATCCAGAGTCCTGTGGGAAATCCACAAGCAGGACCTGAGCACAAGAGCACTTGACTCTCCTGCAGTTTCCAGCAACTTTCCAATGTGTGTTGAGGTGTGTGTTAGGAAGCTCTGCTGTAGAAATGGACCCTGCGCACACACAAGCACACCCCCCCCTTTAGGATGACAGAAATAAAGGGTCAGCTTTAGCTTTCTACATGACACACACAATGGCAACTAATTTTTACTCAGAGTAGACTACATACCCTCCAACATTTCTCCAATGAAAATGTTGTTGTTGTTTAGTCATTTAGTCATGTCCGACTCTTCGTGACCCCATGGACCAGAGCACGCCAGGCACTTCTGTCTTCCACTGCCTCCCACAGTTTAGTCAAACTCATGCTGGTAGCTTCGAGAACACTGTCCAACCACCTCATCCTTTGTCGTCCCCTTCTCCTTGTGCCCTCCATCTTTCCCAACATCAGGGTCTTTTCCAGGGAGTCTTCTCTTCTCATGAGGTGGCCAAAGTATTGGAGTCTCAGCTTCAGGATCTGTCCTTCCAGTGAGCACTCAGGGCTGATTTCCTTAAGAATGGATAGGTTTGTTCTTCTTGCAGTCCATGGGACTCTCAAGAGTCTCCTCCAGCACCATAATTCAAAAGCATCAATTCTTCTGCGATCAGCCTTCTTTATAGTCCAGCTCTCACTTCCATACATCACTACTGGGAAAACCATAGCTTTAACTATACCGATGAAAATAGGGACAGCCTATTCTGTAACAACAACAACAACAAAAATTTCTTCTTCTTCTTCTTCTTCTTCTTCTTCTTCTTCTTCTTCTTCTTCTTCTTCTTCTTCCCTAAAACAGCTCCTTCCTCAGTGCCAACCATTTCACACCTTATGAGTAGCCAGCTTTGATGCTGGTGCGGCCACCAGGAATTGCCCAGTTGGCACTGACCTGTGACAGGGCCTCTTCAGTGGTGGTTCCCCAGGTAATTTTAAAGTCTTCCTGTCTACCCAGGCATTTAGTGACTGAAGAGTACCTTTCGTTGGATAGGTAGATATATTTTTTAAAAAAACAACAACAAGCTGAAACTGTTTTTAGGATGTTTAAACTGTAGCTGTTTTTTATTTTTTAATTGCAATTGTTATTAGAATATTTTGATTGCCTTTGCTTTGAAATTGTGTAATTGTTTTACTATCCTGGGCTCCTTGGGGAGGAAGGGTGGGCTATAAAATTGATGAATAAACAATCAAACACAAATCCACTTTCCCTACTGTCTATTCCACACAACTTACCCCAAACGTGTCTTCCTCTGGCTTATGTGTCACAGTGATAAGAGGAGTAGGACTGGGACTGTACTCAACTGAAGCGAAAAGAGAAAAGAATAAATGTTTGTTTATTTAGTTAGTTTTGCATTTCACGAAATACTGCAAGCACAACAAACAAGGCTATATATATTTCCCATTAAAAAAACAACAACAGAAAACCATAAGTTGTTATTTCAAAAGCTGTTATTTCAAAACACTTAAAACCATTTTAAAGCAAAAAGCAAAAATACAACCCCCCCCCACAAAAATCAACCCAAAACAGCTACCCTCAGAAGACTCTACCATAACAGCCTAAGACCTACAGTATGGGGGGAGGGATGCAGTCACCTTCCAGTGAAAGGAAAGTGGAGAGCAGGGGGCAGCCTAGTCTCCCACAATCTGGGAGCAGCCACCGAGAAGACCCTGTTTCAAGTCCTCACCAAATGTGCCTGTGGTGGTGGTGGGACCGAGAAAAAAGCCGCCCCAGAAGATCAGAAAAGATCATATTGGGAGAGATGATCCTTCAGATACCCTGGACATATGAGGATGGGTCACAACCAGTACTCTGAATTGTGTCCACCAGCACAACGTATGTGAGGGAAAGCATTCAGTTTGCACTCCCCAGGTTAACACACCTGATGCCATCATTGCTGGTTTTTAGGAGCCGAGCTAAGACATCCTTAAGGCTTTTGGTTGTTAGTTTGGTATAGTGTCTGGCCTTTTTGCATGTTGCTTTTGTGTTACTGTGGCTATGTAGGATTAATCCTTTCTATGTTAATGGTGGGATGAACACTTCTAGGAATTCTGATAGTATTACACTTTTTCTATGCACTTGGTTTTTAACTGACTGCCAAGTTGTTCGGTCTTTTATAGAAGTCATTTTGAGACATCTTTGTGGAAAGTGATGAAAAATGGAATAAACTGTAGCAGCAGTAACAATAATAATTGTTAGTTCAATCAATGAGAAGAGACTTACATGTGACAATGCCATCTGAAATGCCTGCAGAATGAAAAGAGACAGAAGAAGGAAGTGGCACAGTTAATGGCACTATCAAAGGACAATACCATTCATATTACTATTCATTTTTTAAAATCATTTTAATTTTCCGAACAACACACGCAACATGTAAAACATCAGAGAAAGGGAAGCGGTGAGAATACAGATCATGTATTCAGATATCTAAAGATGGCTATCGTATCACCTTTCAGTCTACTCTTCTCAAGGCTAAACACCCAGTTTCCTCAACCATTCCTCATAAGGCTTAGTTTCTAAACCCTTTATCATCTTGGTCACCCTCCTCTGCACGCATTCCAGCTTGTCAATATCCTTCTGAAAATGTGGTGCCCCAAACTGGACACAATAGTCCAGGTGGGGTCTGACCAAGGCAGAATGGAGCAGTACTGTTACTTCCCTTAATCTGCACACTATATTTCTGTTGACGCAGATCTACATTCATATCCCACCTTTCATCTGAGGAGCTCAAAGCAGCAGGAACTGAGCCTAAGACCTTTTGTGCTCCACTGAGCTATGGCACTTCCCCATCTTCCAGGTGAGCTGGACAACTCTGTCCCAACCCTTCTAAGTGGCTGAAGTCTTCGCTGGCCATGCAGCCAAGGTGGTGACCCCTGAAGGAAACCATCAAGGACTTCCAGCAGATCCTTACAGGAGAACATGACCACCTCCTAGAACAGGCCTTCTACATTGTGAGGCCTATTGATAGAAGACATCTGAAGGCAGCCATGTACGAGGAAGGTTTTTTAAAAAAATGTTTAATGTTTTATTATGTTTTTATAGATGTTGGAAGCCACCCAGAGTGGCTGGGGCAACCCAGTCAGATGGGTGAGGTGCAAATAATAAAATGATGGTGATGGTAGCTTGGTGCTAACACGATCCAGCCAGACACACCACCCTTTCATAAGCCCTTGACTCGTGAGAATCAGCATCTTCAAATAAATCTTTCCTCTAACAGCTGGTCAGAGTCCTTGGTATATATACTCTTTTTAACACCTCCGGTTGACATTCAGCTTACACAGGTACAGGAAAGAACCTCACCTTTTCATTTATACACTCGTGAGGCAAACTACACACACACACACTCAAAACACACTGATACGAAGAGGACTTGACAAGGCTTTGAAGACAGAGGATGCCCAGAATAATTTAGCAGTGCTATCTGTTAAAAGTGGCATCTGGAACGCAATGCAAAGAATAGGACAGTACAACCCCCAGGGAGGGTTGCAAGTGGAGCTCGCAGTGAACTGAAAGCTCTGTTGACAAAGAGGGATTTGGTTATGCTGAGACACCATCCGCCACATCAGCACTTCCTGACCTCAATGTAGGTCACAACAAAAGTTTGTCTGCGGGGAATGGTTTTCATGTTTGCTTGTTTATTGGTTTGGGGTGTATTTTGTGTTTTTCAGGGAGCAGAATCTCAACTTGATTTTAGAACCCAGGTCAGCAACTCCCCATGCCTGGAGTGGGGTATGTGTGGAGAAGAGCGCTGGTCCTGTGCTGCGAATGGAATGGGATGAATACAGAGTTGTAACCTGCCCTTCAGGCACATCATCAGAGGGACTTACGATAAAATAGTTTGGACACCACAAAACAAATAACCCATTAAACCAAAAACTGAGCTCAAAAGAGCAGAATCTATGAGCCAGAATAAAAGAGGCTATCAAGAGTTTAAAAACTTGGGGGGGAAGTCAGTGGCAGAAAGATATCAAGATGCTGGCAGAGCGTTCCATAGCAAGGGGACCAGTGCTGAAAAGAAATTGAAAGGGTGAGGAAACCAAGGGAAGAGTCTCTGGTGATGCTGGGGATTAAATCTGGGATCTTCTGTATGCAAAGCAGATACCCTTCCAGTGAGCTAAGGCCCTTCGTCTTATTGCTATGTGTGTAACATGTTCATACTAAAGAAACAGAAATGCATGTCATCCACAACGCTGCTCAATAAGTTTTATTAAATACAGCCGAATTGCCAGTATAGAAGAAGGATCTGAAGCCACCATTTAGCATTAGCTTATCCTCATTGCACAATAGGATGACACCTTAAGCTCTGATCTGCAAGAGGCTTACCTGTGTGTGAAATACTGCCTAATCCCCTGAGAAAATGTATGATGCTACATGCTAGCTAAAATAAGCATCTCTTTTCATCTACCAACGAGTGGAACACGCAGGGTTTGATTTGAGGAACCCTAATCATATTGTGCTCAGAACACGCCGTAGGTTAATAGCAATTCCATTTCAAAGTGGGATGAATCCTGAGGAGGGAGGGATCGGAAAGACTTTTTAAAAATGTGGATCCACCGGCTACAAAAGAGTGACTGTTTCCTAATTGCAGAAGATCTACCTGGAACCCTGAATACTGCATTACACCAGGTCTGACCGTTTGCTCTGCTAACTCAGACTAGTGGTAGAACATCTGCCTTGATGTCAGGGTCAACCCCTGACATTACTGGGTTTACTTGGGAAAGACCTACTCCAGGCATAGGCAAACTCAGCCCTCCAGATGCTTTGGGACTACAACTCCCATCAACCCTAGCTAACAGGACCAGTGGTCAGGGATGATGGGAGTTGTAGTCCCAAAACATCTGGAGGGCCAAGTTTGCCTATGCCTGACCTACTCTCTGAAATCCTGGAGAACTGCAGCTGGTTAGTGTAGGCCAGGAGTAGGGAATCACTGACACATCAGCCAAATTTGGCCCATCAAGCCTTACCTAAACCACATCCACCTGTTCCATACCTGATTTCATATGTGAGATCAGGTGTGGGGCAGGTTCTGATACGGCTACAAAGGAACAATTGGGATCTTAAAGTAAGCTCCTCACTGTTCTTTCATGGGAGCAAGACATGCTCTTCCTGCCCATCACTTGATAGGCAGTGGGGTGTGCACCTTATTTAAATAGCAGTAATAGTTTGCTTTGAAGCCACTGCTAAACAGAGATTTTTTCCTCTGTTTTTTCCAGAGGTTTCAATGGAAACTGCTTGGTGTTACTGGAGCAGCAAAACCTCTTGGGCTGTGGTTTCCAAGCAAGTAGCTGGCTGTCATGTGTTTGTGAAGCTCTGGACAACGGACTTGGACAGGCAGGTGGAACAACCCACCTGTTGATCCATGGCATTTGTTTATTCACATGTAGGTTGTCTCACCCTCTTGACAACACTGGTCCAAGGTGGTGGAGCCAGCTAAGGATCTGGCCAGCTGGGGCAAAAAGGTTCAGTGCATACAATACTGAGCTGGATGGACCAATGGTTTGGCCCAGTACATATGGTTCCTTCCTCTCTTCCCAGTATGCTATATATGCTATACTGTGACTGGCAGTAGGGCTTTCCCATGACTTGCTACATGAGAGCCTTTTAATCAGAGAAGCTGTGGGTGGAATTTAGAACTTCAATATGTGCTACACAGCCCAGAGCAAATTAATTTAGGCCTATTTCATATGGCAGGGTTGGGGTGAGAGAAGCAAGTGAGCTGGGGAAAGTGTTCCTGGACTGAGCCAAATTAGACTACAGATAAGGCAGGTGGGGAACCTGTGGCTCTCTGGATGTTGTTGGACTAACATCTTCCATAATCCTCAACCATTGATGACACGGCTTGGGGCTGATGGGAGTTGGAGTCCAGCAACATTTGGAGGACTTCAGCATATCCGCCAACATTTCTCTGAAGAAATTAGGGTTATTCTATTCTACAACAACTATTGTTGTTGTTGTTGTTGTTGTTGTTGTTGTTGTTGTTGTTGTTGTTGTTGTTGTTATTATTATTATTAAACCCCACTCATTCAACATATATAATAAAACGCAAACACACAAATAAAACTAGTGCTTTTTCTGGGGGGGATGCAGGGGTACGCATAACCAAAACATTTTGTGTACTTTTGTACTTTTGTTCATTTACTGTATTTATTTCCCCCGATTTGAACTATAAAATGGTGATTTTCTTGAGTCAAAATGAGAGTATCCCTAAACATTTTTTTTTTTAGAAAAAAAAAAGCACTGAATAAAACATTAGACGTTTTGCAGGGCTATATACAGGGCTGCCTTCAGATGTCTTCTAAAGGTTGTATAGTTGTTGTATTTACTCAAATGTAATGCACATAGCTGTCAACTTTTCCCTTTTCTTGTGAGGAATCCTATTCGGAATAAGGGAATTTCCCTTTAAAAAAGGGAAACGTTGACAGCTATAGTAATGCACACCTTTTTTGGCCTAATTACATCACGAAAATTAGGGTGTGCATTAGATTTGATGGCACATTTACAATCGCCAGCAAATACTTTTTCGGTTTCAAGGTTTTGAAAACTGATGTCCGCATTAGATTCAATTGTGCATTAGATTCGCGTAAATACGGTACTTATCTCCTTGGCTCAGGGGGTCACATAATTCCATACCCTCCAACATTTCTCCAATGAAAATAGGGACATCCTAAGGAAAAGTGGGAGATTCTGGGATCAAATCAGAAACTGGGACAGCAGTCCATGGCAAATAGGAACACTTGTAGGGTCTGCTTCAGGCTCCCTACCCCTGAAATAGATAATTGCATAACTGAAAACAGGATTGCATCACTGCCACCCTGGGCTTCTTTTTCAGGAGGAAGAGCGGGGTAGAAATTCAATAAATAAATGATAATTTCCCCCCATTATATACATATTTAAAGAAGCCTCTCTGCACACATAGAACTAACATGTTGTGCTAGGGGTGGGGGAAGTTCTTGAATAGCTTGTCCCCTCATGAGATAATTTTGCACAAACCAGGAGTTGTTTTCTATAGTCTCAACTTTCCTACCCCCAGCCAGTGGCGCGAGCCCATAAATGGTCTTAGAACCTCATTTGCTGCTTGTGTGAACTAGTCCTTTGCCAGAAAGCTTATCAGCCTCCAAGTCCCAAATATAATTTCTCTGCTCCAGTCTAAGACGGCTGGGACCTCAACAGATAGCTTGTTCTCCAAGGGAAGGATTCCGCTTTTAATGGGCTATATCTCATCTGCAGTGAGGGCTTCATGTATAGCGAGGTATAAATAATAAATTAGAATACCATTGGTATCGCACTCTCTAAATATAGCAAAATGTCCTATTTTGCTGTGGGAGACAGGGCTGTGGGAGACAGCAAAGGGCGCTCCTCTTTCTCACAGCAGCATTCCAGACGGCAGCAAGCATGCCTATGCCTGTGAAATCTAATTCTACAGGGGCCTGCTTAAGCCAAAATTGGAAGGCACTGCAAGGGCCCTGTTGCTCTTTCTCCTAGATTGCAGGAATGTAAAATTGCTTGTTGTGTCCTCTTGTGGAGAGGGGGGAAGAGCGAGAGGGAAAGATACAGGCCACATTCACCTCACACATTTAAATCACTATGACACCACATTAACAGACCCTCCCAAGGGTCTCTATTTTCCAGGGACAGTCCCGCATTTACAGAAGCCGTCCCTGTTTCTGATTTGATTCTGGAATGCCCCACTTTTCCTTAGGACAACTCTGTTTTCAACAGAAAAATGTTGGAGGGTATGGAGATATGAGATCCAGAAGACATCACCTTTATAGGGAAGCTTTTAAATGTTTAATGTTTTACTATGTTTTCAGTGGCGTAGCGTGGGGGGTGCAGGGGGGGCCGGCCGCACCGGGTGCAACATCTGGGGGTTAGGGTTAGGGGGCGCAAATCCACGGGTTAGGGGGCGCAAATTACTTGCCTTGCCCCGGGTGCTGACAACCCACGCTACGCCACTGTATGTTTTTATATATGTTGTGAGCTAGCTGCCCAGAGTGGCTAGGGCAACCCAGTAAGATGGGTGGGATGATGATGATGATATAATAATAATAATAATAATAATAATAATAATAATAATAATGGAATAGGTTGTCCCTAGTTTCACTGGAGAAATGTTGGAGGGCATGTGTTACACAACCCAGGCTTCCCCCAAAGAATCCTGGGAGTTACAGTTTGTTAAGGATGGTGAGAATTGTATGGAGAGCCGTATTCTGCCTCTCACAGCTACAAGGCCCAGAGTTCCCAGTGAAAAGGAATTGATTCTTGAACAACTCTGGACTGAATTCAGGCCAGCTCAGGTGTTTCCCAGTCAGCCTGGGTCAGAGCTGATCTGGGGCCCAAAATCTCGGGCCTAGGTTAAGGGAGGGGGGAGGCTTTTCACAGCCTCAGTTCAGCCACAGATCTCATCAGAGTTGGTAATTTTGGAGCCCTCTGAGGTTCTTCTAGTCTGTGAGTTTCTCCTCAGGGACAGAAAAGAAGAGGGGTGGGGGAGAGGAGCTGCAAGATTGCAAGCTGTCAGTCTCTCACTTGGAAAGGGTTTCTCCAGGAAGTGCCCTCTGACTGTCTGGTTGGCCGTTCCCAGGTAGTTGGTGGCGACGATGGTGTAGTTGCCATTGTTGTAGTGCGTCGGGTGGTTGAAGAGCAAGCAGCCATCGGACACTTCCCCCTGCTGGAAGAACTCCATGCGGATGAACTCTGTCTCCCTGAGAATCTGGCCATTGTAGAGCCAATGGATTTGGGGCGGAGGGTTCCCGTGCACCGAAAACTCAATGCAGTGCTCCATGTGGCGGATGGGCTCCAATAAGCTGATCACCCGGGGAGGATCTGAGCAAGAGAAGACAAAAGGCAACATAAAAATGGCAGCCTACAAAGGACAGCACAGTCTCAACAGCCTCGGCTTTCTGGGAAACATGGAAGGAGGGAAGGTGGACCTAACTTGCAAAAAGTTTTTGAGGGTGCAAGGTAAAATATAAAGAGGAAACTCTCTCTCCTCTTTTTTCTTTGGTGTGGTGAGGGACATTCGTCCTTGAACTCTGCCCCCACCTGCAAAATGCAGTCACTACTTTCACAACCTGCAAGGAAAGCTCTGGGATGGCTCGGTTGGTAGAGCAGGAGACTCATAATCTCAGGGTCAGGGGTTCGAGCCCCATGTTGGGCAACATAATCCTGCATTGCAAGAAGTTGGACTTGACGACCCTCGTGGCCCCTTCCATCTCTACAATTCTAAGATGCCTCTTATTTAGGACAGGAGTGGGGAAGCAGTGAGCCAGTGTGGTGTAGTGGTTAAGAGTGGTGGACTCATAATCTGGTGAACCGGGTTCGCTTCCCTGCTCCTCCACATGCAGCTGCTGGGTGACCTTGGGCTAGTCACACTTCTCTGAAGCCTCTCAGCCTCACTCACCTCACAGAGTGTTTGTTGTGGGGGAGGAAGGGAAAGGAGAATGTTAGCTGCTTTGAGACTTTTTCAGGTAGTGATAAAGCAGGATACCAAATTCAAACTCTTACTCTTACTCTTCCAGATGTTGTTAGATCAGAATTGGTGGGGAACCTCTGCCTGGCCTTCAGAACTCTTCCCAGGCCACCCCTCTCACTAGCCCTGCTTCTTATCCTGTCTTTGTCTGTCTAGAATGAGTCTGATAATGTTTCCTCTGGATGAAGAGGATTTTTGACTGTTTGCAGAAAAATTGCCTTCTGTACCAAAGATAAAATTTGCATTTGTTGCTTCATCCCCTTTTGGCCTCTGGAAGGTAGCTCAGAAGAGAATGTGCCCATTGACCTGAGAAAGGTTCCCCATCCCTGGACCAGAACCCCCATTGACCCTTGGTCATGCTAACTAGGACTGATAGGTGTTACAGCATGACAGCACCCAGAAGATTGCAGGTTCCCTATCTTGCAGAATCTACAGTCCAGCTTGGCTGGGCAGGGGAGGTTGGCAGGATTGGTTGGTGTAGCTGGTAGGCAGGGTTGGTAGGGCAAGATTTGTTGACAGGGTTCCCCACTTCCTATTCCAACTTAAGGGCATTCTTGTGGATGCAGGAAAGCAGCAACAGGGCACCTGTGGCCTCCCAGGGGTTGTTGGACTCCAACTCCCACCAGTCTCTGGCAGCCTAGCCAACATTCATGGGTTATGGCAGTTCTAATCTAGTGACATCCATGCCTCACCATGGAAGTAGAATTTTAATGCAGGTTATGGGTATCCTGTACAACCAATACACAACAAGGTATTGGTGCAACATTCAGGTTCACAAATATCTCCAATCTCTTTGTTCATTGGAGTACCCAACACTTGTCACTGCACACATTTGGAGATGGAATACAAGGGGGGGAAAGGTTAGATAAGGACAAGTGAGATTCTGAGTGGGAAAATGGCTGCTTCTAAAAGCATTCTATGGATAGCCCCTGTGCAGAGTGGTGAGAAATGTTTGACTGACAGTGTAGCTAGCTGCTCGGGCACCCAGGGCAGTGCTAATGCCCTGCACCTGGAGGCAGGGCAAGCCGCCCACAGGGTAGGGCAAGCCGGGGCAGAGCATGTCGCGTGGAACCTCCATGGAGTCTGCAAGCCCCACATTGCCATTTTGGGCAGCATGGAGGCTGCAGATGCCCGAGCCACCGTGTCTCTCCCCAGGAGAGATGTGTGGCTCAGGCGTGCTGCAGGCCAGGCTCTGTGGTCACCCCCCCCCCCCAGTGGTGACACCTGGGGAGGACCACACACCCCTTCTTACGCCACCGACTGACAGATCACATTTACATCCTACCTTTTTCTCCAAGGTGCTCAAAGTAGCGTACATGGTTCTCCCATTTCTCATTTAATTCCCACAACCACTCTGTGTGCTAGGTTAAGCCCAGAAGTTGTGACTGGCCCAAGGTCACCCAGTGAGATTCATGGCTGAGTGGAGATTTGAACCCTGGTCTCCCAGGTGTTCATCCAGCACTCTGACCACTACACCACACTGGCTTTCAGTGTAGAGAACAGGCCCCCTGCTACATCCTCCATACTCTATTATTTCAGGTCATAATACTTATGTTGTGAGTACGATACAGCTGTAAGCTGACGTACATCATGGCGAGCATCCATATATCCTAATGGAGTTTGGCTGTGCATCCCAGCGGGGAACATGATGCACCTTTTAGCCATTGGGCAGGACTGTGAGCATTACAAAGGCGGAGAATCTTCTGTCCCCCCTTTAATATTTCATTTCTGACTATCTCGCTACGCACTTATGGAATTCCACTCAGCTGCTGCTCTGCACATAAAATTGAAGCGCACAAGCATACATGGGCAGGCTGGAGCGTGGAAGGTAATTCTCTGCCATTCGCAAGCCTCTGGGGGTGGGGAGAAGAGTGTTAAGGAAGTGCGCACATATTAGGAAAGATTCTCAAGGATTTGACCCATGGGAAAACGTTTACAGATGTAGGAAGCTACTGCAACACTCAACAGTCTCCTGGGCAGCAATTTCCAAATCTGTAAACCACGGCAGAACAGTTCAGCATGTTCCAAGAGAAAATAACACAAATACTGAAGTCTCCCATGTGGCCAAAATCCCCAACTTTAGAGGAGTGTGCCTGATGCATCTCTGTATGATTTACTGCTCTGCCCTTGCCTCCTTCTAGTCAGCCTCTCCCTGTTGTGGATGCACTTAATCTCTGCATTGGCAGCAACTGGATCACTCTTAATGCATACATAAGTAGGTAAGGAATAAAGGTAAAGGGACCCCTGACTATTAGGTCCAGTCATGACCGACTCTGGGGTTGTGGCACTCATCTTGCTTTATTGGCCAAGGGAGCCGGTGTACAGCTTCCGGGTCATGTGGCCAGCATGACTAAGCCACTTCTGGCGAACCAGAGCAGCTCACGGAAACGCCATTTACCTTCCCGCCGGAGTGGTACCTATTTATCTATTTGCACTTTGACGTGCTCTCAAACTGCTAGGTTGGCAGGAGCAGGGACCGAGCAATGGGAGCTCACCCTGTCGCGGGGATTCGAACTGCCAACCTTCTGATCAGCAAGTCCTAGGCTCTGTGGTTTAACCCACAGTGCCACCCGCATCCCCAGGTAAGGAATAGTTGAGGACAAATGGCGGTCAGTGGGGCAGTGCCTCGTTTGCCCTACTGGACCAGCCTCCTCTGGTTGGGCCTAAGCTGCATGTTGGTTGAGAGAGTGGGTATGTCTATTAGTAGTATCCTCTCTTTCACTCTGAGGAACCCTGGAGAAATCTCAGCACCCTTGCAGAACAATTCCCAGTTCTACTTTGGGAATTCTATGATAGATATGGAATGTGTTTCTAGTGTAGAATTGCCATGCATCAAGATCTAAGTTTTTGTGTGCTGTGTGTTCAAATGAATACTTTCCATGTCATTGCCCTCCCTCTCTGTCTCCCATGAACCCTCACCTTTCCCTTTCCCCAGTAACTTACAATATACAGTGAGGAGCACACTTGCATTAGACATCCCCACCACGTTCTCGGCAATACACGTCAACAGAAACCCGTTGTCCTCACTCGTGACATTCACCAGGGTTAGATTGATGGAATGGACATTGGTCCAGTTGGCGTTTGTCTAAAAATAACCAAAAGAGAGGGGGAGGAATGTTTAAAAGCACACATACACACAAAAGAACTGTTGAACCCTTGGCCAATTTGTGCCCCTGGATCAAGAGAAATGTACCATATAGATTACCATGCATCGTGCACATCTTTAACAAATTTGAATGACATTGAAGGCCAACTAATATTAAACTGAGGATCCTCCATATATACAGAGAAGTTCTCTGGGCGATTAAAGCAGAAAAGCACCTGGATTTAGCATCCTACCTGATGAGTGTTGATCGAGCGTAGATTTACCACCATCCAGTCGACATCAGGAAGGGGTGAGCCAGAACCATTGCAGGTGATGACAGCATTTTCCCCCTCACAAACAGTCAGATTCACATGGCTGACACTGATTTCGGGCAGATCTAAAGAAGTCAAACCAACACAAAAGCATCTGTGTCAAGATGGTGTTCAACTAAGACATGCCACTGCAAGCACCAGGGTTCAAACCTCCAGTTCCTAATCTAGGAAGGTAAGAATCTGCCTTATACTGAGTCAAGCCATTGTCTACAATGAATGGAAGCAGCTTCCCAGGATTTCAGCCCCACCTGAAGATGCTGCAGATTGAAACTGGGACCTTCTGCATGCAAAGCGGATGCTCTAACCACTGAGCTTGACCCTTATTAAAACCTGGTTCAGAATGGCTTCAGATGTTGACAGTGCTAGAAGCACATGTCGGGGGGGGGGGGGGAATACATCTCATTGGCTCTGCCTTGTAGGTACCGGAACTCCTGAGTAGTTTGCCATCTAATAAATGCTTGGCGTTCAATTGCAGCTAGCAATTCTCAAAACACACAAAGAATAGCCTGCTGCATCCTCCTTTTTTTATAAAACTGCATGCTATTGAGAGAGATTTTGCAGGAGCAGCAGGAGATTCCCTTGCTGGTCCTTAGAGTCAAGTCACAGGGTTGCCATATTTTGAAGAGCAAAAAAGAGGAAGCTATGACAGCCATTCAGAGCAAATGAATGCAATTTGTCTCAAATTTTGCCCCTGGAAAATGAGGACCCCCTGGAAAAAGAGGACACGTGGCAAACCTATGGGCATAGGAGAACAGGCACTTGTATATGACAGGGGAGGGCCGATGGGACAAGAATTGCATCAAATACTTCAGAGAGGAGCAATGAGCGAGAAGGAAGACAGACTCTGCCTGGCACACCTTATGTAATATACCCAGGATTGATGGATTCATTCATAGAAGACATCCAAGTTGTTAAGTTAGCTCCATAAGGCACATGAAACCTAGAATGTCAACGCATGTGCTCAAGACACCTCAATAATCAGAAAGATCTAAGAATGGAAGATTTCCACATTGCTCCTCAAAACAAGGAATGTGAGGGGTACCCAAAAACAGGCATGTGAATAGATGAGCAGCTGGAACTTCATGGCAGAAAGCCACCCAAGGCACCACCTGCCTGTTACTAACCAGGTGGACCAAACAGCATCAGATGATGGGGGAGCAGCCAGCAAAGACATCCCTCAATGCATCCTCAAGCAAGATGGAGAAGGGATGGGCGATGTGTTCCTATCCAAGGCCACCACAGAGGAAGTTGAACAACCCAAGGATTGGAATGCCTTATGTCTTTATAGATTGCTTTAAAAGTGGATTAGAGAAATTCGTGGAGGACAAGGCTATCAATGGCTATGTACTGCCTCTGCTGTTGGAGGCTTTATGTCAGGCATAGGTAAACTCAGCCCTCCAGACGTTTTGGGACTACAACTCCCATGACCCCTAGCTAGCAGGACCAGTGGTCCGGGGTGATGGGAATTGTAGTCCCAAAACATCTGGAGGGCTGAGTTTGCCTATGCCTGCATTATGTCCTGAATGCCAGTTGCTGGGAACTTCAGGTGAGATGAGTGCTGCTGTGTTTATGTCCAGCTTGCAGGTTTCCTATAGGCATCGACCACTGTGAGAAGATGCTGGGAGAGATGGACCTTTTGACCCCATCCAGCAAGTTTCTTCTTATAGTCTGATGCTGAAAAATAATAATAATAATAATAATAATAATAATAATAATAATAATAATAATTATACCCCGCCCATCTGGCTGGGTCCCCCCAGCCACTCTGGGCGGCTTCCAACAAAACACTCAAATATAATAACCTATTAAACATTAAAAGCTTCCCTAAACAGGGCTGCCTTTAGATGTCTTCTAAAAGTTTGGTAGTTATTTTTCTCTTTGACAACTGGTGGGAGGGCGTTCCACAGGGCGGGCGCCACTACTGAGAAGGCCCTCTGCCTGGTTCCCTGTAACTTGGCTTCTCGCAGCGAGGGAACCGCCAGAAGGCCCTTGGCACTGGACCTCAGTGTCCAGGCAGAACGATGGAGGTGGAGACGCTCCTTCAGGTATACTGTACCATGGCCGTTTAGGGCTTTAAAGGTCAGCAACAACACTTTGAATTGTGCTCGGAAACGTACTGGGAGCCAGTGTAGGTCTTTCAAGACCGGTGTTATAAGGTCTCGGCGGTCGCTCCCAGTCACCAGATTTTGGAGCAGAGATGGGCATATCTAGCAATAGAAACATTGGATAATTCCCACTGAAAGGGAAATTGCCAATTTTCGCTTATCTGTCCCATGTCACTCCCGCACCTCCACACTTTCCTATCCTCACCTTAAATGGGCATTCAGCATTCCACAGCCACTGAGCATGCTCATCCCTTCTTGGAAGTGGTTGGTTTTGCATTTCTAGAACCCTGGTTTTCTCCCCAAGCCTGCATATATATCCTTCTTGTACTTGGATGGTACCATTTTGGCTCTATTAAGCAACCACACTCACAGCCCGGACATCGGAAATACCAGGGCTGATTAACTTGGCAAGCTCCGCCAGCTTCATGGATCACAAATGCGAGGCTCGGTTGTAAAATTCTCTGAAAACCGCTTTCATGTTGGACCATTGTTGTGAGACGGAAGAGTTCCATTTTGGAAGGGAAAGATATCAGCAGGGAGATCTCTCTCCAGTTGTGATGGGGAGTGGTGTGGGGGCAGGGAGTTCAGGGAAACTGTTCACCCCATAATCCCAGGAAATTAATGTACATAAATCCACTCCAGATCGTAGCCAGAGAGGTCTTCCCAGCCTGCTACTTTGCTCACGAAGGATTTCCTAATCCTCAAAGATTACTCCTCCAATTTGCTGAGGAATTTTCAGTTGTCTCCCAAATCCCTTTTGGCTCACCTTCATGCAGCTATTCCAGCCCACTTCCAACATTTAATAAAAAGGGAAGGGGGGGCAGAAAAGTGTGTGGTTGTCTTTAGCAAAGTTGGGAGATGTTTTAACACATGCAATTCCTAGGAGTTCTATAACTGGGGGAGGGAGTAAAGGTAGGAAGAGAAATACAGTGTGCTCTCTACCTACCCAATTATGTACACAAGTCCAGCTACAGGATTTGAGTGGTCCCAGTCAGGGATAGCAGAAATCGGTCAATTTCAGTTTCTCACTTCTCCAGTCTCAATTTCAATTCTCCACATATTCAGATCAGTTTGCAGATCTTTTTTTTTTCCAAGTCCTCGCAAAAAATTATCAGCATTTTAGTGCATATTCCTTCTACGTAAGCATATTCTGTATGCAATTTTGCATACAATATTCATAATTATGCAAAGCAATTTTCCCTAAGAGAAAACATTTCTGTATGTTGTTTTCCCAGATACATTTTTATGCTTTAGTATATGCATGTGTGCACCATTCCTTGGTGGAGAGCTGCAGTGCAAAATCTGGAATTTCCAAAAATGGCTGCATTTCAGTATGTGCATTGTTTGTGAATTAGGCAAGTTCATCTTTACATGTGACCTGAACTGAAATTCTCCCCCATTCCTAGTCCCTGGACAGGTGACTATCCCTTTAACTTGTGGCAGATACAAGGAAGCAACACGGAATACAGTGGTACCTCGGGTTAAGAACTTAACTCGTTCTGGAGGTCCGTTCTTAACCTGAAACTGTTCTTAACCTGAAGTACTACTTTAGCTAATGGGGCCTCCAGCTGCTGCCGTGCTGCCACCGTGCAATTTCTGTTCTCGTCCTGAAGCAAAGTTCTTAACCCGAGGTACTATTTCTGGGTTAGTGGAGTCTGTAACCTGAAGCGTCTGTAACCTGAAGCATCTGTAACCTGAGGTACCATTGTACTCTTATTCAGGCAAGTGTAACTGCATGCAAAATACAAGTGTGTGTGTGTGTGTGTGTGTTTCCTGGAGAGGTAGCTCCATCCTTAAGTTCTCACTCTTCCCCCAAGGACTTGACTGTCCTCAGAAGAACCCACATTCCCTAGAGTTTTCTATGAGTCATTATTTTGGGTGTGCTTCTATGCTGGGAAGTACCCCGTCCAGAGCAGTGGCGCCTTCAGACACACAACAGAGGCAGCTACAAATATGCAAGCATCTAACCTTCAATCCTGCTTCTGCCATTGGCAGAGAGGCAGTAGTAGAAGCTGTGAAGGAAAGTTGCAAAATTTCTTATATCGCTGATTTTAAAGAGGAGCGTGCAAAATGCTCTTGTCAGGTTTAGCTACAGTACATTTGACCTCGGTGCAAACGAGTTGAACTGAAAAGCCCTAAAGGCCTTCTGAAGCAAGCCAGGCAGAAGATAGAGCTATTTATCAAGTTTTGCTATACATATTCTGTGGCGCCGGGCCATAACACACTGGGGAAGGGCCATAGCGCAGTGGCAGAGCATCTGATTTGCATGCAGAAGGCCCCAGGTCTGATCCCTGGCATCTCTGTGAGATAACCCAGCCTGCAGGCCTGGAGAGCCAACTGCCAGTCAGTGCAGACAACACTGAGATAGATGGACCAATGCTCTCACTCAATACAAGGCAGCTTCCTATGTTTCTACAGCACAAAACAAACTTGTCACAGCTTCACCAAGCCAGCCCATCATCCAGGGCCTTCCTGGGAACTCCAGTTTTGATGCAGACCCAGGAAATCAGCAAAATCAGGTTCAACGAGCCAGGGACTGCTTACAGGCAGTGTTTTGCTTCCATGCACCAATGTTTCCAAGGTGAAAGCTAGGTTTTGGGCAAGCAACTCATTCCTCACCCAGAACCCCAAAATAACTATTTCCTGCTACTATTGGCAGCAAGTGGCAGCAATTGTTCCCACCCCATGTCTGCTACTTTTGCACCATTTCTGGACGTTGGGGCTTCATCTTCTTCCATGATGTCCCCAGTAAAGCAGGGAATGTACAACAGGAAGGATGACACTGCACAGCCAATTAGATTTGTCTGTATGGCAAAAACAGTCCCATGAGGACAGAGGCTGCTCAATGACCACAGAATGCTGACTATTATGGGGAGGGCACAGGAAGAAAAGGGCGAAGATCCTGACAACAAAGGCGGTTTCCTACATTCTTCTGCTACTAAAACATTATTGAGTTTATTGCATGTAGGATTGCATGAAGATTGTGGAATGCTCTCCCCAGAGAAGCTCGTCATTATATATCTTTAGGCACCAGGCAAAAACTTTCCTCTATAGCTAGGCCTTTGACTTTTAACTATCTGTGGCCTCTTAGAAGTGGGGGGGATGTTTTTAATCTATTTCCCTTTTCCTCTTGGCTTTAATGTACCTATACGCAGGTGTGGGAGAGGGTGGTCTGTCTTTTTGGTTGATTTCAAGTCACTTTGGGTTGTCCTGCGCAAGATAAATCAACTAACAAATTTAATAATTAAAGTGTTTGTTTATTTTGCATTGAGAATTGTAATGCGTTCAGTCATGCAATCAGGTAATAGAATTGTACAGCTGGAAGGGTCATCTAGCCCATCTCCTTGCAATGCAAGCCTGCTTCCCCCTCCCCCAAAAAATGTTTTATTATTAAATTGTGCACCTGCTGCATCCGTAGCCTAGAGGGAAAGGGAAGGTAAGAAGAAAACAAAGGAATTGCAAGCAGTGGCAAAATAAGCTTGGTTATTGTCTGGCTCTGCCAGAAACTTTTGGGACATATGAGAAGGACCTGCTGGAACAAGCCGGTATCCCAACAAGTCCAGCATCCTGTTCACACAGTGGCCAATCTGATGCCTGTGGGAAGCCTGGAGGGAGGACCTGGGCGAAATGGCACTCTTCCTTTCCTGAACTGTCATTCAAAGCACATTGCCACTGAGAGTGGAGGTAGAACACAGCCAGCCTGACTAGTAGCCACTGATATCAGGGCTAGAAAAATGCAACCTGTGCTGCTGATAGTGTGACTCACGCAACACGTTGGCAATTAATATACTCAGAACAATAATTACAGGGTGAAACAGCTGCAAAACGCCGGCACCCTGTCGTCTACAACGTCATTGTCTACAACTGTATCAACATCTATCTACAATTCTACTAGCATCTCTCGGTATTGTGAATATCACCGAACTCACCCTTTGTTGGTATCTTCATGAACTTATCTAAAACACTGAGTTAAGCATTTGTAATATCTATTGAAAACAGACATTTTTGGTTCATTTTAGGTGGGGTAGTTCACAAGTCTTTGTGACTTTGTTTAATGTTTTGTATTTTTCTCAGAAGGTTGATAAAGTATGTATAATTATTGTTCTGTGTACATTAATTGCCAACGTGTTGCAGGAGTCGCACTACTGATATCAGGGCAGCAACTACCACAAAACATCCTTAATTTGTAAACAAGACCAGGGTGTTCAGAATTTCAAAATCTGGAGAGAAAGGTGCATAGGGAACATTTCAGAATCATTCCCCATGCCTGTGACTCTCTAAATGACCTTAGACTACAACTCCCATCACTCCTAGCTGCTGGCCACGCTGCCTGGGGCTGATGGAAGACCACATATTTCCCCTCCTTGACCTATGGATTGCAGCGTTTTGTTGCCCAAGGGACTCCCACCCAGGAGGCACACAAAGAGAGTAGGTAGAGGAGCATCATCGCTGATAACTCCATCTCTTTATATCTCCTCCAAACAAAGCAGCAGCAAACCCACAAAGAATTGTGGGAAGTACAGAACGGGGTTGAGAAGCTACAGCTGTTTGCAGCTCAAGAGACTCCACCGGGAAACAAAGGTAATAAGTTTAAGGGGAAACCTGATGATCACGGCGATAAGAGGGAAACAAAAAACGGCCTCTCAAAACTCGAAGGGTTATGTAAACAAGAGAAGGCAACAGCTTGTGTGTGTGTGTTGAGGTGGACAGTATACATCTGTGGTGCTGGAGGAATTCAGGCTTTGTGCATTCCAATAGAAACTGACTGGAACATAAGAACAGCCTGCTGCATCAGACCCAAGTCTCATCCTGTCCTCACAGTGCCAATCAAATGCCTGCGGGGAACTCTGCAAGCAGGACCCAATCAGAAGAGCACTCTCCTTTCTACAGCACTTCCTAGCTTTCCCCAACCTGGTGCCCTCTGGGTGTTTTGGACTACAATGCCCATCAGCACACCTGCATTGTCTACTCCACCACAGCTTTGTGATGGGTAGGAATCAATGGAAAAACATCTGGAGGGCACCAAGTTGGGGAAGCCTGATGTGCAGACTGGAAATGAAACTTTCAGTCCATTTTGCCCTTCTCAAGTGTTTAAATACCCTTTCTTGGCTCAGTAACAAGGAATCAACAATACACTTTAACAATTCCGAGCTAATACATTGAGAAATGGGAGAAAATCTGAATTAAATTTACATTCGCATTTTTGAGTGGATCTTCCCAGATTAATGCAGTTTTATGGTGAGCCCAGGAGAAAGTGATATAAATCAGAAATGAACTTGTCTGTCCATCCCTATAAATCGGCTTCATGCAAAGAGAAAGGATTTTTTTAACAGATTATAATCTACAGTGGTACCTCGGTTAAGTACTTAATTCGTTCCGGAGGTCTGTTCTTAACCTGAAACTGTTCTTAACCTGAAGCACCACTTTAGCTAATGGGGCCTCCTGCTGCCGCCGTGCCGCCGGAACACGATTTCTGTTCGCATCCTGAAGCAAAGTTCTTAAACTGAGGTACTATTTCTGGGTTAGAGGAATCTGTAACCTGAAGTGTATGTAACCTGAAGCGTATGTAACCCAAGGTACCCCTGTATTTGGATCGGGACCTGTCTTTTATGCTTTTGCAAATCTCCATGCATGTTGAACCATAGCAATGCATAACAACAATCGCTGCCCCCAGTGGAACCTGCAACAAATTGTTACAGGGTGGGATGCAACTGATCAGGTTTCCATCAACTTCATACCATCACTGCCATTTCCCACCCACCACCTCCTCCATCCAATTGCCAGCCAGCATTCCTAGCTGACTGAATACACTCAGTCCTCACTGAATTGATTTAGGCCTCCAAGGATTCCCCTGCTAAAGATTATTTTTTCTTTCTTTCTGTACTTTTGCAAAAAGATGGGATTCCCCCGAGTCCGCTGGTGCCTCGCTTTTGTGCATGGATGTTCCTGGTGCTGTTTTCACACAAAAAACCCCAAGAACGGCACCCAGAGATTGGACCACAAAAATAGAAGGAATAATCATAATCTAGCACAGATGCCTAATTAAGTGGGTGGTGTTTGGGGTGTCGCTTTTTTCTTTCCTTACCACACTGATTGACATTCATCTTGTGCACGGCTATGTTTTTGTTTTCTGTATTCATGCAGTTCAAGTTCTGGTTCTGCAAATTGGCTTCGCCTTTCTCCTGCCACAGCTGGATCCAGCGGATGTCGCAGCTGCAGTTGAACATGTTTCGCTCTAACCTCCTACACAGAAAGAGAAGGGGAGACTGTGAGAGAGAAAAGGTGGAGAGGAGGTAAAGGTTACATGGAATTATGGCAGCGGAGCTGGCCTCAGAAGGTCGGCCTGGGTTAGAGACTGCTGGGAAGCTGGGAACCAAACAGCCAGGAGACAAAGAGAGAAGAAAGGAATGTGGCTAGGTGCAGGAAAATTAGCAGAATTTATCGATGTCCTTAAAATATTGATACAGGGCCAGCTTCAGCTTCAAGGGGCTCCAGGACAAAGGGTACATTTGTGGGGAATATTGCATTCATTTTCCTGATTATAACACTAGCGCTTCTATCGCGGTTTTCTAATGTTCCTTTCATACTGCAGAGTCTGTTGTGTTAGTCTGTTGTGTGATGGAACTGTGGCCTTTTTTTTAGCAATATACAGCCGTGCCATGGAATTGACGTTCATGCTAATAGGTATGGTTTGACACCACAATGAACATCATTGCTACTTCCCCGCCCTTTCCAGAGCTGCGTGATTCTGCTTCCGCATGATTCCCCCCATAAAAATGACAGGAAAGTACTAGCTGTATGTTGGTGTACTGCCCCAAATGTCATCACTTTCCTCCCATGATTTTCCAGGTTAAGGGGGCCGCAAATAATAATAATAATAATAATAATAATAATAATAATAAATAATAATAATAAAAATAATTTATTGTTTATACCCCGCCCATCTGGCTGGGCTTCCCCAGCCACTTTGGGCATCTTCCCCCCAAAAAATATTAAAATACTGTAATACATCAAACATTAATAGCTTCCGTCAACAGGGCTGCCTTTTGATGTCTTCTAAAAGTCTGGTAGTTGTTGTTCTCTTTGACATCTGGTGGGAGGGCGTTCCACAGGGCGGGTGCCACTAGCGAGAAGACCCTCTGCCTGGTTCCCTGTGACTTGGCTTCTCGCAGTAAGGGAACCGCCAGAAGGCCCCCAGCACTGGACCTCAGTGTCTGGGTAGAACGATAGGGGTGGAGACGCTCCTTCAGATATACTGGACCGAGGCCATTTTAAAATAGTTTTTTTAAAAAAAAAAGATCAAATAACATGGAAATGAGTGCTAAACATGTGCTTTATTTTGCTAGTTTTCCGGAAATGTCTTTTATGTCATGGGAAAAGCTGATACAGAAATTAACAGTTAGGAAAACAAGGAAGTGGAATAACTGCCGTGTGAATGCAGCCCAAGTATCCTCTGGTGGTACCCTAGCCACATACGATGGCCAATTAGGGCACCAGTTGTATAATTATGCAGACAACGTGCAGATAGTGCAGGGGGTCAGACTAGATGACTGTTGGTTTCCCTTCCAACTCTAGAATTCTATAATTCTAAGTAAAAGATCATTTGCTGTATACCTGAAGGAGCGTCTCCACCCCCATCATTCAGCCCGGACACTGAGGTCCAGCTCCGAGGGCCTTATGGGAAGGAGGAATCAGGGTTCTCAACATCATGTTAAATTTAGATTTCATTGCCTTCCTTCAAAGATGTGCACCTTCCTTCCACTACTCACCTGTACAGAGTTTCCATTTTATCTGCCCCCTGCCCTCCATGCCCATAAAGTCAAGGCTCAATCCATAAGACTCTGCCTTAACACATTGACTCAGAGCTCCTGCTGCTCAGGGACCTGAGGCAACATGCATTTTAATTGATCATAGAAGCTAGCTTTTGTAGACTTAGACCCCCATTGACCCAGCTGTGCAGCGCAGATGGGGAATCTGCTTTTTAATGTACTCCACTTAAAATACTTACATGTATTTTATGTACTAAAATTATATTATTATTATTGATTTCTTTTCCCTGTCTCTCTCTGCACTATAAGCTCCCCAAGCCCTATTCCAACACTCTGCAAGCTCCCCTACAAAACCATGAGTCTGAAAGAACCCTCGAGGGAATATTACAGAATGCTTAGACCACTGAGGGAAGTGATGATAAGAAATAGGGCAGAATTTAAGAGGGTGCCGAGATGGGGACTTAGGCCACATTTGCACCACCACTTTCAACAGTCATGGCTTCTCCCAAAGAATTCTGGGAGCTGTAGTTTGTTAAAGGTGCTGGGAGTTGTTAGGAGACCCCAATTCCCCTTGTAGATCTACAATTCCCAGAGTTCCCTGGGGAGAGGGATTGACTGTTATCATACCCTCTGACATTTCTCCAATGAAAATAGGGATGTCATTATTATTATTATTATTATTATTATTATTATTATTATTATTATATACTATTTATACCCCACCCATCTGACTGGGTTGCTCCAGCTACTCTGGGAGGCTTCCAACATATATAAAAACATAAGAAAACATTAAACATTAAAAAAAAAAAATCCCTATACAGGCTGCCCTCAGATGACTCAGGGGGGTCACAAAAATAGGAACGTCCTACCATACCCTCCATGGGACGTGGGTGCCATTGTGGTCTAAACCACTGAGCCTCTTGGGCTTGCCGATCAGAAGGTTGGCAGTTTGAATCCCAGCAACAGGGTGAGCTCCCGTTGCTCGGTCCCAGCTCCTGCCAACCTAGCAGTAACGAAAGCACACCAAAAAGTGCAAGTAGATAAACAGGTACCACTCTGGCAGGAAGGTAAACGGCATTTCCGTGCACTGCTCTGGTTTTGCCAGAAGCTGCTTAGTCATGCTGGCCACATGACCCAGAAAAACTGTCTGCGGACAAACGCCAGCTCCCTCCGCCTGTAAAGCGAGATGAGCACCGCAATCCAAGAGTTATCTGCAACTGGACTTAACTATCAGGGGTCCTTTACCTTTATCTTTTTACTGTACCCTCCAACATTTCTCCGATGAAAACCGGGATGCCCTAAGGAAAAGTGGGACATTTCAGGATCAAATCAGAAACCACGATGGCTTCTGTAAAATCCGGGACTGTCCCTGGAAAATGGGAACACTTGGAGGGTCTGTGCTAAACCACCCTGGGACAGAGGAGGAATCCAAACCGGTGTCAAGACATTTCCCTGAAATTTGTCCGCCAAGGAGAGCTGCCATTGCAGCACTTCAGGGGGCAGAACTGTAAGTAATAAAAATGCAGGCTTCCCAGATCATTCTTAATGCATGACTCTCCCCCATGAATAATATAAGAGCGGTGTGCCTCGGGGTGGACTTTTCCAATGGCCTGCCCCAGCCGTGTTGGTGATGTAATGTGTCCTAATCGCAGTACCCAGGGGAGCTTTTGTGCAAATTAACTCCCAGCATTTTACTGGGCATGCCACATGCCACCAGCACACAGGCGCTCTGCCACTTAAGGGACTTGGCTGGGGTTAGCTTTCTTTTGAAAGAAAATACAGCGGCTGGCTTCCCTGCACTTGCAGTACTGTCTACAACATTCATAGCATGCCAGACATGCTCGATTCTCCTAGCTGTGGTTATCACCCACACCACTTCATAGAACTCATAGAGTTGGAAAGGACCCCAAGGATCATCTAAGTCCAACCCCTATAATGCAGGCATATGCAGCTGTCCCGTACGGGGATTGAACCTGCAACCTTGACACTATCAGCACCGTGTTCTAACCAAGTGAGCTATCCAGACGGGGTGGTTGCATATTGCCTGGAGGACCCCTTCAAGCTTTGAGTCCTAGCTGAGTATTACATTTTCTGCTTTGCATATAACAGGTCCTCCACTGAATCCCCAGCATCTCCGGTTAAGAGCTGGAGATGTCCCATGTGTGAAACCTTGGGGAACTGCTGTCAGTAAGTCTAGAGAATACCAAGCTGGAGGGGCAAATGGTTCTGACTCAGCATAAGGCACCTTCCTATGTTCCTCTCAAGCAGGATTGCCAGATGGCAACTTCTGTGTCCCTGCGCCCCCATACTCTCTCCGGAGAATATAATGTGTGCATGATCAATGACACCTCTCACATAGAACAGATCTCAGTATGACAGCAAAGCATCTAAGCAATTCAGCAGAGCTTCTGGAAGTTGGCTCTTCATCACTTCCAAAGAATATCCTACACACACACACACACAAAAAGGTTTGCTTTCCTTTGGGCAGCACTCCTTGAGCAAACATCAGAAGACAGCAACTCCTTGCTAAAAATGTCTCAGCGCCAGGAGGATGGGGCACAGGTGATCAAGCATCTCAACCCTAGTCATCTCCCATCCCACAACAATGTAAGGCAGCATGAAAAAGGAGTGGGTGATAATGCACTGAAAATGGACACAGTTCCTTCCACACATCTGTCAGTCACAATGCCAGACACTTCTGTAGCTAGAAAGAAACATACAGGCACACAATTGGGAAATTCTGGTCTGCATTCAAGCAAGAGCTGGAGAGGAAACCCTCCATAGGTCCCATTGCATTAGGAAAAGTGGCATGGGAAAAGAGTTTGAAGACGAGAAGAGTTTGGATTTGATATCCCGCTTTATCACTACCCGAAGGAGTCTCAAAGCGGCTAACATTCTCCTTTCCCTTCCTCCCCCACAACAAACACTCTGTGAGGTGAGTGGGGCTGAGAGACTTCAGAGAAGGGTGACTAGCCCAAGGTCACCCAGCAGCTGCATGTGGAGGAGCAGAGACGCGAACCCGTTTCACCAGATTACGAGTCCACCGCTCTTAACCACTACACCACACTGGCTTTCCACAATGATCAGTTATGGGCCCTTGTGACATTGGGTAGCATCCAGTGCTAGTTTTAATCAGAGTGGACCCACTGAAGTTAATAAACATGATTACCTGAAGTTAATGTCTTTTCAGGCCAGGGGTTTATTTTCCCCCACAAGTACACATGTTGAGGAAGGCAATATGCCTTCCTTAGGGTATGTACCTCACAGCAAGCTAAAAGCATAATTCTTCCAACATAACACATATTTTCCTTCCATGCAGGAAAAATGTTGTGTGTTAAGGTATGTTGTGCTTTAAACATAAACTTACAAAATCTTCAGGAACTAAAGTGTTGTTACTTTTGATTTTGGTGACTATGGCAGACAATCAAGCAAGTTGCCACACCAACATCTAAGTTGAAAGTAGCTCAAAAACATAAGAGGTTGGGACCATTGAATTGTCAATGGTTGGGACCGTTGAACCCTCTCTGTTCCTTTAGCATCCTCTAGAGGGTGCTGTGGGGCTTGGGCATCCCTAGGCAACAGGACCATTCATCCCTAGGTAACAGGACCAGTGGTCAGGGATGATGGGAACTGTAGTCCCAAAACATCTGGAGGGCCAAGTTTGGCCATGCCTGCCTTAAGTTAATAATGACAATGGGACTGCTCCAAGTAGGGCCAGCATTGGTAGAAAATAGACTTCTCTGCAGTTTCCCCGCTTGCCTTGTTGGAAAAGCTGCTTTTCCAATGAGCTTTGCAAAGCAGGGTGCAAAGCAATAACATTTTACATTTCTCCCTGATGACCAGTGTTGACTTTTCAGCACGTCTGTCTGCCCCCAGTGGTAGGCTCAGCAAGGAGCATCACAAAGGAGGAGCAGACAAGATGAAAATGCCACAGGCCAGCTGCAAGAGAATGAAAGGAGAGAGGAAAATCTATAGCCCACCTAGGGATGCTTGAGAAATCTGACGTTTGCACATTCCCATGTGAACCAATCTAACCCTAACCTCTCTGACTAATGCATGGATCAGAAAATAGCTACCCACACTGGATTTTGTACGTCTTCAAATGTTGAAAACACAATTCTTGGCAGCTTAAATGGGCCACCTCCAGCATTTTCTGTCCACTACCGTGAGAGCCCCTGCATTAGTGGATGGCAGAGTTTAAAGGCTGCACCACAAAGGAATCCAATGTAACTAATGGATGCTTGTTGTGCAACCGCTGATTCTTGTTGTGCAATCCATTACACAACAATGGTTGGTAATGTGCAGTCGTACCTTGGTTTTTGAATTTAATCTGTTCCGGGAGTCTGTTCAACTCCCAGAACAGCTCCAAAAACAAGGCGCGGCTTCCAACTAGCCGCAGGAGCGTCCTGAAGCCACTCGGAAGCCATGGAAGCCATGCCGGACATTTGGCTTCTGAAAATCATTCAAAAAATGGAACAATCTTTCAGGAGCCAAAACATTCAAGTTCAAAGGCATTCAGCTTCCGAGGTTCCACTGTACTTGTGTTTTCCCTTCTGCAGCAAACTTCCACAAGCATAACAAGTAACTGACTTTAACCTAATAGTAATTATTATTATTATTATTATTATTATTATTATTATTATTATTAATTTATTCTTTGTATCCCGCCCACCTGACTGGGTTGCCCAAGCCATTCTGGGTAGCTTCCAACATATATAAAACATTTCACATTAAAAAGCTTCCCTATACAGGGCTGCCTTCAGATGTCTTCTAAAGGTTAAACTTAGCACCACAATGAATCAACCCAATATATCCAAATACTTTTTTAAAAATGTATTTTTTAAAGTATATTTTGAGGATAGATACATTTTGAAATGTGGATGAATTTAGAAATATATGAATACATGCTTAAATGTGATTTTTCATGTGGCGTTTGTTTGGTTTTTTGAAGCAAATTTAATTGAAATAAAGTGCCATGGACCAGTAATAGACTGATTTGCTCATCCCTAGGCTCACAGCATTGATGTCAGACCGACCCAAGCCATGTGGAGTTATCTACAACAAAGTTACATCTTAGAAAGGATTTCCAAGTCGGAGGAGGTAATTTTCTTCTATTCTTAGCACCCTTGTAAAGTTAATTTCCCTCCGTTCCAGCCATCTGTTTAAGAGCCATTGCAGAGCTATAGCCAGATGAGCTGGAAGTTTCCTCCTCTAGAGACTTATTTAGCAATACTTATTCCTGGAAAGGGCAAGTGCATTCAGACGGCATTTTTTAATTTGTACGTTCAGGTTGAAAGTGTTGCCAGCCTAATGTCTTGTTCCTACAAGATTCCCCATAGGTATGCCGGGTGGAAGGGAAAAGAGAAAGGCATGCCTCTGAATTTGCCTCTGATCATGCCTCTGAATAACACTTGATGGAGAACATAAGTGGAAAGACTGCTGTTGCGCTCATGTCCTGCTTGCGGGCTCCCCGTAGGAATCTGTGAGAACAAAATACAGGACTAAATAGAGCTTTGGTCTGATCCGGCAAGGATCTTCTTGTACTGTTAAAGGGTTAAAGCTCCCCCAAGACCCACACCAGGCTCCTGAACCTTAAAAGGGGGACCTATACTGATAATTTGGGAAGAAAAGGCTTGCAGACAAGGGTAAACTACATGATAAGCATCAAATGTAGCTTGGTCCTGATACAGAGTCGGATGTTTGGTCAATCTAGTCCAGTCTCGTCCACATTAAGGATCAACAGCACTCCATGGTCTCTCTTTATTGCAGTTCAGCTATCTCGGATCATTTCAATGGAGAATTAAATCTCAGGTGCTATGAATATAAAGAAGTGTGCTCTACCAGAAGATAGGGGCTCCCACTAGGGATGGGCTAATACACCATTCATGGTTTCTCTGAGTTTTTGCATTTTCCCAATCTTAATTTCAGTTCTCCAACATCAGATTGCAATTTTTAAAAAGCTGCTCATGAAAATTTGTCATCAGCTTAACGTGAATGTCTCCTAATATATATTATATGCAATTTCTCCTAGTATACACATTTTTCTGAAACACATTCCTCTAATATAATGCATTTTTGTATGCTGTATTTCTACAACAATTTAATACATGCATTTTAGGACAGATTACTTGGGCGGAAAACTGCAATGCAAAATTCAGAAAAGTGAAAATTTCAAAGGACGGCTGAGTTTCAGTTCATGCATTGTTTAGGAAACTACAAATTATGTAAATTCACCTTTGAACATGAACTGAATTGAATCGAGCTATAATCTGAAGCCAGGGCATGACAGTGTTTGAGTTGCCATTAGCGCAGAGAATCAATTCCAAATTCAGCATTTTAGCCAGACGTCTCCCTCAAGCATGGGCTTTGCTTTATTTCTGCAATATTACTATCAGTCTTTTTCTTCATGTAATGACTTGACGGTAGGGGGGAGCAACTATGCTGAGTTTACACTGGTGATAACACACTGAGTCCCACTTGAGGGACTGGTCTTTATTCTCCCATAAGTCACTTCTCACTTACAGCTCTATTGATCACAGGTGAGGATGAATGAGATATTCCCATGATCCTCTGGGATGAATCCTACATAACGTATATGCTTTTATTTCTGACACAGAACTATTTCTAAAACTCAACAAAACAGGTCACCAGGGCACCACTCCATTGATTTCATGTCCACTTATTCTTCTCATATGGGGCTGAATGCTTTATTTATAATTCAGGAAGCTGCAGACCTGCTAGGCCCCAAGGGAGATGCTAGCCTATCTCACATGCAGTAGTCGGAAAAGTGCTTCAGTTGTTGCAGAGAAGGGAGGTCAAAAAGCCATTGCTTCTTCTGGTCTGCCTAAAAACTACAGCTAAGATGTGCCAAAGAACATAAGGAGAGTCTTCTGGATCAAGCCAATGCCCCATCTAGTCCAGCATCCTGTTCTCATAGTGGCCAATGAGATGCCTACGGGGATGCCTGAAATTAGGTCCCGAGCTTCACAGCAGTCTCCCAGTTGCGATTCCCAGCGACTGCCATTCAGAGGCATCTTGTTTTTGACAGGGGTGGTGGCTAGTAGGCATGGATAGCCATATCCTCCATGAATTTGTGTAGCCTCCTTTTAAAATTGTCCAACATGACAACATCTCATGAGAGCAAATTCCATAGTTTCTCTATGTGCTGTGTGAAAATGTATTTTCTTTTGTTTGTTCAGAACCACTCGCCATTCAGCTTCATTGGATGGTGCCTGATTCCAGTATTATGAGAGAAGGAGAAAAACATTTCTCCCTGTCCACAGTCTCCATACGATGTACACTTTTGTATACCTTTGCCATATCCTCCCTTAACTTATAGGTCTCCCTGACCCAAGCTCTACAGCTCCAAACATTGTAACCTTTTCTCATGGGGGATTTGCTCCAGCCCTGATACAACAATGCAAACTTCTCTTCCTCCCTTGCCCAGGACCAGCCCATTTTGGCACCTAAAGGAAACCAGAAAATGGCATTCCCTCCCTCTTCCAGCCAGGGAAAAAGGGGCAAGTAAAGATCTACATGAGGAACAAGGTGGGGAGTGAAGATCCATATTGGGATCTGCCAACTGAAATGGTCACCTTACCTTGTCTCCTGGGTAGTCCAGCCCTGTGATTCACCTGCCCCCTTTTTTTGAGACCAGGCAGGTTTCACAACACATCCCAGAAGAGGTAAGGTAAAAGGTAAAAATAAAAGACCCCTGGACGGTTAAGTCCAGTTGAATTTGTCTATGGAATGTGAAGCTCATCTTACTTTTCAGGCTGAGGGAGCCAGGGTTTGTCCACAAACAGCTTTCCGGGTCATGTGGCCAACATGACTAAACTGCTTCTGGTGCAATGGGACACCATGACAAGTGCCAGAGTGCATGGAAACGCCGTTTACCTTCCCGCCGCAGCAGTACCTATTTATCTACTTGCACTGGCGTGCTTTCGAACTGCTAGGTTGGCAGAAGCTGGGACAGAGCAATGGGAACTCCACCCTGTCATGGGGATTTGAACCAATGACCTTCCGATCGGCAAGCCCAAGAGGCTTGGTGGTTTAGACCACCTGTGTCCCAGTTTTTTTTACCTTCAGAAGAGGAGGAGGGTTAACACAGGATTGCCATTTTCCTGCATCAGCCATGTCTTTATCGTTGATATGCATTTCTGCTTCAAAGTGGCCCTTAACTACACCTTCCTTCAATCTTTCCATCCTGTTTGAATCCTTAAAAGGTCTCCTAACTGCCTCTTCCTCTCCCATTTGCATCCTGAAAAGGACCCTTAACTGACACTTCCTTTGGCCTTCCCCCCTCCCATTTGCATTTGCAGAAAACACGTCCCAAGTAAAAACTTACAGCTCAGTAAGTCTCAATGTCTTGAAGAGTAGCCACGACAGCGTAGTCAGCCGGTTACCAGAGAGATTTCTGAGAGGGGGAGAAAAAAAGAGAGAGGAAGAATTTACTGTGAATAATTATCTCCGTATTGCAACTTCTGCAACTGAGCTCAGCTCATAATTACCCTGTAGAAGTAGAGATATTACAAGTTGGGGGGGGGGATACACACTAGAAAAAGAGAAATTAAGGTAGTCTTTCCCCACGACAACCAAAATTAGAAAGATAAAATGAAAAATCAATATATTGTAAAATGTGCTCTCTCAGCATGAATAAATGATTCTAATTAAACAAGGAAAAATCTATTATATTTCCGAGGATCTATTGGTACTCTAATATTAATGTCAAAGTAGGCCCAATGCCTAAACAGGTGTTTTATCAGTGTGGTAAGTATTCCATACAATGTCATTGTTGTTGTTGTTTTAAAAAAGTTAAATGCCCAGGCAATCCAAATTCTGTGACATTAATTCTGCAAGCTGTAGAAATTATTCAATTTGCATTATAGCTCTTATTTTCCACTATTCGCTCCACCACTTTTACTATTTTGCAAAATTTAATTCATTGAGAGGCTTAACTGCACCTAATTCAGTGTTGGGCTAGGACTTATAGTTGAACTTTGGCAATTATCTCTCTCTCTCTCTCTCTCTCTCTCTCAGATCCTTCCTCTTCAATATGGAGATAATAATTCTTCGTTGTTTCTAATGCTAGTCCTACCCAGAGTAGACCCACTGAAGTTAATAAACAAGCCCACCTTAGGTTCATTACTTTCCATAGGTCTACCCTGACTAGGGCATACTTGGAAACAACCCAATGACTTTGCCTTACAGAGCCATTGGAACAAGATAATGTATGTGAAACAATTATAACTCTAAACAGGAGTGTTAAGATCTGCAGAAGGAGTTGTCTTGGTCTTTCCACCACCCTCGGAAGTGACGGGAAAGGCAACCCAGGAGAGAGCTTCCTTTGTGGTGGCCCTTAAACTGTGGAACTCATTCCCACTAGGATCTTTTGTTACATAACTTCTGCTGGCTTTTGACAGTTAAGGTACTTTGTTTTGTGGGACCCACCTCTTTTGCTCAATTTACACTGTTCTGGAATGCTTCTGCTTGTTTTTATTTATTAAATTTGTAGAACTGAAAGAGTTTTGTTTTTATAACTACATCGTTGTAACTCTCTCTGGGACTTCATGGAGAAGGGAAGGTAAGAAAACTTATAAATGAAACCCCAGCCCATTTTTCACAGATCTGCAGTTTACACTTAAAGCAGTGTTGCAACAGTCCTGGCTTCTCCTCTTCCCGAAGGATTCTGGAAGCTGTAGTTTGTGAAGGGTAGTGAGAGTTGTTAGGGGAGCCCTATTCCTCTCATAGAGCTATAATTCTCAAGAGTGGTTTAACAACCCAATCCCCCAGAGAACTCTTTGAATTCTTCCTTTGCAAGGGGAACATCTCTCAGAAGCCTTTACAAACTACAGTTCCCAGAATTCTTTGGGGGAAACCATGGAGGTTTAAAATGGTATGGAACTGCTTTAAAGTATGGTGGTGGTATTGTATTCCCCCTCTTGGCAACTTATCATATCATAAAAGTAAAGGCAAAGGGACCCCTGACCATTAGGTCCAGTTGTGACCGACTCTGGGGTTGTGGCGCTCATCTCACTTTATTGGCTGAGGGAGCCGGCGTACAGCCTCCGGGTCATGTGACCAGCATGACTAAGCCACTTCTGGTGAACCAGAGCAGTGCACAGAAACGCCGTTTACCTTCCTGCCGGAGCGGTACCTATTTATCTACTTGCACTTTGACATGCTTTCAAACTGCTAGGTTGGCAGGAGCAAGGACTGGGCAACGGGAGCTCACCCTGTTGCGGGGATTCGAACCGCCGACTTTCTGACCGGCAAGTCCTAGGCTCTGTGGTTTAACCCACAGCGCCACCCGCGTCCCTTTATCATATTATATTTATCTCCTTTTGGAAAATTTCTCTCTCTCTGTGTGTGTGTGTGTCTGTCACTCACTCACTCACTGTCGCACACCCCTTCATCCCCTTCACATACTGACATCCTTAAAATACCTGCTCCATAATATTTTACACCCAACATTTGGACTATTTAAACATATAGTGCAGTTGGGACCCAAGGCAGGCCTTAATAACTATACTTTTTTATTTTTGTGTTTTTAATGGAAGGTGGGTTGTGGAAACATGGTTGCTGGGTGTGTACACATAACAAACTATAGCAAGATGGGGAGAGTGTTTGGCAGGCCATCCTTATGAAAGCACAGCAAGGAATTTTAATACCGCAAGGATTTTTTTTTAAAGGGATCTAAATTTGCCTTTTCCATCTTTGCCATATTCACACCGAATGAGGCTGCTGCCATGGCAACCCAAGACAACCTCTGAGAAGTCCCCTCCACTCCAGCGGGAAAAGACAAAAAAAAAAGAGGGGGGCAGAATCTGTTTTCCACAGGCAGCATTTACAAACCAGCCTCCAAAACCCCACCCTTTCACATCCCCTCCCTGTACCACTTAGGGAGCTGAGAAAGAACAAGGACATCAACAGAGGAAAAGTGCTATTTTCTATAGAGATGACACCAACACACAACTCTGCGTAGTAAAGCAGAGATGGGGAACTGGACTCCAACTCCCATCTGCCCCAGCCAACATAGCCGATGATCAGGGAATGCTGGGAGTTGTAGTCCAACAACAACTGGATGGTCACAGGTTCCTCGCCCCATGATAAAGGGGAAAGAATCAGCGAGTAACCTAGGAAGCTGCTTTCTACAACAACAGACCATGTGTCCACTTATTCTGTTTTGACTGGCAGTAGTTCTCTAGGGTCTCAGCAAGAGGTCTTCCCACTGATCAAACTCTGCCACTGATATGGCCCCTTCTTGAATGGTCCCCAGTGCTGTACAACAGATTGAAGGGTGAATATATTTTAAGGTTTTAACCACAGCATCGGAAGCCAAACTCAAGGCAACTTCCTATATTCCTAGTGTTTCCATGGGTGGGAATCTGAGACAGAGCCTTCTCTGTAGCAGCAACTCGGCTGCAGAAGTCCCTCCCCAAAGGGTGCTAAACTAGTTCCATCCATTGTCTTTAGGAAGGAAATACACACATGTATTTCATCCGGCTTTCAACTATGTTTAATCAGGATATTGGTGTTTAGATTCCCCCACTCTCCTCAGTTTCTCTGGTTTAGATATTTTACATTACCTAATTATCTGTATGGCTTTAGTGCACTGTGAACAGCTAGAAGGAGGCAAGGGCTATTAGAACCAAAATGCTGGTGATGACGATGAATCAAATCACGTCCCTTCTCAGAGCTCTTCCATTCTGTTTATACAAGGTCTCCATCACCCCTGGCACCATTCTGGTCCAGCTTCCCCACCACCACATTTCCTAGAGTTCATCAGTTGCCATGAGCTTTGTCCTTGTTACTCCCAGGGTTGCCATACTGCAGTGATGGCCAAACTTGGCCCTCCAGCTGTTTTGGGACTACAACGTCCACTATCCCTAGCTAACAGGACCAGTCGGGGTGATGGGAATTGTAGTCCCAAAACAGCTGGAAGGCCAGGTTTGATCATCACTGCCATACTGTCTCTAGCAGTGTCCAGGCAGAAATCATAAAAATGTCCAGGAAAATAGCAATCCACATTGGCAGGGCTGTTTTTGCCAATTTTCCATAAAAATAGCTCAATGGCTTTTGGCAAAACTAGAAAACGCTCAACAACCAGCAACCCTAGTTACACCTGGAACTGTTTGTTGCACTCAGCTAGTAGCTGACCTACATTTTGGGGGCCCTGGAGCTTAAACTGTCATGGAGGCCCCTTCACAACCAGCAAAGAGGTCTGGGTAACTACTCATCAAAGATCACCACACCTTTGCAATATTTATGCTACTGACTCTCAGACTTTTGAGATTGTTGAATTATATACAACAACAACAACAATCAATTTGAGTCAAGTGACTCAAATTGGGTCTACTAATCTCAAAATCTACTCTAGTCTACTAGACTCATTGTGGACCAAAGTTGTTTCTGGGGTCCCTCAGCAGTAGTTCATTAAAGGAGGCACACAACTGAAGGAGAAGCACAGAGCCATGAGCCAAGGAGCCACCTCTGAGAAGCTGAGGCCAGACAGTGGTATGCTCCTCTTAAGCTCACATTCTAATAACATAAAAAGAGCCCCATTGGATCAGGCCAAGGGCCCATCTAGTCCAGTATCCTGGTCTCACAGTGGCCAAAAGATAGCTATGGAAAGCCCACAAGCAGGACTTGAGTGCAATAGCAACCTCCCCACTTGCTTTCCCCAGCAACTGGCTTTCAGAGACATACAGCTTCGAACAGTGGAGGTAGGCAATACACACAAAGCTGACCCCAGCACTGTCCAACTCAGGACACTGAAAATGTACACTTTCAGACAGGTGTGGAAAACCTGATGTTCTCCAGTTGCTGTTGAACTATGATTTTCATCTCTGGAACAAGCTGGGGCTGATGGGAGTTGTAGTCCAACTACGCATGGAGGGCACTTCATTACACTGGACTTAAGAGAACCTGGAGGTCTTAAAGACTCTCCCTTCTCCCCTTCCTTCTCCGGCAAGCTAATCTCTTTCTACTTCTTCTAGGCTGGTTGAGCTCTTGAGCTCCCACCCCTCCTCTTGGCACCTGGATAAATGGATCATGGCCTCCTTAAAGAGGCAGTCACTGTGGAAGCTATTCTACCCAAGGCAAATCCTTGGCAGCAGGGATCCACCTTAAGTCCATATTTGGCTATATTCCACACTTTTTAGCTCTCATTTGTTCCACTCAGTACCCATCCACCAGCCCCTTTCTTCTCTACTGGCCTTTGCCAGAATCAGACTCTAGCCACAGTCTAACACAGAACCTGCCTCAGTTTGACACCTTGACCTTTTGCCTCTCTTTGTGGCAATTTTTATTCCAAGGCCATGGGGTTTCCATGGGGTTGAGGGTTTTTTCTGCTTTGTTTTTTGTATTTGTTCCTTTGCAAAAGCGGCACGTTCCGTTCTTATAATAGTAACAAGAAATCAAAACAACAAGGTCTTGAAACTGGCTCTCACAAGCATAGGGATGGGGGGGGGGAATAGGATTCTGTTTGCATTTAAATCTACCTAAATTTCACTTTCTGAAACAATACAAGAATTAAAACGCTGCCATCTTTCAAAATTCGCACTTCTCTGAATTTTGCAGCAAAGTTCTCCAGCAAGTAACGTGTACAAAAATGCATATGTAGTACATATGCCAGCTGAGAGGAGACATGATAGGATGAACTGTCTAGTCTAAGGTGTGTGCAGAAAGTGTGCAGGAAAAAATATTAGTGAAAGTAACATACAAAATTGCATCTTATGAGGAAAAATATAAATATTAGGGAAAACATGCTTAAGGAAAAATGCATTTATTAGGCAACCTCCTATACAAGAATGTGTATATTAGAAGAAATTTGCTGATGTTTTCTTTTTAGGTTGTTGTTTTTTTATGTTGCGAACTGCAGTGTGAACTTGGAGAACTAAAGAGAAACTGAAAAAAATTAGAGAAACTGAAATTGTCAGAATTGGTCATCCCTACCCTGGGTTAAGTTCAGTGTTATCTAATTAGCTTTCATTCAAGTTCATCCATCTCTCAATAGACAAGTCCAATAGGGACAGAATTGGACCAAGAAGCATTCCATAGATGTGGGGAGAAAGTGGTTGTTTTCCCCCCATCCTCTAATCAAAGAAAGATTAGGGTAGAGGAGAGAGAAAACAGATGGGAGAAAGGACAAAGGGGGAGCAACTCTGAGGCAGAATAAAAAAGGGAATACTCATCTCTCTGGAAGTGTCCTTTCGCAAAGGTCATGTTTTGCTACATTAAGCAGAAATGTCAAGAGAAGAACTGGATTCTAAAAGAGGTAAAGCAAAACACAGACACAAAGAGACCGCAAGCTTTCCACGCAAATACGGAATCAAAAATAGCATGATGTTGTTATTACAATTTAGGCCAGGGCACAATGGGAGATAGGAAACAGGTCCTCCTCGCTAGCTGGTAAATGGAGGTCTACAGGGGGTGGGGAGATGTTTTCTTGTTTTCAGCCTCGCTCATTCCCTCTGGGAGAACAACAAAACAATAATCCGCATGCCACATTCCCTTCACTTTTAAGCAGCTGGCAAGAAGTCCTACATCAGAAGCACAGTATGGGCTGGAAGGGGCCAAAGGACGAGGGCAAAGCTTCCACCTTGAGTGCTCACTAAGAGTTGGTTCTAGGATGCTCACAAAACTGGGTGTCTGAGTTTTGCAGAGATGTAAATCACAACTGGCAATGCTACTAGGGTGAGTCACTTCTGGCTCCCAACTCAATGCTTGCACCAATGCCCTAGGTATTTAGTGTGTGCCTTACTTCCTTATATAGCAGGGGTGGCTGAGGGCAGGGGGCCATCCATTGGCAGCCCTCTAGGGGCTGCTTGTTAATGTGGGTGAGACCTTTTTCAGATGGGGGGAGGGCTAGGCATCACAAAAAAACATTTTGGCATCCCAGAATAAAAGTGGTGGGTGTTCTATATTATAGAGAAGTGATGGGAACCTCTGGTTCACATGCCAAACTTGGCCCACCAGGAGATTCAAGTTGATCTGCCCACCACGCAGAGCAGTGTTTCTCAACCTTGGGTCCCCAGATGTTGTTGGACTACAACTCCCATCATCCCTGAGCTCTGGCCAGCTAGCTAGGGATGATGGGAGTTGTAGTTCAACAACATCTGGGGACCCAAGGTTGAGAAAGGCTGACAAAGAGGAAGTAACATACTGAATACCAGACAAAGTCCTCTCCTACAGCTCCTACACAAAATTGTCCATTCTGTTGCCATCTGAACATTCAAACCAGGTGAATCAATCTGAGACATCACTGAAAAGGAAGTTGTCAGCCCAGTGTATGGATTTTTTTAAAAAAAAATGCCGATAATATAATGCCATTATGTGAACCACCATTTTGAATAATGTGTACAGTTTTGGTTGCCTCAACTCAAAAAGTATATGGTAGAGTTGGACACATTATAGAAAAGGACAACCAACATTATCAAGGGAATGGAGCCATGCCAGCAAGAGGAAAGGTTGCAGCATTTGGGACTTTCCAGTTTAGAGGAAAGGTCTTTCTTCTTCTGCTTCTTTGGCGATACTTGTAGCCAAGCAGGATTCTCTTCCATGAACATGGTCTTAACAGTGTGTGTGTAAGTGACTGTGGAGGCCCATGCAGGATCCACACATCCTTCCACAGTGGGGACATAGGTTTCTGGGTGGGAGTTGATCATGGTGAGGATTTGCCAAGTGTGTCTTCCTCTTAGCACATTTCTCCCTTGCATCCTGAGTTCGTGCTTCTTCAAAGTCCATGATGCCTTTGGTAAAGGATATTCTTCAATTGGAGCACTGGCAGGCCAGTTTTTCCCAATTTTCTGTGCTTATACTGCATTTTTTAAGATTAGCCTTGAGAGAGTCTTTAAACCTCTTTTGTCGTCAACCGATATTTTGCTTTCCATTTTTAAGTTAGGAATAGAGTAGTTGCTTTGGAAGACGATAATCAGGCATCTGAACCACATGACCATAGATGAGTAAGAGATGGCATGATACAAGTTCATGCAATTATGCTTAGCATGGAGGAAGTAGAGAGAAATAAGTTTTTCTCCCTCTCTCATAAAACTCAGGGATATCCAATAATAATAATAATTGATTATTTATATCCCGCCCATCTGGCTGGGTCCCCCCAGCCACTCTGGGCGGCTTCCAACAAAACACTAAAATACAATAACCTATTAAACATTAAAAGCTTCCCTAAACAGGGCTGCCTTTATATGTCTTCTAAAAATTTGGTAGTTATTTTTCTCTTTTCAACTGGTGGGAGGGCGTTCCACAGGGTGGGCGCCACTACCAAGAAGGCCCTCTGCCTGGTTCCCTGCAACTTGGCTTCTCTCAGTGAGGGAACTGCCAGAAGGCCCTCAGTGTCCGGGCAGAACGATGGAGGTGGAGACGCTCCTCCAGGTATACTGGACTGAGGCGGTTTAGGGCTTTAAAGGTCAGCACCAACACTTTGAATTGTGCTCGGAACAATGAAGCTGAATGTTGGAAGTCTCAGGACAGACATAAAAAGTGCTCCTTCCTGCAGTGCTTTGTTACACTATGGAACTCCCTGCTACAGGAGACAATGATGGCCACCAACTTGGATGATTTCAAAAGAGGATTAGACAGATTCATGGAGGATAGGGCTAGCCATGATGGCTTCCACAGTCAAGACAGTGATGCTTCTGAATGCCAGTTACTGGAAACTGCAGGAGAGGAAAGTTCTCTTGTGCTCAGATGCGGCTTGTGAGTGTTCCACAGACCTCTGGTTGGCTACCATGATAACAGGAAGCTGGGACTGAATGAGCCATTTTCCTGATCCAGCAGGTTCTTCTTATAGTCTTATGATTAATGTTAGCATAATGAACAAACAAAATCCACAAACAGCTCCCTTAATACATAAACAAAAGCCACATTTTTAACGCTTAAGGTTGCCAAGTGGGATTTGGGGACCGTGTCGCCAATGTCAGATCAGATGTCAGAACTGTATGTTGTGTGTGTGTATCTGTGTGTAAGGGGGTGATATTTCAACACAGACGTTCACAGTTACCTTGCCTGGTTTACGGCCTACTCCAATTTATAATGCCCACTTGCATCAGATATTTTTTTTTTGAAAAAAGAAGTGTTTGCTTTTGGATATTTGTCCAAAGTTCTACACATAGAACTGGAAAGCAATGTAACAGATAAATAACAAGCAGTAATGGAATCCCATTACTGTGGGAAGCAGTAATCCCATTACAGAAGAAGACAATGACATTATGCACTCAGCTGCATTACTAATGAAGCAGCACGTCCTCAAGACATTTTGTTTTCCTCTGGATCAGAAAATATACTGAACTGCTCAGCGATGTGATGGTTTAGCCCTGCCTGGTACTGAAACAAGAGGCATCCTCAGAGAAGGGGCAAGAGTTTGCAGCCAATGTTAATGCTACTCTGAGCAGAGCCACTGACCCTCATAGCCAACTTAAAGAAAGGTACCCCTGCCCGTACGGGCCAGTCGTGACAGACTCTAGGGTTGTGCGCCCATCTCACTTAAAGAGGCCAAGGGCCAGCGCTGTCCGAAGACACTTCCGGGTCACGTGGCCAGCGTGACATCGCTGCTCTGGCGAGCCAGAGCCGCACACGGAAATGCCGTTTACCTTCCCGCTAGTAAGCGGTCCCTATTTATCTACTTGCACCCAGGGTTGCTTTCGAACTGCTAGGTTGGCAGGCGCTGGGACTGAACAGCGGGAGCGCACCCCGCCGCGGGGATTCAAACCACCGACCTTTCGATCAGCAAGCCCTAGGCACTGAGGCTTTAACCCACAGCGCCACCCGCGTCCCTAATAGCCAACTTAGAGCCAGTCAATTCAATGGATCTACTCAGACTAAAACTTAGTTGGATGGAACTCAAGCGAAGGAGGACCTGGCAGGAGATCTCCAAGCTGCCAATGACCTTGAGGAGCAAATGAATCTGGGTATCACTGCTCGAGGACTTAATGTTGCCATACCAGTTGCCTGGGTTTCTGGACAGCTCTCAGAAACACACACACCCCTCTTGCCACCGCACCACAGGGCCAAGGTGGTTAGCTGCCTGTGAGACCACTTGGGGAAAAGGGGGAAGCACACTGAAACACTTGTCTAGATTAGCACCCCAGAGGGTGAAGCCTCCAGCTCTTATGCCAATCAGAGCTGCTTCCATAGGAGCCGACTCCTAGGAGCCAAGGTCCTTCTCAATACCTCCAAATGCATGTATATGTATACACCAGGGATTGATGGATAAGTCTATTTGATGGATAAGTTTATCATGTTTGAGGTTTTATTGTGTTTTTAATATTCTGATGGGAGCCGCCCAGAGTGGCTGGGTAAACCCAGCCAGATGGGAGTCTTATTATTATTATTATTATTATTATTATTATTATTATTATTCCCTTCAAACCCCCCAATAAAATATTTAAGGGGGCCATGTTCCCCCCCACAAGTTAATGAGCATAATGATGCCATAAGAAAAAATGGTTGGTTGATGTGTGTGAGAGAGAGGAGGAGAGAGAGAGAATGGATTTGGGAACTGGGGGTCAGGGGAAAAAGCTATTTTTCAATTTCCAATTAGGGGGCAGGTAGGAAACAAATAGGTTTGTCAAATTCAACTCAAGCAGCTGAAAGTTAATCTGGCAAAAGTCATGTGTTTGCTGAGCTAGGTTTCTCGGGGGCTGAATTTCAGTTTCCTGCAGGTTTCTTTGCCTCTTTATACTTATATGTCCACATTGAAGTAGAGATGGAGGAGGGGGGCCACTAGGGGCACATTGGAAGATGGCTGACAATACCATCTCTCCGACCCACACGGGGTAATTAAGAGGCTGTTATGGGAGTAGGCAGCCTCCCTTGTTGCCCCAAGGGAATGGAGAACACTGCCCTTGCCTGCTTTGCCGATAAATCACCCCCAAATTCGAAAGAAGGGGGTGAGGGCACTAGGCAGAATGCCCCCGTGTGGACCTCGGCTCTCTTGGACGCTGTCTCTGATCGCGCACTAGCTGCAGCAATTTGGAATAATTAATTACAAAAGAAGCAAATGCATATATTTCAAGTGAAGAAGGGGAGTGAAGACTGCTAATTTAAGGGACCTCTGTGAAAGAAGACGACGGGTTGGAGCAACAGGAATAGTTTATGATGAAGATACACCAAAGGCTGGGTATGTCGGCAATGGGACTGAATGGGGGGGGGACCTTTTTTACTTTCCTTCTATGTGATTTACCAAGAACCCCTCCTCATTAGAACCATCGGTTTAACTGACCCAAGCAGGATGATTAAGGTCTGTGTGGAGATAAACTTTAACCAAAAGTATGCTTTATGGAGATCGAGAAGCAATAAGAGCTTTTGGAATGGTGCAGCAATTAATTCAGAGTCGCCATCTTGCCAAAGGATTTATAGCTGGGAGGAGGAACGGACTTGTTTTCAGACTGCATTCCTGGTGAATCTCCTCAGAGGTTTGAGAAGGGAGGCAGATTGGTGAAGATTAATGACGCTAAGACTGTTTTGGTGTATGGAAGTGATGTTATATGGAAAATGTCTGGATATGGCTACTGGATAAAAAATAATAATATCCACGCAGGATTACAAACTGTTTTAACCAGCTTGTGGAGACTATCAGAGGTCACAAAGAGAAAGGAAAAATATATGAAAATAACAACAAGAGATGTGGAAAAACAATAAGAAAGGACTGGATAGTACTGTGAACATCATATGGTTAGATTTGTGGACATTAAAACAGCAGCAAGAAGCAAGAAGTTGATTGGATCCCCTTCAGAACTTGAAAATATGGGTACCCCCAACAAAAATTTAAAATTCGGCTGTGTAATTTGGAATTTATGTAATTTGGTTTGATTTGATGTGATTGGTCGGTTAATAAAAAAATATTCTTGAAAAAAAAAGAAGCAGAGATGGAGGAGACATTTGATTCACAACACAATTAAAGACAAATCTAGGAGCTGAACTGTGTGTAAATTCATACATCCGAATTTTGTGATGCAGTTCTCCAATCAAATAGTGTTCACAAAATTGCATATATTATGGGAAAGCGTACATCAAAATGAACATGTAAGTGAAGATAACATGTATTAGGGAAAACATGCATATTAGTCAAAACTGCATACAAAAATGGTGTTTATTGGGAGAAATTCTGATGAATTTTCATGATGATCTTGATTTTTTTAATGCCAACATGGGAATCTGAATTTAAGACTGTCAGGGAACTGAAACAGACATCTCCCTACTCTGAAGTAAATCCCAATGAATTCAAGGGAGCTTTCTCCCGGAATAAGAGGTATAAGTGTGAATCCTAATATTTGCAAATCCTTGATTTTACATAATTTATAGATTACAGAGGGCTGTAGCTCATGTTAGTCCTACACAGAGTAGACCCATTGAAATGCCAAACTTAGAACCATTACTTTCATTAATATTCTGAGAAAAAAGCTTGGTTGGAAACAGCCTCATTATGCAGTTTCTCTCTGCACAAAATTGGGTGTTCTCGGTGTAGAGTTTTGAACTCAATATCTCCCTTAGGGGGTGGAAAGAAGACAATGGAGAGGGTTGATAGAACCCGGGGTATATGGTCATCCACAATTCATCTCCACAGCAGAACAAATAGGGAAGCACAGGCCAAGGTGGCTTGGCAAAACTAGCTCTCCCTTCCGGCTCCTGGCGACATTTGCTGGTTTGCATCTTATTTAAAACATCTGAAGGTTGTTGTTGTTGTTTTTACAGGGGAGGTTTTTCCCCTTCTCCTTGGTAAAACCCAGAACAATTGGAATTTAGTGTGAAGGGAAATGGCATGTTTGCTTTTCCCTCAATTAAGCGCCAGCAAAGCGGGCTCTACTATTAAGAGGCATTTTTATTCAGCTAAATTAAGCCAGATGCCTCATTAATGACACTTACAAACAAGAGCCTCTGTAATTAAGCTGCAAACTATATTATTGTGATCAGTCCAAGGCCAGGGCAGGAGGATGATTCTGCTGGAAAGGAGCCCTCCTGCTCCCATTCCTCCCCACCATATTATTATTATTATTATTATTATTATTATTATTATTATTATTATCACCTATTGCCTATTGCCACCCCCTTCAAACACCCACGTCCCCTTCTACGGTCACCTTCCCCACTTCCTTTCCTGGTTTCAAACCTGACACATTTGTTTCTGCCAGGGAGATGCTCTTAACGCATTTTAATAACATGTTGCCAGCTACGAAATCCTGATCTGGTGGATTAGCAGCATGGAGCCGCCAGCAAGAAACTGCACGCCTGGAATAAATTAGAAGTGAAGCACGAACCCGTAAACTGCTTTCCTCGGCGTTGGCTTCGCTTGCGAGGCAATTCAGGGCTGATGGGGAAAAGGCTTGTTCTGTGCCTAAGTAAATAAGGGCATCTCCCCAGGAAGGTCGCACGCGGTTAAAGGATGGACAGATCCGTCCATTGTGATTTTTCTCCATTGCTTATTCTTCCAGTCTTGCCTTTTTGTGTTCATCACAACAAAAGGTCCTCATGAAAACTCATCATTTGAGCGCACGTTCCGCCCAGTAATACATGTTTTCAAATGCATTTTTTTTTACCTAATTTACATCATTTCCCAAGCAATTTTCTATAACATAATGCATTTTTTTAAAAAAAATATTCTTTACTAATACATGCATTTTTATGCACATTCCCCCCTACTATAATGCATTTTTATAGACATTTGGTTGGAGAACTATATTGCAACATCCAGAGAACTGTGAATTTCAAAATATAGCTGTGTTTTGATTCATTTCTTGTTTTGGGAAGTATGAATTAGGAATTTCTACACAGAGAAACATATTGTCACCCTTGGCAAAATATTACCATGCTCTGCTTAGCACCGCAAACTGAGAACTCTGTGCTGCTTTTTCACTCACCTTTGTCTGTAAGACTTTTGGTACTCTCCACCTATCCTTTCTCACAAACACAGGTTAACTGTCCACATCATTCTTTCCATGGCACCCCACATACAGAGGATATTCAGGTGGGTCCAACTGTATGTACCATCTCACTTCTTCAAGCTCAGGCTTGGAGATGAACTCTGCATGTGAGGTTTTCAAGCCCCCAAATTCTTCTCCAGCTCAGTTTAACATCCAAGCTGCGGAAGAATTTACATCTACCCTTAAGGTGCCAATCTTTGCTGCATTAAACTGAACAGAGGGATATATAAAAGTGCCTACAGGAGCAAAATCTGGGAGGGGGGACCCACTTCATCTAAGGGTCCTCTTCCAAGGAGGGTAGGATTATGCGTGAGACTTTGAGTGAGATTCTCTCCCCATGCTCAGATTTTTCTCCTCGCATCCTCTTTCTGCTTCCCCCTAATGTGGGCAGAGGTCCAAATTCATATTGGCTTTCATGTTAGCTAATCCAGTTGCTTATTTTCTAGGGAGGGGGTGGATGGCTCTGCTTATTGATGAATCAATCTGAGTCCAACAGGCATCTATATATGCCAGCAGTTTCAGGGCAGAACAATAGGTGATCCGCACAGGCAAATCGCAATTGGATCTCCTGACATCTTTTTGCAAAATGCTATAAAGCAGCCACAGGGCAGTTGGGAAGGTGGAACTGGCTCAGAGCAGCAGTGCTAGGGGAGAGATGGTGGCAACATGTTATCTTTATTCTGTGCTCCTGATGGAAACTGCTTCCCAAAGATGCTAATAACCTCCCTGGGGAGGTTGAAGGAGATAGGTAAGCACAATACATGTATATATCTCTCTGCCCTGCTGCCGCCGCCTGACAGGGTTAACAGTGGCTTCAGAAAGAACATATTCCAATCAGGAAAACAGCATGGGGGAAAGGGTTAAACACCTGATCCCCCTCCAGTGCCATAAGCCTGAGCCAATTTACTCCCATTGCATCTGCTTTTCAGCTTTAAAACAATAGAAAAGCTGCTGTGAGGTCCTACTACACCATTGCATCCCACCCCAGTCTCAGAGTGGGGCGAGATTCCAGGGGCTTGTCTAGGGTTTGTGTTTCCTTTAGGAAATGAACCACAGCAGAGACTGTGGTGTCTTTATGACACATGGTTTATTTACAGACATATACAACCTGGGGCTACGATGGAAGGATTTGCATCATAAGCACCCCAAAACTACAGTATACTTCCATGTATAACACGCCCCCGTGTATAAGATGCCCTCTATTTTTGAGAACTCTAAATTAAGAAAAGGGGGGGATTGCCTGGAGTTGTTGAACTTTTGGGGGGAGGATTGCTCAGTGTTATTGAGCTTTGGGGGCTGGGGTTGCCAAAAATCACTCACACGATTGACCAATGCTCTCAATTACACATGTCACAGAAAACACCAATTGCCTACCCGCTCGTCAATCACCCGCCCAATTGCCGCAGGAACAGCCAATCAACAACAGCCCTTGATGCAGCCACCAATCACCTGCCCTATCACCGCTGAAAATCTCCTGCTCGCAGAAGAAACAAATCCCCGTTTCCCCATCTGCACTATCTGTGTATAAGACAACCCCCAATTTTTAATATTGCTTTCTCCTAAAAAAAACATTGTCTTGTACACGGAAAGTATGGTATCTTGTTTCTCCCATAGCCACAGCCTTGGAATCAAGCATTTCTATGAAACCTTGCTCTGACTTTCTCTCCAGCTTGCAACTTACTTCTAGGTCACATTGCTGCAATTCAGTTCCAAACTCTGCTTTGTCCTTCTAACTAACTGTGAGCAGGGGGCCCTAAACATTTGCTGTCTCACGCACAGCCCCTTTGCTTTCTTTCCCTTAATGGCCCATCACCCATGCTATTACCTCAAGAGGAAGTTAGCCCGGCTTATACTTAAACACTTGCTGGATCCAGAGGCTAGAAGGATCTCGCATACAGCTGACTCCCCCCCACCCCCGACTCATAACAATACATTCTCCACATCTTATGCATTTTGACTCACAACTGCACACTGGTTCCTTGTGTATGCTCACCCATCCTCACAATGCACCAGGCTGACTGAAAGATAAAATGGTGTGTGTGTGCAAAATAGTGTTTGCTCGTTTGGAGCAAGAAAGGAGGAGGGAGAGAAGCAACACTTGGTTTGCCCAGATATCTCGCTTGTTTTTTGTTCGAGCTGTCTATCAGCCAAAGCTACTTTTGCAAACAAGTCCACATTATCTCCAGAAATCTCCAGACATATGAAGCTGCCTTATACTGTGGCCCAATCTGAACGATACACTTAAAGCAGTATTACGTCACTTTAAAGTCTCATGGCTTTCCCCCAAAGAATTCTGGGAGCTGTCATTGGTTAAGGTTGCTGAGAATTCTTAGGGGACCTTTCACAGAGCTACCATTTGCTGAGTGGTTTAGCAATCAACCCTCTTCCCAGAGAAATCTGGGAATGGTATCTGTGTGAGGGGAATAAGGGCTAGCCTAATACCTTTCAGCACCCTTTATAAACTACAGTTCCCAGGATTCCTTGGGGGAAGCTATGGCTGTTTGAAGTTGGTATAGTAGCCCTTTAAATGTATAATGCAGCTCAGGGGGGGGGGTAATATGTAACATTGGCCTATTTAGTCCTTTATTTCTATACACACTTTATTTGTGGGTTACACATTACTTGGCTGGCGAACTGCATTGCAAAATTCAGAGACATGCAGATTTCAAAGGAGGGCTGTGTTTCAGTTTCCATAGTGTTTCAGAAAGTGCAAATTGTGTAGATTCGCTTTTAAATGTGAACTGGGCTGGATTCCTCCCCCACCCCTAACAAGGACGGGGGCTGATGCTACAGCTTCCTGCCCTCTATTCAGAGGGACCGAACTGACCTCCAAAGAAAATATAACCAGCCTTGTGCTCCCAACCTCACCCCCCGCTGCCGCCACCCTCCGTTTCCTGTTTAGTAAGCAGCTTTCCTCATTAAGGCAGAATGTACTGTCCTCCCTTAATGAATGTGCTGAAAATTACTCCAGCAAATCCCAGAAGCAGCAGCTGCAGCTGAGGCCCACAGGCCCACGCCGTGGATCTGTCTCTGCAAATATTAGACTAAATTGAAACCTCAGATAACTCAGCTGTGGCCAAGATGAAGCCTGCAGAAGTGCCCGGTGATGCCAAGCCTATTAGGAGCCCTGCCCTCCCCATGCTCAGAGGCTGGAGGAAAGTGGATGAGTTAGCAGAATGGGACTCGTCATTAAATTGATGAAACGAGAGTTTCATAGCCTCCAGCCACTCCCTCCCTCTCCCTCTGCCTTTCGCAGAAGCTGATTGGGCACCTCCAGGTGTCAGGAGAAACTAAGCCATAGGCTATGTCTTGGGAACAGGGGAAGAAGGAAGGGCCTGCAGCTCAGGGGTAGAGGAAATGCCTCTACCCAGACCACACCCCTCCCATGCCAGATCAAACCCTGTGGAGGCCCCTAGGCTGTCAAAATCTCGGGGGGGGGGGCTCGCCATGGGCGTAGCTGCCCCTCTAGATTCACCAAAAATATTGAAAAGCATTGAAAGTATTCAATTGGCAGAGGTTCTCCTCCCCCTGAAGCCTGCCCCCCCAACCAAAGCCTGCCTGCTCCCCTAAAAAAGCTCAACTTTGGCAGGCTGCCCCCTAAGAAAAATCCTGGCTGTGCCCATGGCCCTCACATTGAACTAAGAAAACTTGATTGTAATTTTCTTTTGAGATCAAATCAATATTATTTTGATCCATTGTCGTGGGGCCCCTAAAAAGTGTAGGGCCCTCTGCCTATTTGGTAATCCGGCCTGCACTCCTTGCTGAACTTGCTTTGCATCCTAAATGTTTCCCCCCAGCTCTGTTAATGCCTCTAGGTTCGAGAAGAGAGAGGAGCTGTGTGACTGTCTCTGGAAACAAGCCTATTGTACCAAGATAACATGTTCATTCATTGCCCCACCCACTTTTTCTTCTGGCACCACCCTCCACTTGGAAGTTTGCCCAGGAGGGAAGGTGGCAGCCCGTTCTGTGTGAGTTCCCCCAATCCAGCCCTTCTCTCCTCTGTTTGTTGCCCTTGATCACTGCCCCCTCCCAATTTTCTTCATTCAGCCCCCTGATATTCCCTCTCTCTTCTCTCCCGAAGTGTCCCTGGATCAACTTCATCTCCCAGCCTCATGGGCATGGCGAGGAACAAGATGATGGGCAAAAACACTCCTCTCTTGCTCTGGAGGAGGGTATCAGGCTTCTCTGGCAACAATTTATGTCAGTTCTCAGATGATGTTCTTGAAACAAAAGCTGAGTGGGCAGAGGAGAAGCTCTTAAGATATGTTTGAATAATAGCATCGAAGCAAACCCATAATTGTCTTGCAAGCGAAATTAGACACTTTGTGGAAGGAATGCTTACTTCTGAAATAAAGGGAGGGGGGCCTCCGGCTCATAAGCCCACACACTAATATGGGATTCATAGGGCTGCGGTCTGTCACTGGCAACAGAAAGAAACCCTGCACAAGGCCAGCAACACCACAGTATGGTGGTGGACCAATTTGGCAAGCAGGACTGTGTGTCTTGGTTTCAATTCCCATGTGCAAATCAAGCCCTTCATTTTGCAATCATGGTTTGGGGATTATATGTGCAAATGAACCCTTCATTTCCCTGCATCAAAAATCTCTCCCTACAATATTCCATCCCTTAAAACCTTGTGAAATCCCCCCCCCAGCCGCCAAACTGACCTTTCAGTTCATTCACAGAAGTTGGACTGTTTGTGAACATCATATTGCTGACTGCTGATTGCTGACAGTTAGAATGTTTATGACAGTTCTGTGATACCATACCAGACCACAGCAACTTATTCAGTAGCTGGATGTCAGGATGCTGGCAGCAGCTCCCGGCTGGTGATCCAGGAAAGTATAAAGACAAGGGAAGGTTTCTTACCATCCTTTTTTCATTCAGTCATTACAGAGGGAGGCTATAGAACCCAACCTCTTGGATAATGGCATTGTCCCAAGTGAATCTCCACCCCGCCCCGTCTCTGTCAGTTCCTCATTCATCCCAGTTCACTCATCACTTCTACAGGTGCTGCTAAGTGTGCTCTGTCTTTGAGATCTTTGTACTCCTACTTTCAAGGCTCGCCAGGTTCTGGTAGAGGGAGAGTCTGGAATGCTTTCTAATGATGTGTCAGCTAGGTGTTGCTCTGGCTCTCCCATGATTTCCCAGCTTTCCCCCTCATCTGCCTCTGAGCTGCGACCTCCCTCAAACTCCTGTTGTGAATCTATACTGTCTTCTTCTTCCTCCTCCCTGGAAGGTTCAGGAGGGGGAGGCAGTCTCCACCATTCCTCCTCTGCCCAGTCCCTGAGATCAGGAAGGCTTCACGTACACAACACTGCCTTGAATTAGGAGACTGCAACATAGATGCCTTCCTGCCCCTGATTTCCCAGCTAAATATCTTAGTTAAAACAGGGTTTTAACTAACATTGCTAGTAGCAGAGAAGACGTTCTCTCTGTAAGCACACCATCACAAAAGGGGTACCTGTCATTACTGGGTGTGCAAGTACTTCTTCCCTTCATTGTGCCACACTTTTGTTCATAGTGCAATTCCACACACACCCTCCCCATGCACATCAATGGAAAGCATGCCAAACAAACAGCTGTCTTCAGGGAGATGATTGCACCATATTCTGGCTTAAGGCAAACTCATTTGGTTTGGAGAGAGCATCAGGGAAAGGTAGAAACAGTGGAACCTTGGTTCTCATACTTAATCCATTCCATGAGTCTGCTCGACTCCCGAAACCGTTTGAAAACCAAGGCATGGCTTTTGATTGGCTACAGGAGCTTCCTGCACTCAAGTGGAAGCCGCTTCCGAAAAATATTCAAAAACCAGAACACTTACTTCCGGGTTTTCAGTGTGTGGGAGCCAAAACGTCCGAGTACCAAGGCATTCAAGAACCAAGGTATGACTGTATTTAGACTTAGCTCAGCGTTATTGCATAGAATCATAGACTCTATAGACTTTATCATAGCATCATAGAATTGTAGAGTTGGAAGGGACTCCCAGGGATATTCGCAATCAAGCTTTAAGACTTGTTTTACTTGCTGGCAAGAATCTCAAGCCCTGCACTGAAAGCCATTCTTGTGTCACTTCACACCAAACCCTTTTAGCTCACAAGCACCGAATCTCCATGGACGGCAAGCGATAGCCTCTGTATGGATAGAGCCCTTCCATGTCCAAACACCACAGACAGGAACTTTCAGGTCATTGTCATTAACACAGTGCCATCTGTACGGCATTTGATGGAGGAGCAGCTAGCGGGTTTATGCCTCCCATGTTGCGCACCCCCATATATGAAGATGAGAACATGAGAACCAAGCCCACGGAGTCCTCTGAGACAGATCTGCAAAAGAGACTCAGCACTTCTGTGCCTGTTTGCCAGCACCGAAACTCCCATCTGAGTCTCTCGCTCTCTCTGCCTCCTCCGCCTACGCCGCGATAAATTTAGATCTCTCAGGCCTGGAATACGACTCTGAGCTGGGCTTTCTTCCTGCTCCAGTGAACAGCAATTGTATGGGAAATTTCGGCCAATTGAGGCCAGGAGGTGCCAGTCTGCACCGCCAGCAGAAGGGGTGAGGTTTAATGGGCTTGTTTTGCTCTCAATCGCCGATTTCCTTGGGATGAAAGTGGCAAAGAGGTGCAAGGAGGGGGGGGGAGAGAGATGGGGGGGGAGAAACAACCATTCTCTACTTCTTCGGCGATGCACAAAAGCTTTCCATGGGCAACAGGGCTTTCTTTCTGCAGGACACAAAAGGAAGCCTGAGACTTCCGCGAGAAAAGGCTTATTTGCACATTATACTGAAGAATGGTACCAGCCACCACTACACCAGTGCAAGTGTTTGTGTGAAAGAGTGCATGCACGTTGATTTGCACAGATCGACTTAGTGAGCACACAGGTACACAAGCTGTTCGCTTGTTGAGAATTACATCTGAGTGACGGGTCAAGTGTACAGCTCAAATGATACACAGGTACACAGATTGCACACTTGTCGGTTGTAGCATGCGAACACCCTTACAGGCATGCTTGAAAAAGGTTCTAGGGCAGGGATGGGGATTGTTTGTTCAGTCTGAGAGACAGAGAAGAACTTTCCTTTATCCACTTTCACTATGCCAAGAAAAAAAATATAGATAAAAAGGTGATATAGATAGAGAGATAGATAGAGAGATAGAGAGAGAGAGAGAGAGAGAGAGAGAGAGAGAGAGATAGCTGATAAATAGATAGATAGATATAGTAATATTTTTTATTAAGTTGTGTGTTTTACTACTTGAAAAAACTCATTTTACATCCTTAAGATATCAGTAACTTCCCTTCTCTTTCCGTGGTTCATTTTACAAAAACTATGCAATTCAGTATTCCATTACTGCATCCATCAAAAAATTTTTACACTGTTGAATTTATCTTAATGCTGCCAGTGTTTTCAGCTATACACAATTATTTCCCATATATTCAAGAATTTTATAAATTTCTGTCTAAACCTTTTCTCTAAACCAGAAAAAGTCCCCAGGGCTGCAACCTCTCCAACCTTGAACCTGATGGGAGTTGCAGTCTAACAATGCCCGGAGAGCACCATGTTGACTACCCCTGATTTCACACATTTACTTTTGGTCTCCAAGTTTGCTACAGTCGGGATGAAGGATCAAAGAAGCAAAGCTAACAGTCTTAAAGGCAAAAGGTGAGGTCTGGAGGAAAAGAGAACTACGCTTTGGCACTCCCTTCCCTATTGATAACAAGCAGGCACCTTCACTGTATTCTTTTTAGTGCTTGCTAAAAGCATTCTTATTTTGGCAAGCCTACACAGATGCTTAGAAATGCTGGTGTGAAATTTAAACTGTTTTAATATTTTAACTTTGCGTGCGTTTAAAACGCACTGGAAAAAATTTCTTGATTTTATTGTTCTTTTTGTAAACTGCTGCAAGAGCTTTTTTTTTTTACAATTAAATGCTGTATAAATTTATGAAATAAATAAATCACAGAATCATAGGATTGTGGAGTTGGAAGGGACCCTGAAGCTCATCTAGTCCAACCCCCTGAATTGCAGGAATATGCAGCTTTCCCATATGGGGATCAAACTTGCAACTTTAGTGTTATCAGCAGCACACTCTACCCAACTGAGCCATCCAGTTAACAAATAACAAATAAACAGAATAAATCAAATTAACAAAATAAATCACAGAAATAGCCCTGCCAGCTTGAACTTTGGCACATTTCACTATGCATCGATTACCCACTGTCTTGGACCTAGTTTGCAGCTATGAAGGAATGGGAACAGACTATCCCCGAAGCATCCTAAGAGAGACAACCAAGGAGGGTGTGAGCAGTAAGAAAAAGCCACCAAGCAGAGGCTAGGCAAGGCAAAAGTTGCCTGGCAGGCATTGCTAAACGATTTCCAATTAATTAACTGATTACACCAGAGAACAGAAGGGGGATTCATGTGAGCGCTGCTGACCTTTAAGAATAATTAATACCATCAGGATCACAAAACTCATCCAAGCAAAATAATTGGGAACATTTCAATATCACATCTGATCCAATGTCAGGGGAAGGAGGTGGAGACCACGGGGAGGATTCCAGCTACCTAATTTTATCCCACGTGCCTATTTTGAGCCTTTGCAATATCCTCCAGGACCCTGCTTAGCTTTGCCTTCTCCTTGCACAAATCCACTTCACCTGGTCTTCTTTAAGAACTCTTCTACCCCCTTTCGCCTAAAGCTTGCTTTCCATGTCAACATCAAGCTTCTAGCCCTTATGCCTGAAGTGCCCTGTCTCTCTGATGGCATTTTGTCTCACAAAGCTCCTGTTCTTTTTATTCCTGCCTAATAATAATAACGTGGACGCTCGGGTTGAGAATGTGATCCATGTGGGATGCACGTTCGTAACCCGCAGCAGTGCGTCTGCGCACATGCGGGTTGTGATTCAGCACTTCTGTGCATGCACGACTGCCAAAACCCAGAAGTAACCCATTCCAGTACTTCAGGGTTTCGGCGCATCCATAACCCAAAAAAATCCAACCTGAAATGACTGTAACCCGAGGTATGACTGTAATAAAAGGTAAAGGTACCCCTGCCCGTATGGGCCAGTCTTGCCAGACTCTAGGGTTGTGCGCTCATCTCACTCTATAGGCCAGGAGGCAGCGCTGTCCGCAGACACTTCCGGGTCACGTGGCCAGCATGACAAGCTGCATCTGGCGAGCCAGCGCAGAACACGGAACGCTGTTTACCTTCCCGCTGGTAAGCGGTCCCTATTTATCTACTTGCACCCGGAGGTGCTTTCGAACTGCTAGGTTGGCAGGCGCTGGGACCGAACGATGGGAGCGCACCCCGCCGCGGAGATTCGAACCGCCGACCATGCGATTGGCAAGTCCTAGGCACTGAGGTTTAACCCACAGCGCCACCCACGTCACATGACTGTAATAATTTATTATATATACCCCACCCATCTGGCTGGGTTTCCCCAGCCACTCTTGGCTACTCCCAACAGAATATTAAAAACACGATAAAACATCAAACAAAAACTTCCCTAAACAAAATGTCAGATAGTTGTTTATTTCCTTGACATCTGATGGGAGGACAAGCACCACTACCAAAAAGGACCTCCTCTGCCTGGTTCCCTGTAATCTCCCTTTTCGCAGTAAGGAAACTGCCAGAAGGGCCTCGGAGCTGGACCTCAGTGTCTTGGCAGAACGATGGGGGAGGATCTGCCAGCTGTGTTCAGAAATGATGGGGTTTCGTCTCCTGACATGAACAGCTTGTGCAATCACCACGATTTCCCACTCACCTTTCTAACAGCAATTAGACCCAAATTCACCCCAAATTATATGCCTCTCCTGCCCCCCAGATGTTTCCATCAGGCCCGTTTCTCAAAAACTAAGGGCTCATGCACATTCACTTTTGTGCCACACTTTCTAGGCACAAATCTGGGCTTTCCAGACCTAAGCATTTTTTTGTCTGTTTGTTTTTGTCCTGGTACTTTCCTTCATTTCACCACTGAATGAGAGCAAACTGCAACACACATAAACCCTTATTGCTGTTTGCTCCACAAGTAAAACGTGGGTTTTCCCAGGCAATGAATTTGGGGGAGGGGGGAACACAGCTCAGACATGGTGCTTTCAAGCACAGACCTGTGCCTAGAAAGGAAGTCTGGATGAGCCCTGAGTGAAAGCTCAATTCACACCGCAACCCACACCCCCTGATTCGTAACAATGCACATCTATTCGAAGAATGCTAGCTTGCTTGCAAGGTGCTGCTGGTGCTGCCTCTTCTGCTGCTGCCGCCACCCTATGCAGCCTCAAAAATCTGCTGCAGAGCTTTGTGACACCCCCTGGGGAAGATTCAGACCTGGAGAGAGGAGAAGCGACAGAAAAAGTCCTGTTGCACAGGCAGAAGTCTGTCTTGCTCATGTAATAGCAATGTTGGATTCAGTCCAAAGAGATGAACAGCCAGTTGCTCACAAAAGGACTGCTTTAAGCCAAAAAGCGGCTCACCTTTTGCCCTGAGGGTCTCTGATGGCCAGGCTGCTTTTTGCCTTGCACCAGCAGTTTTCCCCCTTTATTTCTAAATTGCAGGACTGCAGCTCAAGGTCATGGGTACTGAAAACAACATCCATGACCACAACCATTGGGACTGAAGAGTGGATGACTAACAGCCTTGTGCATATCAAATCAAGGCAGAGAGTCTGCTTGCGTTCTCCTCCATTCTGCTCGCCGTCACCCAAACATGCAGCCTGCAAGTTTGCTTGCTTGCAGCTTTGAGCATGCCTGCTGTTTGTGCCGCCTCTCCTAGGGCTTGCTATTCCCCATTCTCCCAAACTAAAGCTGGAGGCTGGCTTATAATGACCACAGCTTAACCACTGCACACCAGGTTGTTCCCAGATGACTGTCTTATTGAGCATTCGTTCTGCTTTGTTTGTGGAGAGGTTATGTGAGGTTACATCGAACAAGTGTTATCCCACACTTTCCCCAGTGAATTTCCTTGTCACTTTTCCTTATCTCAAAAAGTATGATGGGGTGTTTTTTTTAGGGGGGGGAGCGGACGTGTTGTGTGCAAGAGCTCCAAATCAAGGGCTTAACCACACAGCCTGAATTTCCTAGTATGTGACTGAATCTGATCCAGAACAGCTCTGAAAGCTCTCCCGGTGGAAAACAATACAATCGCAAATCTCCTTGGAGTTGTTTCCTCCCCGAAGATGCTTGTTTTGTTTGCCTTTTCTCTCAAAACCTCACAACTTCAACCTTACCTTTGCCTGTTTGCATCTTCACGCACCAGCACATTGAAGAAATGAGTGGCTCTCGTCTCACATCCCACCTTCTCCCACATTACTGCTGACAGATCCTGTTCACAGACCGTGCCGCCGACAAAACCGGAATGACAATGCAGGCTGTGACGCTTTATCCCCGCGATGACAGAGCCTCTAATGTGGAATTGGCACTGGTGGAATTGTAAGTATTCCCACCTGGTCTCTGTTGCACCACATAATTCTCTCTTTGGCTATATAGATATATAGATAGAAGTGGGGAGGACCCTACAATCTCATACTAAAATTTTATACTTCTAATAAAGCACGGTAGTGTGGAAGTTATGGCATATTAAATTGTTCCTAGTCCTGCATGAGGCACAAATTAATGCCCCATCAGTCAATACCCTGCCATAACTTAGTGCTCTAACAGCATAGCCTTGGAATGCTCCTGTTTATTGAGCATTCCTCTTGATTTGTTTGCAGGGAGATTAGAGGACGTTGGCCATTTAATGAGCATCCATTCATATTTGTTTGCAGTGAGGCTAGATGACATGGCATCAAAGCAAATGTTTTCCTAAACCTTCCTCTGCTCCCCCCCCATCACTTTCCTTCTTTATTTACTGTATTTTTGATCCCAGATTCTTCTGCAAGGAGCTCAAGGCAGCATACATGGATCTCCCTCCTCCTCATTTAGTCCCTAAACAACCCTGCCAGGCAGGTTAAGCTGAGATGATGTTGTTGTTGTTGTTGATGATGATGATAATGATGTTCTGCACATCTGACTGGGTTGCCCCAGTCACTCTGGCTGAATTAAACCATCAAACACAGTAAGACATCAGACATTTAAAACTTCGCTCAACAGGGCTGCCTTCAGATGTCTTCTAAAAGTCAGATAGTTGTTTATTTCCTTGATATCTGATGGGAGGGCATTCCACAGGGCGGGCACCACTACTGAGAAGGCCCTCTGTCTGGTTCCCTGTAACCTCACTTCCCGCAGTGAGGGAACTTCCAGAAGGCCCTCGGTGCTGGACCTCAGTGTCTGGGCAGAACAATGGGGCTGGAGACGCTCCTTCACAAAAGCTCCAAATCAGCTTTAATTTGACAGTATGCGATGGAATCCCACCTGGATTCCATCTAGAAGTCTAGAAGTGTCCCCAAAGTGCAATGCTTACTTTCCGAATGTGCCTCCTTCTTCACACTGGCAAACAAAACTCACTGCAGCCAACTGAAGCCAACCAACCATGCCCTGAGCCTTCCCACATCTCTCACCACCAATGACAACAAATAAATGAATAGAAAGAGAACCTACCTACACGACGCCGACACAAAAACCTTGCACATACACTATGCAAAGGAACAAAATTCTACTACCCTAATCTTCTCTCACCCACATTCTCATTCCCTACCTCTCTTCTTCCTTAAACTTTTAATATCTCTAACATTAGTGTCTCACATCAAATATAACTGACCTGTGGAAAAAATTCTATGAACGGAAAAAAGAGATGCTATGTACTTTTGCAATTCAAGAAAATCTTCAATAAAAACTTCTTTTTAGGTGAAACTGTTAACAAGAGGTTCTCAAAGTCTGTGCTGTCTGATTGTTCAGCTTCTCAACTACCTCTGGCTTTCCTGAGGCAATTATTTACTTTTTTATCTACCCCCCCCTCCACTCAGGGTGGTCTGCAGGGTTCTTCCTCTATTTTATCCTAATAACAACCCTGAGAGGTTGGCCACACTGAAAGACAGTATTAAAAGATTAGTTCAAGATGCCCCCCGCCCCCCGGGCTTCGTGGCTGAGTCAAGATCTGAACCTGGGTTGCCCTGGCATTAGTTGGACACTCTTTAATTGCCTAGCCTTAGTCTGACCCTCGTTAAACCACAACAACGCAACAGACTTTCCAGAAACTGCTCATGAGCAAAAATGTCACCTGGTCACTCGAGGGCTCAGCTTGCTAATTGTGTGCTTTAGTAAAGATTAACTGAGGGAATGATGTACTGTCTATTTCCCTAAGGAAATAAATGGTTAAAATGAGCAACATCTGAGGATATGCAAAGATGGTAGAGATACCATACAACTGCTTAGTTATGCCAACTGCACTTAGATCGCAGGTGCAAAAGCAGGGGGGGAAATAGCTCTGAATAAATCTTGGTTGTAATTTGCAAACATATGACAACATTGGTGCATCAGTCAGGTCTCCCTGCATATGAAAATTGCAAGCAGGCTAGAAATGTGGTACACAGAGCAGCTAATTGCTTGATCATAAATCTTTTCCTACCTTACAGGATTGTTGCAAAGATTTGCATGTACAGTGGTACCTCGGGTTACATACGCTTCAGGTTACATACACTTCAGGTTACAGACTCCGCTAACCCAGAAATATTACCTCGGGTTAAGAACTTTGCTTCAGGATGAGAACAGAAATTGTGCTCCAGTGGCGCGGCAGCAGCAGGAGGCCCTATTAGCTAAAGTGGTGTTTCGGGTTAAGAACGGACCTCTGGAACGAATTAAGTACTTAACCTGAGGTACCACTCTATAGCTTTCTCAGAGAGGAAGAGGGATTGACTTTTAACCCACTCTGGGAACTGTAGCTCTGTGAGAGGGGTCTCTTAACAACTCCCTGCACCCTGAACAAACTACAGCTCCCAGAATTCTTTGGGGGAAAGCCACAACTGTTTAAAGTGGTATCATACTGCTTTAAAGGTATGGTGAAAATGTGGACTAACTTTTGTGATAAGAAGAAGAGATGAAGCAGAGGTCACATGGTAGAGGTTATGCGATGGAAGAGGGGATAGAGAGCCACCAAACATCCAAACCTTTTCCTGAGAAGAAGAAAAAAACATTGTTATGTCCCCATCAGAGCGAGAAGCTGGGGATACTTATCCAATGACCTACCAACCACACTGGAAAACAAACTTGGATTCTGCCTCGACTGCTTCAGAGGTGGCTGATTCAAAGTTTACGCTTTGCCCAAGGCCCTGAACAGATCTGCAGTCCCACGTGGCATCAGCAACAGCATGAAAGGAAGAGGGCAAAAACATTGCCGCGCACAGCCCAGATGTGCAGCCACTTCACAATCCATGCCGGACAAGACCTGAGACCTCAGGAGCCTTTCGGGGAATCCGAACCAAGAAAGGACTGCAGAGAGGCTGGCAGTGTGACAATGGCCTCGTGGAGCAGAGTGGCGACTCTGTAGCAATTGTCCTCAGATGCCCAGGCGGGCAGAGGGAATGGCAGGTCACTTGCCTTCTAGCGCTAGGAGTGCAACTGCCCTTCTCCAGCATTTAAAAGGGAAAGGAAAGGAAAAAGGAAATGGTGACTCAGTGCCCGTTGGTAGCAAACCTAGTTTATTGCAATATATATAATAGTAAGATATATAATACACACACACAGAGAGAGAGAGATACCTAGAAAGCCTAATTTGACAAGATGCCCACAGGCAGAATGCATGTTAGGCATTTCACACATTTATGCAAATGTTGCTTTGATTAATTACACAGCCGAGACAAACGACCTTTGGCATTTGCCAATGCAGGGAGAATGTGTTTGAGTCAACTGCTACTTCTGCTGGTTGAGTGAGGGGTCCTTGCCAATATAGGTAAATCTGTAACATGACAAACTAAAAATTGTGATTAGAAAAAACAATAGCACTGACCTTGGGGAAAGGTCTTTTAGAACCTCACTCAAAACAATCCTCTTCCAGTTTGGTTTGGTATATAGAGTTAGAGATTCTGAAGATTGATGGCAACGCTTCTTCTGCTCCTGTCCTTAAGAAACAGGAGGCAGTGTGTGTGTGTTTGCACTAGAGATGGACAAATCTGTTTCTCATTTTTTTCCCATTCTTAAGTTAGTTCTCCAGGGCAAATTTCTCCCAATAGACATGTTTTTATGCAAATGTGCTTGATAAACACATTTTTATGCAAAGCAGTTGTCCTGAGCACAATGCACTTTTTGTATATTATTTTCATTGACCTATGCACTTCTGTGCACACTTTACACCTGCATATTATTTGTTGTTACTTTTTGATTTATTAAATATCTATAGCACTCTGGTGCAATACAGGGCTGGAGAATGGAACTGCAAAATCCAGTGGGCTGCATGCTTCGAAGGATGGCTGTATCTTGGTTTGTGTATTGGTTCAGAAAGTACAAATTAGGAGCTGAACCTAAGTTCACTCCCATCCCTAGTTTGAGTACAAGAATATGGCCAGAGAGACACCAGGGTTCAAATTCCCACACAGTTAAGCAGCTCACTGAGCCACCTTCAATCAGACACTCCCTCTGTCTCTTCTGATTAACAGAAGGTGGTGTTCCTGGAGGTAATAAAGGTAAAGGTAAAGGACCCCTGGACAGTTAAGTCCCGTCAAAGGTGATTACGGGGTTGTGGCACTCATCTCGCTTTCAGGCCAAGGGAGCTGGCATTTGTCCACAGACTGCTTTCCGGGTCATGTGGCCAGCATGACTGAACCGCTTCTGGTGCAACGGAACACCATGACGGAAACCAGAGAGCACAGAAACACTGTTTACCTTCCTGCCACAGCGGTACCTATCTATCTCCCTGCACTGGCATGCTTTCGAACTGCTAGGTTGGCAGAAGCTGGGACAGAGCAATGGGAGCTCACCCCGTCACAGGGATTCGAACCACCGACCTTCTGATCAGCAAGCCCAAGAGGCTCAGTGGTTTAGACCACAGCGCCACCTGCATCCCTGGAGGTAATAAACAGCCATCATAACTAGCACCCACTGATAGACTTATTGCTCATAAATCCATTTGATATAAAGGGCCCCCGTCTTTCTGAATCACCCACCATACACTGGGCCAAGGGCATAGCATCATCAGCGAGCCCCTGGGGTGGGTGCGCATGCACACATGCATACCAGCAGGGGGTGGAGTGCGCTTGCCCAGCCCATGCCACGGGGTGGACACAGAGGGTGCTCTTTACCCTCCACATTCCCCAGCCCCCACCACCAATGGGCAGGCACTCACGTGCCAGATCTCTTCAGAGGAGCACCTCTGGCACACACCCCCATGCTACGACACTGCACTGGGCTGCCCTAGATGTAGTTTCTAGAAGTAGAGTGTATCTATATCTATCTATAGATATATTTAAACACACACACAGGGCAAAGGAAGGGGCGGTGGGGGCGAGTCGCCCTGGGTGTCACCACTGAGGGGGTGACAAAATGCTGGGCCTGCAGCACACCCACAGGCGCTGCGCTGCCCCATACAGTCTGCCCACTGCCTCCCTCTCAGCTGCAGTGGGAGGAGGCAGGCAGACTCCTCGGAGGCCCCACAGAGCAACCTGTCCCGGTTTGCCCTGCCCCGCAGGGCGGTTGGCCCTGCCTCTGGGTGCAGGGCACACACGCCACCCCAGGTGCCCAATTGGCTTGCTCTGCCGCTGCATGTGCACACACACACACACACACACACACAGAGAGTAGATACATATAGACAAAGTTTTCTTTAGACAGCTCAGAGACCAACCAGGAATGTTAGGGTGAACCCACATGACACAGACCAAGGAACCTTTACCTTTTCAAATGTCCTTGAACTACAATGCCAATCATCCCTGGCTATGTAAACTGCTTTGAGGTTTTCCACAATCAACTTCAATAAATAGTAGGATACAACGTCTCCATTTCTGCTTTGACTGAAAATGCCAGGGACTGAGAGTGGAACCTTGTACATGCATCGCGTCACTGAGGCTAGAACTACACGTTGCCTAGCCAACCCATCTTCGCTGATTGGTTCGGCAGGGAGAGAAGTGCCTAACTCTCCACAAGCTCACCGCTCTCCCCATATATTGCTTTCTTCACATGCTCAGGTTCCAAAGACAAAGAAACAAAGGGCAACTGCCCACCACTTCCATTCTGCAAATTGCCCTCCTTCAGCACCACTTTCCAGAGGAGCTGCACAATGTGTTGTTCCAGACTAAGCTACGGCCTTTTCTATAGCTGGGACGGCAGCTTAAGTGTCGTGATTCAGATGTCCCGTTAGGCAACTTAGAGCAAGCACAAATCTGCCAGAGACAGATTATTTCAAAGCGAAGGAAAACAAAAAACCTCACGCAGCACAACGAGGAGCCACCGAAGGCAGATGGATAAAGCAATTATTAATATTTTAAACGGAGTCCTGACTGCTTGAGATCTGCTTAAAGCATGCACCTCAGTACGTAATTACACGGCCTTAATTTGTTTTCCTGAATGCACCATAAATAAAACGCCGAGCAGAGTCACGCACCTAACAACAGGCTGGCAAAGAACAGTGTTTAGAAATAATTGGAGCCTGTCATCAAATGGTTTGCTGCAGTGGCAGTGATGAGCACCATTTCTGAAAAAGAATGGAAGTGTGGTGTTGGTGCAAGACTTCAGAAGTATGCCTTTAAATACCAGCATCAAATGCAGAGAGTTTTTATTGCACTCAGGTCCTGAATGTAGGCTTCCCATAGGCATCTAGTTGGCCACTATGAGAAGAGAATGCTGGACTAGATGGGACTGTGGTTTGACCCAGCAAGGCTCTTCCAGACCCTCCAAATGTCTCTATTTTCAAGGGAGAGTTGCGAATTTACAGAAGCCGTCCCAGTTTCTGCTTTGATCCCAGAATGCCACGCTTTTCCTTGGGACGTCCCTATTTTAATCAGAGAAATGTTGGAGTGTAGGTGACCCCCTGAGCCAAGGAGATAAGTAACTAGACAACCTTTAGAAAACATCTGAAGACAGCCCTGCAAATGAAAGTTTTTAAATGTTTGATATTTTATTATGTTTTTATACATGTTGGAAGCTGCCCAGAGTGGCTTGGGCAACCCAGGCAGATGGGTGAGGTTGTTGTTGTTCTAAAAAAATGTTTAGGGGTACTCTCATTTTGACTCAAGAAAATCACCATTTTATAGTTCAAATCAGGAAAAATAAATACAGTAAATGGGCAAAAGTACAAAGATTCACAAAATGTTTACTACTACTACTACTTGTTATTGTTGTTGTTGTTATTATTATTAAATAGGGCATCCATAGTTTCATCAGAGAGGGTACTCTTTTTTGTTGTTATGGGGTTTAGAACCACAAGATCTAGCAATGGCTGCCAACTTGGATGTCTTTAAAATAGGATCAGACAAATCCATGGAGGACAAGCCTGTCATTACTAGCCAGACACGCTGAGTTGCCGCCAATGTTGGGGAGGTGCCAGTTGTGTGTGCATGACGTTACACATACGATGCCCCCCAACCCAGCCAGGATGACTCAGCCCGCCACCCACCCACCCACTCCCACCAGCCACTTTACCATCATGAAAGGAACATGCCAGGGGGGAGACTCTTCACCCTTCTGCATCCCTGGCACAGGTTGTACCAAGGCAAAGATGCTTCGTACTGGCATGTCACTGGCAGAGATTGTCAGAGCACTTTCTTGGAAGGCGCCCTGGCGATCATCGAAGGGATGTGTCAGGGCAAACATGCTTCACCCTGGCGTGTCCCTTTGAGGATCACCACAGAATTTTTTTCGGAAGTGGGGCCCTCCTAGAAAATATTGTGGGGCCCTGCCCCCCCCCCCCAATGATGCCCCTGCTACTGGGCATAATGGCTATGCTCTAACTCAACTGTAGGAGATATCTGAATACCAGCGGCTGGTTGGGAACAGTGCTGTTGTGCTCCAGTCCTGCTTGCAAGACAGGTCTCGCAGGTCTCTGGCATGTCTTAAACAAGCACAAGTCTGCGTCAAATGCTATCTGCGGAATCCTGAAGAAATGGTTTTTGTTAAAGCAGAGCAGCCTAAGATGTTTTTAAAAAGTAAAAGACTGATATGGGGCTAACTCAGCACATCTTAATTAGTCTAAGGTAGGAACGAGCATCTCTCTCTCCCTCTCTCTCTCTGTCTCTTGCTCTCTCTCAAAAATATGAAACTAATATGGATTTTGGAGCTTTGTTTGTCACCTGCATTGTCCTAATATGGTTTATGTTGCAAATGTTCCCGCACAAAAACTCCTGGACCCATTGGTCTGTAATTTGGCAAGCTTAATCCACTCTGGAGGGGCTTGCGTGCTTGTAAATTTAAAGCCATTTTTAGATTCCCTATTATAGCAAATAAGGAACAGAGCTTTTCTTTAGACGGAGTGGTTCAGCACTTGAGACACAGATTGAAATGGAAAGAGCACAGAGCAGAATTTTTAAAATGCAAATATAGCTAGGCGAACATTGATGGCTTTGCTCACCCATAACATCTACACAGTTCAAAACTCATACACTATCATTTTTTCCTCTACAGTCACAGGAACTGTAAAGTGGCTATGGATCTCCCTTCTTCTCCTTACCTGCCAGAGGCCCTGGGAATTGTGGTGTGGCTATAAATTCCCGTTCCTTGAGAAGTGTAGAGTAGCTACAGATCTTCTTTCCCCCCATTCTCTGAGAGCAATAATGTAGCTTTGAATCACTGATGGAGATTTCTCACCACCAAATTATCTTTCCCAGGACTCACCCTCCTTTTTCATATCTCAGTGGTGGAACACATGAGTTGCATGCAAACAGCCTCTGCTTCAGTCCCCAGCATCTCCAGGCACATACCCTCCAACATTTTTCTGATGAAAATAGGGATGTCCCATTCCATAATGATATTTTTACTATTTATAGTAAAACACACATCTTACTGGGTTACCCCAGCCACTCTGGGCGGCTTCCAACATATATAAAAACATAATAAAACATTAAACATTAAAAAAAAACCCTTTCCTGTACAGGATTGCCTTCAGACAGCTTGGGGGTCAGATAATGCCATACCCTCCAACATTTCTCCAATGAAAATAGGGACATCCTGGTCTGAAGCTCAAGATAAAAAAACAAAAATGAAGATCATGGCCACTGGGCCCATCACCTCGTGGCAAATAGAAGGGGAAGAAATGGAGGCGACATTTTACTTTCTTGGGCTCCATGATCACTGCAGATGGTGACAGCAGCCACGAAATTAAGAGACGCCTGCTTCTTGGGAGAAAAGCAATGACGAACCTAGGCAGCATCTTAAAAAGCAGAGACATCACCTTGCCAACAAAGGTCCGTATAGTTAAAGTTGTGGTTTTCCCAGTAGTGATGTATGGAAGTGAGAGCTGGACCATAAAGAAGTCTGAATTGATGCTTTTGAATTATGGTGCTGGAGGAGACTCTTGAGAGTCCCATGGTCTGCAAGAAGATAAAACCTCTCCATTCTGAAGGAAATCAGCCCTGAGTGCTCACTGGAAGGACAGATCCTGAAGCTGAGGCTGCAATACTTTGGCCACCTCATCAGAAGACAAGACTCCCTGGAAAAGACCCTGATGTTGGGAAAGATGGAGGGCACAAGGAGAAGGGGACGACAGAGAATGAGATGGTTGGACAGTGTTCTTGAAGCTACTAACATGAGTTTGACCAAAATGCAGGAGGCAGTGGAAGACAGGAGTGCCTGGCGTGCTCTGGTCCATGGGGTCACGAAGAGTCGGACACGACTAAACAACAACAAAGGAAAAGTGGGACATTCCTGGATCAAATCAGAACCTGGGATGGTTTCTCTAAATCAGGGACATCCCTGGAAAATAGGGGCACTTGGAGGGTCCGCAGGTAGGGCTGAGAAACTGCCCTCTTTGAAACTACAGAGAGTCTCTGCCAATCTGTGTCAGCAATACTGAGCTCAATGGACCAATTGATTAGATTTGGCCGACAATAAATGTGGGAAATGTAAAGAGATTGAAGGTATATTCTTTCACCTTTGGTGGACATGCCCAAGGATTAAGACATTCTGGGAGATGATCTACAATGAAATGAAAAAGGTGTTTAAATATACCTTTCTGAAGAAACTAGAGGCATTTCTCCTGGGCATGGTTGGCCAATTGGTGCTAAAGAAGGACAGAACTTTCTTTATGTATGCAACAATAGCAGCAAGAATACTTATCGCGAAGTATTGGAAGACACAAGATCTACCCACCCGGGAAGAATGGCAGATGAAGTTGATGGACTACATGGAACTGGCAGAAATGACTGGCAGAATCCGAGACCAGAGAGAGGAGTCGGTGGAAGAAGACTGGAAAAAGTTTAAAGATTATTTACAGAAATACTGCAAAATTAATGAATGTTAAAATGTTGGAATGAAGTTATATGGCTAGTAGAAATGTTATAAGGTTTTAAGTATAAATAGATTAATGGAACTTTAAAGGTAAAATAAGGTTAGAATGTCCTAAGATAATTATACGACAGATAACAGAGGAAGATGGAAAGGAATTGCTGAAACATTTGACAGAAGTGGAATACAAAAAGGGAGGTGTGAGGAGGTCGGTGAAATAAGTGAATGAAAGATAAGATATTGAAATTGTTTGAGTGTTTTAAATTGTTTTTGTTTGGTTTTGTTAGTTTAATGTGTTTAGTGTTATGTAGTGTCTTTATATTGTATTGTATTGTTTTTTTCTGTTTTTGTTTGGTTTTGTAGTGTTTAAGTTGTTCAAAAAGTAATAAATATTATTTTAAAAAAAAGAAGATTTGGTTTAAGGAAGAATCCAGTGTTCCTACGAAAGACATAGCTGTGATTGAAAAGATGTAGAAGTAGCAAAATACCCCTAAGGGTGCTGTGTCCTCTCCGCCCTCTCCTGAGATTGCTGCTTGTGCAATCCCGTGGGAACATTGTCCAGATTGCGGCTAAGATGCACATTGAACTGCAGAGCACGAAGCTGCTCCCTTGAAGGCCAGATTGGGACAGTTTCCTTTGATCTCACCAGCTACTGTACTCTGTTCCTGCTGCCCAGAACTCCAGAGAGAGTGATATTTCTGCCAATCCTTTTATCCTCAGCCCCTCTGTGCAGCACCTACGGAAAATGTCAAGCCCTTGGCAAGCTGAGCTCGACGCAGGGCAGCAGCTGGCTGAAAGACGGAAGGGGGACCTCCCAGCGCCAGGCACAGCCTCGCTCCTGGTTTCACGCAGATGATCCTGGGGGTACTGCCAGATGCCCATGTGGCTGACCCTCCGGCTGAATGACAAGGCTGCCAAACTGTAAGAGGGATGGTATTTGGGGGCAGCAAAGCACAGAGCTGGAAGAGGAAACTCTCTGAGAAAGATCCAATTGGAAAAGCAACTTATATGCTGCAGTAATTCAGGCTGTCTAGCAGAGTTGCTTGGCCAATAACGCTGAATAACGACAATGAGGAACTCAGGAAACTGCATCAAAGTGATCGCTTTGATCCATCTAGCTCAGTAATGTCTGCACTGGCTGACAACCCCTATCCAGAGCAGCATTCTTCTTTTATTCTTCTTCTTCTTGGCGTCATTAGTTTACTAGGTAAAGGTAAAGGGATCCCTGATCATTAGGTCCAGTCGTGACCGACTCTGGGGTTGCAGTGCTCATCTCGCCTTATTGGCTGAGGGAGCCGGCGTGCAGCTTCCGGGTCATGTGGCCAGCATGACTAGGCCACTTCTGGCAAAACCAGAGCAATGCACGGAAACGCCGTTTACCTTCCCGCCAGAGCGGTACCTATTTATCTACTTGCACTTTGATGTGCTTTTGAACTGCTAGGTGGGCTGGAGCAGAGACCAAGCAACAGGAGCTCACCCCGTCACGGGGATTCGAACCGGAGACCTTCTGATCGGCAAGTCCTAGGCTCTGTGGTTTAACCCACAGCGCCACCCACTTCCCTTCATTAGTTTACTAATCACCTTCTAAACCAACATCCTGCGGCCATTTAAACATAAGAGGATTAAAAATGGTTAAAAACACAAAAACAACAAATACATTTACAACAAGACTAAAACTCAAGAACGGAGTGCCGGAAACCAATTTTTAGAAAAACTATATTAAATTAAATTTTATTTATATATACCCCACCCATCTGGCTGGGCTTCCCCAGCCACTCTGGGCGGCTTCCAACAAAATATTAAAATACAGTAATGCATCAAACATTAAAAGCTTCCCTAAACAGGGCTGCCTTCAGATGTCTTAATATGTGGTTTATTTGGTAAAATTTGGTAAAATTTGGAAAATCCATCAGAACGATTTGGCAAAAAAGAATAAAGCAAGACTAAAACCCTAGCAAATAGACACTCATGTTCAGGATGCATTTATCTAGCTGGAAGAGCCTACTTGGAAAAAAAGAACGAACACTTCCAGGATTGCAAGAAAATGTGGGTTAGGGAGGTTCTAGATCTCCCATGGCAACCCCTGTCAACAAATCACAATGCATTTTCTCAGACCCAGAACAAATACCTTTATTTGCACAGTAATCTGAAAGTACACCGGAACATCCTCCTCAAAGGAAAACAAGAACATCGTAATTACTTATGTACACTGCTGAGACAAAATCTATTCATCAACAAATAAAAACAAGCTAGACAGATACTTGCATCATGCATCAAAAGCTCTGCAACTTTCCCAGCCTCCAACTATGCTTCCTGTCCTTACACTATTGACCTGTGGGTATTAATGAAGAGTCTGGTGGGGATTAACCCCTAGGGTCTATTCAAATACCTATGAAGAGTGGACAGAATTACGGTTTTCAACAGCAGCAAACAGTCCCCAAACTACATGAGTAAATGAGGCTGTGTGTTTACATCAATATACCCTCCAACATTTCTCTGATGAAAATAGGGACATCCTATTCCATAATAATTTTATTATTTATACCCCCACCCCATCTGACTGGGTAACCCCAGCCACTCTGGACGGCTTCCAACATATATAAAACCATAATAAAACATTAAAGATTGAAAAACACTTCCCTATACAGGACTGTCTTCAGATGTCTTCTAAAGGTTGTATAGTTACTTATCTCCTTGGCTCGGGGCTCACATAACTCCAAAGCCTCCAACATTTCTCCGAGGAAAATAGGCTGATCGCCAAAGAATTGATGCTTTTGAGTTATGGTGCTAAAGGAGACTCTTGAGAGTCCCGTGGACTGATCAAACCTATCCATTCTTAAGGAAATCAACCCTGAGTGCTCACTGGAAGGACAGATCCTGAAGCTGAGGCTTCAATACTTTGGCCACCTCATGAGAAGAGAAGACTCCCTGGAAAAGACCCTGATGTTGGGAAAGATGGAGGGCACAAGGAGAAGGGGACGACAGAGGACGAGATGGTTGGATAGTGTTCTCGGGGCTACCAGCATGAGTTTGACCAAACTGCGAGAGGCAGTGAAAGACAGGAGTGCCTGCCGTGCTTTGGTCCGTGGGGTCACAAAGAGTCCGACATGACTAAATGACTGAACAACAACAATGGAAAAGTGGGACATTCTGAGATCAAATCAGAAACCGGGATGGCTTCAATAAATCCAGGACTGTCCCTGGAAAATAGGGACACTTGGAGGGGCTGCATTAAACATCAGTTTCCACTTTACTTTCAAGAGCCGCACTCCACTGCAAGAAACTTGGCTGCAATCTCCATTCCGTTAGAAGAAAGAACCTAAGGAACAGATAGTCCAAATGGTATTTAAGTGTTGAGGCAGGAGGAGGGAAGATTCAACATAACCAACACGAAGGTTACTGCATCATGACAAGCTCCCTCCCTCTTCATGATCTTTAAGAACCATGGCATGTATTTATTACTGGGGCAGCTTAGTGCTTTTAACAATTTCTGTCCATGCTTTTTTTAACCACCCAGTTGTCTTTTCTTTTCATTTGCAGAGATGGTCTTCTTTTATGTAGGCATGTAAGCGCGCTGTCATCTCAAACGCGCATTTGACTTCCGTTAACACAAGTCTGCAGCGCCAGAATGAACAAGAACCAGTAATTCATCCTGTTCTGCGTGCCTGGCCTTCGCAATCAGGCCTCCCCTTCAAACGATGCCTGCATGTGCTCAGCACCATCCAAGGTTGCAGCTGCTTTGTGGATGAACTTAAAATGAGGGGTGGCCAAGGGGCAGCCAATGCTCTGCAGGCAGCGCTGCTCCCCCCCCCAAGCAATTCTTCTGAGCCCCACATGACCCTGCTGAATCAATGTGTCCTTTAACAAGTCCACAGACAATGCCTTCCACCTGGGAAGATAAGAACAGACCCTCCATGTGTCCCTATTTTCCAGGGACATCCCTGACTTAGAGAAGCCATCCCGGTTTCTGATTTGATCCAGGGATGTCCCACTTTTCCTTAGGATGTCCCTATTTTCATTGGAAAAAATGTTGGGCGGTATGGCGTTATCTGACCCCCCGAGCCGTCTGAAGGCAATCCTGTATAGTGGTACCTCGGGTTAAGTACTTAATTTGTTCCGGAGGTCCGTTTTTAACCTGAAACTGTTCTTAACCTGAAGCACCACTTTAGCTAATGGGGACTCCCGCTGCCGCCGTGCCGCCAGAGCACGATTTCTGTTCTCATCCTGAAGCAAAGTTCTTAACCCAAGGTACAATTTCTGGGTTAGCGGAGTCTGTAACCTGAAGCGTATGTAACCCAAGGTACCACTGTACATAGAAGTTTTTTAATGTTTAATGTTTTATTATGTTTTCATATATCTTGGAAGCTGCTCAGAGTGGCTGGGACAACTCAATATGGGATATAAATAGTAAAATTATCATTACGGATGGGATGTCCCTATTTTCATCAGAGAAATGTTGGAGGGTATATAAGAACACAAGGAGAACTTGCTGGATCAGGGCAGTGGCCCATCTAGTTCAGCATCCTGTTCTCGCAGTGGCTGACCAGATGCCACCAGCAGGAGGACCAGATGCCACCAGCAGGAGGACCAGATGCCACCAGCAGGAGCTAAGGACAACAGCAACTGCATCCCCACTTGTGATTGACAGAGGCTGGTACTTGGAGGCAGACTCAGACTGTGTGGCACGAGCTGCCTTGCTTTCCTGACCTGAACATTTTCACCTGCTCTGCTCCTGGATCTGATCTGGGGCGGGAGGTGCATGAAGGGGGTAGAAGATTGCTTCTGGGGTGGGACGGTCTTTATCAAGGACAAGACAGCCAAAACCACCACTGGCATCCACTGCAAATTTAAGAGCTGTAGCTTTAAGAACTTGAGTTTGCTTTCCCCTCCTCCCTCTCATCCCTTTTTCCTTGTGTGCCATGACTTTTTAGATTATAAGCCTGAGAGCAAGGACCGCCGTAAGAGTGATTTTTTGTAAGCTACTCTGAGAGCCGCTTTCCCCCCTTTTCTTTCATTTTTGCTAAAGGGCAAAGGTAGGCATGGCATCAATAAAAGTCGGGAGCCATTTTCAATTCAGTTTCAGAATCAACACATTCTGTTCTCCATGATCTAACCGATAAAGCTGGGACATTATATTGTATTGTGCACAAGGAAGCCTCAGCATCCACAAAACAGGGCATGTGTCACTTGGGACGGGGGGAGGGGGGCGGAATAGGGGGTGGTGGCCCAGGAAGCATCAGTAAGGGGGAAAAGATCAATATTATTGGACCAGTTGTAGGGAGGGAAAGAGCAACAAACCCCTCAAGAGAATTGTGGAGTGGGAGGAAAAAAACCAATTAATTCCAAGGGGGGAATAAGAACAATTAATTCCAGAAGAGTGGGAATAATCAATTGGGAACTGAACGAGGAGGGGTGAAGGTCTAATACATCTGGAGAGGTTTTCTGCACATGCAGAGAAAATGAGCCATGAATTCCAAAGGGCTTGGGAAGAAGGGAAGAAGCTGATATTGAAAAACCAAAAAGCATTCTCTTTCTGCTTCCTCCCCCTGCTTAATTAGGCCTATGAAAGGATAAGGAGCTGAAGGCAAGGCCAAATGTCTAACAGAGGAGCTCAAAAGCAAGGACTAAGAACATCAGAAAAGCCCTGACAGATCATTCCAAAGGCCTGTCAAGTCCAGCATCTTGCCAATCACATGCCCACGGGAAGCCTGTAAGCAGGACCTGAGCTCAACAACATTTGACTGTTCTGAACCTCCCTTTCGTAAGTCCAATCTTATGGGTGTTTGCTTGGAAATCCCACTGGCCCTACCATTAGGCAAAGTGAGGCAGTTGCCTTAGGTGGCAGGTGCCTAAGGGCAGCAGCTCCTCCCCTCAATCCTCCTGAGTCTCCCAATATGGTTAGATTGTAGTTTAGTCATCAACAGTGTTATCTTCCATGGGTTTGTCTTTCCAACATGCTTTACCCTCTCCTAGTAATATAAGACAAGAAGATCCCTGTTGGAGCCAACCAAAGTTATATCTAGACCAGGATCCTCTGTCTTCCCAGTGGCCAACCGCTGCCTCTGGGAAGCTCTCAGAGTAGCTAGGTGGCAAAAGGGGAGGAGGATGTTGCCTTCCTGTATTGCTTATGGACCTCCCAGAGATATCTGTTTGGTGTTGTGGAAAACAGGGTGCTAAACTAGATTGTTGCAAGGGAGGGGGGTGCCTTGTGCTTTTTTGTAAACTACTTTGAGGTCTCCTACAATCAAGCAGTATATAAATTTTTATGAAACAAATAACTTATACTGAGCCAGATCATTGGTCCATCTGGCTCAATGATATCTACACTGACTGGCAGAAACTCTCCAGGGTTTCAGACCAGGGATGTTTCCAAGTTAATGCTGGGATTGAACCTGGGACCTTCTGCATGCAAAGCATATGCTCTACCATTGACCTACAGGTATTTGATATGGAGCTGCCAAACCTACAGGGCTGACTTGAAGTCTCCAGGTGGCAGGCCTGAATTTTCAGGTAGGAGATGCACACACCTAGACGTACACCAGAGACACACTGTGGGATCTGCCCTCCACTGCTCTCTTTGACCTGGCAGGTCTCTTCTTGTGAGGTTGCTTAGAAAATGAAATAATGTACAGAAGAGAGGGAGGGGAGTGCATGTGTAAGAAAAAGCCGATGGAACAATGTTGTTGTTTAGTCGTTTAGTCATGTCTGACTCTTCGTGACCCCATGGACCAGAGCATGCCAGGCACTCCTGTCTTCCACTGCCTCCCGCAGTTTGGTCAAACTCATGCTGGTAGCTTCGAGAACACTGTCCAACCATCTCGTGCTCTGTCGTCCCCTTCTCCTTGTGCCCTCCGTCTTTCCCAACATCAGGGTCTTTTCCAGGGAGTCTTCTCTTCTCATGAGGTGGACAAAGTATTGGAGCCTCAGCTTCAGGATCTGTCCTTCCAGTGAGCACTCAGGGCTGATTTTCTTCAGAATGGATAGGTTTGATCTCCTTGCAGTCCATGGGACTCTCAAGAGTCTCCTCCAGCACCATAATTCAAAAGCATCATTTCTTCAGTGATCAGCCTTCTTTATGGTCTAGCTCTCACTTCCATACATCACTACTGGGAAAACCATAGCTTTAACTATACAGACCTTTGTTGGCAAGGTGATAGACAAGACTTATCAGAAGGTGGAGGAGAGGGAGGGGGAGTTAAAGTAGCTGGAGAAAGGAAGAGTTGTGCGGATTGGAATTTAGCCTCCAAAATCATTGGGGGCAGTCTTCTAGTCCTCTGTGATTCTTCTACAATGAATGCTTGTACAAATGCGGCTAATCCTTGCACACTCCCACAGAAGTGGTGAAAGAGAGATGTTCAGCAAAACAGATTTGACCTTCTGCATACATACTTTGGGTAAAACCATTCAGGGATACAATTATGCATTCATTTAAAGAAGAAGAAGAAGAAGAAGAAGAAGAAGAAGAAGAAGAAGAAGAAGAAGAAGAAGAAGAAGAAGAAGAAGAATGTTCGCAGCATTTCCGAAGTGTGTGGGATAGGCATTCCTGGCAACAGAATCCAGAGACCAGAATGCCTGGAAAGAAACGACTGTATAAACTTAGCACTGAAGCATGGTAGAGCTGAGTCAAAACCGTTTCAGCTGTTTTGCAAATTGTTGGCAGTGCAATATTACATATATATAAATACCACAAATTGGCAATTTTGACCAAAAAAAAAAAAAAGTGACACAACCTGTTGCTAAACATTTACATTTGGAGAATCACAGCTTGCTGGACTTTGCAATAATTACAGTGGAGATGTCAACAGATCCAATAATGTTAGCAAAAAAAAAAAAAAAGGAGGAGGAGCAGGAGGAGAATTTCTGGATGTATATACTGGGCACATTAACACCATATGGCCTCAACCTGGAAGGTAGTACCAACATCACTTAGCTTCAGCAAATGGATTCCTTCTGAACACCCCCTCTTCAAAGCTCTATAACGGCCACCTTGGAAACAACATCATTTTTATCATAGCAACTGATGAAGGCAGAAGCCCAAATGTTTTGCTATGACAATCAGAATTTCTGTTTTGTTAGTCACTGTAATAAGCATATGGTTTTAGTGATCAGCTGCATCCTTCCAGGATCCAGAAGAAACTTATCAGAAGAGCTGTTTGATGCTTTCAATTCTGCCTGCCCACCCCTTTCTGATTTTCAGTAATTTTTCAGCATTTCTCGCCAAAATGCCCACTTGCTTCTTGACATTCCCATTGCTCTCTTTCATCACCCCTATTCCATTTGGCTCCCTCGTGTTGGACCATCACCACATAGTCCTTGTTTGACTACACTATCCATGTGACTAAATCACAGAACAGGAAGCAGCAGTGACAAGGGGAAAACAATGGTGCCAACAGGATTCGTCAAAACTGAATATCCTCTCAAAATGCTTTTCAGGTAGGGATAGATGGATCAATCTATTTCTAGCCTATTCCATTTTTTCCATATGTTCCTTCATAAGCCTGTTTCACCCACTTCTTGCAGTATTTTTTAAAAATGCATGAAACTTAAACACTTATGTTTATAAAGGCATATGCTAGGGTAAAATTAATTTGTATTTAAATGCACATTTCAAAGTAGTTCAGCCCCACCCGTTTCTTTTAAGTCAAGAACCGCATTGTGAATTTCAGAAAAGCATGAAATCCAATGGATAACTATATTTCGATCCAGGAGGTACAGATCAAAGTCAGTTTGCATCAAAATCCACAGAAATCATATTTCTCAAGCACCCATACTGGGGATGGGGGCAGGGGAGTGGATTCCACCAGAACTAACTGTTCTAATAAAAAAATGGGAAGTGTAGAATATATCTAGAACAACAGTCATTCCACCCAGTTGACCCGCTTCATCCAATACTCCACAGATATGTCTCACTTCCAGAGACTGAATACCATGCATATAGCCCTTGTTTGTGGTCCCAGCTCCTTCCGTTTTCAAGATGCCTTCCAGCTTAGCCTTACACTGTCAAAAAGCCCCTGTATCATCGCTTGGTCCCGGCTCATATGCTTTTCTAACGAGTCAGTAATTAAGAGCGCAAGCTGTCAGCCATGTGCCTGAGGTATGACAGCAGGGAGGAAAAACAGATATTGCCTTGCGTCTCCCGTTCGTTATGTGTTAATGAGAACGGTTTGAGGCTGCATCGCAAATGCCACACTGATACAAGCACCTTGGCCCAGTCTCCCCCCTATCCACCCACCCCCAATGGTATCTCCCCTCCTCTCCTGCCCCCGAACCTCATGCTGAAAGGGAAACTTTCTACTGACCACCTAATGGGTGTTAATGAGGAATCGCTCATTAGTGCCGCAATCAAAGTTGCTTTGGTTATTAAGACACCTAAATCTGCCAGCTGCCCGTGGGGAAAGAATTGTTTGAGGCTCTCCTTTCTCTGACCCCTTTGATTTCCTCCTTTTTCTCCCTCGCTTTGCCTCCCATCCTTTCGCCCCCCTCTCTTTGCTTCTACCCTGCTCCTCTGACTTGTCTGTCCTCAAGCAACTGCGAGAAGAACTTTCCCCCCAAAAAAGCAATTGCACAGCATGGCAGGGAATGTGCAGAGATGGGTCAGTCAGGGGGTTGAAGGAGGGAGGAAAAGCAAACCTACTCACATGTAGTGCAGGTGGGGGTTTTTATCAAATGCTCGTGGCTGGATGCTCCGGAGTCCAGAGTCCATGATTGTCCTGAAAAGAAATGGAAAAGGTCAGCAATAGCGAGGCAGTCAAAGCCCTGTGCTCATTTTGAGGAGGTAGATAGGAACATGCCGTGCCCATTTGAAAGAAGAAATTATGAGACAAGGCCTGGAAACCAGAACAATTCAGGACTGAGGCCCCATTCTCACCTTATACAGTCGTACCTCGGAAGTCGAACAGAGTCCGTTTGACTTCCAAAACGTTCGGAAACCAAAGCATGGCTTCTGATTGGCTGCAGGAAGCTCCTGCAATCAATCGGAAGCCTTGTCATTCCATTCGGCTTCCAAAAATAGTTCACAAACCGGAACACTCACTTCCAGATTTGCGGCGTTCAGGAGCCAAAACGTTCAAGAATTAAGCTGTTCGAAAGCCAAGGTATGACTGTATTTAAAGCACTGTGATACCACTTTAAACACAGCCATGGCTTGACCCAAGGAACTCCAGGAGCTGTAGTTGTCGAGGATGCTGAGAGATGTTAGGCAGCGCCTATCTCCCTCTCAGAACTACAGTTCCCAGAGCTCCCTGGGAAGAGGAACTGTGAAAGGTGACTGTTTGACCATTCTGGGTCCCATCGATTGGCGACTTCAAGGCACCTCCTTGAAAGGCTCTTTGTCTTTACACCTGACTTGGACTGGACAGCCCTTCAAATAGAGGGACAGTACCTTTGGGCCATGGGACATGAGTGGCACTGTGGTCTAAACCACAGAGCATAGGGCTTGCTGATCTGAAGGTTGGTAGTTCAAATCCCCATGATGGGGTGAGCTCCTGTTGTTCAGTCCCAGCTCCTGCCAACCTAGCAGTTCGAAAGCATGTCAAGTGCAAGTAGATAAATAGGTACCGCTCCGGCGGGAAGGTAAACAGCATTTCCGTGCGCTGCCCTGGTTCGCCAGAAGCGGCTTAGTCATGCTAGCCACATGACCTCGGAAGCTGTCCCTCGGCCTATAGAGCGAGATGAGCGCCGCAACCCCAGAGTTGTCTGCAACTTGACCTAATGGTCAGGGGTACCTTTACTTTTACCTTTGGGCCAGGGACATGGGGGTGCCGAACCAGGAGTCTCCTGACCTGCATTCTAATTCTGGCTGCTCCCCAAAGCAACATGTATGCTCCCAGCACAAGAGCATTCAAGAAGCATCCTTTTTCCCCACTCATGAAGGAGCTGAGTCAGTCAAAGCAAGCAGAAGCCCACCACACCACGCCAGCACTAAATCTGGACAAGATCTGAACAAGCAATTTCAGATGCTTACATAGAGAATTCCTTAGGAAGACAGTTGCTTACCAAGGTTAAGTTACAAGGAGGCTCAGCAGAGCCTCCTCCTTTCTGCTGACCTGTGATCAGATGGCAACTATGGGAGGGTTTTGTAAGCAAAAGGTATTTTTAGAACAGGGGTCATTTAGTTCAGGGGTGGGGAACCTATTTCAGCCTAAGGGTTGGATTGAAGCACAAGTGGGCAGAAAAATAAAAAATAAAATAAAATAAAATAAAATAAAGCATGTTCTTTTACTCTCACACATCATTGTCACAAACACCTGTACCAACCAACAATTTTAATAAACCAATTTTATTTCAATATCAAAACAATATTATTAAAGCAAAGATTATGGGATAATGCACACAGTGACTTGCGATCTCAGTCACACGCAGTCTGTAGTCTCTGGCAGTAGGAGTACAATATGGGCATGTCTTTAAGTTAACATCTTACATTAAAAACCTGACAGTACCAAATTATGGAAGGCTTTTCACCAAAGCCAGACTAAACGTCTTTCCTTCTGCAGTGTTGGATGGCAGGTTGAGAGGAGTTCCCTACCAGGACAGACTTTGCTCGTGTGCTCAAGACATCGATTCCATAAAACATATTCTGTTGCACTGTGCAAAATATGAGCAAGCCAGGGCTGCTCCTGGTACCTTTCCCAGGAAAATCAGAGGCTCACTATGTCAGGTTCCTATTGGAAGACCAGACAAATGCTAGAACATTAGCAGTGGCCAAGTTTTTATCGGTGGTTGCAAGAACCGATGATCCCTATATTCTGAACGAAATGCTTGTTTAACCTGGAGGTAGGCTGTATGAATTGTGTATTGCTTTGCAACAATTTGTTGGGTCTCTGGACCGTTGATTGATTGATTGATTGATTGATATTATTTTGATCCAGTGCCTACTCTGTCTATTTGGTAATCCGGCACTGGTGCAAACACAGACTCACAGGCTAGATCTAGACACATCAAAGCAGCGCTGCAAACTTTGTATGAGAAATCGGGTTAGCAAAAATGGAACTCCACAGCGCCATCTGGTGTCACAGTGTTTGAATGCATAAACAACGCATATAAAGCAATTTTTCTTTGCCAATGTAGCTGAATCAACACACACACATATGCGTCTCAAAAGCCCAGGGTAAAGAGGTGTATATTCAGGGTACAATGAAAATGATACAATGAAGGTGCCAGGCACACCTCTTTGACAGGCAATTCCACAACTTAGTGGGCTGCCAACCCCAAACTTCAGAGGGCTCTGGAATAGCCCTGAGGTCCCCCTCTGCTGATCTTAATGCCCAAGAGTGTCCCTAGGGAAGGAAATTTTTCAAACATACTCACAGTCTCTGGAGTCCTGTGTACAGCTCCATATCTACGGCGTTCAGTGTCTGCAAATTCTTCCAAAATTCTATGTGTCTGTGGAGAGAAAAGAGGCAGATTTTAAAGCTGGACTTAGACCCCCATTGACATCAATGGGACAAATGAGTCATGTCTTAAGACCCATTAAATTAAAAGGAAACTATGTTCAACCTAGCCAGGTTCCAACCCAACGAAAACCCGGGTTTTTCTTTAGGAACTACTGTTCTCTCCCACTCCACCCCCATTATTTGCAAATGTATGCAGATTTAATTGATTGATTGATTAACACTCAGACAATTAATTAATTAATAGGTTTTCAAAACTGAGCAGCGGCCACAATGAAAGCTAAGCTTCTTGTGGGGATAAGACAAAGGGATAGACTCACATTTTTCTTTCTTTTTAAATGTAGTGTTTGCTTGTTCCTTCCTATCCCCTCCCCGATTTACAACAGAAAAAAATATTATTTTACTCTTTCTCCCATAAGAGTGTTAAAAAAACCCCACTAGATCAGGCCAAAGGCCTATGACATGGGTAGGCAAACTAAGGCCCTGGCGCCGGATCCGGCCCAATCACTTTATCAATCCGGCCCAGGGACAGTCCAGGAATCAGCTTGTTTTTACTTGAGTAGAATGTGTCCTTTTATTTAAAATGCATCTCTGGGTTATTTGTGGGGCATAGAAATTCATTCATTTATTTTATCAAAATAGTGTCCGCCCCCCACAAGGTCTGAGGGATAATGCACCAGCCCCATTCTGAAAAAGTTTGCTGACCCCTGCCCTTTCTAGCCCAAAATCCTGTTTTCAGTGTGGTCAACCAGATGCCTCTGGGAAGCCCACAAGGAGGACAAAGGCAACTCTCCTCAAGTCATGATCCACAGCAACTGTTATTCATAACATTAACCTAGACGGATCAGTGGTCCAGCTTAGCTCAAGGCAGTTTCCTGTGTCCTGAACCAGCCTTGCCAATGAAGTCGGGAATCTCTGTGGCACCATAAGAAGCTGCGGTGGCTAGAGGGCTTTTAGGATGGTTCCAGGATTTTCAGGGCAGTTGGACTTGCTCTTCCAGGATGCTGGTATTCAAAGATCTTGGCTTCTGGCACAGTCTCTGATTTGAAGGTGGGGACCAACTCTGATTTTAAATAGCCCCACTGCATCTGAGTGGACCTTGAGCAATCATGGAAAGTTTGTACCCTGCCTGCCTTCAAATGTCAACCAAAAATCACAAAGCAGCTTTCATTTCAAAGTACACCCCCAGAACAAAACAAAAATCTTCTGCAAAGTCATTAATATAACAAGATCAAGACATTATAGAATACCAATCAAAACCACCGTTTGGTAGAAAAAGACAACATCACAACAAAGAGATCAATGTTTTAAAAAAATACCCAGTGAAATTTTGGTTTCATCTGCACAATAAATTGAAAGCATTATGATGCCACCTTAAACTGTCCTGACTTCCCCCCAAAGAACCCTAGGAATTGTAATTTGTTAAAGGTGCTGAGAGTTGTTAGAAAACTTGTCACAGAGCTACAGTTACCAGCACCTTTAACAAACTACAGTTCCCAGGATTCTTTGGCGGAAGCGAGGACTCTCAAAGTGACACAGGAGTGCTTGAAATGTATTGTGTGAATGTGACCAGGGTTAATCCAGTCTGGGAAGGGATGCTCAACACATTGACCAAACAAACCATTATACTTTGCAACTCCCTGAAGTAGCTGAAACCACCAGGCATCCTGCCACCAGCCCGAAGGGTGCTATTTCCACTTTAAACTGTCCTGGATTCTCCCAAAGAATTATGGGAGCTGTAGTTTGGGAAATCTTAAAAAATAGAGACATCACCTTGCCAACAAAGGTCTGTATAATAAAAGCTATGGTTTTCCCAGTAGTGATGTATGGAAGTGAGAGCTGGATCACAAAGAAGGCTGATCGCCGAAGAACTGATGCTTTTGAATTATGGTGCTGGAGGAGACTCTTGAGAGTCCCATGGACTGCAAGAAGATCAAACCTATCCATTCTTAAGGAAATCAGCCCTGAGTGCTCACTGGAAGGACAGATCCTGAAGCTGAGGCTCCAATACTTTGGCCACCTCATGAGAAGAGAAGACTCCCTGGAAAAGACCCTGATGTTGGGAAAGATGGAGGGCACAAGGAGAAGGGGATGACAGAGGACGAGATGGTGGGACAGTGTTCTCGAAGCTACCAGCATGAGTTTGACCAAACTGCAGGAGGCAGTGGAAGACAGGAGTGCCTGGCGTGCTCTGGTCCATGGGGTCACGAAGAGTCGGACACGACTAAACGACTAAACAACAACAAAGTTTGGGAAAGGTCTTGAGGGTTGTTAGGAGACCCCCTACTCTCACCACAGAGCTGCAGTTCTCAGAGTTCTCTGGGAAGAGGAATTGATTGTTAAACAGCTCTGGCAAGCCACCTGTTTGCCATCCTTGGGGTACATTTGTAACTTCCATGCACAAACCTCTCTGCAGACTGAAGAGGCACTCATAATCCCTTGACTGGTAGGTTTTCAACAACAATGTCTGCAAACATTCGATCTGTGTTTTCAATTCTTCTGTTGGTCAAGAAGCGTTTCCGGGAGAGCAATGTCAGCGGTTTGTTATTTTGAGTGCCCCTTTATTATAGCAATCTCCACGAGCCACGGGCAATGTGACAGGCACGTTATAGAAGAAGGGAAAACTGAAATAGATCTGTCACTTTAGTGCGCCTCGTTATTCTGTGGATATCGGAGCCAGACCGACAGCTTCCGAGGGACTGCAGAGTCACGTTTATCAATACGGTAAGGAGCAACCCAAGCGAGGACTCTCTCTCCCCTCGGGCATCGCACAATATTAACAAGCCCAGGACCTGACCCAACAGGGCCCTCGCCTAAAGTTGCGTGAAAAATATTTGCTATCATCATCTCATTCCCCAGGGTGTTTTGGTTTGGTTTTATTTTTTTTTAAAAAAGAGTCAACTATAGTTGAAGACCATCCTAGAGTCTCTAACACAGAGCTAAAGCAAACATTTCTCATTGTCTAAATGTTTGCAAATGTCCCAGGTTCCAAGTGCAAAACATTCCACTTAAATGACATGGGACTCACTTCCTCCATTTGTAACATGGGGATGCTACAGGTTAAGATCACATGCTGCCATCTCTCCCCGGCCGACAGTTCAGGCAGTACATTATCTGTAGGGCCATACCAAAGTGATTGTGGTTGTAGTTCTGTGTAGTGATTAGAGTGTTGGTTCTGAAAGGTAAAAGGTAAAGGGACCCCTGACCATTAGGTCCAGTTGTGGCTGACTCTGGGGTTGTGGCACTCATCTCGCTTTATTGGCCAAAGGAGCCGGCGTACAGCTTCCAAGTCATGTGGCCAGCATGACTAAGCCACTTCTGGCGAACCAGAGCAGCACACGGAAACGCCATTTACCTTCCTGCCGGAGCGGTACCTATTTATCTACTTGCACTTGACGTGCTTTCGAACTGCTAGGTTGGCAGGAGCAGGGACCGAGCAACGGCAGCTCACCTTGTCACGGGGATTCGAGCCGCCAACCTTCTGATGGCAAGTCCTAGGCTCTGTGGTTTAACCCACAGAGCTACCCGCGTCCCTGGTACTGGAAAACCAGGGTTCAAATCCCCACTCAATCATGGATTTCAGTGGGTGATCTTGGGGCAGTCAATGCATCACAGCCTAAACTACCTCTCAGAGTTGTTGTGGGGAGAACCATGTATACCACCTTGAGCTCCTTGGAGAAAAAGATGGGATATAAATGCAGTTGTTAGAAATCACAGAATCATAGAGTTGGAAGGGACCCTGAGGATCATCTAGACCAGTGGTTCTCAACCTGTGGGTCCTCAGATGTTGTTGGACTACAACTCCCATCAATCCTAGCCAGCATGACCAGTGGTCAGTGATGATGGGAGTTGTAGTCCAACAACATCTGGGGACCCACAGATTGAGAACCACTGATCTAGACCAACCCCCTGCAATGCAGGAATATGCAGCTGCCCCATACAGGGATCGAACCTGCAACCTTGGCATTAGCAGCACCATGCTATAACCAACTGAGCTGTTGTTGCTTTGTTGTTGTTGTTGTCTCAGAGTGAGGCACTAACCAGATCGTAAGAGTTTACAGGACTGAGTGAAACCGGGTGGGGCATTTTGTCACATGACAACTGCTGAGTCAGTGCATCATTCTGACCAGATGCATAGGTGATGCTCAGTGAACAGGTGGCTCCCTCTTCTGGCACAGAAATTAAGGCGCTCAGGCCTGGCTGATCTGAAGATCCTTCTGGAGACCCTGGCACATGAGAGGTGTACAGAAAGCACCCAAATGTCCAAAATAAAACCTCGTCCAAAGAGTGCTTAGAGGACAACGCAGGCCCTCTTTCCCTTCCTCCAGTGTCCTTGTTGCATGTGAGTTGCGCAGGCTGCAAAAACAGAGTGCCGCATTGCAACCGCTAAGTGGCGTGCAAACGAGAAGCAACGGAAAACGCAGGCAGCACACCCGAGACCGCGCTCTCGCAAGGTAACAAGAAAATTGATTTGTCCTCCAGGCGTATTGCGCCTAGTGATCCATACAGAGGCATTAGTGTTCAATTATCTGATATGTTTAGCATGATAAACAACGAAACCAAAAAAAGAGAGAGGCAGGACGGCAAGGCAGCTCTGGACCACAAAGGAAAAGGAAGAGGGGGAAGGAGGGAGAAGAGTCCATTTCCCAAAACATCTGCTGCGTTTCTCTGCTTCTCCATCCTACCCACCAACCCCTTGGCAGCTGTCAAAAGACAGCAAAGCAAGCGCTGCAACCTGGACAGACAGGTACTTAGGAAGTTGATAGGCTCAACCAGCTCCCTTTGAAGCCCACTTCAGCTGTGTTATGCTGCTTACACTCTGCAGTGTGTTAAGGTCTGGAACAGAAAATGCAGGGTCTCTCCACTGGGGCATAACTTAATGGAGCTGCTGGGGTTCCATTAGGTAGCACTTCCAGTGGCAAAGCAATCAGCACCCCTCCCCCTCCCCTCAGAAAAAGCCAACAGATCTCCATCAAGCAAGCTAATACCAGATGTATGACCTTCTGGTGCAATTCCTATTATTATTATTATTACTATTATTATTACCCGCTGTAAGAAACCCTGGAGAACCACCAACAGTCAGTGGGGATAATGCTGAGTGGAACTGGCACTGTTACAAGTGACTTGTACAGTGGTACCTCGGGTTACATACGCTTTAGGTTACATACGCTTCAGGCTACAGACTCCGCTAACCCAGAAACAGCGCTTCAGGTTAAGAACTTTGCTTCAGGATGAGAACAGAAATCATGCTCTGGCGGCAGGGCGGCAGCAGGAGGCCCCATTAGCTAAAGTGGTGCTTCAGGTCAAGTACAGTTTCAGGTTAAGAACAGACCACCGGAACAAATTACATACTTAACCCGAGGTACCACTGTACTGAATTTGCAAGAAATACCATATCGGCCCGAATATAAGCCGCACCCAAATATAAGCCACACCTGTAAAATTCAAGGGGGGGGGGGGAGAGAATACCTGAAAATAAGCCACTCCCTTAAAATTCTGCAGGCAAGTGTAGAAGAAAATCCTAAGTGTACCATTCCCCACACTCCTGGGCTGCTTCCTGGAGGGGGGAGCCATGCTGCTTTGCCAGCAGCCTTCTCCCCTTTGCCCTTCTTTTTGGCTGCTTGGGGGAGGCTTGGGAGCCACAGACAGGACGGGCACCGTTGCCCCACACCCCCAACGGCCCTCGTGGTGGTATCCTGCGGGGGAGAGGGCACTCTCTATTCCGGCATTGGAAGGCAAGGCAGGGCCACAGACCTAGGGCAGCTGTTTCCGCAGTGATATCGTAAGGTTGTCAATATAGGCCGCACTTTAGCTTTTCATGGTCAGAATTTGGGGGGGAAAGTGTGGCTTATTTTCAGGCCAATACGGTAAATGTTTTTGTGTTTCATTACCTATGCTTTTTGGGACGTGGGTGGCGCTGTGGGTAAAAGCCTCAGCGCCTAGGCCTTGCCGATCGAAAGGTCGGCGGTTCGAATCCCCGCGGTGGGGTGTGCTCCCGTTGTTCGGTCCCAGCGCCTGCCAACCTAGCAGTTCGAAAGCACTCCCAGGTGCAAGTAGATAAATAGGGACCGCTTACTAGCAGGAAGGTAAACGGCGTTTCCGTGTGCGCCTCTGGCTCGCCAGAGCAGCGATGTCACACTGGCCACGTGACCTGGAAGTGTCTCCGGACAGCGCTGGCCCCTGGCCTCTTAAGTGAGATGGGCGCACAACCCTAGAGTCTGTCAAGACTGGCCCATACGGGCAGGGGTACCTTTACCTTTACCTACCTATGCTTTAGGACTCTCTTCCTACAGACACCAGGCAGACACCTTCACTGTACTCTTTCAGGTGCCTGCCAAAAGCAGTTTTGTGCAGGCAAGCTTTTGCAGACACATACAATGTTAATCTGTTTTTTAGCTTCTTGCTTATTTTAATTATTTTTCGAGTATCTTAAATAGTAGTTTTCACTGACAATTTCATTGTTTTAATCTTTTGCAGACAGCTTCAATAAGGTGTTTTTTTAAAAAAACAATCAAGCATTAGCAATAGAGTGATTCCACTGCAAGTCAGTGTAGGAGATATTGAGCTAAGTGGACCAACGCCAAATTTCACCAATGAAAATAGTGACATCTTATTGCATAATAATAATAATTTTATTATTTATACATTGCCTTTTAAATTAAACCTTTACATTTAACAGCATATTTACATACTATCAAACTCTCAGTCTATTACTTATTTATTTATATGTATTTATAGCCTAGCTGTCACCAAATGGTCTTCGGCCAGGTTACAAAACATCACAGCGAAAGCAAGTACAGATTATATTAAAAGCAGAAAATAAAACAATAACACTAACCGAATCTCTGGAAAATTAAGCAAAAAACAGCATTGTAGAATGGCAGTGCAGGTCTATGCTTTTTTTTTTTTAGGGTCCAAAAGGTAGGAATATAAGAGAGTATTTGCAGCACAACTCTAACCATGTCTACTCAGGAGAAAGTCCTATTGAATTCAATGGGGCTTACTCCCAGCTAAGCAGGACTACAACTGCAGCCTTACTAACATAAATACATTCACGTTGGCAAACTAGAATTTCCAATCTGAACTTTATCTGTCTATCTGAAAAGCGCATCTTCCAAAGATCTCAAATCTGGGGGGAAATGGGAATGTCAATGGAACAGAGGAAGGGAGGGAAGAGGAAATACCTGCTCTGACATCCGCACAGCAAAAAAATCAGTAACTCAACTTGAAACATTTCTGTAAGAGTCACAATGAAACAAGACTCATAAATTCAATAAGAAGAGCCTTGATTCAAGACCATTTTCAATCATCATTTATACAGCACTTTAAATATATATATATATATATATATATATATATATATATATATATCCTTTGTGTCTGCCATTCATCTTTGCAACAAGTGCAGGATGTGACGAGGGCAACTATTGCTCCCAATTTATATGTGAGGAATTGAAACTGGCAGAGCAACTTAGCCAAGGCGACCCAGTGCAAAAGACACATTGAGAGGGAATCAAGCCCTGACCTCACGGGACCGCATCCAGATCTCTATCCACTGAATCACTTTGGCTGGCTGACATTGGTATGCAATATTCAAAATCTGACATCTTCATAGATACGTCTATTGCAAGGACTGGCAACCGGGAGCCAAGTCTGGCTCACGAAGCCCTGTAGCCTGCCCCCATTTGCAAGTTCAGCATAAAACAACCTTCACTCCTGCCTGGCTATTTTACCCTAACTGACAATGGCAGGGCTGAGCCATATTAATTTTAATGAGGGGTGACTTTCCCTCAGCTTAATTTGAAATCAGTTCAATATTTATGAGCTCTCTCGTTGAGTGTTCAGGAAAAATAAAATAGTTTGTTTTCCGAGAGGTCTCTCCCAGCTCACAGTAGTGCTGTGCCAAAAAACAACAACTTGCATTTATTCCCCCCCCCCCCAAAAAAAGCATTCTCTATAAATTAATGAGAATAGAATTTGCATTCAGAAATTATGGTATCAAAAGGGAGATAATTTTTTGGAGAAATTTTCATAGGTGGGGTGCAGGGGTTTCTAGGCAATTACTTTTCTTTTGAGGTGTCTGATCAGCCCCTGCAATTGCCCTTTCATTTTACAAATCATCTCACCAGTGGCCTGCATACTGCAGCCTTCCTGGGTGCCTGAGTTTCAATTAACACTCAAGGCTAGACATAGGCCCTATCTGTACTGTATATTTAAGGCTGCCACTTTAACAGTCATGGCTTCCCCCAAAGAATCCTGAGAACTGTAATTTGTTAAGGTTGTTGAGAGTTGTTCAGAGGTCCCTATTCCCCACACACAGAGCTACATTTCCTAGAGTTCCCTGGTAAGTGGGATTGAATGCTGAACCACGCTGAGAACTGCAGCTCTGGAAGGAAAGTATGGGTCTCCTAAAAACTCTCAGCAGTCTTAACACTCTACAGCTCCCACAATCCTTTGAGGGAAGCTATGGTGCATTAAAACTATGGTGCAGATGAAGCCATAAAGAGGCTCACTTCTCCCATGGAGCTTTTTTGGATCAGGAAACAAAGGCAGCCAGGGAGGCTACAGTATGCTGGATAAATGTTTACCAGAAATAAAAGTATGTGCACAACAGTAGAGGAAGCTCAAAATCCTGCTGGGGCCAACCTTTGAAAGAAATGTTCCCATGCCACAAGAATAAGGCAGAGAGAGAGAAAAATGGATGCCTCTTTTGCAGACGATTGAAACTGTTAAGGAACTAGACAAACATGGTTTTTTGTACAATGCCAGTTTGTAGTGCTTCCCCATTCACACTAATGGTGTTCTGTATTTCAATGTTGTATAATATTTTTTGATTTCACTTATCATACACCCACCCAGCCAGAAAAGAGAGCCACTGGTGAATTCAACCAATGCGCCTTCCCAGTGAAACATACCCAGGAATAAGACTGTTTTAAACCTCAGTGGGGTACAACAGAGAGAGAAAACACTGACATGATATTTTATGCAAGAGAATTGATCCAGGCAGAGAAGATACTCACCCAACATGTGAATGGTGGGAATGTCAGTTTGACACAGAATGCTAATGGTATAAGCAATGGCTCTAGACACCAACACAGAGTCCGAACTGCAGGACTGGCAATGAGGAGCATGAGATTCCTACCCCTCAAATCCTCATATTCTTTATATCTACCGTATATACCAGCATAGGCAATGCACAGGTTGCAAGATGAGTGATGATAAAGTTCTAGACTATGGGCTTGGTGCCTGGATCTAGGCTTGTGCTTTGGATGAGCAAACTGGCCCAAAACAAATTAATGCCTCAGCTGAGTTCCAGACATTAGTTCTATCCAGGCATTGTCCTTCTTACACAATGGGGGAGTATGCTAGCTCATTCCACCCCCTTCATCATGTCTCTGTCACCAGCAACACCTTCATCCACATGTTACAGGATGACTGCCTGTGAAGGTCCATGAACTATGCCCATACAGGTTTCGAAACATAAATAACAAGGGTTTGAAAACTATTGGGGGGGGGGCCTCCAGAAATGCAAGGGGCTCTGCTGCAGATGATTCAACCTCACACTACCAGTGCACAAGGACTCAGGGGAAGGGGAAGGGCCAGCCAGTATAGCCCTGCTCTAATCTAATCACATGGAAGAGCAAAACACTCTGGAGGGAGCAAATTCAAGGAACTCTCCAAGGTGCTGAAATTCCGCCCTTAACCTATAGAGCAGGGGCAGGGAAGCCTTTCTTTCTTGCCAAATGGCCAGATTTTTATTTCCTCCACCTCTGGTGAGCCAAAGTGGGCAGGTGGTTGGAACCTTGCACGTGCCATGCACCAGCCATTACTATGACATCAGGTGATGCTTCTCTTTGAAACCTCAATTCTAGGTTTTTCAAAGCAAGTGGGCCGCAGGCCTTTAAAACAGTTGTTTGTAGACAACTTTCCATGAGGCTGTTCATAAAGGGTTTCTCCTTTGAATCTCATTGGTTTGAAGAAGTGAGGGAGGGCCTGTTTTAAAGCCCTTTGTACACAGCTCCAAAGCTCCTGTTCTTTGGATCCAGCAAGGTGAGCTTCCACCTTCTGTGGTTTGAAGAGGAAATATAAGGGGAGCATGTCTTGCTAAATCCAAAGAACAAATAGAAGCTTTAAGCCACACCCTTACCTGCCTCATTCCTGATGTCATGCATGAGGGTGGGTGTGGTAGGCACCCCCATGGCGTTTTCCCAACAGATACCTGCAGGACATTTCTGCCCCACAGAGTCCCATTTGTGGCCAGGGCAAAACAACAACAGCCCCCGCCTCTGAACTTCTGTCTATTCTGCAAACATGCTTAAACTACCAAATCTGTTTCTGCTGACAGTGGATTGTAATGCACTATCCCTACAGCTACTGCAATAGTTTATTTGCTGGCCGTTCATCAATCACATGATCAAAAGGCGGAGCCTGCTAAAACTTACTAAACCAAACAGAATATAGAAGCTAAGCATATGAGCAGGTAAATTTTAATTGCACTAAAACTGCAGAGCAGCCTACTAATAAAAACCCCAAGGTGCACATTGATCATTTCCGAATGGGTAAATAACTGTGTTTTAGCTGGTGCTGTAAAGCAAAATGAGTCAACACCAGCCATATCTCAGAAGGGAAGGAAATCCAAAGAAGGGTGCCACAACAGAGGAGGTCCTATCAGCTGTTACTGCATAATAGATCTCCCCTGAGAGGTGGAATACCGAGAAGGGCCTGCCAATTCACACTATTTGCTACACACAGTGTTTCACTGGGACCCAGAATTAATTTAGATGACAAGGAGCACCACACAATCAAAGGTTGGAGAAAGCAGAATCTGCTGCAGAGTTGATGCTCTGCAGTATCTAAGATGGTGAGATGAGAAGCTCAGCCATGAGCTCATTGAATGGGCTTAGGAAAGCTACACTGAACATCAGCCTTTCCAACTGCAATGCAGAGATAATAAAGCTGACCTACCTTATAGGGCTGTGGTTGCAATGACTGAATTGTTGTAGGTACCTATTCTCAGTGCTACCTGTTCTTTAAGAACTCTCTGTCTCTCTCTCTCCCTCTCTCTCTCTCTCTCTCTCATTTTTGTATCTTGAATTTCAAAGTGAACATCTTGATCCTGGCAACAACAACCAAAAATCCACTGGAAAAATAAATTGAAATTATGCTAATGGAACTTTAAAAAAAACAAAAATCCATTTTCGGCCCCCACCACCACCACCTGGGTCAAATGAAACCTTTTTTCCTTTTCGTTTAGTATATGCTGTCTTTACAGTTCTAGCAAGGATTCTGAACTACCAGGAACACCAAAACAGTCTTCTCTTAAAAATTCAACTAAGTTAATTATATTAATGGTGACATGATAATTACACGGTGTCAAAAGGGCCCGAAGCAATGAGTCTCAGAGAGGTCACTTTGTCTGCTAGTGAAATGGTCTCATTTGTTACTTTATGTTTCTTTCTGTAGAGAGAGAGAAAAGGCCTCCAGCTTTATAGTTCCTAAGTGAGGGTTATGAAGACCTGAACTACTGGCATCAGGACCAGGGCAAGGGTAAAAGCCACTGGTAGAGGGGAGATGTGGGTGGGAAAGAACCCTTCTCCTGTCTGAAGGGTTAATCACCCTCCTCTTGCCCAAAGCTTCGTCTGTGCAAAGCTGCATCTTCTAGTTCCCAGTTTCTACAGGGAAAACAGCCTTGTAGAAACATCAGAAGCTGCCTTGGGACACCTAGCTCAGTAATAATGATGAACCTGTGGCCCTCCGGACGTTGTTGGATGCCAATTCCCCTTAACCCCAGTTAGCATGGCCAACAGTCAAGGATGGTGGAAGTTGGTCTTCACCATCTGACATCAGCTCTTCATTGTTTTGGACTAAAGTCATTCCCAGTCCTATCTGGAGATCCTGAGCACTGGATCTGGGACCTTCTGCATGACAAGTAAATGTTCTACCACTGAGCTACCGTCTCTCCCTTGTGCAGGTTTATTATTATTATTATGAATTTATAGGCTGTTCTGAGGCACAAGACGCCATCGAAGCATCATACAAAATAACAACAGAATAAAACACAAAAGCCCACACTCTAAGCGAAAAGGAAGATCATTTGAACAAACTCTAAAAACAATAAGAACATCTTTCCACGCTCTAAGAACAATGTCTGCTGATGTACAACTGACATTCTGTAAATGATTGGGTTATACCTCAGGAAAAGCCTTAAAGAAAAGCTTCTTTGGTAAGCACTTGAACATCAGGTGCCCAGCTAATTTCAGCCGGTAATTGATTCCAGGGAGCTTCAGTTACGACACTAAAAACCTAGTTTCTAGAACAAGGTACGAGAGTCTCTGGGGCAAATGGTATTCTCAGCAGTGCCCTGTCTGAAGTTACTGGTAGGAATGTAAAAATGTATATATAATTTTTATTTTTTTAAAAAAAACATTAAACAATACAAACAACAAATAATGAGTATTGGTCACCAAATACAAAGTGAAATATAGTCAAGATATGCATAGGGCGGGGGAGGAATTAGCAACATGTTATGTTAAATAAGCAATCCAAAAAGATGTATGAGTTACAGGGAAACTATGTTCCTCCAGGTGATGGTTAATAAAAGAAATAAACTTAAACAAGTCAGCATCAAAAGCATCTTGTTTGGTTTCTCCACGCATCGCTCTACAGCATTGTTTATCAGTCAAAGTCAAGTACCATACCCTGTCATATCACTTGCGGGAAATACATCTGTTTAGAAGACATCATTTTCTGTCCTGTCCTGTATTTGTCATATGCAGCACTGTTTCCTGCTGCAGTTCATCTTCTTCCAAAAACTGTGTTATGCATCTCATTGTCTGCAAAAATTACATAACTTGCATAATTTATGTAATTAATTACGTAAAAAGCATTGCCATTACATTATTCCAGCCTATTCATTTCAGTGTTAAGGAATACATAATGCAAAGAGGTGCGGGAAGTAGTCAATTACATATTGTTTGCAGACAGAAAACAACAGCAGCAGCGATTAGCAATCATATGCACTGGGCTGATTTCTGTTGCAAGCATGGGATGAAAAAGCAAACACTGGCAATTTCCACTCTGGTAATTCTGCTAAGGACCCTCCCCAAATTCTCTCACCTTAATTCCTCCTTGGTACTTGGGGTTTGGAATTAGCAGCACCTAAGTGCCAAGTGGAACCAAATTCTTAAAAATTCTCTGTTCTCCAGTTTGCTTTTCATTTCAGAATAAAATGTGGCCTTGAGCAAATTTTTTATTGATAAGAAATCCACTGAAAAAGAAAAAGAAATAACTCCTAGCTCTGCTTGATTTATAACAGAGAACACAACTACTTTATAATATGAACATGGGATATCCAGAAACTATAAAACAATGCAGCTGCAAATTCTGCAAATAAAAAAATGTTATTTTGATACTATACTACACTGAAATGTTTAAATGTTTCTTTGATTGTCCTTGAATCTCCCTGCAGTTTGCTGAACCTTTCAGTTCCTTTCTTTCATTTATCTCCCCGTTATGCTCATAAAACAATGCCCCCCATCACACAAAAACAAGCAATTTTTGTATACCTTATTGCATCAACATACTTTCTGTACAAGGGGTTTACAAACATGGAGGAGCACATCAGGAAAACAACACAAAAAATAAAACTGTTACAGTTGCACATCCAATCCTATAATGACTCCTTTTGCACAGTAATTTTTTATTTTATTATATAATAATTTTTATTGTTTTTTCCAGATATTTTCCATCAAAACATCCATCTTGTATATAAAATATTTGGCTTTTTCAGCCTAAGACTTCCCTCCTCCTCGACTAATGGTTTTCCAAAACAATCTCCAATATGCATTTTATTCTGCACAGTGATTTATTGATGCACGTGTGCATTGGTAAGTTTGGAGCGAGGCAAGGAAGAAGCAAATGGATGAAAAGAACTGACACTGAGGACAAACTGCACATTCTCCAGTTCCAAAATTAATTTTAGGACCCTTCTAGCTTAAGATGCAATTTATGAGGGGTGGGATCCAGGAAATAATTAATAGTCTGGGAACACAATGCTCTTATGCCTATGTTCTGCCATAATACTAAAATCAGGAACATCTAATGAACCTGAATGTTGGAAGAAGATTCAGGAGAGAGACAAGAAGATAAAGGTAAAGGTACCCCTGCCCGTACGAGCCAGTCGTGTCTGACTCTAGGGTAGCGCTCATCTCGCTTAAGAGACCGGGAGCCAGCGCTGTCCGAAGACACTTCCGGGTCACATGGCCAGCGTGAAGAAGCTGCAGCTGGCGAACCACCACCAGTGCCGCACACGGAAACGCCGTTTACCTTCCCGCTATAAAGTGGTACCTATTTATCTACTTGCACTTAGGGGTGCTTTCAAACTGCTAGGTGGGCAGGAGCTGGGACCGAACGACGGGAGCTCACCCCGCCGGGGGGATTCAAACCGCCGACCTTGCAATCAGCAAGTCCTAGGCACTGAGGTTTTACCCACAGCGCCACCCGTGTCCCAAAATACAAAATACAAAATGTATTTAATCAGTTAAATTTGCTACCACAAGACATAGTGATGGCTACTAAATTGGATGGCTTTAGAAGAAGATTATACACATCCATGGAGGAAAAGGTCCATCAATGGTTATGTGCCTTAATGTCTGTGTTCTACATGCACTATTGCAGGCAATTTCCTGGGAATCACAAATGGGGAGAGTGCTGTTGCACTCAGGTTCTGCTTCTGGGCTTCCCAGGAGCATCTGATGGGGCACTGTGAGAAAAAGAGGCTGGACTAGATGGGCCATTGGTCTGATCTAGCAGGACTCATGTTCTTAAAGCGGAATGGGGCATAAACCCAAACCAATATGTTTTGGCTAGGCATAAATCCATAAGGACTAGTTCATTTTTGTTGACTATATTAATGAGAAGCTAATTCACACCGTATAGTGCCCGTATAGTGAAAGCCATGGTGTTCCCAGTAGTGATGTATGGAAGTGAGAGCTGGACCTTAAAGAAGGCTGATCGCCAAAGAACTGATGCTTTTGAATTATGGTGCTGGAGGAAACTCTTGAGAGTCCCATGGACTGCAAGAAGATCAAACGCATCCATTCTTAAGGAAATTAGCCCTGAGTGCTCATTGGAAGGACAGATTGTGAAGCTGATGCTCCAATACTTTGGCCACCTCATGAGAAGAGAAGACTCCCTGGAAAAGACCCTGATGTTGGGAAAGATGGAGGGCACAAGGAGAAGGGGACAACAGAGGACGAGATGGTTGGACAGTGTTCTCGAAGCTACAAACATGCGTCTGACCAAACTGCAGGAGGCAGTGAAAGACAGGAGTGCCTGGCGTGCTCTGGTCCATGGGGTCACGAAGAGTCGGACACGACTAAATGACTAAACAACAATTCACACTTCTTGAACCAATACTCAAACCTTTGACATTCATACTTCCCCAATTTTCCAAGCAAACAATGTGTATTAAAATGCATATATTAAGGGAAATTGTGCATTTAAAATGTGTATGTTAATGAAATAAACTTGCAATAATGTATTATACTGAGCGAGATGGCTTACAACAAATGTGTATATTAATCAAAGCTGCATTCAAAATGTGTGTGTTACAAGAAATTCACAGTGAATTTCGTAATAACAATGAGTTATTTTATTATTTTAAATATTGCAAATCCTTCTGAAATGTGGAGTGTAGAATTTAAGACTGGGGGAAATGCAAAACAGAGAAAAACTGAAATTGAGAGATTTATTCATCCCTACTTGCCTGGTCCATACCTAAGCCCAAACTCGGGATGGGTGATTTTCAAAACGAGCCCCTGCAGTCCAAAATTTGTTACATCCGTCTGCACCTAAACTGTGGTTGCAAAACACTGGGATGCATTTCTCATCTAACAAAACCTTCCTGCAACTGTTAACAACCTCAGCACTCCTGGATCAAAAGGTGAAGAAAAGCACTGAGTCACACGTACATGCCTCTTCACAACACGAGTTTACACTGGGCTTCTCCTCCTCGCCCCCCCCCCCCAGATGCTATAAACCTGGACACATCGTTGACAGCTGAAAAGATTGTTTTACACAGGCTAATGTGGCCCAGATGTTCCCTGTCTCTGCTGAGCAGGTTTCCCTTTCAATTTTCAAATACATTTGCCTGGGAGAGAGACTCAGGAATCAGAGGTTTGTTCAGCTCGGGGACTGGGGATCAAAGGCAACGACTGTGACAAAGAATAAATGAGCAAGGCCTGGCATGTTCCTTCCTACTGGAATGACAACAAACCCAGGCTTATCCCCAACCTGCTGCTCTGTATTGGTGATGATGCCTTTCTGAAACACTACCTTGCTGCGAAGCACCATGGCAGACACCTCTGCATGCCAATAAGAAATCTGCGGTAAGTACAGAGCAAATGTTGGATAGATGGATGCTCAGGGAGAAGGGAAGGAGGGAGGGGAGACCCACCTAGTGGGCCAAGTTAGTCAAATCAATAGTGGCAATCAATGGGGTGCCCTCACATCCATTGATTGTGTTAGGGGAAATTGCATTATTACTTTTTCTTTTAGAGGAGATTCTGGTAGTGCTGGAGTCCAAAGGTTCAGGTATTTGGTTGCTCAGGTCTGCCCTAGATCCAACGGGGACCCCTCTGAAGACCTGGTCTTCTACTTGGAACCATATTCCCTTTACAACCACTACTTCCCCTCCTTACTGTCTGAGGGAGCTTAGAAACTGTGGTAGCTCTAGGGATGTACAGTGGTACCTCGGGTTACAGACGCTTCAGGTTACAGATGCTTCAGGTTACAGACTCTGCTAACCCAGAAATAGTACCTCGGGTTAAGAACTTTGCTTCAGGATAAGAACAGAAATTGCAGGGCAGCAGAGGGAGGCCCCATTAGCTAAAGTGGTACCTCAGGTTAAGAACAGTTTCAGGTTAAGAACAGACCTCCAGAATGAATTAAGTTCTTAACCCAAGATACCACTGTATTTCCTATGGCTTCCAGCATCTGTGGGCATGGCATTTCCCAGAGATTTTTGGTACTGCATCCTGGCTTCCCAGTGGTACAGCCAGTGGCGTAGCGTAGGTTGTCAGCACCCGGGGCAAGGCAAGTAATTTGTGCCCCCTAACCCGGGGCAAGGCAAGTAATTTGCGCCCCCCCCCGCTGCACTGTCCCTCCCCCAGATAGTCCCTCGCTCTCTCTCCGCACCGCACCGCACGCCTGGCACCCTCCCCTCCACAGTGGGCGGCGACCCAGTGGCTCGGATCGGATTTGCACAGCCAGCACTGCAGTGAGAGAGAGAGTGAGTGAGCCAGGTAGGGGCAGAGAGCTGCGAGTGCGAGCGCCCCCCCCCCAGATGTTGTGCCCGGTGTGCCCGGCCCCCCCTGCACCCCCCACGCTATGCCACTGGGTACAGCAACAACTTTCAATAGTTCTTCTGGCTACTAAGAAGTTAGGGCAGGAGTCAGCAACCTTTTTCAGACACGGGCCAGTCCACTGTCCCTCAGACCATGTGGTAGGCCGGACTATATATTTTTTTTTTGGGGGGGGACAAATTCCTATGCCCCACAAATAACCCAGAGGTGCATTTTAAATAAAAGGACACATTCTACTCATGTAAAAACACGCTGATTCTCGGACCGCCCGTGGGCCAGATTGAGAAGGTGATTGGGCATCATCCGGCCCACGGGCCTTAGGTTGCCAACCTCTGAATTAGGGGAAAGGAAGGGTACCTCATAGGGCAGGGCTGGGGATTCTTGTTGGCTCCGTGAGCCGGTTCTAATTAGGATTGGCAATGTGGGACAAAGTTGACACGTGGGTGGGGCCAGCCACCTGTTAATTACCTGACATCACAATGATGTCAAATGCAAGTTGCTGCTAAAGTGAAGGTCCCCTCCCCCATTTAAGCAGGAATTTCCATGTAAATCCCAGCTGGGAACAGGCAAATGCAGCCAATTCAATTAACCCCACACTCCCACTCAGCAAACAATGCCATGAGTGATCAAGCAGGTGGGTGTGGTTTGGGGAAATGGAATTTGGAAGCGCCCCCCCCCTCCCCGGTGGGACACGACTGGGCCAGAGCATTCTTCCTCTATCATAGGGTGTAAGGCCTGCTCAGCACACCGCTCAGATTCAGACCTTGAATTATTTTATTGCTGAGGGTTTTTTGTTTTTACAAATCTTCAGGAAAGTATTTAGCAGAATTATCCAGTTCCTTTGAATTATTTCTGATGCAGACTTGAATGGGCATCTGGGGGGGGGGGGAGAGATGACATAGACAACCACTCATTATTACTTTCTGAGAAGCCATAAATAATTTGTGGCTGGACTTTATGGAATTATATATTTTAGCAACTACAGGCACGAAGAACTGAATACCTTAAGTATTGGGAAGTCATAAAATTCAGTAACTGAAAATGAAAAAGGAGCTGCTGTGTCATAAAGAGTTTTGAGGGGCTATGCTTTCTCTCCAGTAACAGGGCAATGAAGGATCAAATATTTGCCTTTTTACATACCCTGTTCTGCACACAACTGATGAACAGAAATAGCCATACTGTATTAGGAAAGTTTCCACATTTGGAGGATAAATTAAGGTTGCCAATTTTTTAAAAAAAGAAGAACCACCACACACAAATGAATCTAGCCTGGTAATTATCAGCATAACCATAGGGTGTAATTGTGATTTGTCAAGGTAATGATCATAAAAACGTAGCATTTGTGACACAGTTCGCTCTGTACTTGCAAATCTTCACCTCTTTCCAGATTTGGAGAGCCTGCTCAGAAAGCAATTAGGGAGAGGAATTGTAGCACAGAGAGCAGGAGATGGAATGAGATAGCAATTCAAACTTGCAGATATGTCACAGATATCAGTAATTTCCAACAAGGCAATGGAAACCATATGTGGGACAGAGGGAATCCAAGGGACTGAGTAGACATTCCTGAAATTTACACACAAATACGGAATGGGAGCTCTTGATACAAGACAACTAGTCACACAGAGAAGGAAAGGAACCTCATAAGAACAGAGGAAGGTGCCTTCTGCCAAGTCAGGTCAGCAGTCTATCAAGCCCAGTGTTGTCTGCACGGACTGGCAGCAGCTCTCCAGGGTTTCAGACAGGGACTCTCTCCCAGCCCTACCTGGAAAAGCTGTGAATTGAACCTAGGCTACTGTGCTAGAGGATCTGTTGACCTGACATGGCATAAAGTACCGTATTTTCCACTCTATAAGGCGCACCAGACCACAAGACGCACCTAGTTTTTGGAGGAGGAAAACAAGAAAAAAAATATTCTGAATCTCAGAAGCAAGAGGGATCACTGTGCAGTGAAAGCAGCAATCCCTCTTGCTGTTCTGGCTTCTGGGATAGCTGCACAGCCTGCATTCGCTCCATAAGATGCACACATTTCCCCTTACTTTTTAGGAGGGAAAAAGTGAGTCTTATAGAGCAAAAAATACGGTATTTAACTTGGTTCCTAAGAGTGGAGATGATTTACAGTGAGAAGAAGTGAGCATCGGGAGTGTCAAATTTCCTTCTTTTCTAAGCTTTTACCTCCACTACACAGAGTGGATATCCCTCCCTTGATGCAGCAAATGTGGTGCACTTCTTTGCCATTCTCTTTACATACCCAACTTTATTGTTGTTGTTGCTGCTGCACTCAGCTCAGTGGGTGGTGAGCTTTCACCCGGATCGTTGGCAAAGTGATCCCTTGCAGCCAAAAGCGACAGTTTCTCTGCTGTTGCTTACAAGAACTTTCTCAGCTGTGCTTCGACAGCATATGCTCTGGATTAGAAGCAATTACCATAAACCTGTTCATGTTCCATTAGGCTGGAAACCCTGAATCTGGCATGTGTGCTAACGTGTTCCTAGGTTACACAAAGGAGGCGGGGAACTAGCCTCTGACAAATCAACACTCAGACATGCAAGCTGCCTGCTTGGGAGGAAGGGGGCGGTTAATAATGTTCTGACACCTCTTTAGCAGAAGCCAGTATTGGCTGGAATAGTGACAACCAGTCCTGCTTAACTGACTGGGCTGTTGTATTGAGTTTAAAACTCCCAATTCTGCCAGTCTTTCGATGGCTACTAGCCAGGATGGCTACCATTGAGTATGTCTCTGAAAACTAGTTGCTGGGAAACACAAATGGGGAGAGGGCTCAGGTCCTGCTTGTAGGCTTCCCATAAGCCTCTAGTTGGCTAGTGTTGAAACAGGATGCTCCCACTTTTGCCTGAAAATAAGAACAATAATTCTAATATTTGTACCCCCGTCCATCCAACTGGGTTGACCCAGTCATTCTGGATGGCTTCCAGCATATACAGGACCTAATAAAACATCAAACATGAAAAAGTACAGGGCTGCCTTCAGGTGACTTCTCAAGATTGTGTGGTTACTCATCTCCTTGAAATCTGATGGGAGGTTGTTCCACAGGGCAGGCGCCACTACTGTGAAGGCCGTCTGACTGGTTCCCTGTAACCTCACTTCTTGAAGAAGAAGAGTTTGGATTTGATACCCCGCTTTATCACTACCCAAAGGTGTCTCAAAGTGGCTAACATTCTCCTTTCCCTTCCTCTCCCACAACAAACACTCTGTGAGGTGAGTGGGGCTGAGAGACTTCTGAGAAGTGTGACTGGCCCAAGGTCACCCTGCAGCTGCATGTGGAGGAGCGGAGACGCGAACCCGGTTCACCAGATTATGAGTTCACCGCTCTTAACCACTACACCACACTGGCTCTCTCTTGAAGTGAGGGAACCACCAGAAGGCCTTCAGAGCTGGATCTCACTGTCTGGGCTGGGTGATGGTGGTGGAGACACTCCTTCAGGTATACATGGCCAAGGCTGTTTAGGGCTTTAAAGGTCATCACAAACCAAAGGTGTTCTACTAAGTGGGAGTCAGTTCCAAGGTCTTGTGCTGTGAAACCAATGACTAATGTACCTTTTGCAAGAGTGAGCATTTAATTACAAACTGCACAGGTTGGGACACCCAGAAGCATCAAGGCATCATTCCCTTCTCCCCCCATCCGCCCCCCCAAAATTGGCAGTGGCAGCCTCCTGACCACACCCATGGTCTCTTCTTGCCAGCAAAATCTCCAGCTACTCTCTGTGACCCAATTCAACTGACTTCCTTTCTCCCTCTCCTGGCCCACACATTCCTGGGACACAAAACCCATCTCCGGCAGATGGGTGTGACCTGCATTCAGAGCAGAGCTAGTAAGAAGCATTCCCTCTGTTTTCCAGTTCAGGTGTGAGTGTTATCGCTGATGCAGCAAAAATGGCTTAACCCCTCCTCACAAGTCAGGTTTGCTTCTGAGTAATGAGCCCTGCCTCTCATTTCAAAGAATAGCTTGACCTATTTGCTCATGGTGGTGTTCTGAGGATGTTTCTTGCAGCTGTGAGCGTTGCAGCAGCAGCAGAATGTTCCAAGAGGAGTTGAGGTGGCTTGAAAATAGGGACTACTTACCCTGATGGCAATGTTCTGCCCTCCATTGTCAGAGGCAGTATGGCCCTGAATACCACTTGATGGAAATCTCAAGTGGGGACAGAGCTGTTGTGCTCAGGTCCTGTTTGTGGGCTTCTCATTGCAGTCCAATGGATAGCTCAGTTGGTTGGAGTGTGGTGCTGATAATGCCAAGGTTGCAGGTTTGATCCCCGTATGGGACAGCTGCATATTCCTGCATTGCTGGGGGTTGGACTAGATGTTCCTCAGGGTCCCTTCCAACTCTACAATTCTGTTTCTATGATTCCCATTGGGGCATCTGGTTTGGTGAAGACTTGATGTTTTCATCCCCAAAAAAGTTTTTGATTTGAGTTTCTACTGAAAGGAGGCTGCATTTTAATGTTGTATTTTAATCTTGTTTTTTAAGTTGTATTTCAATCAACTGTTTTTATATCTGGTGTTAGCCGCCCTGAGGCCAATCTTGGCTGGGGAGGGTGGGATAGAAATAAAATTTATTGTTTTTATTATAATTATTGATCCAGCAGGCTTTTCTTATGTACTAGCATAATAGCAAAGGAAGCTGTCTTAATATGAGTCAGGGCCATTGGTCCATCCATCTCAGTATTGTCTACCACGACCCTGACCTCATCCTCTAAGGTGCCAAGATGCTAAAGAGGAAACGGCTGGGCTCCTACAAGCTGCACCTTCTGAAACCAGCCACCATTTAGGGTAGGGATTGGGTTGTAGTCTCGTGCATTTGGAGGTAAAAAACAACTAGTGGGGAAAGGGTGTAGCTGCCGTATACTATGTTCCTACATCTGTCCCAGTCTTAACTGGAGATGATATGGATTGAACTTGGGGGCTTTCTGCGTGCATCTCATGTGTTCCAACATGGAGCTACAACTCTTCTGCCCAGTTTATAAAGCTGTGTCTTCTCCTCCACTTACCTCCAGTCTCAGGCAGGGCTTTATTTAGGATCTGAGCCCAGGACCTCTTACAGTGACAATCATGCTTCTGTTCACCGGTCTGCCTCATACTGAGTCCATCTACCTCAGCATTGTCTACTAGGGTTGGGCGACATATCAATATAACCAGTTTGTATATAACCAGTTTGGGATAACAGTCCCATAATATTTGACCTGGCAATATACAGTATCACGGATCACAATGTTTGTGTGTGCTATGTAAACAATTGTGAAGCTGGACATTGCTTCTCTCATGAGTCCTACCCGCCTTCCCCCCATTGCTCTGTTTTCTAAAATAACAGTGTTAACAAAATGTTAAATGTAAGTGAAAATGTATCGGTTTTAGACTCCTAAGTAGTAGCAGTTGCCAGGACATCACCCCATTCACCTCTATGTAGTTTCATCGGTATTTTAGACATTGCGATATGTCGGTGTATCACAATGTTTAGCTGGCACTATATCGTGATGTTGAAAACCAGATTTCGGCCAGCCCTATTGTCTACGATGACTAGCAGTGACTCTCCAAGGTTTCATTCAGAGGACATTCCCATGCTACCTGCATATGTAATTGCAGGATTGGACCTGGGACCTTCTGGCATGCAAAGGAAATCCTCTGCCACTTAAGTGTGGCCCTTCTCCATGTGCAGCAGTGTTGGCAAAGGGAACTAAGGGCCTTTGTAACAGGCAGGATGCTGTAGTGGTTAGAGTGTCAGACTAGGACCTGGAAGACTGGGGTTCAAATCCCCAGTTGGCCACAAAGCTCACTGGGTGACCTTGGGCCAGCCACCACCTCCCAGCCTAACCTACCTTACAAGGTTATTGTTGGGGTTGTAGAATCATAGAAATGTAGATCTGATAGTGACCCAAAAAGTCATCTATGCAGGAGATGGAAGAGCCATCGATGCCACCTTGGAGTATGAATGCAATAAATATGTAAGCAGAACAAAATATTTGGTGAAGGGAAGGAGTTTAGATCCCTCCCCCTGCCTCATTTCCACCCCTCACCACTTGTAGGTTTTCTGCTGAAGCTCCAGACATCCTGACCCTTTGGCTATGATCAGTAAGCCACAACTTCTCTGCAACATGGTTGCACATTGGTGGCACTGTATACATGGGAGAACAAAATTGGTTGTGTTTTCTTCCCTGTGCAAGCTTCCACCGCCCGCTCCCTCCTACTTAAACTGCAAAACACAGAGACCAAGTTGATGGTCTCCCCTCCCACTTCCTTCTACACCTCTGACCTATATATAAAAACTGTGAAGAAAGAAAGCCTCCCCAACTCCCATTTGCAATCTGCATCTCCAGGCGCCAGAGAATGTTAATGACGAAGGCAGACTCTACACCCGCTTCGCAGGTTTCACTCCCCCCTCCATCTCTCCATCTCCCTGTGTTTCCTGGAGCTGCCTTCCACAACTCAGAGCTATTTGAACCTTCCTTTACCCATGTCCTCCGTCACATATACGCACACACAAACCTACTAAATGTGACAATGCCCATTATTAAGAAGACATCTGAAGGCAGCCCTGTTTAGGAAAGCTTTTAATGTTTAACAGATCGTTGTATTTTAATATTTTCTTGGAAGCCACCCAGAGTGGCTGGGGAAACCGAGCCAGATGGATGGGGTATAAATAATAAATTATTATTATTATTATTATTATTATTATTATTATTATTATTAATTATCAGGGGTCAGCAAACTTTTTCAGCAGGGAGCCGGTCCTCTGTCCCTCAGACCTTGGGGGGGTGGACTATATGTTGCCATGATTATGACCCACATTTTTTGGCAAAAACCCTTATTGGGACCAACCTCAATGTTGCCCAAATGTGATTTTTTTTTGGGGGGGGGGTGTTCCCTCATACACCCACGCTGCTTCCTTTACATTTTACGCATTGACAGTTATTATTTCTCTCATAAGGCGGGGGGGGGGCTGAGGTAAGCACGCCATTCCTGTCAGCCCTGGGAGAGTGTGCGCACATGCGTGGGTGAAGGGAAAAGCCGTTGGCCACGCTAAGTCAGGTTGGTGCCGCTCAAGCAAAAACGTTCTTTTCCCCGTGTGAGGGAAGTTGAGGCGGCGGTGACTATTTACCATTCCATGGCTTTCACCGTGTAGCTAACAAGCGGCCTCCCCAGCAGAGCACAGAACTGCTTCGGAGTGCAGCTGGCCAGGAGCTCCCTGCTTCTTCTGGTAGGGAGCACCACCACCACAAACACTGGCGGGCATCGCTCCTTAGGTGCCTCTGAGCCCCTGCCATCACAACTGCCCTTTCTGAGGTCAGTCGCCAGCAGCTCCATGGTGGAAATCTGAACTGTGGCTCCTTTTCCTTCTTCCCCACCCCCAACCCTGGAAGAAAAGATTGCTGCATGTGCACGACAGGCGGAGAAGGGTCTTGTCTTGAGCAGCTGCCCACCTCACTTTTGACCCTCAAGCCTGGCTGAGTCGCAAAAACCATCAAATGCACACACACACTATGCTGGCTGACTGGATTCCTGGACCATCTGTGGCTGGATCTAGAAAGCAATTGGGCATGATCTGGCCCGTCGGCCTTAGTTTGCCAACCCATGGGAGAGATGATGGTGATCTTTCTCAGCCTTCTTTCCTGCTCCTGCGGAACATATGTGGGGGCCTCCAATATTTTTCATTCACTTCTCAGCTCGCTTTGACTTCTTCAGGGTTTTATAAAGCGTGACCAACTGGGCCGAGATGCCCGGTTGGGGATGGAGGAGTGCCAGTCTCTCCCCTCCCCACCACAGCTCAGACCTCCACAAGACTCCGGCAAAGAGCTCCATAAAATGTGTCTGGCTGTTTTGAGCAGGCCTCAAAGCCCTGGCGGTTTGACCCTGCTCTAATTTTGGTTCGGGTCCATCTTTTCGAGTTAAGCTTAGCCAACAGGCTGGAGCGGATGCCAGAATTAAATGCTAGACACGCAATCAATCATCCAAATGAAGACAGTTTGTTCATCGGACGGCAAGATTCACAGGGAACGGCATCATCTGAACTTTTGCAAGGGGGGGCTGGGTGCAAAGGAAACAGCAAACGCCCCTTGAGTCCCAAGTTGTTAATGCCCAAAGAGGCCTAAATATATGAACAGGCCTAATATGATCTGGGAACTGGAGCACTTTTCCTAAGAGGAAACAATAAACAGTAGAAATATCCATCCTAAAAAACCACAATGTTTTGCAAAATGAAGCAGGCCTGGCCCAAGACAGATCTGGGGACCCCATATAGAGAACCACTCCCAATTCTCTCCTTTCCCGCCACCTAAAACCCTGTTCAGATTTCCCTAAATCTTTTTTTAAAAGAAGGGATTCCTTCGCAGCAATGAAATCTTCACACCTCGGTTAATAAATCATAAGTCTGCCAGCAAACCTGCAGAAAGAGGGCACGCTCAACACCTTTCCTGCAAACCATCTGTCTGCTTAATCTGGAAACAAGCATACCTGTTATCATCTGTCAAATGACGGAGGTAGATATACAAATCCAGGGGCCGTCAGTTACAACCTGTGATGCTAACAGCCATTCAGAGAGACAGCATTCGGATTTCCTGCATTTGATAATGTTTCTCTGGAAGCTTCAGTGCCAAAACAAGATATCTGTCTTTATTAAGGGTGTTATAACTTGGCTCAGGGCAAGCTTCTAAACAGCCAGTTGCCTGGTCGCCTGGGGTGAATTAAAAATCTCATCAAGGTGACTAGATAGGAAGCTTTCTGAAATTCAGTTTTTTCTCTCTCACTCACTCACTCACTCAAGCCAGAAATGACTAACATGGGAGCATGCAGGTGAATTTATTTCCAAGACTGCCCTTGTTATTGTTTTTAATTAATGTACAGTGCCTCATGCATATTAAGTGTTTTACAAGTTAACACATTTAATCATCATCAAACGTGCTAGCAGAAAAGGAAAGAGAAAATTGCCAGCAAGCAATTCCTCAGCGGTAGGAATTCTTGCAAAGCTCTTGCCATCTTTTTTCCCTCCCCTTCTTTTTCCTCTCCTTACAAAGCCTCCATCTCACTCCTCCCAAACAGCATTTTTATTTTACTCCCCAGAGTTCCTGTTAAAACACTCCCTAAATATAGCACAGATATGCCTCTTCCTTTGTCCCAAAAGTAGAAGGAGCCTGTTAAGTATTCCAAACCAGACACAAGGTATTTTAGTGCTTCCCTTGAACTTTGATCTGCTCCTTGGCATTTTTACAGCTTTAGTCAAGCGCAGTGCCTGCTATTGTTTTAATATCTTGAGTGGCACTACCGGGTAGTGAACAGCATCATGGGCAGGAAGCAAGGAGTTCTGGGTTCAAATCCTCACTCAGCCAGGAAACTCTCCCTATGAGTTTAAGCAAAGTCTCTATTACTTTACCTAGCCTACTTCACGGGAATAGACTAAGAACAGAATGGCCTGGCCTAGTGGACGGGAACCTGAGGCCCAGAGACTCAATATGGCCCCCCATACCTCTCTAGCTGGCCCTCAGATCACACTGCCTTCACCTGGGACTCACACCCATTGATTCTGCAGTGTAGCCTCAAGTGCTTTTAGTGGAATGTGTCCTTGAGCTGTGATATTGCATGGGAGGAGAATGAAGAGGTGGGTCAATGTATGTATAGGAATCTCTGACTTTTGTGTGGCTGGAATACAAACAGTGGAGGTTGGTTCCTTGGGGCAAATGAGGCAGTGCCCCACCAATTTCAGTCTGTCCTCAGTCACACCCATGTGTCCACCTTCATCAAAATAATCAGTGCTTTTTTCTGGAGGTAAGCAGAATTTTGTGAATCTAAGTTTGGCTTCATTGTGGGGCAGTACTTCAATATGAGTAGTAAAATGAGAGTATCCCTAAAAAATCTTTTTAGAAAAAAGCACTGATCATCATCACCATCATTTTATTATTTATATTCCACCCATCTGGCTGGGTTTCCCCAACCACTCTGGGCGGCTTACAGAATATAAAAAATATAACAAAGCATGAAACATTAAAACCTTCCCAATGCAGGGCTGCCTTCAGATGTCTTCTAAAAGTTATGTAGTTCTTAATCTCCTTGACATCTGAAAGGAGGGTGTTCCACAGGGCGGGCGCCACTACCGAGAAGGCCTGGTTCCCTGTAACTTCACTTCTTGCTGTGAGGGAACCACCAGAAGACCTATTATACAAGATGAGGCTCACATCCTTTGTTCCATCTTTTTTCTCCCTCTTGCTCTGCCTTTCTCTGGCATGTGCCCGCCCCCTCACCCAAAGGTCACTCAGGACATAATCCAGCCCTTGGAAGAGGAGAGGTCCCCAACCCCACACTTAATCTCATGGATGCCCTGAGCTCATTGGAAAGTGGGTAGCATACTTAAATGTGATCAGAAAAAATAAAAATGACATTCCTTTTCCCCTCATAAAGATAGGGTATTCCCAGGATACCCCAAACATTCTCCTCCACCACTCCAAAATCACCACTATGGCATTTTACTCCACCATCCCAAACATCCCACTGTTCATTCCCAGCTAGAATCTCCAAAGCAAAGTACAATATTTAAGAACATTTTTCGAAGATGCTCCCTTTAGCCCAGTGGTTTAGGCTGCAGGCCTAGAAAATTTGCCCTGCTGAACACAGTGGTATTTACTTCTGAATAAACACATACAACATTGTGCTGGAAGTTCTTGCTTCTCTTTAAAAAAAAAAAAAGGCACAAAATCATTTAAACAGCCATTCCTTTGCCCCAGGGAATCCTGGGAACTGCAGGACGGCTAAGGGAGCTGGGCATTTTTAGCCTGGAGAAGAGGAGGTGATATGATAGCCATGTTCAAATATATAAAAGGATGTCACATAGAGGAGGGAGAAAGGTTGTTTTCTGCTGCTCCAGAGAAGCAGACACGGAGCAATGGATCCAAACTACAAGAAAGAAGATTCCACCTAAACATTAGGAAGAACTTCCTGACAGTAAGAGCTGTTCGACAGTGGAATTTGCTGCCAAGGAGTGTGGTGGAGTCTCCTTCTTTGGAGGTCTTTAAGCAGAGGCTTGACAACCATATGTCAGGAGTGCTCTGATGGTGTTTCCTGCTTGGCAGGGGGTTGGACTCGATGGCCCTTGTGGTCTCTTCCAACTCTATGATTCTATAATTCTATGATTCTAGGACAGTGAAAGGATAGAGAAACTACTAGCACTACTCTCACCAAACACCAGAGACTCAGGATGGGAAGGATAACTTGGGTGATTAAAATGATATAAACTGGTAGTAGAGATGGGGAAACTCTGCCCCATGGACCAAATGTGGCCCCCATATGCTTCCCTCCTCACAGAGCTATAATTGCAGAGTGGTTTATCCATCAATCCCTCTTCCCAGGAAACTCTGATAATTTTTAGCTCTGTGTGGGGAACAGGAGTCTCTTAACAACTCTCAATACCATAGGAGCCAACTCCTAGGCGCTGAGGTCCCTTCGTGCCCCCCAATAAAATATTTGAGGGGGGCACTCCGCAAGTTGATGGGCATTGCCATTCAAATGGTATGTGTGCACTCCATCTTGTGATTGATGGGGCTTTCCTGGGCCTCTTCAATATTGTATTCAAGTTGGCTCCCCTGCTCAGCACATTTACCAAGATGCAGCTCTCAGAATTATCGGGGGGGGGCATGGCTGTTTAAAGTGGTATCGTAACACTTTGACCAGGCATAGGCAAACTCGGCCCTCCAGATGTTTTGAGACTACAATTCCCATACTGGTCCTGTTAGCTAGGGATGATGGGAGTTGTAGTCCCAAAACATCTAGAGGGCCGAGTTTGCCTATGCCTTACTTTGACTGTATGGTGTGAATAAGACACCAATCCTGCCGTCTAGATTTGACATGGCCCTGACATGCCCCTTGCCCCTCACATGGCATTTCCTCGCAGTTTGTGAACAAGGAAGAGTTGTTGTTTTTCTGCTCCATGCTTCCTAGTGTTACATGTATCCTGGCATGAAAAGTGAGGGGAGGGGAGGGGAAGGGCCAAGCCAAGAACGCACAACAGCCAGGCAAGAGGAGCAGAACAAGGGGAAGGGGGAGTTTCGAGAGCTAAACAATGGCCGACATTGCCACGGACCAAAAGTCTCAATACCAGAGCACAGTCCCTCGGTTGTTTGGGATGCCCGGTGATGTCACTGATCTAAAAAGACACATCCAGAGTTGCCGTGGCAACAGCAGGCGCCAAAGGGCAGAATCAGCACCAGGCCAAGCCAGGGAGAAGGAGGGAGGAATCAAAAGGAGAAGGAAACCAAAACCATTCTGAAGCAGCTATCCAAACCCTCCCCCCATTTTGCTCCGCTGCCAAAATTTGCAAAGTCAGTTATTTTGGAGGGGAGGGAGAGCGATAATGGGAAGCGCCGGAGGAATCCAAAAAAGTCATAGGAGAAAGGAAGCTCATTCCGTTAATGAATGGAGACATTGTTTCACACCTCACACACAGCCAACACTCTCCCGGGGCCTTGGGGTGGCTCATTCAACAGCAATAGCGGTGGAGGGGGGGGAGTGGAGATCAATCCAGTTTCCTACGACTCAAGCCAAGCATTTGTTACTGGTTTCTGTTAACATGGGGTGGCATATCAGGCCCATGCTGACGGGGGCTTGACCAAAACTTCAGTCCCATCCACTCGCTTTCTCAATGGCTGCGGAAGCTGAATACAGTAAAATTCTCTTCTCCCGTCTGCTGAGCTACAGCCAGCTCATTAGCCTCCAGGGTTAAGTCAACACTTTCCAAACTTTTGGCTCTTGCATCTCCTCTGAAAATAATTTGGCAAAACTGAATTGTGTGTGTGTGTGTGTGTGTGTGTGTACGCACACACGCCCATACACACACACACACAGAGTACATACAAAGTATCTGGATTCAACCCAACTTTAGAGTGGCTAAGCATCCTACTTTACTGTTTACAGTCCTATATTTGAAAGGTCAGCCTCTATTTGAAGCAGTGTTAGAAACTGAGACATGAAAGCTAGGAGCTAAATGGCACCTTAAACCGAGGTTATGAGCGCAACAACTGAATGTCTAGGCACGCTTTTTTATAACCAGAATACAAAGCTGAAAATGAATGGAGTGCAGCTAAAATATTATGTTCTTTTTCACATGGTCCAGTCTTTCCCCTGCCCACCCCACCCCCTAATATTCTTAAGAGGGTCTCTTCTCCAGTCTTTGGAAAGTAGCTGGAAGTGGGAAGGCAGAAAAAGGTCCTTTCCTTCCACTCTGCAGTTTTATTCTGAAATCTTAGGTGCAGTATTGTGCCCAGAGCTCAGAAACTGCTCGCCCTAATGAAATTCCCTGTTGCAAAATGTGCCTAGAACAATGGGAGTTTCAAACACTGATTTGAAGGTATATCAGGTCTAAGGGCCCTTATGTGCTGACCATTTATATGGCCACTAGATGGGAATACCCAGCACTACCCAGGAATTTGAAACTATTTAGATGATAGATAAATAGATGATAGATAGATACCGTAGATTCCGGTGTATAAGACGACTTTTTAACTCCGGAAAAGAGGTTAAGAAGTCAGGGTCATCTTATACACCGGGTATGGGCGGTGCGGAGTGGAGCACGCCCTCCCTCCCGCTGCGGCGGCAGCAGCTCCAAAGCAGTGGCGGTGGGCTCCACTCCATGCCGGGAGAGAGACGCCCTGTGCGGAGCCGCGGGGAAGCAGCAGCAGGGGCGGCGGGCTCCACTCTGCGCTGGGCGGCTTTCTCCCGGCGTGGAGCTGCCCAGCGTATTAGGCGACTGGGCTTAGAAGACGAACCCCCAAATTGCAGCTGCCAATTTGGGGGGGTCTAATACACCCAGTCTCCTAATACGCTGGAATGTATGGTAGATAGATATTTAAATGAATAGTGTAATTTGTGAGGTGTGGGGCTATGTGAACAGACACACACACACACAGAGAGAGAGAGAGAGAGAGAGAGAGAGAGAGAGAGAGAGAGAGACCTGGGGAATACCTGGCCTAGCCCTGAATCAATTTGATTGGCCATCTTGATTCAACATGGTGTCTGGCATCCAAATATAGATGAAGACTCCACCCCGAGAACGCTTGTGCCAAGTTTGGCGACAATATTTCAAGAGGCATCCCAATCGGTGCCAGTTGTATCCATCCTGCCCAATGGTATCTTCAGAGCCACCCAAGTTAGTGCAAGTTGGAACCACCACACCAGACATGGTAAAGACCTGGCAAACGGGGTGATGATTTATTCTGAGGTGTCTAATTCCATGTAGCTTTGACCCACTACATCAAAAAGCATGCCAAAGTCAGCCATCTTGGTTCAAAATTCTGGCCAGTATCCCAACTGCTACCCCACCTTGGAAACCTTCATGCCAAATTTGGAGAGGATATCTTGAGAGGTGTCCAAACACAGAGAGAACAAATGGACAAGCCATTGACCAATGTAGATGGTTACTGTTTGATCCGACAATTTTAGGAGTGATTTTGCAGCTGATTTTCTGCACCTAGAGGGCCAGAGTTTCCCCATCCCAGCCCGATGCCAAAGTGACCAAATTCCATTGCCATTAAAGCACCCCAGCCCAGAGAGGGCCTCAGTCAGCTTCCCTGAAGTCCCTGGCCCAACGCAGCGTGCTTTTAGTGCTGACAGATCCACCCAATTTGGCATAAAGTGGAATTCGGCAACATTCCTAGCACGGCTTCTCCTTCCAAGCGCTGTTTTGCTTCCTGCCCCTCTCCTTTGCCCAAGGCTGTCCTAGATTGGACTCACTAAACCTCAGAGGGGGGAAAAAAGAGAAACAGACTGTCTCACAGCTTGTCCACCACATCTAGTCATTTCCACCTTCCTAAGTGCCTAGGTCAGAAAAGCCTATCATTTAGCTAGGATTTTAAAAAGGCTGTTTTGGAGAGCTTTACTCAGCACAGCTTGAAGCCACCATTCCTGTTTGTGTGGCTTCCAGTTCAAGGGAGCAGGCTTTGTTTTTCCAAGAGGCAGAAAGCCAGCTCTCAGCTCTGCAGTGTATGCAGGATGGGGGTGAAGGAAGTAGCAAGCTGTGACAAACAGGGCCAAGATGCTAAGTTTACCTACCGGAGTAAGTGCCAGCTTTTTCTGTTAGGCTGTGCAGCTCCTCATATAACTAAAGATTGGGGAGAAATTTGATTCAGTTCAGATTTAAAACTGAACACCCCTGATGAGCACTTCCTGAGAACTATGCCCAATGCTGTGTCCGACTCAAAGTAGACCCATTGCAATGAATGGACATCAGTAACTTACGTAAGTCCATTGATGCAGACTCACTCAGAGTAGGGCTAGCACTGAATACAACCCAAGAACAAACCATGAACTCAAATGCCAACACCCTTCAAAATTCTGTGAATTTTGCAATGCAGTTTTCCAGCAAATGAATGGGTACATAAATGGCTAAAAATGCACGGGGGCCTAGAGGAAATACAAAATGCAAGATACTTGGGGGGGGGATGCTTTGCAGAAATGTGCTTGCTAGGAGAAATTTGCACTAAAATGATGGTGGTATTTTTCATGAGGATTTTAAAAGAAATTTTAAAAATTGCAAGTTGTTGTGGAAATGTAGAGAACTGAACTTAAGATGGAAAAATGAGAAACCAAAATTGGCATATTTGCTTGTTGCTATATCCAACCCCGCAAAAGGCCTTTCCCAAAGTGGGGTGCATTTTGTTATAGAACTAGTACAGTGGTACCTCGGGTTACATACGCTTCAGGTTACACACGCTTCAGGTTACAGACTTTGCTAACCCAGAAATAGTACCTCGGGTTAAGAACTTTGCTTCAGGATGAGAACAGAAATCGTGTTCCAGCGGCAGCATAGCGGCAGCAGGAGGCCCTATTAGCTAAAGTGGTACCTCAGGTTAAGAACAGTTTCAGGTTAAGAACGGACTTCCAGAATGAATTAAGTTCTTAACCTGAGGTACCACTGCATATAGTCTGATGTAATACCCTGCACTTTTGGGTTGTTAATAATGTTAATAAAAGTTTTTTACCCCCAAAAATCAAAAGGTTGGGGAAGACTGGCCTATGGACAGCAGTTCCCCCTGGGTGTGCAGATAGCCACCTTTCCCATCCCTACCTGGAAACAGCAGGTATCGAACCAGGGCCCTTGTGTATGTGAAGCACGTGCTCTCCCACTGAGCCACAGCCACTTTGCCATTCCTGGGAGCAGCAATAAACACCCAAAGGCTCTCTTACTGGCTGGATCTTCAACCTGCCTGTGCAAGAAGAGCTCCACGAGCTGCATACTGATCAGGGGAGATGATCCTCTGGAGGAAAAGCAACAGCAGGTTCCATGGCCTGTTAAAGATCCCACTGCAATTCTCAAACAGAGCCCCCGATAACCCTGGCTTCCCACTCAGCATTCCTCCTCTGCACAGCGACAGGCTCCAGTGTCCCTGAGCTATCACGGAGCGCAGGGATGACGGATGTGTTTGTCTTGAGAAAGCAGCAGCATCTCGCTCACGCCCACACAAGAATGCTCTGCGATACCGCAGGCCCAAAAAAACAGGCCGGGCGTTCCAGAAACTGTACTTATTTATTAAGCCCCCATAATAGCCATTTAGGAAAGGAAAGACGAATATCTGTCCCTTGCCCAGAGGGGCTCGGCGGCAAAAGGAGCAATATGTTGTTTCAAAGCTCGCATAATGAAGGTGATGTTCCCATGTATTACAGCAACTTGTAAGATCACGGGGAGACCCCTGATGGATCAGCTTGAAGAGTCTCTCTGTACAGCACTAGCCAACCAGAGGCCTCCAGGAAACCCACAAGAAGCTGCTATTTGTCTTCAGACCTTCCAAGTATCGCTATTTTCCAGGGACAGTCCTGGATTTACAGAAGCCATCACGGTTTCTAATTTGACCCTGCTTTTCCTTAAAGGTAAAGGTACCCCTGCCCGTACGGGCCAGTCTTGACAGACTCTAGGGTTGTGCGCCCATCTCACTCAAGAGGCCGAGGGCCAGTGCTGTCTGGAGACACTTCCGGGTCACGTGGCCAGCGTGACAAAGCCGCATCTGGCGAGCCAGCGCAGCACACGGAAACGCCGTTTACCTTCCTGCTAGTAAGCGGTCCCTATTTATCTACTTGCACCCGGGAGTGCTTTCGAACTGCTAGGTTGGCAGGCGTGCTTTTCCTTAGGACGTCCCTATTTTCATCAGAGAAATGTTGGAAGCTTTGGAGTTCTGTGACCCCTGAGCCAAGGAGATAAGTAACTAAGCAAGCTGTAGAAGACACCTGGAGGCAGGAAAGGGAAGGCAGTACAGTGGTACCTCGGTTGTTGAACGTAATCCATTCTGAAAGACAGTTCGACTTCTGAAACGTTCAACAACCGGGGCTCAGAGGGTAGTCAGCAAATTCCATTGAGAAAATTGAGAAAAGCGCCTTGGAAGCCGTTCAACTTCTGAGACACGCTCGAAAACAAAAGCATTCACTTCCGGGTTTTTAGTGTTTGGGTTCTGAAATGCTCAGCTTCTGAGATGCTCAAAAACCAAGGTACCACTATATACGGAAGGTTTTTTTAACGTTTAATTTTTTATTATGTTTTTTATATATGCTGGAAGCAACCCAGTCAGATAGGCAGGGTATAAATAATAAAATTATTGTTGTTGTTGTTGAAAAGGATGTCCCTATTTTCATTGGAGAAATGCTGGAGGGTATGCAATGGACTGCCAATTATGTAATGGAGTGTGTGCTTTAAGCTCCCTCAGGATAGCTGGGATTGTGTGTAGCAAAGGAGAAACCACCAGCCGTCCAATCCCAGGCAGATTTACGCAGCTCCAGCCTACCTCACTTTTGCTTTTTAGAAATTATGCAGTAGCCTCAGCCAATTAATTTGGGACAAGCAGCCATTCCAATTGACCTGCTCCCTCAGCCGGCCACCCGCCCTCCAATTTGCTACTTGGATCATCCGTGTTCAAGGCAGCTGTGTCAGTCACCTTTGCACAAACCCCAAGAGCCTCTGCAACTTGCCATAGCAACGTTCCTAGCAACGGTGACAGCAGGAAGTTCAAGTATGCAAATCATGGACTCGCAGGCCTCCTGGCACAACGTGCCCAAGGGGCTTGGTGCAGCCTAGAAGATCATGCACACTAACACTGCCTTGACACTTGCAGGCTGCTGAAGAGTCACTCAGCAAGGAAGCTTTTAATAGGCCCTGTTGCAATGGTGGCAAAACTTTACTCAGTCAGGACTGAAAGATGTCAAGTGAATTCCTCAAAGTGTAACGCTAAGGGGAAATTAAGATCAAGGCCCAGCTGCACTGAAGATTTAAAGCAGTGGATAGCTCAGCTGGTTAGAAAGTGGTGCTGGTAACTCCAAGGTTGCAGGTTTGATTCCTATATGAAACAGCTGCATATTCCTGCATATTCCTGATTCTATGATCCTGCCACTTTGAACAGTCCTGGCTTCCCACAAAGAATCCTGGGAACTGTCATTTGTTTAGGGTGCCTAGAGTGGTTAGGTGACCCCTATTCCACACATGGAGTGTCAGTTCCCAGAATGGTTTAACCATCAATTCCTCTTTCTGGGGAACTCTGGGAATTGTAGTTCTGGGAGGGGAATAGGGGCCTCCTAACAAACTACAGCTCCCAGGGTTTTTCAATGGAAGCCACAATCATTTAAAGCAGCATCATAGTGCTTTAAATGTATGGTGTGAACGTGGCCTTAGTCTGACGCAGCTGAAGGCAGCTTCCTAGCAACCCTCAGCATCCTTAACAGACTACAGTTCCCAGGAGTCTTTGGGAGGAGGCCATGACTGTTTAAAGTAGTATAAGACTGCTTCAAATGTATAGTACAGATGGAAGCCAAATTGCTTTCAGCACTGCTTGCAGAAGGGCAATGAATTCACCATATTTATAGAGGAGGCACCAAAGATGATGTTGGGGCTGGGTGTGTTGTAAAGCCCACAGTCCAGTTGACAGGGGGCACCTCAGCAGTGGTATCTTACTTGGTCATCTATCCTTTCTCTCTGACTGAAAGCTGGACAGTGACTGAGCAACAATGGCGGTGAGAGGGGGAGTCAGGTGGTAAGCAAGCAGATGACTATCTTTTCAACTCCATCTGGAGATGCGATGGACTGAACCTGGGATCTTTAGCATACAATGCAGATGCTCTACCACTGAACCATGCCCTACTCGGCCATCTTTCAGATAACCTTATCTGAAACCATTAAGGCAACATAGGCAACTGCTTTATACAGAGTCAGAGTAAGGTCCCATCTAGCACAGTATTGCCCGCACCAGATATAGGGAACTTGTCCTCCAGAAGTTGTTGGACTGCAACTCCCATCAGCCCAGTGCTCTCCTGCAACTGCAAGGAATATTATAAACCAGGCATGGCCAAACTTGGCCCTCCAGCTGTTTTGGTCCTGTTAGCTAGGGATGATGGGAGTTGTAGTCCCAAAACAGCTGGAGGGCCAAGTTTGGCTCTGCCTGCTATAAACCATAATAAACTATCTCCAAATATCTCAAGGGCTGTCACATGGAAGAGGGAGCAAGCTTGTTTCTCTCCTCTGGAGGGCAGGACTCAAACCAATGGCTTCAGGTTATAAGAAAGGAGATTCCAACTAAACAGCAGGAAAAGCTTTCTGAAAGTAAGAGCTGTTCAACAGTGGAACGGACTCCCTAGGGAGGTTGTGGACTCTCCTTCCTTAGAGAGATTGGCTGGCAGACATGGGATGGCTATCTGTCATGGATGCTTTAACAAAGATTCCTGCATTGTGTTGGTTTCTGTTTTCCTTCACTGTGCAGCGAAAGGGCTTGTCACGAGACAGGTGTTTACATTCCACAGTCTGTACTGTACTGTTGGAGTTTCTCACGGGAAAGGGAGACTGGATGTGACGTACACTGGTTTCCTGTTTTTCACTGTGTTGTTTCTCTCCAAGCTGTCGATGAGAGAGGATGCTTTTCTGCTCCGGCAGAGGCAAGATGTCTTTCTGTAATATAACTGCTTTGAACTGTAAATAAAGCAACCAAGAGTATGCAGCACGTACTCCTCATCCTTCCGCTGGGCACGGAACTCTGCTTTAACCAACACGTGGTTATGGGCCCAGAAGTCGAATCGGAGTGCCGGCAAAGGATCGGAATGCAGAGGGACAGATCGGATTGGAATCTGCTCTGCGCATAAACATGATTGATGAGGTATGTTGCTACTGCTCCGGGCAGCCTGCCAGCTTCTAGTTAATGGCTTTATGGCTGGACTTTGAACTTTTAAAGCCGTTTTGCCGGGAATAGGAAAATGGCTCCCAGGCTCAAGTTACTATGCTGGGGAAATCGAAAGTAACTTTTAAGTGCGCTTTTGGAATAAAGCAGGTGCAGCAGTGACGCAGCAAGATTTAAAGCAGCATATATGACGCTGAAGGCTAATGCCAGAGTCATGATGGCCCTTCAGGATGCTTGTGGGATTCCTAAGCTCAACAAGAAAAATTATGCCGACTGGGTTTTGTATGCAGAGGCAATTCTGCGGAAAGAGGGTTTGTTTGAGGTCATTACAGAAACCCCCCCAGCTCCAGTTACAGATGCATGGAAAGTTAAGGATTCCAAAGCACGGGGAACACTTACATTGATAGTATCCCCAGAAGAGCTCTGTCTATTGCGTGATAAGACCTCAGCCAGAGAAATTTGGGATTCTTTGAGAGAGGCTCACTTAAGGACAGAAGCTGGATCTACTATGTTTTACTTTAACAAGCTGCATAATATGGCTCTTGCTGAAGGTGGAGATGTGCGTTTACATCTGATGGAGATGCAAAATCTGAGACATGAGCTGCAACAGAGAGGACTCAACTTTCCAGAGGCTGTGTATTCTTTCATGATACTACAATCTTTGGGTTCAGGTTGGGAGTCTGTTGCAACCCAGATTGCTGTGCAGCCAACAGCTCAGCTAACAGTGGACTTTGTTACTGCCGTGGTGTTAAATGAAGCAGATCGCCGGGGTGCTAGCTGCATGGGCAAGGGGGAGTCTTCACAGACGTCATCCCATAGTGCAGTGGAACCACCAGATGGCGCCAAAGCTTTGAAGGCAGTGAAATGCTACTCGTGTGGACGTCTAGGCCATATGAAGAGGGAATGCAGATATCCCAGGGCCAAGACAGAGCAGCGCAGCGAAAGCTCATCGCGTGGAAAAGGCCGAGGCAAAGGCAAAGGTCCGGTGTCTAGGACAACGCAGCACAAGGCTATGGTTTCACGCTTCACTCCAAAGGTTGCAGAGGTCCAGAAGACGTCTAGATCTTTCTTCGTTGTTGATTCGGCGGCGACCCACCACATGTGCAACGATAAGAGACTTTTTGTGTCTTTTACACCGCAGGAAGGTGCGATTCACCAGGCGGATGACCACACTATTCCCAGTAAAGGCTACGGAACTGTTGTTCTTCACAGTTTGGACTTATCGATACAGAATGTCCTTTACGTGCCAGACGCCAAACATAATCTGCTCAGCGTTGGACAACTGAATGAGCGGAACATTGACGTTTCCTTCAAGAACAAGAAGTGCATCATCACAAAGAAAAATGACTATGAATTGCATGCTGAATATGTTGATCGTTTGTTTGTTTTGTATTATGATGATGTTGTGCAGGATGACACTTGTTGCATTGCAGGTTCTAACAAAAGTTTGCATGCAGGATGTATTCATGATTTTCATCGAAAATTTGGTCATTTGCATTTTGAGGCAGTATCTAAAATGCCTGCCTTGGTTGAAGGTATGACTATTAGACCCTGCAGGTACCACATGAAGTGCAAAGCATGCGCAGCAAACAAGGTGAAAATGGCTGCGAAAGGTAAGGTGTCTAGTAGGCAAGCTACGGAACCATACCAGATTATTCATGCTGATTTGGTTGGACCACTAGCGCCCTCTTTGGGTGGAAATAGGTACTTCATGGTTCTCATTGACGCATTTTCTAGATATATTTTTGTGTACAATCTCAAGCAGAAATCAGAGGCTTTTCCTAGGTTCAAGGAATTCTGTGCTTGGTTGGAAAATGTGCATGGTAAGAAGATAAAGACTCTTTTCAGTGATCGCGGGGGAGAATTCACTTCTCAGCAGTTTGAAGCTTTTCTGACTGAGAAAGGAATTCAACACGATTTGTCTAGTCCTCGCTCGCCATGGCAGAATGGACTTGCGGAACGGGCAAATCAGACATTGCTTCAAGGGTTAAAAACCTTGCTGCATGATGCCAATCTTCCAGAGAGTTATTGGGCCGAATCTCTCTCGTGTTTTGTTTACAGTTACAATCGCAGGTTATCTTCAGCGATTGGTTGTACCCCCTATGAGAAGATGTTTGGCAAGAAGCCATACATCAAACACATGAAAATTTTTGGTTCTGACATGTGGGTTCATTCACCACAAAATTCAAAGTTAGACAAGCGTGGATTGCATGGTATCTTTCTAGGTTATCAGAAAGGGTCTTACAGAATAATGATGACTGACTCTAAGACAATTAAGCTCACGAGAAGTGTTGAATACAATGCAAAGTGGGGGGAGAATGTGGGAATTTTCCAATGTTATCCTGATGACAGTGATGAGACTGAGGATAGTCAGAAGCAACCACAACAACCCACACCCACTGATGAAGGTTCTGAGTCTGAATCTGAAACTGAATCGGGTGATTCAGAGGATTTCAAGAGTGCGAAAGCCTCTATGCGACCCTCTGAAAGCTCTGATCAAGAATTGGAAGAACCATTGTTCACAATAGGTCGCTTTTCTCCTAAGAAGGAAGAGGAGAGTGTTGAAGACTTAAGGCTAATTCGTAGGTCACAGAGAGCCACAAAAGGCAAACCTCCAAAGAGATTTGCTGATGAATTTGCTACGATAGCAGTAACAGCTGTTAAAAGCTCCAAGAAGGTATTTGAACCTTCAAGTTTCCAAGAAATCCAGGGTTTGGATTCAAAGGAAGCTGAACCATGGTTAAATGCCATGAAGGCTGAGCTTGATTCCTTGGAAAGGAACAAAACATGGGAGCTAGTTCCAGTAGTTCCAGGAATGAAACTGCTTGGAAGCAAATGGGTCTTCAAAGCGAAGACTGATCAAAATGGCAAGATAGTCAGACACAAAGCCAGATTGGTAGCCAGAGGTTTTGCACAAGTACCAGGTGAAGACTATCACGAGACCTACTCACCCACAGTGAGGTATGAAAGCATTAGGCTTATGCTCAAGCTAGCTGCAGAGGAAAATCTACACATTAGTCACCATGATATTAATACAGCTTTTCTGTACGGATCTCTGGATGAATCACTTTATATGCTTCCACCTGATGGCGTACAGGTAAAACAGGGATTTGTTTGTGCTCTGAAGAAATCCCTTTATGGTCTCAAACAAAGTGCACGGTGTTGGCACACAAAACTCACTGAAGTATTGTTTTCTCTAGGTTTTCAGCAAGGGAAAGCTGATCCATGTGTATTTGTCAAAGAGGAGGGGCAAAAGAAACTGTACTGTTTGTTTTATGTTGATGATTTATTATTCTTTTGGAAAGATGTCGCAATGTACAATAACGCCCTAGCTCAACTGAAAGAGCACTTTGACATGAAAGATCTTGGTGAGGTAAACAACTACCTATCTCTGGAAATAGAAAGAGATCAAGATGGTAACATTCTAGTACACCAGTCACGGAAAATTGCTGATGTGTTAAGCAAACTAAACCTGATGGATACTAACCCTGTAGACACACCGATGACAACAGGTTATCAGGTAGATGACACTGGAGAAGCATTTTCTGACTCTACACTGTACAGAAGTGTGCTAGGCAAGCTAAACTTCATTGCCAGATGTTCAAGACCAGACATTGCTGTTAGCTGTAATTTGCTAAGCAGACAAGTCAACAATCCTAGTGTCAAGGATTGGAAAGCTCTGAAACGCATAGCGCGGTATTTGAAAGGCACTATGCATTACAGACTGAGATTTAACAATCAGAAGTCTGGTGGTCTTGAGATATTTGCAGATGCAAGTTTTGGAAGTGACACTGAAGACAGGAAAAGTACGTCTGGAGTTTGCTACATGTACAATCAGGGTCTGTTTGATTGGTCATGCAAAAAGCAAACAACAGTTAGCTTAAGTACTTGTGAAGCTGAACTGAATGCACTGTCTTATTCACTTAAGGATTGTGAATGGTTGATACAATTGTGCAAAGATATGAAAATTCCTGTCAAATGTCCAATCCAGGTTTACCAGGACAACAAAGCATGTTTGGCTTTGCTGAAGTCTGAAGGTTGTAAGCAAAGCACGAAGCACTTGCAATTAAAATTGCAGCATGCTAGGGAATGTATTCAGAAGGGACTCGTAACGGTGTCCTATATGCCAGGTAATAAAATTCCTGCTGATGTATTATCCAAGATTGTATCAAGGGATCAACACTGTACCTATGTGCAGAAGTTGGGTTTGTACTGATATTGTACGAACACGCTGCCCAGTGATGTTCACAGAAAGGGGGAGGATGTTGGTTTCTGTTTTCCTTCACTGTGCAGCGAAAGGGCTTGTCACGAGACAGGTGTTTACATTCCACAGTCTGTACTGTACTGTTGGAGTTTCTCACGGGAAAGGGAGACTGGATGTGACGTACACTGGTTTCCTGTTTTTCACTGTGTTGTTTCTCTCCAAGCTGTCGATGAGAGAGGATGCTTTTCTGCTCCGGCAGAGGCAAGATGTCTTTCTGTAATATAACTGCTTTGAACTGTAAATAAAGCAACCAAGAGTATGCAGCACGTACTCCTCATCCTTCCGCTGGGCACGGAACTCTGCTTTAACCAACACATTGCAGGCGGTTGGACTCGATGACCCTTGGGATCCATGCCAACTCTACAATTCTATGATTCTATGTTTCTATAAGCAACCAGAAGACCAAATCATGTGGATTCAAAGACGTTTAGAATTCAGGCCAGTGTTGGGGTTCTGCTTCTGAAAGGGGACTGCAGCTGCTAGCTGCTGCTTTGACAGATTCATGTCTCCAGGTCCTGCTGAATAAATGCAAGCTGCCCTCCTTGAAAGCCGCAGCCACGCAACACTGCAAAGGGCAGTTGAGACAGTAGATATGAATCTAAATCCTGCTGTGAAATGACTCCTCAGGCACTATGACAGACACAAGGAGTAAGGTGACTTCCAGACATCGGAGGGTAAATCCAGGCAGACCTTCTAAGTATGGCGGCAGTGGTGGCTTGAGGAAGGGAGGAAGCTGAACTCAGAGGTTGGGCATAGGTGTTGCAGGCAGAACACGGCTGGTACAGGGGGTGAGCACAATTGGGCACATGCTGAGGCCCCACAATCAGCGGTGGAGCATATGCCCGTGCTGCCCAGGGTGGGCACGCTCCCAAGGGGGGCGTGGCAAGGAGGGTGCCCTCCCAGGTGCAGGATAGCTGCTTGGGTGCCTGGAGTGGCATGCGCGCCCTGCAGCTGGGGGCGGAGCGTGCCGCCCATGGCGGACATTTGGCGCACTGCCCACTCAAGACTCGCAAACCTCCCCCAGCTGTCAAAACAAAGGGGGGAAATGCTGTCAGCAAAGCGGCGCAGCTCCCCCCTTCCCCCGACGGCTCATGGTAGGCTTGGGAGTCACGGGTGGGTGGCACGCCAAATGTCACCCCCCTCAGCGAAGACACCCAGGGTGATCCACCCCCCACCGCAACCGCCTTCCTCCGCCCCTGTCCACAATCTAGCAAGGGGCTCACTGAATAAAGGCCATTGTACCTGCTCCACTGTGGAGGTACATTCACTTAAAGCAGGGAAGGGGCTATAGAGAGGGTGTCTTGCCCAAGGGCCCTTCAAAACCCAGAGCTGACACTGATGCAGAAGTTCTCAAGTTCCCCTGGTATATCAGGTTAACAGAATCGGGGGCCAAGGATTCGGCAAGACTTCTGCCTGAGTCCCTGAAGAGCTGCTGTCAATCCATGTACACAATACTGAGCTAGGTGTTAAAACAGAAAACCGCTATATACAGCACGTTATGTTCCCAAAGCCATGAGAATACATGTACTGGAACAAAGCAAACACACACACACAAATACACACACACACAGTCACAGTCACAGTCAGCATTCACAGAATCAGAACTGTAGGGCAGGAAGGCACCTGCTGAGGGATCCTGACCAGTCCTGGTTGTGAGTGATGGAAGACCTGCTGCCTGCCTTACTGGTCTTTTCCCGCCTGGACTGGGAGGGTGAGGCCCTGTCAAACTCCAGCTACAAAAGCCAAACACTGACAAGAACCTACTCCTTGATTTTTGGAGCCATCATGCAAATTGGTTAAGATGCACAGCAAACAGGCAAACAACTTTCCAAAATAAATAGATGGTGACACATGGAGAGAGGGAGAGAGTTTGTGTGTGTGTCCAGGAGTCACCAATCTTTTGAGGGGGCCTGTGGGCACATTTGCAAACTGGGAAAACCATTGTGGGTGCATACATACACTCACACACACCTGCTGCAACTAAGCACACCATGCAACCTATTGTATTGTGCCACACTGACAACCCCTGGGTTATACTTCAATAATAATACTTCATGCCGCTGTTGCACAAAGGCATTGGTGTTCAAGGAGGCTAGCAGTATGTCAGGTGAAACAAACAATAACAGCAATGAATAACTATTCATCAATAGGCACGTCAGAGAAAATAACACATTTCAATAATGTCTCCATAACAATTATTTTAAAAAAGAAAGAAAACCAAGTCAAAATCTCAACATAGATATTAAAGCCAGCCTATGCAAAAGCATCACCAGGAAGCCACAACCTAATAAGGGAAGCTGTAAAAAAACCCAATGGACTGTTTTGGCAGCCTTTGTCCCCCTGCCCACCTATCACCTGGGGTAATATTGCACACCACACTCTCCAGTGCACCCCAGGACCGGACTTAAAAGTATTCATCGATTAACCTTCCACTTCCAGGTCTAAATGGGTTGGTATCTTCACCCTCTGTGTCACGGCAGCCCAAATGTGTTTACCCTATTGCAGTTCCTTCCAGCTCCCTGGGCTAGCGGAGTTGAGTGGAAAGGAAAAGTACGGAGAATCATCTAACTCAGCCTTTCTCAAGCTGTGGGTCCCCAGATGTTGTTGAACTACAACTCCCATCACCCCTAGCTAGCAAGGCCAGAGCTTAGGGATGATTGGAGTTGTAGTCCAACAACATCTGGTGACCCACAGGTTAAGAACCGCTGATCTAGCTAGTCTCCTTATTACACCTCCACTCACCATACACATCTTCTCTAAGATCCTTCCATCCACCAATTTTTGTAACATCCGGAGAACTGCTGATGGCAGCAGCTGAGACAAGGCACAGCCTATGGCCCTCACACACTCAGTTGGGAGCGAGGGTGGTGCTGGAAAATTCCCTCACTCGGATTTGGCCAATGATTTCATTGTGTAATAAGATCTCTTTTGGCAACTGAACACTATGAGATCACCACGCCAGCTACAGGATCCCTCATTGGCTAGACCACATAGCCAGCCAGCAAGAATCTCTCTCTGAGGAGGGGGCAGCTACTATGGGAGGTGGTGAGGTTGTAGGGGGAAATACAAAAAAAGGCTGGGGGGGGGAGATTTTCAGAGTAAATTGCTCCTCCCATCTCTGTTTGCACCAAAAGAACTTGCCCATACATCAGCTGGGTCCTAGTAGGACAGTCTTTCTGGCCAGCCTCAACATTTCTCAGAAGGCCTTTCTTCCATCTGCCTGAACTACTACTTTCTTACACACCCCTGGAGTAAATATAGTCCCTTAGAGAACAGCTGACAAGGCTGGGAGACAGCTGATGGGTAGTGCCCAGAGCCCGCCTGAAGCTGCTGTGACAGCACGAAGACACTAGCATCAGAACTCAGCACAGCCAATATAGCGAATGAGATTACAACAAATATAAACTAATGATACAGCTGTCAAGGCAGATTAGACTGCACAGTGGAAAAAAAATTGCAGGGCTGTTTAGTCACAACAATATAAGATTAATCTATCAATACAGCTTATGCGGCACTGGAGAGAGAGCGCAAAATTGAATAAGCCAAACTCCCCAACACCTAGCATGGCGTGGAATCGTGCGACCTAAAGGCACAGAGGTCTGAAAGGCAACATGGAACTGCAAGTAAGCTGCTCCCCTTGACATCAGTGGTGTCGGTCCCTGAAGACAGGGGAGCTTAGATGTGCATTCAAGTGGCGCCAGCATGCGCAAGACTATGCATCGCACAGGCACAATAAATCCTTCCACGTGTGATACAGTTGTCATATTTGCAGACGCCGACTCCCACTAGGGCTCTGAATGGCAGGGGAAACGTTCCAGAATCCTAGGAACCAGTTCCGTCGCTGCTAATTCCGTTTCCCTAATTGTTAATTTCCACATTATAATCGAGCTTTTCATGTGATATAAAAACCACTTCCAGAAAACTAATGGAATATAGTGCGTCTTTATCACTGATTTCCATTGAGTCCAGGGGGGGAGAATTCAGCCCCCTTAACCCATAAAATTGTGGGAGTAAAGTGATGAAATTTTGGGGTGTACAGTTCATTCCAGTAATTCTTATTGGGGAATCATGGGAGAACAAAAGCATGCAGGTGTGAAAAGGGCAGCCCCTCCAAAGGTCCCTATTTTCCAGGGGCAGTCCCGGATTTATAGAAGCTGCCCCGGTTTCTGATTTGATTCCAGAATGTCCTGCTTTTCCTTAGGATGTCCCTATTTTCATCAGAGAAACATTGGAGGGTATGGAGTTATATGACCCCCAAGCCAAGGAAATAAGTAACGATACAACCTTTAGAAGACATCTGAAGGCAGCCATCTATAGGGTATTTGGTCTTTTTTTAATGGTTAATGTTTTATTGTGTTTTTATATAGGTTGGAAGCTGCCCAGAGTGGCTGGGGCACACAGTCAGACAGGAGAGGTATAAATAACAAAATTGTTGTTGTTGCTGCTGCTGCTGCTACTGTTATTAAATAGGACATCCCTATTTTCATCAGAGAAATGTTGGAGGTATGAAAGGATGGAGGAGTAGGGATGTTGTCCAGTGATGCTCACTGCTGTCTCACACCTCACCCACAAGTGTGAATGAAATTTAGAATGACATGCAAGTATATCAATCAAAGAGCCAGGGTTCCATATCACAACAGGCACTGCAGTTTGAAAGGACCATTAGAAAACGCAACAGAAGCGCTGGCATAAAATAATAGTAATAATAGCAATAAATTTATATCTCGCCCAACTGGCTGGGTTTCCCCAGCCACTCTGGGCAGCTTCCAACAGAACACTAAAAACACCAAACATTAAAAACGTCCCTAAACAGGGTTGCCTTCAGATGTCTTCCAAAAGTCTATACTGGCATTCCTTCATCTCCAGAGTCAGACTCTTCCCAGGCTTCCGATTCAGCCACATCCCTGACACTCTCTGAAACCCCAGAGAGCCTCTGCAAGTCTGTGCTGGCAATACTGATAGGTGACCCAATCACCTGACACAGCAGAAGGCAGCTTCCTATGCTCCTTTGTGTCTTTCTCCCTTTCTATATTACTGACACATGAGCGCACATTGGTAAAACAATGCATGCAAGAATTTGTGTTGCTATCGTACATCTGATCAAATCAAGGTGTGAACAATATATAGCAACAATCCAGCCTATACAAGATTGTCATCACTCCCATAAATTCAGTGTCGCTTTCCATTTAAGGGCATGAGGGAAGGTTTTGTTCATGTTAACAAGGCTGATACAAATCATTTTGCTACCTAAAAGAGGTCAGTGGATGGTGCCACTCCCTGCACCCAAGTCAAACTGCACATGGTACCCAAGCTCAGTCAAGTTATTTTGGCATTTGAGGCAAGCAAACACATCTTCCCATCTCTGAATAAAAAATGCAAGAACAATAAATTAAATTGCCAACTATTTGCTGCCCTTTCAAAAGACACCCAAAATCAGCTGCCCAAAGCAGCCGTCTCACTCTGCCAAATGGCAGGTTGAACCAAAGGCGCTGTGTACAGCTTTTACATGTTTTACATGTTTTACATAGAGTCATAGGAGAGCCAGGCTTCCTCAACCTTGGCCCTCCAGGTGTTTTTGGCCTACAACTCCCATGACCCCTAGCTAGCAGGACCAGTGGTCAGGGATGATGGGGATTGTAGTCTCAAAACATCTGGAGAGCAGAGGTTGAGGAAGCCTGTGTTAGACAATGGCTCAAATCCTTGCTTAGCCATGAAGCCCATTGGGTGATTTTGGGCCAGTCATAGGGTTGTTGAGAGGATAAAATGGAAAGGGGTAGAAATGCTTGAGAAATGCTGGGATATAAATGCAACAACAACTGAAAAACTAAATAAAAGCAGTATGCAGATTATCTAAACCAGCCTTTCTCAACCTGTGGGTCCCCAGATGTTGTTGAACTACAACTCCCATCACCCCTAGCTAGCAAGGCCAGAGCTCAGGGATGATGGGAGTTGTAGTCCAAAAACATCTGGGGACCCACAGGTTGAGAACCGCTGATCTGGATATCAAATTGCTGCATACTGAACAGCAGGGGACAGAGAGGCTTGGGGACTCCAGGCTTCTATAAGTGACCCTTGGGACTTTTCCCAGGCCACACCCTGTTTCTCCAGGTGACCCCCCCCCCCCACCCCACATCAGTCTTACACCTAGCTGGAATGTGTGCTTGGCAAGCATGCCGCCTTGCCACCTACAATTGAGGAGGCCAGGGTCATGTAATGTCACCATGCCATGCACACCCGGCCCCTAGGGAATTTTGAGGGGGCTCAGCCTCCTCCTTGAAAATTTGGGGGACCCTCAGCCCCCTGACACACACACACACACAATGGCATGCCTGGTCCTTGGACTCTTGACAACAGCTCTTGCTTGTCTGGATGAGAGTGTGTGTAGGAACTCCTGTACAAAAGTAACATTCACCTTCATTGCTCTGCCTAATTTTGCCTCTGTCCTTGCCCACCCCTGAGAGGTGGCCCCTAGGAGGTTTCCAGCAAGGAAATGTGGCCTACAGGCTGAAAAGATGTCCTTGTAGGTATTGAAATTACATCTGGGGTTTTTTTTTAAGTTACTTAGATGCTCTCTCACACATGTCTCCCTCCCCTTCTCATCCTCTGCTCTCATGTACATATATAAACACAAACCTTGATTGCTCTACCCCCCCAAAATAAAAATAAAATAATTGGGGAGACGAAAGAAATTCTCCAGGGTCTCAAAATGCAAGCGCCAGGGACAAACTGGCCCTTTCCTTCAGCAGCTATCAGCCATCATCTCCAGTATCAAATGGTTAATCATTTGCAAGTAAATAGAGAGTTCTGCCTGACAATTAGCCACGGTTTTGATCTGTGAAGGTGAGACAGAACTCAGCACATGCCACCCTGTCAAGGAGGAAGCACCAGTTTCTATAAATATTGAAGTGTGGCAATCATTATCATTATCACAAGCCAACGTGTATCCGATACACAATCTCCGTCAAGGAAGAACAGCATTGCTTTGCCACAATTATAGGTCTAAAAATACCTGTGTGTACTACTCCCCGGCTTTGACTCCATCAATATCTTGCTCCCTTTCTTCCACCCCAGACCTTCACACCTGCCTCTATGAGAGAACTCTCAAAATCGGGATACCTCGGGGGCATAGGGTCTGCTGTTCTGAGCACAAGGGACATCAGGCTTCTCATATTTCTATCACACCTGGCTAATCCAGGTACTTGATATGGTGTATCAACTACAGCAGCCATGGTTGAATGCTCCTTTCTCCGCTTTGGAGCCCAGAAAGGAATCTAAGTACTGATGCTGCCAAAACTCATGATTACTCTGCTTTCAATCTAGCATGGTTCTAATTCCCACAGATCACGTCCAATGAAGTTGTTACACCTGTGGAATGACTCCCACTCAAATCATGGAACTCCATCACAGAAGATTATGTGGGGGTTAGTTTTAGGGGGTGCTTGTGAGGGAAAGAGGGAGGAGATCCTCAACCAAGTAATGGGGCTGGAAATGGGACTTCTCCCTGAGACCCTGGATAGCTGTTGGAAGGAATGAAGAAGATATTTGGTTTCATGTTTTAACATGGAGCTACCAAAATCTCAGTTCCAAGAGCAATGTATGGAGGGAAACACAAGCAGCCATCAAAATTCACACTTCTCTAAATTTGGTGATGCAGCTCTCCAAACAAATAATGTGAACAAACTGTGTACATCATAGGAATGGGAGTAATAATAATAATAATAGAATATTATTTATACCCCACCCATCTGGCTGGGTTTCCCCAGCAACTCTGGGCGGCTCCCAACTGAATATTAAAAATATGGTAAAAGATCATACATTAAAAACTTCCCTAAACAGGGCTGCCTTCAGAGGTCTTCTAAAAGTCAGGTAATTGTTTATTGGTGGGAGGGCGTTCCACAGGGCGGGCGCCACTACCGAGAAGGCCCTCTGCCTGGTTCCCTGTAACCTCACTTCTCGCAGTGAGGGAACCACCAGAAGGCCCTTGGAGCTGGACCTCAGTGGCCAGGCTGAACAATGGGGTTGGAGACGCTCCTTCAGGTATACTGGGCCGAGGTCATTGAGGGCTTCAAAGGTCAGCACTACCACTTTGAATTGTGCTTGAAAACATACTGGGAGCCAATGTAGGTCTTTCAAGACCGGTGTTATGTGGTCTCGGCGGCCACTCCTAGTTACCAGTCTTGCTGCCGCATTCTGGATTAATTGTAGTTTCTGGGTCACCTTCAAAGGTAGCCCCACGTAGAGCACATTGCAGTAGTCCAAGCGGGAGATAGCTAGAGCATACACCACTCTGGCGAGGCAGTCCCGGCACCTTTCCCCCTACCCCATGTTAAAAGTGTGGCACTTACTGTAACAACTTCATGCTGAGTACTGACACCTTTTTTCAATGAAGAGTCAATGTGGTGTCATGGTTAGAGTGTTGGTCTAGAACCTGGGAGACCAGGGTTCAAATCCCCACTTGGTCATGAAGCTCATTGGGTGACCTTGGGGCAGTCCAGCCAGTTAGGCCTCTCAGACTAACCTACCTCACAGGGATGCTCTGAGGATTAAATGAGGGGGAATAGAACCATGTATTGTTGCCTTGAGCTCACAAGAGAAAAAAGTTGTATATACAGTGGTACCTCAGGTTACAGACGCTTCAGGTTAAAGACTCTGCTAACCCAGAAATAGTACCTCGGGTTAAGAACTTTGCTTCAGGATAAGAACAGAAATCACACGGCGGCGGGGCGGCAACAGGAGGCCCCATTAGCTAAAGTGGTGCTTCAGGTTAAGAACAGTTTCAGGTTAAGAATGGACCTCCAGAACGAATTAAGTTCTTAACTCAAGGTACCACTGTAAATGCAATAAGTAAATAATACATTAATGAAAATAACATAAAAGATGCATTATACTAGTGAAAATTACTTGCAAAGATGTTTGTATCATCAAGTAAAATTACCTACAAAAATATAATGCCGGGGGAGATCATACTAAGATGCTGATGAATTTTCATGAGGAATGATGTGGAAATGAACTTAAGACTGGAAAAATCAGAAACTATGAGACACTGAAGTTGACAAATTTGCCCATCCCTACTGCCGCCAATCAAAGTTGACAGCAGTGCCCAGGATCAACCAGCAGACATGAGTCCAAGACACCTTCCTGCATTCCCATATTTCTCCACGCTGTCCCAATATGCAAGCATGGGCGACCCAGTTTCCAAAATCCAGGAATATAATCCCCATACCAGTGCTTTGGTGCAAAGAATGACCCAATTTCTAATTCTTAATGAAGGTGGTGAGCTAGAGGCTTTTTAAAAATAGCAATGTATAATGAATTTATCAGCATGGGAATGGATGCATCTAAATCAGGGTACGGGGTGAATTCCATGTTGCAGTTAGGTGCTTACTGGAGTCGCTACTATGATGTAGAAGCTGAATGCTGTATCTTTTGCTTGCAAACTTCTCCAAAAGAATGTGGATCATTCGGAAGCAAAATAGTAAAATAAATTAAAGGCAACTACTAGTAGAATAGATCTGGAACCAGCATGCATGGTCAAGGAAGCACAATTTGGGTTGCATGGACTACGCTGGAAAGTACGGTATGCACTACAGAAGGGAGGGAGGAAAGTGTTCAGGGGCAGATGGCCTCCAGCCATGGAAGAAGGAGATAGACATCATGGCTAATAGACATTTATAGGCTTATTCTCCAATAATTTGCCTCATCCTCTTTTAAAGCCATCCAGATTTGTTGGTATTCACTACCTCTTGAAGGGCAAATTCCGTAATTTAACTATAGAATGGTGGAATTGTAGAGTTGGAAGGGACTACAAGGGTCATCTAGTCTAATGCAGGAATCTGGACCAACATGGGGCTTGAACCCATGACCCTGAAATTAAGAGTCTCATGCTCTACCAACTGAGCTATCTATGTAAAACCAATGGGACATCAATAAGTTGCCTTAGACTGTGCCAGATCATTGGTCCATCTAGCTCAGTACTTCCTACACTAATTGGCCGCAGCTCTCCAGGATTTCAGACGGGTAGTCTCTCCCAGTCCTACCAAGAGATGCTGGGGATTGAACCTGGGACCTTCTGCATCCAAAGCAGATGCTGTACCACTTAGCCAAGGCCCACCACTGGCATGCAGCCCCCAGAAACCTGCCTATAGTGGGATGAAGAAGAAGAAGAAGAAGAGTTTGGATTTGATATCCCGCCTTTCACTCCCTTTAAGGAGTCTCAAAGCGGCTAACATTCTCCTTTCCCTTCCTCCCCCACAACAAACACTCTGTGAGGTGAGTGGGGCTGAGACATTTCAAAGAAGTGTGACTGGCCCAAGGTCACCCAGCAGCTGCATGTGGAGGAGCGGAGACATGAACCCGGTTCCCCAGATTATGAGACTATCGCTCTTAACCACTACACCACACTGGCTCTCTGGGATGTGGCTCACTGGGATGTGGCCTTGGGCTGAATAAGGCCCTCCCACCGCTGGCTTATGGGCTTACACTGATGTTCTCAAGAGTGCAACGGGGCCTATGAGCCTTGCCAATGCGTAACTTGTCCGTTAAAAAAGAAGGGATTAATTCCGGACATCTGCCAGATGTCCGCTTAATTGACGCATTCAATTACAAAATCAGAAGCCAGGGAGTTCCGTAAATCACTAATTCTCAGCAGCTGCCTTGCTGTTAGGGAAGTCCAGGAAACTCGCCACTCTCAGAGCTTCAACATTTTCTGGAAGCATTCACAAGGGAGTGCTGCCCAGAGAGGAGGGGTGTTGTGGGAATATTGTCACCACCTACAAAACCACGTTTAGTGATGTTTCACATCCCGTTGCAAAAAGGTAGAGGAGGAGAACGCAAGAACAGCAGAAGGGTCTGCTGGATCAGGCCAGCAGCCCACCTAGGCTAGCATTCTGTTATTATAGTAGCCACTCAAATATCCATGGGAAAGCCTCAAGCAGTACCTGAGCACAGGAGCACTCTCTCCTCCTCCAGCAACTGGCATTCAGAAGCGTTACTGTCAGGTGGGCGTGCAGGAGGCAGGCCCTGTGACCAATAGGACTCTGCAGGACTGGGGCCTTCCTAAGTTTGTTCTGAAGAGGCAAGGTGCGGCCACACAGGTGAGGCCGATTGGTAACTCACAGCACCTGGTGGCAAGAGCTGGGAAGGGATATAAGGTCAGCATTTCCCTTTGGTGCTTTGCCACAGCAACACGCTTCCTGCCTTGGGCTTCTTGCTTCCTGATCCTTGAACCTCGGCTTCTTGACTCCCTGCTTCCTGACCCTCAAACCCTTGGCTTCCTGACTCCTGGTTTCTGGACCCCCACTCCTGCTCCCACCCCGCCATCTTGCCCCCGGTCCTGACGTCCCCTGACGGGACTTCGATCGCCCGTGAACTGGACCATGACAGTTACTGCCTCCATGACCAGTAGCCATTGAAAGCCTTGCCATCCATGAATTTGCCCAATCCTCTTGTAAAGCCATCCAAGTGAGTGGCCATCACTGCTTCCTGTGGCAGTGAGTTCCATAGTTTAACTATTCACTGCATGAATAAGTTCTTCCTTTTCTCTGTCTTGAATCTTCCAACATTCAGCATCACTGGATGTCCATGAATTCTACCATTATGAGGGAGAAAAACATTACTCTGTCCACTTCCTCAATGCCATGTATACTTCTATAAACTTCAATCATGTCACCTCTTGCTCATCTTTTCTTTAAACAGAAGAGTCCAAAACTCTGAAACTGTTCCTCACAAGCGAGTCGCTCCACAGCCTTAAGCATTTTAGTTGCCATCTCCCAATTCCATGACATCCTTTTTGAGGTGAGGAGGCCAGAAAGTTACACAGTGTTCCAAATGTGGTCACACCATAGATTTGTGAGGGGGGGGGACACACAGACCCATTGCAGTAGGTGGACCCAATCCATTTCCCCTTGGTTGACTAGTTAGGACAGATTGTGGACAGCGTTCTGCTTTTTCCTATAGAAAAGAATGGCATGTGGATGGACAAAATCCATTTTCAGACGCTTACTGGATGATTTCAGTGGTGCAGTTTGGCAGCATGACGCTCTATTCAGCCAAACCTTTCAAGATTTAATGGAGGCAATGCAAGGATATACATTCTCTGCTTCCTACAGTGTGAAAAACCTTTTGCTGTCTGGCATTTTATCCTGCTTCTTACACGGTCGTCATCGTCCCCCCCCCACCTCCCCCCCAAAAAAGAGGGAAAGAAAACCTATTTGAAAATCAATTGGAGAAAGAATTGTAGTATTATTTCTAAGGGATGTTGCCCATGGGTATACATCCACTTGCTCTGAACTCATGCCCAGCTTCCAGGTGTTCATAAAAGAGAGGTATGCTGGAGGTAGCTGAAAACGTGCAGCTGCATCAAATATATGGAGCTCCTAGGCATCGATTCGCTCTGGTCATTACTATCTTGGAAACCTGGCTTGAAACTTCATGCCGAGAAAACAGCAGGAAGACACGGGAGCTGTGCACAAGGCCAGATTAACTAAATAGCCTATTATGCTGCAGTTTAGGGACCTTCCCTCGGTGTCCCTTAAGCATAAATCTGAACGCAGTCTGAATGCACTGGTAGTGATGCCTAGGATTAGGTGCTCGTACTAGCATTGTAGAGAACATAGAATCATAAGAGCAGCCTGCTGGATCGACCAACAGCCCTCATAATCTAGCATCCCGTTCTCATAAAGGTAAAGGGATCCCAGACCTTTAGGTCCAGTCGTGACCGACTCTGGGGTTGCGGCTCTCATCTCGCTTTATTGGCCGAGGGAGCCGGCATACAGCTTCTGGGTCATGTGGCCAGCATGACTAAGCCGCTTCTGGCGAACCAGAGCAGCACATGGAAACGCCGTTTACCTTCCCAACAGAGCGGTACCTATTTATCTACTTGCACTTTGATGTGCTTTCGAACTGCTAGGTTGGCAGGAGCAGGGACCGAGCAACAGGAGCTCACCTCGCCGCGGGGATTTGAACCGCCGACCTTCTGATTGGCACGCCCTAGGCTCTATGGTTTAACCCACAGCACGTCCCTCCCGTTCGCATAGTGGCTGACCAAATGCCTGGAGGAACCTGCAAATTGGACCCAAGCACAAGGCATACCCTCCAACATTTCTCCAATGAAAATAGGGACATCCTATTCCATTATTATTAGACATACCTCGGGTTACAGATGCTTCAGGTTGCATTTTTTCAGGTTACAAACCCGCCTAAACCTGGAAGTACCGGAACAGGTTACTTCTGGGTTTCAGGGGTCGCGCATACACAGAAGCGCTAAATTGCACTTTGCGCATGTGCAGAAGTGCCGAAACTCAACCCACGCATGTGCAGATGTGCCGCTGCAGGTTGCAAATGCTGTGGGTTGCAAATGTGCATCCTGCATGGATCACATTCGCAATCCGAGCATCCACTGTATTATTATTACTAACATCATCATCATCATCACCCCACCCATCTGACTGGGTTGCCCCAGCCATTCTGGGCAACTTCCAACGCATATCAAAGCATAATAAAACATTTTAAAACTTCCATAAACAGGGTTGCCCTCAGAGGTCTTCTGAAGGTTGCATAGTTGCTGATCTCCTTGGCTCAGGGGTCGCATAACTCCCTACCCTCCAACATTTTTCTAATGAAAATAGGGATGTCTTAAGAAAAAGAGTGACATTCCAGGATCAAATCAGAAACTGGAATGGCTTCTGTAATTCCGGGAGTGTTCTTGGGAAATAGGGACACCTGGAGGGTCTTCAAGAGCCCTCTTCTCTCCTGTGGTTTCCAGCAACTAATATTCAGAAACATTTGCTGCCTCCAACTGCAGAGACCAGACACAGCCATCATGGCCAGTTGCTTCTACAGTGGTACCTCGGGTTAGATACGCTTCAGGTTACATACGCTTCAGGTTACACACTCCGCTAACCCAGAAATAGTGCTTCAGATTAAGAACTTTGCTTCAGGATAAGAACAGAAATCGGGCTCTGGCGGCACGGCGGCAGCAGGAGGCCCCATCAGCTAAAGTGGTGCTTCAGGTTAAGAACAGTTTCAGGTTAAGAACGGACCTCTGAAACGAATTAAGTACTTAACCTGAGGTACCACTGTATATGAATTTGTCTAATCCTCTTTTAAAGCCATCTAGGCTGCTGGCCGTCACTGCCTCCCGGGAACCAAGTTCCATTGCTTAAATAAGCACTGCTTAGTTCCTTCCTTTTCTCTGTTTTGAATCTTCCAGCATTCAGCTTCATTGGATCCATGAGTTATGAGGGAGAAAAATGTTTTCTCTACCCACTTTCTCCATGCCATGCTCTATTTTGTGAACGTCTATCACATCCTGCCTCTTATTGGTCTTTTTTTCTACGCCAGAAAGTCCTGAATGCTGCAACCTTTCCTCATAGGAGTCGATCCAACCTCTTGATCATTTTGCTTGCCCTTTTCTGAAGCTTTTCCAGCTCAGCAATATCCCTTTTGAGGCAAGACACCCCGGCTGCATTCGCCTGGCAGTCTATTCGGTTTCCCCAGTGTTTCCCTAACTGCTAATTCCCGTGCTATATTTGAGCTTTAGCATGAAGTGCAGGCCACTCCCGGAAATCTAGTGGAATATAATGGAAGTTCAGCACACATTTCCATGTTAATTGCTTCCAGAAATAAAAATAACGGAAGAATATCCTGCTGGATCAGGCCTATGTCCCATCTTGTCTATCATCCTGTTCTCATGGTGGCCAACCTGTGGGAAGCCCTCCTGCAGGATCCGATCGCAAGAGCCCTCTCCCCTTCTGTCATTTCCAGCAAATGGTATTCAGAAGCACCACTGCCTCCAGCTGTGGAAAATAGCCATCACGGCTAGCAGACATGGAGAAACTTATCCTCTATGAATTTCTCCAATCCTCTTTAAAGCCATGCAATATCTGAAAGATCATAACTAATTTACTGGAGGGAGGGGGTGCAAATCTCTCTATCATGCATGCAGAGCTGCCAGATCTACACTACATGCTGGATATGCAATATATGCCCAACGAAGAACACTTTGCCAGGTTTAAACACAACGAAAACTTCACACTCCCCCACCTTGCCCACATCTACTCTACCTCCCTCCCCCTCCATCGATACCCCGTAAATCCCAGAGCTTCCTGCACCACTGGCCCTATAAATCCCTCACCGCTGACCCCATAAATCACCTCCTTCCTTTTTTGCAAAGGCCCTGTACCTTCTTCATCCCCCTAAATCCCCGGCTTCTGTGCGACACCGGTTCAGTAAATCACCCGCTTCGGAGCCCATAGGCGCCTCCTTGCCTCCACCCTCATCAATCCTGCGCTGGCATCCCCATAATTCCATGCACCTTGCTTGCGCGCAGTCCCAGATGGGCTGCTTTTTCAGGGACGGGATTCAGCTCGGCGGATGAAACGACACAGGGGAGCAGGAGGTGCGGGGCAAGGCCCATGGAAACAGGGCCGGGGGAGGCCCGTGTTTCAAGCACCTTTCCCACCCAACCATTCATTATTCAGAAAAAGGAGAGAGAGGGAGAGGGAGAGGGAGAACATGGCTGATTTTCTTGGCTCCCTTCAGCCTCCTCCCGGCTTCAATGTGACTCATTGGCCGTCACACGCTGCTGAAGGACGTTCCGCACGGCTGATCACAGGAACAGTCACCTTCCTGCTCAAAGTTACAGCTCCACAAAGTCTCTTCCAACAGGGAGGGGAGAAGCAATAGGAAGCAGAAGCTAAGGACCACTCCAAACGCTCTTCTTTTAATCTACCACACGTCAAACATCTCACCTAAAGGGGCAACACATCCACCGCCTAATTTTGAAAAGAGAAAGTTTCCAGGAATCTAGTCAATATGGAAAGTGCCTCGTTACCCTTTCCCCACCAGCCAGAAAGTCCTACTCTTCAGTTTTTGATGTATGGAATAATCTCATACGCATGATATAGGATGTAAGAATGGATCTGTCAATTTTGCTTCTCTTCGTTTCTCATTTTTTTCCCCATCTTAAATTCGGTTCTCCACATTTCTGCAGCAATGTGCAGTTAAAATATATATCTAACTCATAAAAATTTGTCTGGATTTCAGTACAAAAGTCTCCTAATAAACGAGAGTTTTGTACACAGTTTTGAATAATACACACATCCTTGCAAACCAGTTTCCTTAATATAATGCATTTTGTGTGTTATTTTTGCTAATATATTCATTACAGTAGCACCTTGGCTTACAAACTTAATCCGTTCCGGAAGTCCATTCTTAAACCAAAACTGTTCTTAAACTGAAGTGCGCTTTACCTAATGAGGCCTCCCACTGCCTGTGCCCTTCCACTGTTCGGATTCGGTTCTTAGACCAAGGTAAAGTTCGCAAACCAGGACACTGCTTCCATTTTTGCGGAGTTTGTAAACCGAATCATTTGTAAACAGGACTGTTCTTAAACCGAGGTACCACTGTATTATGGACCCTTTACCCAAGCATAGGCATTTTTGGTTGCAGAACTGCATGTCAAAATTGGGAGATGTGTGGATTATGAAGGATGCCTGTGTTTTGGTTTTCATATTGTTTTGGAAAGGACAGTTAGGTAGGTTCAGCTTTACATGTGAATGGAGTCAAATATTTTCCCCATCCCTGTACGACAGAGAGATGCTGGATCTCAGAGCTGAAGAGTCCTTGGGCCCGATCGTGCAGGGCTATTCTTACATTCACTCTCATGACAATTCTTCCAGCAGTATCTTATATACTGGGTGTAGGGAACTTTTGGCTCTCCGTATGCTGCTGAACTACAACTCCCATCAGCCCCAGCAAGCATAGCCAAGGATCAAGGACAATGGGAGTTGCAGTTCAACAATTGCTGGAGCGCCATGGATTCCTCATCCTTACTTTCAGAAGAAGAAAAAAATCCACACTAATATGCATTGCTACTGCCTAGGTGAATAGATTCAAAACCAAGAGAAACTCAAGCATCACTTTGAATCTTATTTTCAAATTGCCATGGAGAGAAAGCCCTGATCTGTATCACTGATTTTAATCAAGTTTAGCATTTCCACTTCAGCTATTTCCTACAGAAAAAGGTGCTTCTCACACTTTTTAATAGAGCAGTTGAAGCGTGTTAATTTCCAACTAAATATATCTGTTCCATCCTGCAGTTAGCAGATATTTTACCTACCTAAGAGGGCCCACTAACGCTGCAACATTTACTTAAACAATGATAAAGCTTCATGTAATTCCCCATTTTTAAAAACAAAAACAAAAACAAAAAAAACAAAATTAAATGTACATTTCAGCTTGCCGGATAATGGCAGATAATATATTGCTTATTTACTATGCAATTACCTTCCAGCTTAGGATTTGAGTCAAGCTGCATTAGAATCGCAGTAAATGAAAATGTAATTAAACATGCAAAACAATAATGAGAATAATCTTTTTAAACTAAACCAGCCATGGCCCCTTTCCCTTGACATTTTTTGGGGGAGCACACAGACACCCCTTCATGTCTACAACTCACAGATCAATGCAAGAAATAAACGGGGAAATCTTATATCATATATATATATATATATATATATATATATATATGCCAGTCACTGAATACGAGCCTTACCTACCTCACAGAGTTGTTTAAGGGATTAAATGAGGAGGAAGAGAACCATGTATGCCACATTGAGACCCTTGGAGAAAAGGTGGTTTATAAATACAAAATATGTTTATGGGATGCAGTGGGGAGGAGATCCACTGGGAACAGCTATATTCATTCCCCTCCCATTTATTTGTGGGCGGGGGGACGGCGGGGAAGTGTGGAGGGCTGGGGTTTTCTTTTTTTATTGCCAGTGGGATGGACGTAATCTATAGCACCTGGGATTTAGGGGTGGGGGAGAATTTTGTTTCGGTTTGTGTTTAAAGTGGGAGGACGCCACTGTTTAAAGTGGAACGATACTTCTTTAAAGGGAAAGTGCAGGTGGGGCTTCTGCTGGGGCCCTGGGGGGCACAGGTAGGGATTGACAAAACTGTCAGTTTTGTTTCTCCAAGTTTCTCATTGTTTCCATCTTAAATTTGATTCGCCATATTTCTGCAACAATTTTCACACACACACACACAAAAACTCACTATAAAAATATTCAGGATTTCAGTGTGAATTTCTCCTGATGTGCATATTTTTATATACAGTTTTGACTATTGTACACATTTTTGCAAGCAGTTTCCCCCTGTATACTTCTTCTTCCACTACTACTACTACTACTATTAATATGCAGGGGAAATTGCTTGCAAAAATGTGTATATCACCGCATATAAAAATATGCGTATCAGGAGAAATTCATGAAAAAATTTCACAGTGATTTTGTGTAAGATTTTGTGTAAAATTTCACAGTGATTTTGTGTAAAAATATGCGTATCAGGAGAAATTCATGAAAAAATTTCACAGTGATTTTGTGTAAGATTTTTGCCAGCATGTGAATTTTTATGCACACTTTACCCCAGTGTATGAATTTTTGTACATATCGCTTGGCTAGGAAGCTGCATTGCAAAATTCAGAGAAGTGCACATTTTGAAGGACGGCTGTGATTTGGCTTGTGTATTGTTTTAGAAAGAGATCATTTGCTAGGTTCACCTTAAAAGGGAAACTGAATCAGATTTCTCACCCAACTCTAGATGCAGGATGGGTTAGGAGGTTCAGGAGGTTGGAGAGCAGTGCCCTGACCCCTGGAATCAATCAAGGGCCATCCAGTCCAACCCCCTGCAATGCAGGAATCTTAGCTAAAGCATCTGTGACACCTAAAGTGGCTGCTTTATAAGGTCCAATGCTAGGGCCGGCCCCACTAACTTTTAAGGTGCAATCCTCAAACACTTATTTGAGTGCAAGTCTAACTGAACTGGACATACAAGGGAACCTGCATAGGATTGTGATGCAAGTCAGAGTTGAGCGTTCTCTCCATTCCCTTAGGCAGGTATGAAATAGCAGACAGCCACAGAGGGAAGAATAAATCAGGGAAGAGATGCTGAGGAAAAACAGGACCTGTATTAGTAGCGAAGAAGAAGAAGAAGAAGAAGAAGAAGAAGAAGAAGACGACGACATTATTTCCAATCTACTCTAGCACAACACAGGAGGAAGCACCAGAAGATCAGGGGAGGCTGAGCAATAAGAGCTGGGATTTAAAGCGAATACATCTTGCCAGGCAAACCTGATTGTTTCTTTTCTCCATTGGATAGAAAGGCAGAATTGGTGGCTCTACGTGACGGAGAAGTCCTAATATATCTGGATTTAGCACCGCAGTCGATACAGTGTCTCGCCAGTCTCATCTCTTAATGTTAGTTCGGTTTAGCTGGCACTGCCAAATAAAGGCAAGCAGAATAAACTAGCTCGTAGCTAGGGATGGAGGGGGAAATTTGATTCAGTGCACAGTTCAAGGGAAACCTACCCAATTCACGCTTTCCAGAAAAATACACAACCTGAAATGTACAACCACCCTTCGAAATTCACACTTCTCCCAATTTTGCAAGCCAAGTCATGCATCCAAAAGTATATATACTAGGGTACCGTGTGCATATAAATGCATCTATTCCTGAAAATAGCAGACAAAAATGCATTATAGGAGGAGGAAAGACAGATTTGCAAAAAGATGTCAATGAGGCAAATTTGGCTCATTTCAATGAGGGTCCTTCTTTAAAAAAAAAAGAAGAAAGATCACCAGCAGATGTGAAAATATGGAAGACAGGAGAGTGGAAATATGAGAAACCGAGATTGACAGATTCATCCAAGCAATTCAAGCAAACCATAGGTACAGTGAGAGCGAGTGAAGGAGCTGGGTATGTTTAGCCTGGAAAAGAGGAGATACGATAGCCATCTTCAAGTATCTCAACGGCTGTCACATGGAAGAGGGAGCAAGCTTGTTTTCTCCTGCTCTAGAGGGCAGGACTCGAACCAATGGCTTCAAGTTACAAGAAAGGAGATTCCAACTAAACATAAAGAAAGACTTTCTGACAGTAAGAGCTGTTCACCAATGGAGCAGTCTTCCTCGGGAGGTTGTGGACTCTCCTTCCTTAAAGGTTTTTAAGCAGAGGTTGGGTGGCCATCTGTCATGGATGCTTCAGCTGAGATTCCTACATTGCAGGGGGCTGGACTAGATGACCCTTGGTGTTCCTTTCAACTCCAAGATTCTATGATTCTATGTGTGCATGATGATCTGTCACCTGGTAGCAGCCTTTTCCAGTAGGCTACCTCAGTGGAAGAGATGGGTTAACAGAATGCCTTCCTTCGGCCCTAGCAAAAGACCAGCTCCAACAAGGGCCTCATCCCCTGAATTGTTTCCATTCCATATATCTATCTAATTTTTATTAAGTTTTTCTATTTTTCCTTTGTCACATTCATATCAAATCATATCATCACATACAACTTTGCTCATACCAAGTATCAACTTCCCCCCTCCCACTCCTTGCCTTTCTTAAGCAATCACAATCCTCTCAGCATTTCTGTATCACCCTATTTACCTTCTTACTATACTTAAAACAAACCTAGACAGCATCTTAAAAAAGCAGAGACATCACCTTGCCGACAAAGGTCCGTATAGTTAAAGCTATGGTTTTCCCAGTAGTGATGTATGGAAGTGAGAGCTGGACCATAAAGAAGGCTGATCGCCAAAGAATTGATGCTTTTGAATTATGGTGCTGGAGGAGACTCTTGAGAGTCCCATGGACTGCAAGAAGATCAAACCTCTCCATTCTGAAGGAAATCAGCCCTAAGTGCTCACTGGAAGGACACTGCTCACTGGAAGGACAGATCCTGAAGCAGAGGCTCCAATACTTTGGCTACCTCATGAGAAGAGAAGACTCCCCCCCCCAAAAAAAAACCCTGATGTTGGGAAAGATAGAGGGCACAAGGAGAAGGGGACGACAGAGGACGAGATAGTTAGACAGTGTTCTCAAAGCTACCAGCATGAGTTTGACCAAACTGCAGGAGGCAGTGGAAGACAGGAGTGGCTGGCATGCTCTGGTCCATGGGGTCACAAAGAGTCGGACACGACTAAACAACAACTACTATACTTAAAAAAATTTACTTTAGTATTTGTAAATCAGTTTCAAAAATTATCATTACTAAATATTTCAAATCAAACCTTCAAACGTTCTCAGATGTTTATAATGTCCTTTCATATATTGTATAAATTTACTCTGAATTGTTTCCATTCCAGCTGGTCGATAAAAGAACTACTAATTAAGGATTGGCACCTGGGTTTATGTTTTTCCTTCTCTGTCCACCCCACCCCCCCTTTTTGGGCTGTGTACGATTCTAAGCCTGAAGGCAGGAGCTATCTTGTTTTAACTAAGTTACTTCTGGAACCCTTTTTGGCTTAAGGACAGAGTACAAATGCTCAAAATAACAATAGGTGCATGCAAGAACAAGCATCTGAGAATGCAGCAAGACACGCGTGCGCTAACCGAGTCACAGCCTTGCTGCCTGTGGGTCAGCAGGCAGGCAGTGAAAAGACGAACAAGCTTGCCAGCCTCAGAGTGGAATCAATAAGATGGAAATGGACCAGGATGAGGCAGAGTAAGCTCGAGGCGCCAGCTCGCCTGCTGCACGAGGCAAGGAGCCTCCCTGCTTCCCCTCGATCGGCAGAGAAGGATGGCAGCTATTCAGAGCGGAGGGATTATGAGCCATACCAAGTTAATATCCCAATCTGTAATAGTCACTATTATGAGTAGCACGAGGGCTCAGGGAAAGACACTATCAATCACCTGTCGTAGCATGCGAAGCGACGCGGCCAGCGACAATTGCACTTACAGCTCTCAGGGGCTGAACTCTCAGACACACAAGTCTGAATTCAGACATCAGGTCAACCCATGGCTAGGAAGGGAACTTAATGATGGCATAATGCAGTGTCTCTGACCTGACAAACCATGGCTTGCAGTCAGCCGGCGAAGAGGAATCAGATATCAAGGTTCAAAGGGAGGTTCCATTCAAAGCTATGTCTGTATTGATGAGGCAGAATTAGTAGGATCATCTCTTCACCTCTGGAGGTTGTTGCATCATGGATACAGGAAGGAATTTCTGAAGACAAGCGCCAAGGGGTGTGGAGAAATAGAATCAGACTGGGAAACTGGGGTTGCCTGTGGGGCATTTCAGGCCCAAACCATGGCTCAGTTGGTTAGAGCATGCTGGCAACTCAGCAGAGATTGGGTGTGCTGCACAACCTTTGTAATACACTGTCTGTGTGTGTAGGGCAGGGAATCAAGAAACTTTAAAACATGAAGCTTTAAAAGCCTTGCAAAATCAGCTGGTAAAGCCGTTACCATTACTGCAGCTCTACCCTTTGAATTTCTACCTGTCGAGGAATTTAAAACCACAACAGTCCAGCTAATATAAGAAGGGGGTGGACTGTGAAAAAGAAGGATAATGTTATATTTGTCCAACTTCCTCTCCTCCCTTTTTTAGGGTGCTGAAGATATAATTATTTCAAAGTACTGCAGTGAAAGGCAATCTCTAACTGTATCTTTTGTGGTTTGACAGATTCCTATGCATTTCTTCCACCCCTCCTGTGCCTGCAAGTTGCAAAGGGGGAGCCAGAAATACTGTTTCAATACAGTGGAGACTTAATGCCTTTGTCCAATTACCTCTAAACGTGTCAAGACCACTGCTGTTTGGGAGGAGATGTAAACAGGGATGTGCGAATGTGTCAGTTTCTCTCATTTCCTCAGTCCTCCACATTTCCACCATGGTTTGCAAATTTGTTTTAAAAAGGTTTTCACGAAAAGTATTTTAGTGTGATTTTCTCCTAATAGACAAATGTTTGCATGCCGTTTTGTTTAATATGCACATTTTTGCAAAGCAACCTTTCCCAATATAATGCTTTTTTTCCCGGGCTGTGCCCTGGATCCTGAACCAAATCAGTCCAGTTTGGGTCAACCCAGGATTTAGGTTGAGAATCAGGTTGAGGCAGTCCCAGATTACCCATGGGTTGGATCAGTTCCACCTGGAGTGATCTGAGATTGTCAAAAGAGGAGGGGAGGAGTATGGTGGTGAGTTGAGCTGGGGAACAAGATCAGCCTGCATGCATCTCCTTCTTCCTCCCCCCTGAACCTCATCTTTAATTAAGGTTTAAAACTGCAATTAAACACTAAGCAATGTTTCCCACATCAATTCAGGGACCAGAAATGGGTCAGTCCAGCCCTAGATTGTCCCTGAGCAGATCAGGGCCACTTCATGCACAGCCCTAGAAATTTTTGTTTTTTATTTTTCACTAACAAGTGCATTTTAAAGCATACTTTACCTTCACTGTATGCATTTTTGCACACATTACTCATTTGGAGAATTGCATTTCAAGATTCAGATAAGTGCAAATTCTGAGGGATGGCTGTGTTTCCGTTCATGTATAAATTTGGAAAGGGCAAATGCCTTAAAATGTGAACTTCGTCAAACTTCTCCAACCCTGTGTAGATGCCGTTGAATTATTTTTAAGGACAATTCCACTCCTTGTACTTGCCTCCTCTCTTTCTTTCTGTCATATTAAGAAATCAGACATTTGTGGAAGGCATTCACCAACTTCGAAAAGAAATACAGTGATTGATGTAAATGGGATCAGTTTAAAAAAACAGACACACAGAGTCATGGAACACACTTGGCTCCAGCAACACTCAGTGACTGGCATCCAAAGTTTGACTAAAGCTCAGACATCTCTTTGCTTTGATAATCTCTGCCTCCTAATGATTGCTTCAAGGCTGAGGGAGAAGGAAGGGCGGTGAGAGGCCCCATTACATTCAATGACTAAGTTAATGGGGCAGATAGAATCCATTTGAGAGAGGCACCCCCAGGCTGTTTTCCTCCAGGAGTTAAAAGCTTGAATAATCAAAACAAGGGGAGGGGGATTCTTAAGAATCCTACAGCACTGTCATCAATAGCTTCTCCCCAACCAAAGCTGCTGCAAGCCAAACCTCTCTCCCTAACTGTATGCATATCAGACCATAAGAACACAAGAAGAGCTTGCTGGATCAGGCCAATGGCCCATCTAGTTCAGCATCCTGTTCGCACAGTGGCCATGCAGTTGCATACAGGAATCCTGAAGGAGAGACCCAAGTACAACAGCACTCTCCCTGCCTGAGATTTCTAGGTGAAGGTAAAGGTACCCCTGCCCGTACGGGCCAGTCTTGACAGACTCTAGGGTTGTGCGCTCATCTCACTCTATAGGCCGGGAGCCAGCGCTGTCTGGAGACACTTCCGGGTCACGTGGCCAGCGTGACAAGCTGCATCTGGCGAGCCAGCGCAGCACACGGAACGCCGTTTACCTTCCCGCTAGTAAGCGGTCCCTATTTATCTACTTGCACCCGGGGGTGCTTTCGAACTGCTAGGTTGGCAGGCACTGGGACCGAGTGACGGGAGCGCACCCCACCGCGGGGATTCGAACCGCCGACCTTTCGATCGGCAAGTCCTAGGCACTGAGGCTTTTACCCACAGTGCCACCCACGTCCCTGAGATTTCTAGAAACTGATATTCAAAGGCAAGTAGCTCTGGAAGTGGAAGCAGAACAAAGCCATCACGGCTCATAGCAGTTGATAGCCTTGTCCTCCATTAATCTGTCTAATCCTCCTTTAAAGCCATCCAAATTGGTGGCCATAACCGACTCCCGTGAGAGTAAGTTCCATGGTTTAACTACTGTATACCGGGAATGCTTTCTTTGATCTGTCCTGAATCTTCCAGCATTCAGGTCCATTGGGTTCAAGTCAGGGCTGGGCGATGTATCGATGCATCGGCCAAAACTGGTTTGAAGTCCACATCGTGTTAAGGGTTTCATAATATTTGCTATATCATGAATCAGAATGTGTGTGAGAGTGTAAAAAATCACAATATGGAAAAGAATTGTGAAGCTAGTCATCACTTCTCTCATACTTCCTACTGCCCCTGTTGCTTTGTACTATAAAATAACAGTTGTAACAATATGTCGAGGTTACAATTGTGCCCAGGGGCACCACATTGATGACCCATGTTCTACAAACTGGACTATTATTACCAGCAACCTCTGCAATCTTGCAACTGCAGGGGGACAAAACTCCCTAAAGCAGCCCCGTGAGTAAAGAGCATACTCAGTGGGCATAAAATGCTGACTGACTGTTGTGGGGGGGACGATGGAAAATGGGGGTGGGAATTGAATGGAATATTCAGGAAAAGGGCATGGTGGTTGGTTAGAAACCACAGAAGGATCACGCCTTACTGCACGATTTTATTGAACCCGAACCTCTGCTATAAACCTGGCTATCCACAACTCTCAGGATGTAATTTGCAGTCCCCCTTCAATTTGTCACCCCATTCTATTTAGCAGTGGTGCTGGAATCCAGAACCGACATGTTCAAACACAGCATTCTGAGTGCTTTTGCAAGGAACATTTTGTAGTGAACCTCAGACTTCCTAGTGTCCAGCCCAAAATGGATGAGGGTTGGATGGATGATAAGCCTCGAGGCCCTGATGCATAGTGATGATGTCATCAACAGGCACCAGATCCAGCCATTGGCATCCTACCGAAGCCTTCACCTGGGGGAGCTGCAGCTAATGCAGGTAAATTGAGGGTGTGAATGGGGCTATAGATTGAAGGCGGTTTGCTAGTTTTTTGAACCATGATGTTGATTAACTCCCAGAGCTCTGTTGGAGGGTGCCTAATGCAATGGAGTTGCTGAATCTGGGTTTGGTCCAAGTCTAGATGTGAGTACCATCTAAAGACCCAAAGTACACTGCCATGAGTTCTATGACAATAGAAGTGTAGCAAAATAAAACTTTAAATATCGGCCAACAAAAGTTGTTTTTTGTTGGTTGAACCTGTGAAATCCTGGCTGATGGCACAAACTTCAACACAGCCCACGCACCTCACAAGAAACATCACAATCTTTCTCTGGAATATGGAGCAATTACTTGTTCCTTTGTTGGCGGAGTGGGGAAAATATCAGTCAATTCTTTGGCCACTGCACAACCTTGATGTTAAGCACTATGAAAAATGATGGCACTTTTCTGAGGTGAAGGGTGGGGGAGGCCCTGTTTGTAAACACAGATCCCACTAGAGGTGTCTTGTTGACTGTTTAATATTTCAAGATGATGATTAAAATCTTCACATAAACAAATCTATTCTACCAAGTGCACTTTGGAAGTCAATCAGCTTTTCCCCAAAGCGTCGAGGGTGCCAGCAGCATGGGTATGACAAGATCTATGTAAACAAACAAGAGTTGGCACTGGTGGAAACCTACTTCTCAGTGTTGCGCAATGGAGGGACCCACTGCAAAAAGTGTCACTGGAGGACCCGTTGATGCAGAACTCGCCCTAGTGGGAATGTGGCAAAACTACCTTTTCTTTTCCTGAATGAGACAAATTGTACCTACAAATATACAAGCTCCTCACTTGTAGAAGCTCTTGGGGAAGAAGATTTGCTTGTGCAAAACCATCCGTTAGCGCAGGTGTGAGGCACTTTTGGCTCCCCCGATCTTGCTGAACTACAACTCCCATCAGCCAGGGACAATGGGAGTTGTAGTCTGGCAACATCGAGAGGGTCAAAGGGTTCCACATACCTGCTCTAGAAGAACAAGTTCAATGCTAACCCTTATTTAATTTATTGCTGTGGGGGATGCAACCCTAGATATATCAGCTAGAGAACAAATATGAATAAAAATAGAAAGTGGTGGGTTTTTAAAAAAGAAAATATCAGCAGCATGGAAAATAGTTATAGGTAAATGCTGGAAGCAAAGGAAAATGCTCCTCATACACTGACACTCCAGGGAATGTTGGGATGCCTCTGATTCTAAGGAGAAGCTACCTGCATTTAGGAAGAGGACTGAATTGACATGCTGCCACCTCCACTAAGGGACTCAGACTCCCCCTCGGTCTGCCTCACAGTCCCTCAAGACAGGCTGCACCTCTGGGGAAAATTTTGCTTTGGGAGTCCCAGTCATCCTCCAAAAATAATTCCACCAGCAGGGGGAATAGCAGGCAGCGTTTTTCTCCCACCTCATGTGTCTATTTAAAATGGTGTTGTGGCTTCAAAATCACAGATACAACATGTACTTTTGTAAATACATGGAGTTTTTGTTGCAAAAGGATAATAAACAACAAATAAAAGGAATATTGGCAGAATGTGACACAGACCAAACCTTTCAGATAACTGATGTGCACTTAGGGATGAATGCTGTAGCCTTTTTCCTTTTTTAAAAGGAAAGTGGAGATGAAGCAGGGGAGATGTAAAGTTTTTAGCGCTGGGGGGGCTGGGGGGGAAAATACATAGGTTCATCCTTGGGAATCAATATCAGTCATGATTATAAGGACATAAGAGAGCCTAGCGGTGCAACACAGAGCCATTGTGGGCAATAGACATTCAAATGGATTACAAAGGTGGAGCTTTTAAAGACGCTCACGTCTATAAAATTTGAGAGATTTGGTTCATTAAAAAATACCAAGGTGGCTGAGATAATTATTTTGAGAAATGGCAATCAGATGTACTTTTTGCAGGTTGGGGACGAATCTGTTTTATGCCACTTTTGGTTTTCTCTGTGTAAACATGGAATATCCTAAAATTGTTGTTTTTATTCTTTGTACACCTTCCATAGAAATAATTCAGCTAAAGAACTGTGAGACATTTTATTTGAACTCCTGCACGTATTCTTCTTGTCACACGAAATCTTCTGAACAGCCTTCAAGGAAGGCTCCATGCAGAGGGCATGACAGTAGTGCAGCCTGGATGTAGTCAGTGCATGTACCACCGAAATGAGATCTATCTATTGGCATCCACATTGGGTGGGGAAGAAGGCAGTTACCCCACCTCTGGGTAAAGCTTTGTCTCCAGGTGCCTAGATAGAGATAGAGATAGAGATAGAGAGATAGAGATAGAGATAGAGAGAGAGAGAGAGAGAGAGAGAGAGAGAGAGACAGATGATAGATAGATAGATATAGATAGATGATAGATAGATAGATAGATAGATAGATAGATAGATAGATAGATAGATAGATAGATATAGATGATAGATAGATAGATAAGATTGCAGAAGATGGGATATGAGGCAAAAAATGGATACATTATACCAGGCTTCCTCAACCTCGGCCCTCCAGATGTTTTTGGCGTACAACTCCCATGATCCCTAGCTAGCAGAACCAGTGGTCAGGGATGATGGGAATTGTAGTCTCAAAACATCCGGAGGGCCGAGGTTGAGGAAGCCTGCACTATACTCTAGTTTTTAATGAGAAACTAGCCCACTCTCTTTGCTTCGCCCCACATATCACCCCGCTCCCACAACAAAATTCCTACAGACAGCCATGGAACTGTAATCTCTAGATATCTGGCAAATAAAGCTAACTGCAGAGAGTTAGACTGAATGGGTCCCTTCCACAATTCTATGAAATTATCTAGCAAGCAGGAGTTGGAACCCACATCTCCCTAGCTCAAGTCCATTCTGCATGACACACAAGAGGGCCTCTTGCTACATTCAGAGAACTCTTTGGTCACCTCCAAGGCCCAACAGACACATCAGAAAACAGGGCAAGGTTTCAGGTAAGCTCCCGCATCTAGCTTTGGACCCTCAGACAAAGCAGAGAATATTCACTAATGAGTCTTTTGGCTGCTCCTGAACCTCCTTTGCACCTGGCGGCACACACCGACCTTGTCTTTTCCTTCTAACAAGAATAAGGGGAAATGACCTTGCTTTTCAATCCCTTCGCTTAAGCTACTGGAAAGCAAAGGAAGGCCTTTGTTCATGCCCAGGCATCAGAGAGATGAGGCCTTTACCTTCTTAAACCCACAAAGAAGGTGTTAGAAGGCCTTGAGGAACCCACCTGCTGCCTTTGCTGCCAGATGGTGGCCTCCCATTGGCCGACAGTACAAGAGAACAATAACATCATAGTTTTGGAAGGGACCTCAAAGGGCACCTAGTCCAACTCTCTGCTGACAAGGACAATCCACTACTGCAGTGCTCTCAATAAGTGGCCATCCAGTCTCTGCTTAATTTCTAAGGAAGGATATTCCACAAGTGCCCATGACCAAACAGCTTGTACTGTCAGGAGTTCTTAGGAGAACCCTATTCCCCTCACAAAGCCACATTTTACAGAGCAGCTTGTCAGTCAGGCCCTATTTCCAGGAAACTCTGGGAACTGCAGCTCTGTGACAATGCTCCTCAACACCCTTAACAAACTACACTTCCCAGGATTCTCTAGGGTAAGTCACAACTGTCTAAAACTTGGGTAGGCAAACTAAGGCCCGGGGGCCAGATCCAGCCCAATCGCCTTCTAAATCTGGCCCGCAGATGGTCCAGGAATCAGCGTGTTTTTACATGAGTAGAATGTGTCCTTTTAAATACATCCCTGGGTTATTTGTGGGGCATAGGAATTCGTTCACCCCCCAAAAAAATAAAAAATATAGTCCAGCCCCCCACAAGGTCTGAGGGACAGTAGACCGCCCCCCTGCTGATAAAGTTTGCTGACCCCTGGTCTAAAATTACAAGAAAGGAAATTCTGAATAAACATCAGGAAGAGCTTTCTTACAGTAAGAGCTGTTCAACAGTGGAAGTGTTTCCCTTCCTTGGAGGTTTTTAAGCAGACATTGGGTGGCCATGTGTCATTGATCCTTTAGCTGAGATTTCTGCATCTAGTCCACTTCTATGACACGTTACTGCCCAGTTCTTTCTCCTCTAGGCCAGTGGGCCTTTTCCACACTCCACCTCAGTTTCTCCATTGGAACAGTTCAAGGTCCTGTGACAATTGCCAGCAGAGGGCCAGCTCTTTGTGAAGCTTTATTATTATTTTTTCTAACCACAGCCCCTTCAAGCGAACAACTTTTTATTGCAGCGCGCACAGGGAGATTGCACCAAGGGCACCCGCTGCCTCTGCATCCTCACCTACCTCTCCGCTGCTTCCCAATTGATTTTGTTTTAAAACAATAAACCCTGCTTTGAAAATGGGTTATGGGAAATATGCAGATTGGCTTTTCATCTACTTGAATTCTCGCCAGAAGGAGGAAGGAGCAGCCAAGTGAGACGGGGGGGGGGGGGGGAGGGAGAGAGGGAGAGGGAGAGAGAGAGAGAGGAAAGATGGAAAGAGGAGATGTGTGCAGGCAGGGTGAAGAGAGGGGAAGGAATAGCTGGGTGGCCACAGAGTCTAAGGCAAGGAATGGGGAAGTGGTGTCAGCCCAAAGGCCACCGTCCTCTTCTGGGCATCTTGCCTAAACTGAAATTTAAAGGGGAACAGAAGCAAAAGTGATCATTAAGAAACTGTGTATCTGTTACAGAATTGGCTGTTTTAACCGGTGTTAGTTCTGTGTAAATGTTTGGGCTGCAAGCAGTTTTTCAATGGCATTTGTTTGATGTAATGTAAAACGCCTGGAATATACTTGCACAAAAATCTCAAATCTCATTTTTATTTTTGTTTTAAGGAATTAAAGGTAGATGGTGCTGATGGCTGGCACATCCTTAGCAAGGACCCTCAGAGGACTCGTTGTTAGAATCATTTGGCTCTCACCACCAACGAATGTGCTCTTGGGGATTTGATATGAGTAAGACTTGGACTACAGCCATCATTGAATTTTTACCTATGTTGCAGTCCTGCTCTAGCGTATACCAGGAGGTTGGAGAACTAGATAGCTCCGTTGGCTAGAGCATGGTGCTGATAACGCCAAGGTTGCAGGTTCAATATGGGACAACTTACATATTCCTGCATTGCAAGGGATTGGACTATGATGATCCTCAGCGGCCCTTCAAACTCTATGATTCTATGAACCTTTTTCAGCCTAAGGGCTAAATTATCTTATGGCAACCCAGTGGAGGGCAAGCTCAGGAACAGAAGTGGGCAGAGCAACAAATATTAATTTTACCTTTATTCAGTAGGCTAGTTCATGGGTAGGCAAACTAAGGATCTGACCCAATCACTTTCTAAATCTGGCCCATGGTCAGTCCAGGAATCAGTGTGTTTTTACATGAGTAGAAAGTGTCCTTTTATTTAAAATGCATCTCTGGGTTATTTGTGGGGAATAGGAATTCATTCATTCCCCCCCAAAAAAATATAATCTGGCCCCCCACAAGGTCTGAGGGACAGTGGACCAGCCCCCTGCTGAAAAAGTTTGCTGACCCCTGGGCTAGTTTCTACACAAACTCACACACCTTCTCTATCCTTCTCCATCCATGCAAGCAAGAGGCATGATCAGAACCCAAAGATGCACACTCAAGCAGGGTGAAAAGCAGGGCCAGTGAAGAGAGATTTGGTGGAGCTAGGGAAGGGAGTGTGGAGAGAGTACCAAGGGCCAGAGAGAGGGGCTTGAAGGGCCGCATTCAGCTTCCGGGTCTGAGGTTCCCCAGCCCTGGTCTAAAGGGAATGAGAACGATGAATTGGCAGCTTCAGAACACACAGGGGACAATCTGACGTAGATCACCAGCTCTCAAATTTTGTTTTCACAGCTCACTGAAAATTGCTGAAGGCTTTTCATGGAGCATTTAATAAACATTCTAATCTTCAGTGGTAGCATCTTTGTCAAAAGCAGCATCATATTATGAAAATCTCATGCTCTAAACCAAGCTTTTGAAAAGGGCCCCTTTAACCGGTGAATATGTAGAGGAAAATTAGCAGATGGCACAGCACCATATTATGGAAATCTCAGCCCCTAGATTGCCTTCACATTTAATTTTAGTCCAAATCTGGTGGTAAACCTGCTGAGACATTTCACTAGTTTTGGGAAAATGTTTGGGTTCTATCAAAATACGCCCAGATGTTTTGCCTGACTAAGGTAAAGGGACCCCTGACCATTAGGTCCAGTCATGACCGACTCTGGGGTTGCGGCGCTCAACTCGCTTTTCTGGCCGAGGGAGCTGGCAAACAGCCTCCGGGTCATGTGGTCAGCATGACTAAGCCGCTTCTGGTGAACCAGAGCAGTGCACGGAAACACGGTTTACCTTCCTGCTGGAGTGGTACCTATTTATCTACTTGCACTTTGACGTGCTTTCGACCTGCTAGTTTGGCAGGAGCAGGGACCGAGCAATGGGAGCTCTCCCCGTCGTGGGGATTCAAACTGCCGACCTTCTGATTGGCAAGTCCTAGGCTCTGTGGTTTAACCCACAGCGCCACCCGCATCCCTTTGCCTGACTAAGAGACCCCAAACCACATCACTTTCCTGCCCCAGAGGAAATTTTGAAGCAATTGTATTAATATCACAGTGGTTCTCTCTGAAAGACAATGGTATGGTGCTTCAGAACTTCCATGTTTAAGAAATTTATATCAATCTGGCTTGTACATATGGAAAGTGAATCCTTTCAATGTTCATTTGAACAAAGTCCATCAAACTATAACTGAGGGGTGAACGGAAGCAGGACCATTAGGCTCCTCCGTCCAAAAACTGTCACCCACCAGCAGCCATTCCACCAAGCTGTAACAGAATGAGAGAAGTGAATCAGGGCAACTCCATCAGCTCAGCTGAGACCAGCAACTTCCCTTTGTTTTTTTCCTTTCTTTCTTTTGCATTATGTCTTTTGGATGGAAGGCCTGATGGCAAGGGCTGCCTTTTGACTGATCTTTGTGAACTGCTCTGGAAACCTTCTTGGGCTGGAGAGCTGGGATGCAGAAGCTTCAAATGAATGAATGAATAAACAAACAAACCCAACTGAGTTCTGTGAAAGCCAGCATTGGACTGGACCTTTCCAGGATGGGGATTTGGAAGAAGCCAGAATCAACCATTTCCAAAACAAGGCCAGGATAATCCCAGTTAATAGAGAACCCCTCTCCCCTTGATGCCCCAAAGCCATTCAGCTAGGCCAAATTGAATGGCAAGCCCATGGAGGGATTGTGCCACAGAAGGCCAGTATCTCCAAGGCTTCAATGTTTCCATATGGAAGAATGGGTTAACAGAAGAGATGGACTGCACGTAGAGAATTGGCTCTATTCTCTTCTGAGAGGTGAAAGCAACGCTGGGAAAGGGTGGCAAAGCAAGGCTGGAGGGAGCTTAGCTGCCAAGCGAGTCATTACAGCTCCCCGGAGGCGGCTCAGCAGCCATCTGTGCAGGAATCGATACAAGGCCTAGGTCTTCATTTCCAGACACACATCCCTGTCTATACACATTACAATTAACCAGCATGGGAGCCTTTCTGCCTCCCAGGGGGTGGTGAGAGAAAAGAGAGCAGGACACCAAATGGAGAGAAGAGACCGGTGAGGGAGGAGTGTGTGTTTGGGGAGCAGCTATAGCTCACTGGAAGAGCATGTGCTTTGCATGCAGAAGGTCACAGGTTCAATCCATCCCGATCTCTAAGTAGACAGTATTGAAGTAGATGGACCAACAGTCTAATACAGCTTGCTAAGATCCCCTTAATGGTTTGGGATCATGCAATCGGAAGGCTATACAACTCAGTAGCAGTGCATCTGCTTTTCATGCAAAGATCCCTGGTTCAATCCCTGCCATCTCCAGGTAGGGCTGGGAGATGCCTGAAACTTGGAAAGCTTCTGCTAGAGAGTACTGAGCCAGATGGACCAGTGATCTGACACCTGGTTCTAACTTTAGTGACCTCATATATGGGCTCAATGCAGCACTCTGATGGGTGGCATTGGGGAATGGAAAGAGTATGAAAACACACAGACATTCCAAGCTGGGATAGCTCAGCTGGTAGAGCATGAGGCTCTTAAGCTCAGGGTTGTGGGTTTCAAGCCCCAAGTGGGGCAAAAGATCACTGCATTGCAGAGGGTTGGACAAGGTAACCCTCATGGCCCTTTTCCAACTCTACAATTCTATGAGTCTGCGGCTAAGAGATAGCTGCTAGCATTTTGCTGGGTCTCCTTCAAGATCATTATTATGGTTTTACTGTTTTGTATTCTTTTGGTTTTTATGCTGTGCCTTTGGGTCTTCATTTTTCTAAATAGCTTGGAGGCTTTTGAAGTGAGCAACTGGTAAGCCATGTAACAGCACAGAAAAACACACAGCACTCCTACAACAACACTCAAACCAGGCTTGCAAATTGTCACTGGCCTGGTGGCCTCTTAGGTAATTCAGCTTTTCTTCACACAATCAGCTAAGCTGGAAACCTTACCTAAGGTTCCCTCCCCCTTCTTTCCTACCACCAATGTGACTAACATAACTATACAAAAGCAAAAAAGCTAGTTACCATTTTTGTATGTATTTGGCCTGTGACTTTTGTAGATTTACAAGGTTTTCCAATATAGATCCAGGACTCTTTTAGCAATCAGCTTCTCCCACTAAGGACTAGTGGGACACAACTTTGGCTTCAACAGTCCCCTTCCTAGTCTATTATGTGGATTGTGCCAGAGCTTAGAAAACCATTCTAGTCCATTTCCAAGCACAATGCAAGGTTCTGAGTCTTTCCACTAAAGCCCTGGATAGCTTGGGATTTGGGTACCTGAAAGGAACACTTGCTCCCATACTAGTGTGTTGTTGTAGTTACACAGTGGGACTATGCTAGTTGGGGAACCCTTGGCAGTTTGAGGACCACATTCCATTCAGGGCAACTTTCTGGGGGCCAGATACCAGTGGCAGGTGGGACCTGTGGCATAAGTGAGCAGAACAACAAATGTAAATTTTATATTTGTATAGTAGGCTACTTTCTGCGCACACCCATATCCTCTATCCAGGCATGCAGGAGCCATTAGCAGTGTCCAAGCCAGGCGAAAACACTCAAGGAAGTTGCAAAGTGTGAGGGATGTGGCGTAGGAAATCCTCTGGACCCAAGTTTCCCCATTCCTGATTTATAGTGTTGGACTAGAATCCAGGAGTCCAGGGTTTGAAACCCCACTCGTTCATGAACCTCACTGAGTGACCTTGGGCCAGTCACAGTCTCTCTGCCAAATCTCCATCACCCGGCTGTTGTATGGAGAACTGTGTGTGCCACCTTCAGTTCCTTGGAGGAAAGTGTAATAATAAGTAAGAAAACTGCCTGTGCGCCTCATCATCTGCAAGGGAGTATCTGGTAGTACCCTTGAATATTAAATAAAGACACTCTCTATTGAAGGAGAACTTCCCTTTCATCAACTTTATTATCTTTTTGGAAGCAGACAAAAGCCTTTCTTGTTTTGAGTATTCAACTCTCTTTTTTATCCAGTGCTTTTAATTGCTTGTTTTTGTTGTTATTTGGCATGGTGATACAGATTTTATCATCATTTTGTACATTCTCTTATGAACCACCCTGGGTGGGCCACTCCTGTTGTTCTCTCTAGAGAAACAGGAGCAATTTCCCCTTACACAGCAGCTCAATAACTGTACAAAGGGGGGGGGGAAACATGTGGGGCATCTGTTCACTCCAATTTTCATAACTGCAGCTGCTCCTTTTAACCCCACAGGCCTTAATGGAGTGCTACAAATTGATTAGACCAAACATATTGGTCTAGTCAATTTGCCACCCAACTGAGAAGGGGGCTGCTTCAAAGCACAAGCTTCAGGGAGGTACGGAAGAATTTATCATCCATCATCCTCATTCCACTTAGGTAACAGCCACACCTTACATTTGAAGCAATATTATACCACAGTCATGGTGGCGGTGCCCTTCCCCCCAGCATTATTGGGACAGGACTTTGTTAAGGGTGCTGAACTATAATTTCCAGAGCTCCCTGGAAAGAAGAATTGATTGTTAAACCACTCTGGGAATTGTAGCTCAGGGAGGAGAATATGGGCTTCACAGAAACTCTCAGCACCCAAAGCAAATTCCAGTTCCCAGGAGTATTTGGTGGAAGCCATGAGTATGTCAAGTGGTATCATAGCTCTTTAAATGCATTGTTCAGCTGTGGCCTTAGTCTAACAGTGGGATATTCCTCCCAAGATGCGTAGACATGCTTTAATGTGATTGTTTTATTTTCTTTTAAAACACAGTGTACTTTAATTCTGGGCGTTCATATTTTACTTTGCGTACACTGCTTTTTAAAAGGTAAATGTAAAAACTAAAAGACCCCTGGATGGTTAAGTCCAGTCCAAGGCAACTATGGGGTGCAGTGCTCATATCGCTTTTCAGGCTGAGGGAGTTTGTCCACGCGTCATGTGGCCAGCATAACTAAACCGCTGCTGCCGCATGGAGGACCGTGAGGAGTGCCAGAGCGCATGGAAATGCCGTTTACCTTATAACTGCTTCAAAGCCTTTTTGGGCATTCAGCTGTAATAATAAACAACTGGACCAAACTCTGTTCTGGCCTGCCACTCTCAGAGCCAGCCTGCCCCTCGTTCTCCCTCACAAACCACAAGCTGGCTTCCATCCCATACAAAAGAGGCTGCAACTCTGAGCGGCTCATTCGTGCCCCGAATTGAATCACTCTGAAGCAAAGGGATGCATGAGTAACCTTTCCCACCTAGCAACCTTCTTAGTCACAGCTGCACATTTATTATGACCCCAAATCCACATCATCAGGAAAGCAGGCAGAAAAACAACAACAGCCACCGCCATTTCTACTGAAAGATGCTGGGCCGAGTTCAGGGCAGAGAAGGTGGAAATGGTACTTCATCAGTGGGGGAAGGCCACCCCACTGGAATATGCTGCCCAAGGAAGCTGCTTCAGCTCTCCTCACGAGCAGGCCTTGATCCTGCCTCTTCTCAGCCTGAACTAGTCACTGCATGGTCTTAGCTATCTCACTTCTGGCTCTTTCCCAACCACTACTCCCCCCCCCCCCCATATTGATAAAACTGACTATTTTTTAGATTCTCCCCCAGCCAACACCCATTAGAAAATGCTGGAGCCCTGGAAAGCAATTCAGATCCACAGACACTGGACAGATACGGTTAAACATTTACAGTAAGGTTGCAGCTCCCCAGCACCGGCGCCATCTATCAATTAATTCCCAGAGTCTCTGTGGGCGCGAGCCAGACATTGGAGAATTAGCATGTCTGGGGACGGCTGTGAGGACTCAAGTGGGAAGGTGGGGAGGGAGGAGAAACCAGGAGCACAGCTTCCCTTGCATGTGGCAAAGTCCCCCAAAGGTATTCAATCCAAGAGCGAGATCAGAGCTTTGCCCCATTGTACCCAAAGCAGATCCTGACCTGGTGTCCTGTGGTGAGGGCATGTCAAGGCAGGAGGACCCTTGCTGAATACAGGAGTCTGGAGAGGACTGAGCTCTGAAAATCCTCCACCAAGGAACAAGCTGAACTTAAGCCCTTAATACCATAGCAGCAGCAGCTGCAGCCTGATTCTTAGCAACACCTGTACTCCAAGAGGCCACAGCCCTTTCCAGTTATCTACTGTGACAGAGTCTCAGGTGCTCCTGAAGACCCTCCAAGTGTCCCTATTTTCCAGGGTCAGTCCCGGATTTACAGAAGCCATACCGGTTTCTGATTTGATCCCAGAATGTCCCGCTTTTCCTTAGGACGTCCCTAGTTTCATTGGAGAAATGTTGGAGGGAATGGTATGCAACCCCTGGGCCAAGGAGATAAGTAACTATACAACTTTAGAAGGCATCTGAAGGTAGCTCTGCATAGGAAAGTTTTAATGTTTCATGTTTTACTATGTTTTTACATATGTTGGAAGCCACCCAGAGTGGCTGGGGCAAGCCAGTCAGATGGGAAGGGTATAAATAATAAAATGATGATGATGATGATGGAATAGGATGACCCTATTTTCATCAGAGAAATGTTGGAGGCTATTCTGTGAAATCAGAGGAAAATGGTGCCACATACTCAGTCCTGGGGTGGAGGGCAGACCCACAGAGTCACCTGACAGCAGTGCTTCTGGGGCAGCACCCTTTTTCCTCAGGTTCCTGCCACATCATTTGACAAACAGGCATTTGACTGGGTCACATTCACACCACACATTCAGAGTGCTATGACACCACTTTAAGCAGGCATGGCTTCTCCCAAGAATAATCACAGTTGTGAATTGTTGAGGGTGCTGACAGTTGTGGGGCTGCCTTTGAAGGTGACCCAGAAACTACAACTAATGTAGAATGCAGCAGCCAGACTGGTGACTGGGAGTGGCCATTGAGACTAAATAACACCAGTCCTGAAAGACCTACATTGGCTCTCAGTACGTTTTTGAGCACAATTCAAAGTGTTGGTGCTGACCTTTAAAGCCCTAAACGGCCTCGGTCCAGTATACCTGAAGCAGCGTCTCCAACCCCATCGTCCAGCCTGGACACTGAGGTCTAGCTCCGAGGGCCTTCTGGCAGTTCCCTCACTGCAAGAAATGAGCTTACAGGGAACCAGGCAGAGGGCCTTCTCAGTAGTGGCACCCGCCCTGTGGAACACCCTCCCACCAGATGTCAAAGAGAAGAACAACTACCAGACTTTTAGAAGACATCTGAAGGCAGCCCTGTTTAGGGAAGTTTTTAATGTTTGATTTTTTATCACAGTTTTAATATTTTGTTGGGAGCTGTCCAGAGTGGCTGGGGAAACCCAGCCAGATGGGCAGGGTATAAATAATGAATCGTTGTTGTTGTTGTTGTTGTTGTTGTTGTTGTTGTTGTTGTTGTTGTTGTTACGAGATTCCTGTGTCATCGTCCCCACAGCTAGTTTCCTGAGGGGTTTCACAATCAACCTTTCTCCCCAGGGAACTCTGGGAAATTTAACTCTTGGCGGGGATGACAACAGGAGTCAGCTTAGCTGATGGAGCATGAGACTCTTTAATACCAGGGTAATGGGTTCAAGCCCCACGTTGGGCAAAAGGTTCCTGCATTGCAAGCTTTGAACTAGATGGTCCTTGGGGGTCCCAACACTACACTCATCCCCCTTAGCAAACTACAGCTCCCAGAATTTTTTGGAGGAAGCCATGACTGTTCAAAGTGGTATCAAAATGCTTAATAATAATAATAATAATAATTAATAATTTATTATTTATACCCCGCCCATCTGGCTGAGTTTCCCCAGCCACTCCAATAGAGTGTTAAAAACAATACAGTATGGTGTGAATGTGTTCCTGGTTAGAAACTAGTTTTTGCAGGAGAGATGTGACAAATATGAGCAAAGGGGCAAATACTTCACACTCTTTCTCTCCCAAGTCGCCTTTCCTTGCTTGGTGACCCCTCCTCAGCCTTGCCTGCCATTTCCACTGACTAGCCCCATGCTGATACTAAGCGTTCTCTCCATCCTTGGCTCATGGTCCTTTCACACAGAAGTCCACCCCTGGTAAGCCTAATACAGGTGGGGAAATGTGATGCCATTGTTGATCAGTTGGGAGGAAGAAAGCCTTGCCAATTTGCTGGATATCACTCCATTATCTACCAGTAAACACCAATCCGCCTTGGCCTAGGGATAGGAAGAAATTTGATTCAGTTCAAACTTACAGGCAAACCTTCCTAATTCACACTTTCTGAAAACATCACACAAAATGAAATACAGCCATCGTTCGAAATTTGCAGTTCTACGCATTTTGCAAGGCAGTTCTCCAGCTAAGTAATGTGTGTGCACAAATGCATGCACTAGGGAAATGCACACAATAGTGAAAACAGCACACAAAAATGCATTATATTAAGCAAAACTGTGTTGCAAAAAAAAAAAAAAGGGTTTATTGGTAAAACATGCACATTAGGAGAAATGCATGGGGAACTAACCTCAAGGTTAGAAAAATGAGAAACTGGCAGAGACTGAAATTGACAGATTTTCCCATCCCCACCTTCTGCTCACCCGTTGGGCCCTTTTGCAGAAGATCCTATAAATCGGTTTGCAAAAGAACAGGAGAAACTACACAAGCATGAACAAGAGCAAGTGAATTACAAGGTAGAATGACACTCAATCAAAAGAGGGACCAAGGAAATATAGCCTTCACAGATAACTAGCAATGGCATCTGCAATTCTTTAAGTCTAGTAAAAATTTGTGGGCTAACTTTTGCTGAAGTGTTCTGCAAGGCTGGCCTGGCTGGGAGATACACTTATACCTCTGGTTAGGCCAAGTCTCTGCAACTGCCAGTTGGACAATCAATACTGGGGACATAGGAAGCCTCTTGCCTGACTGAGCTCTACTGACTCATCAGCCTTACAAGCAACTCAGAAAACGAGGCTGCCACATTGGCTACAATTTACCCTGAACTCTGTCTTCAAGGAGGGAGCCACTTGCTCCACCAAAACTTGGGATTTCACAACAGCTCGCCTGAGCCATGCTCAGCTTTAAATTCCAAGAGTCCAGAAGATCAGGCTCCAAAAACAAGAGACAAGCCTTTGAGTCCCTGAACTTCCTCTCCTGTGTATTTGGGAGAAGCGTTGTGGCTCAGGGATAATCAAGGCATCGCTTTGGGCCAAATATGGGGGTGATACCTAATGGTGCATCACGTCTGTGACGTCATGTGCATGTTGTAGAGAGGAGGCGTGTCATCAGGAGGGCTTTCCCAGCATCACACAGCTTCAGTGGCCATGGTTCCTCCTCTGTCATGCTCAGAAGAAGCCTGCCTTTGATGCCATGCTCAGCTTGGTGGTTCAGCCTCCTCTGTCCCCTCTGGGGGGAGCGCCAGATTTCGCCACCACACATGGCACCACTGAAATTTGAGACATCAGTGTCCACTACTGATCCAGGAGAACATTTGCCCCAAGAGATACAATGATAGATTGCAAAACTGTCCACCATTAAACACTGTCTGACATCCCACGATTCCTTGCACGGGTGTTATTTCATCCTTCTGTGCACAGAACCTATGTGCAGACCATGTTCACGCAGTGCCTCTCCTTGCTACGGGTGTACATATAACTATTTTGCCACAGGTTATGTACGAAGTCAAGATATTCCAAATCCAATGCAGCTTCCCTTGGGTGAAAAATTCCCCATGACAACAAGCCTCCTATCACCACACTCAAATCTCCCCGCCCCCAACAATGCTTTTGAAGCTTTTGTGCCAAGAGATCCAACCCTCTTTTCAGCCGTAGCTCCCTTCCCTCTCTGCATGGAGAGGAAAGCAACCATTCAAGGCATCCCCTTGCTCCTGTGTCCTAGTTATCCTTCTTCCCCCAGTGCTTTATTCACCAGATGCTGCTGGGTACCTGGAATCTATTCTTCCACTCCGCTGTGTGTTCTTCTCGCACGCTGTGCTGCCCTCTCGTGGCTCAAATCGCACTTGGCGAAAGGAGAACCACAGTTCTGTTGGAGAAAGAGGGAGGGCTTCTTGGTTCAGCAGAAAGCTGCATGTGCCCATCTTCCAACACAAGACAAGATTCCTGACAAATACGTCTCCATTGTCTATTTATTAGCATCATCAATGTACAAGCCCTTTTTACAGGGCAACATAAACAACAAGGCAAGTCCCTACCCAGAGGAGATGACAGTTTAATCAGTGTTTCCCAAACTTAGGTCTCCAAATGTTTTTGGACTACAACTCCCATCATCCATAACTAGCAGGACTAGTGGTCAGGGATGATGGGAATTGTAGTCCCAAAGCTGGAGACCCAAGTCTGGGAAACACTGGCCAAAATTTGATAGAAAAGAGAGAGACGGGATGGTCACAGGGTAATAGGGAAAGGCTACAGGGTCAGAGAGAACCTTCCTAGAATTATTAATTCCTTTACAACAAGAAAAGGCCTGTTATGAACCTTGTGGGCTGCGTACGTCCATCAGCAACCATCTTGGAGTCATAGGCTACTGGTGCACAGGACGAGAGGCAAAAGTGCATTGAACAATGGATGCAGCTCTTTTCTTTCAACAGTAGGCTACATCCCAGCTACACAAAAGCCACACCCCCCCCTCTCCATCAAAGCAAACATAAGGCACCATCACAATTCAAGGAAACATTTCAGCCTGGCAAAACCCAGCCTCATGTGCAAAGCAGGGAAAGCTGGATAGAGTGTCTTGGAAGGCTAATTTCTGTCCATAGACTTGAAAATAATAATAATAATAATAATAATAATAATAATAATAATAATAATAGCTGTTTGACAGTGGGATGTCCACTGTTCAATGGGGGAGTCCCCTTGGGAGATTGTGGATTCTCCTTCATTGAAGGTTTTTAAGCAGAGGTTCGATAGTCATCAGCCTTGGATGTTTAGCTGAGATTCCTGCAGGGGGTTAGACTAGATGATCCTTTGGATCCCTTCCAACTCTAAGATTCTAAGATTCTATTGCTATTATTGTTTGCCCTGTACCATAAAGTCCCAGGGGCAGTGACAACCATTTAAAAATATAAAACTAAAAGCACATTGCACTCAAGAGAATAGGGTGGTTCCTAAAATGTATATTTCTCAGATAGCAAAGGCCTGGGCAAAGAGGTGCATCTCCAGCATTTGATGGAAGCTGCATAATAAAAGTGCCAAGCACACCTTTGTGGGGAGGGAGTTCTGCAGTGTAAATATCGCCACAGGGAGAGCTGTCACCCAGGCTGCCATTCCCCACACTGCTGTGGGTGTGGAACTACCTAACACACCCACCCCAGGAAGGTTTATAGTGGCCTGTCCCCAGATGTTGTTGCACTACAACTCCCATCACCCCTAGTTAGCAAGGCCAGAGCTCAGGGATGATGGGAGTTGTAGTCCAACAACCTCTGGGGACCCACAGGTTGAGAGCCACTGGTCTATAGGAAAGGAGGAGCTCTTTCAGATATTTGAGGCCGGAGTCATTTGGGGTTTTAATCACTAATGGGGGCACCTTGAATTGGGCCCAGAAGCGAACTGGCAGCCAATGTAGCCATTTTAAAGCAGGGGTTATAGGCATTCTAAATGGAATCTCAACCAGTCATTTGGCTGCTGCATTTCAAACCAGTTAAAGTCTCCAAGTCGTGTATAAGGGCAGTCCCACATGGAGAGAGTTGCAGTCGGAAGTCACCCGAGCATGGAGGCCAGTGGTGAAATTATCACTGTCCAGAGAGGCAGCAGCAGAAACCCTGACCAGAGCTGACCTCCTCTCCACCTGAGCCTCCAGTTACAACATTGGCTCCAGAAGCACCTCCAAGCTGAGAACCTGCTCCTTCCAGGGGAGCTCAGCCCCATCCAGAACAGGCCATCTCCCCACCTTCTGGACTCCAGAAATGCATCACATGTCAGAAGTGAAAGGGAGGGGCTTAAGAGGAGCACTGCTCAGAATCAGAGGTGGGTTTGCAAACCCAACACACCTGTCAGAAGGTGTATTGATGCCAACAAGGGAAGGAGGACCTGCGGTGGATTAGACCAACTCCTTGTTCACACATTCCAAGCTCCCACTGCGTAAGGGAGACTGGGGATGAGAGTGCTGGCGTTCCCATCACCCTTCAAGAGCTGGAGGGATGACATCTGAAGCATGAACTGTTTCCATTCATGCGATATAGAATTCTGGGCTCTCAGAAGTCTAAGCGGTGCGGGGATCCTACAGAAGTCAAACAGCAGGTGTTTACCTCCAAGTGCCCCCCACCCCAATCCACAGAGGTGGTAGACAACTACAGTGGTACCTCTGGTTAAGAACTTAATTCATTCCGGAGGTCCGTTCTTAACCTGAAACTGTTCTTAACCTGAAGCACCACTTTAGCTAATGGGACCTCCCACTGCCGCCGCACTGCCAGAACACGATTTCTGTTCTCAACCTGAAGCAAAGTTCTTAACCTGAGGTACTATTTCTCGGTTAGTGGAGTCTGTAACCTGAAGCATCTGTAACCTGAAGCGTCTGTAACCTGAAGTGTCTGTAACCCAAGGTACCACTGTACTCAGAAGGGATAAGGGCTGAATTTTCAGATCCATTTGAAAGCCTGTCTGACATCTGCTGGTCAGTTTTTTGTGTCTCTTTCCTCTCTCTCTCTCTCTTTCTCTCTCAAGCCATCTGGTAGGGCTGCCAAATTATTGTTATTATTTAAATGGTCTTGCTTCTGTAACTTTTAACACAGCAGCCTGACACCCAGAAATAAAAACAGGGAAAATATTGTCACGCCCACATTCTCTCTGGGCCAGGGGTAAAACCTTCCAATATTAATTTATGGGCACCAAGTTGCCCTTCTCAAAGCACAGCGGCTGGCTCAGGTTTACAGAAGCAAAGCCAGTTGAAAATAAATAGAACTTATGCCCCACCCCCCACAACAGCATATTAATCAATATGGCTAACCTGACCCAACAACCTCCCCCCCCCAACACACAAACACCCCACACTGCAATCAACTGAATGCAACCAACTATGCCCAAGACCCGCTAACTTCTCACATTATCAATAAATAAGAAGTAAATACAAAAAGAAAAGGCCTACCCACATAATGCTGACACAAACCCTTACACTAATAATAGGCAATAGAACAAAAGAACAATACTTCATCTCTCTCGTCCCCCCTCCCTTTCCCCCCAAATGCAAAATGTCAATGACAAAAGTGTTGCTTGCTAAATGGAATCAAGCTGTGAAGAGGACTATGAACTGAAAGTGGAGGCAACAGAGATACCTTTTTCTGTTTATCTGTTTGCTTTGTAACACAAAAAAGCTTTAATAAAAACTTATTTTTTAAAAAAGTGGCAGGCTTAGAACTCAACACCTTACAATTCCTAGACCCCTGGAAGTTATTCCAATTGTGACCTTCTTCCACTGCATTTGGGTGGCCCATGCATTGAACAATCCTCTGATAGAAGGAGTACCCGTCTGGTCCAAGTCCAGGTTAAATATATATATGCAGTATATATTAATCTGATGGGAGAGCAGCAGGGAGTCTTAAAGTTGTCCATCAACAGCAGGAGTACACAAGTCACAATCTTCCCCACTGAGATGCATTGTATTGCTATTTAATTGATAGTAATCCCTTACGCAGGTGGCGCTGTGATCTAAACCACTGAGCCTAGGGCTTGCTAATTGGAAGGTTGGCGGTTCGAATCCCCGCAAGGGTGAGCTCCCGTTGCTCTGTCCCAGCTTCTTCAAACCTAGCAGTTTGAAAGCACACCAGTGCAAGTAGATAAATAGGTACTGCTCCGGCAGGAATGTAAACGACATTTCCGTGAGCTGCTTTGGTTTCGCCAGAAGCGGCTTAGTCATGCTGGCCACATGACCCGGAAAAAGTGTCTGCGGACAAACGTTGGCTCTCTCGGCCAGTAAAGCGAGATGAGCGCCACAACCCCAGAGTCATTCACAACTGGGCTTAACTGTCAGGGGTCATTTACCTTTACCTTTTAATCCCTTCTAAATTTGGATATTTATTAACCTATGGGGGATAATGCAAATCAGTGTTGTTGTTTTTATTTTGGAGGGTGCCTAAGTGATCACCCTCTCCCCTGGGGTGCCAGGAAGCCTTTTCAACATAGGCTGGTCCTATCTATCTGCTCCCACAATTGCCTCTTGTGCATGTGTGTGAGTGTGAGTTTGGAAAGAGTTTAGCTCAGGATCCGCACAAATACACACAGTGGAAAAAGTATTTTAATCCCTGAGCCTATTTCCAAAGAGAGATTCGGGTACCCCGGAGCTGCTCCCAAATTCTTGGCGCACACTTGCTTCCTTGGAAGGAAGAATTAAGACACATAAACCTTTCCTTTGCATGGTATATTTTTAGAGATGGGAAAGAGACTGGTAAGAGGGCCCTCGTTACTTCAAGATGCAAAGGGGGGGGGGAGCAACCTTCAGCCACAGTGTGCTCATAGCCTCCTGCTTCCCCTCCCGCTGCCTTCTAAAATTAGATGGTCCTGTCTTTTCCGGTGTGTGTAAGATCCCAGCCTATTTATAAAGAGCACTCAGAAAGCAAGTTGGATCACTGATCCACTGGACCTGACAGGCTTCCAGCTAGTTTTGCACACTATGCTTCTGGGGGAAGCTGCAGTTTCTTAGAAGATTCATAGGGTGTGATCAGAAAAGGTGGGCAAACTTTCCTGAAGCAGGGGCAACTCCAAGGAGTTGAGCATCTTTTCCCCAATATATATATATATATATATATATATATATATATATATATATATATATCCTGCTATCCCATTCATTACCCCCATTTTCAGTCATGGTATATTAAGATCCCATATATGTCATGGACTAATTACTTGCTCCCCTAATAATTGCTTTTGCCACTTCCTTTAGAGGAAGAGCTGTAACTCAGTAGCATCTGTGTACAATTGCCCATTTGTATATTTCAAGTGTTGTGTACGCAAGCCGTACACTTGTTGGATGTTACATTAGAATAACCGTTCAGCTATTTGTGCACACCAGTTGTACACTCATTGACTGTAATGTGTGAAAACCCCTTCTCAGTAGACATGGGGCAGAGGTAGCCTAACAGACCTCACTGCTGTGACGTCCCATGAGATCTAAGCACCTCCTAATCAAGGGTAAACTCTGAATGGCAGCTTTAAATATTGAAAATAAAATTTTATTAAATAAAACCTCTGCAATGCACTGGAGATCCCATGGCAATCAGTCCAACCTGAAAATTCATCCTTGGAAAATAAAGCTTGAAAGTTGCTCATCTACGGTAACTGATCTGCAGAACCCAATGCAGTCCTGGCATTCGAAATCCCGTAACTGAGTCATTAGCAAAACAGTGGGCCAGAGACAGTGCCCACTTGCATATGCCCAGAGATTCAGAAGTTGAGGACTCTGGGGAGCCCAGAAATTCCACCCACAGATAAGGCTGCCTGTTGTCTCTCCATATTGATTTTACTACTCTGGCCCACCTACTTTCCATTCAGCCTTCACCGGGGTTATTTTTGCTCAATAATAGCTTAAGGAATAAATTGAAACATTCAGTAACTGGTGATGTGGGCAAAAACTGCAGGTAGCCGTGCTGAAATGACTCAGAGAGCCAGCCAAACTGATTGCCCAATGAGGAGGCTGCTTGTCACATCTCTTCATGAGTCACTGGTCCGAGCTTGTTGCCTACTTCCAGAGGCACATTCAGAAACACACAGGATAGGCTCTCTTGGTGGTAAGTAATTTGTACTCTCCACTGTCTAAAACTGAACCTTTGGAGGTGTGGGGGTGGAGTGTTCCTCCATTTGTAATTCAAAACATCTTCTATCAACAATTTAGGAAGAGATGCGAATAGTTGTACACAAGTTATTTTGCTATGGGGTGCTGATTGTCTTCTCTCACATTCACACACCCCTTATTGTCACTTCAACTGCAGTATCTGTCAAGGGTCTGTATAGGAGCTTGCATAGCACAGTGGCTATGCAAATCAGGAAATCCCCAATTTATTGTTTACTTAATTTTTTATTCTGCACACCCTCCAAGGAGATCAGGGCAGCATACATGATTCTCAACCTCCCAGATTTTATCCACTTGAGGGGTAGGTTAGTCAGAGAGGGAGAGAGAGGGAGAAGGAGAAGGAGAGAGACTGGCCCAAGGTCACCTACTAAGGATTTGAAAATGAATCTCCTTAGTGCTACTCTGACACTAACCCTTTGCAACACTGGCTCACTGTCTAAATCTCACCTCTGCCATTAACTCACTAGGCAGACCCAAGGCACGCCATGATTTCTCTCACACACCCTGATCAATTTGTGATGCAAATGAATTGTACCTACCATACAGGGTTGTATAGGCGATTTGTACATGGGAAGGAACCAACATATATTAAAAACGCCATGAGTTAGATTCAAAAGGACCATCAGCAGAAGGAAAATTGCCACAAACGCCTCCCTTGTTCTCTTATAATGGCGCCCACTTGAAAGGTGCCAGGACTGACTTTTGGCTGGGGAAAAAAGCCCTGCTCCATTCATTTCAATGGGTCTACTCCACGTGCAACTTAGTTGTGTGGAACCTTTCCCCTGCATGAGTCAATCAACTGGCTTCTGGGCTAGTCAGGTATAATTTACTTTCCAACCCCCTCTCCACCCAAGACCCATTTAGTTATTTCTTCCTACCACAGGTTCTACTTTCCCTGCCACCATAGAATACTGCTGCCCGTAATCAAATGGTCAAATATGCCATCAGTGTTCAATAGAGATTATTGCTTCAACTTTAGAAGCCAAGTTGACAGCCAGGGTTCTAAAATGCGCAGGGAGTCTACTGGAGCAGAATAGAATTAAAAGTACATAAGAAGAGCCTGCTGAATCAGTCTCCTCCTGTGACTTTCGGCAACAGGTATTAAGGTGCAACAATGGAGGTGGAACATAGCCATTGTGGCTAGCAGCAGTTGATAGCTTTATCTTCCACGAATTTGTCCACACTTCTTTTAAAGCCGTCAAAGTTGGCAGCCATCACTTCCCCGCTGCAGACAGTCACCCTCCAAGTCATGGAGGGCAACAACGTCAGCAGGTGGTGGGCATGATCACGATCCCCACTTCCTCTACCGCCCCATGTCAATTGCAAGGAGGAAGGACGCCTGTAGAGGGTTCTAGTCCAGGACAATGGAGCTAAAGCTCAAACGCATGCAAAATAAGTGCATGCAAAGGAGGTCATCAACAAACAAGCAAGGCATCCTCCCATTGTGAGCTCTAAGCCACCTTGTGGGGGATGCGGGAGGCGCTGTGGTCTAAACCACTGAGCCTAGGGCTTGCCGATCAGAAGGTCGGCGGTTCGAATCCCCACAACAGGGTGAGCTCCCATTGTTTAGTCCCAGCTCCTGCCAACCTAGCAGTACGAAAGCATGAAGTGCAAGTAGATAAATAGGTACCGATCCGGCGGGAAGGTAAACGGCGTTTCCATGCACTGCTCTGGTTCGCCAGAAGCGGCTTAGTCATGCTAGCTGGAAGCTGTACGCCAGCTCTCTCGGCCTATAGAGTGAGATGAGCACTGCAACCCCAGACTTGTCCGCGACTGGACCTAACGGTCAGGGGTACCTTTAGCTTTAAGCCACCTTGTGGAGCTCTTTGGATCTGAGAGATGGAATACTGTCAAACAAAAATGTTATCATTGATCAATAAGACGAGCATAGAGAATGGAGAGGGGGGACCACTAGGCTTTTAAAAATCAGCTGCAGCGGCCCTGAGAAAGATACCAACTTTCTGAAGGCTTCCGATGAATGCATCATGGATGTGAGATATGAGGCTAGGTGGGAGCCAGAGGAGGGCATCCTTATTTATTTTAAGGACTGTGGTCCCCCGGGGGTAATCAGCCAAGGGTTGCAAATTGGCAGGGGACAGGGCCAGAGTAAAAAATGAGCAGGGCTGGATGGCCACCTGTCATGGATGCTTTAGCAGAGATTCCCGCATTGCAGCGGGTTGGACTAGATGACACTTGACGTCCCTTCCAACTCTACAATTCTATGATTCCATGAAATGTAGATGAGACCAACACCCCCTTTCTCACACACTTTCTGACATCTCTCACCCACTCACTGCCACCCTTCTCTCCCTCATTTACATATGTGCGTACTCAGTGACACCCCATTGCACAACTACACACTCATCCCTCTTTCTCACCCACACTCTCACTTCCCACCACCTCTCTCTCTCTCTCGGCCATCTCCCCCTCCCTCACACACAGCCCCCCATTTCCCCCCTTTTCTCCCCCTTACCACCCACTGGAGATCAGGCCAAAGGATGCACTAAACTGGGTTGAGGGAGGGAGGGCCGCAGGTTGCCCATCTGTCTCCCGAGGAACGATAACGCAATTTGCTTTCAAGGCCGAGCTTTCGAGCATCTGCCGCCGGCCTTGAGAAACAGTCTCTCCAAACGCCCCCTTCCCCCTTTTAGTTTTGGCTGTTCGACGAGACAAACAGCACCTCAGAGACCAAAACGCTCGCCCTTTTATCCGCCATGACGCAAGAGAGTAGGTTCAGATGGCTGTTGTTTTGCAGAGAGGGTAGGTAGGTGGCACTCTTCCCCACCCAGACAGAGTCCCTATGGAGAAGAAATACGCACAGGGAGGAAGGGTGGTGGGATGAGGCAGCCAGCAGGGTCCTCACTCCAGAGCTACAGCTGAAGCAGAGAAGTAAGAGATGGCCAGATGGCCCAACTCCTCTACGCCAGCTTCCTCCCCACGCACACTGCTAGGGTACCAGCATCCCTCCCACAGCATCACATAGCAAGCAGAGAATGTGAGAACTGCCCTACACAGCACCAAATGTTATAACGACAGCAACACCATAGGAGGGGGGTGGGTAGGGTTGGGTTTGCTGAATGGAGACTGGGCTCCCTAGTCGATTCATTAAAACAAACATCTTGTGCATTTTAGAAGGTGCAGGCATCACTAAGTTAGGCAACTAGCTGCTCGATCCAGCCTCCGTGAGCTATCTCTGCGCCCCTCTGGATAGGCATAAACTTGAAGCGCCCCCCTGGATTATAGCAGACTGAACTAAAAAGCAAAGGGCTCTTTCAGCCCTGCACCTCGGGTGTTACCAATGGCAGAATTTCCCCCTTGTCAAGATCATCACTCCTGCTGCCATTAGCCTCCTTTTGGGCTTTTCTCTGGGATAGAGATGCTGAGTTGCATAGCCTGAAAAGGCTACAAGACCTCATGCTGGGGGTGGAAGAGGGGGGGTGTTAAAGAAGCCCTTTTCCTACAGGTCAGGGAGACAGTGGCCTCCCTTTAAATCACTGTGATACTACTTTGAACCGGCATGGCTTCCCCCAAAGAATCCTGGGAAGTGTAGTTTGTTAAGGGTGCTGAGAACTGCTAGGAGACCACCTTCCCAGAACTACAGTTATTTCCAGAGCAGTATAACAGTCAAACCCTTTCCCCAGGAAACCTTGGGAATTTTAGCTCTGGGACGGGAATAGGGGTCTCGTAACTACACAGTGGGTGACGCTGTGGGTTAAACCACAGAGCCTAGGGCTTGCCGATCAGAAGGTTGGTGGCTTGAATCCCCGCGACAGGGTGAGCTCCTGTTGCTCAGTCCCAGCTCCTGCCAACCTAGCAGTTCAAAAGCACGTCAAAGTGCAAGTAGATAAATAGGGACCGCTCCGGCGGAAAGGTAAATGGTGTTTCCGGGTGCTGCTCTGGTTCACCACAAGTGGCTTAGTCATGCTGGCCACATGACCCGGAAGCTGTACGCCGGCTCCCTCGGCCAGTAAACCGAGATGAGCGCCGCAACCCCAGAGTGGTCCGCGACTGGACCTAACGGTCAGGGGTCCCTTTACCTTTACCAACACTCTTAGCATATTACGCCTCCCAGAATTCTCTGGGAGAAGTCATGTGTGTGTAAAGTGGTGCCATAGCACTTTAAATGCATGGTGAGAATGTGATTATTGTCACTTCAACCCAAGCTCAAATTCATGGTCAACCAGAGACCCACAGATGGTGGTGGACTAGGGCGCCCATCATCTCATGGGCACGGGTGAGGGAGAGCAGCATTCAGAACCTCAGTCCTGGAGACTCTCATACCTGCCAACATTTCTCCGATGAAAATAGGGACATCCTATTCCATAATAATAATAATTTTTTTTTACTATTTAGACCCCGCCCATCTGACTGGGTTGCCCCAGCCACTCAGGGCTGCTTCTAACATATATAAAAACATAATAGAACATTACACATTAAAAATGTCCCTATACAGGGCTGCCTTCAGATGTCTTCTAAAGCTTGTATAGTTACTCTTTGGCTCAGGGGTTGAATTACTCCATACCCTCCAACATTTCTCTGATGAAAATAAGGATGTCCTAAGGAAAAGCAGGACATTCCAGGATCAAATCAGAAACCAGGACGCCTTCTGTATATCCAGGACTTTCCCTGGAAAATAACACTTGGAGGGTGTGAATGCTGTGCGCGGGCAGAAAAGGGTTACCCAGCCCTAATCTTGAGCAACGTCTAAGCTTAAGAGCAGCTACCCAAATGCACTCCAAGCAGACATTTGCTCAACTTCCGCCTGTTCAAGAAGGGGCTTCCACAGACTCCCAAGGCAGCTTGCACCACTGTTTTCAGAAGGACAGGCTCACACATGCAAGTCATTCATGGACCTGTTGCATTAAGTGGGGATTTCATTTAAATTAGTGGAAGAAACCACAGAGAGTCTCTACCAGCCAGAGTGGACAATACTGAAGTAAACAGATGAATGGTATGAAGCAGCTTTTTATATTCCTAGGTTTGCATTTGTGCATATGACATTGTCATTCCATGGTAGGTAGATCATTCATAGCAACCGACATAAATCAACCCTAAACCTTATTCATAAGGTCTACTCTTAGAATTCTCTAAACTGTTTGTGGATATTGAAATCGGGATGGAGCATTTATATTATTATTATTATTATTATTATTATTATTATTATTATTATTATTACCACTACTACTACTATTGTGCTAAATATTCTGCAGAGGAGAGATTAAGATTCCCTACAGTTCAGAAAACGCTAAAGAAAAAGAAATGGAACTTTGGTGGGGAAATCTGCCAGAAAAATTAATTTCTGAGATGTTTTGGATCAGCTGTATTTTTCCTATATAGACTGTATACACATTCCAGCTATGTCAAGCAAAGCCACCAAACGTGTGTTGTGTGCACATGCATATAAACACACACACGCTTAAAACTACACAGCCAATCAGAACACGTACTACCTCAGTAGACATCATTTAATATCTCTTGTAAAGCACTTAGAGGTTTTAATACAAACAAGCAGCATGTAAATTTTCTTAATAAAATAAGATGAAATCATGCCACTCTGCCTGGTTGCTAAGCAACGCCTCCACCAGTCCCCCTCTTGGCTAGTTGACTTAGCCAAGTACAGTAGTAACCGTTTAAACACTTCAAGTTGCAGATGGAATGATCTCTGCTGCGGCACTTCCAAGTACTAGCTGTAGTAGTGGTGTTGTTGGGATTCAAATGCAGAATTCATATTGTATTTCTCGCATCGATTCCTTCTTGTTGGGATTTTGTAAACCACTTAGTAATTTCTGATGAAATACAAAGTGGCGTATAAATTAATTAAATAAATGCCAGGAGGGCCACAGGCTTCCCACCCCTGCCTTATAATTACTGCCCCAGACTTTGTTTCAAACACATAGCAACTCATGAGAAAAGGGGAGAAAAGGTCTTGAAGAAGAAAGTGGGCGACATGTGGGGGGGTTTTTTGGCCTAATATCATGTGGGTGTCACAGAAAGCAGAGGGGAACGAGGGGGTGCCCACCTACATTTGGCTTGAGTGCCACTTAGTGCTGACATTTCAGCTCCAAACATATTACCCCAAAGGCAATGCAGACAGAAAAAAGACCCCCAATCCTTATATTATGCTAAATGAATTCACTTTGCCTCTTCCTGACCCCAAAGACCAGACCACAGAATCACAGATGTATAGTTGTATAGGCTGTGTAGTTACTTATCTCCTTGGCTTGGGGGTCATAGAATTGTAGAATCATAGAGTTGGAAGGGACCTTGAGGATTATCTAGTCCAACCCCCTACAATGCAGGAATATGCAGCTGTCCCATATGAGGACTGAACCTGCCATCTGATATTTTGGATCTTTTTTTACCTGTCCTGGATGCTGACCACCATCCTCACTGAACCATACCATCTGTCTGTGACTCCACTCCACCCAATATATCTTAAGGAAAGAGGTTCAGTCTAGCCTTCCTCCTGATAATGTTGTTTTTTCCACAAGCATGGAGGTGCATTTACATTCTGAGATGTGCACACACAGCAACAGACACACACAGAGAGAGAGCTTGAAATGATACAGCCCAGAAAAAGCTTTACTGCTTGACACAAAAATTGATAAACTGGCCCTTAAGCCTCCAAGATGCTTGGGGCGATGGCAAACAGAAAGCTTTTGTTTGGCTTTCCTAACATTTTGATGTCAACACCACTTGTCTTCAACAAGGAAGGGGGCATTGTGCGGTCCTGGTACAAATGGGAACTGCAGCCCTCCCCAGCCCATACAGTGACATCATCTGCTACCACCATTAAAAAAACAAAAAGCCAGGAGTAAAATTGGCAAGCCTCCCTGCACCCCAAACCAACCTCAGCACCCAGAGCTGGCAAAACTGACCAGCTCTGTCATTCCCCGCACCCCAAAGTTGCTGCAAAGGTGGGAGGAGAGCCTTCTCCATTTCACAGGTGCTTTAAAAATATATTACATTATATATCGCCGCCTGCTCCAACATTTATGTGCCTACATGGCGAAGCTGACAAGCCTTTCCCCCTCACCTCTGCAGCAATTCCCCCGAAGTCTGCTGAGACTGATGAAGCTTGTCAGGTTCGCCAGCCTTACTCTGACCAGCTCCTGAAACAGAGGGGGGAAACCTGGTTGATTCCCCCCCCTACTTTTTATAACCATGGGCATAGCCAGGACTTATGTTGGGGCGGGGGAGGGCAGGACTGAGCTACCTGTGATGCGATTGGTCAGTTAGCAGAAGCCACACCTGTCACTCAGTCAGGCTGCCAGTTGTGTCACCAGAATGCGCCACAACATCATCTAAGTGACCTTTCAAATATTCTGATTATTTCTACTTTTAGTTAAGTACAGTGGTACCTCGGGTTAAGTACTTAATTTGTTCTGGAGGTCCGTTCTTAACCTGAAACTGTTCTTAACCTGAAGCACCACTTTAGCTAATGGGGCCTCCTGCTGCCACCGCGCTGCTAGAGCACAATTTCTGTTCTCATCCTGAAGCAAAGTTCTTAACCTGAAGCACTATTCCTGGGTTAGCGGAGTCTGTAACCTGAAGCATATGTAACCTGAAGCATATGTAACCCAAGGCACCACTGTATTTTTATTTACTTGGTTTAGGGGAGGCTGCTGGTCCCCTGTCCCCCCCACCTGTGGCTATGTCCATATTTCTAACCACCACCAATAGCAATGGCAATAGGAACGGCAGCAAGGAAGAGGAGAGGACCACTGGGTCTAGAGAGGCTTATTTCATCCCATTACTAACAACTTCCATGAATGCATACATCATACTTTTCCATCATAAAAATGCAGAAGGCAGCTTACAATAGGCTCATAAAAATAAATTACATGCGTGCGCACACAAACCCCATCCCTAAGACAAGAATGAAATAGCAGTAAATAATGAAAATCGCTAATCAGCAACCAAAAAAGGGGGATATAAAAGCCATTGTTGCTCATTATAAGCTACAGAAAATCGGACCATATTAGCCAGAGATCTACATTATAACAATGATGGCACCAGGTCAACTACCGTCAGAACCTAAGAAGAGATCCTATCTAGTCCAGCATCCTATTCTCACAGTGGCCAACCAGATGTGCTAAGGGGAAGCCCACAAGCAGACCTTGATCACAACAGCTTTGCCCCCACTTGCAGTTCCCAATAACTGGTTTTCAGAGGCATGCCCTCTCTGAAAATGGAGGGAGGGCATACAAGAGTCAAGGCACCACTATTGAAGAGAGCCTTTTGCTGTCACCTACTCGCTTGAGTTCTGATGGAAAGGAAATCCATAGAGCCTCACTTGCCAGTGTTAATGAGCAACCAATTTGTATGGGACATAATGGGCTTCTGGGCATTCACCATTCCACAGCCACAAGTGAGACAATAGTACTACAGTGGTACCTCGGGTTAGATACTTAATTCATTCCGGAGATCCTTTCTTAACCTGAAACTGTTCTTAACCTGAAGCACCACTTTAGCTCATGGTGTGCTGCCGCTGTGCTGCCACAGCATGATTTCTGTTCTCATCCTGAAGCAAAGTTATTAACCTGAAGCACTATTTCTGGGTTAGCGGAGTCTGTAACCTGAAGCGTATGTAACCTGAAGCATATGTAACCCAAGGTACCACTGTATAGGCAATTCACACCAAAAAGGGCTGCACTGCAATGGCAGTGAGGATCTGAAAATGTCATGAAAAGAATTGCCTGGTTGTCAAAAAGGAGACATAACCATTATATATGAAAATATTTCAATTTTTTAAGAGAGAGAGAGAGATAAATGCCTAGTGGAGAAGCACCCACAATATACTGCTTCCTGAGATTCCTCTGTTGTCAGTCCATTTCACGTCAGGATTTAGGTGGGGATCTCATGTTTAAATGATGCCCTGGCCACTACATTTAGAAGACTAGCATATCAAGGAGAATGAAAGACCAGAGCTCTCTTCCCAGTATGTAAGTTCTGCAGGCAGTTTTTAACTAGAGGTTGCCGCAGCTATCAACAACCACAAAATCTGCAGCGTGACAACAGTCTTACATTTTTATGTATATGGGAAGATATGCGAAAGCATTTAAACAGGAAAGCTTTTCAACATGCAATCTGAAATGCTACAGCTGAGCATCACACGAAGCTGCTGAGCATGTGTTTAAGCTCAAGATTGAAAGCTGGTGTAGAACCAGGAAGCGCCTTATCCAGAGTCAGGCCATTGGTCCATCTAGCTCCTATTGTCTACACTGACTGGTCTCCAGGGTTTCAGATACGAGTCTTACCCAGTCCTACCCAGAAATGGCATAGATTAGGCCTAGGACTGGTTTGGGATGCTTTCTCAAAAAGAATCTTGGAAATTTGTGGGGATGCAGAATATCAGCTGCAATAGGAAAACTGACTTTCAAGGAAGCTTGTCCACCACTACTGATCTATTTTCTTAAGCAACTCCTGGGAAGCTGTCAGAGAACCGTGGGCTTCTCTAGGACGCAGCTTGAAAACCATTGCCCCAACTGATTAAATAAAGCAAATGAGCCAGGCTAAGCACACACTTTGTCTGAAGTTTAATGAATGGGAACTGCAAACATAACTCATAGCCAACAGTCCACAGGCCTTGGATTCTGCCAATGCATCAAAGGTCAACATGCATCTTGTAGAAAGACAATGTGGTCCTTGTGAGGAGGTGAAGATCAGCATTGTTTGTTGGTTATACAAGGTTTGTCCGAAGGAGGGAGGGAAGGAGAGACAAAACATCAGGTCTCCTGAGAGAATGCTCAGGTAACTGGTGCTCAGTGATGTCCTGTCCTCTGGAACAGCTGTTCACCCAAGGATTACGCCCAGCTCTACATGACAACAGATAATGGCTCTGCTCCTGTGACTCCCAAGGGACAAGAAGAGCTTAATGGCTCACAGTTGAGACATGATCCCTGGAATCATAAAGACAGAACTATCTGCAGCATTTTTGGGAAAGAAGACTCAGGTCTCCAGCTATTCAACAGAAAGCCATGAGAACCACACTCCTGCACAAGAGGGCTCTGCCTGCTTTTCCTAGGAAGCCCAGCTAGCTCATTAAAGCAGTGTTGCCCCAACATCTGATAAGAGACACATTTTTCCCTATTAAAATTGGAGGTTCCCTGCACCCTTAACCTCATAAAGGGTTCTTTTTAAAGGGGGTAAGTATTGCCCACTGGTAGAAGAGAACCCCTCTCTCCTTGTGTCTCTGCACAAGTCAGTGTTTGTTAGGAGGAAGGAAGCCCTGAACGTCTACTCATGCAGAGGTACACCGGGTAAGTCATCCCTGTTGTCATGCATTGGTGGGAGAATGCTCTGAACGCACCCTGATAAAGGAGGGGCTGAAGGCTTGCTGTTGCTGTGCTCTTCCTCCAAGAAACTCAGGCTATTGGGCATAGTCATCACCACTGCATCTACTCACAACAACCTTGTGAGGTAGGTTAGACAGGGAGAAAATGCAGTCCAAGCAAGGTCACTGATTGAGCTTCATGGCCAAGGGTGGGGTTTAAACCTCTCTTTCACACACACCCAAGTAAATTATAATAGAGAGGAGAGAAGGTAAGACTAAGCTCATGAATGCACTGTGGGTGAACACTTTGGGCTCAGAAAAGGCCTTAACATCTCACTTCACACTAGCAAGTGTATCATGGATATCAGTGGTGCACATCTGGGAATCAGCTTTTTAAGCTCTCTGCACACAGCAGGGGTGAGGAAAATTTATTCAGGCTGGGGGCCACATTCTCCTGCCAGAGGCCACATACAAGTGACAGACAAGGCCAGAGGCAAGAGTGGGCAGAGCAATTAATAAAAAGTTTGCCTTGGTACAGTAGGCTACTTTCAGCAAGCATTCAAACTTCTGTTTCTCTATTCTCCACAAAAGCAATCAACGTAGGAACAAAGGAAGCTACAAGGGACTGAGTCAGACCATTGGTCCATCCAGCTCTACCCTGACTGCCTTCTTCTCTCCAGGATTTCAGAGAAGTGTGTCTCCCAACCCTGCCTGGAGATGTCAGGGATTGAACTGGGCTAATAATAATAATAATAATAATAATAACAACAACAATAATAATAATAATTTATTGTTCTTTATACCACACCCATCTGACTGGGTTTCCTCAGCCACTCTGGGAAGCTCCCAACAGAATATTATTATTATTAATAATAAAAGTGATAAAAGATCAACACGGCTGACATCAGATGTCTTCTAAAAATCAGATAGTTGTTTATTTCCTTGACATCTGATGGGAGGGTGTTCCACAGGGCTGGTGCCACTACCAAGAAGGCCCTCTGCCTGGTCCCCTGTAACCTCACTTCTCACAGGGAGGGAACTGCCAGAAGGCCCTCGGAGCTGGACTTCAGTGTCCAGGCTGAACGATGGGGGTGGAGATGCACCTTCAGGTATACTGGGCTGAGACCATTCAGGGCATTCAGGTATACTGGGCTGAGACCATTCAGGGCTGAGACCAACACTTTGAATTGTGCTCGGAAATGTACTTCCTCAATACAAAGCAGATGCTCTACCACTGAGCTACAGTTCATCCATCAGGAGGGGGACAGGGCAGTTGTGAATCTACACTGTCTTCTACTCTGCCCTGTGTGTGCTGGCAAAAATAAATAAATAAAAGTCTAGTGATTCGTCAGACCTCCTCCACCTTAGACAGACACAAGGCATCATCTCTCAGAAAGCTTCTGAGTTCTCACTAAGTAACACTCTCCCAGCCCACACCTCTCTTTCTCAGACTCTCCCACTCCCTCCGGTTGCCCCTGACCTTGGTTCTCTTTTGCAGCACACAATAGCATACAGCACTTGCTTCGCCCCCGACAAAAATGACGGCTTCGCGATCGAGGAGGAGAGAGCAGAAGGAGAAGAGGAGAGGACGAGAAATGGGGGGGGGGGAGAGAGAGAGAAGGAAAAACCCATCCAAAGCAGAACGTTAATTAATTGAGGCTTTTGTTCAATTTCTCAACAAGCATTTAAATGAGCAGACTGAGTTACACCGAGGATGATCATATCACACCGAGGCAACGGATGGTGCAGAGCAGCCAAATTTGGAAGGTGGCAGCAGGCTGGGGTCCTTTGCTTCAAGGGGGAAGTGCCTGGGCTTTTGCCAGTACCACCCCACCTTGCAGCCCCTCAGGCTGGTATCGCCATTCCAGTAGACACATCTGCAAGCAGCCATCAGAGGCACAACACAAACAGATGTTGTCACGGGGGTGTGATGGGGTAGTGGTTATGGTACAGCAGGGCTGGAGGTCTGCAGACAGTGGAGGCTGCTCCGTTTGGACAAACGGGGAGCTGCCCCACCAATCTCAGGCTGCTCTCAGCCAGTTCCTACTTGCCTACCTCCTTACTTAAAACCATTCCAGGAGATAGCAGTCTATCATCTTCCTTCTCCTTAATTTCAGTGTTGCCCTTGTAGAACCCAGGAGAGAGAAGGATAGGGATAAAATTAGAAATAGTTGGTTCCACCCAGGGCTTTTTTCAGCTGGAACTCACAAGAATTCAGTTCCAGCACCTCACCAGCTGCAAAGGGCACCAGCCACCACTGTCTGAAGCCCTCTAGATGCTGTTGGTTCCAATTCCCATCAGCTCCTTCTCCTTCAAGAATGGTCAATGGTCATGGATGATGGGCAAGCCCAACAACTTCTGGAGGGTCACAGGCTCTTCAGCCATGGTTTTACCATAACCACCACTGCCCAGTTGCATTGCCACCATTCTGCAGGCAGAAAGACAAGCAAAAGCAACGAAAACCCATTGCAACAAGGCAGCATGGCCATCAGATGCATCAGTTTCTGGCCAAGGTTCAACCAACACAATGAAATAAAGGCCTGGTTATGTTCTGGCCAGATTCAAATCTATATGCTTCCCAGATGCAGGAAGAAGCATGAGAACAGAGATGAGGGTCTCAGAACAGCTTTTTTTAAAAGAACCTCTCATAACCAGCACATTGATGACAGAAGAGAGACCAGTCAAGGTCATCAGTTGATCCTTTTGCCATATGCCAGGTGGAACAAGATGGAAACAGAAGGGTCACAGCAAAACGCTAGAGCACAGGCTCTACATACAAAATGTTTCAGGTTCAGTCTTCAGCATGCCCAGATAGGACTGGGGAAGTCTCCTGGTCTGAAACCCTAGAGAGTCACTGCCAGTTAGTGCAGAGAATGTCAAGCTGGACAGATTCATGATCTCACTTGGTACAAGAAAGCTTCCTATGATCCTAACTTGGTGGCTGATTAACTGACCAGAAAGGTTCTTGCCCACTTCAGCCTACTCACATGCCAATGTTTTTCAACAACCTGTTACTCCATCTCCATTAACTTGCCCAATAATTCAAGGGAGGAGCTAAAGGAACTTCCATGAGATGTTGTTTAATCAGAAACTGTAATGGCAAACCACAAAATTCAGGAAGTACCAGCTGATGAGTGGGAACAGGGTGGAGCTATCACTGGAGCTTTGGCACAACAGGGGTAGTGGTTAAAGTATTGGGCTAGAACTTGGGCAAACAGGACTCAAAACCCATTCAGCCATGAAGCTCACTAGATTATCTTGGGCCAGCCGCTATCTCTCAGTCTACCCTTCCTCTCAGAGATATTTTTAGGATAAAATAAGAAAGGGGAGAAGCATCTGTGCCACCTTGAGCTCTGTGGATATGAAATGAATGGATGAATGGATATAGAATGATTAAGGTGCTTCCACTTGCAACAATCAAGCTAGTCCATCTGAACTGAAGGCAATCAACTTGAGGGATCAGTTCAGTGTTGATTGTGATTGTTTACTGCATATTTACATGTATATCCACCTTCCCTCCAAGGAGGGTGTCCCTTTTATGTCTTCATGACCTCCCTGTGAAGTAGTTTAGGTTGAGAGAAGATGGTTGGCCCATGGTTACTCAATGAGCTTCACAGCTGAGTCCATCCAGTCTTCATCTGACACTTTAACCACTGGATTGGAAGGACAGATGAGCAGGAAGCCAAGAATGTATGGATGCCCAATCTTACCTCTACCACAAACTCTTTAGGTGACCTCAGGCAAGCTGCTTTATATAGGCTACACCACCACCTGCTTCCCACAATAGGGAGTTAATGCTGAACTTCCTGCACAGGGGTTGTTGTAAAGTTTACAAGCTAATGTATGCTTTGCAATTTGAACACTTCTAAAGTGTCATATAAATGCGATTATGAGGTCTGGCAGGCTGATTCAGCATGATTGATGACACAAACGCTTTGCATGGAAGCACCTTAATCCATCACTCAGCACCAGGACACATGCCTGAAATGTAGAAGGCATCTCCAGTTTAAAACTTCTGCCTCAGATCTTGAAGAGATGCTTCTGGTCAGAGTAGATCAAAGGTAACCAATGCAGTACTCTCCAGATGGTGCTGAACTATCATTCCTGATCACTGGCCATGATGGTTGGGGCTGATGGGACTTATAGTCCAAGAGCATCTAGAAGGTGCCACATTGGTTATTCCTGGGATATGTAGCACCAAGATAGATAGAGCGGTAACCAGGCTCTGTAAGGCAGCTTCTTACATATTTTTGTGGCGTGTGTGTATTACAGGCACACATGCCATAACAATGATAACATAACTATTTGACCATAATAAAGAACATCTGATGTTTAAAACCCAATAATCAGGATGGAGGCCTCCAGGGGATGGCCCAAGGCCAGAGAGAATAGAGCTGATTTCAAAATATAAGTTCTTGTGGTGAGGAGGCTCCCTCTCGCTTTTCTCTTTTGGCTATCATCTCCTCCCCAGTTGTTTTGAAGCCAAGCAGACTTCTGCCAAGACCCCTCCCCCCAAAAACCATACAAGCCAAACTCAACCTAATCAAGATTAGTGAAAGAACAAACACACAGCTCCACATCACCATATCAGAAAACATCATGGTTCCACCACTATGGCTAATATGGTATTGAGGGCACACAGTCAGGTTGCAGCCAACTCGCAGACCTTGGCTTGTAGATAGGCCTGTGGATTTATGAGCACCAGCTCTTTCTCTGCTGAGGAACAGTAAGAAGTTGACTTGCACCAAGTCAAACCACTGGTCAATCTGACTCAGCACTGTCTACCACTGGTCTTCAGCTAGTGGGTCGGGACCCACTACTGGCCTGATCCAAGGTGGGTCACAACAGAAGCGCTACCACCGTGCAAATATATGGTAAAAGATTACAAAATGGAGCCCCAAATGGAGGGAAGAATGCTCTTGAGCTCAGGTCCTACTTGAAGGTTTCCCAAAGGCATCTGAGTGGCCAGTGTAAAAGCAGGATGCTGGACCAGAAGGTCCATTGACCCAATCCAGCAGGCTTCTCCCTGTGTTCTTATGGTTGAAGACTACTGGCCTATACTGACTGGCAGTGGCCTCCCAGGGTTTGAGAGAGAGGGAGCAGTCTCTCTCAGCCCTACCTGAAGAAGCCAGTGAAAGAGCCCGGGTGTTCTCATATGCATAGCATGCCCCACCACTAAGCTGTGGTCCTTCCCCTTCCAGCTAGCCATCAGTATCTGTCAATATCTCTCCTCCACAATAAGTCAAGTACCTTTCTCTAACTCAACCTCTCAACCATGGGCCCTGTTTGCAGCTGACATTAGTAGGACGCTTTCTGAAGCAATCTTGCCTTAGACAGGATAACCCCAAAGTGGTGCTAGGTTTCCCATTCCAAGCTCTTGTAAGAACCAACCAAAGATGTTTTGCTGCGGAAGGGAAAGAACATGAGGGTGCCCCCTCCTGTTCTGAGGACAGAAGCCGATCAGTGAAGGCTGATCCATTAGGGTAAACAGCGCACTGACCTACCAACCTTAGTGAGCCCTTGCCATCTTGCTTACCAACATTCCAGAAAGTATCACTGACTGTCAGCTCCTCCTCCTTAAGTCTCAATGTTGCACCTGCAGGCCTCATCGGAGGAGAGGATGGAGACAGCACTAGGTTTAGTGGGCTCTGCTCCACCTACGGTTGGGCTCCTGCCTTCTCTGACCAACCAGTCCCAATAGGCACCAGCCCCCAATGGAGCTGCTTGGACTGGAAGCTGACTATTATTTCAACACTGGTGGTGGTGGGATTGCATCTACCTCCACACCAGAGGAAATAGGCCAAATTATGTGGGCCAAAACAGGCCCTGTGGCAATACAGGGGAATGGCAGGTGGAGGGGTTTGTGAGGAAAACCCTCAGCACCTGCCACCCGAGGCAGTTGCTTCAGTCTGCCTAAAGGCAGCACTGGAAAAGAAGGAAAAGGAAGGCTCGAGGTTATTTTGAAGAGCGGCTATCATTTTGATTTTTCGTTTCCCACACGAAAGCACCTACAGCCAATGAAAGTCTCCAGGTTTCATAATTCTCCAAAGCAAGTGGCCCCCACCAAGCAACACAGTTAATGAAATTAAAAGCCCCTAATTGGGCTTAAACAGAGAGACTGTTATCTCACAATAAACCAGTTAGGCCATCTTTAATGAAGAAAGCAGGTTACTCCATTTCACAGAGGGAAGTCCAGAGCAGGCGGTTCTCACATCTCCCTATCCCTTCACCCTGTCATCTGGGCTGTGCACCGTCTTACTGGGCAAATCAGGGGGCTTAAGCATAAAACGGAAGAAAGGAAAAGGTTGATCCCTTGATCTTCTCTCTGAACCCATTCATCTGCCATAACCTTGTGAGATGTTTCTTTTGTTAAAACAGTCCTCCACCCACCCAGACCGTAACCTCCTTTAATAAGCAGAGGATGGGAGGGAGAGAGGGGAAAATTGATAGTCTTTCCATAATTGCACATAGCATAATAGACAATGCAAGGGTCAATCTAATTCTGCATCCTGTTTCCCAGAGTGGCCAACCAGGTCCCCTTGAGCAGCCCACAAGCAAGGCTTGAAGGAATCAGCTATCTTTTGTTGTTTGTCATCAGCATCTGGCACTTGGTGGTAGACTGCCCCTGAACATGAAGTTCAGCTATTGTGATTGACAGCCACGGATAATGTTGCCATCCTTACGCATTTCCTAAGCACATTTAAAGGGTTGTTCCCACAGCTTTTCAAGAAAATAATTAATCTTCCTCCTTTGTCTTCTTAGCCCCAAACCATAATTTTGCAAAATATTACAACCAGGCTGTAAAACAACAACGGTGCCTTTTCCTGAGCGATTTGGAAAGGCTGAAGTTGGATCAAGGACAGATTCAATCCTCCAGTGAACCTGACAACTTCAGATCATTTCCTGACATTAAACAAGATTCTCTCTCTCTCTTTCTCAAAACACACACACATACAACCTCTGCTCATTCTGGAGTTTGAAAGGGCCCTCCATCTACTTTCCTAACAGCTTGATCAGCATTTTCAAAGCAGTCAAGTTATTTTCCGGATACAAAAGATTCACATAATCATATCTCCCCCAGCAGTCCAGATTATGATATAGACACGCTGGCTTAAATACACATGGAGCAAAATGCTAGAAATGGCTCTTTCGAGACATAGTTTCGTTTAGAGATTTGCGGGGGGGGGGGGGTGTCGCTAGTTCAAAGCACCTTCAAAGCGTGCTTTCGAAAGCTAAAAGGCCAAACCACACCAAACTGGGAATACATTACTTTCTTTTACTTTTCCCCCTAGCATTTCCTGGAAGACTCCTCATGCAGCAGAAAAATGGGGCACATCTGGGAACGGATGGTGGTGCTATACCCAGAGTAGGCTTCTCTGCTTTCATTGGGAGAATATTCAGTAAAGGGAGAATAGAAAATGGGCAACAAGGGGGCAGCTACAAAGGAACATACCGGGGGCTTCAAAAACAGCCACTTGCCCAGTCGCCTCTGGTGAGTTACCGTCACCTCCAGGTGACCACAAACAGGGAAGCTTTTGCAGACCGAAAGAGAATTCCTTCTTTCCTTTTTCTCCAGCCACCCAAGTCCCTGAAGTCTCGTAACTTTTGTAGATGTATTTGCCAGGCTGGGGCACACAGTCTTTCCTCTGTACAGAGACATCCCTGGAAAAGCATGCAGGGCCACTCCTGACAGCTTTAAAGACGGCCACGCCAGTTGTACAGTGCAGAAAAGATAAATTAATAAACGACGAGGTTGCCACGGCTCTCCAAATGAATGTTTGGGCCATTTCCCCAAAGCTGCACTTAGAGCACATCCTTTGGGTAAGGTGGGAGGGGGAAAGACAGAGGAGCATCCTTAAGGCACCTGTCTCCATCTTATGTCCTAGTCCTTCTATGATGTGTTGGGTACAACTGGGCTTTTAATTAACCAATAATCAAGCCCCCCCCCCCAATTGCTCAGTGCTGGCCTTCGTGCATTTGCTTGCCAAAGGAAAAATCATAAAGAAATGCACTTTCCTCACCCCCACACCCTAATTTGACTCCCACGGGCAACTTACTGAGGCTGCACAATAACCCTATTTCAATTAGCATTAGGCTAATGAAACGGCTCAGAGTTTTAGCATCGCCCAGCCCTCCCCAAAAAGGAAAAGATATATCTGCATTGTTGGAAACCGACACCATGCAGCGATCTCAGCAGATATGGCTCTTTTAAAAATAAAAATATACATACAGAATTAAAATCTAGATATATGGTGCTTGTAAGAAGAGTGGTAAGGATTGTCCCTCTCCCCCTTACTCTCCCTCCCTTACTTACTCACTCTTGCCTCTCTTAGGTCCATGGGCTTTTGCCTGAGATTTAACCACCAGGATCTCCTAACAAGCATAAAGGAACTTGGTTTTTTTTTATAAAAACAAAAACAATCACATTTGCTTTATTTATTTATTTTAAAGAGTCACTCCACTAAGAGTGTGTGTGTGTGTGTGTGTGTGTGTGTGTATTTCCCTGGTTCCACAACCCCCACCCCAGTGACTGTGAGATCAAAACATCCACTGCAAGAGGGGGGAAAGCTACAGGGAAGCTGCTCTGGCATTAGAGTCCTTGTTTGCAACAAACAACAACAACAAAATATATGCCACAATGTGATCTCGAATAAGCTACTTAAGGGACAGCCCTCCCTGTCTTATTTCCAAAATCTATGTGTGCATTGAAGAGAGAAAAGCTGCAGGGTCGGTGAAGCTCCTTTTTTTAAAAGAGAGAGAGAAGGCACAAACGAGGACACAGAAAGGAGAACTGGAGTGGAGAAAGAGGGAGAAAAAACCCATCCTATTATCATGGCAAGTCTCCCAAAGAGAGAGTGTGTGTGTTCCTCTTCGGACACAGTTAAAGCAAGCCGGAGACTGGAGGTTTCATCGTACATGATCTTCCAGACACATCTATGCACAGACACACACATAGCCAGAGCTTCCCTCTTCCTGAGGGTGCTAACAAACCCTTATTGACTTCATAGCCATGGCAAGTCTGATCCAAACTGTTGCTTTTTTCAGCAGGAGGAGGAGGGATGAGGAGGAGGGGGGGATTTGGAGGGGCCTCCCTCCCACCCTCCCTCCCACAGACACACACATATATTTTTTTGAAAGAGAACCAAAGGGAGATCTGCATTCAGTGAAATGCACATGCCCCAATCTTTATACACAGAGAACGAGAGCAATGGGAAGGGGCATCTATTCTATTCGGTACACAAGGCACCCCCATTATCCCCCTTTGCAAATATCACATGCATGTACTAATACACAGCTTTGGAGAGAGAGAAATGGGGAGGGATTTTTTTTTTGGGGGGGGGGGGTGAAGAAACAAGACTTACATCGAAGTGATATTCCTAGAGATGTCCGTGATGTTGATGCTGGTATTCCCGTTGCTCGTGCCTGAATCTTGCCCTTCCAAAAGGGGGAAGAGGTTCCCATCGTCCGGCTTTTTGCAATTGATCTCGGTCTTATTGCAAAGGCAGTTGGCAGGGCAACCCAAGACGGAAACCAAGAAGTCTCCCCAAATGCTCCAGAGCCAGAAAACCTTCCAAAAACTACATTTGGTCGGACAAAACAAGACATCCATCTTCGATTCGCTGTGGCTTTATTTCAGAAGAATTACTGATATATACAAAATAAAAATTTTAAAAAAAATTAAGCCTGATGGGGATCCAAAAGAGAGAGAGAGAGAGAGAGGAGGGGGGATGGAGAGAGAAAGAAATAAGAGGGGGGAGGTTGTGGAAAGGGAGGGGGAAAAGAGGGGAGGACACAGAGGAGAGGGGGAGAGAGAGAGAGGTTTTAAGGGAGAAGGGGGGCGAGGACAGGGGAGGAAGCAAAAAAAAAAAAAAAAAGACAAAACAAACCACCCTCAAGCGATCGGAGGCATGTAGAGAAAAAATCCTTCCGTCGATAGACTCATGATGGGCAGGTCGGCGAGGCTGGCTTATTCCCTCTACTGTAGCGGTGAGCGCTGCATCGCGGCTGGCTGGCTGGCTGGTGTGTGCGCGGTGCGGCTGGCGTTTCTCGGTGCCTTGTTGATCCACCGTAGCTCGCTCGCTCGCTGCTCTCCCAGAGACTTGTGAAGATTGCAACAGAAGAGGGGGGAAGGCAGCAGCAGCGGCAGCGAGGAGAGGAGGAGGAGGAGGAGGGAGAGGAGGAAAGGAAGAGAGAGAGAGAGAGAGGAGGGTGGGGGCGAAATATGATGGTGCTTAAAGTCACCAAGTCCCACCTACCGGGCAGAATTAAAATTGAAACACCTGCAAGAAAAAACGCCACGCAGAGGGAGAGGAGGAGATGGAGGGGCACGAGAAGAGGGGGGGCTCGCTGCCGCCTCCTCCTCCGCCGCCGCCTCCTGTCGTGTGTGCGTGTGTGTGTCCCCTCCAACCCGGCCAGCTAGCCCTTCCCACGCCCAGCAGTGCTGCAGAAAGATGTAATATGCGCGCAAGCGATATAGCGCGAGAGATTAATTTTCTCCTCCCCCCCCCTCCGCCGTGCAATGCCGAGGTGCAAGAGGGAACCCCCTCAGCCTGCGCGGTGGGCGATTGTTTGTTGGTTGTTGAAAGGAGGATTTCCTCGCCCGCTTCGCAATATCGCCTACTACCTCTTAGGGGAGGGGGTGGATTGGCGAGTGGGGGGAACTAGCGATCCTCTAAGGCACGTCGATCCTCGGGAACTCTGCCCGCGATGAGATCGAGGGAAGGGGCGACGATCCCGCGGGCGCCTTTTCCTGGGAAGTAGGCTCTGCTGAACTCTGAAAATCGAGGGGGGGGGTGTCTTTTACTTCGGAGGAAACACGCGCGGGAAAAGGGCTTGAGAACCACGTGGGCGCGCAGCCTGCGCTCGTGACTGCGCGGCGGACCTGTGCCACTCGCGGGTGGACTGGGCTGGCGTACACCCGAGGAAACGTTCCTGGCGAGACCTGCACGTGAGAAAAGTTCCGGGTGGGATTGCAACCGGACGGGGGAGGGGGTCCACTCTTGTTGTGGCTCCTCTCTCTCTCTCTCTCTCACTCACACACACACACACACACACACACAACGCGCCAGTCACGTCTCTATTCCGGCAATCTGGTTTTCTGAAAAGGCAGAATTTGCGGCGACTAGAGATACACCCCACGAGCAAACAAGTCAGAATCTGCAAACAAGAGAAGGGCAATGTTAATCTTTTCCTGCACCCAAAAGGAATAATAGTATTTTTTAAAAAATAATAATAATAATAATAATAGTGGGGTGTTGGTGTATTTTATTTTATTTCTTCAAGTCGGATTCCCAAGCTTTAAAAGAAGAGAAATAAATGAGTCTGAAGAAAAAGAGAGAGAGAGAAATGAGCGAAGGACTTAAAAGGGGGAGGGGACCTGCCAGGGGGAAAGGGGAGAGGAAGGGGGAGACTGTTTGGGAAATTGCAAAGGGGGCGTCCAAAAGAGTAGTGGCGGGTTTTTGCAGGGATAAATAAAAGAAGAGGAAAAGAATGATGGTGGTGGGGGCTGATTTCAGGGAGCCGAAATGGCACCGGGAGATGTGTGTGCGTGTGTAAGCAACGCTGAAGCGAATTAAGATGCAGGGTGCATTTTGGGGCAGGCGGCAACCCAAGCAGATCAGAGCCCTGCTTAATTTGCTTTGCTTCTCCACTATGGCGCTTTCCTCTTCCCCCACCTCTGTGGCTTCTCCTTCCCTCCCCCCCCCCTTCCCCATCTCTTTTAATCGCCTCTTGTTTCTGCTCCTTTGCACACAGACACAAGAGCCACGAAGCCGGCGGAGTTTCGAGGTTTCCAGCCGCAGGACCGCGCGGGCTTACAGGTGGATCCATCTATCTCCCTCTCCGGCTTCTCGATCTCTCCCTTTCCTCCTCTCTTTTCACAATCCTGGGGAAAGAACTCCTGGTTTCTTGGAGAGGGGGAGAAACATTGCGCCGGAAAAGCTTCGTTCTTCGAGCCCAGTGTTTCCCAAACTTATTGGAGCTGAGTTAACTGCTACCCCACTCCGACCGAGACACAGGAGCACTCTTTGCATCAGCGGAGGAAAAGAGGTTTTATTTTAGAAAGCAAGAGAGAGTGAAAATGCCGCCCCCCCTTAGGAGAGAAGCCCCCTCCTGGTACTTATGCATGAGTCATGATGCTGAACAAGATCCCTTGATCAGAAGCAGAAAGGGGGCATAAGCTCTATGTGCTTTGCATACAGAAGGGGCTAGACTGAGTCTCCAGCATCTTCAGGTAGGGAGCAGAAGGCTCTGGTCTGAAACCCCAGAGACCCCTCTGCTGGTCTGTGTTGGCCAGTCTTTGAATACCTAGTCCTCTCCAGATGTTTTGATGTATCTCTTCTTGCCCACCCACAAGCAGTGGAAGCTGGTCCATCATGCCACCAGCCAGCGCATAGTTAAACTATGGAACCAGGAGGCGGTGATGGCCACAAACATGGGTGGCTTTCAAAGAGGATTGGACAAATTCATGGAGGACCGCTCTAGCCATGGCTACTAGCCATAATGACTGTGTTCTGCTGCCATAGTTGGCAGCAAGAAGGCTTCTGAATATCAGTTGCCAGAAGCTAAAGGAGAGGGGAGTGACTTCCCTCAAGCATCTGTGAGAACAGGATGCTGGGCTGGGTGGATCATTGGCCTGATCCAGAAGGCTCTTCTTATGTCAACCAGTCCAGGGGGTGGGATTGCCTGCCAGCTCCCTCCTCCTCCATCTCAGTATTGCACTTGTACAACTCAGCAGGACAGAGGATGGAGATGAATGCAGAAGGCGTTGGATCTGCCTGTCATTGTCTCTGGCTCCATCTACTGTTGGGGCTCCCTACCTTCTGCCTTACCAGTCAGAATCAGCACCAGCCACCACTGGTAACAATTGGTAGTCCCAAACATCAGGATGGCACCTGGCTGGCGAAGTCTGGTGCAGTCAATACTGAGCTAGATGAGCCAATGGTCTGACTATATAAGGTAGCTTCCTGGGAGGCAAGCTTGGAGAGGGGACTCCTGCAGAGACCCAATAGGCAGCCTCCTCTGCGATTCGTCACTTCTCCTGCATCCCTATTTCAGGAGCGATCTGATCACACCCACCACTGAGATGTGACAGAATGACCTGCAGACTCAGCCAAGGATGATCAGAAGGCGTTGAGAAGGGCAGAGCAGTGAGTCATGCTGAGACACGAGTGGGCAGCCTCCTCCACTATTGATGGATGCTTTGGATTCAAAGTTTCCTTTCATCGTTTGAAACAGTTTCTTTCTTATGACATAGAGTTGTGCTGCTCTAGACTGAAGGCAGTGGGGCAGGATCACTATCCAGCACCTCAAGGCTCCAAACTGATATACATCTGATATATTTGCTTCTTCAATTTATTTCACACATACTGTTTAAAATTAGTGCTGTGCTGAACATTTCTCCTGGTTGTTGTTGTTGTTGTTTTACCATTAATGAATGGTAATTAATGAAGAAATTGCATTTGAAAATTATCAAAAGGAAGACAAAGTTTGGGCAGATTTCTCATGGCTGAAGTGCTGAGTTTTTGAGTTGCTTACTCTACTTTACTTCTTGAGGTGGTAGAGGGGGTGTTTGTGAGGGTTCTTGCTTTTTTTCTGCAAATTGCCTCACTTGTGGTCTGCACTCTGCTGCAGCCTTCCTGGGTGCCAGCACTTCATCAAAGCCCAACAGCTTTGACATTGTGAGATAAATTCTTCCACCGAGCTTTTTCAGATCAAGAAGTCGGGAAGGCTACAGGTTGCTGGAGAAATCTCACACCAACTGAAATTCATATATATATATGTATATATATGTGTGTGTGTGTGTGTGTGTGTGTGTGTGTGTATATATATATATATATATATATGAAACAATAAAAGGCTATCAAAGACACCAGTGGCAGCCAGCTTCTAAAACAGCAACAAAATAAATGCCATTAAAATTAAAAATTAGAGAAAATCGTTTGCCAAATCTGTGCAACTCTTTTGGAGAAAATGGTAACTGGACAGTTAAACTGAAGCCTGGTCAAAGTTGAGGTCCTGTGGGTCAGGTACATTTTTGACTGAGAAGACCTGCTCTGGAATGGGATTACAGGTTTGTTGTTGTTGTTGTTGTTGTTGATCAGTGGATCCTAGTGAAGGCTCCAGTCTTAGCGCCACTTATCTGGGAATAGCTCCATTGAATTCAATAGGACTTAGTCACATCATAACTAACTTGTCTCATTGATTTCAGTGGGACCTAAGTTCAACTAGCAGGACTCTGGATCCCACCCAAAATCTTTACCTGCTACCTTATTGTAATATGAGATTGGTAGTCTGGCAGATGGTCCAATGCAGGGCGATCCAAAGACTTTTTAATAGTCTCGAGAATAACTAAGTTGATAGAGCATAAGATTCTTAATCTCAGGGTTGTGAGTTCGAGCCCCACGTTGGGTGAAATATTCTTGCATTGTAGTGGGTTGGTCTATATGATCCTCATGATCCCTTCCAGCACCACAACTCTATGATTCTAAGACACTACAAATAAGGAGGCCATGCTTCATGTTGCCACTTAGGGCAGGGCCTGAGCAAAGCCTGGTTGGGCAGGCTCTTGGGGGAAATAGTGGTCCTTCAAGTATCCTGGACTCAAGATTTCTTAGATCTTGAAAGGTCAATAGCAACACTTTGAATTGTGCCCAAAAAACAAATTCTTGTTGTTTAGTCATTTATGTCGTGTCCGACTCTTCGTGACCCCATGGACCAGAGCACGCCAGGCACTCCTGCCTTCCACTGCCTCCTGCAGTTTGGTCAGACTCATGTTTGTAGCTTTGAGAACACTGTCCAACCATCTCGTCCTCTGTTGTCCCCTTCTCCTTGTGCCCTCCATCTTTCCCAACATCAGGGTCTTTTCCAGGGAGTCTTCTCTTCTCATGACGTGGCCAAAGTATTGGAGCCTCAGCTTCAGGATCTGTCCTTCCAGTGAGCACTCAGGGCAAATAGGTAGTTCCTTAAGCACTGGCAACTTCCTTTATTCTGATTCTATGTAAGCAAATAGAGAGTGTTTTCTGAAGCAGAAATATAAGCCTGCTTATTCTGTAAGTATGCTTCACTGAGTTCAATGGAGCTTACCCCCAAGTAAGTGTGCCTGGGCTTGCAGCCCTGGAAGGTACTTCCTTTTCTCAGTCCCCACGGGTGACTCCAAATTCTACTATTCTGGAAGAGGGGGTGGAGAATGTTCCCTCTCCACCATTAACTTCCCTTTCCCACCTCTTGTCTATTTTGGGTGGCACATAAACGCCTCCTTCATTTGCAAACTTGATTTGACAACTTTGCCAGCATCTACTGTAGCTCGAGATTCCAAAACTTTAATATTTTGTCAGCAAGATGTCATGTGACAACCCAAATGTGTTAATGTGTCACACCTTCATGTGAAAATGAGATTTCTGAATTGCAAAAGAATGTACATTTTGAAATCCGGCTTCTGAAATACCTGGGCTCTAATGGCAATGCAGGCAGAAATCCAGTGGTTGTAGCTTCCTGATTACTGCATTTCCCATCAATGGGAAAATTTGCATTTCCTGAATATCTGTCTGTTGAAGGCATAGAAGCCATGGGGGGGGCTACTAATCTATATCAAAATAGCATTTGGCATGCTGACTTCCACACTCTGAAACTTCTGCTCACATGTCTGCATCCTGATTGTGTCATTCCAGGACATTGTGTCTCTGTGTGGCAGCAGATATTTGGAGAAAATTCTGCACGGTGGCCTTCTTCTTCTGCAGGGGTTAGAGAAAGTTTCTGAAATTCTTTTAAGGGGGGGATCCAGAAATTTTAGTCATATGACAACGACTCTTGGGCAAAGCATTTTAAACTTTAAAGTGCTTCTCAAAAGGGCTGTTTGATGCAACCCCCACCCCCTCCTTGGCTGCTTCAAAGAGCACTTTTGCAAAAGGCTTTAAGACAGTTCCCGTTCTCCCTTTTCAGGCTGAAACTGGAGCTCTTGCATGTTTCCCTGCACTCCCCTTTTGTACTTTTAAGATCAGGAGCTTAAAGGAGGAGCAAAGCGGAGACCTGCAAAGCCATGCATTTGACAGATGGGCAACCCAACCACTTGTTAATCATGCAATGTAATAATGACCTCTTGTGACCTCGCCCACCAGTCAAATTTGGCCCACAAGGTTGATCCTGATAAGGATCTGGCCTGTGGAGCCAAAAAGGGTCCCCCATCTGTTTTGAAAGGTCCTCTTGATGGAAGATGCCTGGGATTGAAGCTAGGATGTTACACTTGCTTCACAGGTGCTTCACCGCTGATCTATGGCTCCTCTGCTGCAGCGCTCTGAAAGAAGTCAAAGGAAGGAAATGTACTCAGCCTTCACATACATTTCCCTCTTGCATCCTGGGAAGATGTATTATGCTGACTGGAGGCAACAATTTTTGGTCTTGCCTCTTGCCAAGATGCAGTCTTGGTTCCCCATCCATATCAGCCTGCAAACAGCACGAAGCACCAATGGGACAATGATACTTTCCTGTTGTCTGGGATGGATAATCTGAATCAGTTCCCCATAATTTACATCCACAAACAAGCAGCATAAGCTGAGCACTGCCGTAGCGGAAACGTGGGACGAGTTGAACAGTTTAATTCTGCACCATCTCAGTTTTGCAGGTGCTCAGTTATAGGTCTGTTAAATCTTCTTTTGTGCAGGTGATTTGAAGGAACACACAAAAAGCCCACATTTAAATTTATGCATTTTGCATACACTTTGGTGCTTTTCAGTGTCTTCTCCTAAATGGGGGAGGGGGGGAGATACCTTGGGTTGGATCCAATGCTATTCATCCTCATAGTAGGCTCATTGAAGTCCATTGTGATTAACTTTAATTTTAATGGGTCTACTCTGAGTAGGACTGGAACTGGAGACAAACCCTTGCCCACATTTCAAAGTGCATCTCTGTTATTTTCATTCAGATGACAGATAAAGATGCACTTCTTTGCCCAGACTTTTGGAGAAGGAGGAAGTGCATAGTGATGTTTTAAAATTGTTTTGCATCTTCTGCCTATTTTATTTGTGATTGCAGTCATACCTTGGATCTCGAACGCCTTGGCTCCCGAACAAATTGGCTCATGAATGATCAAAACCCGGAAGTGAGTGAACTTCATGGCTGATTGGGGATTTGAACCCTGGTCTTCCAGGTCCTAGGTTACTGTGGGTTAGGACTTCAGTGCCCTTTCTATCTACTAACACAGGCCTGTGACTGCAGAAGCAGAATAAACCTAGCAAAACAATAAAATATTGCAGAATACATTGTGCAAAATAGGAGGGATGCAAACTGCTAGTCTTGTTGCAGAATCTGGTTTATCTTATTGCTAGTATTTCAGAAGATCTTTTAATTTAATTTTTAACAGACATAGATTGCACACAGCTCTGGCTATAGTTGGGCTAGAATGATGGAGCCTGAACACACACACATAGTTTGCCATGTTTCCCAATGTCATTCCTGCCTGATCTGTTCTAATTCAATCCCCAGGCTGTAGCTGGGATGTTCCCTGCCTCAGAAAAAGTAGGGCTTATGTCTGAGTTAGCATGATAATGGAGTGTAAATCTATATGCAGAGGTTTTCAATTCCTCTATAATGAATTGATAAAGTTGCTGCGGTTCCCACCAGAGCTCATTGCAAACACCTCTGAGACAGCAGCCTAAATCCCCAGATCCCTAGTAATGGGTTCCTGCTAAGGGGAATTTTCAATTTCCCTCCAAAGCATAGAAGGTCTCGTCTCTCAGTTGCAAAGGTACAAGGGCTGGCCCAGCACAACCTGCAGCTGTGTGCACATTGAAGGAGCCCCGCTTTTCTCCATCGGGCCTCTGGTAAGGTGTGCTTACCTGTGCACATGGAACAGATGCAGAAACTATTGCAATGGAGGGAAACAATAGGAGGACCCTATAGAAGAAATGAAATGAGCAGGCATGGTGATCTGAGAAATTCCACTTTTCAGGATGGGACCCTGTTCCTAAACCGTTCTACAGAAGAACATGGCTTGATGCTCTGGAGAACGGTTTTGTGGATTTCAAATAACACTTCAAATAACAGTGGTGTTTTGTGGTACCTGCAAAGACCATTTCATCTAATCTCTATCTTTCCCTGCCCCACTCCCAGTGGAGTCTGGTCCACTGGGGCAAATGAGCCCCACAACCTTGGCTTGCCCTCAGCCAACCCCCCTCTGTCTGATTGTAAGTAAGAGGATGGGGAGGTCATTGACTCTAGCTTCAACTAGTGTCGGCCTCCCAGTCTTCTGTCCTATCAGTCCCCAATGGGCACCAGCTGCTACCATCCATATCTGACATCAGGGGTAAGGCAGGTGGACACGGCTTGGCGAAAACAACCTCACATGCCAGATGAAGAGAAGTGGTGGGCCTAATAATAAGGTCTGTGGGGTGGAAGGTCTCCACTACTGCTCAAAGCATCACAAAAGGGGGTAGACACAAGATCTCAACAGAATCCAAGTCCTCACGGTCCCCACTGGAGTCTGCTCACCCCCCCCCTTGCTTTTCTAAGCTGTTCAGCTCACACATGCATCAAAAGAAAACAGTGCTGACAGCAGAACTCCATATTTTTACCCCTTCCTTCCCTCCTCCCCATTATCTCTCAGAGTAGCTCGAAGGCAGCTTTTGATGTGGTGCCTGCTTTTTTCCCCCTTCTCCCCAAGTGTGTTGGGAGAAGGTGCCCACGTGTTGCAACGAGACTGACTTTCGCAAACAGATCAGCCTTACCCGAGAGACTCCGAAAGAGGGTGTGGGTGGAAAGGGGAGGAAAAGCTGATATCTGTCACTCTCGGGAGCTGCATTGCCAAATTAGGGAGATGGGGACCAGACGGGGTTAATCTGCAAGCAGCTGGGGGTGGCTGGAGGCAGCAAAGCTTGTACCCGGCTCCCAATTAGGTCCCAGCAGATGCTCAGGATGACCTTAGAAGACAGGAAAGCAAGAGCAGGAGAAACTGGTCCAACTGCTGCTTTCTTTGTACTGACCCCCTTTTCCCAGCAAGCCGAAAGACAAGAGTGTGCCTCAAATTGATTTCCCAGTTGTTTCCTCTCCCCAGAGTTTTTAGGGACTACAGACCTCTGAACAGGAGAAGATTCTCTAATGGCAAGAATCTATGATCATCCAGATAGGAACAGAGGAATCTGCCTATGTCCATCTAGTTCTGTATTGTCTACATTGGCAGCCAGCAGCTCTCCAGGATTCCAGCCAGGCTTCTCTCCAAGCCCTATCTGGAGATGCCAGGAACTGAACTCAGTATCTTCTGCATGCACAGCACATGCTATGCCACTAAGTTACAGCCCTTCCGCAGTGCTGCTGAACTACAGCTCTTTGGCCATGCCAGCCAGGCTGATTGGAGCTGGGAGGCAAACATCACTGGGAGGGTCACTGGTTCCCTCTCCTCCAGATTGGTACCCTGTTCTTTTATTTTTGCCCTTTATTATCCTGATTTGGACCACCTTTCCTTTTCCTTGCCTACCATTGAAGCCAGCTCCTCCTAGATGCCAGTGTGGTGGTATCTACAAAGAGCTCTTTGTGACACATAATTATGAGCCAATATGCCTAGGTGTAGTGGGCATGGATCGAAGAGAAGAGGTTTGGATCTCTTGGTTGTAACAATCACCAAGTGGCCTCAGGCAGGCTGGTATCAGGCTCTGGTTTCTTAAGAAAGGCCCATCTAGTCCTGCATCTTGTTCCCAGAATGCCCCATCAGATGCTCAAAAGCAGGGCGGTAGGAACAGCTTTCAGTTTCAGCTTCAGTGCCCTTCAATCGTGCTGTGTACAATTACAGTGCCGTGTAATCGTTCTTAATTCTCCCCAGTGCTACTTCTCAAGCTGGGAGTTGCAGGAAGTTGAACTGGGAACCTGTTTGGATCATAGGACTGGCTGGCTATGAACACTGAATAACTGGAACTCAGCAGTTTGGGCATACTCTGTCTGGAAGATCGCCATTTTAAAGGGACAGCACTTGCCTTTTAGGAACGTTGCTGTCCATGGTGTATAAATGATCTCTTTCCCCTTGATCTACTTTGCAGATTTGCACTTTGCAAAAAAGCCCACTGCAAAATTAGGCATGTCCACCTTCAGAAAGATCCTCATTTGGTTTAGAAAGGATTATTGGACTGTGTTAGGGGGTATTGACTTTTCATACAGTACTCTTGAGAATGCATCCTTCTTTACTTCTGAAGGATTACTTGGGGATGAAGGCTACCTTTGCTTGGAGGTAAGTAAATAATGACTATTTGCCCAACTAGCTCAGTACTGTCTACTCTGACTGGCAGTGCTCATATAGAGCCTTTCCTTTCACTTGCTACATGATCCTTTTAGCCTGCAGCGGGAAATTTGTTGTTGGGATTTGATTAGATGATAGGAGAGGATATATTCATTAGATAATATCCTTCCTTCCTCAAGTTTATGAGTACAGCAGAGTGCCATCCCTTTGCAGCTTAAAGGGGAAGCTTAGATAAGTACAGTAGTACCTCAGGTTAAGTACTTAATTCCTTCCGGAAGTCCATTCTTAACATGAAACTGTTCTTAACCTGAATCACCACTTTAGCTAATGGGGCCTCCTACTGCTGCCGCGCTGCCAGAGAGCAATTTCTGTTCTCATACTGAAGCAAAGTTCTTAAGCTGAAGCACTATGTCTGGGTTAGCGGAGTCTGTAACCTGAAGCGTATGTAACCTGAAGCGTACATAACCTAAGGTACCACTGTATTAGTATTTTAGTATTAATAATGCAGGATGCTTTAAGGAGGACTGGATATTCCTGGTATTACCCCCTTTAAAGGTAAAGGGACCCCTGACCATTAGGTCCAGTCACGGACAACTTTGGGGTTTTGGCGCTCAGCATGTTTTACTGGCCGAGGGAGCCGGCGTACAGCTTCCGGGTCATGTGGCCAGCATGACTAAGCCACTTCTGGTGAACCAGAGCAGTGCATGGAAACGCCATTTACCTTCCTGTCGGAGCGGTGCCTATTTATCTACTTGCACTTTGATGCGCTTTCAAACTGCTAGGTTGGCAGGATCAAGGACCGAGCAACGGGAGCTCACCCCATCGTGGGGTTTCGAACCGCCGACCTTCCAATCGGCAAGCCCTAAGCTCAGTGGTTTAGACCACAGCACCACCTGTGTCCTGTATTACCCCCTTTACTCCCCCTTTAAAAGTAAAAAATAACATTTACTCAGTATAGGTCTTAAAGAATAACAGATACAACAGCTTGGTGCAGGCAGGCTTAAAATACTAATTGAGTTACAAGACATACTAAGTCTAGCTTTAAAATGGAGTCTGATCTTGAGCCCAGAATTATAGGTGTTCTCACGTTGCAGGCATGATGGAAAAGAGGATGCGCCCAGGCAGCGAGGAGCATGCATAGTTACATCATTTCCTGTCAGGAGACAAATAGGGAAGTGATATCACATTATTCCTTTTAGCAAGTTTACAGGAAAGCTCTTTGAGCCTCAGCCCCTTTGTGTGCCTAATTGGCAAAACAGAAATTGTTGGGTTTGACGGAAGTAAATATCCCACATGTGTGGCCCTCCAGATGTTGCTGAACTACAATTTCCACCATCCTTTTAAGTAAGGCCATGTTGGCTGGGGTTGTCGGGAGTTGTAGTTCAGCATCATCTAGAAAAGCACATGTACCCCATTCCTGCTTTTAATGGAAGATGCCACAGATTTAACCAAGGACCTTCTGAAGTGATGCATACACACACCCATCCACCTGCATATGTCCCCATAGGAATTCAGTAATCCTTATAAAACCTTTATAAATTAGGCCACTGTTAATCCCATCTAGAAGAGCCAATAGTCTGTGACTTGCCTTTGAGGTCCTTCTGACCAGCAAATGGAAGCTAGGACTGTGTACCGCAGGGTTTCCCAAACTTGGGTATCCAGCTGTTTTAGACTACAGTTCCCATCATCCCTGACAGCTGGTCCTGCTAGCTAGGGATGATGGGAGTCGTAGTCCAACAACAGCTGGAGACCCAAGTTTGGGAAACCCTGGTGTACAGCCTGTCCTCCCAATCCACTGTATGGCCCCTTTCTGTGACCCCTGGATCAGGACTATCTGCCCTTTGCCACCCAGGATGGCAATCCCCATCTTGACCCAGATCCATGCCCAAAGCAATCAGGAGAAGGGTCTTATCATCCAGTTACAGCCCTATTTAGCCAAGGTCCAGATCCCTCTGAATAAGCCCACTTTCACTCATCCCTACTGGAAATAGTTACAGGGGAAACTATGGGCTCCTTGAATGCTTCCCATTTTAGGTTCAGAGTGCATATACCCCACCGTACAGTGTGTCTGTTTCACCTCAAATTCCTCCAGTCACAAATCAGACTAATTAGAAGTTTTTAGTGCTTTCCTAAGACGTTGTTAAAAAAATGGCAATGACAATGAAAATAAGGTATAAAATTATCTCTTACAATTAAACTATAATTACAAAGAATTGTGGCAAATAAAGCAAATGTCTGGTCCTTAGGACCTCAATTAAATCAAGAAAGAAAGAAATATAAATAGAATTCTCAACTAAGCTTACAAACAAAACAATCCAACTCATGAATTATAAGGTCAAAATACTCCTGCAAACATCCTATTAGCAATTAGTAACGAGAAAGAGAAGGAAGAAAGGGGCATGAAGACCAAAGATCCTAATTAAAGTCATTGATTAATATGGATTTTGATCAAGCTAGACAAGTTTCTTCATGGCTACTGTAGTCTCAGATGTTTGATGGTGCACTGAACACGCTTGTTAGGAACTGTAGCTGAGCTCCCTTTGTGCCAGGCTGGGTATGTGTGGATTGGGAACAGAACTTCCTCCTTCCATCCAGTCCTGCTAGCCTGCACTGGCCTTTATCCATGGAATGATGCCAGCATCATCACTAGCACTGAACTCCCCATGCTTCCTGCTTAATGCACAGGCTGTCGTGTTCAGGTCTGATGCTAGATCCCATGGAGAAAGAGGCAAGGCTGGTCAAAGGTTACCAGAACACAGATATATCCAAGTAAACAACTTGCTCCAACAAAGGTTGGGAGCAGGCTGAAGCCTTTTAAGCCTCTGTCTCCAGGCTGCCTAGTCCATCCCCTTATGGAGATCTTCAGAGACATAAAGGGTCAACCCTCAGACCTGAATACAGGCACTCCTCCCTTCTGTAGCTTCCCTCCCACTGATGGGCAGTGGGAGGCATCTGGTTCCTAGGGTTCAGGGGGAGGTTCCTTTGAAGGTCTTGTCTCTGACCCTATAGATCCTGGTGGTCTGGAAGCTTCCTATGGGAGCCTCAGCCAACAGTCTCGGGTGCAATGGCCTCCCATTGCAATGGCCTACCAGCAGTCAGCCCTGACCCTCACCTGGTTCCCCATCTGATACCACGTCAACTCTGTGTCCAGGTCACTGATAGGTTCATGGATCACAAGTGGACAGAAATGCTTCTGGCAGGATCTAAAATAGTTTAATAGTCAATTCCTCTTCCTGGGGAACTCTGGAAATTGTAGCTCTAGGAGGGGATTAAAAGTATTCTGACAACACTCAGCACTGTTGGCAAACTACGGCTCCCAGGATTCTTTGGGGGAAGCCATGGCTGTTTATAGTGGTATCACAGTGCTTTCAGTGCACATTGCTAATGTGACCCTAGGCTCTTTCTGTGCCTCAAGGGCACCTAGATCCCCCTCACCTTGCAGGACCATGAAGACTTCTGGATCATGCTGGTCTTGAACTTGGGCAACAACAGTATTCACCACATACTGCCCTTGTTTTACATGTGCTGATAGCCCAGCTTGGCCATGTCATCAACATGATGATGCTCTGTGTTGTCCATTTACACCAGGGATGTGACCCTCCAGAGGCTGTGGTACTATAACCCCTATCATCCCTGTCAATTGGTCATGCTGGCTAGGGCTCATAGGAGCCAAGAATATCTGGAGGACTATAGCTAAGCCACTTTCTCGCCTAGAAAGTAGATTCCACTAAACTCAATGACGCTTACTCTCGAGGAAGTATGTTCAGGGCTTCACTGTTAAGCTCACTTGCAGGTAGAGACCTAAGCAAGTAGCACCCATTCTTTCTTCTTCTTCTTCTTCTTCTTCTTCTTCTTCTTCTTCTTCTTCTTTGCTACAATCAGCACTATTTCCATTCTGCTGCAGTTCGGCTTCTGCTAAAACCTACTTTTTCCATCTCAATATACACTATATCCAAAATGAAAGCAATTCATTACAGAATTCATTACACAATAAACTTGAGTGCATTGCATGGAAGCGGAACATCAAAGACAATGCAAAACAACAGCAACAACAATCATTTGCAGACTCACAAAAACAATTGTGAGCGATTCCCCTTTTGCGATCTTGGACCAACATTTTCATTTCTGATCAAATTCTCTGACATCCTTGCTTGCAGATGTGCCTTTATGTGCCCTGTGTGGCAACACCCACCTGTCCAACACTGCTCCTGAATGTACCCGGATTCCCCATGCTCCTCATAAGGTCTTCCATCTGGACCCTGTTTCAAGGCTAATGCGTATCCTCTCTTAATTATTGATTTGTTTATTACAGACACACTGGCAGGACATTCATTGCCTCTCGCATGCCAGATCTGTGGCTCAAACCACACAAGGGTCCAGGGGGTGGCTCAGATGTTGGCACAGAAGCCACACTGAACAGTGATGGGAGTTGCACCATGGCTTTTGCGGGGCTTCTGCAGCTGCGCCTCTCCATCCCCTAGGCAGACTGCCCCTTGCTGGCTTGGGAAGGCTGGAGATTATCGTTTTTCATTTGCTATCATTTTGTTCTCCATTTAAAGTGCCTGATTCCTCTTGGCTCCAATAGTGAGCTGGAGATGGACCCCGTATGCCATGGGGAGGAGCCCCGCAGAACTGGAAGGGGCTTCCTCTCCCTCTCCCTCCCTCTCTCTTTCACAGCATCGCTTCTTAATGTGTCAAGTGGAAGTTTGGGGAACTTGGCACGCCAGATCACAACACAATTATGCCATCGAGCACCGAAGCTGCTGTCATCTTCGCACAGGGAGAGATTAGATCCTACACATTAACGTGATGGTTAATGATTTTTCTTTCTTTTTTTTGCAGGGCGTTTGGATGCAGGGAAAACATACACTGGCATACTGATGTTTTGGGAAGAAAAGAAGAAAAACTCAACCCTGTTATTCTAAGGTAATAAATCTGTCACTTCCTCTCCCTAACTCTTGGGTTTTGCAAAATGCAGCAGGGCAAAGGTGTGTGTCATGGTGCAGAAATACAGATTCAATCTACCTCAGTGTTCCTTCTTTGTTCGGTTTTGTTTTGTTTGTTTGTTTACATACCCAGAGCTCATTCAGACTTTATCCAGAAGTGATAGGCACTCTTGATTCTCCCTTGCTGGTATTAAGTCAGCAGCATAAGTGCTAGCAAAACCTCTGTAGGCTCTGGCTAGTCTTCACGACAATCTTGTAAGACACTAAGGCAAGAGTGAGCAACCTTTTTCTCTCTCATGAGGGCCACATTCCTTTGGACGCAATCAGTTGTGGGAGGCAGATGCCAGCAGTGTCACAGTACCGAGTCAGGTGACCAAAGGAGCCAAAGCTGACCAACAGCATGCCCCCGTAAACAGTTGCGGCTTGCCCACTAGAACCCTGAGTACTGTAGTTTGTGAAGGGTGCTGAGAGTTGTTAGGAGACCCCTAGTCCCCTCACAGAACTACAATTCCCAGAGTGGTTCAACAATCAAGAGAGCTTGATTGTTAAACCACTCTGGGAATTGTAGCTCTGGGTGGGGAATAGGGGCGTCCTGACAACTTTCAGCACCCTTCACAAGCAACAGCTCCCAGGATTCTTTGGGGGAAGCCATGACTGTTTAAAGTGACATGATACTAATGTATAGTGCAGATAAGGCCTTTGTGAGTTAGTTGTCCCTTAGCGTTACAGTTTGGGGAATTACAGAAGCCTTTCTGTCTGGACTGAGCAAGGTCTTGCCGCCGGTGCAACTGGGCCTATTAAAAGCTTCCTTGCTGAGCCATTCTTTAGCAACCCCCCAAATGTCAAGGCAGTGTCCGTATGTGCAATCTTCTTGGCTGTACTGAATCATCTGCCTGCCTCAGACCCCTCCACTCCCCTTTGACCCATCTGCTCATTAACTGTGGCCTGCATAGCCTGACCTTTTGGCCTGCCTTAGCCTATGCCACTTGCCTCTAGCCCCCAGCTGGCTGATTATTTGCTCCGGCCTGCCCTTGGGGCTCTGACCCTGTTGACACTTTGCAGGGAGGGACTATAGGTTGGGGGCAGAGGACATGTGTTGCATGCAGAAGAACCATTGTTAAATCCTTGTCTCCCATTGAAAGGGTCTCAGGTTCCAGGGTTTGGAAAATCTCTGCCCAAGTCCTAGTAGGGCTACTTAAGGGCAGCACAGGCAGCATTGGACCTGATGACCCAATGGTCTGACTCCATAGAAGAAGGCTTCATGCATTCAACCTGCCCACCTCATTCATTCATTCAATTTATTTTAGTTAGACAGCTCAAAGCAAGTGTCTAATGAGTGATGGAAGATATTAGCAAAATCCCAGAGGTAGGACATCAATGTTTCCATCCCAGCTGTGCTGTTCAGTCACACTTTCTTAGCCCACATTCCAGTATCCCATTCTTTACAACTGCTGAACCTCTTTCACACAGTGGTGATTAAAGTCTTTTTTTTCTTTTTCTTTTTTGCATCAGACCACCCTACAGTGAAGTCTCTCTGACAGCACCTAGACCAGGATCATGCTTGGAGACAAGGGGCTCAGTCCAGAGAGGATAAAACTCTTTCTCAAAACACACAGGACATGGAAACTCAAGTTTCAAGTTTAATGCTCAACAAGCCAAGATCAAGTATGTTGAATTTTTTTTAAAAAAAGAAAAAAGATCCAGTAAAAATGTCAGGAAACAATCCAAGGCCACCATTACAGCGAGCTCAGCAATGAGAAGAAAGCTAGAAGAATGATCAAGGAACCAGAAACTTGTCCTGCTTCCATCGAATGGAAGGTTCAAGTGAAAGGCCTTATATACTCTGGTATCCTAAACCACACCTTAACCACAGCTGTTGGCAGTGAGAGGGTATCAAGGATTGTTCATGAGTAGACCAGTTAGTCTGAGTCCCTAGGCACATAAGGTGTCACCACTATTTAGTCTGGACTTGAAGATTCTGGCACCAGCCATCTCAAGGACTTAGTGGGGGCTGCTTTACCTCCTGCTCTGACAGGTCCATGTCAGGTATCAATTCAGATGGCCCCTCAAGGGGATCCTCAGCCCTGGATTCAGAGGGCTGCTGCTCAAGGTCCTTGACCTGTGGGATGTCTGCTTCATCCTCCAAGGATTCTGTGTCTGGCACCAGGTCAGGTGTCCCCCAGGTTGGACCAGTTCAGGGGCAATCCGAGATTCCAAAAGAGGGGTTCTGGTTGGGGACCACCCCATTTTGTGGATACATCGTTTTCCACTTTGTGTATTATCAACTTCAATTAGTGCTAGTTCAGAGAGAGCCCTAACTGGAAGGAGTTATGCAAAAATGGGGGGGGGGGGGAGAGAATCATGATTATGGGAACTCCGAAAAAAACAAATAAAAAGTGTTTGTGCCAAATGGCAAGAGGGATAAAATCAATTTATAGGGAGTGCTGTGTGATTACCCAGCTCAACTCTGGGGAACTCATAAGCAAAGCAGAGCAATGAAATCAAAAATTATAAGACAGTTGCAGAGTCCTACCTAAACAACTGAAACTCTTATGCAGCTACTTGCTCCAAAGCACTGAAACGCATTCTTGATTCAGGTCTGCTGCCAAGAGTGTCATGCGTCAGTGGAGTCAACCACAGTGAAGGAGGACATTGGCCAGCTCAAATTGGAGGGGATGCAGAACACTGAGACATGGTCCTGGGTCCCATGGCACCAACCAAATCAGGGAGGAGTTCAGAGGATTTGTCAGAGGAGGACCCCAAGGCTGGAGATGGGGGAGGCCTAAGAAATGAACTGGGAGAGGTCTTCACCCTGTAAATGTTGGATGTTAAAGAAGGGGATGGAGAAGTATGTGGGTTAGTGTCCACTCCTGCTCTGGAGAGGGAAATTTCTGTGATACCTGAAGAGGCAAGCAGACAGCAGAGCTAGTGGAACCAGAGGAGGAAGGGGGACTGGGAGAGACTGATTCAGGTCCCACCACCAACGACGCATCACCATCTGCATTGGTAATCCCCTCATCCATTGGAGCACACATTTCCAAGCTCAGTCTTCTCACTTGGGACAAGAACCATGACTCGCTCCATCCTGCTATTTAAAAGTAAAGTACGGTAAGTGGGCAGGGCAGGTGTTGAGACAAGGTCCTAGCTATCACCTACAGTGGTACCTTGGTTTAAGAACAGCTTAGTTTATGAACAACTTGGATTAAGAATGCTGCAAACACAGAAGTAGGTGTTTTGGTTTGTGAACTTTGCCTTGGAAGCAGAACATGTTCCGCTTCCTGTTGAGTGTGTGCCATTTGTAAATTGAGCCCCCCCCCCTGCTATGCAAAAGCATGTCTTGGTTTAAGAATGCTTTGGTTTAAGAACAGACTTTCAGAACAAATTAAGTTTGTAAACCAAGGTACCACTGTATTCATGAAACATGGAAGTACCAGGTATGTTATGAATTCTGTTTCCTGCATTTGAAGGTAATGCTGAGATGACGTTCTTGAATGAAGCGTTGAGGTTTTCTTGAGCCAAGAGTCTAAGTAGTGCATCCAAGTGAGCATGGAGCAAGGGCAATCTCTGCCACATGCAGCCTCCCTGGGTGTCATGAGTCCCGTAGAGACATCTTGGTGGAATTGAGGAGAGAGGGAGGAAGAATGAGAAGAGAATGTGGAGCTGGGGGATCCTGGCGAGGGACCCGGCAGGTTGGGAGGCACTGATCCAGATCCTGGGGAGGGGGCTGAGTGAATTGTTGGGAGAGAAGCCCACCTCAGTGCCATCAGACAGCCCTGTCTCTATAACCATGGCTGTGGAGACAGTTGCACAGCGGCAAACAGGCTCAACAAACCCTGCCTGCCCAGAGGAATGCCTGCCTGTTTGCTTGCCCAGCCCAGTGGCTTAGGACACCAGCCACACAAATGACGGTGCCCTCCCAGCTCTTCAAAAGAAGGATGTGTCAAATGTTGGAACATCTCAGCTTGTGCTTAGCTGTATACCTAGACCTCTGTGGCACCTGTTGACCTGTATCCTTTGCAACCTGACTTATGTATCATAGTGACCTACACATGAATGCCTTTGACAAGAAGCTAGTTGGGAGTCTGACTACTGCATCTAACAGTGAGAGCCAGGAAAATAGTGGATTTAGTCATCAATCCTAAACACCGGGGCTAGTGCTGGATCTGGGCAGTGGGGTGTGGGGCCAGGGTAGATTTCCAATGGTTAGCCCGGGGGCTGGGGCCATTGCTGGGCTACAGTAACTAGCAGAGTCTCTCCAGGGTTTCAGAAGAGAGGTCTTTCCCATCCCTACCTGGAGATCTTAGGAATTGAACTTTGGACCATCGGCATGCAAGGTAGATGCTCTACCCCCTCCCCAAAAAAGAACACAGGAAACTGCCTTATATTGAGTCAGACCATTAGTCCATCTAGCTCAGGATTACCTACACTGGTTGGCAGAGGCTGTCAAAGGTTTGAGACCTGGGGCCTTCTGCATGCAAAGCAGATGCTCAGCTACTTAATCAAGGGTCTTCTCTTGCTTCAAATCCCATTGCATGTTTGTGGTTCCCTTTGCAATTCCTCCCGCATGACGCTGTTGGGCTGCTGAACTGAATAAACCTACCCACGTCTTATCTTACTCACTCTCAGAAACAACAGCTCTTCCTGCCAATGGACAAATGCTGTCAGCAGCCCTGCTGAATTGTGCTGAGGAGGAACACAGACCTGTTGTCTTCCTTGGGCTTATGCAAATGACTCCGCTCGTTATCGCAAACAGCATCGTCTCTGAGGGAAAAGCGCTGGGACTGCTCTGCCAAATTGCTGAGTATTTTCTCCTGGAATCTGGTGTCAATTGCTTGGTGTGCCGGCTTATGAAATTCATTTTTTATTTGTTATTTTTGTATCTGGCACCTGTTTGAGTGAGCTAAGAGATAGCTGATAGAAAGCTATTCTACTGCCCAACCTTGCAAAAGGGATTTATTTATTTGTGCGGGGGGGGGGGGGTGCGTGAAGTTTAGAAGCTGCTATAGATCCTTGGCATTAAAAAGTGGGGCATAAATATATTAACTGATTGATTGATTGATTAATTAATTAAGTAAAAACACCAGCATGGGTGCATTGACAGGGCTCAGTTATGGATGTGTTCCATTTTTTTATTTAAAAAATAAACTCTTTGCAATGCGGCTGTAGTTGCCAGGACCCTTGAATCTACTAGTGATCCAGATAAAGTCTGAGGCTGCTGAGGAACCAGATGGGGGTGCCAGGGCATTATGAGGGCTGAGGACTGAACATAGGGAAATTGTTCCATCTGAGGTTGTTAAACAGGAAGCCACAGGGACAGTGGCGTAGCGTGGGTTGTCAGCACCCAGGGCAAGGCAAGTAATTTGCGCCCCCTAACCCGGGGCAAGGCAAGTAATTTGCGCCCCCCCCCACTGCACTGTCCCTCCCCCAGATAGTCCCTCGCTCTCTCTCTGCACCGCACCACACGCTTGGCACCCTCCCCTCCACAGTGGGCGGCAAGTGGAGGGGGAGGGTGCCAAGCGTGTGGTGCGGTGCAGAGAGAGAGCGAGGGACTATCTGGGGAGGGACAGTGCAGGCGCAAATTACTTGCCTTGCCCCGGGTTAGGGGGCGCAAATTACGCCGGCACCCCCTGCACCCCCCACGCTACGCCACTGCACAGGGAAACCTCCCAGACCACCAGGGCCTATGGAGGCAGACCCTCCCTGGCAACTCTCCCTGACCTAGATGCCTTCCACCACCCCTCACCAGGCGCAAGGCTGTGGAATGGAGGAAGAGGGCCCACCTTCAGGTTGGAGTCTTGCCCATTTTAAGGCTCTGAGGTTCTCCACAAGGGGGTGGAGCCTGGAAGAGGCAGTTCCGAGTCAGTGGTTAAAAGACTTCTGACTGCTCCCAACCTTTGTCGAAGCAAGTTCCTTATTGGGAGCTGTCTGTGGTCCAGCAGTGGGTGGACAGTCTGCTTTTTCAACAGGAGCCAGAATCAGGCCCAGTGCTGGATTTACGTATAAGCTAAACAAGCTATAGCTTAGGGCCTCACTCTCTTGGGGGCCCCCAAAAAAAATTAAAGGAAAAAAAAAAACCTGGATGTACATTTCCAAAATATAAGATAAAAAACAAGTGAGATAAAATCTACATACAGCAACAGTGTTTTGTGTTGTGTAGGCTCCTATGATGTAAGTAATAGGCCCTGCTTGCTAGCCTGCTCCCTAAAATATCACTGGTTTGCTCATTTCTATATATAAGGTGCCTACATTCTGCATGTGCAAATGACTTTAGATACCTATTAGGTCCATAAATTACCATATAGCATATATTCAACACAAAAAACAGTGACAATTTGTTGTCGACCAAGGACAGCTGGACATATAAAGGGCCCCATTACCTTCAGTAGCTTAGGGCCTCATCAAACCTAAATCCGGCCCTGATCAGGGCAGAACATGACAATGGTCTTAATTTATAATTGCCGAAATATAGAACAGAAAGTTTAAATTCACTGTGAGGTAGGCAGAAGCATCTGACTCAGGTGACAGGTTATGTTAAAGGCCAGCAAATTATCAGTGACATTTTGTTGAATGTGATCAAATCCCTGTTACTGGAAGATACCATTTGGATTTTCTGCCTTGGGTGCAAATGTGACTGCATGGGTCTGTTTCAACCAAGAAGTTTGGGGTGCTCACTTCCATTTGAATGCAGAAAAGAGGAGTGAGGAACGCACCCGGTTGCATTCTGAAACTGCTCCCAGGCCCAGCTTGCTCTGCTACAAATGATACCTGCCAGAATGTAAAATGAGTCCTGTGGGGAAAGACGGGGTGGAAGAAAGGCAAACCCGCCCCTGTGCTGGGAAGAACATTTCGGAGAAACTGAGTGGGAAATCAATAAGCTATTTGCTTAAAAAATTACACCTATTTGTCCAGCATATATAGCTACACTTCTCAAAGTCAGAGGCGGGTTTCCCTAAGTAAATGAAAGTGGTTTCGCAAGGGAGCGGGGGAGTGGAAATGGTGACATCATCTGGGCAGCAATCAGTCAAGGCCAGAAGCCAATAGCGGGCCTTCGGTATCAAGTCACCGCCCCCTTTTGTGCAGGATGTGTAGGATGTAAGGAAAGGCTGTAGCTCAGTGGCAGAGTGTTACCCTTCGAATGACCCAGTTCCAACTTCTGAGATCCAGGTAGGGCTTCCTGAAACCCTGGAGAGTCACACTGCCAGTCAGTGTAGACAACACTGAACTAGATGAGAGGTGCAAACAGGTGAGGGAGATGTCATGCACGTGATGTTGCACATGTGACATCGGGGCGTTGGGAGGAGCCAGGGGTGGAGTCAAATGCAGAGGTAGTGCAGCTTCAATGGCCAGTAGCTCCTCCCTTCTGGCACCCAGCCGCCGCCACCTGCTGCTGCCACTATCACTGCCAGAGGCTGCTTCCCCTCTCCTTCCCCTCTACAGCAGCAGGAGAAGCCACACCGTGCTCAGCTCTGCACTTGGCCTCCTCTGCCCCCAGATATTTTTGAACTTTTGGAGGCCCTGCCCCTCAAAATATTGGGACGGAGAGCTGGGCCCCTAGGAGTTGATGCCAATAACAACAACAACAACAACAACAATAATAATAATTTATTTATGCCCCGCCCTCCCAGGTTCAAAAAACCAGGCTCAGGGCAGCTAACAACAAATTTAAAACATTTAATTGTAAAAGCAGCATAAAATGCAGTATAAAAAACATGAATAGCAATAAAATTAAAAGTTCAGAAATCAGTTTAGGGGAAATCCATCTAATAAGCATTAGATAATCACCAGGGCTAGCTGGCTGAATTTGCCTTACTTGGGGAGACTGGGGAGAATTAGCTGTGGGGTCTCAGAGCAGGTAATCTTCATAAAATGGGAGGGGGAGGGAAAAGGAGGGAAATAAAAGATCAGGCTGAATTCAAATTAAAGGCCAGGCGGAATAGTTCTGTCTTACAGGCCCGACGGAGGGAGGTTAAATCCTGAAGGGCCCTAGTCTCATGGGACAGAGCATTCCAGCAGGTCGGAGCCATCACTGAAAAGGCCCTGGCCCTGGTGGAGGATAGTCTGACTTCCTTAGGGCCCGGGACCTCTAAACTATAGTTATTCATGGACCTTAAGGTCCTCTGTGGGGCATACCAGGAGAGGCGGTCCGTAAATACAAGGGCCCTAAGCCACAACGGGCTTTAAAGTCAAAACCAGCACCTTGAACCTGACCCTATACTCCACCAGGAGCCAGTGCAACTGGTAAAGCACTGGGTGAATATGCTCCCATGGCAGGGACCCCGTGAGGAGCCTTGCTGCTGCAGCATTCTGTCTGTGGTCAGTGGTCTGACTCAGTATAAGACAGCTGGCCACAATCCTATTGAGAGCAGGCAGAAGTAGCATGGTTGTTTAAAAACCATTTAGCACCCCCTCTCTGGTTTTGTAGGGAAGGGATGCAACCCCATGGAAGTGGATCATGCTTTGCATGCAGAAAGTTGCATGCTCAATGCTTGACATCCGCAGGTAGGGTGGGGCATGTCACCAGAGAGCCTCTGCCAGTACTCAGCTAGATGGACCATTGCCCTGACTGGGCATAAGGCAGCTTCTTACATTCCTATAATACTTGTTGTGTTATGACATTCCTATGGCACCCGGCTAAGCCTCCAGGATGCCTGGCGGAACGTCGAAAATTGCAAAGTGCAATCAAAATAAACTAGAATCGAGATCGGTATAATATCTAGTCATCAGCAAAAATCAGCACAACAAGAGCAGCATAAGATCAAGTCAAGCCAAAAACTTAGCAAAGGGAAGGAATCAGAAGTGCCAAATATCTTAAAATGCACTAAAATCTATCATTAAAAGCTTGGGGAAATCAAAAAGGTTCTCCTCTGGTGCTGAAAAGATGCTAATGTGGATGTCTCTAGGCAAACAATGATGGTGGTGATTGATGATTATGCACAAAACTATTTTATGCACAAAAATACTCATAATAACTAATTCGTTACTGTATAAAATCTGAATACAAAAGAACTTGAATACAAAAAGAGAGAGCCATTGTGGAGTAGAGGTTACAGTGTTGCACTAGGACCTCAGAGACCAAGGTTCAAATCCTTACTGAAACAGGAAGCTCACTGGGCGACCTTGGGCGAACCAGTATCTCTCAGCCTAACCTGCTTCACAGAGATGGTGTGAGGTTAAAAAGGAGAGGGGGAAGAATGTCTGTCGCTTTCAGCTCCTTGGATGAAAGGTTGAGATATAAAGTTAATAATAAAATAACACACACACACACACACATGTCCTCATTGGGAGAAAGGCAATTTCTAGCTCCTCTGCAGAAAAGGTGAGGTTTAGAGGTACAGTCCCCCTAAGTCAGTGCACAGATTTTTCACATTCTGTGTTCTATGTAGCAAAACAAAGCACTATGTGCTTAACAGGGAGACACACTGGAGTTTTTGGAAGCTTTTTTTGTTGGCATTTTGTCCTGCTTTCAATCCATGATTTTATTTTAGAATGGAAGCCATTGATTGGTTTTGTGTGGACTCTAGGCGCGTACAGCTTGAACACATGCAGAATCCCTCCATGGTGTATTACATGGGGTGGTGTAGCGTGGGTTGCCAGAGCCCAGGGCCATGTAAAGGGGGGAGGGAGGAAAAGGGACAGAGTACACAGGACATTCAACTGCCTAATGGCATCTGCATCACCCAGGAAATCGCAGAAGCAGAGGTAAGAAGAGAAGAGTCGTTCCATTGTCTGGAAATGCCACTTCCTGGTTCGCATGAAGAAGCTGTTTTCAACGGAGCCCAGATGTGTGCAGATGTACTGGCTGTTGAAATTTCACACCCCTGATGATTTTGTTCCCAGGGCAACCACTCCTGTGGCCCCCACATGCTACGCCACTGATTACACGGTGTAGACAAAGCTTCCGTCCACAGCACTTGATGCAAGCCGTGGCAGTCAGCTTGTTGTTGTGGTTTTGATCCCGACAGCCAGCTGATCATGGAATCATAGAACCTCAGAGTTGGAAGGGACCCAAGAGTCATCTAGTCCAACCCCCTGCAATACAGGAATCTCAGCTAAAGCATCTATGACCAATGGCCATCCAGTGAATGGGCTTGCCTAGCACAGTGGACAGAAGCCCTAACAATCAGGGAGATGGTGACCAATAACACCTGGAAGGCCAGATCTCCCATCAGTCCCAACCAGCATGACTAAGAATCAGGGCTGATGGGAGTTGCAGCTCAGCAACTTCCAGAGGGCTGCAGGTTAGCCACCCATGTTCTAAATAAATAAATATACAGGGAAATTGCAGTCCCCACAAAGGCAGCGTCTTCAGCCTATATCTCCTCCCCTCCCTCATGGAATATCTTAGAACGACACAGCATCTCAGGCATCCTGGGAATATAAATAATTGCAAATTGATTGTGCTATTAGTTTATGTTTTAATCATATTTTTGAGCTGTGTCCCACTTTTTTTATTGCTCTATTGAATGACTGGCAATGGCCTTTGGCTAAGCAGTAAAGGTTTGGATTTGGGGAAGTAAATAACATTAGCTGCTGCCCCTGGAGAAAGGTAAGCCCCCACTCCCAAAGGAACGACAAATGGATATGAACAGGATAATGAAAATGAAAACTCACTGCATTCATGTCGTAACAAATGGGCCCCATTTGGTTTAATTTTTCATTTATTATGAAATAAATGCATGCTTTCCCTTAAGCCCTTTGACATTTTTGTTGCTGAACCTAAATAAAATCCAATGCTATCTGCATAGGGTGCCAAGCTATAGAAGGAGATTGGATTTCTGTACAGACCTTTACCAGTTGCAGAGGGGAATGAATTTCGCCTGCTGCAATTTGTCATGCCATAGTGGTGCAACAGGGTGAAAAGCTGCACCCGCAGAGAGTTCCTATTCTGCAGAACTGCCCAAAATCCAAGTGCCCACTTCTTCATTGTATTATGTTGTTGTGCTGTCTAGGGCTGTGCAATGGCTCTGAGTGAATCCCGGATCTCAAATTGAATTGGACCCATTTGGGTCAACCTGGAATTTGACCAGAGAGGGTTGAGGCGGCCCCGGATGACCCTGATCAGGTCCACATGGAGCAATCTGGCATTGTCAAATGCTGGGCTCACACCTAAGGCAAGGAGGAAGAAGGAGGTGCAACAGGATTGCCTGCCTGCATCTTCTCGCCCCCCACCTCCACTGCATGTTTAATTAGGGGTTAACCCCTAGTTAGACACTATGCAAGCCCCCAAACCAGTTCAGGGACTGAAATGAGCTACAAGATTGAGCTCATAATTGCATTGGGGGGGGGGGATGAGCAAAGACCTAATGCTGTCCTTTGCTAATTACACTCAAAAAGTATGCATTTTTTTGACCAAGTTGAGAATCTCCATGTAGAAGCAGGACCTGCAAGAAAATGTTTCAGCACAGAATTCTGCTGCTCAGGATTCTACCCACTCCACTTCCCTCCAGTTTTTGGTCCCCACCCCAGTCAGCAATCTATGGTCATGGAGCACCCCCACCCCCACCATTTTAGGACTTTATCTAATGCTTTTTCTTTTCTTTTCTCCTTTCTCTCTTTTCTTTTCATACTTCTGCAAGGCTTGGGATTCCACCAGGTCCCCTGATACCTCCCTTGTAAATTGTTGATACCGTTTTGGTAAAACAACAACAACAAACCTATGGTTACGTGAAACATACTCAATAAACACACAAGTCCAACAATCCACATGAAGGTTTGTTACAGTTCCACAGAATCCTTTCACAGAGTCTAAGACAAGGATTTCTAAAATATTAGCCTTGTTTCATCATCCTAGGCTTCATCAGAAGAACAGGCTCATGCAACCACTACTATGCTATAAGATCCACTATCCTGTAATATTACATATGAGCCTGTTCTACTGATGAAGCCTAGGATAGCGAAACAAGGCTAATATTCCAGAAATCCTTGTCTTAGACTCTGTGAAAGGATTCTGTGGAACTGTGGATTATTGGACTCTAAGAACAGACAGATGGAATAGATACTTATACTTGTATGGACCTGATGCATGAACTGACTAGAGAATGAACTGATCCACTGGATCTTCTGCTTTTTTCGTTGAACTTTATGAGACTCCCGTTGAAATCTGCAATTTGATACAATGAACAGTATACCTTATTTATTCAAAAATACAGCCGGTTACGTCTTATGTGTTTATTGATACTGTTTTGGTTGCATACACAACAACACTCACAACCCGAACATCAGGAAAAGAGGCAATGATGGAGGACTGAAAGAGAGATGACCTGGGAGAGCCATCCTTGGCTGTCTTTTTCCCCATTTCACTTCAAAGCAGCCATGAGCATATATATTTGGGAAGGACCATGGCTCAGTCGTAGAGCATCTGCTTTGCATGCAGACGGTCCCTGGCATTTCCAGGTAGGGATGGGAATGTCCTTGGTCAGAAACCTGGAGAACTGCTGCCAGTGTAGATAGCACTGGGCTAGATTGACCAGGAATCTGATTCGGTACATGATGGCTTCCGATGTGTGCTGTATACATTGATTCCACTTGAATGAGTAGGGTTGGGGAAAAGAGAGTTATACTAGCACTCCTTCAATAAAAATGGAATCTCTTCCCAAGGCTTCTCAGCACTCCCCTCGGCAGCTTTAAAAACAATAACAAGCGTCAAATGCAAGACTCCGGAATATCCTCTCTTAGATCCCCCATGTCATGGCACCAGGAATTTAACACAGCAAGTTGAAAAATCAGCACTCTGGAAGCGATCTGGCAGGGGAGTGAGCTTGAAATGAGAGCTATGCCACCTGCTGGCACAAAAGGTAAACAACACCTGTCACAAAGGACTTCAAAGCTTTTCTCCTCTCTTTCCCCCAGACATGCAACAGGCGAGGGTGCTCCCCTCGTCTCCCACCCCCCACAAGGAGGTCTGATTTGTGCTGGAGCTGAACTTTTCTTTGCACCACAGGAACGACACCCTGTTGCTAAAAGCAGGAATTGTCTGTAATGCAGAGGAAGGAGGAAAGTGAGAGCCTGAGGCTTCCAGGAAATCCCTTTCTGCCTGTGATGCACCATGCGTTTCCTGGCCATGTGGGAGGGCGATGATCGCACACAGGGTGTGATCCGTTGGGGAGAGCAAGAGTGGGAATCAGCAGCTCAGCTCAAGAGAGACATGATTCAAGAGATGGGGAAACCCATCCAGAGGAAAATATGGATCCTTCTTCTGCATAAGGAACGGATGGAGAGGTCAGTCCCCAAGGTCAATTCTTCCAGCATCTTGGATCCAGCCATATGGCCACAGCAACATAAGAAGAGCCTGCAGGATCAGGCCAATGGCCCATCTAGTCCAGCATCCTGTTCTCACCATGTCTACCCAGATGCCTGTGGGAAGCCTGCAAGCAGGATCTGAGCCCACCAACACTCTGCACTCCTGAGGTATCCAGGAACTGGCATTCAGAAGCATTGCTGCATGAATTTGACGGCCACCTCTTGCTACATGGAGGCTGCATTCATTATGAAAGCGTCGATGGACCAATCATCTATCAGTTGATCCGGTCCTCTTTTAAAATCATTTGAACCACAGTCATCCTTCAAAGGTCTTCATTTCCCTCCGCACAGTTCTCCAGCCAAATCATGCGTTAAAAAATGCATATACTGTGGCTGTTAGCATACATTTGTACTAAAAAGCTGGAGGATTTTCATTAAGACTTTTTTCCCTTTAGAAACATTGCAAATCGATGGGGGAAAGTGGAGAACTGAACTTACGATTGGAAAAAAATATGAGAAACTGAAACTGACATGGACAAATTCATCCATCCCTGAAATACCGCACCTGTGCTGACTCCAGGATTTGGGGGTCCTCAAATCCTGGCAGTCTCAGTGCCCCCCCCCCTTGGAGCATGCAAACTGATGAGCCTTTTAGGCCACAGCTGATCTCTATGGAGACCGTCTGCAAAACTGCATGGCAAAACCAACTCTGAGGAAGAGCTGTAGCTCAGTGGCAGAGCATCCACTTTTGAATTCAGAAGGTCCCTGGTTCAGTCCCCGACATCCCCAGCCAGGACTAGGAGTGACCCCTATTTGAGATCTGTAGCTGACACTGGTAGTTAGGAAAGTCTAGTGCACTTTTGGCCACCTCATGAGAAGAGAAGACTCCCTGGAAAAGACCCTGATGTTGGGAAAGATGGAGGGCAGAAGGAGAAGGGGACGACAGAGGATGAGATGGTTGGATAGTGTTCGTGAAGCTACCAGCATGAGTTTGACCAAACTGCGGGAGGAGGTGGAAGAGAGGAGTGCCTGGCGTGCTCTGGTCCATGGGGTCACGAAGAGTTGGACACGACTAAACGACTAAACAACAACAAGTGCACATTGTCTCACTTCCCTTCCTATCATGGATGATCACGCTGTGAAAGATGGAGTCAGCGTCAGCCTAGATTACTTGTAACCACCTGCTGAGTAGCTTGAAAGGTGTGGGTGGATCCCAGAAGCATTGACGCTGCCCTGAAAGCATGGAACCCATTCCTGAGCTCAGGATGGCTGGGAGGTAATATTAATGGAGCTGTAGCTCAGCAGTATAGCATCTGCTTGGAATTGTCCTAAGTTCAATCCCCATCATCTCCAGGTAGGGCTGGGAAAGGACCTTACTTGAAATCCTAGAGAGCCACTGATGGTCACTGTAGACCATACAGAGCTAGATGGACCATTATTCTGACTCAGTATAAGGCAGCTTCCTATGCTGACTGTAAGGACAGTGTCCTCCCTTGCTGGCCTTGAGAGTTTTTCAAGTGACCAAGCATGCCAGCTTCTTCAGATCGCCATGCAGAGAATCCCATGTATTATTTGTGATGCCTTGCATGTTTCACTGGGTCCACAATAGATTGCTTCATAGCCTTTTCTCTCCTCCCACCTCCCGTCCTCTACTATGTTTGCGTGTGAAAGCACTCTTAAGTAATCAAGTAGGCAACTAGAGGAAGGCAATCTGAACACCCAAAGAAGAGTTGCCGACTCTTTAAATAAGCCCATATGATTTAACAATGCAAACAGCTTGAGAGACACAGCGGATGTGGATATATTATTAAATAGCACTCAATGAGTTTCCCGTAATCATTTGATAGATGGGGGCTGAGAGTGAAATAAGAAGAGGTGATGGCACAGTTATGATCCTGTTTCACAATCTTGCATTGAGTATGCATGAGTTGGTGTGTTTGTTTTGTTGAGCAGAGGGAGGAACGGGATGTTGCATCTATCAGGGTTTCCCCTGGTGGAGTAGGGAGGGGAAGAAGGCCCAGAGTAGATCCAGGCTCCCTTTTCAATCTTAACCATCCAGATGTTTTGGACTACAGTTCCCATCAACACCAGATGAATGGAGTGGTGACTGGGGCTGATGGGAATTATAGTCCAAAATAGTTGGAGGGCACCAGGTTGACAAAGCCTACCTTACTAGCTTTGGCATTCTGACTGTAGCCAACAAGGTTCCTGTGTAAAGCTTGCTAACATGGCCAGGGGAGGCCTTCTGGAGTTCAGGAGTTTTGGTAATATCACTGTACTGAAAAGGCTCAGCTTTACCTTTCTTTGTTAATTCATACCAAGGATACTGGACACAGTGATGGATGGGGTTTGGGCATACAAGTTGTGACACAGCCCTGAGAAGGCAAAGATCTGATGGTCAGTAGTAATCTAATCTGGAATTGGCAGTACACCCTTTTCTGGATGTGGTTGCCCTCCTTCTGGAGCATGGATGGGAAACCACAGACCCAGAGGCCAAATCTGGGTCTCCAGACTTCTCTTTGTGACTCTTACCAAGCCATATCCCTTCCAGCAGGCTCCTTGGGTGCTTTCGCTAGATGAAATCTGCCCTCAACCTGTGGCAGAGAGCCAGCGTGGTGTAGTGGTTAAGAGTGGTAGACTTGTAATCTAACTAACCGGGTTAATGTCTCTGCACCTCCACATGCAGCTGCTGGGTGACCTTGGGCTAGTCACACTTCTTTGAAGTCTCTCAGCCTCACTCACCTCACAGAGTGTTTGTTGTGGGGGAGGAAGGGAAAGGAGAATGTTAGCCGCTTTGAGACTCCTTTGGGTAGTGATAAAGCAGGATATCAAATCCAAACTACTACTCCTCCTCCTCTTCTTCTTCTTGCCTGGGTGGAGGTTAGAGAGATATGCATACAAACCCCTGTCTTTTGTATAGCTGGAATGTAGGATACTGTACAAAGGAGAGAGTGATATCCATTGCTCTTCCCACTTTTGTATCTGGTCTTCTCTGCTTTGTGGTCCCTGCAAGGTTGCCGTTGGGGGAAAGTGGCTCTTGGGCTTCCAAAGATTTCCCATCACTGCTCTGATCAGGCTCAGTTCCACTTCTTTGGGACAATTGCTTATGGATTCTCAGGTGGTTGCTGTGACCAGAACTGCCCTTAGACATGTTCTACTGCCATGCCAGAATACCCCTTCCAAGGGAAGGCTGATCTAGTTACACATACGTTACTCATTTCCTGTTTCAAACACAAGAGCACTTTCCCCTGCTGTGGTTTCCAGCAACTGGTATTTAGTAGTGCTGCCTCTGACTGTGGAAGCAGAGCAGAGCTAGTAGCCATTGAGAGCCCTCTCCTCCATGAAATTGCTCTCCAATTCACCATTGGCTTAGTGATGAAGTGGCAGAACTCTTGTCCCCATCCTCTCTGCCCTCCCTTCACTTGTTTGCTGATGACTATAGCATGCCTGAAGAGGGCTTGGGTGTCTGTCTAACAAGATGAATTTCAGATTCTTCACACATACAGACCTAATTGAAAACAGGAACAATTACGTCTAATAAAATTCATTTAATTGTGAGCCGGATCCTTCATGCCCTCTTACTTCTGCTATGATTTCTCATTGGAGGTGGAGAGAGGGCTATGTACCTTTCTAGGAAGGAAGCAGAACAAGAGCTAGAGAATGGGGAAGGGCTGTTGCTCAGCGATAGAGCCTCTGCTTTGAATACAGAAGATCACTGGTTCAGTCTTAGTGTGACCTTGGAGCAGTCCACAAAGAATAAAATGGGAGGGAGGCATGTTCCTCGCCACTCTGATCTGCTTTGGAAGAAAGGAAGGATAAAAACTGAGGGCTCTTTGGACACACGGCTTTGTGGTCACCAGAGGATATAGGCTAAGAACATAAGAGGATCCTGCTGGCTTGGGCCAATGGCTCATCTAGACCACCTGACCAATCACAGAGGTATATGGGAGAATCACTGTTAGTGAACCCCATGGTTCAAATGCACATCTCATATCCACCAGGAGCCGTGCTTTCAATATTGTGGGTCCAATTCTCCAAAGCTCCCTTCTAGGTGTGATCAGACAGACCCCCTTCCCTGCTAAACATCCTGCGCTTGCTAAAGACTTCTTAAAATTTCAGCAGGCATTTTAAGTTAGTTTTTTTTCCTAATTTGATGCTAAATTTTAACTGACTTTATGCTATGTCCCTTTTGTACCCCTCCTGTTTCACTTCTTGTTTACAGTGGCATTAAGCAGCGTATACATTGTTAAAATACTTTTTTAAATTAAAACAAACCCATTTGATTGCTGCACACTTAATGTGGTAGCAGAGCTAAAACCTACCTGCGCAGCTGAATTGAGTGGCACGATGCCAAAGTGGATGGAATGGGGTGTGCCTTTTCAGGCTACTTGTTCTGGATAAGACCACTCTTGTATTCTTCCCCTATTCTTCTGTGAAAAGTGTTTTTGTTGTGGTTGCAGTGTGGAAAATCTTCTTCTTCTTCTTCTTCTTCTTCTTCTTCTTCTTCTTCTTCTTCTTCTTCTTCTTCTTCACAGCAAGGGAAAGACCAACCTGGCCCCATCTGTGAGTCAAAGAAGGAGCAGCTGCAGGAAGCTTGCTTCCCTCCTCTCTGCCCAAAATAACACTTATTAGAATTAAATAACTAAGAACTAATGCCTGGGTTTGCTTTTCCTCTCCTCTCCCCATAATCTTTTTTCCTCTTGTGTCGTGTCTTTACTAACTGCTGTGGGAGCTTTTTATTATTTTTTTTTCCTTTTCAGTTAAAGATCTGGATAAAAATAATGTACAAAAGAAAATTCCTTTGACCAAACAACCCATCTTCCCACTGCACAAAATAATATGCAGATGAATTCAATTGTTTATGTGTCAAATGAATATTTAATTTATTGGTTGGTGTTTCTATCCTTAAAAATCAGAAAATTAAGTACTTTCCCTATGCCTGTAAAATATTATTCTGTTCCATAAAACACTGTAACAGAGTCCCTGGATTCATCGGTCCAAAGTCAATTAAATACTGTGGCTGATAGCAAAATAAGACATGCTCAAAGCAGCCCATTGAAATCAGTAGATAACTCCAATAATTTCAGTGTGCCTACTCTGAATATATTTTGGTTGAAATCTCCCCCCTCCCTCTCTCTCTCTCTCTCTCTCTCTCTGTGTGTGTGTGTGTGTGTGTGTGAGAGAGAGAGAGAGAGAGAGAGGAGAAGGACTAACTTTCAAGAGAGTTTGAGAGTTTCAGATAAGAGAGCGGCTTCCTTTGTGCTCTTGAAGGAGGAATCTTTATTTTTGAAACTGACTGGTTAAAATGGATCCAGCCAAACATGTGCTTGTTGTTGGGATGCTGAAGTCTGGCGATGACTCACCCATTGTTCAGAAGCTTTGACTCTGACAGCACTTTTGAGTGTGCTGCATTATACCGGTCAACTTGGATGGGCTCTTAAAATGATGCCTCTTTGTTGCCCTTGTTCCATGAAGGCATGACCTAGCAAGAATCAGGAAAACAGTTGTAGGTCAAGCTAGAGTTGCAGGACCTTGGATAGCTCCAAGTAGACCATTCCCCCCAGGAAACTCTAGCCCAAGGCAACACTTTGTTCATTAAGAACATAAGAAGACCCTGTTGAATCAGGCAAAGGGCCCATCTAGTCCAGCATCCTATTCTCTCTTTTATACATATATAAATTTTTATTAGTTTTTAACATATCATTTCCAACAATCATATAACATAGCTTCTTATCTCATACAATGTTTTAGACTTCCGTCAACACCTCTGATGATTTCCCCTTCTTTATCACTTATTCTGCATTCCTTAATTTATCTATTACTCTTCATTATCATTAACTAATAATTCTCCTCATAGTCTTTCTTGCAATATTTCATATAGTCCTCCTTACAAAACTTCTTGCAGTCCTACTAGCGTGATCTGTTCATTACTATTACTTTTCAAATAGTTTGTATATTTATTCCAGTCTTTAAAGAATCTCTGGTCCCACAGGTTTCAAATCCTTCCTGTTAATTTACCCAATTATGCATAGTCCATCAATTTCATCTGCCATTCTTCTTTTGTTGGTAATTCCCAGCATTCTATTCTCACAGTGGCCAACCACATGACTGTGAAAAACTCATAAGCAGGACCCCAGCACAAGAGCCCTCTCCCCTCCTGTGGTTTCCAGCAACTGGCATCCAGAAACACTACTGCTCCTGACAGTGGAGGCAGAGCAGAGCCTTTGTGACTAGTAGCCCCTGATAGTCTTAGCCTCCTATCCAGATGTTCAAACTTAGGAGTTCACTTGCATGTAAGACAGGGATGGGGAACCTCAGGCCTGGAAGCCAGATACAGTTCTCCAAGCCTCTCTAAGTGACCCTTGAAAGTCTCCCAGGAACACACACCCTCCTGAACCACACCCCAGCCCTGTTTTGCACCCTCCTTGAGTGTTTTTGCCTGGCTAGAATGTGTCCCTGAACTCTAATAATGCTTTTTGCTTGCTTGCCTGAATGGGTAGCAGAGAGGAGTGTGAGAGTATGTGCATAGAAACTAGCCTACTGCTAAAATGATAAAATTAGCATTCATTGTTCTGCCGACTTTTGCTTTAGTCCCCTCCCACCACTGGCATGTGTCTCCCAGAAAGCTGCCCCAAGGGCACTGTGGCCTTCAAACTGAATAAGATTCCCCACTCTGGTGTAAGGGCTTTATAAGAACCAGTGTTTTCCAATTAACTTGTAGGATCAGGTTGGAACTGGGCCCATATGACGCCCTTGATCCATAGAGCACAATTTGCACTGGGGTACATTGGGTGATTAGAAGCCCTGGTTCAAGGGCCTTGTGATCTGTGTATATCCAATTGCCAGCAAGAGATTATATGCTACAAATCATTCAGTGTGTAAAAGGCACACAGGAAAATATAGCTTTATTTAATTTCCTCCTAATGATAGACTGCTTTGGGGAGAAGCCTAGCAAGAAGCTCATTGCTTGAAATAGTTCATTTAGAGAAAATGTGGGATGCACTTGAATCAGGTTAGGAGGGGGACATTTTTCCTCCCTCTCTGATAATATTAGAATTTGGGAGTCATCTAATGAAGGCGACTAGGTGTAGCTGCAGAAATGATGAGAAAAAGTTCTTTTTCACAAAAGCGTAATTCATTTGTAGGCCTCACTGCTACAAAAAACACAACCAACTGGTGGTGGTTACTGGCTTAGATGGCTTTTCAAATAGTCAAGTTTTCTAAAAACGAATAGTTCATAGAGAAAAGGCTACCAACGCTGGTTTCAGGGAGATGTGGCATATGGAGAAACAACAGCATGTTCAATAACCCAGTCGAGATTACCATAACAGAGCACAGAAAACAGAACTTCTTCTTGATTCTGAAGTTGTTCTGTGTGTTTTTTCCAGGAGGCTAAGTGGATTTTTCCCCCTACAGAGTTCATTCATCTTTGGATATAGGATTCTGGGAACAAGCAATAGAGGGAAGTACATCACTTTCATGTTCTGCTTGTGAGCACCTGGGGACAGCAGGCTGGCTGCTGTATGGCGCAGAATGCAGGATGTGATGGATGGTGGTCTTGATACAGAAAAATCACTCTTATGTTCATCTCCAGTATTTCTACTGAGTCAAGGCATCTGTAGGCTTTGCTTTGACCAACGGAAGCATGGCACCATCAGGCCAAAAGAGAAGTCCAGAGTCCCACTCAGAAGAATGAGCAGGAGGAAGAAGAAGAAGAAGAAGAAGAAGAAGAAGAAGAAGAGGAGGAGTTTGGATTTGATATCCCGCCTTTCACTCCCCTTAAGGAGTCTCAAAGCGGCTAACATTCTCCTTTCCCTTCCTCCCCCACAACAAACAATCTGTGAGGTGAGCGGGGCTGAGAGACTTCAGAGAAGTGTGACTGGCCCAAGGTCACCCAGCAGCTGCCTGTGGAGGAGCGGAGACGCGAACCCGGTTCCCCAGATTACGTGACTACCACTCTTAACCACTACACCATACTGGCCTCCAAAGGCAGCAAGGTCACTTTCCCACATTTGGAAGGAAGAGAAGTCATCAAAAATACAATTTAAAGAGGCGGCTCCCCATAATACAACTGAGTGAAAAACCTAAGGTTACCCAAATACAACCACGCAAATGCCCCCTTGCTTTCTTTATCTCGCTTCAACATCATTGTCTGAACAGATCAGCTATGTCTCAGCGGGACAAATTCTGTTACACTCTGTTCATGACCTGAAATACCAGATTTTTAAAATTCACTTCTCTTTTTAACTTAGTTTCTTCTATGTCCCCACCCCCACAAAGGAATATTCTCTTGTCTATGGTCAAGGTGTGTGGAAGAGATAGAAGAACTTCTAAACCTCTTTCGTGCTAGACTAAATGTACCTTAATCTCACCCAGCAAAGCACTTCTTATGTTCTTTAGAATCTCATCAAGATTAACAGTGCAATCCTATGTATACTTACTCAGAAGATCTCTACACTGCATGGGGCCTATTCTCAGGCAAGTGTGCAAGAGAATGCAGTCTGATTCAGGTCTCGTCTTGCACTGGGGGGGCAACATGGGTGGATGAAAGGAAAGCAGATAGGAACAAAAGATGAAATTTCCCTATAATCTCTGCTGTTGGGTCTTCAGAAAAAGATGCAATTTGTTAAATGACACAAGCAATCGAGTTTACTAGCCAAGAAGCAACAGTGGCAGCAACAATAGGATTACAGCGTCCCAAGAAAGGAGTGAAGAATGTGTGGTTAAAAACACGGACATCAATGAACCACAAAGCCTTTTAGCAGCCATTTATCTGCAACTGCTGCTGAGCCAACAAATACTTCCATGTCGGTCCTGTCCCCCTGGAGAAATCCATTGGCCTCAGCCAATTATCTCTCCCTCCGCCTCGCACAACCTCCAGCTCATGCAGAAGCAAGGAGGAAGGGCAAATGCAAAAAAGGAAAAAGAAAGAAAAAAGAGTGAAAAGCATACCCAGTGTTGAGTTTCCTCACCTGGAACAATATGAATCAGACTAAAAGTGTCTTTCTCTTTTACGCTGTCTTTCTGCATTTTCTGTTCCATGAAACGTTTATGATATGCACTGCAGTTAATGTCAAAAACGTGGGTGACTGTTGACACTCATATGTTAATGTTGACAATCCCAGACAAATTTTATCTTCGCATTCAGGGATACTCAGTGAATGCTGGCAGCTTACTAACATGATTGTCAGCACGTACTTGTATTCATTTGAAAAGCGAAGAACTATATATCTGTTTCAGGGCATTTGCAAAATTCATCTGGCATTAGCATTCACATATGGATGTCAGCATTAATAAAATCTACATGCAACACCAATTTAGGGGGAAAAGGGTTACAAATCCAACTCGATTTTTATTCACATGCTTAAACTATAGTTCTGAACATGATTTCAAGATCTCCAGGCATAACTCGCAAGTGCAGTGATTCAAAAAGTGGCATTTACAATGAAAAGTTGCAGAGTCCAGGGCATTTTCACATATTGTGACTTGGATTCTGAAGGTAAAATTTGACCTGGAAATGTTGGCACTCATCTCAGAGACTGTCCAGTATTGACTGTTGCTTCACTCCGGCTGCCCAATGTGGTCAAACATGGGCTACCACTGAAACGTTATTGGATGTCTAACACTGGCAGGGAGCTGGAAATCTTCTGATAAATATAATTGCACACCAAGAGACAACTCAGACAAATATTCACATTCAGTACTAGAAAAGGAGATGTTCGGAGGCGATTTTTTTCCTACAGTAGATAAGTGGATTCTATTTAGTCAACTGTATAGAATTCAGCTCAACATCAAAAAAACAAAGATCATGGCCACTGGTCCCATCACCTCCTGGCAAATAGAAGGGGAAGAAATGGAGGCAGTGAGAGATTTTACTTTCTTGGGCTCCATGATCACTGCAGATGGTGACAGCAGCCATGAAATTAAAAGGCGCCTGCTTCTTGGGAGAAAAGCAATGACAAACCTAGACAGCATCTTAAAAAGCAGAGACATCACCTTGCCAACGAAGGTCCGTATAGTTAAAGCTATGGTTTTCCCAGTAGTGATGTATGGGAGTGAGAGCTGGACCATAAAGAAGGCTGATGGCCGAAGAATTGATGCTTTTGAATTATGGTGCTGGAGGAGACTCTTGAGAGTCCCATGGACTGCAAGAAGATCAAACCTATCCATTCTTAGGGAAATCAGCCCTGAGTGCTCACTGGAAGGACAGATCCTGAAGCTGAGACTCCAATACTTGGGCCACCTCATGAGAAGAGAAGACTCCCTGGAAAAGACCCTGATGTTGGGAAAGATGAGGGCACAAGGAGAAGGGGATGACAGAGGATGAGATGGTTGGATAGTGTTCTCGAAGCTACCAGCATGAGTTTGGGAAGCAGTGGAAGACAGGAGTGCCTGGCGTGCTCTGGTCCATGGGGTCATGAAGAGTCGGACACGACTAAACGACTAAACAACAACAACAACACAATAGAATTCACTACCACAATATTACTCTAAGAAAAAATTAGACAGATTCATGGAGGATAGCTAAATGGAATATCGAAAGCAGCACACCTTTGAATGTCAGATGGATCCAGCATAGTAATAGCTATCCAATTTCTTCAAGTGTCCGTACATATGTAGCCAAACAGTACTCTCTCCATACAAGAGTGAAGCATTAGCAGGCTCATGGAAACCCTGAGGTTTGCAGAAATGCAACAAATCTTTAGAAAACAAACGTGAAACGGGTGGAACAAAAAAAAGATGGATCCCAATGAGTGGTTACAGAATACTGGTTGACCGTAGGGGCATGGACAGAAAACCTGGCCAGAGGGGAATAGACTGAAGCAGCCTGGAGGAAGGCATGGCTGACTTGGGAAAGTTCTTGGAGAGCCCTCCATACTAGGGATAGGAGAAAATTAAATAAGTTAATCTGAATATTTCAAAATACCTGCTTCTAACTGTTTATATTGAGAATTTTAATATTTTATATTTTTGTAATTTTTACAGTCAAGCAATACAGCGGTACCTCAGTTTTCGAACACCTCCATTGGTGAACATTTCAGTTTTCAAACGCCATAAAACCTGAGGTAAATGCTTCAGTTTTCAAACACTTTTTGGAAATCAAGCATTCCACACAGCTTCTGTATTGAGTTTTCCGAAAGTAAATGCTTCAGTTTCAGAACTCGAACGGTCTTCTGGAAGAGATTACGTTTGAAAACCAAGATACCACTATATATACCATACTTTTTCATGTATTGGACGAGGGGATTTTTTACTAAATAATAAGGTTAAAAATTTGTGCTTGTCTTATACATGGATAGTGCATAGGTGGGATGTGTGTTTGGCTGCTGCCGCAAGCCGGAGATTGTCAGTGGATATAGGGCGTGCTATTGGATGGCTGCGGCAAGGGTTGTTGTTGATTGGCTACTGCAGTGTGAACTGGGAGGGCAATTGGCAGCTTGTGCCAGCGAGGGCACAGGTGGTAAGCGGGTATTGCGATGTGTGCAAATGGCTGCGCAGGTCATACAGGTGAGCGATTTCTGCAATTCCCCCTTTAAAAAGCCCTCCAAAAAAAGCTCAACAACTCTGGGCAATCTCCCCCCATTTTATTAATTTGTAGTCCCCCAAAATAGGGGGCATCTTATACATGGGGGCATGTTATACACAAAAAAAATATGGTACATTTTGTTAATTAAAATTAATGAAATAAATTCAGTTCAGCCCACGTGCCTATGGGAAGCCATGAAGCAGGACATGAAAGTAGGATGTTCTCCCCACCTGTGATTCCCAGCCACTGGTATTGTGAATAGGGCTCTAGTCTAGCATCCTGGTTGGCCGCCACGGGGGAGGGGCAGTGCGCTTCCCCCCCCCCAAAAAAAAATTGTTTAGGGATACAGCTGATGCTCGGGTTGGGAACATGATCCATGCGGGAAGCATGTTTGCAACCCGCATCGGCACATGTGCACACATGCGGGTCGCGATTTAGCGCTTCTGCACATGCGCGAGCGCCGAAATCCGGAAGTAACCAGTTCCAGTACTTTGGGGTTCAGCACGGTGCACAACCCGAAATCACACAACCCGAAGCGTCTGTAACCTGAGGTATGACTGTACTTTCATTTTTCTACTCATATTGAAATACTGCCCCTCAATGAGGCCAAACTTAGATTCACTAAATGTTTAGGGGTATGCATACCCCTGTGTCCCCCCAGGAAAAAAGCACTGGGGGTGGGGATAATGGTGAGCTAGATAGACCCTTGGTCTGCACTAGACGTTTTGAGGCTTGCCTCCACGCACATGCTTGATGTGGCAACTCTGCAAAATTGGTGCCAGGCAAAGGAGTCTGCTTGCTTGTGAATGGTTGACTCAGTATTCCCAGACCTGCCATTGCCTGCCAGGGTGGCTTCATGCTGGCCTGTTTATTTCCAGCTTTAACAATGTGCTTTTAAAAATATATTTTTATGAGTTGCGTTGCATTTCTTGGTAAAGCACTTTAATCCATTTTAATGCCTCCATCCTTCTACTCGGTGGCAACGCCGTGGTTAGTCTAATGCATCCCACTCACCTCAGGGTTACTAATGAGGTCACACAGAACACAATCTCCAAACTGAATAATTCACTAATCAGATGCTGCAGACTCCAGTGGTAAAATTTATTTCTGACACCTAAACAGCAAATGGGTTTGTGGAAACACACACAAACACTCACAGGCACTCTCTCCATCTCTCACAGAGATGATTTGTGCTGGATTGATGGAACTCCATTTGGCTAAACAAAGGTGTTCGCTCATTTCTACACGAACAAATTTCTAGGCCAGGGCTAGGTTAAAAGACTCAGAGAACCAGCTTGAACCCCAAACAACGCTGGCCCATTCACTATTTTCAGCTGCCTACAATGACCACAAACTTGACATAAGCCAACAGTGTGACGCAGCAACTAAAAAAGCCAATGCAATTCTGGGCTGCATCAATAGGAGTATAGCATCTAGATCAAGGGAAGTAATAGTGCCACTGTATTCTGCTCTGGTCAGACCTCACCTGGAGTACTGTGTCCAGTTCTGGGCACCACAGTTCAAGAAGGACACTGACAAACTGGAACGTGTCCAGAGGAGGGCAACCAAAATGGTCAAAGGCCTGGAAACAATGCCTTATGAGGAACGGCTAAGGGAGCTGGGCATGTTTAGCCTGGAGAAGAGGAGGTTAAGGGGTGATATGATAGCCATGTTCAAATATATAAAAGGATGTCACATAGAGGAGGGAGAAAGGTTGTTTTCTGCTGCTCCAGAGAAGCGGACACGGAGCAATGGATCCAAACGACAAGAAAGAAGATTCCACCTAAACATTAGGAAGAACTTCCTGACAGTAAGAGCTGTTCGACAGTGGAATTTGCTGCCAAGGAGTGTGGTGGAGTCTCCTTCTTTGGAGGTCTTTAAGTAGAGGCTTGACAACCATATGTCAGGAGTGCTCTGATGGTGTTTCCTGCTTGGCAGGGGGTTGGACTCGATGGCCCTTGTGGTCTCTTCCAACTCTATGATTCTATGATTCTATGATCCTGCCTATGGTATGCATGAGGTGGTCTCCTATGGTCAGTCTTTTGAAGATCTTCAAGGCCTCAAATAGAGGCTTAAGGCCTAGAGTTCCTAACATGTATATTAGTAGTAGTAGTAGTAGTAGTAGTAGTATTCGCCACCCATCTAGCTGGGTTTCTCCAGCCACTCTGGGCGGCTCCCAACAGAATATTAAAAGCACAATAAAATGTCAAACAGAAGAAGAAGAGGAAGAAGAAGAAGAGTTTGGGCTTGATATCCCGCCTTTCACTCCCCTTATGGAGTCTCAAAGCGGCTGGCAATCTCCTTTCCCTTCCTTCCCCACAACAAACAGTGAGTGAGGCTGAAAGACTTCAGAGAGGTGTGACTAGCCCAAGGTCACCCAGCAGCTGCATGTGGAGGAGCTGGAAAGCGAACCCTGTTCACCAGATTACGAGTCCTCCACTCTTAACCACTACACCATGCTGGCTCTCATTAAAAATTTCCCTAAACAGGGCTGCCTTCAGATGTCTTCTAAAAGTCAGATAGTTGATTATTTCCTTGACATCTGATGGGAGGGCGTTCCACACTATGGACGCCACTACCGAGAAGGCCCTCTGCCTTGTTCCCTGTAACCTCACTTCTCGCAGGGAGGGAACTGCCAGAAGGCTCAAAGGAACAAGTTGTCTGGCAGTCTTCATGGCCCCTGTCGTGTGTACACTCCTCCCACTAATGAAGTCCTAGTAGGTCACCTTTTTTGATATCCTTTTTGAGATGAGGTGACCAAAACAATACACCATACCCTCCATCATTTCTCCGATGAAAATAGGGGCGTCCCATTCCATAATGATAATTTTACTATTTATACTCCACTCATCCTACTGGGTTGCCCCAGCCACTCTGGATGGCTTGAGACATATATAAAAAAATGATAAAACATTAAACATTAAAAAACTTCGCTATACAAGAATGCTTTCAAACAGCTTGGGGGTCAGATAATTCCATACCCTCCAACATTTCTCCACCCAAAATAGGAACATCCTAAGGAAAAGTGGGGCATGTCCAAAGTCCATTTCGGAGGCCTAATCCGGCCTGTCGGTCGATTTAATCCAGCCCCTGTGACAGTATATGTCCTGGGGTAAAATCCTAAAAAACGCTCAACAACTTTGGCCGTCCCTCTTTGAAAAAAGTTTGGGCACCCCTGCCCTAAGGAAAAGTGGAACATTCCAGGATGAAATCAGAAACTGAGGTAGTAAATCAGGGACATCCCTGGAAAATAGGGACACTTGGAGGGTCTGGGTACACAGTATTCCAAGTGCAGTTGCGCCATAGATTTTTATTATGGCATTATGATATAAATGTTTTTATTTTCAATTCCTTTCCTAATGATGTCTAGTATGGAATTTGCCTTTTTTACAGCAGTTCTCCAGGGCCTTGAAACAGAAAAGGGTCTTTTCCCTTCACCTGTTATCTGTTCTCCTGTTCACTGAGGAGTACTTGGACAGAACCTTCTGCATTCAAACAGCCCCAAGTCATGAACATTTCCTCATAATCCCAAACTCTCCTGAGACAATTTGCTTTCAGGAAGGCAGAGAGGGTACCATGCAGCATTGTAAGAATTTTTTTTATCCCACTCTTCAGGTGAAAAGGCTTCCTGAACAGCTTAGAGATCCCTAAAACACAGGAGAGTCCTTCCCCTCCGGCTTATAACCTAAAAGACACAACACAAAAGGAAAAAGGATGAAGAAAGAAGAGGAAACAGCAAGGCCCATGATCCCCAGCAATTGCCACTAATTTTTTTTAAATGTATTTTTATTAAAGATTTTCTTAATTTACAAAAGTATGTGCAATGTCTCTCTCTCTTTTTCTCTCTCCAAGTAACATTTTTTTTACAGATCAGTTTCATTTGTTGAGACATTAGGAAGAAGAAGGGGATGGCTCCCCTTTATCACATACACAGCCGAACAAGACAATGACAAAAATCCACCAACAGCATACAAATCAATATGGCTAGCCTGATACAAAACACCCACCCCACTCACACGTGAAAACAAAGATCACCACAGCAAATCACAAATAAAGAAGCATACCTTGGCCAACCCCAACCTCTCTCACCACCAAAGGAACACAAGCACAGAACCTGCACAGGTGATGCTGACACAAAACCCCACATATATTAAGTGCCATTGCCACTAATTGTGGGACGTCTCTTAGCTTGCTCATGCTGCCCTTTGCTGCCTGTTAGCCTGCCCTTGGGATGCGGGTGGCGCTGTGGATTAAACCACAGAACCTAGGACTTGCTGATCAGAAGGTCGGTGGTTCAAATCCCCGCGAGGGCGTGAGCTCCCGTTGCTCAGTCCCTGCTCCTGCCAACCTAGCAGTTCGAAAGCACGTCAAAGTGCAATTAGATAAAGAGGTACCACTCTGGCGGGAAGGTAAACAGTGTTTCCGTGCACTGCTCTGGTTCGCCAGAGGTCATGCTGGCCACATGACCCGGAAGCTGTACGCCGGCTCCCTTGGCCAATAAAGCGAGATGAGCACCGCAACCCCAGAGTCGGTCACAACTGGACCTAATGGTCAGGGGTGCCTTTACCTTTAGCCTGCCCTTCTACAGGGTAGGATGACTTCTTCCCTTGGGAAAGAGATCAGGATTGGCAGGGAGGGTGGAAGAACAGCAGGTGGAGATTGGTTTGGAAAGGGGAGAACTTAGATGCTCAAAATGTCCAAGTGCAACGCTTCAAAACAAAACCCCCGAGGCTTTCTGAGTGCTCAGCTTGAATACCTGAGCAGCCCAGGTGTGTCTGTGCCTACCCCTGAGTAATAATGCAAACAGGTTTTAAACACGGGGGAGAATTTTGAGAAGAATAATGGGAAGGGATGTATCTCAGCTAAAAGCGGTTAATCTAAAATGAATGTGCCATTGACTAACTAGGGAAGAGTACACTGAATTAAAGATGCCCCACCCTGTTGAGGTTTTGTTTTTCTAATCGCTGCATTTTGGAGAATAAAGCTCCCCCCCCCCCTTTGGGCTGGCTCCTCTCATCATGCTCTTCCATTCATCGCCACCACTTTGTTTGGCTTTATTAGTATCCATTCATGCCTCTTGCTTGTTTCAAACCTTTCCCCAGCATTGTTGGGATACTCTAATGAGCACCCTGGAGAAAGGGAACAGTACACACATCTAATTAATTAGCAGCGTTACCATCACTCTAAAGCCCTTCAGTGACATTCCCAATAATAACAACAGCAATAACGACTTGTATTCTTGGTTTGGAGTGAGGAGAAGAGTGTGTTGTGGGGGGGGGAGCACAACTGTCGCTAGCGTTGGGAAAACCTTATGTCTCCAGCGCGTGCCACTAATGCTGAAAGCAGGTGCTCGTGGCAGAAACCATGTCTGCTAAATCTTCCCTGTGCTGTTACATGATGTCGCTCATTTGGCTCGAATGTCAGGACTCCAAAAAGGGCTTGTCACATGCTAACGCTCGAGCTGTACCATTTCAGAGTGCAGGTAGGGAAATTGCATGGTGGAATGCTCCCCTATTTAAGGATGGAGACTAACACAACCTGATCCATTATCAGGCCTCCTAATGTACGTCAAGAAGAAAGTACATCTCAGAGACAAATCAGATGGCAGCTGACAGGTTTCAGAGACAGTCAAAATCTTCAGCATTTGTGGAATGGCTTGATAAAGTATGGGATTGTTTTTCTATGGTAAAATTGAATTAATGAACCGTAGGCATGTGAAAGGGGGAGAGAGAGACTTTTTGAGTTTTCAAGGTCTTTCGGTATGAATGGATTGTTGAATTCTGGAGTAGGGAACATGCCACCCTCCAGGTGCTGTTAAACTCCAATACCCATCAGTCCCAGCAAGCTTGACCATTGGTCAGGGATTATGGGAGTTGTAGTCCAGCAACCTTTGGATGGTTACAAGTCCCCCTCCCCTCCATTACTCCACATAGGAAAATAGACACCAGGGAGATGGGTGCTAGCTTGTCTTCTCCCTGGCATGCTAGCTTTCTATGTGGAGAGAGCCAGGAGCTTTTTTTCACATGTGAGGACATAGAATATTGAAATCCTCAGCCTGTAGTTTGCGGAGGTGGTTGAGAAATTTGGTTTGTCATCTGTACTTGGAGTAATGTGTGGATCAGGAAGTAATTATCCTTCAAGTACCACACCTTTCTGATTTGTGTGCTTCGATTTTTGGCACAACAAAGGAACCCAAAAGCAGCTTGCAAATGTGTATTTTAGGAGAAAATATGTTTAGAAATGCGTCCATTTGAATATGCATCTTGTGATAAGCAAATTTAAATGCCAATTCTGTGTAGCTTTTAGAAAAGAAGAAATTGATGCTCTAACATGAATGGACAAGTGCAAAAGTGATATTAGGAATGGTGGGGGAGGGGATTTGATTCAGTTCACATTGAAAGGTAAATCTAGCTTATTCACACTTTCCAAAGCAATATGCAAACTGAAGCACAGCCTTCCTTCAAAACTTGAATTCTTTGCATTTTGCAGCGCAGTTCTCAGCCAAGTAATACCCATCATGTACTGGTTTCTGGAAGCCACAGCATGGTAGCAGCTGAGCGACACACCCACTTTCATGGTTTTCAATGTTCAGTTTGAAATCAGGTCATTTGCAGTGTCAAAAGCCCAGTATGTGAGATCGTGGGACTTTTAAGTGCAGAAAGAGAGCACATTTCAGTGAATGATATAATCTCTGATGGAAGATGTTTATAATCCCTTAGAGATCCAGTCCGTTGTATGGGCCGAAACATGGCGAGGCAGAGCAAAATGTGACCGAGATGCAATATGAGCAGGGAACAAATCCCTTTGCTGCTGCATCAGTGCATTCCACAGCTGAGGCCATTTGCATTGTGGCTCTCTATAGTATATTACCCCAACCGCTGGTGGGAGGAAGCTGTAAATCCAGCATGAGATGAGGTTTAAAAGGGGTCTCGATGGCAGGCCCAAAGGAACCTCTGAGAAAATGACTTCCAAAAAGAAAAATGCATACAGAATAGGCAAGGCAGAGCAATATAAGCAAAGTCATCATTGTAGCCATAGCTATAATACCACTTTAAGCATTCACACCTTCTCTCTAAAAATCTTGGGAACCATAGATTGTTAAGGATGCTGAGAGTTGTTAGGAGATGCACAAACCCCACCACATTCCCCTCTCAGAGCTACAATTCCCAGAGTGGTTTAGCAGTCAATCCCTCTTCCCAGGGAACTCTGGGAATTGCATCTCTGTGAGGTGAATGGGGTCTTTGATCAAACTGCGGGAGGCAGTGGAAGACAGAAGTGCCTGGCGTGCTCTGGTCCACGGGGTCCCGAAGAGTCGGGCACGACTAAACGACTAAACAACAACAAAACAACTCTCTTAGCAAACTTCAGTTCACAGGGTTCTTTGAGCAAGAAAGCACAGCTGTTTAAAGCGATATAGAATCATAGAGTTGGAAGGGACCCTGAGGATCATCTAGTCCAACCCCCTGCAATGCAGGGATATGCAGCTCTCCCTTACGGGAATCAAACCTGCAACCTTGGTATTATCAGCACCACGCTCTAGCCAACTGAGCTATCCAGCTTTGCATGTATAGTGCAGATAGGGCCAGAGCCCCAATGTTTCCCAACAGTAATCTGCAATTAAAAAACAAGAAAACTAAAATATGTAACACTCCTGCAGAGATACTTTCCCACATTATATCTTAAATTTTTGTTGCATTTTAGATGCAGAAAGGACAGGTTTGGTTTGGTCTTTTCCATATACCTTTATCATCTGCCTTCCATTTTCCCACCCTCAGTAAATCTGTGCACGCTGCTATCTAATTTGCCCTCCCATCTTTCTTTCTTTCTTTCTTTCTTTCTTTCTTTCTTTCTTTCTTTCTTTCTTTCTTTTCATTTTCATTTTCTTGGTCTTTTCTCTCAAGCTTCAACAGTTCCCACAGTATGCAATCCCCATCCCCCGATCACTTTCTCTTTCACTTTCTCTCCCCCCCCCCCTTTTTGCTGAAAGAAGTATTTGCATTCGAAAGCCTGGGGTGTTTTTATGTCCCAGGACATCAATGGTGTGATTATTCCTAATCTGTTTGGCCAGTTGAGATTAGAATGAGATGCATGTCCTTATCTCCAGCCAAGAGTCTTGTGTGTATGCAGAGACAAAAACAGCATAAATATTTACATTTGCAGTGACTGAAAACCCTCATGTTTATACACTTAAGCAGATGGAATCTGGAGGAATGGCTACATCTCAGTGGCAGAGCATTTGTTTTACATGCAGAAGACCCTGGGTTCAATCCCTGGCATCTCCAGATAGGACCGGGGGTGTCCCTAGCCAGACAGTGTAGATGAGCACTTAGCTGGATGGACCTGTGGTCCAACTTGATAGAAGGTAGCTCTTGTGTTCCTATAATCTGTATAATTTGTTGTCCGAGACAAGCCACCCCACTCTGTCTAATGGTAGGGCCGGCCTTGGATAACTGTTGGTGGTCTGAATTGGAGATAGGAAGAGGGTAGGCTGGCTAACCCTGCAAAACCAACTTGGCCTATGCAGGAGGATCAAGCTACTTAAACTGTGGACCCTAGATGCGGTCGTTAATTATATAGGCCAATATGGAACTGCAGTTCCCCTCCCTAGGCAAAGCTAATACTGAGGTGCTCCTCAAAGAAGGACAGCTGGCAAGCTACCACAATGATAGAGCAGGGGTGGAGAAACTGTGTCCTCCTCACTCCAGATGTTGAATTACTGTTTCCATCGTCTTTGATCATTGGCCACACTGGCTGTGGTTTATGGGAGTTGGAGTCCAATATCTAGAAGACTACAGGCATTCACCTGTAGCCTAGGAAAAAGGGTAGATGAGGTCTAGTGCTAGAATGCCCCTTTCAAGACCCTGGCCCCTTGCATGCAGGAACAGCCACCCCCATCATAAGCAAGCTAAGCCATTATAGAAGAACACTTCAGACAGAGTGAGTGAGCTCAAAGGGGGAAAAGCCTGTGTACGTGAGGTCCATTGGTTACCTCTGGATTAATGCTTGTGCATGCCAACATCCTTACCCAACCGCCAGGTGAGATTATGTGATAAATGATTGCATTAGCCGAGACAGCTTCTCATTTCCCTCCAATCTGGCCTGTCTGCCCTTTTAGCATGGAACTCCTGATAGCATTTCTTCCTTCACCAACTTCATTTTTCCTGCTCACTTGTCAAGCTGTCAGCGTGAAGAAAAAGAGGAGCCATCGACAAGGCACTTACTGTTTCAACTGTTTCAAGTTATGTTTCAAGTGCCTCATGTGCACACACAGATGTATGCGCACACACCCCAGGCATCTCTGAACAAGACTTCCTGCTTCCATAGGCTCCCATTGTCAAGAGGGGCTTCTGTAGGCACCCCCACCTTCAGTGATGTGGAAACTGTGGCCCTCCAGATGTTGATAGATTTCAACCCCTATCATTGATGACCATTGGTCATCCTGGCTAGGGCTGTAGCCCAACAACCTCTAGAGCAGGCTTGAGGAACCTGACCCTTCAGAAGTTGCTGGATTCCAACCAACCCCCATCACCCCAGACCATTTGCCATGCTGGATAGGGCTGATGGAAGTAGGAACCCCACAACTTTTAGAGGACTGCAAGTTCCATATCCCTGCCCCACTGTCTATCATTTCCTTTGCCCAGATGCTGCCTTGTGCCTAGATGGATTCCAGTTCCAGTCTGAAAGCCTGCTCCTGTTCCAGAAGATGAAGCTCTCTCCATCAACAGGTCAAATTTGGATACTGCAATCTTAAGGATCCAAACCTATGAATTAAGAACGTTAGAGACTGTCTTGCTGGATTAGATCATGGTTCACTGGCTTAGCATCTTAAATAATAATAATAACAATAACAACAACAACAACAACAACAACAATACAGTGGTATCTCGGGTTACAGATGCTTCAGGTTACAGACGCTTCAGGTTACAGACTCTGCTAACCCAGAAATAGTACCTCAGGTTAAGAACTTTGCTTCAGGATGAGAACAGAAAACGTGCGGTGGTGGCGGTGGTTTCCAGAAAAAGAATAAAAAACATTTAGAAAAAGAATAAAGGTAATATTCCCTTTAGGGAGAGAACAACCTGGGAAACCAATGATGAAGGCGAATTCACATTTGAACACCTTATCCAATTGCAAGAAATTCTTCCAGGCTGCACTTCCCGAGAGCCAGTGTGGTGTAGTGGTTAAGAGCGGTAGTCTTGTAATCTGGGGAACCGGGTTCGCGTCTCCGCTCCTCCACATGCAGCTGCTGGGTGACCTTGGGCCAGTCACACTTCTTTGAAGTCTCTCAGCCCCACTCACCTCACAGAGTGTTTGTTGTGGGGGAGGAAGGGAAAGGAGAATGTTAGCCACTTTGAGACTCCTGAAGGGGAGTGAAAGGCGGGATATCAAATCCAAACTCCTCCTCCTCCTCTTCTTCTTCTTCTCCTTCTCCTTCTCCTCTCCTCCTCCTCCTCCTCCATACTTATTGCACTCCTCCCATCTTCAGTGCAGTTGTGATTGACAAGCTCATATGTTTATCTCCCAAATGCATACACAAGGATAGAAAGTTCAGTCTTCACTTGACTGATAATTTGCTCAAAGGAGAAGAACCAGCAGCTTTATAGGACCAGGTGGGACCCTATTGTTGCTTTGCATAATTTGATCCCTGCTAGATAGGCAGCTGCAGTGCTATCTTCCGATCTTCTGCAACAGTGGCACCACGGGGCACCAGGCCAGTTACATCATGAGCTAACTTGGTGGCACAGAAAACAAGATACTTGCATCCAGCGACCAGTGGCCGCAATCTCTCCCAGCACTCTGCACTCCTTGGGAAACCTCATATTGTTACAATGACCTTAACCCTTTTCCTTAAATGTTCACACTAGCTTCCCACCACAAACCTCTTTCCACCACACTTCAACTCTTTTAAAGCTGTTACATTGCTCAGGAGGTGAGGTGCGCCATTCCCACCACCAAGGCTATGCAGTGTAGATTCCACTTACTCAGCAAGACCAAGGAGACGTCCAGTAGGGCAATGTCCAAGACAAAAGTGGAGCTGTCCAGCTAAGAAGCCACTGAAAATCAAGCAAGATGAGGTCTTGTGGCAGCAAACCATTAGGCTTCCTGGAGTATAAACAGGACTCTAAACATGTGTTGAGCCTGGCTTCTATCTCATGAGTAGAGCACATGAGTGACAGACTTCATGATGCCAGATGGGCATTGGACCTTTGGTTCTGTTCTTTGAAACAGGGACGCAGGTGGCACTGAGGTCTAAACCTCTTGGGCTTGCCAATTGGAAGGTCAGCGGTTTGAATCCCCACAATGGAGTGAGCTCCTGTTGCTCTGTCCCATCTCCTGCCAACCTAGCAGTTCCAAAGCATGCCAGTGCAAGTAGATAAATAGGTACCACTGTAGTGGGAAAGTAAACGGCATTTCCATGTGCTCTGGTTTCCGTTGCAGTGTTCTGTTGTGCCAGAAGTGGTTTAGTCATGCTGGCCACATGACCCAGGAAGCTGTCTGTGGACAAACGCCAGCTCCTTCAGCCTGAAAGCGAGATGAGCACCACAACCCCATAGTTGCCTTTGACTGGACTTAACCATTCAAGAGTCCTTTACCTTTACTCTGTTCTTTGAATAATCATATGGGCTCAATGGCAGCTCGGCCTCCTCCTCCAGTTCTGAGCAAGGGTCCTCGAGATCTTGCAAAGGAGGCTGGGATACCATATCCCCTGCAGACTCTGATCTCCTTACTCCATCTCATGGTCCCTTGACACACACTGCTCCCCCACAATATTTGGTTTGGGGAGCACCAGATCCTCTTTTGAAGAGTATTCCCCCAGCAAACACATGAGAAAGATTAGAACAATGTTCACACAGCATCACAATAAACGGTCACAGCTTCTAAGAGCTTCTCAAGCATTATAGCCTTTCCTTTCTCCAGTCATTATTCCATTCCCTCCACCTCCCGTCCCTGATGTGGGAAGCGAAGGGGGGAGGATAATTGTTTGGGCTAGAACAGGCACCCTTTGTTGAGATGACACCTGGCAGAGGAGGGGCATCCATTCAGCCCGCATCCCTAAATATCAATTCCTTCATGTGGTTAGGAGGGTTAACAACCATTTGTAATCACATTAGAGAAAAACGGTTTAATTCTAAAGAGGGCTGTTTTCTGGACTTGCTTCCCCTGACTGCATTACAATGAGAAGATCAAACAGAATCAGCTTCAATGGCGAGATTATAACCAAGGAAGAGAGAAATCGTTAGCTGGGAGAGCAAGGGGAAGACAGGTCTGTCCTCCTGCAACAACGGAAATCTTTGCAAATATAATTAACAGATGTCTGAATTAGAAAGCCAGATAGTCAAGCTCTGGGAAGGCAGGAGATAAAAGAAGAGACTGGAAGAAAGAACTAAGTGTTGTCAGAATATCCTTAAATATCACACAAGTCAGGTATGCCCACATGCTCAAAAGGACATAAAAAGAGCCCTGCTGGATCAGGTTGATTACTCAACTAGTCCAACATCCTGTTCTCACGGTGGTCAGCCTGTAAGCAGGACCTGAGGACAAGAGCACTTGCTTCTCCTGCAGTTTCCAACAACTGCTATTCAGAAGCCTACTGCCTCCAACCACTGATAGCATTTACATACATGAATTTGTCTAATTCTGTTTTAAAGCCATCTCCACATTATTCTTTGTTACTCAATGCTCTGTGATTACAGTTGAATCTGTGAACAGGTCCCATTGGAAAGTATTGTGCCTTGAGTTAGCAGTCAATGATATGAACCGGGGTAGCCAACATTGTGCCCTCCAGATGTTGTTTGATGCCAACTCCATCAGCCCTAGCCATCATGGCCAATGTGGAGTTGTAGTTCAACAGCAACTGGAGGAGATAAGAATATAGGAAAAGCCCAGTTGGACCAGACCATCGAATCCAGCATCTTACAGTGGTCAACCACATGCCTCTGGGAAACCCACATTGAGGGCAGAAGCACAACAGACCTCTTCCCCACTCATGTTCCCTAGCAACTTGTGTTGAGAGGCAATCTGGAGCCAGATGGACAGATGGTCTACTTCAACATTTCCTATGTCCAAAGACAGCCTTCCCCCTGGGAGTTGTTACATAGTCCATATGTAAGAGGTTCCCTGTTGGATCAGAGCCCGCTGAATCAGTCTAGCATTCTATTCTTAAAAAAAGGTAAAGGGACCCCTGACCATTACAGGATGGTTAATCAGATACCAGTGGAAAGTCCACAGGCACAACACAAGCACTCTCTTTCCTGCCAACCCCAGAAACTGGTATTCAGAGGCATATTGCTTCTGCTACTACAGATACCAAGTATATACAGTGGTACCTCAGGTTACAAACGCTTCGGGTTACAAACTCTGCTAACCCACAAGTAGTTGCTCTGGGTTGCGAACTTTGCCCCAGGATGAGAACGGAAATCGCGTGGTGCCGGTGCGGCGGCAGCGTGAGGCCCCATTGGCGAAAGCGCGCCTCAGGTTAAGAACGGTTTCGGGTTAAGAAAAGACCTACAGAACAAATTAAGTTCGTAACCCGAGGTACCGCTGTATAGCAAATCTGTTTGCAATTGGTAGCTTTATCCTCCATTAACCCCCCTTTAAAGCTGGCCAAGCTGGTGGTCATTCTTGTGAAACCAAATTCCATAGTTTTAACGGTGTTTTAACGGTGTTCTGTGTCAATAAGTACTTCTTTTTGTCTGAGTCTCCCAATGTGTAGCTTTCCCAAAACCATTTGGTTTTCCTGCCACACTCAAAGAACAGATCTGCTCCACCAATGGCAGTCATCTCTCATGGCACTCCACCAATGGCAGTTATCTCTGTGACATCAGCACATTTCAGCCAATCACTCCCAGAGGCTTCATTGCCAGCACCATATGGGTCACAAGGACTTCTAAGCCTTCCTCACCCTGGCACTCCTTAGCCAATAATGGAGTGGTTTTCTTACAGGCAAAGACACCCCCGTGACTGTTACGGGAAGAGCGGCAAAGGAATGAAAGGAAGAAAGGGTCTCAAATCTCCTTGGGAACATGTTCTGGTAAGAAACCTCATAATTCCCAGTGCCCCATTTATTTTGGTTAATTAAACTGTCAAAAGGGGAAGGTATTTACCTGTCATTCACCGCAAGGGCTGATGAGGTGTCAGCCTGCTGATAGGTAGCTGTTCAATTACAGTAATTGCCTTTGTTTCTGTCCCAGGCTTCTGTTCATCGCCCACAGCTTTCCGCACTGCCTCTCCTCTAACTCTTTCCTTGCTTGGTTGGGTTGACATCAGGCACATCGGGAAATGTGGCAATACTCTTGCGTCCTCATACCATGACCTCAACCATATTGAGGTCATGAATGCACACCACTGCCTCCTATTTGCCTACTTCTACTGCCTCCCCCACTCCACCAGGTCAGATTCAGTCCCTGGGCAGCTGAGACTGGAGTAAGAACATAAGAAGAACCTGCTGGATCAGGCCAGTGGCCCACCTAGTCCAGCATCCTGCTCTCAAAGTGGCCAACCAGATGCCTTGATTCCAAACACTCACCCCACACCCCACCTTCAGTGGTCCCTTCTTCACCACCTCAGCTTGTCCCTCCAAACATCCCCAGACTCTGCTCTACAGTCATGGAGGAGTATGCATCTGCAGAAATGGCTATGGGCCCTTTAAATACTGCATTCAAGATTCCAGATGTTATGGGGCAGCAGCAGCAGCTGTTGACCACTGGGTAGGGCAGCCAAGTGGATCTCTGGAGATGGAGCTAAGGAGACCACAAGAGGCCATCGGACTACAACTTCCACCATACCTGCCCATTGGCCATGCTGTCTAGGGTTGAAGGGAATTGGAGTCCACCAACATCTGGAAGGTCACAAGTTAGACACTGCTGACCTAAATGATGTCAGGAAGAGATTCAGCCTATGCACTGTTGTTCAATTCTGGCCAAGACTACTGGGAGAGCTACAAGGAAGTTGCTCAGGATGTAAGTCTGAGTATGTTAAGTGATGCTGATTAACTTCTACACAAGCTTAACAATCAAAGTGGTCAGGATACTCCCCAGGCTGTGGCAGGTTGACTCTGCCACCATCTTCCCTGCAAGAGCTGCAGAACTGACACCTGAATAAAGCTGGCGCAGGAACACTTTCACGGCACACAGAGTTCTGCCTCTTCTTATTTTTGTTCTTCTCACCCTAGTTGTGGAGCAAATGGGGATGATGTGGATTTTTAAAGGGTCCCCCCCCCCTGCCTCCCACTGCTGCCAAACTGTTGGAGCATCTCAGTCTTTTCCTGCAGAAGATTCAACAAAATGTCCTCCTTGGTTTTGCCATCTGTGAATGTTCGGTGCAGCCATGGACCCAGTTTTATTATTGTTTAATACTATTTTAATACTGTTTGAAGGAAACAAAGACACCCCCAGCTCTCCTATATTAGCACACGGCTTCCTTCATCTACCAGTAGGAACTAATGACAGAGTTTTTATTGAACATCAAGTGAGCCAAAATGTCTCTTTAAAATAATTTTCTGGCCTTGGAGGGGGGATGGTGTTAGTTCCTCCTGATTAATTACCGGAAAATCTCAATTGTCCCCTGGAGAAGGGTTGGCAAAATCCACCCCCTTTCCCACCTTCCCGCCCACAAATAACATGGAGAGTTTTAGAGGCCATTTTCTAAACGTCGTAGAACCAAGAGTTTGCATGGACTCAAGTTAAATGGAAGCCATTTCTGGCTGTTTAAAAAAGAATAATGAAGAATTTTTTCACTGCTTTGTTTTAAGTTTCTTTCTCTGGAATGATGCTTGTGGCCATTCCAGTGGGGATGTGTGATCTGCATTTAGACTGCATCGCCAGGATACAGAATGCAGTGGACCATGTAAGTATCAATTTTCCATAGTGGGCAGATCGTGTGTAATTATAGACCATTCCAAGGTTTACGGCCATGAAGAATCTTTGCGACCGGCACTAAAATGCTTATGGAGTTGTTTTGAAATGTTTCCAGCAAGGTGCTTTTGCAGGAAAGGGGAGAGCTCCTGCCTCAAGGCTCCCCAAATTCCACTTCTGTGGGAGCGTGACTTCTTACGGGAATTGTCTGTAGACTAGGCCTCTCTCATGCTCGTATGCCACCCGCAGAACTGCTACTTCAAAAAGGGGCAAGCAAATTTGATGAGTTATAAATCCTGAAGGTGTGATGCTGAGGATGGTGTAGGGAATGCCTCCCCAAATCTATAAGGTTGCATATTGTTCCTGTGGTTCTCTGCTGCTGCACTAAAAAAAGATTTTATTTTTCTATTTTAGTGCTAAAATATCTATTATTTATCACCGTGCATTCTGCAAGGCTATATATAGGTTGAAGTCAGATGGAGCCGTCGTTACAGCAGTCAGAACATTCTTAACAACCAACAGAGCAGATTCTTCACTCGCGACCTGAACTTAGTTTTGCCACTTGCCTTATCTGAGTACGTATATGTGTTCAAATGAATGGATTACATCTCCAATAACCAGTGCTGGATTTACATATAAGCTAAACAAGCTATAGTTTAGGGCCCCACTCTCTTGGGCCCCTCTAAAAAAATAAAATAATGAAGAAAACACACCTGGATGTACATTTCCAAAATATAAGATAAAAAACGAATAAAAAAAAACCTACATACAGCAACAGTGTTTTGTGTTGTGTAGGCTCCTATGATGTAAGTAATGGGCCCACCTGCTAGTCTGCTCCCTAAAATATCACTGGTTTGCTCATCTCCATATGGCTTTAGATACCTATTAGGTCCATAAATTGCCATATAGCATATATTCAACACAAAAAAACAGTGACAATTTGTTGTTGACAAAGGATAGGTGGACATATAAAGGGCCCCATTACCTTCAGTAGCTTAGGGCCTCATCAAACCTAAATCCATTCCTGCCAATAACCAAGGCTGGTTATAGGGAGCATACAACTCCTTTGTTACAGCAGCTCCAATAGCTACTGGTCTGCTTCTGAGGACAAATTAAAGTGCTGGTTATCACCTTAAAAGCCCTACACCAGGCAGGAGTTTGCCTATGCCTACCCTACACAGCTTAGGTCCAAGCTATCTCAAATAGGTGTGCCAGGTTCTGTACAACATTGCAGGGGCCTGTTGCAGCTCCTGCCAACCTAGCAGTTGGAAAACATGTCAAACACAGAACCTAGTACTTGCCGATCAGAAGGTCAGCGGTTCGAATCCCCGTGACGGGGTGAGCTCCCGTTGCTCTGTCCCTACTCCTGCCAACTTAGCAGTTCGAAAGCACGTCAAAGTACAAGTAGATAAATAGGTACCACTGCAGCAGGAAGGTAAATGGCATTTCCATGCACTACTCTGGTTCACCAGAAGTGGCTTAGTCATGCTGGCCACATGACCCAGAAGCTGTCTGCAGACAAATGCCACCTCCCTCGGCCAGTAAAGCGAGATGAGCACTGCAACCCCAGAGTTGTCCGCAACTGGACTTAATGGTCAGGGGTCCCTTTACCTTTACCTTTAACATTGGGAAAACCACCGATTAGCCCCTTGTTTTTACTGTCTTCTTTTTCTAAGGCAGCTTCTGGAGCATCCCATAATACTGTTAAGTCAGAGGTTTTACAGCCTGTGCACCACATGCCAGCGTTGTCTGGAGTCAGAAGTAAACGTGAGAAGAGCAATTAATGTGAATGTTATCTTTGTGCATTAGGGTAGCTTCTACACAACCTCGCACAACGATCTCTAACCTCCACCCACACAAGCAAGAGGCATTATCAGAGTCCAAGGAGATATTCCCACCAGACAAAAGGTCTTAAGGTCAGCCTGGATAGCTCAGTTGGTTAGACTGTGGTGCTGATAGCACCAAGGTTGCTGGTTCGATCCCTGTATGGGACAGCTGCATAGTCCTGCATTGCAGGGGGTTGCACTCCGTGCATCCCAGATGTTTTTGGACTGCAACTCCCATCATCCCTAGCCAGCTGGACCAGTGTTCAGGGATGAAGGGAATTGTAGTTGGGGGGGGGGAGGCGGCTGGAGACCTAAGTGTGGAAACACTGGACTAATCTGCAGGGTCCCTTCCAACTCTACAATTCTATTCTATGAAGATGCAAAGCAGTGAAAGGTGTGGACTGTGGGTCATTCCAGGGGCCAGCTAGGGAGACCTGGAGGGTCATATGTGACCTATAGGCCTGAGGATTCCCACACTTGCCATAAGTTTTCAAAGAACCCCCACAATATAAGTTTACCCCACCTACTTCAAATTTATCAGTACCAGTATTGTCAGGAATGAAGGTCAGATGAAGATATGGGAGGAATACTTGGACACCCACATATCTGCACTCTGGAATATGGAGCCAAACAAATGGTATATTATTTCTTTTTTAAAAAGAGAGAGAGGCATAATTAATAAAATGGTGGCATCTTTCATGGCTGCCTCACGAAAAACCTCCTCAGTGAACTTGCTTCACGAAAAGAACTTACGGATGAATTACACAGAAATCAAGTGAGGCTCTGTTCCATGGCGCTGCTCTCTAGAGAAACATTTTGTCTTGCTCTGCACTCTCCTGTGTGTTAGTAATAAAGTCAGTGGCAAAAAAGAGAGAGATACTTTTGCAAAAAAGGAAGATGTTCGGGGAGAAAGAAGCCCTTAAAGCAGACATTTAATAATATGGCAATAAAACAAGGGGATAAAACAAGATGTGAAATAATAGGCCCACAATGAATCTTCTTTGGGATTCCCCCCAGACCCAGCTCTCTGATCCTGCTGCAAAAACCATTTCAAATTGGCTTTGGGGGACTTCCAAGAGGACAGGGAACTCAAGAAAATATGGCAATGGAACCATCCTGGCGAGTTTGTGAAATGTGGCTGTGCAGAAGCATTGGGAAGGAGTCAGCTCAGCGGTAGCAGAGCTGCGCAGATCTCATGATTCATATCATGTCCCAGGTTCAGTCTCTGACAACTCAGGTTAGCAAAGTTCTCCCTGATAGCAAGGGAAGGGAAAGTTGTGTCTGAGGATCATGAAGAACCAGTCATTTGGCCCAGTAGTAGACTGCTTAGTATATTCCACAATAGGAAGATCTTTGGCCCATTAGAGTTTGTCTGATGCCCAACTTGCTAATAAGGTATTGGAATTCTATGGGAACCTCCAAAGTTTAAGGACCTAGAAAGCAGCCTTATAACAAATTGGCCTATTGGTCCATCTAGTACAGTAATATCAAGACCAGAAGCAGGGAATCTTTTATAGCCCAAGAGTCACATTCCCTTCTGGGCAGCTATTCAAGGCCACAAAAACAATTAAACATTAATAGAAGTGTGTGTGTGTGTGTGTGTGTGTGTGTGTGTGTAGGCATGCAGATACAGATAATTAAAATAAAAACATCATAGTACTAGCCCTTTCCTTAAAAACAGTCAGTTCCCAAAAGTCTGTTAGAACGAAAAAGGTCTTCACCTTGGCAGAAGGACAAGGATATAAAGCAACAGTCAGTTCCAGGCCAGTGATTCTCAGGAGTTCAGTGCCCCACCTGATCCTAAAGCTTTCTCCACAGCGAACTCTCCATGGTCCTGATTTTCAACTGCCTGACCTGCACCAGGCCACGCTTCATCGGAGTATCTCAGTGACAACTTCATGGCAAATCAGATACTTGGAATTTGGGTAAACCCTGAGACACATTGATTACTCAGGTTGTCTGATTCCTAACAAACTATGGAGCATGATGCTGTCTTCATAACAGAGGCCATCATTCTTAGTTCAGAGCAAGTTAAGTTACACGTGGGGTTGAACATTTAGGCTTTCAGGAAGGGCTGCAGCTCTGTGTTAGAGGATCTGCTTTGCATGCAGAAAACCCCAGGTTCAATCCCTGAAATCTCTAAGTAGGGCTGGGAGAGACCCCTGTATCAAATCTCCAAAAGCTGCTACCAGTCAGAGTAGAAAGTATTAGACCAGATAGAGCAATGGTCTGGCTCAGTTCAAGGCAGCTGTCTATGTTCCTGTGTTTCATTGCTTCTTCATGTTAGGGATGCTTCGGAAATAATTTCTGTCATTCCATCCCACTCATCACACCTCTCATCCCCACTTCTCATACTTGGATCTGACTTTGATATTAGTGAGGAACCACTTCCAGTAGTGGCCAGAAACATATTGCTGGAAGTGCAACAGTAGGGATCATTCAGTTTGTAATGTAAAGGTTAATTCTGATAGTGTTAAAATCAACCAGCCCAGAGAGGGGTGACAGGTAGAGGTGTTGCTTGGCAACCAGACAAAATGTCATGATCTTCAATGAAGTAGTATATGCTCTGATTGGTTGCGTAGTTCCGAGGAAGTTTTCCCTCTGTATGGTTGGCTGAATGCCTCCCTATTATGTATATGCCTGACGTAAGAAAAACAAAACCTCGTGGTTCCTTTCTCCTCCAATTATATACTGTTTTGTTCCATTTCCTCATTTATATACTGTTCCATTTCCTCAGTAAATCATTATCAGGATTTATTTTCTCTCACTGCCCCATCTGCAGTGTTTAAGCAATTTTGCCAACATTTGTATGTATTCTTGAAGAACTGGAGCATAATTTATTAGTAAAGAGCAATCAAGACCTTGCATGCATCTTATATGCACAACATAACCCATAAACTGTTGTGTGTTTACCGTCCTCTGTTTTTCAGCACAGCAAAGGAGCATCCAGGTCAAATGAAAAGAAAAAGTATCCCAACCAGAGTGTCAGAACACAAGCCTGTGATTCACAGCCACTAAAAGACTGTACGTGCTATTTATGAGTGGGGTAGAATGTGTACAGGCAGCAACTCCTACCAGTCTCACCATGAAATGTGCTGGTGTGACCAAAGGAAAGAAGAATCCACTTTACTGCTGGTCAAAAAATGCCTGAACTAACTGCTGTTCCATTTGTACCGATCTTCTCAGTACTGATCTTCTCAGCATCTGTGTCTCAATTTATGCCGGCTATCTTATTTAAAAATAAATCTTTGTGAAGAAAGGGACAGGGGGAGAGACAAGAAGAAGAATAAAACCCACACATTGCAATATGCTCACCCAAGTCAAACTGCTATCCTGGCCCTGATTTTATCTGAAAGGAACATGTTGTCCCTGCAGGACAATTTTTAACCCTTGTGAAAATTATTTCCAGCTGGCGAAAACAGCAAGAAGACGGAGAAAAACTCTCGGGTCACCATGTGATGGTGTTTTGTGTGTTTGTGTGTGTGTTAATGCAGTGTCTCATTTTAACACATCTCAGCATGGGGGCGGGGGAAGCAATCTTGGCGTGTCAAATTGTCGTCATCGTGGGGAACATGATCCTAGGAAAAGACGAGTAAATCGGGAATGTGCTCAGAAAAAGCTGCATCATTTCTGAGTGACGTACAGATGCTCTAGCGGGCTTTGAGAAGCACACACTCTCTGTTGCATTTGATGTGTATTGATGTGTGGGTGTGTATTTGCAATAAACCTGCTTGTTACAGAAGACTCATGGGCTTGATGTTGGTGGTGATCCCCATATGAATGTAGTCATTGGAGACAAAGGGTATATCGGGGATGAGGAATCGCCATCCCAGGGGCCAAATGTAGCCCTCTAGTCCTCTCTTAGGCCTGCTGTTCCAATGCCAGAACCAAGAAGGAAACACTGATTAAATCAACTTGGCTCCCAGATCCAGATCAGGTCAGCCACAGATTGTCCTAGATTGGATGAAGCACTGAATCAGGCCCCAGACTGGACTGGGGGAAACAGCTCAGGTTACAACTGCCTGGAACTGACATTCATTCCCTCCTGTCATCAGCAACTCTTCTGACACTGACTGGGAACTTTTGAATGGGAGTCAAGCTTGATGGCGGCGGCTCACCATGTTTGTTGTTGTTGTTTAGTCGTTTAGTCGTGTCCGACTCTTCGTGACCCCATGGACCAGAGCACGCCAGGCACTCCTGTTTTCCACTGCCTCCTGCAGTTTGGTCAGACTCATGTTTGTAGCTTCGAGAACACTGTCCAACCATCTCGTCCTCTGTCGTCCCCTTCTTCTTGTGCCCTCCATCTTTCCCAACATCAGGGTCTTTTCCAGGGAGTCTTCTCTTCTCATGAGGTGGCCAAAGTATTGGAGCCTCAGCTTCAGGATCTGTCCTTCCAGTGAGCACTCAGGGCTGATTTCCTTAAGAATGTATACGTTTGATCTTCTTGCAGTCCATGGGACTCTCAAGAGTCTCACCATGTTTAATTACCCCCAAATGCACTGACCCGGTTTATAGTTCTACAAAAGATATAATCCCAGTCCTACTAGAGCAGTGTTTCCCAAACTTGGGTCTCCAGCTGTTTGGGGACTACAGTTCTCATCATCCCTGACCATTGGTCCTGCTAGCTAGGGATGATGGGAGCTGTAGTCAAAAAACAGTCGGAGACCCGAGTGTGGGAAACCTGTACTTGAGCTACAAATTTCATAGATCTATAGGCCAGGCCAATGTCCTCACGGTAATTAAACATGGAGGGCAGTCACTGGCAATGGGAGCTAGCTTGGCTCCCATTCAAAAGCTACATTGCCACCCATTCAGTGCTGCAATGCCTCTGGAGGTATGCCAGGGAGGGGGTGAGTGGTAGCATCAGAGGAGGGCTGGTAAAGGCCTTTATCGGCTTCTGGAACCCTTGGCCAGTGCTTGACCTGGCCCATTGGTGGCACTGGGTCAATTAATTTTCTAGCAGTCCCAGACCAAAGCCCATTTTGCACCCCTTAGCACACCTGGGCTGTAACTACCATCAAAATGAATATGGAAGTTCACGCAGGCTCAGGAGTTCCGTCAGCATCTCAGAGATCCTGAACCGCAAAAACAAAATTACAAGATTGGGGTGTTTGTATCTAAATGATCTGTCCTCCTCAGTTTAATTACAGTTTTATCGGTGCATCCGCTGTGATCCCTCCATTCTCTGTCAAAGGTGTGAGCAGCCTGTGATTAGATGTGAGCAAGATACTGATTACTAGTTAATTAGCTAGGCTAATAAACTGCCATTTAGAAGGGAGGGAGGGTGGATGGGGAGGAAATGCTGGATTCTTCCCAAGGAAAGTTGTTTTAAAACATGGAGACATGGGACTTGGGTTTATCTTCAAATCTGCACAAAAATCTGCATGGGAAAGCATTTCTCCTCATCTCTTAAACACACAAATACACACACACACAGTCTTGCCAAACTTTGGATATCCAATGAACACATTTAATTATTATTCATAGGAGTACAATGAAAAGTAGGGATGAAGGAGAAATCTTATTCAGTTCACATTTAAATGTAAACCTAATTGATGCCTTTCAAAACAGCATCCTTCAAAATTTTGCAGAGCTGGACACTAGCCGAATAATATGTACAAAAAATGCATATACTTATATAAAGTGTACATGAAAATACAATACACGGCTGAAAATAATATAAAAAAATGTACTAAAATAGGAGAAATGTATGCGGAAATGTATATATTAGAGGAAATGTCATTCACTGATGTCCTGGCTGATCTACAGTTCCCAGAGTGGTTAAGAATCAATCCTTCTTCACAAGAAACTCTGGGAATTGTAGCTGTGGATGTGGAATGGGGTCTCCTAACAACTCTCAGCACATTTAACAAACTCCAACTCCCAGTGTTCTTTCAGGAAAGCCTTGGCTGTTAAAGTGGTATCATAGTACTTTAAATAGATGGTGTTGCGAGCCTTTTGGGTCCTTTCTTCTTTCATCTGAGCTGATTTCCTCTCACCCTGCTGCTTTTTTTCATGCTTCCTTCTTCTCCATTGTGTTTTGGTCTCCTGTCAAACAGCATTATCTTTAACCTCAGGGCAGGGAAACAAAATCAAGGCACTGGGTAATGCATGACAAAATCTAACTTGCATTGTATCAGACTGAAAGCGTGCAACAATGAACACATTCGCTGTCAGCAGCGTTATTGAAGGGGTGTCAAGCAAAGCCCATTTTCGCTCTTGTATCCGTTGGAATGAGTCAAGTAGACGTGTGAGGCTCTAGTATAAAAATACACCTTCCCCTTCTGCCACACTTCTGCCTTGCACCTTAATATTGTAATGACATTTAAATTCTCCCACCACCACCACCTAATAGTCCCCAATATGCACGGATATGGAAATCTGCAACTTGCTGAACACTGGGCAGGCTTTTTCCGTCACAGTATGCTCTGCCCATCTGCTATCAAGTTCAGCAAACCCTGCTGTGGGGTGCGGGGAGATCCCACCAAATCAAAACAAATGCCTTAGAAATAAGGCAACTGCAGTGTAATCCTAAAGCTCACCAGAGGCTGGATAAGGAGTCACTAGCAATGGTGCCTCTGGACACTGCCTGATTGGTGCTGACCCGTCAGAGTATGTAGCCAATATCTGTACTGTACATTTAAAGCACAATGATACTACTTTATTCTTTGCAATATTTTTTTTTATTAATGTTTTCAGTATTGCAACACAATATAAAAAAGGAAAGCAGATGCAAAAGAAACAAATAAATAGCGAGCAGAGGATCAAGTATATATATCCGAGGCAATTTACTCATCTGGGAGAAATAGATCTATCATTGAGCAGGAATGAGAGGATAGAAAAGGCAAAGAAGGGAATCAGAAAGTCCACCTTCAGTCTTTCACCTCTTCGCTGTGTGAGATGGTGCTCAGATCGAAGTGGGAGGCCCTCTGGAGGGATTGTTTTCCGTTTTCCATGAATGGGAAAGCAGGGACATGACCGCGACCGTAGAAATGGGAGGTGAGAGCCACACATTCAATGCCGCGATCCAGCTGGCTGTAATGTTCAGAAGGAGAGCATCGTTGCTTCCAACAGCAGCCTTTATATTTTCAAAGAAAACATTTAATTCCATCTCTTGTAAAATTATATTAAAAAAAAAAATGGTAGGTGAAGATTGTGGGATCGAGAAACATATGATTTACCCCAACCCCTTTCAAATCCTTATAATAGGGCACTTATCGGCAATGGTTCTCCCCCCCCATTCATTCTCAAAGCTATTACTGAGCACAACACATACAGTTAAAGGATTGCTAGCACTTTAGATTATTATATGGAGTTTGCTTGTTTGTGTTAAAGAAAAGAATCTATTTCCCCCCTTTTATTTTTCACTAAATCCATTTGGTTTTTTCATAAAATTATATCCAGCCCAAAAAAGAATATTAGTTTCCCCTGAAGAGGATGCATCGCCAACAAAGTGCCCTTTGAATGCCCTTGGTTCCCTGTTCGGTTAGAGTGAATAGGACATTAAATGGAACACAATTCTACAATGGCTGTTAATTTTTCTCTTGCACAGTGAAAAAAATGGAACAAACTGGCGTGGCTACCTAGAACAACACCTTATGGAATAGATGGGATATTGGCCTAGTTTTTTTTCAGCTTGATAGAGGTTTGGCAGTATTCTTCAGTATTCTTCAACAGAATAATAAGGAAATAATTTGTGGGTTGTGCAGGGCCATTGCATCCTATTAGGCAGGGTTAGACAGCTGCCGCAGAAAGCAGATCCTGGGACACAGGAGGAGCAACATTGGTAGGACTGACTGCCATCCTCCTGAGCCTTCTGGTGGTTCCCCTCTGTTAAGAGGATAGATCTGTGTCTGTCATGCAGCATGCTCTGACTAGCCTAAACTAGCCTGACACCCTCAATTGCAGGGGAGAGGAATCGCTGCAGTTCAGTGACAGTGTCTGCTTTGCATGCAGAATTCCGTGCATCTCCAGATAGTGTTGGGGAAGCCCTGTTGGAGGTCACTGGAGACCCTTTGCCAGGTGGTGCTGAGCCAGGGGTCAGCAAACTTTTTCAGCAGGGGGCTGGTCTACTGTCCCTCAGACCTTGTGGGGGGCTGGACTATTTTTTTGGGGGGGGGAATGAACAAATTCCTATGCCTCACAAATAACTGAGAGATGCATTTTAAATAAAAGCACACATTCTACTCATGTAAAAACATGCTCATTCCCAGACCATCCACGGGCCGGATTTAGAAGGTGATTGGACCAGATCCAGCCCCCGGGCCTTAGTTTGCCTGCCCATGAGCTAGATGGACCATTGGTCTGACTTTGTATGGCAGTTTCCTACATTCCTATGAGGCTGTCATCTTATAAAAATGAAGATTCAACTTCCAGTCTAGTATGTGGAAAGATAGGGCATGCCATCTTTGTAGGGAGGCAGTCAACCAAAATGTCTTGGGTTGACCTCAAGATTCCAACAAAGGCTTGCAAATATTAACAACATTGCCTCGTTTACTGTGCCTCTTTCATCTGCCACAGAGAACTAGAACTGCCAGGGACCTCAGTGACACTGTGGCTTGCTTAACCAACAAGCTGTTCCTGAGGTTCAGCTGTCCATATATCCTTGGTTTCTTCTCAACTCTGTAAATATGTACGAATGTAAGAGAAATATAATGGAACCAATGAAGGCTCTGATGATCAGCAGCAGACACCAGAATTGGCATTCATTGAGCGACTTATATTTTTCAGGTTCTTCAATAACATTTGGTGTGAATTCTATTGCACATCGATCTGTCCAGGCAGAGTGGTCCAACTTCATTCCCAGTGGCAAAAGTCTATATAGCTTTTCCTTTATAAATAAAAACATAAGGTTGTCGTCAGGTGAACAGGTGTTGTTCACCTGGCTGCCAATACATGGCGGGCGAGGGAGCTCTCTGAATATACCGTATTTTTTGCACCATAACACTCACTTTTTTCCTCCTAGAAAGTAAGGGGAAATGTCTGTGCGTGTTATGGAGGGAATGCCTACGGGTGGCATGCCTACGGATTTTCCTCCTCTAAAAACTATGTGTGTGTTATGGTCGGGTGCGTGTTATAGAGCGAAAAATACGGTACTTTCTTCCTCCTCCCTTTCCAAATATTTGGTATCTTTGCTGATGTGGGGGATTCCAAACAAGGTTGAGCACACATGCGACAATAACACTGACCCCTCCTCTTCTCTGGAGATCTGCTCCTGCCTGAGACCTTCATTAAAAGGGTCACATTTACACAAGCTAAAGGCCAGCCATTGCTTGAAAAGCAAGCTGCTACTAGTGGACCCACAAGAATCTCTGTCCGGTTGAGAATTTCAGCAGTAAAGCTGCAAGCAATAATCTCTCACTTGGGGCCCATAAAGCGACATGGGATAGAGACTGCTGTGATAAATGGGAACATAACTCACACTTTCCCACCCATTGTCTGTCAAGTGGAAGGGGTGGGGAGTTGTCCCCCAGGAACCTTCAGAAGCTGGGGTTGGATCATTCACACCAGTTCCTGCCTGAGTAGCCAGTCAATTAGAACTTCATCAGAAATCAATTTGCAAGGCTCAGCTGAGATGTACACATAGATCAGCCTATGCCAACTGATTATCACACTAATGGAATATTCCATTGATTAATTGAATATCTAAGTCCTGAAATGTAAGCCTGATGGAATTATCACCAGTTAGCTACTAGGCTGAGGAATAGCCATGTGCCAGGGCTTCCTGAAACCATTGTTGGTGTCGCTGTAGCAAAGTTGCAAGGCAAGTATGAGGCCATCAAAGAGACCAGTACTTGCAATAGATTCTCACATATTTACACCCTTCTCACTTCCCTATTCTAGGGTTGCTACATGAGCTTGGGAGGGGGAGCAAATTACTCTTTTGAGCTTTTCTGGCAAAACCCAAGAGTTATTGTGTTATGGGAGAGGGAGAAAATTGGGGGAGGGGTGGATATGATAAAGAAACCAAGACTTCTATTATACCAGCATCTTTTAGTTCAACAATAGGCAGGCTGTCAAGCTGCAGGGAAATCTTTCCAAGTATAATGAGAAAGTGGCTCATTTTCAACTATTAGAATGCCCCCTTCACTTTTTAAAAATTTTTGTATTTTTGAATTTCATTATCCAGCAGGAGAAAGTGAGTGATGGATCATTGGTAGCTGGAATTGTGTTTTTGTGCGTGTTTGCATTTTCACTGCTCAGAGGAAGAGTCTAGTAATGTTCCTCAGTTTTCTAAAGTTGCTTGAGGCAACTCGGTGTGAGAGGCAGAATCAGTACAGAGTAAGGCCCTATCTTGATGGGAGGTGGGGAAGTGGGGGTGTAAGGTAGCAAGCTGCATTTTGTGCGTTGCTCTAGATCAGGGTAGTCAACATAGTAGAACCTTCCAGGTGGTCCTGAGCCCTAACTTACATCATCCCCAACCAGCATGGTCAATCACTAGGGATGATGGGAGCTGTGGTCCAACAGCATCTAGAGGGACCTTGTCAGCTATCCTAGAATGAGGTGGGTAAATAAACCCGTTGTACATTGCGCTTAATGCTATCTGGAACTTTTTGCTGGCATGTAGGGACGTAGGCAAAATATACATTTCATTTATTTTGCTCAGTCATTAACAATGTTTACACACAGAATTTTCATCATATTTTTCATATTGGATTTTTATTTGTCATGTTTTCTAAATGTTTAAAATCATATTTTGTTTTCCGGCCAATTATGCCATTTTAAATATTTACTGTGTCTGATTCTCATTTGTAATGCTTTCTTTTGATCATCTCTAATGTTCTATTAGGTTATTTAAGACAGGTTCCTTTGGAAATGTGAAGCTGTAGAGAAATGATTTGGATAAATGAATAAAATAATATTTTATTGTGGGGGTTTTTGATGGCGTTTCAATGTGATTTACTGGAAATTACTAAAATAACTATCTTATTTAAATATATGTAGAGTAAGAATTGGTGAATCTGTCGATTTTGGTTTCCTCATTGTTTCCGTGTTGTACTTTCCATTCTCTACATCTGTTCATGAAAATTCACCAGCATTTTATGTGAATTTCTCCTAATATACACAATTTCTGAAAAGCAATTTCCTTAATATAAATGCTGCTTTTCCCCTTTCCTTTCCTTTTCCTGTAATGTTCACTTAACAGGTTTTTATGAATACTATACCTAGTCTATGCATGTGTGAAGGCATTACTAGGCTGGAGAGCTGTATTGCAAAATGGAAATAAATGCAAATTTTGAAAGATGCCTGTGTTTCAGTTTATGTGTTGTTCCAGAAACAGTGAGTTTCATAGATTCACCATTAAATGTGAACTGAATTGAATTTATTTTCCATTACTTAGTGTGGAAGGGAGAGAGAAACATACTAGTGTGTTAACAACGATGTATGAATTCACCAGAGAGGGAGAGAGGGAGATTATATAAGTATATGAATCATTTTTAAAATGAGATGCATGTCTCCCAACACTAATACATTTTATTACTCTTTCAGACCTATTAAACCCTACGTCCAAATCAGTCCATGGGAATTCCTCAGCGAGCGAATACCATGGTTCTGCTGTGGCCCAAAGTAAATAAAATAATTAACAGCTGGAAGAGAGGGGAAGTAGCAAACCTGTTTTGAATTGTTCATTATAACCAGCCTCTTCATTACTAAAGCTTTCAAAATGAGCAACAGGTAGCCATAGCTCCTGGCAGACCACTTGTGCTTAACATGATTTATTATTGCCGTCTTCTTTCTTCTCTCTTCCCTCCACCCCCCCCCCCCCACTTTTTATCTAGTTTAAAGAGCTACAGGCTGAACCCATGAAAGCTCATTGTCTGGTTAAAAAGGAAAATGAAAGGAAACAGAGACGAAGATCCCAGCTTCAATACCCAGGCATTTCCAGGTAGGGCTGGGAATCTCACCTGTCTGGAACCTTAGAAAGCCTCTCCCAGTCAATGGAGACACCAGGGGTTTCCTATCAATGCTCAGTATCCCTAACCAAATACACTTCTCAGATTTTTGGGGGGGATGGGGAGTCATGACTCCCAAAGAGAACTAGGATTTATATACTGAAAATGTTTGAAATATGAATTTGGTATTATTGATTATGGAAAGTATTTTTTTCTCTTCTTTCTTTTTCTTGTTTCTTTTCATCCATCTTTCATCACCTTTCTTTTCTAATCTACATTTTGAAAAATGCGTAGATAAATGTTTTTACGTTTTTATGTATTGTTCAGTATTGTTTCTATTTCTTTTTTTCTTTTCTTTTCTTGCAACATTCAATAAAATTTAATAAAGACGTATTTTTTAAAAAAGAGATGTAAGTGTGCTTTAAATGTATGGTGTGCTTGTGGTCTGGAAGGAGGGGAAGGTGGAACAGAGGGGGAAAGAGAGAGTGGGTAGAGAAAGATGGTCCACTTTCTTGCGTGGCTGCTGCATCGAGTCCATCCTATTGACCTCTTGGCAAAGAAGGTCACATCCAGTAAATGGAAGGGGAGGAGAAAGGCTACTTTCTCCAAAGAAAAGGTCATGGCCTTGACCCCTCAGTCCTTTTCGGCCTCCACGTTTGAAGTCTCCACTTAGAAATGTCTACAAATGGCCTGAAGGTCACACACACACACACACACACACACACATCCAAGCCAAGGCAAGCCGATTAACTCTTCTCTAGGTTACTTGGTTTATTATTTTATTTATTTAGTAAAGTATTTATCTGAAGGCAGCCCTATATAGGGAAGCTTTTTAAGGTTTAATGTTTTATTATTATTATTTATATGCTGGAAGCCACCCAGAGTGCCTGGGGTAACCCAGTCATATGGATGGGGTACAAATAAATTGTTTTGATGCCACCCTTCAGCCACATTCCCAGGGCAGTTTCCATAAGAAAAAGGAAGCAATTAAACTGCAAGTAAGTAAATAAATGAATAAAACAGCTAAATAGAAAAAAGAAATCATGAAAGCAGCATCAAACAGAATGTGAAGAGTGCATTTAAAAATAATAATGGTCAGGAAAATAGGACATTTTTCACCTGGCACTGCAAAGGCACCATTGGTCCTTTTCTCTCTCTCTCTCCTCTGGTTTTCCTTGCTTTTGACGCCTCCATTTCACACACCAAACATTCTTTCTTCTTGGACAGATTTCTTTCAGGTAAGGTTCATTTGAAAAGAAATCATTGGTGGGAAAGCTGCCTATTGTCTCCTGCAAGGATGGGGGACCTGTGGTCCTCCAGATGTTGTTGGGCTCCAAAGTCCCATCAGCCTCAGCCACCTTGGCAAGTGGTCAAGGGTTATGGGAGCTGTAGTCCAGCATCATCTGGGAGGGACACAGGTTTCTCATCCCCAGTCTACTGGGTTTTAAAAACCATGACAAGTGTACACAGGTCCAGTCATAACATACCAGAGAGTGGGAAATTGGCCCTGACTAACATTAAGTATGAAGACAGATGTAGCATTGTTTCAGCTGTCACAGCGGCTAGCGATGGGTAAACACCCCCTTCCTTGGTCTGACACTTAATGGGCACAATTAAAACAAATTAATTTGCCAAGCGTCCAATGTGCTCATAATTAAATTGTCTTAAATTTAGGCCAATTATGAATCAAGGCCCTTGTCATGCTCCAGATTATTTTGTCAGAAGCCCAGCAGGGACAAGATGTTAATGTATAAGGGTTTGTGCATGCAGAGAGGGAGGGGGAGGACAAAAAAGGGTTAAGTTGAGTGGCCTGCTTAATTTGGGTGTGTTTTGTCCTGCACCTGTATCTAGTTCAGCATGTGAGAATGACTCTAGCACAATCTACAGGAGAAATGCTGTTGGGTTTCAGGCAAGTTTGCTCTTTGCCCCTGCCTTTAAGCAGAGCATAGTCTGTATGTTGTAAGGAGATGGTTATCTACAACTGTATGTAACCGAAACAGCATTATATTGTCATTCAAGTGACTGATTCTTGCTAGGACTGTTTGGTGTTTCTCTCTTTCTTTTGACAAACTCCACTGGCGTGAGGATGGGCACTCTGCACATGCCCAGGGTTGGATTTAGGTTTGATGAGGCCCTAAGCTACTGAAGGTAATGGGGCCCTTAATATGTCCAGCTGTCCTTTGTCAACAACAAATGGTCGCTGTTTTTTGTGTTGAATATATGCTATATGGTAATTGATGGACCTAATAGGTACCTAAAGCCATTTGCACATGTTGCCATGCAACCAGTCCATGCAGAGTGATATTTTAGGGAGCAGGCTAGCAAGCGGGGGCCATTACTTACATCATAGGAGCCTTTGTTGTTGTTGTTTAGTCGTTTAGTCGTGTCCGACTCTTCATGACCCCATGGACTAGAGCACGCCAGGCACTCCTGTCTTCCACTGCCTCCCGCAGTTTGGTCAAACTCATGCTGGTAGCTTCGAGAACACTATCCAACCCTCTCGTCCTCTGTTGTCCCCTTCTCCTTATGCCCTCCATCTTTCCCAACATCAGGGTCTTTTCCAGGGAGTCTTCTCTTCTCATGTAGAGTGGCCAAAGTATTGGAGCCTCAGCTTCAGGATTTGTCCTTCCAGTGAGCACTCAGGGCTGATTTCCTTCAGAATGGATAGGTCTGATCTTCTTGCAGTCCATGGGACTCTCAAGAGTCTCCTCCTCCATAATTCAAAAGCATCAATTCTTCGGCGATCAGCCTTCTTTATGGTCAGCTCTCACTTCCATACATCACTACTGGGAAAACCATAGGTTTAACTATACGGACCTTTGTTGGCAAGGTGATGTCTCTGCTTTTTAAGAGACATAGGACATAGGACATAGAAGCCTACACAACACAAAACACTGTTGCTGTAGGTGGGTTTTATTTTATTTGTTTTTTATCTTATATTTCGGAAATGTACATCCAGTTTAAAAAAAATTAAAAAAAAATTGGGGGCCCCCAAGAGAGTGGGGCCCTAAGCTATAGCTTGATTAGCTTATACGTAAATTTAGCATAGCAGATGACCCAACAAAGAGGCTTCCAAGATGCTTCTTGAATGGCCCAAAAAGAAGAATAGCATCATTCCCACACCTCCAAAAAGGACCAAAAAGGATGCAGATTTGCATTGTATTTAAATATGCTAATTAAGGTGTAAAGATGCAGGTATAGAAATGCCTATACCTATACAATATATATCCCCATTGTGAGGAAGACAGAGACCAGGTGACCTATGTGTCTGCTCAATCCGCTATCCAGGTGCTGCTAACTATTAATGGACAGCTTCAATGCCCATCCTGCTCTTCCTTCTAATGATTCTTGATCTTGATCAGGTTTAGACAGGGCAGACTGGACAGAGGACTGGCCTCTGGGAAGTAGGGAGCACAGCCACCCACTTTTGAGAAAACCGATCCAATAGTAAACAACAACAAACAACAAATCTAAATAAAAACAATAAATCTAAATCGAACAAGTATTGGAAATGTAAAGAGAAATATGGTTCTTTTTATTGTATGTGGTGGTCGTGTAGTAAGGTTAAAGCTTACTGGGAATTATTATTATTATTATTATTATTATTATTATTATTATTATTATTACCCTGCCCATCTGGCTGGGTTTCCCCAGCCACTCTAGGTGGCTTCCAACAGAATATTAAAATACAATAATTCATCAAATATTAAAAGCTTCCCTAAACAGAGCTGCCTTCGGAGGTCTTCTAAAAGTCCGACAGATGTTTATTTCTTTGACATCTGATGGGAGGGCATTCCACAGGGCAGGCACCACCACCAAGAAGGCCCTCTGACTGGTTCCCTGTAACTTCGCTTCTCACAGGGACGGAACTGCCAGAAGGCCCTTGGCGCTGGACCTCAGTGTTCGGGCAGAACGATGGGGGTGGAGACACTCCTTCAGAATGTTCAAAATTACTTTTATAAAAAAAAACCAGGAGCTTTCATTGTGAGAATTATAGGGATGGAACTACCTAAATTGTATAGAAAATTATTCATGTATGCTACTACAGCAGCAAGAATGCTACTTGCCCAAAAGTGGAAAGAAGCAGAAGTCCCAGTAAAGGAAGAATTGATACAAAAACTTATGGAATATGCAGATATGGCGAAACTTACTGAAAGAATAAGAAATCAAGATAACAAACTTTTCATAAAAGAATGGAAATGGTTTATTGAATATTTACAGATAAACTGTAAACAGGTAAAAAATATTAGCAGGGTGATTGTAAAACCTGCAGTTTCACAAGAGTATATATTTACAGTAGATAAGTAAATAACCAAGTTACCCGTAAATGAATTTGGATATGCAGAAGATATTAAATAATAATAATTAAGGAACGGCAGAAAGAGGGGGAAGGAAGTCAAATTTTGAAATGTTAAGTTGATTGTACAATTAATGAAATCTATAAGCTTGAAAAGTATATATAACTTTTCCAATAGTAGCAGGGGCAAGGAAACCAATTGCAATGGTCCCTTCACTGGATCTCAGTGTTGGAGGGTATGTGAGAGTAGTCTGAACTTTCTCTTATTTTCTCCTTCCCTAGCCTCTTCCTGTCCTCCTCTCTTTACAGACTGATTACAAAAAAAAAAAAACACAGGAGGAAAAAGAAGTGCTGATGAAACAGCTCGAAGGAGTAGCAAGTAAAGAACAGGGTTTTCCCTCCTGCTGAGAGGTCTGACCTTTTAGCAGCAACTCCAGAAACAACAGCCCTTTGGTGGAATCACCAGCTGAAGCAGTACAGAGAGTTTCTGCTCTCCCCTCTGCCATGCTCTCAGCAGACCTCCTTTAAGCCCTCAGCTCCCCCTGTCCTGAAAGCCTGAACGTTCCTCATATTACATTCATCATGGCTGCTGGGCAAGAAAAATAGCTGCCATTATAAGCCAGTGGCTCCAAATGTCAGGCTGAGAATTAGGGTGATCCTATGGCCAGGGTAGAGACACGGGTGGCGCTGTGGGTCAAACCACAGAGCCTAGGACTTGCCGATCAGAAGGTCGGAGGTTCGAATCCCCACGACGGGGTGAGCTCCTGTTGCTCAGTCCCTGCTCCTGCCAACCTAGCAGTTCGAAAGCACGTCAAAGTGCAAGTAGATAAATAGGTACCACTCCGGCGGGAAGGTAAATGGCATTTCTGTGCCCTGCTCTGGTTTGCCAAAAGCGGCTTAGTCATGCTGGCCACATGACCCGGAAGCTGTATGCAGGCTCCCTCGGCCAATAAAGCGAGATGAGCGCCACAACCCCAGGTCATCTGTGACTGGACCTAACGGTCAGGGGTCCCTTTACCTTTACCTTTACCTTTACCTTTACCTTTACCTTTACCTTTATGGCCAGGGTAGCCAACGACATGCCTTACAGCTGTCGATGGACCCCAGCCCCCATCTGCCCATGCAGCAAGTACAAAGGTTGAGAATGAGCATGGCAGCCTGGAATATATAGGGAACACTGAATGGGCTAACCCTGTTCTGTGGTATGGTCAGGGCCATGGTCAACTTTCCTTCCTAGATCACATAGGAACCAATTCCTAGGGGCTGAGCAGTCTTTGCCCCCCCCATAAAATATTTGAGGGGGGCAGCCCCCCAAAGCTGATGGGCATTGCCACTCCATTGATTTGCATGCACCGTGACATGTTATTGATTAGGCAGGGCCTCCCAATATTTTATTCAAGTTGGCACCCCTGCCAGATAGCATTGCCAATATTTATGGATCTTCATAATGAAAAGAATTTTCTCTAACCCTTTCTTCAAGCTTGTGTTCATGCGACCTGGTTTTCATTTCTTTTTTAAAAGAAAATGCAATTAGAGTGTGGATGGGCCCAAGTCTATTGAAACTTTTGAGGGCTACTGCATTTCTAATGAAATATTCCTCCTTCTCAATTCTGCCCCTTGCATCGCTTTTCCTGCTTTCTGAATTAGCACCTTGATTTGGTGATGAATTGGCTCTTAATTGCTCGCTTATTCCACACACCCTGTGTGTGTGTTAATGGCTAGCTTTCTTTTATTCTTATTCTTACTTATATTTCTTTTCCTATTTGCCATAACTATAAAATAAAAAAATAAAACAATAGCAAATAGCAATGCAAGGAAACCAGCAACTCAATCATCCTTAGGGGAAAAAACCCTCAAGAACAACAACAGGGAACAGATTCTCACTCACTGAAGGACGATCAGTACCCCAACCCCACCCTGTAGGCACACTAAACTGGAAGCAATAGAAAAGACAAAAAGCAAGAGCAGACTGGACCCTTGCTACTATGTGGGTGGCGCTGTGGTCTAAACCACTGAACCTTTTGGGCTTGATGGTTCGAATCCCCATGATGGGGTGAGCTCCTGTTGCTCTGTCTCAGCTCCTGCCAACCTAGCAGTGCGAAAGCACACCAGCGCAAGTAGATAAATAGGTACCGCTGTGGTGGAAAGGTAAACAGTGTTTCCATGCGCTCTGGTTTCCGTCACAGTGTCCCATTGTGCCAGAAGCAGTTTAGTCCTGCTGGCCACATGACCCGGAAAGCTGTCTGTGGACAAACGCCAGCTCCCTCGGCCTTGAAAGCCGAAAACTGGTAAGGTATGACTGTATTATTATTTTCCAGAACTAAGCTCTGCTTTGACCTTGAATATGTGTCAAACTAAGGGATTGGCTCTTCTGAATCCAGAAGGGCCCTACAACTAATTAGATACACCACCCCCCCCCCTTCATAGCCACTCTTGAGAACAGATCATTTTAGAGCTAGTTATCTGACCAAACTCTCACCAGCTTCCTTAGGAAATGCCTTTTTTGAGCTGTGTTTCCAAGGGGTGTCCACTGCAGTCTGGGATGGCAGCTACAATAAGGTCCCGTACGCAGACAAACTTTGTATTTGTGGTCAACCTCAAGTGAACAGCACCACTAATTATCTGTTAGCCTACCCCTTATATAGAGACCTTCTGAAACCTTTGTTCACACAAGTGAAAATAATAGGTTCATAACACAGAGAGTGGCCCTCTATGCACTGGCTGCAAAAAGAAAAAAGGAAAAGGAAAAAGGAAGCAGATAAAATTGTGGTATTTCAGAGGTTTAATCTGAAATCAAGCTGGATTTGAATTTGCTGGTGTCTCTAGTAACTTATCTCTCTTCTTTCATGGATGTTGGCAAATTGGATTTTTAAAAGGCAAAATAACATTAGAATCGGAGCTGTCAGAGATGAATAAGGGAACTGGTGTTTTAATGCTCAGGAACTTGGCAAAGTCCTTTTTATATTATGGATTTTTATATTATGGATGTACGTTCTGTATTGTTTTATTAATACTATTGCCTAATACAAGTTTGTCATGGCCTTTGGCTGGAACAATAAACTTATGAACTTGAGCTTGACAAAAGGTGCGTAAATGATGGTGTCATGATCCTGGTGGCAGAATTCCCATCTTGAGGTGAAGAGGCTGTGGACTGAGAGAGGAAACTGCCCTCAGAGGCAACTCCAGATATTAAAACTAATCCAGAAGTTAAGCCAATACAGTGGTACCTTGGGTTAAGAATTTAATTTGTTCCGGAGGTCCGTTCTTAATCTGAAACTGTTCTTAACCTGAAGCACCACTTTAGCTAATAGGGCCTCCCGCTGCCACCGCTGGAGCACAATTTCTGTTGTCATCCTGAAGCAAAGTTCTTAACCCGAGGTACTACTTCTGGGTTAGTGGAGTCTGTAACCTGAAGCCTCTGTAACCTGAAGGGTATGTAACCTGAGGTACCACTGTACCTCTCTGCTGAGGAGGTTACCATGGCCTCTTAGAAGCTCCTATAGAATCACAGCCCTGAGCTCTGTAAGAGCCAATGACCATTAAAAATCTCCTTTAAATGAGGAGGTTCCCTGAAGGCAGATGAATCTATTCAGACAGAACTGCATCTCCTTTGCAAATGCTGAGCCTGTGGTTGACTGGTACTGAAACAGGATCCATATGTTATTCTGAAATCTCCAGCCTGGGCCTCACACAGAGCTGTCAGAAACTCTCACCTTGCCAGAAGCTGGACCTCATCCTACTTCACTTCACCTTGCTCTGCTTGCCTGAACCTTGCCAGAACCCGTGTTACCGAGTGTGTTGCTTGGAATATAGCAGAAGATGCTAATTAATCTTGCAGGAGGCTTCTGCTAATAGGATCTATTGGTGAGGAAATGTCAGGAAAGGATCTTGGCCATAAAAAAAAAAGACATCACTAGATGATATGGTGCTGCGTTAAATTTAAACGTCACACGGAGCCATAGTTTTACATTCTGTGTTTAGCTAACAGCAGGAAAAGGATCGCCTCCGTTAAGAGCTCTAGTGTAGAAACAACTGTAGAGTTAATTCCCTGAGTGCAGAACATCTCAGATTCCATTTCTAGGTTACAATGGGAGTCCAGGTCGGAGAGTTGGAAAAACCTCTGCAAAATAGCAGACCTACACAATACATTTCAAGTGCATTCAGTGCACATTTACGGCACATGACTTCTTCCACCGAAATCTGGGTTCAAATGGACCACATAGCCTTATGGACAATCTTCTGGGGCAATATGCCAGTGGTGGGTGGAGACCAGAGGCAATAGTGGGTGGATGAATGGATGAAACTCTTGGCTTTGTACAGTACACGATACAGTGGTACCTCGGGTTACAGATGCTTCAGGTTATAGACGCTTCAGGTTACAGACTCTGCTAACCCAGAAATAGTACCTCGGGTTAAGAACTTTGCTTCAGGATGAGAACAGAAATTGTGTGGCAGTGGTGCGGCAGCAGTGGGAGGCCCCATTAGCTAAAGTGGTACCTCAGGTAAAGAACAGTTTCAGGTTAAGAACAGACCTCCAGAATGAATTAAGTTCTTAACCTGAGGTACCACTGTACTCTGTACTACAACCCATGGGCATCTAATGAAGCGGAATGTTGGAAGATTCAGGACAGTTCAAAGAAAATTATTATCCACGCAGCACAAAATTAACCCATGAAACTCACTCCCACAGGAGCACTGGGGCCAATTCCTGGGGGCCCGGGCACCCACATTTTTTTTGTGACCTCTGAGGTCTCTCGGTGCCTCCAACACGAATTCCGGGGCTCCCAGGCTCTGCTGTGGTGTGTGCAAAATGACATGACGTCATTCCTGCCAGGCAAAAGCAGGAATGGGGTGGGGGTGGGGGGGCTGGACTTCCAAGAGACAGGCAGAGAGGCTTGGAAAGCAGCAATTGCCCCTCCAGCCCTGTTGCTCCCCACCACTGAAAGCTTCATATGTTCTGAAACTGGCACCAACAATTGAGAATCAAAAGGGAAATCACGTTTGTTTGAAATGGCAGCAGAATATTGGGGGAAGGGAGATCAATGCTGGCTTTGTTCCCCACCCCCCAATCCGCATTTGGGCTATGAAGGGAGAGTAGGGCTGCCCTACATCCGGATTTTCCTGGACGTTACCAGGATTTCAAAGGTGGAATTGACGTCCGTGGGGAATTTCCAAAGGGTGTCCTGGTTTTTACTTTTTGAAATTTGGCAACCCTAAGGGAGAGGTCAGGCTTTTCTCCCTCAACCCTCCCCACACATTTCCTACCTCGTCACCACAGCGATGTCCTAGGATTCTCCCCACGGACTGTCCAGTTCCCTTTTCATCCTGTGATTGCCAATAAACATAGCTTCGTGCTTGTTTTATTTTACCAAAAAAAAAAAAAAAAAAAGCACAACATCATTGATTTTAAAATAAAAATCACTAGGCCTTTCGAAGGAGCATTTTTCAGAAAGGTTAAAACTGATGATGTGGCATTATTTTCCCATTATCCTCTTTGTAACCTTGTATGGAGTGGCCATCTCTCTCGCTTCTCTCTCCCTCTCTCATTTTCCTCTACTGGAGTTTTTTCCTTGCTCATTGCTGTATGAAGACTCACATTTACTGCCCTGGGATAGAGAATCCCCCCCCCCAAAAAAAAAACCCTAGGCCTTGAAATAGAGAATTTGGACAAATCTGCAAAGTTTTGTTGTTGTTTTTAAATCTCTAGGGTGGGCCATCTGCCCCAAAGAGAGGAAACTGCTTGATGCATAGTAACTAGGGTTGTCTGTATAGTATGATTCCACCCAAGTGCATGTCGATTCATGGAATATCTTGCCTGCAAAAGAAAAAAGAAAAATAATTAATTCCCATCAAATCCCAGCTTTCATTCTAAACAAGTTTCTAGTCCATGTGGAGGTAAAGATATGTTTCTGTCGATATCCCTGCTTGTGCTTGGATTTTGAAACCAACAAGATCATCTACACTTCTACCCTACTCCCTGCTCTGGCTTCTGGTGTCTAGGGATGGACCAAGCAGTCTATTTCTAACCTGTGTTGATTCCTCATTCCTTCTCCGTCCCATTTCCACATTGATTTGCAACTGAAATATTAAAAGTGCGTTAAAATTGCCATGCATTTTTTTGTTTTCACAAAACACACACTGCTGGCATGCATTTCATCCTAAAAGACACTTTTTAAATAGGCATCTTAGTACTTTTGGGGGGGGATTTTGAAAATTCAGAGGTGTGCACGAACTGAAGCAAAGGTGTGTTCCAGGCTGCATAGTAGCCCTGGAAGCATGTGTTTGCTTCAAAACACAGCCTCAGGCACCTCCACCCGATCAGGGCTGTCTGAAACAGATGGATTGCAAGCATGTGTACCTGAATTGAGACTCTCACAGTCCAGTGGATGGGCTTGACTGCCCTGTGTCAGGGCTCACTCCTGCTAGCTGTTTTCAATGCCAGGGCTGGACCCCAGAACATATTTATTTCTTCATTTTATTAGCTCTCTATACCACCCTTCATCCGAAGATCACAGGGCGGCTCACAATATAAAAACTCAAAGTTATATAGCATCATAACAAACGAAAAGAATAACTCTCTCTCTCTCTCTCTCTCTCTCACACACACACACACACACACACACACACACGATTTAAAATTAGCCAATGGCTTGAGAGACGAGGAATATCTTTGCCTGGCACAAAACAAACAACTACAGGAGAAAACCCCCACACAAATTAAAATCAGCTAAAACAGTGAAAGCAATTAAAGCGATTGTAGCTTTTTTCTGTGCACAGTTAAATGAAGCAGTCAGATCACTCCCTGGAGAGGGCATTCTCTGGGGTACCTCCTAGGTTGTTGAGTTTCCTTCCCACAGGGGTGTGTTTGGCACATCCCCTGTACAATTTTTGTCATATGCTGGAGAGGCACCTCTTTACGCTAGCCTCTGACACTTGGGGTGTGTATTTTCAGGATCCTGCGACGGTCATTTGTTTCAAGTGTTTTTCAAGTCATTTGTTTCAAGTGTTGTTCAAGTGCCCCCCCCCCATCATGTGGAATAACGACTCAAGACAACATGCTATGGAATTAAATTGGCTACAACTTTATTAAATTTCAAATGTGGGTAGACCTTGGCTCAGGCATTGGGCGTTCTCCCTCCCCAGTCCCCAGGCGGGGACCTAGGGAGCATCAGGGTTATCCAGTGTGGAGGGGGGGATGGGCCGGCTCTGGAGAACATATGTTCAAGCAGAGATAGCCGCCCCCATTACGCCGCCGCCACAGAGGAGAGCAATGACGACCTTTCGGCGTATGGTCAAAGCCTCCCTTCAGAAACCCCTTTAACGGGGAACCCTGGTATCGCCGCTGCAAAGAGGAAGATAGACTAAAGGATTCCGCCCAAGGCCTGATACCGCCAAAGTTGTGACATTTTGCTACTGGAAAGGCGAAACCTGCCAATGCAGGGAAATTCCTTTCCGGCCCTTTAACAGCGACCTTGACGTAGCAGCGCCCGCATACCTGTGAAGGAAAAGTTAACCTGCAAAACCTGTGAGGAAAAGTTAACCTGCAAAATAAGGCATTAACTGAGGGTGGGTAGGGTGGGAGAAGCTCTGGAGCCAAGTGAGGATTCCCAGATAAGATCCTCCCCCTATTGTGTGGGCAGGTAATCCCTCCCCTACCTGGCCTGATCTCCTTGGCAACGCTTCCCCCAGGTGGGATTGGACAGCTGACTGGGGTAGGCGGAGACCTCCAGGTATCCCACCTGAGGGAAGGTGAAGCCAATCCTATGCTGATGGAGCCGCTCCAGATCCAGGGGCTGCGCGCGTCCATGCAAAGGGCACCCCCCGTTTTATGCGGGGAGCGGTCATTCATAGAATCATAGAGTTGGAAGAGACCACAAGGGCCATCGAGTCCAACCCCCTGCCAAGCAGGAAACACCATCAGAGCACTCCTGACATATGGTTGTCAAGCCTCTGCTTAAAGACCTCCAAAGAAGGAGACTCCACCACACTCCTTGGCAGCAAATTCCACTGTCGAACAGCTCTTACTGTCAGGAAGTTCTTCCTAATGTTTAGGTGGAATCTTCTTTCTTGTAGTTTGGATCCATTGCTCCGTGTCTGCTTCTCCGGAGCAGCAGAAAACAACCTTTCTCCCTCCTCTATGTGACATCCTTTTATATATTTGAACATGGCTATCATATCACCCCTTAACCTCCTCTTCTCCAGGCTAAACATGCCCAGCTCCCTTAGCCATTCCTCATAAGGCATCGTTTCCAGGCCTTTGACCATTTTGGTTGCCCTCCTCTGGACACGTTCCAGTTTGTCAGTGTCCTTCTTGAACTGTGGTGCCCAGAACTGGACACAGTACTCCAAGTGAGGTCTGACCAGAGCAGAATACAGTGGCACTATTCTTTAGAGAATATATTCAAGGACACGTTCCAGCCAGGAAAAAGCACTTGAAGAGAGCACAAAGCTGGTGAGTGAGGCATAAGGAATGGAGTCGGATGGAGTGTGACTTGGCAAGTGTCCCTGCAGACAGGTAGACAGTTCTTCTGGAAGGCCACATTCAGCCCTGAGTCTGAGATTCCCCACCAGTGAATCAAAGGACTCAACCTCCTCCTTCTTCTTCTCAAAATAAAATGGTGTTCTCGTGACAAGAGGGGGGAAGCAGATGGGTGAGTGAAAACTCACGCAAGGGAGGGGGAAAGATGCTTACTAAACTTTGCAAAATGTTGTGCTAATGTGCTATATTTGCATAACTGATATAGGTCACCCAGTTTAGCTTTTCCTGGCTCAGGATCTCAGTTGTGTTTGTTTACTTTGGGAACTTTAAAGCTTGCGATAAAATATTCTCAGACGTTCTCTGTTTTAGAGTGCAGACGACATATGGCCCAGATATTAACAGACCTTGTTTTTCACATCACACTTCCCTTTTTTTGCAGCACCCTGAAAAAAGCCACCCCGCTTCCAACTTGTGGTGGTGTTGCAAACAGAAGCTAATATAATTCAGGTGAAAAATCAGCTGGTGCCCCAAGGTGGAAGATGCGATCGCTAACCTACTTCTCCCTAAAGTGGCAAACTTTGTGACTGGGCTGTACTGCTTGTGAACACAGGGAACTGCCATATGCTGAGTCAGATCATTGGTCTATCTAGTTCAGTATTGTCTACCCTGACTGACAGCAGTTCTCCAGGATTTCAGGCAGGGCACTGTCTCTGCTCTTCCTGAAAGATGCTGAGAATTGAACCCATGACCTTCCACATGCAAATCATGCTTCTATCTTGGCCGCCGCTGGACTCTGGGTGTCATGACATAGCAACAAATGGTATGTGTCATGGGCCCCTTGGTTCTGTCAGGATCGGTCATGGCATGGCAGCCCCAGAGAGAAGAGGAGGAAGATTAAGATGGAGCAGATGGGGAGGAGGAAGGCAGGGGCCTGGAGATGGAGATTGCTGTTCCTCCCCTTGCAACTCTAGACCAGGATTTCCCACACTTGGGTCTCCAGCTGTTTTTGGACTACAGTTCCCATCATCCATGACCACTGGTGCTGCTAGCTAGGAATGATGGGAGTTGTAGTCCAAAAACAGCTAGATACCCAAGTTTGGGAAATCCTGATCTAGACATTAGAGAGGGGGAAACAGAGGACCAGCACTCACTATCGTCATTCTTGCAAAGTGCAGACACTCATTAGGGAAGACTTCGACGGAGCCAAGAGGAATTAGATACCAGAAGCCCAGCACTGGCTTTGTAAGAGGGGTCAGCTGTACCCACACCAGACCCATAGGGCAAGAGAGTCTCATGAGTGAGCTCACCCTGCCTCATCTTTAAAAGCTTGGCAGGAAGGCTGTGTCATAGCTTCTGTTTAGTTTCAAATCTCCTGCCTTGCTTGTGCACCCTGAACTCTTGACTCCCAGAGCTTTTGCTTGCTATTGAACCTGTACTGCTATTGGCCTGGATAAAAGAGCCGGTGTGTTGGAGTGGTTAGAGCAGGCATCCCCAAACTCGGCCCTCCATATGTTTTGGGACAACAACTCCCATCATCCTTAGCTAACAGGACCAGTGGTCAGGGATGATGGGAACTGTAGTCCCAAAACATCTGGAGGGCCGAGTTTGGGGATGCCTGGGTTATAGAGTGTCAGGCTAGCACCTGGGAGACCAGGGTTCAACTCCCCACTTGGTGTCATGAAGCTCACTGAGTGACCTTGGGCCAGACATTGCCTCTCAGCCTAACTTACCTCTCAGGAAATGAATGGAAGCAACTCCATCAATGCATAAACCTGACCTATCTCAATGGTACAAGGATATGCCTAATTATGAGAAGTCACAGGATTGTTGTGAGGATAAAACGGGGAGGAGGAATGTCAGTTTGCATTTCTTAGTGCAGAAAGTGTTGATCTGATGTGTAGATATCTTTCCTATCGTAGTTCAAGAGGGTTCTGGAAGCTTCTATGTGTGAAAGAAACAAGCAGAAGGTTCATAGTGTTTGGGTTATTCCTTCAGAGAGGCTGAGTACAGCTGGTTTAAACTGGTTCTCTTATCTCTTTCTGTCAAGGTCATGCTGACTGTAATAGCAACAGAAGGGGACTGGGTTTCACTTACTCTTTCTATCTCTTGGTGTGGTGTTCTGTACATACTATAATATTAATATAAGTTACTGTAAGTTTAAGTTAAACCTGCTGCAACTGGATTTCTTATGGACAGTGCCAATCCTGAATGTATTGGATTTGGGACCATTATGCTCATTTGCCTTCAGTAGCGGTAAAGCTCTGCTGGATAAAATATTAATTTTTTGGGAATCCTGCAACGTGTTTTAAGTTTTTACTCTGCTAACTATACATTGGAGTTCTGCTCTGGATCAATATTGAGTAGAATTTCATGACAAGGAGAACCCTGTATGAAATCTCAAGCTCTTTGGAAAAGAAAAAAGGCATATAAATATCAATAAATAACTAGAACTCTTCCTTATTCTGAAATAAGTGTCACTGTCGTCATGTTCTGGGACAGAAGCCTGACAGAATGGCTCAGTGACAAGAAGCTTTCCTCATTGGTTTGTACACGCAACACAAATTTTAAATCCCGGTGTGTGGGTGTGTTTTTACAAAGTAATCGAATGGGAGAATTATTGGTCTAGGTGAGGCAGAGGATGCACAGACTATGATGGTCCTTTATCTCAGCAAACTGGATGATGATGCCCTTTTCGGTGCAATCATCGCCCACTAGGCACTCTTGAAGCGCACTTCATTCATGAATTAACTCCCTGACAGCCCATATCTGTATGATCAATATGTTTGTTTATTAGCACCAGCTGCTGTGTTTTAGCAATTCTGGTGGGCTCTGGCAAAAAGCGCCGGGTATTAACCGCAGAACAGCACTCAGGACTGGGGGAGGATAGAAACTCCTGCCGGCAAATGGGAATTGGGATGGATAAGGTTTCACGCTAATGACGCTTTAATTGAAATTGGGAATGGATCGCTCATCTCAGGGAAATCTGCTTTGATGGCTCCCGGCTTGGCCCCTCCTCGGAGGAGTCCATTAACTTGGTGGTTATGTGTGATGGGCAAACAGAGGCCAGCAAGAATAATGGAAAGACAGAGGTGCCTAAGGTCAGTAGGGAAGGCAGAGCAGCAGCAGAGAGCATTCTCTGCATGCAATTAGTCTCAAGTTTAATCCTCAGCATCTCCAGGTAAATGTTCATGCAATGAATTATGGGAATGGGAAAGGCCTCCTCTAGAAATGTTGCAGGATGCCCTACTTATTATCTCTATGGAGCCACTAGCAGCAGTCATTAGGAATCATAGAATCATAGGGTTGGAAGAGACACCAATGGTTATTTAGTCCAACCACCAGGTTGCCATATGTCCTCTTTTTCCGGGACATGTCCTCTTTTTCATGGGTAGAGTCATCATAGCGATCCATAGTTAAAAGCAGAAGACGGCAAATGTGTCCTCTTTTTTTTGCTCTTCAAAATATGGCGCCCACTTGCACAGAACTGTTTCACCCTAAGTTGTTGTATTTCTGTATAAAATAAAATTAGACCAAATGACAAAGAAGTGATCCTGAGCTGTTTGACCTCTGGACACTTTTAGCTTATGTCAAAAAACAACAACCCAAAAAGGGTGATTTACCAAATCTTAGCATACCAATAATCCAGGTTATTATGATGAAAAATCCATTGGCATCTAGGCAGGCACCTGCACAGTATGCTTTTCAGTGCCTGCTTAAAACATTTTTTCAATAAGTTTATTTATAATTTCCATTTTAACAAAGAATCATTTAAAAAAAAAAACAATTCTCACCTATCAAACCTCGACTTCCATCCCCCTCTTTCAGCGGTTCCATGAATTTACCCTCTCTCTTTTTCTTCTGCATATCCCAGTTAACCCTATTTATTTTTCCCCTCATCTGATTCATATATGTTTTAGAAACTGCAAGTTTTTACAATAATCCTGCTAAGGTCTTAATTTGTTTACAATTTGCTTGTAAATATGCAATAAACGATTTCCATTCCGTAATGAAAAGTGTGCTGTCTTGATTTCTTATTCTTCCTGTAAGTTTCGCCATTTCTGCATAGTCCATTAATTTCTGTAGCCATTCTTCTTTCATTGGGACTTCTTCTTTCCATTTTTGGGCAAATGCCATTCCTGTGGCAGCGGCTGCATACATAAATAAATCTCTATATTGTTTAGGTAACTCTGATCCCATAATTCCCAAAAGAAAAGTTTCTGCCCCCCCCCCCCAAAAAAAAATGTTATCTTAAACACAAACAAAAACATCTGGAATGTCAATGCATGTTTTAATCTGGATTCTAGTGTATAATTGAATGTGTGTGTGTTAAATAGTGGTTTCTGACTGTTTTTTTGTTACTGATCATGTTATTGTTTTATTCTCTTTGAGGTTTTGTTACAATCAAGCAGTATAACAGTCTTGTGAAATATAAATAAAATAAATAATTAATAATTAATAATAAATAGAAATAGAAACTCTCTTAAGAGCTGCTGCGAGCCAAAATGCAGAATACAGAGCAGGATGGACCACTGATCTGAATCAGTATTAATGCCTTAAGCTTGAAAGCTTTAGTTTCTGTAAGTTTCTGGAAAGTACAGCTACTGCTCATGTAATATTGACAAAGGGAACCAGTATCATTTTTTCTATAAAAAATGTGTTTATCCAGGGGCTAAAGAAACTCTATAACCAATTGCATAGTCCTACCAAAGATGACCAGCTGGTGCCCTAAGGTGGAAGATGTGATCTCTTGCCTAGTTCTCACTAAAGTGGCAAACTTTGTGACTGGGCTGTACTACTTGTGAAAACAGGAAAACTGCCATATGCTGAGTCAGATCATTGGTCTATCTAGTTCATTATTGTCTACCCTGACTGGCAGCAGTTCTCCAGGATTTCAGGCAGGGCACTCTCCCTACTCTTCCTGAAAGATGCTGAGGATTGAACCCACGACCTTCTGCATGCAAATCATGCTTCTTCTAACGGGGTGAGCTCCCGTTGCTCGGTCCCTGCTCCTGCCAACCTAGCAGTTCAAAAGCACACCAGTGCAAGTAGATAAATAGGTACCACCCTGGCGGGAAGGTAAACAGTGTTTCTGTGCACTCTGCCGTCCCGTTGCACCAGAAGCCACTTAGTCATGCTGGCCACATGACCCGGAAAGCTGTCTGTGGACAACCACCAGCTCCCTCGGCCTGAAAGCAAGATAAGCACCACAACCCCACAGTCGCCTTTGAATGGATTTAACCATCCACTGGTCCTTTACCTTTACGTATTTACCTAGTATAACCAGCTTTACACATGCCTCCAGGAGATTCAACCAACACATGCAGGAGACTGGAGGGATAACCTACAATTAATATATCCTCTCCTAACTATCATTGATGCAACAGCTTTGCAGCCCCATCTTTACAAAAGGACAAAGCACCTTCGTCTTCCAGATCCAGGCCTTTTTTCTCACAAGCGTCAGGAGCCTTCCATCCCTGGAGACTTGGGGGGGGGGCAGGGGAAACAGTGATGCTTTATTATGGACCAGAGAGGCACTAACGAAACACAAGCATATCAGACACAGGCAGCCCATCCTGCGACCCCTTTTTATTGTATTTGAGTGGAAATGTTGACATCCGTATCTTGCTCTGCACAGGGAAGCTGGACGGCCAGGAAAGACGCACGCGATCGAACCGCTTTGAATGAATTTATTATTCACATTAATTACAATGTCGGCTAAAGAGGACAGCTGTTCAAGGAGGCTGCAATACCAATTTATCAGACAGAGGAAGGCTCTGAGAAAAGTCCCTGCATTTCCAACCCCCCTCTCAGTGCTCTGAACTTGGGAGGGTGGAAGACAGGGGATTTTTTAAAATTAGAACTTGTTATTAACAGGAACCTAGTGAATTAAAAATAGCCTCCCCCACCACCACCACAACCACCTCAATACATTAAGTTCTGGTCTCAATTAGAGAGATCAGGGACAAGTCAATGAATGGGAATTAATGAGATGAAAAAAGGGCTGCAAGAAAAAGAATGAATACCCCAGCGATATTGAAGCAGGAGATTTTGGGGGAGGGTACTGTTGACCGCCTTTGGGGAAAGAAGCGCTAATGGGAAATTGCTGAGGTTGATCGCAACTGCTGAGCCCACACTACAGACAGAAACATGCCAGAGACACTATCCCAATGGGAGAGAGTGACACCAAGGAAGAATTCCATCCTTACTCATTTACCAGTATTAGAGCGCAATAAGCACCTATTGGATCAGGCCAGTGGCCCATCAAGTACAGGATCCTGGTCTTATAGCAACCAACCCAAAATCTGTGAGAAAACTGGAAGAAGAAGAAGAGGAAGAAGAAGAAGAAGAAGAAGAAGAGGAGGAGGAGGAGGAGGAGGAGGAGGGAGAAGAAGAAGAAGAAGAAGAAGAAGAAGAAGAAGAAGAAGAAGAAGAAGAAGAAGAAGAAGAAGAGTAGTAGTAGTAGTAGTAGTAGTAGTAGTAGTAGTAGTAGTAGTTTGGACTTGATATCCTGCCTTTCACTCCCCTTAAGCAGAGACATCACCTTGCCAACAAAGGTCCGAATAGTAAAAGCTATGGTTTCCCCAGTAGTGATGTATGGAAGTGAGAGCTGGACCATAAAGAAGGCTGATTGCCGAAGAATTGATGCTTTTGAATTATGGCGCTGGAGGAGACTCTTGAGAGTCCCATGGACTGCAAGAAGATCAAACCTATCCATTCTGAAGGAAATCAGCTCTGAGTGCTCACTGGAAGGACAGATCCTGAAGCTGAGGCTCCAATACTTTGGCCACCTCATGAGAAGAGAAGACTCCCTGGAAAAGACCCTGATGTTGGGAAAGATGGAGGGCACAAGGAGAAGGGGACGACATAGGACGAGATGGTTGGACAGTGTTCTCGAAGCTACCAGCATGAGTTTGACCAAACTGCAGGAGGCAGTGGAAGACAGGAGTGCCCGGACACGACTAAACGACTAAACAACAACAACAACAAGGAGTCTCAAAGCAGCTTACAATCTCCTTTCCTTTCCTCCCCCACAACAAACACTCTGTGAGGTGAGTGGGGCTGAGAGACTTCAGAGAAGTGTGACTAGCCCAAGGTCACCCAACAGCTGCATGTGGAGGAGCAGGGAAGCGAACCCGGTTCACCAGATTACGAGTCCACCGCTCTTAACCACTACACCATGCTGGCTCACTCATTGACACCTGAGAGGGATCTCCAACATATCCTCTGATATCAGAGAGGGATATCTGTTATCTCCTAAGGGCTGAGATGCTCTCCTAGAGGCCACTGTTACCAAACACTTGTGTGTCCTCTGGGAAGACTCAGGCCATAGTTTTCTGGACTTAGGAATGTAAGAACTCCCCTCTCCTACAGGCAGCAATAGCTGCAGCCAACTCCACAGGATATTTTTATATTTATTTATTATTGACAGCTTTTGTACCCCACTCTTCAGCCAAAGCAGCTCCCAGAGTAGCTTACATACATCCAAATCAAGACAGTCCCAACCCACAGGCTTACAATCTAAAACAAAAAAAAACCACCACGACACTCAAGGGGGAAGAACCAGGGAGGGAAGAGGAATAATCAGAGTCCGGTAGGTGGACCTCATGCCTGGAGACCATATGCCACCCTACAAACCTATCTGTCCCTCAGGACTTCCTCCAGGCCACTCCCAGACCATAACCCTTTCCCAGCCTAGCTTCACATCCTCTTTGAGTGTTTTTGCCTGGCTGGAATGTTCCCTTGAACTCTAGCAATGCCTCTTTCTTCTCTGGGTGTCGTGCATAGAAAGAAACCTGCTGAACCAAGGTAGCATCTGCATTTGTTGCTCCACCCATTTTGCCTCTGGTCCCACCCACCACTGGCATGCGCAGTGGCGTAGCGTGGGGGGTGCAGGGGGGGCCGGCCGCACCGGGCGCAACATCTGGGGGGAGGCGCTCGCACTCGCAGCTCTCTGCCCCTACCTGGCTCACTCACTCTCTCTCACTGCAGTGCTGGCTGTGCAAATCCGATCCGAGCCGCCGGGTCGCCGCCCACTGTGGAGGGGAGGGTGCCAGGCGTGCGGTGCGGTGCGGAGAGAGAGCAAGGGACTATCTGGGGGAGGGACAGTGCAGCGGGGGGGGGAGGGCGCAAATTACTTGCCTTGCCCCGGGTGCTGACAACCCACGCTACGCCACTGGGCATGCGGCCCCCAGAAGGTTGCCCAGGAAGGAATGTGGCCTCTGGATGAACAAGTTTCCCCATTCCTAATCTAAACGAGATATAGCCATTTGGAAAATCATGTCCTCCATCAAGGAGAGTACTTGTTGCAGTGAGGTCCCCAAGGCTGCCCTGCTGTTGCTGGGGAAGGTATGTTTGGATGGCCTCAACTCCCAATTGATCGCCCCTTGGTTGCTGGGATGGAATTTGGCTCAGGGAGTGTGTGATTGACAACCGAGGGGCTATATATCTATCCCTGCACATGAAGTTGAGCTTTCTCTTTTCGTTGCATGCACAGGATCATCCGCCCTCCCTCTCCATATTTAGGGCTGTTCTTTTGACCTTGCTATGCCTGTCTAGGGGTTGTCTGCTTTGGAGCAGGGGCCCAGTAGGAATTTTGCCATTTGGCTAATTGGCTGGTGCCTCTTGGGTTTTGCCTACTGCATAGCAAATCATCACAACTTTGTAAGGTTGGCGGTTAGGCAGTGGTTCAATTGGTTGGTGGAGGGGATGTGGTTGGCTGTGCCTGCCCCCGAAGTTGCTGCTGCAAGGGTATTCCATTAAAGGAATCCAGGGGCTCGCCTTGCTTTTGTCTGAACCCCTGTCAAGAGGCTAGGGCTATGCCAGAGCCCCTGGGAGCATTTGGGGTGAGGTTAGAGACTGGTGTCCAGCTCAATGCTCCCCCAGAATGTTTTCCCTTACTGACATCTGCCAGGCTGCAGATGTCAGTTCTGGTCCTGCCTGAGTGCAGGATCAGATAATCAAAACCAATGCCTAAGCAACCACTCACGTGCTGTAATCAATAAAGTTGTGGCCAAAATTATGCCAAAAAACTTAAACTAAAATTCTAAGTTTATTGTGAATTATTTCTGGGGTGCCTTAACACGCAACTCGTTTTATTTTTACACAGAAAGAGGTAAAGGTGACATTTTTAAGATAAGGCAAAAGGAACAACATTTGATCCATGCCGATGCATTGCAACAGCCAATTGGCCAGAAAATACTTTGCCAGTTTGAAAACGGTCCCTAAGAACTACGATATAAGCACCCTATCAACCTTGGTTGAATCATATGTACTTTTAAGTGATCACGATTCTCCAAGCGCTGAGATAATATCACTTTCCTAACCCCATCAGAATTTCCCTTACCCCATCAGATTAATGATAAATGTTTTCAGATGATCTATGAACATGATTCTTCTGTGTCCTGTTTTTCTTCCCTTGCTAGCAGGGCAAACCTTTCTGATGCACAGGGTATCAAATTTCGTTTGCAAGAATTCATTAGGTTGGGAACACCTAAGCAGTTTTGATGGGGCAGTGCTCCCTGATGGCTATCAAATCCCTGCATCTATCAAAATACAATTCTCTCCTTCCAGAGTGAGGTGTTATAGCCTGTGAAAACCTCTACAGTTCTGATAGAAGAGCATTTCCTGAAAGCCAGGCAATCATATTTCATGTTTCCGTTTAATTCAGTGTTGAATGTGCTGAAATGTGTGTGTTTGGACCTCTTTCAGTATCTAAAACTATCCTGCATAGATTTTGCTTCACATTTGAAAATCATTCAATATCCATAGACAAAACTCAGGTTAAGAATTATCAAATTACTGACTTCGCTAAAAATAAAGTCAGGCCACAAACAAACTATTTGGCAGACTTTACACACTACAGTGGTGCCTCGGGTTACAGACGCTTCAGGTTACAGACGCTTCAGACTCCACTAACCCAGAAATAGTATCTCGGGTTAAGAACTTTGCTTCAGGATGAGAACAGAAATCATGTGGCGGTGGCATGGCAGCAACGGGAGGCCCCATTAGCTAAAGTGGTATCTCAGGTTAAGAACAGTTTCAGGTTAAGAACGGACCTCCAGAACGAATTAAGTTCTTAACCCGAGGTACCACTGTATTTTAAAGATTCTATTCAAACAGGTGATTGCAAAGTCACTGAAACATTGTAGATCAGAGTCCAGAGAGAAAGAAGCCCTGATAACATTTTACAGAAGAAACTGAACAAAATGCAGCATATAATTTTAAGAGAAATAAAATATAGAGGGGAAGACTTCCTCAGAACTACACAGCCAATCAGATCACATGCTACCTCTGCAAACAACCTTCCCACTCTGAGTGGTTCCACCTCTACCCTTCTTGGGTAGTTTACTAGCACCGAGAACAGAATTAACCCTTAACTGAATAATCTCTGCCGTTGCGCTTCCAGAAAAAGTTTGCCCAGATGGGAATGTGGCCATTAGTCTGAAAAGGGTTTTCCATCCCTGCATTATAGTTAATGCTTGGAATGAACATCCTCACTGAAATAGCTCAGAAATCTCTGAACTATGTCTGAAAGTCGTTCCCATAATTGCCAGGTGAGCTGAAAGTGAATTAAGTTTCTTTTAGAGTATAACTTTGAAGGATTTCCAGGCCCCAGTTGTGCTATACATTTAAAGCACTATCATGCCACTTTAAATGGCCATGGCTTCCCCCAAAGAATTCTGGGGGCTGTAGTTTGTTAAGCATGCTGCGAGTTGTTAAAACACTCCTATTTGCCCTCACAGAGCTACTATTCTCAGAGTTCCCTGAGAAGAGGGATTGATTATTAAATCACTATGGGAATTTCTTAACATGCACAGGCTCATGGTGGGAGATCAGTCTCATTTTCAGTTTTGTTGCCAGTTCTCTTTTTAGACTTGTCCGAGACTTTGCCTGGCTGCCACCTCAGTTGCTCACTCATTTTCTTGATGGCTTCTAACACCCACTTTTAAGATGATGCTAGCAGAAACCTGTTGCTGCCAGAGGGCCAGTAAAAATGTGAGCAGGCAGACAGAAGCATTGAGAGAGATGGCTGCAAGGGGAGCTCTCTGTACTTGCCTGTAGCAGCTGTCAGAACAGATAGCTACCAGAGTCACCCAGAGGCTTCTTATCTTGTGGGCCGTCTATTTAGGGCTCCTGGGTTGACCACTGCACTACTAAATACATTTACCAGGAAGTCTCATTGAAACAACAACAGCAACAACAGCAACTCTCCGTGAGCATCTTCAATGCTTTATTCAATTCTTCTGGCTCAATTTTCAGGGTGCTTGAGAATTTCTTGAGAATTTCTTGTTGTTTGCTTGCTTTTCTATTATGAGATGGATAAAGGGTGGGGGGGGTTCCTTTTCAGTAAGGAAAGCAAAGGTCTAGAAGCCAAGCCTTATGAGGAATGGTTGAAGGAGCTGGGTATGTTTAGCCTGCAAAAGAGGAGACGTGAGTGGAGATTTGATAGCCATCTTCAAATATCTGAAGGGCTGTCACATGGAGGATGGAACAAGCTTGTTTTCTCTTTCTCTGGAAGATAGGACTTGAACCAATGGCTTCAGGTTACAAAAAAGGAGATTCCAACTAAACATAAGGAAAAGCTTTCTGACAGTAAACATTTCGTAAGCCTCCATGCAACTTCCAGAGCTGCCAACCCTTCCTGATCTGAAAAAGCCCCAGGGAGGAGTTGCATCATGATATCTTCCTCTGGGTTTTAATTGAAGTCTGGGTGATAATGATAATAGAATCCCCAATACAGTGGTACCTCAGTTTATGAGCTTAATCTGTTCTGGAAGTCCGTTCTTAAAAGGAAACCGTTCTTAAACCGAGGTGTGCTTTCCCTAATGAGACTTCCTGCCGCTGGTGCCCTTCCCCCATTCGTATTCCATTCTTAGACCGAGGTAAAGTTCTCAAACCGGGACACTATTTCCGGTTTTGCAGCGTTTGTAAAGCGTATCGTTCTCAAACCGGACCGTTCTTAAACCAAGGTACCACTGCAGGTGTTTGTTGCATTTGCTCAACCACATTCCACATTACAGCAGCCATGAATGTGCTATCTGGTGGAAGAATTGCATTGAAAGAGTACGAGGCTCTTAATCTCAGGATTGTGGGTGTGAGCCCTTGACTGGGTAAAAAATTCCTGCATTGCAGGGGGTTAGACTAGGTGATCCCCCTTGTCCCTTCCAACTCTACAATCTATTAATTTGTCTATTCAATGTGTGGCATAGCCAGCACACTTCCAGATGAGCTGTTTATTCAACAGCCATGCTGATTTGTTTTCAGGGAAATTAGACACCACCAACTATTTAATGAGCATTCATTCTGACTTTTCTATGGCAAGCTCAGGTGACATTGTATCAAAGCAAGCCTTATCCCAGTTTCTAGTGCATTTCCTCATTACTTTTAGAACATAAAGAGGTTGGATTGGACCAGGCCAATGACCCATCTCACAATGCTCAAGCAGATACCTATGGGAAGCCCAAGGGCAAGATCCAAAATCTCTAGGGTATTTCATTTGGCACCATCACAGTTATCTTTCTGTTGCCACATGGAAACACCTTAATCTACCCAGTCTTCTAGAGATGCTCAGTGTATTTGATGGGTTTTATCTCATCTTCTAAATGCTCTTCTGATGTGATTTTCTTTTGTTGTACTGCAGTGGTTCTCAGCCTTTGGGGGGGGGGGGCCTTGGCCCAAATCTGTAACTGTGAAAAAAAAGTGTCAGGATGCCAGCACAAAATGTCTGCTGTGTACAGGGTGTGATCAAACACATAATGGCTGCCATGGGGGCATGGCCAGTCATAACATTTTTAAACCAAAGGTTAGCCCCTCCTTGGTAGATTGAAATGCATATGTCTAATTTTTTTTAAGATGAATTAATGGTGTTGACATTAGTAAGGATAATAAAATAAGCTATGGTGGCTTTTCTTGCTTAGGAAAATGTGTCCTTTAAGAATTGCTGCTGGACAAAAAGATGATCAAATTAGACTTACTTTTCTCTTACGTATCGATTTTAGTTACAGTTAAGCAGATTATGAATATTTAGGATAAGATTATGTATTATTTTTAAGAAAGTGATTCAAGGTCGCTCTCTGTTCTCAGATAAAAATAGACTTACTTTTCTCTTATGTGTCTGCTTCAGTTATAGATATGCAAATTATAAATATTTAGGATAATACTATGTATTCTTTTTTTAAAAAAGTGCTTTGAGATATTTTTGATGAAGCGCTAAATAAATTTTGCTAAGTAAAATAGAAGTCTCTCTGTTCTCAGTTGTAAAACTAGCGTGATCAATAAGAGTATTTTCTTACGCACATGCACACACACACTTGAAATACACAATAAAAACCATCACTGCAAGCTGATATACTGCACCATCAGAAATATTTTAATGCTTTCCTCTGTCACTCACTATCTACTAAAGCATGTTATAGTCACAAGGCAGGTGCTCGTATTTCAGCCTCTCCATGGTCAAGTAAATCTAGTTTGGCAATACACCTTTAAAATGTTCATGATGTGAAATGCAGGTAAGGGAGGGCCAGTTGCTCCATGGTGGAGCATCTGCTTTTCATATCTCTCACTGGTGGTGGAACAACAACAACAAATCTCTCCTCTCCTTCAAAGAGCTTGAAGTGGCATGCATGGTTCTCCCCATCTCTATTTAATCCTCCACTTTTAACCCTGTAAGGCAGGTTAGGCAGAGACAAAGCGACAAACCTCAAGTCTATCCAGTGAGCTTCAGGGTCGAGTGGGATTCGAACCCTGATCTTCCAGGTCCTGGTCCAATACTCCAACCACTACACCACACTGGTTTTCTGGAAAGGATTGATGTGATTCCACCATCTTGCCCTCACCCCTTCCCAAATCTCCACAGCAAAGTACCATATTTTTCGCTCTATAAGACGCACTAGACCACAAGACGCACCTAGTTTTTGGAGGAGGAAAACAAGAAAAAAAATATTCTGAATCTCAGAAGCCAGAACAGCAAGAGGGATCGCTGCACAGAGAAAGCAGCAATCCCTCTTGCTGTTCTGGCTTCTGAGATAGTTGCGCAGCCTGCATTCACTCCATAAGACGCACACACATTGCCCCTTACTTTTTAGGAGGGAAAAGGTGAGTCTTATAGAGCAAAAAATACGGTACTTGTTTGAATTGATATGATGAAAAGTGTGTGTTTTAATACTGGTCGCCTTCCGCCAGGAGCCTCGATGAGTTACTCTGGCCAAGAATCTGTGCCATATTGCAGGGCAGGCAGGGACCTGAGACAGAAATTACAGACTTGCTTGCTAATTGCTGCATGTTCTCTCTGTAGGTATATCATTGCCGGCAATTAGCACAAAGATCCTTTCCCACTCTTGTTAAGTTCCTGTGCTGCAGTTAAATACTCCCAGATCCCATTTAAATGATTTCAAATGCAATTCATTCTGGCTCGTTAAATAATTCCACAGCAGCGTCTGTCTTTCCTTCTCTCTCTTTTCCAGCAGCCGCTTTCACCTGGAAAGAATGTGGCGAGCGGAGAGGTTAGATGACCGGGCATAGTTGAAACGTTGGGTTGCAGGCGGGCATCAGCATGCAGATGATGAAACCAGATTTGGGGGATAGAGAAAAGATTCGGTGTTTGTTCCTTTTTTGCCCTTCTCGTCTTTCATTCCTCCCCCCCCCCCCCTCCGCTCAACTGTCCTCCGCTTCACCTCTTTTCCCTGATCTTTCTTTGGCAGCGATTCCACCTGCCAGCAAACCAAGTCAGGAGATTTTACACCAATTATACACGCCCAACAAGAAAATTAGTTCACAGTGCTCTGGTCGCGCTGTTTTCTCGTGCACACGGCCAAATGGAGAGAGGACCAAGGTCAGTTGCGTCTTGATTGGCTGCCATCTCGCCGGCCCTCTGGGGATGCTGATTGGATGTACATCGTTTTGCATTTGGCTGAGGCACAAATCTGTGCATGTGTGTGAGGCCAGAAAAACAGCTACAGTTCACCAGCAGGTCTATTGAGGAGGGCGGTTCTCCAGAAACAAACCCTAAACAACTTGGAGCAGGGATATCTGAGGAATGGGGATATCTGAGGGATTTGTCAATGGTGGGCAGGCAAGCAAGAAATGGGAATGGGTAGAATCAAAGGTTCTTCACTGCCCTCTTTTCTCTGATGAGTAACACCACTTCTTCTTCTTCTTCTTCTTCTTCTTCTTCTTCTTCTTCTTCTTCTTCTTCTTCATACCCCACCCATCTAGCTGGGTTTCCGCAGTCACTCTGGGCAGCTCCCATCATCATCATCATCATCATCACCAAGCAATAAAACATCAAACATTAAAAACTTCCCTAAACAAGGCTGCCTTCAGATGTCTTCTAAAAGTCCGATAGTTGTTTATTTCCTTGACATCTGATGGGAGGGCTTTACACAGGGCAGGCGCCACTACCGAGAAGGCCCTCTGCCTGAATCCCTGTAACCTCACTTCTCGCAGTGAGGGAACTGCCAGAAGGTCCTCGGAGCTGGACCTCAGTGTCCAGGCTGAATGATAGAGGTGGAGACACACCTTCTGGTATACTGAGCTGAGGCCCAGGTATACTTCCTCCTCTGTATTCCTCCACTGTTTGACTGGTCACCTCAATTCTCATTGGGCTGTTGGAAGAGGGTTCTGTTAACAATGTCACTGAAAGAACTTAGATGGAATCCAGAGCCAGACATTGAGCCAAACATATGGAGGAAAGCTCCCTCAGAACTACACAGTCAGTCAGGTCATGTACTACCTCAGAACACATCATGCCACCCTTCCTGGTTGGCTAGTTGACATACAAATGGAATTAACCTTTAAATTACAAAGTGAATGATCCCTACTGTAGCACTTCCAACAGGTTCCAAGCTTTATATGTGCATTTGTGCTTTGCTTTTACTTTTGCAAACCTCAGAACTGTTACCTTCTGTTATTTTTGTGGGATAACCAGCCTCATATAACCAACATGCTTAAGTCTAATTGATGCATGAGGGAGTTAACACCATTGAAGAAGCTGTCCTGCCAGGCTTAGCTCACCTTGTGAGGAACTAGGTAATCAAACCTTTGTTTCCCTCAGTCTACTTGAGAAGCTCAGTGTGTGAGGAGGTCTGAACTGGTTGCTCCAGTTCAGACTCCATGGCTCTCATAAGCCATTCTTGAGTTCCTATACCAATAATTTAGGAACTTTCGCCACTTTGGAACTAAACAAAATTTTACTGCCTGTGCAACCTTCCTAACAGTTGTAAGTAATAGCACATGAAACTCACCTTTTAAGAGTTTGTAAGTAAACCCATTTTTAAATTACCAAATGCATGGTCTTTTTCTAAGCTGCACGTTTTGTGCTTTTAAATCTCTGCTGGGGTTCTTTCACCAAAGAGTACTTTCCCCCAAACCTGGATCTTGGTATCCATGGATTCTCATTTTTATACCTATTTATTTCCTCACCACCAACAATTTTCTCAGTGGCCTTCTTTTGGGTACAATCAGCACATACCACCTGAGTTAGCTGTTAGAAGGCGTCATGCTGTGACTTTGCACACTTCAAGGGCTTAATTTTCTCCCAGTGAAATGGAACCTGAGATTCTTGAGTTTGGTTGTATACTTCTTCTTTTTACACTTGGTAATGATGGCAGGAGGAAACTTCTAAAATCCTTATTGCTCGAAATCTCTACTTAGAATATGCTCTTGAAGATTTGAGTGTAGGGAGATTTTTCATGACACACAAATTACTTGTGGCCAAGGACCATACTTATGGTCCTGAAAGAAAGAAAGAAATCGCAAAGATGTACCGTATTTTTCACTCTATAGGACACACCGGACCATAGGACGCACCTTGTTTTAGAGGGGGAGAACAAGAAATAAAAATTCTCCCCCTCTCTGCTCAGCACCCCTTCAAAGAAGTGGCAGGAGAAATGGAGCCCCTTCCATTTCTTCTCCCACTTGGCTGAAGGGGCGCCGTGCAGCTCTCCCTCTCTGCTGAAGCCAGGAGAGTCTTGCTCTCCTGGCTTCAGCAAAAGGAACCTGAAGCCTGCAGAGCACAGCGGGAACTCGCGCTGTGCTCCACAGGCTTCAGGCAGCTATCCCTGAAGCCTGGAGCGTGAAAGGGGTCGGTGTTGTGCACCGACCCCTCTCACACTCCAGGCTTTAGCGAAAGCAGCGTGAAGCCTCCGGAGCGCGGAGGGAGCGCTCCCTCTGCGCTTCAGAGGCTTTGCGTTGATATCGCTGAAGCCAAGGAGCCTGCATTCGCTCCATAGGACGCACACACATTTCCCCTTAATTTTTGGAGGGGGGAAAGTGCGTCCTATAGAGCAAAAAATACAGTAGGTTGCTCTCCAGCCACAGCCAAGGTGCTAAGGTCCCTTTCACTTCAGATGGGACTCACTAGCTTGACTGTGTGCTGGATTAAGGGCCAAAAACAAACAGGAAAAAAGCCTCAGGAAAAAAATCACAGCATATTTTGAAATAATTTCACTGAAGCCTGTTTGGGAGGCTGTGTACAAGACAGATTGTCCTCACAGCCTGGATCATTATTGCATATTTATAATGAATAATTAATTTCTTGTCTTTCTATAATGCCCTTCAGCCTGAGGCTTACATTTTGTCAACTAATTGGTTGCCAGGAATATGACAACTTTGGAATAAATTTCCCTTAAAACTATTTCCAATTTTTATAGGGTGTTTTTTTTATAAAAAAAATATGTGATTCTGTTTTCTTGACCAAAGTACATTCAACTCCATGTTTCATTAATAACAATAATTTTCCCAAACCAAACAACAAAAAGAAAAAAGAAAACCACCATGGATGCTTCTGTAAGATTGTTCTTTGGTCAGCTCTTTGGTATAATATTGTGCCAATGGAAACCAATTGGCAGGTGCCTAACAATAGTCAACAGATGTCAATAGGCTTGCCACAACATCCTAGCAGGGCAAGAGGCCTGCAAAATTTAGCAGAGTGTTGACACCCCTACTAGATTATCGCTAGAGCCTTTCTTTTTAAAATGGATCATTACCTACAAATGTTCAAAGATATTAGGAGGCATTGGGCATTTGCATGAAGATAAAAATAAACAAATCAGTAAGCTGATGTGGAAATGGGGAGATCTCAGCTGAACAACTGAAGCCAGATCCAAACAATTCCTTGGAGACTAGTCATGGTTTTTATTTTTTTCTTCTTATACATACCCCACCTTTTTCCCTGACAGGCACTCAAGACGGTTTACAGATGAAAACAGAACCACTAAAAACATGGAGCGGGGTGGGGGGAGGCAATTATTTTTAAAAAAAACACAATTAAACTTTGATTAAAACAATTTAAACTATGCATCTATATGTTTAAAATGTATTAAAGTCATACAAATAATTATGATAAAAACAGCATGGCACCAGCCCTTTCATTAAAACCAGTCAGTACGCAAAACCCTGTTCGAGCAGCAGGATTAATCCAGAATGTATCCAGAATCATGGAAGTGAATTCTTCTGAGCAGGAGTTTTGCCCTGAAATGAGATGTGTAAAGTACCAGAACTGAATTCATGAGCTTTTTGCACTTTTGCTTCCACAGATGCATCAAGATTTCTGAACTTCAATAACCAAGTTTTGGAAAGAAAAATATACCCTCCATTTCCTTCCTTCTTTTCTTTTCTTTTCCTTTCTCTTTTTTCTTTTCTTTTCTTTTCTCTTCTCTTCTTTCTTTTTTTTTCTATTGTCAAAAACAAAAATATCAAGCATGCAAAATAGTGGGATATTAAAGGTAAAAGGTAAAGGACCCTTGGATGGTTAAGTCCAGTCAAAGGCAACTATGGGGTTGTGGCGCTCATCTCACTTTCAGGCCGAGGGAGCCGGTGTTTGTCCACAGACAGCTTTCCACTTCATGTGGCCAGCATGACTAAACCGCTTCTGGTGCAATGGAGCACCATGATGGAAGCCAGAGCGCATGGAAACACCATTTACCTTCCTGCCGCAGTGGTACCTATTTATCTACCTGCACTGGTGTGCTTTCGAACTCCTAGGTTAGCAAGGAGCTGGGACAGAGCAACGGGAGCTCACTCTATCACAGGGATTCGAACCGCCAACCTTCCGATCGGCAAGCCCAAGAGGCGGTTTAGACAACAGCGCCACCCACATCCCAATAGTGGGATATTACTGGCCTTGTTGATATATTGAGCATCTTCCAGGTGCGTCTCGCAGATGGGGATATTACAGCATCAGATTCCAACAAAACAGTCCTGTTGCAGTCATGCAGGCGAAACTTCTTGAAACCTTCCTAAGAACATAAGAAGAGCCAGTTGGCCCATCTAGCACTGAATCCTGTTCTCACAGTGGCCAAGGAGATGCCCCTGGAAAGCCCATAAGCAGGATTTTGTGGGAATGTTCTGGGGTGCAGGAGAGGATATATTGTGAGATTATATCCTAATCCAATTTGTGCTAACAAGTTCCCAAAATATCAGCAGAGTTTATAACATTCCCCTTTAAGTTCGCAACGGTAACGTCTGCACAGGTTCACTAGAACCTCTATAATAATTACTCTGGTAATTTCCCCTTTCGTTCCCTCTTAAAATACAAGACACAACACAGTCTTCATAAAAGTATAAAAGAGTTTACTCACGTTCTGTTCACAATGTGATCCCAGAAGGCAAACAGCTTAAAAAGGTTACATACACTTAGAATCTATCTTGTAGCAAGATAGTCCTTATCTCCTCTCTTGTCTGAGAGCCAAGAGGGCATGCTTAGATGTTTCCTCATCGAAGGAAGATGGCAGAGAGAGAGAGAATGGCTGGCTGCCCTGTGCTTTTATCATTTACCTGCACAGGTGAGGCCACACCCACCTCTGGTCACATGCGGAGGAAGTCCATCCCCAGGAAGTTTACCTGCTTGCTGGACTGACATCCCTCCCCATGTTCTAACATGTACACTCTAGGAATGTTGTCATTGACTGCTCCTGTGTTTACATCCCACAGATTTGAGTACAATGGCCCTCTTCTCCACTCAGTTCCCAGCTGCTGTGTTTCTTGCTATTGCTTAACTTGTTGGTGTGTACAACAAAGTTGTACCTGTCTGCAGTGAAAGTACCTGTGTGCTGAAGGCATTTATAGCTCTTTAACAGTCACGGCTTCCCCCAAAGAATTCTGTGAGCTATAGTTTATTCTATAGTTCCCAGCACCCTTAACAGGTCCCAGAATACTCTGGAGAAAGCCATATGCTCTATATGGATGGATGGGTGTGGCCAAAGAGAGAGAGAGAAAAGTTTTTTAGCTGTGACTGTTGTTCAACAAATCCTTGTCAATCTACTGCTAATCACCTTGAGATCTACCAGTAGATCTTGATCTACTCTCTTCTTACCACTGCTATAGAGGAAGAATTGTGCTAGTGTATTATTTTTTATCAAAAAGCAAAGTAAGTGACAGAAAAGCCAAAGGAATCACTTGGAAATGTTAGAAAAGTCCTGGCATGTACTTTGGTCATGCTCATTAATTTCAACGGGTCTACTCTGAGTAAAACTGGTAAACTTCATTGAATGCTACCCTTGTTCTTTAAAGCAAGTGCTTGCCTTGCACCCGGACCCACTCAGTGGCCAACACACACCCAAACAGTCACACACCACCTTCAATTAAGTTGTTCTAAATGCGGTGAGCCATTTTTGGAACCTCCCCAAAGTGCACATCTTAACTTAAAATGCATCAACCGCAAAAGACAGGAGGAGAAGAAAGTCCCTTTGCTTGAAGAGGAGAAATGCATCTCCCCATCTGCTAAAGAGATTCCAGGTGCAGCTTTGGTTTCTCTTCCACCAAGATTTATGCAACAATGATTTCCAGAGGCGGAATGTCAAAGGAGCAGAACAGATGGAGAGAGCCATTCTTCTGTCCAGGGTTTTGCACCCAATCTGCAGGCAGAGAGTTTGCTAACCTGGCCAGTGTGGTGTAGTGGTTAAGAGCGGTAGTCTCGTAATCTGGGGAACCGGGTTCACGTCTCCGCTCCTCCACATGCAGCTGCTGGGTGACCTTGGGCCAGTCACACTTCTCTGAAGTCTCTCAGCCCCACTCACCTCACAGAGTGTTTGTTGTGGGGGAGGAAGGGAAAGGAGAATGTTAGCCGCTTTGAGACTCCTGAAGCGGAGTGAAAGGCGGGATATCAAATCCAAACTCTTCTTCTTCTTCTTCTTCTTCTTCTTCTTCTTCTTCTTCTTCTTCTTCTTCTTCTTTCAGGGTATGTGTGGAGGGGATTGTGAGCTTGATAACCAAAGCTAAGAGATGTGCTGGCAGATGTGGACCGCTAGGAGCCCAGAGGACCCTTAGCAAATCTTATTTCACCTTCCAGATGGCAGAGGCAGAGCTAGCTGCTCTGGCACCCGGAGCTGCGCACATGCTGTACACCTGGGGCTGGGGCTAGCTGCCCACAGCAAGCAGCAAGCATCCCAGGGGGTCAGTGTGGCAATGCCAACCCCCCCCCGAGGGATGACACCTGGGGCAGGCCACACACCCCACACACCCCTTTCTCCCCCAGTGCCAGATGGCAGACAGCAGGGTCCTGTGCTAGTTGCAGTGTTTCCTCTCGAAGGAATTCCATTGGTGGTTTTCTTGCTCTATATCCTACATCATCCATTAAGGTCCCTCTGGTTGGAGCAAGGCTAAAACCATGTGTCATGCTGCAATAGTTCAGGTGGTAGAGCAGTGAATCATAGAACTGTAATAATAACAATAATAATAAATTTTATTTATACCCCGCCCTCCCCAGCCAAGGCCGGGCTCAGGGCGGCTAACAACCAATAATAAAAACAAGTTGAATGAATACAACTTAAAAACAAGATTAAAATATAACATTAAAACATTAAAATGCAGCCTCATCACAGGAGGAGAAAGGAAAAAAGAAAGAGGGGGAGGGAATCAAATTGACCCCAGGTGGAACAACTCTGTCTTACAGGCCCTGCAGAAAGAAATCAGATCCTGCAGGGCCCTTGTCTCATGAGGCAGAGTGTTCCAGCAGACCGGAGCCAGTGTTGAAAAGGCCCTGGCTCTGGTTGAAGCTAATCTAACTTCCTTAGGGCCCGGGACCTCTAAGATGTTGCTATTTATGGACCTTAAGGTCCTCCGTGGGGCATACCAGGACATAGAACTGTAGAGTTGGAAGGGACCCTAAGGATCATCTAGTCCAACCCCCTGCAATGCAGGAATATGCAGCTGTCCCGTATGGGGATCGAACCAGCAACCTTGGTGTTCTCAACACCACACTCTAACCAACTGACCATGAGACACTTAATCTTAAGGTCATGGGTTCGAGTCCTCCATTGCACAAAAGATTCCTGCATTGCTCAGTTTCATACTTGAGGAAACTTAAGTGTGCATAAATGATAGAACTGCCTATGCTCTCCCTATTGAGCTCTGCTTTTCATTAGTCCCACTTCCCTCTGTTCTGTCTGTTTTAAAATGGTAAGCCCCTTGGAACAGAGCCCTGCACACTTTTTTCCTTTGTAAAATGCCATGTACATAGATGGTGCTATATAAATAAATAGAACTAAACTTTGTAATGCTTTTATTTAACCAAAAAAACCAACAACCCATAAGGGAAGAAAGAGTATGTTTAAAGTCAACAAATCCCCAATTGCATCAACAGCTCCTGATCTTTCTCTCTGCCTTCTGAATCTTGAGGGACTATTCAAAGATGAGAGGGGTGGAAAAGGATGCGACGTGATTGTGAATGACAAACTGTTTTTCAGTTCGCCGGAAAAAGCATTCTGGCAATGGAGTCGGCGGACGGCACACTTTAAAGGGCGGAAAAGTTCTATTGTAATTAAAGCTGATGCAATAATTGTAACAGATGGAAGGCAGAAATGTTACCTTGTTTGTCTTCCCCTCTTCTCTCCCTGCCTTGCCCATTGGGTTTTGTTTTTGGAGCGGCACAAAACACTAAGAAGGCTTTCAAAGGGGAATGGCTTTCAACGAACTGAATTTTAATGAGGAAAGGCTGCTTTGATTTCTTACTGATCTGCTGTCAAATTGCAACGGAGTTCTAGAGAGCACGGCTCTTCTCTCAACGCAACCTGCAAAAACTTGGTCAGTCTCCAGCAGCACACCTGAGAGCCAGCATCCTGGGGGAATGGAGACGGGGCTTTCAGGTTAGGAGGAACATCAAAACTATTCCCCACATAGAGACCGACCCTGCTGTTTGGTTCCATGCCAGGGCATTGTTTTCTTTTAAGTCCACATTTGTCAAGTGGCCTACATGCCTAGGTGAGGTCATCTCCAACCTCAGAGACTTGAAAGGATAATTCCTTTGGATGCCTAGCCAAACAGCATGACTGCACCAATTGTGTGTTTATGTATAAAACAGCCAATCAGAACTGAAACTGAATGGCCAACCCCATCATCATCATGCAAACTTTGGTTGGCACAGTTGTGCAGATGCCGTGTGATCTTCAGATAAAGGGCAAAATATAAATTTAATAGGTAATAATAATATAATGTGATGTCACAGCAGGGGTCACCAAGAAGGCAAATCAAGACCAACAGGAGCGTCTCCACCTCCATCGTTCAGCCCAGACACTGAGGTCCAGCTCTGAGGGCCTTCTGGCGGTGCCCTCCCTGTGAGAAGTGAGCTTACAGGGAACCAGGCAGAGGGCCTTCTCCGGTGGTGGCGCCCACCCTGTGGAATGCCCTCCCATCAGATGTCAAGGAAATAAACAACTACCTGACTTTTAGAAGACATCTGAAGGCAGCCCTGTTTAGGGAAGTTTTTCATGTTTGATGTCTTATCATGTTTTTAATATTCTGTTGGGAGCCGCCTAGAATGCCTGGGGAAACCCTGCCAGGTGTGTGGGGTATAAATAATAAATTAGTAGTAGTAGTAGTAGTAGTAGTAGTAGTTTAGTTTAGTCATGTCCAACTCTTCGTGACCCCATGGACCAGAGCACGCCAGGCACTCCTGTCTTCCACTGCCTCCCGCAGTTTGGTCAAACTCATGCTGGTAGCTTCGAGAACACTGTCTAACCATCTCGTCCTCTGTCATCCCCTTCTCCTTGTGCCCTCCATCTTTCCCAACATCAGGGTCTTTTCCAGTGAGTCTTCTCTTCTCATGAGGTGGCCAAAGTATTGGAGCCTCAGCTTCACGATCTGTCCTTCCAGTGAGCACTCAGGGCTGATCTCCTTAAGAATGGATGCGCTTGATCTTCTTGCAGTCCATGGGACTCTCAAGAGTTTCCTCCAGCACCATAATTCAAAAGCATCAATTCTTCGGCGATCAGCCTTCTTTATGGTCCAACTTTCACTTCCATACATCACTACTGGGAAAACCATAGCTTTTACTATACGGTCCTTTGTTGGCAAGGTGATGTCTCTGCTTTTTAGGATGCTGTCTAGGTAGTAGTAGTAGTAGTATAGGTGAATACTGCTTGGAGACAGAGTGAGAGATTTGAAAAACATGTACTGAGATATAGCAAGGACGAAGGGATGCTTCAAGCGAGGGATAGGTCAGTAGATTCCTCACCTTCCCAGGAGGGGTTTTAAAGGGGAAGAGCAGCAGCAACTTCCATGCAGTAGAAGTCTCAGGTTGTGGGCAAGCCACCTGTCAGAGGAGGGTATATAAGCCAGAGGAGGGGAGAGGAGAGCCCCCACTGTTGCTGCGACTGCTCCATAGGGTCCAGACATGTGGACAGCTGCCTAGATACTAGAAGAGCCTGATTGTGTGTATCTGGAGCACCGTGGCAGCTGCTGCAAGTGTTTCTCTTGCCAATAAAGAGTTACTTATCAGATGTGTCCCTTCCTTATCTGGGATGGGCTGTGGCATCCACCAAGCGGGAGGTTTGTCACTGATACGTGCCTTGCTTAATATAATCTTTAGCCTTCACCCCCTTTCTGTGTCCATTGTGCTCAAAATCTTTCTTTTCTTTTTACCCTCTGCTCCTTGATAGAACAACAATATGAACAAAAATGCAAACATTAAGGGAGATAACATATAAAAATGTTTTATATTAAGGAAATGGCTTCCAAAAATGTACATACAAAAATTAGGAGAATTCACACTAAAATGCTGTCAGATCTTCATGAGGATTTAAACAAACAAACAAAACAACCCTGCAAAATGCTGTATAAATAAGTAGATTGCTGTAGAAATATGTAGAACTGAATTTAAGACTGGAAAGATGAGAAACTCAGAGACGCAAAACTGAAAGATTCTTCCAGCCCTATGATCCATACAAGCCTTGTGATGAATTTAGGAGGTTTTGTCTTTTGGGGGGGGAAATAATAATCCAGCAACTATAAATTTCACTCACTCCAATTGTTCTTTAAACCCTTTTTGTCCCTTCATTTTGGTGAGTGAGATATGAACATCGAAAACTGCCTTATACCGAGTCAGATCATTGGTCCATCTAGCTCAATATTGTCTGCACTGGCTGGCAGCAGCTCTTTGGGGCTTCAAGCAGGGTTCTCTCCCAGTTCAACCTGGACCTTCTACTTGCAAGGCAATTGCTCTGCCTCCGAGCTGCAGCTCTTGCCTAAAGAGTGCCGGTATATTGTGACTGATGTACTGGAGACATTCACCTGGTAGACCTCCTGCCTGCCTCTTACAGCTGGTCTCTCCCCAACTGGTTAGATACCCACTTCAGAGAGCCGTCATATGCCATCTCACTTCAGAGAGAGAGAAACCTTTCCATTTTTGCCTTGTTTCTTCCTTTCTCCTCATCCCACCATCCTTTTCCTGACTGCTTTCTCCTCCCTAGCAACTGTTCCCTAGCACCTGTTGCCGTGGCTCTCCCCCTTTCTGACATTTATTTGTTGAGTTACTTACAGCTTTTGTACCCCACCCTTTAGCCCAAAAGGCTCTCAGAGCAGCTGACAGTTGAGTTCTAAGACAGTCCCTGACCACAGGCTCACCACCTAGAACAGACCTGGCACACAAGGAAGAGAGAACAGGAGGGAGGAGGGGAAAGCAAGCACACAAGTTATTTAAATTACAGTTCACACCCACGGCCAGTGTCAGTGGTGGTTTTGGCTGTTTTGCCCTTGATAAAGAGGAGTCTCTCCATGGAGGAACTCACTGCTCCTACCCCAGATCAGATCCAGGAAGCCACTCTAGGTTCTTCCCCCCCAATCCTACCAGGAGATGTTGAGGATCGAATTAGGACCATTTGCTTCCAGTTATGTCCCCTGACACTGAATTGGAACAGCTAAGCAAGGGCATTTCTGCAAATGCCATCCCATTCACTTATACAGCATTGGGGGGGGGGGGAGGCATATTCTTACACCAAAATGGAAGCATGTGTTGATCTGCTGATTGATTGCATGTCTATCCCACTTTTCCTCCAAGATGCTCAAAGTGACATATATAGTTGTCCTCCTCCCCATTTCATCCTCACAACATGCCCCTGAGGTAGGTAAGGCTGAGACTTAGTGAATGGTCCCAGGTCACCCAGTGAGCTTCATAGTCAAATGGCTGCTGGACGCTCAAGCTGTGCAGTCACTGTGTTGGGCTCTGCTTCCGTCTCCTCCCAATGTCCTGACATCACATTTGCGACGTTGGGAAGTCGCATGTGACATCACACGTGGCGTCATGCACACGACGTTGCCTTCCCCCCGAGTCGCCTTCATAAGCTGGGTACCTCTGGCTCTCAGCCAGGATCACGGCCATTCTTGAATAATTATTCCAAATGTTGAGGCAGATGGAAGGGAAGGAGCAGGAACAGCCCAAGACTTTTGACCACCTAAAGCGAAGGACAAAATGGCTCCCAGCTTCCATGTCCAAAAGCCAACTGAGCTAGCAGTTGAATCGTTCTTCAATGCTGGTGACACTTGAGAGCTTTGGGGGTACAGACAGGTCATGCGGCCCACACAGTTCCAGTGGCGTAGCGTGGGGGGTGCAGGGGGGCCAGCCGCACCGGGTGCAACATCTGGGGGGGGGGCGCTCGCACTCGCAGCTCTCTGCCCCTACCTGGCTCACTCACTCTCTCTCACTGCAGTGCTGGCTGTGCCAATCCGATCCGAGCCCCCGGGGCCCCGCCCACTGTGGAGGGGAGGGTGCCAGGCGTGCGGTGCGGTGCAGAGAGAGAGCGAGGGACTATCTGGGGGAGGGACAGTGCAGCGGGGGGGGGCGCACATTACTTGCCTTGCCCCGGGTTAGGGGGCGCAAATTACTTGCCTTGCCCCGGGTGCTGACAACCCACGCTACGCCACTGCACAGTTCTGTCTTCTGGAACCACCATCACCTGGTGATTTGTTGATTGAGGTAGCTGCCTCATCCCGCCTAATGATAGCGCCAGGCATAGGGAGGAAAGGTTGCAAGTGACAATACTCTGTGGTAGGCTCACCAGTGAGTATTTTGCCAAGTTGCCCCCCCCCCCAAAAAAATGGTGTTTCTTCATGGGCAAATGCAACAAACCTGGCCACCTCTGTTTATGTTTACTCTGGCCCTGAGCCAAAGCAACATCTGACCTTGCCGCAAGTGATGGCTTAGATGTACAAGTCAAGGGTGATAAAGTTCAAGGAATGAAGATGATCATTTGATAGTTAGCAAGTAATAAGAGCTTTTTCGACTGATGCTGGATTTATAAGAAGGTGCATTCATTTCCTCACCAACACCACAGCCATTTGTCACTAGGCACCAATTACTTCACAGTACTTTAAAAAGCACAGGGAGGGGGATAACTCTGCAACAAGTATGCCATGCTAACAGGTTTCAGAGTTTGAATCTTCTCCTTCCTCCTCCTCCTCCTCCTCTTCCTCCTCTCACAAATTTCCTCCTACTCAGAAAGAGTGACTAATCGCATTGTATTTCTCCACGGCGCACAAACATGGATAAACGGTGCTTTGAGAGTGGGCTGGGCTGGGGGTGTTTGCCTGAGCTTCAGGTCTGCGAGAGCACTTGTGAAGGATGTAAGAACATGTAGGAGAGAAATTGTCACACGGTGAAATTAAAGGAGGTGATTGTCTGTCTGTGTGCCTGGAACAGACTTTGAGTCAGTTCTGACAACATAAGGGGAAACAGAAGATTGAGAATGGGGGGATATTATATAGAGGATCATAAAATTATGAATGGTGTAGAGACAGAGAATTCGCTCCTCTTCTTAACAATAAAAACTTTGGGTCACTCGAAGCACAATCCTAGTCATGCCTGCTCGGAAGGAAGTCCCACTTAGTTCAATGAGATTTACCCCCAGGTAAGTGAGTGGAGAACTTCAACCTCAGTAGCGCTGATTTGCACTAGTCTCAGAATGCAAGGACTCCTGGACATCCCATAAAGTTGAATGTTGGAAGATTCAGGACAGATGAAAGAAAGTGCATCTTCGTAGTTAAACTATGGAACTCACTGCCACAGGAGGCAGTGATGGATGGTTTTACAAGAGAACTGGACAAATTCATGGCTATCAATAGTTACCAGCCACAATGGCTGTGTTCTACCTCCACTGCAATAGAGGCATTATGCCTCTGAATCCTAGTTGCTGGGAATCGCAGCTGGACAGAGTGCTGTTGAGTTTGTGTCCAGCTTGCAGGCTTGCCACAGGTCAGCCATTGTGAGAATGGGATAGCTCATTTGGTTAGAGCTTAGTGCTGAGAATGCCAAGGTTGCAGGTTCGATCCCCATATGGGGCAGCTGTATATTCCTGCATTGCAGGAGATTGGACTAGATGATAAGACGTCTGGGTATAGGTTGTTGATTAGTCATTTAGTCTTGTCCAAGTCTTCATGACCCCATGGACCAGAGCTTGTCCAAGTCTTCATGACCCCATGGTCCAGTGAGCACTCAGGGCTGATTTCCTTCAGAATGGAGAGGTTTGATCTTCTTGCAGTCCATGGGACTCTCAAGAGTCTCTTGCAGCACCATAATTCAAAAGCATCAATTCTTTGGCAATCAGCCTTCTTTATGGTCCAGCTCTCACTTTCATACATCACTACTGGGAAAACCATAGCTTTAACTATATGAACCTTTGTCGGCAAGGTGATGTCTCTCTGGGTATAGGGCGGTATATAAATTCAATAAATGAATAAAATAAATAAAATGATCCTCAGGGTCTCTTCCAGCTCTGCAGTTCTATGTTTCTAGGCACCTGGATAAGTTGGGCTAACTTTTCTCTATCCACTTTCTCTGTGCTGTGCTTTGTTTATTTTATAAACTTCCATCACATCACCTCTTGCTCACCTTGTCACTAAACTAAAAAGTCCCAAATGCTGCAATCTTTCATAATTTCAAAAAAGTTGCAAACTCTGCAAGTCCCAAATTCCCTCTTACCCATAATACTGCGTACCCTCCGTGCATGTCTGGCTGGAATGTGTCCTTGAATTGGAATGATGTGTCTTGCTTCTTCGGGTGGAGAAATATGTTTGTGTGCTGATAGGTCTATGCAGAAACCTCAGGATTGTTCATGGCTGGAATGTAGCTGACAGTATGAAGAGTCACATTCGCTGCTCCGCCCACTTTTGCCTCTGGCCCCGCCCATCACTAGCAACCAGATTGCCAAAGGATTGCCCATAAGGGATTGCAGTCCTTGAACAAAAACAAAAAAAAAGTTTCCCTGGTGTGTATGAAACAACTTGCACATCACTGTCAATTAAAAAAACACAAGCCTGTTTTCTGCGCCTGTTCTGATGGCTGTCCTAGAACATTTGTAACACAACTAAAATAAACAAACTTTTGCCAGAAATTATGAATCAAGCCAGTGCACTCATTTTGCTAGGAATGCATTTTCCAAAACTTCCTCCTAGCTTTGAACTTCATGGGATTCCAGCTACCAAATAGTACATTCTATTCATGTAGGATTTGCACATGAAACCAGAGTCTTCTGAGTTCTGAGAGAGAGTGACAGCAAATTCAGCCTCAACTAAATCATAGAATAGCAGAGTTGGAAGGGAATCGAAGGGTAATCGAGTCCAACCCCTAGCAATTCAGGAATCTTAGCTTACACATCCATGATAGATGGCCATCCAACCTCTGCTTGAAAACCTCCAAGGAAGGAAAATTCACGACCTTCAGAGGGAGACTGTTCCACAGTTGAACAGCGTTTACTTTCAGAAAGTTTTTTTGATGTTTAGTCAGAATCTCCTTTCTTGTAACTTGAAGCCATTGGTTCGAGTTCTGCCCTCAAGAGCAGGAGAAAACAAGCTTGTTCCCTCTTCCATGTGACAGCCCTTGAGATACTTGAAGATGGCTATCATATTTCCTCTGACTCTCCTCTTTTCTGGGCTACATATACCCAGCTCCTTCAACCGCTCCTCATGAGGCTTGGGTTCCAGACCCTTGATCATCTTGGTTGCCTTCCTCTGCTCACGTTCCAGGTTGCCAACATCCTTTTTAAATTGTGATGCTCAGAACTGGACACAGTATTCCAGGTGTGGTCTGACCAAGGCAGAATAGAGTGGGAATATTGCTTCCCTTGAACTGGACACTATACTTCTGTTGATGCAGCCTAGAATAGCATTAGCTTTTTTTGCTGCTGCATCACAATGTTGACTCATGTTAAGCTTGTAGTCCACCAAGACCCCTAGATAATGGAAGGCAAAAGGTTCTGTCGTTTACGGGAAATGGCAGGAAGAGTAGATGAGTTGGGGAGTTGACTAGACGTGAACCCTCCGTAACTATAGAACAGGGGTGGGAAGTGTCAGGTGCAAGGGCTGAATGCAAGCCCCTGTCCCCTCTGTCTGGCCCTTGGTCCTGTCCTCAGCCTATGCTCATCTCCACACATTTCAGAGCTGAAGTCCCCTTGAAGTTGTTGCCTGATGCCATAACACCACCAGGTGATTGACAGGTGTGCAGCCCCCACCCATCTGTCAAAGTTGGCCAGTGGTGGCAAGGGAGGTAAGGATCTGGTTCTCCACACCTGGGATAAAGCCTGCTGAAATATACTCGGAGTTGAGAGTGGATTTCATGCTCTTTATTCAGCTCATAGTGGTGAGGATGAATGGAAGTTCCCCCAGAAGGTCTGCTTTATATCCATTATTTACACAATGAGCCCCACGTGATTGGCTAATTCCGGGATTCACTTGTAAGCCAATCAGGTTGCGGATTCACTTCCACCTGGAGCTGGATTGGGTGGCTGCTGTGGACCAATCAGACTGCTGCATTCTGAATCCTATTGTTCTAGGACCAATCAGACTGCTGCCTTTTGGATCCTATTCAACTCAGTACATAACACCTGCACTGGGTCTTGAACCTAGGATCTGAAGGATAGCAAGGAGGGAGTCACGCTTTAGCACCAATAGGAATACAAGGTCATGCATTAAGATGGGGTGTGTAACCACAGGGTCGGGACTGAATGCAGCCATCCAGATCTGACTAATTGTCCTCAGGACACACCCTTCCCCCCAGGCCACACCCCTCTCCAAGCCTGCTTTGCACCTTCCTTGAGTGTTTTTTCCTGGTCGGAATCTGCCCTTGAACTGATAGTGCCTCTTGCTTGTTTGAATGGAGGATAGAGAGGCGTGGGAATAAACTAACCTCCTGGACGAAAGTAGAACTTGCATTCACTGCTCAGCTCACTTTTGCTTCTGGCGTCCACAACGCATTGACATGTGGCCCCTGGAAGGCTTCCCTCTCCGGCTGAAAAAATGGTTCTCCATCCCTGAATTAAGAGGACTCTGGTGCTGTTTTCCTTGGTCTTTCCTTTGCATCATCTGCAGCTCCCCCACGCCCCAGCTTGACATGAACCAAGTCTGACACGCTGGCCCAAAACACGCTCCGTCCACCTCCCCAAAGAGACAGATTTGGGATTTGCATTTCTAGGTTCTGCTTCCACCTCCGCTCGTTGACTCACGCCATCCCCCATTTGGAGATTTGGTTTCTCCATCTGCCGAACAATACGCTGCCACCTTTGCAGGGGTGTTGTGAGTTGCAATTAATTCACGCTGCAGAAAGCTCTTTAGAGACCTTTAGAAAAATGTTCTCCAAAAAAAAAAAAAAGGTGGAGGGGGGGATGCAGAAGCATAATATAGATGATTCACTAGGGATTGGCTGAGTAGGTGGCTGTGTAGCGATTTGGAGGGAGGGAGGGAGGGAGGGAGGGAGGGAAGTCAGCTGACTGACAGCGAGGAGCATGCATCACCAAGGAGCACCCGGTGCTTAATGTACAGGCTGCAGTCATTCCCAAGTGGAGGTTGAGCACTGTCAATCCTAAGAGATGCACACTGACTGATGAATAATGAATATGTACCCCGCCATGAAGCTTAACATACTGTGCTGCAGTCACCCTGCTCCCTGGAAGGTCCACGTCCCTGGCACAACCGAAGCACCTTTGGAGAAGGTCTTGTTCCAATCTAGGAAAGCCTTCTGCGTAACTAGGGGCAACCCTCTCGCTATTCAAGGCTCTGCTGGAGGACTGCATGCTATTTTAATCCATGGCTGCCTCTTCCACCAGAGTGCCCGTTTTTTCCCCCTGTTAAATACGTGCACTAGATCAGAACTTACACACACACACGTCTTTTCAGCTGTTTAGAATCTGTGACTGCATTACTTTAGATCAGGGGTGGGGAACCTTGGGCCTGGGGGTCAAATGTGGCCCTCTGGGTCTTTCTAATTGGTCTTTGGAATGGTTCCCAGATCACAACCCTCACTGGCTCTGCCTTATCCCCTGGCTGTTTTTGCCTAGTAGGAACACTCTTGCTTACCTCTCACATTTGCTTCTGGCTCCATTCATCACTATAATATGGACCCTGGGAGGTTGCCCAGACAGGAATGTGGCCCTTGAGTTGGAAAATATTCCCCACCAGGCATTATTTTTTATGTACACTCTGTTCTTCTTTCAGAAAGCTCTGCATCTCATGTGGAGCTCCCTGTGTTCTCCCAACTAGGTACTACCAAGAAAGGTTCACGCCAGCTTAGCCTTAATTATGCTACAGCTGCAGGCAAAACCATCACCATCATGGCTATTGATAGCCATTGATAGCTTTATCCTCCACGAATTTCTCCAGTCCTTTCTAAAGCCATCCAAGTCGGTGGCCATCCCTGCCTCCTGTGGGAGAGCGTTTCATAGTTCAACTGCACTGTGTGAAGACATCCTTTACTTTGTCTGTCCTGAACCTTCCAGCATTCAGCTTCATTGTTTTGGTTGCCCTTTTCTGAACAGTTTCCAGTTCCACAAGATCCTTTTTGGGTGAAGTGACTAGAACTGTACACAGCAGTCATGCAGTATCCTGCCAACTTTCTCCCATTGTTTTGCAGATATTACCCTCTGTGCCTTCCTGAGCTCTGTTGTGGGTGCCAGTACCAGCAATCTAGTGGCCCTCTCATGCAGGAGCACTTTTAGGAAGGAGCATCTTGCTACAGCTTCCTTCTCCCTGACCTCCGTCCTCCTGTAGTCTGAGGTTCAGCACCACCAGAGGTTGGCATGCTGGTATGCTCTCCACTCACCCTCTTCCTCCAGGGAAGAGACCATTTAAATGTGAGGCCACGAGACTTCTGACTTTGGGAGGGAATCTAGCCCAGTGGTCAGCCACGATTTGCCTGAAGAAGACCCCTGGTTTAATCCTGCGGCCAGTCAATGGCATAGACCAATGATCTGGCTCAATATCAGGGCAGCCTCTTACCATTCATCTTTTGAGAATGGCAAATGCTATGATGACATCATATGAGTGGCGTTATTTACTGTAGTATACATTTTTAAGCACAGGTGGTGCTGTGGTGTAAACCACTGAGCCTTGGGCTTGCTGATCGGAAGGTCGGTGGTTCAAATCCCAGCGACAGGGTGAGCTCCCATTGTTCGGTCCCAGCTCCTGCCAACCTAGTAATTTGAAAGCCTATCAAAGTGCAAGTAGATAAATAGGTACCACTCCGGCGGGAAAGTAAACAGCATTTCCGTGCACTGCTCTGGTTTTGCCAGAAGCGGCTTAGTCATGCTGGCCAGATGACCCTGAAAAACTGTCTGCGAACAAACGTCAGCTCCCTCGGCCAGTAACGCGAGATGAGAGCCACAACCCCGAGTCGTTCACGACTGGACTTAACTGTCCTTTACCTTTTTACATTTTTAAGATGAGCAAAACTTTGTGAAGATGAAGATTAACTCAGATCCGTAAAGCAAAACAAGAAGATATAAGGAGGTCCACAGCTGCCATCTGTGAGAAATTCTCCATTTTTGTTCTGATGAAGCGTTAAGTGGGAAGCTGCCCAGGAGATCTCACCACAGCCATTTGAAGCATCTGGAGGAATCATTTCCGTTGTTGCACAACACCGGCTGCCACATTTGTCTACCTATATGTTTATTTCTCATGTAATTTTGTCTCATTAGTCATCTGGGATGTAAAAAGGCATCCTCTGCTCATCACATGCAGTAGTGTTTCCATTCCCCTGCAGTTCACCTTCCCAATCAAGTGACCTTATTCATGTCACTGTCCGCTATGGCAAAAATTTCAGAAGTTACATAATTTACGTAATCAATTATGTAAATTGCATTGCCATTGCATTATTCCATACTGTTCGTTTCACTGCAAAGGAAACATGATGTAAATGGGAGAGAAGTTGATCAATTACATATCATTTGCAGACTAAAAGCAGCAGCAGCAGCAAAGAAACAACAGCAGCGAAGAACAAGTGCATTTGCCAAATTGATTTCTGTCCTGGGCATGGGACGAATAAGTGAACCCTGGCCGCTTGTCCTCTAGTTTTTGTCGGAATTCTTTGACATCCCTACTAGCCGTAACTCATTTCTATACATGGTTTTCATTGTTTTTGAGGTTCCTGTGATTTTCGTTTGTTGCCATCCCATATTTTGGTGGACAAAAGACTTCACAGGCAAGGGACCCATGTGTTCAGATGCAGTGACAACATCACCGAGGAGAGGCCTGTGGAATGAGTGTGTAACTTGAAAGGTTCCCCCACCTACACGAAAGGCAGATCAGCAGTGACCCTTTGCCCTTCCGGAATCTGCTTGAGACAGCAATAAAATAAAAGGTGTATGAAATATTCATGGCGTCTTACTCCTTCTTCTCTTGACAAGTGGGACTGTGGGCAAGAAATCTGATCAAACCTTGATGAAAATGTGGTGTGCCTACCAGAAGTCAGAGAAAGGTGTTCTGGGAGGGCACCAAGTTCCCTCAGCCTCACCCATCACAGGGGTGCAGTGCCTGGAAAGTTGCTTGTGAAAAAATGGGCCCCTCAGAGTAAAAACGTTTTCCTGCTCCTGCTATAGAGGGAACTGACAAAGATGAAGATCCACAGTTTAATAAATCAAATCCCTGAAAAACCCAACTGATACCGGTTTTGTTTTTGTTTTTTATGCATGGGACACGGGTGGCGCTGTGGGTTAAACCACAGAGCCTAGGACTTGCCGATCAGAAGGTCGGCGGTTAGAATCCCCGCGACGGGGTGAGCTCCCATTGCTCGGTCCCTGCTCCTGCCAACCTAGCAGTTCGAAAGCACATCATGTGCAAGTAGATAACTAGGGACCGCTCCAGCTGGAAGGTAAATGGCTTTTCCGTGTGCTGCTCTGGTTCGCCAGAAGCGTCTTAGTCATGCTGGCCACATGACCCGGAAGCTGTCTGCGGACAAACGCCGGCTCCCTCGGCCTATAGAGCGAGATGAGCGCCGCAACCCCAGAGTCGGTCACGACTGGACCTAATGGTCAGGGTTCCCTTTACCTTTACTGTTTTTTGGAGGAAGGAATAATGCCTGCAAGTCATTCCTTTTAAATAGAACCACATCCCTTGTTCCACACACTTTTGACTGTGGCCCCATCCATCACCGGCATGTGGCCCCCAGGAGGTTCCCCACAACACAATGTGGCCCTTGGGCTGAAAAGGTTCCCCAATCAGAAGCCTTCCTTTTAGGAATTATAGGTGCCATAATCCCAAGGGAACAGCAAAGACTATTTATGTACGGAACCACAGCTGCATAGATGTTACTGGCCCAGAGATGGAAAGAAGATAAAGTTTCTGCCAAAGAAGAACGGCAGATGAAGTTGATGGACTATGCCAAAATGGCTAAAATGACCAGAAAAGTCAGAAATCAGGAAGACGAAAATTTTAATAAGGAATGGGGGAAATTTATAACTTATCTCAAAGACCGTTGTAAACAGTTAAAATCGTTAGTAGGATTGGAATATCACTTGTAGTTTATTGGTGAATTTTGGACACAATGGAGATGTAAAAGATTTGGATCATCATAAAAGATGCAGAAGGAAATGATTAACAATAGAACCCACCAGTGGCGTAGCGTGGGGGGTGCAGGGGGGGCCGGCCGCACTGGGCGCGCTCGCACTCGCAGCTCTCTGCCCCTACCTGGCTCACTCACTCTCTCTCACTGCAGTGCTGGCTGTGCGAATCCGATCCGAGCCGCCGGGTCGCCGCCCACTGTGGAGGGGAGGGTGCCAGGCATGCAGTGCGGTGCGGAGAGAGAGCGAGGGACTATCTGGGGGAGGGACCGTGCAGCGGGGGGGGGGGCGCAAATTACTTGCCTTGCCCTGGGTTAGGGGGCGCAAATTACTTGCCTTGTCCTGGGTGCTGACAACCCACGCTACGCCACTGGAACCCACAAAGGGGAGGAGGGAAGTCCAGGAGATTCCTTGGAATCTTGTTTTTATGATTTATGTTTTATATATCTCTGTGAAAACTTTAATTTGAAAAACCAAATAAATAAAGGTATTTCTTGAAAATAAAGGACTCCCCAATCCATGCCATTGGTGGGCTGGAACTTCTGATGGCAGCAGTTGCAGCATGTTCAAGCTTGTGGATGGGAAGGGGAGAACGGAGGGGATGGCTGAGAGCTGAGCGTCTGCCTCTCCTTGCATTAACTGCCTGCCATGTGCTTTTTTTTATCAGTTGCTCTTAAGGCCATTTATGCAGTATTCCTGGTGCTGTGGTTTGCAATGCGGTGAGCCCAAGTCCACAGGGAGTCACGGGCAGCAGCAAATGCACTCTGCGCTCCTTGCTTCTTGGGGGGATTTGTTAAAATGGAGCTGGGGAGAGGGGGGAGGGCATTGAAAACATGCCAAGTGGAAAGGAAACAAAAGAACGTTGAACCTGAGCATGGAAAGCATCCCCACGCACTGCACGGGTACCACAGCATCTTCTGGAAAACAAGTGTGACACTGGGCTCTTGGGACTGCAGGAGAAAGCCTCTGGTCAGGGGTGCCAAATTGAATAAAATATTGGGGGGCAGGACTTATAATTGATCACATGATGTGGCACACTATTTGAATGGCAATGCCCATCAGCTTTTGCAGGGGGGCTGCTCCCCTGTAATATTTTATGGGGGGGTGCAAAGACACCTCAGCCCCCAGGAATTGTCTCCTATGTCTATGGTGGTAAATGGATCTGCATTTATAAATGAAGCTGCCTTGTGGAACCAAGCCACTAGTCCACCTATTGCCTAGCCTGTGGACAGTTGACCTGTGTCCTTCCAGTTACTGTTGGACTGTAACTGCTATCAGCCCCAGCCAGCATGGGATAATGGCTGGGGCTCTAGTCCTGGAAATATCTGAAGAGCTTAGCTACCCCTGGCATCCTTGGACAAGCAGCAGTTCTCAAGAAGGTGTCCAGGTTGGGGTGTCCAGGTTGGGGGAAAGTCTCAAACCAGTGGCAGCCAGTCTCTGAGATGTCACCTCCTGCACCTGCAGTGCTCTGGTTCCTCCGCAAACTGGGCAGATCTGGCTATGTGGGTCAAAGGTGCTCTCTGGGTTGCTGCTTCAGCCTGGGAGCAATCGGCTGATTTCATCACCTATATACTACCCGATCACCCCACCATAAGGAAGCTGAGGGACTTCCTTGCATCCAAGTCAACCCTTCTGCTCGAGCAACTTGTCTAACCAAACAGCCACTCAGAGTCCCTTCCCTAGTGAAAACTTGGACCTGCCTTGGTCCAAGTCACCCACCTCTGGCTCCTGTCCACCATTTTTTGCTTTGAATCACAACTAGATCCCTTGCTCAGCCAAGGCCTGACCCTCTTCTACCTGAGATGTCAAGGACTGAACATGGGGCCATTTAGCTGTGACTACATTTATGCCACATCCACACCATACATTTAAAGCACTATGATATCGCTTGAAACAACTGTGGCTTCCCCCACAAAAAGTCTGGGAGCTGTAGTTTGTTAAGGGTGCTGAGAGTTATTATGAGATTCCTCCATTCCCCTCACAGAGTTACAGTTCTCAGAGTGGTTTAACAATCAATCCCTCTTCATGGGGAACTCTGGGAACTGTAGTTCCGGGAGGAGAATGGAGGCCTACTAACAACTCTTACAACCCTTAACAAACTACAGTTCCCAGGGTTCTCTGAGGGAAGCCATGTCTGTTTTGAATGGTACCATAGTATTTAAATGTATGGCGTGGACGCTATGTTAAAACCAGTTTGTCACACTACAGTGCAGTGTTATTCTGTCAATGACAGAACTTTAGATTGTGTAATCTATCACCATGAAAAGAAAAGAAGAGAAGAGAAGAGAAGAGAAGAGAAGAGAAGAGAAGAGAAGAGAAGCTGTTTGATAGGGATCTCGAAAACCAGGATTTTTTGAAGTCACTCCATCTAGGGCTGGCTGTTGCACTACTCTCTCAGGTGAAAAGCTATTCATACACAGTTTATGACCTATGAATCAACAGGCAGGCAGATGACACATTTTATGACCTATGAAGCAAAAGGTTCTCCAATTTGGAAAGCTGACTTATTTGACTGTGTGATTTGGAGAGGTATTTGAGTCTATTAAAAACGGCTCCATTTTACCTCCTCTTCATATGCTGAGACGGAAGGTCTCTGCGCAAAAACCGAGGTCCTTTGGAACAACTAAGATCTCAGTCTGGATGCCTGACACCATGCCTGGTTAAGGGCACAAATGCTTAAACAATAATACGTTAGGGTACAAAGCACCTCACATATATTATTTCAACAACTCTATAAGATAGGCTGGTATTGTTCTCCCCAAGGGAGTGGAGTGATGCTCACAGACAAGACTTCATGTTGAGCCTTCAAGGAGTTCGTGAGAGACATGAGAGTTGAGTGGCATGATGTTTGGGTCCATGGCTGAGTCTCTTAGCTGCTGCCCTCAACTATGCATTACACTGTAGCTCCTTTTAACACATAACATTAGCCTGATACAGTGGCATGGCGTCAGTTGCCAGTGCCCAGGGCAGGCAGCGTGCATTGGGCTCTGGCAGCCTAGCCCTTGCTGCCAGAGTGACCCCACTCCTACCAAAGCAGAGTGGGGCCATGCTGAGCCACCTGCCCACCCGCACAGTGGGGAGCCCAGCAAGCCAACAAGGCCCTTAGTGGGTGGAGAGGAGCACTGGGTCAGGCCACGCTGGGGGCACCTACATGGGGGTGCCTGGTTCACACCCCCTCAAAAATTGTGCACCTGGGGTCATGGACCCTCCCAGCCCCCCTGAATCCTGAAGAATTTGCCCTTCAAGTGTCTTTCTCCATGGGCCTTTCCAAAGTTGGGACCTTCACAAGCCCTCAGCAAAGCCCATCGGCAACTGCAATAGGACTTCTAGGAAGAATACAGAAGCCCAGATTTTATTGCCTATTAGTTATTAGGTATTACCTTGCCATGTTCTTCTCTGCTTTTGCATTAGAGTAGATGATAAGTATATATTTCATGTTTAGGTTTTCGCATGCCTCCTTCTTATCCAAGCTGTAAATAAACTTTATCGCCTGCGCTTTTGCTCACAGTGCTCAGAGTGCATCCTGGAAGAGACACCTGATGGGGTGCTATGAGGGAGAAGTTTTGCAAAGACTGCAGCACGCTAACATTTAGGTGGCTGGTTTTTTTATGCTTGCCATTTTCAGTGTTGCTGCTGGTGCCCAGAGATCATTTAATACAGTTACTTAAAGTACAGTGGGGTGTATCTAATGTAGTTTAAGTCACTTAGCGGTATACTTGTTCCACAGGCGAAATATTTTGCGACAGAGGGATATTGTCGCACTACGGAATGCATAAGCAGGAGGCTGGGAAGTTGATTGTGCAACGGATTGTGCAATCGGTTGCACAGCGAGCTTCCACGAGCACGGCTGTCACGTTGGATTCCTCTGCCGTGCAATATTAAAACTCACCCACCCATTAGCACGAGAGCTTTCGCGTTACTGGACAGAAAATGTTGGCTACAACCCAACGGTTATTTACTTGTTTCTGGGAGGATGATTTAGAGGATGATTTGGCAAATAGGAGCCCTGCAGGAGGTTAAGGTTGTGGACATGGCCAATTGCCACAGTTGGAGGAAAGATTCCTTTCTGGTGCATCACATCGGCTAATTCTTAGAGTTGGGAGCAGCAGGCTGAGGTGCGGCAGGGACAGGATGCAGAGATATGACAGATTTCTTGTTGCTCTAACAAGGCTCAAATGGAGCAGGAAGCCCCCTTAGATTGCTTCCTGTCTAGCAGGACCAATGGCAAGGTAGAGAAGTAAGTCCAAAGTATCAAGGTTCTTCATGGAGAAGCTGCCAGCTGTCAGGGGCTGGACTGGATTGGAAGATCGGGGAATGCAATTGCAGGAAGATCAGCTCCTAACAGAAGAGAAGGGGGAATATTCACACACACACACACGACTCCAGCGTTTCCAGAAGCAGAGAGACAGACAGACACAGAAGCTGCACAGTTAAGAGAGGAGCTACCCAGCTATGAGATAGTAGCTAAGCAACCAGAAGGGAGGGAGCAGCTGGGCGATACATCAGTCGACAGTGGGGGAGAACCCCCTCCCTCCTCCTGAACTTGGAGGTCAGAGCGTGTCAGAGAACAAAGGAGACGCAGGGGGGGAGGGACTTCCCGTTGGCGTGTTTCTTGCTGCAGAAGTTAGGAGGAGTCAGAGTAGGCAACTGGTATCCTTGTGGAGGGTTGCCGGTTTGTGCTTGTAATATAATGCTGAAATAAAAGGACTATAAATCTACCAAATGCTCATTAATTCTTATTGGTGAGCTACCAGAAAGGAGAGGGGAACTCCCGTACTTGACACCAACTGTACTTCAGTGGCTCTCCGCATGGGGGAGATGCACACAGATCTACTAGCCTCTGACATGCAGTCAGTGTTTGTCTAATTCTTGATAGTGACATATACCACTCCCTACTCACACCAGATTTAAACTAGGGACATACATCACACTTACATTGTGCGTGGCAAGTGTGAGTCCCAGTGTGGAGCATGCCTCCTAAGAGGGCAGGCGATTTGTTGTGGAGCAATTTGTTGATACAATCACAATTGCACAGCAGAATTCTGAGGAACAGCTGTAGTTAAGTGGCAGAGGATCTGCTTTACAAGCCAAGGGTCCCAGGTTCAATCCCTGGTTTCCACATGTGGGGCTCAGAAATAACTCTGCCTGAAACCGAGCAGAATCGCTGCCACTCAGAGGAGACACAAACATCAACTACTTGGAGGGTCTGTAGGGAATGAGATTCTCTTAACAACTCTCAGCACCCTTAACAAATTACAGTTCCCATAATTCTTTGGAGGAAGCCATTTTGTATAAGAACTAGTACGAAAGAGGCCTCCCAGCATTCTCACAAGCCCATATAAGATAAGCATACACAGCTGGGCCTGGTGAGCATTTACTGTTCCCAACCCAAATCCTGTGGAAAGCCATCTAATTCAGATTTTAATTTTATCCTGACTTGTTTTTAAGAGGTGATTTAATTATTGTTTGATTTTATATCAGTGTTTATATTTGATGTTAGCCGCCCTGACTGGGGAGGGCGGGATACAAATAAAAGTTGTTTTATTATCATCATCATCATCATCATCATCATTAATTTCAAGTGGTATCATGGTGCTTTAAATGTATGGTGTGGATGTTGCTTCAATCTTGCGTGTATAGCAAATCCTACCTGCTGTGCTGAGTTGCTGTTCTGTTGTTGATGCATAAATACAGATATCGAAGTTACTCTGATTCTTCGTGTCAGGGCACACCCATTTGCAAGGTTTCCTCACATAGCAAGTGCAGACCCTCCAGGTGTCCCTATTTTGTAGGGACATCCCTGATTTAGAGAAGCCATCTCAGTTTCTGATCTGATCCTGGAATGTCCCACTTTTCCTTAGGATGTCCCTATTTTCGTTGGAGAAACGTTGGAGGTTATGGAGTTATCCGATCCCTGAGCCGTCTGAAGGCAATCCTATATAGGGAAGTTTGTTTAACGTTTTATTGCATTTTTATATATGTTGATAGCTGCCCAGAGTGGCTGGGGCAACCCAATAAGATGGGTGGGGTATAAATAGTAAAATTATCATTATGGAATGGCAGTGGCGTAGCGTGGGTTGTCAGCACCCGGGGTAAGGCAAGTAATTTGCGCCCCCTAACCCGGGGCAAGGCAAGTAATTTGCCCCCCCCCCCCGCTGCACTGTCCCTCCCCCAGATAGTTCCTCGCTCTCTCTCCGCACCGCACCGCACGCCTGGCACCCTCCCCTCCACAGTGGCCGGCGACCCAGTGGCTCGGATCGGATTCGCACAGCCAGCACTGCAGTGAGAGAGAGTGAGTGAGCCAGGTAGGGGCAGAGAGCTGCGAGTGCGAGCGTGCCACCCCACCCCACCCAGATGTTGCACCCGGTGCGGCCGGCCCCCCCTGCACCCCCCACGCTACGCCACTGTGGAATGGGACGTCCCTATTTTCATCAGAGAAATATTGGAGAGTATGTGAGTGCCCTTCTCAAACCCTCACAATACTACATCTGCCACCTCCCAAAGCAAGGGCTTTTCAGGAAACTCCGTATGGTCCTGTTCACAAATATCAGCTCACCCAACCTCTTCTGAACTAGAGCAATAAGCCTCAAAGCAGGCCCATCAGATCGCTTTCAGAACTTCGTGAACTCTGTCTCCGTGGGCGTGAATCTCGCTTTTAAGTATTTTATAAAAATGTCACACAGTCTCACCTGTCACTGTGCCAGAATCCAAATGCCGGTTTTAATTATACCGAATATTTCATTTTCTTATGCAGAGGCATAATCAATTATCTTATTTAAAGGCATTACGATAATGTGTGTGTAAAATGGATCCCTTCCCTGTGTTGCATTAGATTCAACTAATTATAGGAGAATGTTGTGGAGCTAAAATGTCAGCCTGTCATCTGGGCGGGTGTGTAATTCATGAGACGCATTCATAGGAGCACGCGTGAGGCCGCCGACAGAAACTTAAGAGCTGTTTGGCTCCGAAACCTCCTTGGCTTGGTCTAGCCTGGTCTGGAGGGGGAAATGCATGTGTCCCCAGGTCCTGGAGAAAGGACATGGCTTGGTGGTAGAGCATCTGCCTTGCAGGCAGAAGGTCCTTGGTTCAATCCTCAGCACTTGCAGGTAAGCCTGGGAGAGAACCTTGCCTCAAATCCTGGAGAGCCAATGTCAGTCAGTGCAGACAATATTGAGCTAGATGAACCAATGTGACTCAGTAAGAGGCAGCTTCCTATGTTCCTGTGTCCTCTAGAATCAGCTGTCCCTTACCTGGTGCCCTCCATATCTTTTGGACTGCAATTCCCACCAGCCCCACTAGCTTCTGGAGTTGTAGTCCAAAATACAGTGGTACCTCAGGTTATATATGCTTCAGGTTACATACACTTCAGGTTACAGACTCTGCTAACCCAGAAATATTACCTGGGGTTAAGAACTTTGCTTCAGAATGAGAACAGAAATCGGGCAGTGGCGGTGCAGTGGCAGCAGGAGGTCCCATTATCTAAAGTGGTGCTTCAGGTTAAGAACAGTTTCAGGTTAAGAAGAGACCTCCAGAATGAATTAAGTTCTTAACCCGAGGTACAACTGTATCTATATGGATGCCTTGTTGGATAGGTGAAGGAGGAGCTACTACAGGCAAGGCCCTGCATCAGGTGCTGGCATCCAACAGTTGCTAGGGGCCCTCAGATCCCAGAAGAACCTAGGAGTGCTGATGCCTACCCTAACCCCCATGTTTGCCAGTTGGGTCATCATTTACCTGACCAGGTGACCTGTGTACCTATTCTGTCTGTTGTCCAGGATCTACTGACTGCTGATGGGCAATCAGTAGAACTTTCTTATGGTTCTTGATCTTTAAACTGGACACAGAAGATGCCTTCAGATTAGAGATTAGTGATTTCTATCCTGTCCTGTGTTTATCACAATCAATGCTGTTTCAAGTCTGCTACAGTTCGGCTTCTGCTGTGTGTCTTGCTCACTCACTCACTGTGTCCTAAAAACATATACAGTCATACCTCTTGTTACGTTTGCTTCAGGTTGCGTTTTTTCAGGTTGCGTCCTGCGGCGACCCGAAAGTACCGAAAAGGGTTACTTCAGGGTTTCGCCGCTTGCGCATGCGCAGACGCGCAAAATGATGTCACGTGCATGCACAGAAGTGGCGAATCGCGACCTGCGCATGCGCAGATGCGCAGACGCAGGTTGCATTCCTTTCATGTTGCGAACGGGCCTCCGGAACGGATCCCGTTTGCAACCAGAGGTACCACTGTAATTCACTATGTAATCAATAATTTGACCAATTTCAGGGAATTTCAATGGAAATCCAACGTCAAAGACAATTATTGTTTACATGACTTCTGCTGACTAAAAAAACAAAAATAGCGAATTCCGCACATATAAGCTTTCATGATTTCCATTCCTCACTGCTAATGAGCATGTGGGTTGCAGCAAGCTTCACTCCCACTTCTGTTTTGGATGGCATTCTCCGACATCCTTACTACAGTTAGGGGATATTCCTTTGCAAAATGGACACATGAGCCCTGCTAAGCCTCCTATTGATTTTTGGTTTTTCCCTGGACCACAGGTGTTGATCCCCTGCATTGCCTCCAGATCTTCACCCCCATGCTTGGGATGCTAGGCTCCTCCCTCTACTTCCAGTTCAGCCTGTGGCCTGCTGGCGCCCGCTGATGACATCACTTCCAGCCACAGCTGATCAGGGTAGGCTGCTCCTCTGTGCCGATACTGGAAGAAGGGAGGGCATGTTTCTCATTCCACACCCACCTACTCACAAGTGCTCACCAACTCTGTGATGCAAGCTGCTTTGTAGAGCTGAGTCTCAGGGTCAGGAGAGAGAAAATTAATACCTTCTTGTTCCTCTTAGTTCTGCTGTCAAGGAAAATAGGGTATTTTGTTTGTGTGCGCATTTGTTTACACAGAAGTTTACTGAGCGAGTGGGTGTGTTGCATGACCTCTGTTTGGAAACCAAAGGAATGATTGAAAGGAGAGCTATGTGAGAAAGGGGGGTGGGGACAAATTGTACAGCTGGTTTCTGATTTGCACAAACTTTTCTCTTTGTGTCTATGTGTGACCAAAGACACCTATTCCACATAGATCCAGACAAAGACCTTGAAGAGGGCTCTCTAACGAAAAGCCACCCAACAGAGCGAGCTGAACTCCCGGCTGAAGTGTGCTTAGCGGTGTTGCTAAGCAAACAGACTGGCACATCCTCACCTCAGACAATGGGGCTTTTATTGTTGCGCATGGGGGATTTGTTCTGGGATATTATTACTGAACTGAACGGTGTGTTAGAGCCGAGCCTGTTCTCTGACTTCTACAATAACCCGGCAAGCAGTGGTTTTTTAAGGGAAAAAGTGCCGGTGCTCACCATGAAATTGTTACAGTAAGTGCCACACTTTTAATATTTGGGGGATAAAGGTGTCGGTACTGCGTACCCTTGTGTACACCCATTTAAAAAAGCACTGCCTGCAAGGAAGGTTGAGTAGAAACAGCAAGGCAAGGGCTGCCCCCCTTTGGGCTAAAGCTGCTTCACTCCAAGAGCCAGACTTGGAATAAGCTGAGCAGTTGTGTGCCAAGACCCCTTGACCTCGCAGTTCCCAGGGAGTAAATAACCACACAAGACAACAGCAGATAGTTTTGGAGGTCAAACAGGCCACAACTTTTATTGCTTACAGATGTGAACGGTTTGGCATAGGCATTGGGTGAAGCCACATTATTCCACTCCAGCCCACTTGCTGGGAGTACATCTAAGGGTAAACCCAACTGGGGGGGGTATGAACTTCCTACCCCCCAAAGGGTAACAGTTGTAAGAGTTTTATGGTCCTAGCCTCCTCCTGGGCATTGGACAGAAGCCACTCCTCCTAGATCCCTTTAACAGGATACCCTTAGCCAAAGAGAGGCAGGCAGAGGCTACAACCTCCCCTCCAGCCATGGCCAAGGCTTACCTAATGCGTAACCTCACAAAGTTGTGATGATTGCTGTGAGGTAGCTGAAAACCAAATGGCCAATGCCAGTTTGCCAAGTGGGGGAAAATCCTTCCCTGGCCCCGAATATGGCGGCACACAATGTCAATAGCAAGGTTGTACCATAAACAGAACCCAAATAATTAAAGGGAAGGGGCGGAGATCAGGCAAGAAAAAAAGGTGGCTGAGGGGGAGAGCTGAGTGCGGCCACAATTTATTCCCCCGGGGAGTGGGCCCACCCAACGCTCATTGGCCAGTTGGGCACGCCCCACCCCCCAGTGTTACCTGCTGGCATTGGCCAATCGCCGGCAAGCAGCCCCATCCTGAACCAGCCAGCTGCCAGATCACTAGCATGGTCATGGCCCGGCTGCAACACTGCCCACCTTCAAAGGTGAGTGGGCTTCTGATCACCGCAGGAGCTTCCCAAGTTCAATCCCTGGCTTCTCCAGGTAGGGCTGGGAGAGACCCCTGTCTGAAACCCCAGAGAGCCCCTGCCAGTCAGTGTAGGCAACACTAAGTTAGAAGGACTCAACGTAAAGCAACTTCCCCTCTTCCTAAAAGTCTCCCTCCCTCCCTCCCTCATCATACTAGACCCCCTGACTTGCAGGAAATTCAGGACAGACCAAAAATAATAATACTTGTTTTAAACACCACTTAATTAATGTAGGGAATTAGCTGCTTCAAGAGCTAACGATGGTCACTAGGGTTAATTGGCTTTTAAACACAAATCAAAAAAAGCACTTACAACAAACTTTAGACATTAATACAAATTTAGATGGTTAGTTTAACAAGCTGACAAAATTCTGTATCTGAAATACTATTGACACAGTTTTAAATATCCAATGGTTTCCTTTCAAACCCAACAATCTTGTTTTTAGCACATGTTAGAATAGATTACCCTCCAACATGCCACTGATGAAAACTGGGACGCACGTCTTTTGGTGCTGTGTTCCTGCGGGAGCCACCTAACTTGTGTGAGAGCTGGGTGGTGGTGGAGGAGCTGGAGGGGGGTGGGAATGGAGCATTCTGGGATCCAACCAGAAGCTGGCATGGCTTCTGTAATTGTGGGAATGTCCTGGGACAATTGGGGTGGTTGAGGGGTGTTGAATAGGTTATACTGTAGTCTGCTGCCTCTCCTTCACACCCTCATTTTAGTCTTATACACAGAATCCCAGTTCCCAGCTTCTCATAAGTTTTCTCATAGCTAGGGCTCTTCATTATCAGGGTAATGATTGCTACTGGGTCTCATATTTTCCCCATTCTTCTTCATAACTGCTGGGACTTAGGAGCTTGAATTGCCCTTCCACGTGTTTGCAAAATGTATGCAAGCTAATTGTGAACATATATAAAATTATAATCGGGTTCTCTAACAAGAAAAACTCTTCACCAGGGTTTAGAAATCACACCCCTGCACCCATTTCTACTGGAAGCTGAAATGTTTCACAAATCTTTATGAAATAAAGTTTCATAAAGATGCACCCCTTTATCCTGGCCTTTGACACCTGAAAGGGGTGTTTTTAGGTCCCACCGTATTCCTGTAATTTGTTTTCAATTCATTTTAATGCTGAATTTTAAATCACTGTAGTAATAAAAATAAAAATAAAAAATTATTAAAAACTTCCCTAAACAGGGCTGCCTTCAGATGTCTTCTAAAAGTCAGATAGTTGTTTATTTCCTTGACATCTGGTGGCAGGGCGTTCCACAGGGTGGGCGCCACCACCGAAAAGGCCCTCTGCCTGGTTCCCTGTAACTTGGCTTCTCGCAGGGAAGGAACTGCCAGAAGGCCCTCGGAGCTGGACCTCTGTGTCTAGGATGAACAATGGGGGTGGAGACGCTCCTTCGGGTATCCTGGGCCGAGGCCGTTGAGGGCTTTAAAGGTCAGCACCAACCCTTTGAATTGTGCTTGGAAACATAGCTCACCTTGGGCAGGTAAAAAAATTAAAAGCATTTCCCCCAACACCCTCCTTTGATATCTAACCCAGGGATAGGAAATGGATGCCCCTTCAGATGTTATTGAATGTTTCATCCCTGTGCATTGGCCATGCTGGCTGGAGCTGATGAGAGTTGTACTCCAGCAATGTCTGGAAATCTTCAGAGATCTTTTCTGTGATCTACCGTATTTTTCGCTCAATAAGATGCACTTTTCCCCTCCTAAAAAGTAAGGGGAAATGTGTGTGCATCTTATGGAGCGCATGCTCCACGGGGCTCTGCTCAGTGCTCCCTTTAAAGAGCCCCGTGGAGCATGTGTGCAGCTCTTGGGGGCTTTTCCCTGAGGAGGAAGAAGGGCTGCCACACGCTCTTTAAAGGGAGCGCAGCTCTTGGGGGAGCCTTAGCCACGCACAGCCTCTCCCAGGCAGGGGATGAAGGCTCCCTTTGCCTGGGAGAGGCTGCGCGCGGCTATCCCATAAGCCAGGACAGCCAGCGGGATTCAGAATATTTTTTTTCTTGTTTTCTTCTTCCAAAAACTAGGTGTGTCTTATGGTCTGGTGCGTCTTATGGAGCGGGAAAAAACGGTGATCACTTTCCCACAGTCCTAACCCCAGGCCTGGCTCTCGTCTATTCCTCCTAGGTTGGGCCAACTGGACAGAAAGGGTGGTGCGAAGCAGCCTGGCCTGTTCCTGCTCCCTCATGAGAGGTTTGCTTTGCAGACATGATGTATTTCCTGGCATGGTGCTAAACATGATCACCAGTTGATGAACACAGATCAAACTGCTATGGCAGGAACCACTGGGAGTGTGAGCTGGTTCAAAAATCGGCCATTCTGTGGATCCATTGGCCCTTGTATTTCAGCGGCAGTGCCTAAATTTCTGGTGCTTCTCCCTGGTGAAAGCACTTTCCTTATATTGCCATTAGAGGAGATGCTAGCTAGGCCTTGTCTTACGGAGAATGGGTTTATGTATGCACACATGCACCATATAATTTATAGGTGCAATATAAGCCGCCGTGCGCGGCAGCTGTGAAGAAGGCAAATTCCATGCTAGGGATTATTAGCAAATGGATTGAAAATAAAACTGCCAGAAACACAATGCCCTTAAAACAAATCTATGGCCTGGCCACACTTGAAATGCTGTATACACTTCCGGTTCTCCCAACTCAAAAAGGGTTGGGAAAGACACAGAAAAGAACAAGCAAAAATATCCGGGGATGAGAGAAAGTTTAGAGTTTAGTTTAGAGAAAGGGACTAGCAAGGGAAATGTGCTAAAGGTCAGCGGTTCGAATCTGTGCAACAGGGTGAGCTCCAGTTGCTCTATCCCAGCTCCTGCCAACCTAGCAGTTCTAAAGCAGGCCAGTGCAAGTAGATAAAGAGGTACCGCTGCGGCGGGAAGGTAAATGGTGTTTCTGTGTGCTCTGGTTTCTGTCACGGTGTTCTATTGTGCCAGAAGCGGTTTAGTCCTGCTGGCCACATGATCTGGAAAGCTGTCTGTGGACAAATGCCGTCTCCCTCACCCTGAAAGCGAGATGAGCTCTGCAACCCCATAGTTACCTTTGACTGGACTTAACCATCCAGGGGTCCTTTTGCTAGGTGTGGAGAGAGATTCTAGGTTCTCATCCATTTAGAACTGAATGAGTTCTAGGTTCTCATCCAACCTGCCTACCATCAGGTCCTGTATTTTGCCAGAACAAAGGTGGCAACCCTAAGGAGGAGTGGCAGATGAAACTAATGGAGTATGTAGAATATGCAGGGATTTAAGATATGTAAAATGAACCATGGAAAGAGAAGAAGGGGAGTCATTGATATCTTAGATATGTAAAATGAGTATTTGAAATTGTAAAACAGAACATTTAATAAAAATTAGCAAGTTTAACAGGTAAAATTAGAGACAAGTTTTAAAGAGGAATGGAAATTATTTGTAGATTATTTTTTAAAATTACTGTAAAATGGTAGCCGGTTTGGAGTAAGCTCAGCAGCTGAAAATTGTTATGAGAAAGATTTGGATGGAAGAATGACTAGAAAAGTTAGAATATGCAGCAAGTGTAACAGATAACTTTAGGAAACCATGGAAAGATGGAAGAGGAGTTGCCAAAAAAAGAAATTATTAATGAATGTGTTGTATTTTTTCTGTTTCTGTTTATTTTGAAAAAATTATAAATAATAAAAAAAGAACAAAGGTGTCAGCCCTAGTCCTGACCCAATGGCACTGCCTTCCTGCCCCTCTGATATGCTGCTTCTGTGACCTAGGCTGCCATTCTGTGTCCCTGAAATGATTTGCACAGATCTGGCAAACGAAACAAAGCTATGGTGGGAGGTGAATTGCTGTGCCCTCACCTCAGAAAGGCAGGTCTCTCTGCCCAATTCTGACTCAAAAGCACATCCCATAAAAAACCTAACAAGTATCTCCCATTACGGCTTCAGAGCTGCGGTTAGAGAGTGGGCAGGCATTAATAAACCCACAGAGTTAAGACGGTTCTAGCGTGGGACTAATTGGTGCCATAAAGTTAAAGCCTGCCACTTAAGGCTTTGGTTGGGAGCCGGCCCTTCCATTTACCAAGCTCCCCGTGCGTCCGAAAGGGCATCGCGCTTGCTAATAAGTGTTAAATTGGAGCATCAAATTTTAATAAACCTCTTAATGGATTGGCAGGGATCCCTCTGACACAGCACCTGGGGGCCAAAGTAAAACAGGGGTGCCAAAAGTCTGCAGAGCTGGAAGGAGCTGGCTTTAGAAAAAAAATTAAAATCATCACCTCCCAATTTTCCACTCTGAATATGGAAGTGGAATATTCTCCAGATCAGGAGTGAGGTCAAGGCCTGCATTTCTTTCTGGCCAAACCTTTGAGCACATAGCAGTACTAGGTGGGTCCAAAGCTATAAGTGTGCAGTGCAATTAATATAAATTTCTGGAAAAGAGGAGACTGAGAGGCAATATGATAGCCATCTTCAAATATCTCAAGGGCTGTCACATGGAAGAGGGAACAAGCTTGTTTTCTCCTGCTCTGGAGGGCAGAACATGAACCAACGGCTTCAAGTTACAAGAAAGGAGATTCCGACTAAACATCAGGAAAAAATTGGGAGGTTATTATTCTCCTTCCTCAGAGTGTTTAAGCAGATGTTGGATGGCCATCTGTCATGGCTGCTTAGCCGAGATTCCCGCATTGCAGGGGGTTGGACTAGATGACCCCTGGTCTCCCTTCCAACCCTACAATGATTCTATGATTCTGTGAATCTGCACGCACTCATACATCCCTCTTCATTCTCCATTTGGCCAAGCAAGAAGCATTGTGAGAGTTCAACAACACATTTCAGCCAGGCAAAACCATTTGAGGAAGGAGTGAAACAGGTTCAGTGTATAGCCAGGGAGGGTTTGTGTCCTGGGAAAAGACCAAGGGCCAGATAAAGAAGTCCAGAGGGCCACATTCAGTCCACAGGCCTGAAGTGTCTCCACCCCGCTCTATGTATTCACTGACATTCACTCGATTTTTAAGAAATATTTCCCAAATATTTGATATCTGCACTTGACTTTCTGCAACATTCGAGCTCAGTATTCAGCAGTCTTGTTTATGAACATGCAGTGGTGTTTAGCTCATGATGGTATTCCATAATTAGCATGCAGTTGCACTTAGTATCTGAACGACTTGCAATGGTATAGTTGGAAGTTTAGGACACTCCCGATTCGGTCCGTGCCAAAATATCCAAGGGATGCCAGTCAAGTCATGAAGCACCTGGATGCAAAGGTAAAAACATTCCCAGTCAACATGCAAATTAGAATTTTCACTTTCAGATCTTAAAATTTAATGGCACTGGATATTTGGGCAAGTTTTAGATATTTGCTCCATGTCGGTTCTGCTGCAACATCATTGCAAAACTCGCGGCAGGACTGCTAAGCAGTATTGACGGGATCCCTAATTGTATCACCATAAACATGGTTTATAGTGATGTAACGGCTGTCAGGTTCATGTCTGCGCTGCACTAAATCACCCCCGTCAGTTTCGTAGGACATTTAACTGGTCACTCAGCTGCTGCTACTGATTTGTGGCACTGCACTGTAGCTGCGCCCACCGGCAATCTCTTCGCCCGCTCAACCTTTCCACCCACTCTTTCAATGGAAAGTCAATGATCTATGCATGTGTGCGGAATCTTCTTAAATGTGCAGAACACTTCTCTCTCGCACCAGCATCTCCAAAATAGGGATCTGCATATGGTGTCCAGGCTCCTTTACCCTCTGCACCACCATAACAGTTTAGACATGGAGCCTTGCTGCTCCACAGCACTCCCCCTGGCTGTGGTGAAAAGGGGAACTGCAGCCTGCCAGTCTGCCAAGGTGGCAGGTGACGTGGGGAGCCATTAGGGACCCTCTAGCCTCATTTAAAGGTAAAGGGACCCCTGACCATTAGGTCCAGTTGTGACCGACTCTGGGGTTGCGGCGCTCATCTCGCTTTATTGGCCGAGGGAGCCGGCATGCAGCTTCCGGGTCATGTGGCCAGCATGACTAAGCCGCTTCTGGCGAACCAGAGCAGCGCACGGAAATGCCGTTTACCTTCCCGCCGGAGCAGTACGTATTTATCTACTTGCACTTTGAAGTGCTTTTAAACTGCTAGGTTGGCAGGAGCAGGGACCGAGCAACGGGAGCTCAGCCCATCACAGGGATTCGAACCACCAACCTTCTGATCAGCAACTCCTAGGCTTTGTTGTTTAATCCACAGTGCCACCCGCATCCCAGAACTTATCTAATGTGGGCTCTCTACTTTGAGCAACTTGTTTGCAAGCGAAGGTGATTCGCCTTCAGTCAAAGCTTGCTGAGGCAATCTGACGTTGCTGGTCTACAGTTCCCATCATTCCTGATGACTGACTGTATGACTGGGGTTGATAGAGTGCAACATCACCTAGAGCACCACTGGTTTTGCATATCTGCTCTTAAGGTTTCCAGAACACCTAGCGATAAACAATAGCTCCAACAATGGCACTGAAGCAACAGTGATTGTTATGGAGCAATGTCACAGCCCTTTACAGCACTGCCAATCATCTGATTGGTGGCACCTACAAAGGCCTAGGCGTTGCAAGCTCCACAAATCAGCTGGTTGCCTGCATGGCTTGATTTCATACTGTGCGGGTAAAGGAAAGTGGGCCAGGTGGCATCACTGTTGGCAGCCCTGTCCGAAGTTGGCCCACAGCAGCAGGGCAGATACCGTATTTTTTGTTGTATAAGACTCACTTTTTCCCTCCTAAAAAGTAAGGGGAAATGTGTGTGCGTCTTGTGGAGCAAATGCAGGCTGCGCAGGTATCCCAGAAGCCAGAACAGCAAGAGGGATCGCTGCTTTCGCTGTGCAGTGATCCCTCTTTTTGTTCTGACTTCTGAGATTCAGAATATTTTTTTCCCTGTTTTCCCACTCCAAAAACTAGGTGCTTATTATGGTCTGGTGCGTCTTATAGAGCGAAAAATACGGCAAAGATTTGGCCTGCCATTTTGATCCAATTCCCTGCCCCTGACTATATGAACTTTGTTGATGTTGTTGTTTAGTCGTTCAGTCATGTCCGGCTCTTCGTGACCCCATGGACCAGAGCACACCAGGCACTCCTGTCTTCCACTGCCTCCCGCAGTATGGTCAAACTCATGCTGGTAGCTTCGAGAACACTATCCAACCATCTCGTCCTCTGTTGTCCCCTTCTCCTTGTGCCCTCCATCTTTCCCAACATCAGGGTCTTTTCCAGGGAGTATTCTCTTCTCATGAGGTGGCCAAAATATTGGAGTCTCAGCTTCAGGATCTGTCCTTCCAGTGAGCACTCAGGGCTGATGTCCTTCAGAATGGATAGGTTTGATCTTCTTGCAGTCTATGGGACTCTCAAGCTATATGAACTAGTTGTTACTTGAAGAACGCAGACGGAATCTGGAGAGAAAAGAAATCCTGATAACACTTTGCTAGGCAAAACTGAACGAAAGCAAGTGTTAAGAAATTAGTTACTGGCAGGTAGTGTTGCAATAAATTTCCCTGGTCTTCAGTAAGCACTTTTAATCCAGTCCAGCTTCAGCTATTCCAGGTTCTCTTTTCTTCCTGGGAGATTCCTCCCCCAGTGTAGATAGAGAGTTCTCATGCTTAGATTCGGTTTTGTGCCTCCAAGTCCCAGGTTTAAGATTTTATAGCCTGTATTTCCCAAGCTTTTCCAGGCAAAAATATTTTTTGCTTTTAACTTTCTACTCTGCCAAAGTTTCAATCTGTCAAAATATCTCTCTCCAACTGTCAACTGTATCTCATGGTTACCCTATTGAAGAGCAACCTGACACAACTGTAGCCAATATGTATCCAAAAGAAAGGCAATCTCTTAAAACACAAAGTTACTAACAAGTCTCCATTAGCTGCTTGCTGCTGTGCTCTGCTCCCATTCAAGAAAAGAAAGCCCTTGCAGAGCCTGTCCACAGAAACCGGAAGCTGACTTCCTTTTTTGCTTCCGTTTTGCCAAATCAAATAATTTAATCTAAATTCCTTCTTCAGGCTTTATTTGTCTTATTTACCTCTAATTGGAAAATCCACTGCTTGCAGGCGGCATGTGGCTTGGGCTGTAGGGTGCGATGGAGCCGTGAGCGGACTCAACCCTCTTCCCTTCTCGCCTTGCAAAGACAGCGATAGGGAGGTCAGGGTGAAGCGAGTTCTCTCACTCTGCTGGACCCCTGGAGTCCCCACTTACCCATGGGGGGTTTTCGGGGGGTTGCCTAGCCCTGGCGTTTCCCCCCGGAGCCCTAGCAGCTAGAACCGTGTCGCCCTTTACTCCAATGACACAGAGAGCGCCGCCATTCCCTCTGCAGCAGACTGAGGGGGAAAGTGTTGCCTTTCTTACTTCACGCCTTGTTCAGAACAGGGAGACATCCAACCAAATATACAGAAGAGCTCCCTCAGAACTACATAGCCAATCAGAGTACATGTTACCTCAGTAAATATCATGCCATCATACAGGTTGCTAAGCAACACCTCCACCTGTCCCCCCCTCTTGACTGATTGACATCAACACTCACAGAATTAACCCTTAAGTTGCACACTGAATGATCTCTACTGTTGCCGTTCCAGAACTAGGGATTCTGTCAAAGGTAAGCTATGAAGATAAAACTATAGGAAGCACAAGAAGTTGCCTCATGCATGTGCACTGGGAGGCAGTTCCAAGCTAATGAGGCTGTAAGAGGGGAAAGAGTGGAGTCTTTTGAAGGGAGCAGGAAATGGTTAGATGGTGGAGGATGCAGGAGGATGGAAGAGTGAATCAGCAGGGGGATATCAGGATATAAGAGTGGAGGGGCTGGTCTTTCGGTCTCTGCTTCCCCCAACCTCCATTCTACAATATGGGGAATAAGAATACCAACGTCCCTGCCAGGGCTATTTTAAGAATTACAGAGATAATGTATGGGACACGCTTTGAGCATTTGAAATGTGCTATATAAACGCTAAGTATGATTGTTATCTAGACTAGGACAGATCTAAGTGCATGGTCCAACAACCATAGAATAGCCCAGAAGAATTGTGTTGGCATTAGGGTTTGCCGTTTTATTCTTTAAACGATGGTGGAGAATCCCTTGCTTTTCAACCAAACAAGGCCTTCTCTTCCCTTCAGTGCTGGGGGACTTCCTTGAGCGACTGCAGAGAAAGTTTCAAGCGCCCCCTAGTGGCCATGCTAACGATTGCACGTTGGGTAGCAGATGCACGGCTTGTTCTGAGCAGATACTAGTGTTCAGAATCCCCGATTATGGCTGCACCTAGAGATATCTGCGCATCTCAGTGGGATCTGTAGCATCCATGGGAGAAAAGGTTTCATATAGCTGTGCCAGCGGTGTGCTGAGCTCAACCCAGGGCACATTCGCACCACACATTTGAAGCACTACAATCCCACCCATGGCTTCCCCCAAAGAATTCTGGGAGCTGTGATTTGTCAAGGGTGCTGAGAGTCTCTCAGAGCCCCTTATTCCCCTCACAGAGCTGCAATTCCCAGAGTGATTTAACAATCAACCAGTCTTCCATGGGAACTCTGAGAACTGTAGCTTTGTGAGGGGAACAGGGGTTTCCTAACAGTGCTCAGCACCCTTAATGTTATGTACTGAGTTGAATAGGATCCAAAATGCAGCAGTCTGATTGGTCCTAGAACAATAGGATCCAAAATGCAGCACTCTGATTGGTCCTAGAACAATAGGATCCAAAATGCAGCACTCTGATTGGTCCTAGAACAATGCAGCAGTCTGATTGGTCTGCAGGAGCCACCTAATCCAGCTCCAGATGGAAGTGAATCCACAACCTGATTGGCCTACAGGAGAACTCCGGAATTTGCCAATCACGTGCAGCCCATTGTGTAAATAATGTATATAAAGCAGATACTTTGGGGGAACTTTCATTCCTCCTCACCGCTATGAGCTGAATAAAGAGCATGCAATCTACTCTCAACTCTGAGTATATTTCACTTAACAAACAACAGCTCCCAGAATTCTTTGTGGGAAAGCCATGACTGTTTAAAATGGCCCACAAAACCAACTCCCACACTCTGGTTCTGTGACTCAACAAACCTTCAGTTTGACCCTGTAAGGTGGTTTTTGTTTTTATTTTCTTTTTTTGCAAATTAACATGTTGACGTGATTGCCTCATTGGCCTTGTGGCATGCCCAATATCGCTGGGAGAATGAAGAGCCAATTGAGAGAGGTTGCCTGGTGTGCATGATGCTGACAGCTGGCTCTGGAGCCAGCAGCTGTGTGTTTATTGCGTTTTTTCCAGGGCTCAGCCTCCATCATTTCTGGAAGAGAATCTAGAGAGGCACCTCTTTCTTCTCCAGCCAAGGTGCATGATGGGGCGGGGTGGGAAGGGAGCCTAGAGAGACAAAAGGGGCGGAGGTGCATTTCACACACAATCTGGAGACGTTTAAGAGGTCTGTTTGTTTCCAGGGCTTTATAGGCCTCTTTTGCCTAATAAAGTAATTTTTGAGCAACTCACATCACCCCTTAATTACTTGTCATAACAATGTGAGACAGCTCCTCACGGGCGCAGCTTCCAAGTCCGTCTCTAGGCAGGAGTGGTCAGTGGAGCGAGGAGAGGTTAAATATAGCAGCTCATTTACTCCTCGCTCACTACAAACACACACACACAACCATGCGCTCAAATCCCAAAGCACGCTCCTCCACCCTTTTGTGTGCATGGAGATAGACTGTAGGAAGCATGTTGTCCTATACTCCCAGACACCCAACTCAGTTTCTGGGTCCAGATTTGGAATATAGGAGAATTCCTATAGAAATGGGAACAGAAGGTGCCTATGTTTGCTTATTCATCCCCTGTCCGGAGAGGACATCAATCCAGCGAATATGACTGGTGCCCACTGTTGTTATTGAGTTTTTCTGTCTGCAAATGATATGCAATTGATATGCAGTTTCTTGGGACACGGGTGGCACTGTGGTCTAAATCACTGAGCCTCTTGGGCTTGCCAGTCAGAAGGTCAGCAGTTTGAATCTGCCCAATGGGATGAGCTTCCATTGCTCTGTCCTAGCTCCTGCCAACCTAGCAGTTCAAAAGCACACCAGTACAAGTAGATAAATAGGTACTGCTGTGGTGGGAAGATATACAGCATTTCTGTGCGCTCTGGTTTCCGTCACAGTTTTCCGTCGTGCCAGAAGCAGTTTAGTCCTGCTGGCCACATGACCCGGAAAGCTATCTGTGGACAAATGCCGACTCCCTCGGCCTGAAAGCGAGATGAGCACCACAACCCTATAGTCACCTTTGACTGGACTTAACCATCCAGGGGTACTTTACCTTTACTCTCCTTTTTTTGTAATTGATAATGTTTTCTTTTCTTCTTGCACTGTTTCCTTTGCATCAAAACTACCAGGGTGGAATGCAGTAATATTAACAGAATAAATTGCATAATGGATTATATAAAATTCTGCCGCAGCAGACACCAAGTGGGAAAATTTTGCTTTGTCAGAAGCTGAGCTGCAGCAGAATGGAAACAGTGCTGCATGTGACGAATGTGGGTCTGAACAGAAGTGGATGCCTTCTTGCATCCCTATTCCAGATTGGTGGAGCACAGGGCAGGATAGCAAGGCAAGTAACACTGAATTATTATATTCAGGCACCCATCACATTGACCACTATGGGGTGAACCCCCTCTCTATAGATGTGATCGAGTAAAAATAAATGCTGCTGCCATCGGAGCTAATCATGGAGATGTCCTGAAGGGGGTGGTTGGATCGGGAAGGTAGGTGAAAAGAGTCCAATGACCCCAGGAAGGGTCCCAGCAAGTTGGGGGCAGGCATCATCTGGTCCCTGGGAAGCCTCGGAGACAGCCAGGGAGAAGTTGCAGAGCCCGATTCCAGGAAAGGAACAAGTGGGTTGTTCGAGAAGAGACCCACCCCTGTGCTGCTAGATGCTTCCACCTATCAGTGAGTCTGCACCCACAGAGGGGACACCATATTACAAGGTCGGTGCTATCTCCTCCTCTTCTGCCTCGGACATGGAGACCCTGGTGTCTGCGTGAACACACTGCCCTGGCACACACCACTCAAAGAGTGGCCCATTTGCTTGCCCAGTCCAAAGACTCCTCCCACTTGCCACACTAAAGCTGTGGCTGCGCCGTTCTTTAAAAGCAAAGGGCAGGGGAGGTGTCACTTGCTGGATCAACTGGATTTTAGCTTACTTGGCCAATCATACTCAGGGTGCCTTTGAATCCCTGCTTACCTATTGTCAGGGACTGGACTGAAGAGGAAAGGCAGAGGCCCCACCCCCTCCTGAACCTTCCCAGGAAGAGGAGGACAGTATAGATTTACAACTGTGGTTTGCAGAAGGTCATGACTCTGAGACAGAAGAAGGCTAGAGCTGGGAGATAATGGAAGGGGAGGAGTGGGAAGCGGCAGAGCATTAAACGTTTTTTGGAGAAATTGTGACCTGAGTTCTAGTTCTCCAACCAGTGAGATGCAGGACACTCTGCAAGCAAGCTATAATCCCTGTCCTCACCCTGCCATTGAGCAATCTTTGCTAGAAGGGAAAGCGACACAGATTCACCCTGAATTGCATGAACATTTCCTAGCTCTGGTGGCACACTTGAAAGAAAAGCCGCCTAGAACTGTCTTTTTCATCATCCGATTCAGCCCGGGGAAGAAGAGACTTCATGCATCCCAGTGGCTCGCCATGCGTCTTTGCCTTGCAACACCATTGATTAATTGTAGGGAGAGCAAACTTTAATCTGCAATTCAAGCTTTACTTGATTATCTACTGATAAGCATCTATTAAAGCATGCAGCTCTGGGTTTTTTATATAAAAATCTCTACATGACGATGATTCCTTACCCGTCCTTCATCATAAGAACCCAGAGGGGCGGGGAGGGGGGGAGTACAGCAATTTAAAAATACAATATTTAAATCAGTGTTGAACAAAGTATGATCGCAAGAATAGAGTGGGTCCAAAAAAGTGGTACCTCAAATGTGTCAAAGGCCAGGATAAAGAGGTATAAGATGGAAACTATATAATGAAGGTGCCAGACACACCTCTGTGGGGAGTGAGTTCTAGAGGGAATGCCCTCCTCTGGGCTCCCACTACCTCAAATTTCTGAGGGTGGCAGATCGATCAAAAGGGACCCCTCTGCTTAGCTTAACACCCAGGAGAGTCTGCAAAGAAAGAGGTGGTCTTTCAGATACATGGGGTCTAAGGCACTTGAAGAAGAAGAAGAGTTTGGATTTAATATCCCGCCTTTCACTCCCTTTAAGGAGTCTCAAAGCGGCTAACATTCTCCTTTCCCTTCCTCCCCCACAACAAACACTCTGTGAGGTGAGTGGGGCTGAGAGACTTCAAAGAAGTGTGACTGGCCCAAGGTCACCCAGCAGCTGCATGTGGAGGAGCGGAGATGCGAACCTGGTTCCCCAGATTACAAGACTACCACTCTTAACCACTACACCACACTGGCTCTTTAAACTCTAGTGTGAGCACCTTGAACAGGATCTGGAAATGAACTGGCGCCCAATAAAGCTGTTTTAGAATGGGTCTTCTATGAGTCGTAAAACCAACCCCAGCCAGTAATCTGGACGAGTTGACGTTTTTGAGTCATCTCCAAGGGCAGCCCCAGAGAGAATTGCGCCCCATTGCGATAATCTAATTGGGAAGTGACCAGGGCATGGAGCCATCCCTGTGCAAAAGGACGATAGCCATAGCTGGCAATAGCCACAGTTACCTACCTAATTCCCATTTTTGTTTTCAGCACTCATATTTGCCTCTGTTCCCATCCACTACTGGCAAATGGCCCTTGGGATGTTGCCATAATGGGATAATGTGGCCCTTGGGATGAATGAGGTTGGCCACCCCGATGTATAGCACCCCTGTATTTCCCATTTCCTTATGAGCACTCTGCTGTTTCTTCTCCTTTTGGTGATTCTCTGGGAACCTTGATTGTGGCGTGGAGACTGGAAGGGGAGGGAGCAAACACACCATCCAAAAACGTGATGTGCCGCAGGATTTTTAAGTCTGCATTCATGGAGTGTTTTAATGGGACCGCTCTCTGCTTATTACCTCACTTTATGGCTATTTACTGCAGCGAGCGAACAAAGACATCTGCCATAAAATGAGGTCATGGGCATTAAGGCACAGTTTTTTGAAGAAGAAGTAAAACCAAGATACAGCCACCCAGGCCCGCGAAGAGGAGAAAACAAACAGACTTACAGACCATAAGCCCATGACAGGTCCTGAACTTGATGTCTTGGTGGCTATCAGGAAGGGATTAAACCTGTATGGACCTCAGAACATAAGAAGAGCCCATCTAGTCCACAACTGTGTCTGCACAGTAGCCAAACAGTTGCCGCTGGGAAGCCCACAATGACCTCCCCATGGTTTACAGACTAAACGGGAGGTCCATAAGGTGACCAGCTAGACTCACAAGAAGGTAAACTGTCTTACATCAAGTCAGACCATTGGTCCATCTAGTTCTGCATTGTCTACACTGACTGGGTTTGAGGCAGAGAGTTGCTCCCAGCCCTAGTTGGAGATGTTTTGGACTGAGCCTAGGACCTTCTGTATACAAAGCAGATGCTCTAACTGCTGAGCTGTGCCCTGCCCCAATTCTTGAAGATAACAGGCCAGAATTAGCAATCACAGCAACAGCAGTTGGCATTATTGGGTAGCAGTACCAGAGACTATTAGTATCACCGTCCCTGGGTCTCACCTAACCTGGGCTGTCATTTAAACTTCCCACTATGACCTAGATGAGGGTTCACCAGTGTGTTCTCTGCAGATACCATTGTCCCCACCAATATGTCTCAGAGTGCCCACAAAAGGTCTCAGTAAACATCTTGTTAAAACATTGTGGTGCATGATGAAACACTTCCTGCTCAGTTTTTGCTTGCCCTGACTTGACCTCTCCTACATTCAACACATGCCCTTAACTGAGCCTTAACTATCCCTCAAACTATCCCTCAAAATCTGCACCTCTCCGACTGTTGTTATGCAGCTCTTCAACCCCAAAAAGTGTACCAAAATAGGTATATTACAGAAAAGTGTGCATAAAAATGCCTCTATTCATGAAAACAACATTAAAACACATGGTACTAGGGGAAAACACTTGAAGAAACGTGTATATCAAGTGAACTTGCATACAAAAATATGTCCATTAGGAGAAATTTGCAGTAAAATGAGGATTTTTAAAGCACATTGATGTGGAAATGTGGAGACCTCAAAGAATGAGAAATTGACAGAAAACCAAACTGACAGATTCATCCAACCCTGCTTATGAGTGCCATTTTTCATTTTGCAGATCATCTCTATGAATGTCTGCACTCTGCAGCCTTCCCAGGTGCCTGGACTTCTGCAAAACGCATCACATACTCGGCTGAGCTTTCCTGTAGGTGCAGAAGGTGGGGATGCTGCCTATCATGTGCATGACTGCTGCTCATTATCTGTTGTTGTTGTTGTTGTTGTTGTTGTTGTTGTTGTTATACTTTTGAAGAAATCAGTGCAGAAAGATTTTTTGGAAAGGAAAGAAGAAATGCTTCCCTTAAAAAGTGCTTCCCATTTCCCACTCTTCAATCAAATCTCAGGAGACACATGTCACAATGCAACTTCTCACATGAGATTTTCTGAGATGAAGAAGCACGGACAGCTGGGGAGGCTGCAGAGTGCTGGATAAATGTTTGAGAGGAAGAAAGAAAAGCACCACTTCCAATAACCTGCTTGCAATGATAAGGTAAGTTTGATTCTACCCCCCACTGAAAGCATATTCCAAAGCACATTGAGAAAGAGCAGGAAAAAGATGCGAAAGCGTATTTTGCAGGTGAAGAAAACCTTTGAAAAACTGTTGAACAGATTTTGGCACAGCACTAGTGTGAACCGCAAGAGGCCTCAGAATCAAGCAGTAAAGCTTTTTCAGCACCGCACTAACCTCATAAGACAGCAGATTGCAGGATCCCATGTGTACGTTGTTTGCATGGCTTTTTAAAATATATGTTTGTAAATCTTTTGAAGGGTGGTAGAAATTCAGTAAGTAAATAAATACACCCACATCTTAAACAAGCATTTATTTATTTTTTTAAAAAGAAAAGAAACCCATTCCTTTCATATATGAAACTAGCATGTCAGGAAGAAGAGTTGTAGCAGAGCTGAGCTACTGCAGTCTGCACTAACAGTAGCATCATAACAATCTCCAAGGCCCGTCCCATGTAGATACACTGCACTAGTCAAGTAGTAAAGCTACCACAACATAAACAGCGGGTGCAAGGTCAGAATCTGAACCAAAGGACTTCCACGAAAATATATTTCTGCTGAAGCTTGTGGTCTGCAACATCAGAAGCAATCCTATTTGAGAGATGGTGAGGCTTAAACCAGGAACCTCTATGGGGTGAGTGGGATTTGGGGTTTCTAACTCAGCAGAGAAACCAACAACCAGCTCTTTGTTTGGTTTGAGACCAGGCCTCAGCTTTTCCTCCTCTGGCAAGATGTATTCTAGTTCTGCTTGAATTACATAAAAGTTTTCTAAATGCGCATCTATATGTATAAAGCAGCCCTGTGCTTTTTTTCTATAAAAAAATGTTTAGTGGTGCTCTCATTATGACTCAAGAAAATCACCATTTTACAGTTCAAATCGGGAAAAATAAATACAGTAAATGGACAAAAGTACAAAGATTCACAAAATGTTTAGGGGTATGTGTACCCCTGCATCCCCCCAGAAAAAAGCACTGAAGCAGCCTATGATAATTTTCTGCAAATCTGTGCTCACTTTCATCTTATTTTTGGAGGAAGGGTGATACATTTTGTCATTTTGGGTGACTCAGAGGAGTGGTTGAACCTGTCAATTTTGGTTTCTCTCTCATTTTTCCAGCCTTAAATTCAGTTCTCCACATTTCCACTTCAGTATCTGATTTATTCCTTTTGTTTTAAAATCTGCATGAAAATTCATAATCACTGTAAGGCAAATTTCCCTTAATATACATGCTTTCATGTGCAATTTTGCTTAATGTACTCATTTTCACAAAGCAGCTTTCCCTCTTATAATGCATTTCTGTATGTTGCTTTCACTAACATGCCCATTTTTATGCACACATTACACCAGTATATGTATTTTGGTACACATTACTTGACTGGAGAATGGTACCGCAAAATTCAAAGAACTTCAAACTTTGAAAGATGGCTGTGTTTTTGATTACATACTGTTTTGGAAAATTCAGATCTGGTAGGTTTGCCTTTAAATGTTAATTGAATCAAGCCTCCCCACCCAGTCCTTGGACCCATATGACTTGAACCCAGTTTATTTGAAATATCATATTTCCCTATAAGAACCTGCCTGGGTTCTAAGATCCTCAAGTGAGTATCTTATCTTATCTGGATCCCATTAGCATCAGAAGCATGGCTGGAGGTAATACCAGAGACAGCGTTTTCTGTGGTTCTCCCATATTCTGGAATTCCCTTCCCCAAAGAGGTTAGACTGGTTTCCTCTTTGTTATCCTTCCACCATCAGCCTAAGACCTTCCTCTTCAGACTGGCCTCTAAAAACTAAGGTGCAGATGATGTTGATCACTGGGCTGCTGTCAGGGCAAACTGTATTTTCATTTCTGGTCCTAACTATGTTCTGTTGCATTCTAATTATTGTTTTTAACCCATCTGTTTTTATTATTTTGCATTTTGTAACGTTGTTTTTAAATGTGGCAAGCTGCTTTGAATCCCAGTTTGGGAGAAAGGAGGTCTGTAAATACATTAAATATATCTACTATGTATTTTGGAAAGTGGTTTGTCTGTCCATGCTTTTCTGTATTGGTTTGGCCACTTCTCGAGATACCATTGCCAGACTCAACACAAGAGTTTGTGAGGCGAGGGTCTTCACCAATGTTTAGCTGCTGGGCACCATTTTGAATCAAAATGGCGGACCAAAATGTGACTTTGCCTGGCATAGGTTCAACCACCTCTTAGGATATCAATGCCAAATTCAGCATGGGGGTTCCTGAGGTGTGAATAGGGGTTTTCATAAATGTTTGGATGCTGGACACTATTCTCAACATCACATTTTCAGATTTTCAGCCTGTTCCTGCCTGAGGCCTGGCAAGCCTGTGAGACATGAGGACTTCGTACTGCAGGCCATCTCCTTGTGTGGTTCTTTGGCCCTGGCATCGGCCGACACACTTGCTCTGCTCGCTTGCATGTCTCTCCAAAACGACTTAACGATCAATGATGCTCGGGAAGGAGTTTTAACAGTTCCCCTTCATTTGTTTGAGCAGGCAAACAAACAAACATAAGTCCTGCGTGACGAGGAGGAAAATTAGTAGCAGGTGGGAAGCGAGTTTTAATGAGATCAAACTGTTGTGTGGGTTTCTTTTCAAACACACACACACACACACACACATGTTCCTCCTCGGTCTTCTTTCTTCATGTTTTGGCAACGTGGAGCATCTGAACTTTGCCTAAGTGAGGTCCACAGCTTTCAAGAGAGAATGTGCACCACGCATCACTCCCCTACCAACTGCACCCAGGCTTCCCACTGCGAAGAGATAACATCTCAGTGGCGGCTGCTTATAAAGAAAGGCAAATTGGGGAAGTATTTTTAGCTGTGCTGAGTGGGCTCAGGATTTTTTGGCCGCCTTTGAAAAACTTGTTAATTAAACTGTTTAGCTCTCCATTCTCTCTCTCTCCCCTTCCTTTACCATCTTTCACCTCCTCTTCTTCTAAGCCTGAAAATTAAGAACATAGGAAGAGCCTGCTGGATCAGGGCAACAGCCCATCCATCATCCTGTTCTCGCAGTGGCCAACCAGATGCCTTTGGGGAGCCTACAAGCAGGACCCAAGCGCAACAACATTCCCTGTTCCTGTGGTTTCCAGCAACTCATATTCAGAGGCACTACTGCTTCTGACAGTGGAGGCAGAATATAGCCATCATGGCTAGTAGCCATTGGTAGCCTTCTCCCCCATGAATTAGTCTCATCTTATTTGAAAGCCATCCAAATTGGTGGCCATCACTGCTTCGCCTAGGAGCACTTCCATAGCTTGACTATGTCCTGCATGGAGAAGTTCTTTCTTTTACCTGTTCCAAGTCTTTCAACGTTCAGCTTCATTAGATCTCCCAAAATTCTAGTGTTATAAGAGATGGAGAAATATTGCTTTCTCCATGCACAATTTTATAAACTTCTAGCATGTTCTAGCATGTGTGTGGGACGTGGGTGGGTGTGGGACGTGGGTGTGTGGGACGTGGGTGGGTGTGGGACGTGGGTGGCGCTGTGGGTAAAAGCCTCAGCGCCTAGGGCTTGCCAATCGAAAGGTCGGCGGTTCCAATCCCCACGGCGGGGTGCGCTCCCGTCGCTCGGTCCCAGCGCCTGCCAACCTAGCAGTGCGAAAGCACTCCCGGGTGCAAGTAGATAAATGGGGACCGCTTACTAGCGGGAAGGTAAATGGCGTTTCCGTGTGTGGCTCTGGCTCGCCAGAGCAGCGATGTCACACTGGCCACATGACCCGGAAGTGTCTCCGGACAGCGCTGGCCCTCGGCCTCTTAAGTGAGATGGGCGCACAACCCTAGAGTCTGTCAAGACTGGCCCGTACGGGCAGGGGTACCTTTACCTTTTACCTAGCATGTTACCTCTTCCTCGCCCTTCCTTTAAACTAAAAAGTCCAAATGCAGCAACCTTTCCTGGGTGCCTTCCCCTTGATCGTTGCGGTTGCGCTTTTCTGAACTTTTCCCAACTATAAAATATCCTTTTAGAAATGAGACAGGCAGAACTGCAGAGAGTATTCTGCATGTGGTTGCCCCATTGCGGTGCCGAATTTAGGGCAGTGTGGGTGGTTCCCCCAGCTGAGGAGGTGCAAAACAATGATGATAATGATAATACCTATGTTTATATGGGTAAACTGTAGCAAAACGAATTATTGTGAAAATAAGAAATGTTTAAGATGGGGGGCAAATTTTATCCTCTCTCAGGGCGCTATACTACCAAAGTCCGCCCCTGACCATAGAGTTGTATAATGGCAAGATTGAAGCCTAGATCTCAGTGAGGTGGGTAAACGTATGTGCAATTTTAGTGGCTTGTTGTGCTAGAGAAAAATAGATAACTTGTAGCCCATGAGTTGTGTTGGGCTTCAGCTGCCATCAAAGTCAATAATCAATGGTCAAGGATGATGGAAGCTACATCTGGAGACCCACTCATTTCCCCTCCCTAATCTAGGGGTGGGATTCTTGTTCTGATGGCTGACCCTAGAGTAAGGATGGGGCATCTGTGGCCCTCCAGATGTCGATGGACTTCATTTCCCATCAGCCCCAGGCAGCATAGCCAGTGGTCAGGGACAACGGGAGCTGGATTCTAGCAGTGCCTGGAGAGCCCACCTCTAAAGCACTTTTGGGGCCAGGGAAATGGTCATACAGTCATACCTTGGTTCTCAAACGCCTTGGTACTCGTACGTTTTGGCTCCTGAATGCCGCAAACCCGAAAGTAAGCATTCCGGTTTGTGAATATTTTTCAGAAGCCCACAGCTGTCAACTTTTCCCCTTTTTAAAGGGAAATTCCCTTATTCTGAATAGGATTCCTCGCAAGAAAAGGGAAAAGTTGACAGCTATGCAGAAGCCGAACGTCCGACGCAGCTTCTGCTTGACTGCAGGAAGCTCCTGCAGCCAATCGGAAGTTGCACCTTGGTTTTCGGACGGTTTCAGTAGTCGAATGGACTCCCGGAATGGATTAAGTTTGAGAACCAAGGTACCACTGTACAGCCAAGCCCAGCAAGTGACAGCTATGATGTGACAGCATGACGGCTGTCCTCTCCCTCAGCTGGAGGTATTACTGCTTACAAATACCAATTGCTGGAAACTGCAGGAGGGGAGAGGGCTCTTGACCTTGGGTCCTGCTTGCAGGTTCCCTACAGGCATCTGGTTGGCCAGTGTGAGAACAGGATGCTGGACTAGATGGGCCATTGGCCTGACCCAGCAGGCTCTGCTTATATTCTTATGTGATCAGCCAGCCAAATACATCCTCTCCACCACCATACACACAGACAAGAGGTCGAGAGGGATAGGAATGAAACTTCAGCTCACCATGCTACATGAATAACATCAAGGAAGGAAGAGACAACTCTCATTCTTCTATTCCCACTGAACCAATTCCATAATTTTGATTCACCTGCAAGAAAGCACTCCTCCCCTCCCAATTAACCAAAGCAACCCTGTTCAGTGAGCTGTGTAACAAGCCTATTGCATACGAGATTTTTATTGTCTCCATTTTTCTTTATGCACCCTTTTGGTGTGCTACTCTCAGGCCGTATATAAATATTCAGACATTCTGTTTAACTATGGACTGCACTGTGGTCGTGTTCCCTCCTCCGCCACACTCTTCGCACCACGAGCATTTGGAGTGCTTCTAAACATTCTGTCATATTTCAGAAGCTGAGCCAATGTTAGTGCTGGGGATTCAATTCAGATGACATAAGTCAAAGTCAATAGCCAGGGAGATTTCAAAGACTGCAGCATGTGCTTTTATCAGATGTTGGTCTTATTCTTTTGTCAAAAATGTTTTTGGGTGGAGGGAAGGTGGTCAAAGTCACTGTTTTTGTGGAAATCTGTGTTCCCCGTGCTTTCGTATCATTCATTACTCTAAAATTATGGCAGTGCCCAAAAAGAAGCGGTCAGTGTTGATTGCAAAAAATATGTATGTGAGGCAAAACTGTACGCCGAAATGTGTGTATTTTGGAAAAATCTGTCATAACACGCTGATGAATTTTCATGAGAACTTTTCAAAAATGCAAATTGGGACAGAAAAGTGGAGAATTGAAGACTGGAAAAATTAGAGACCAGGAGAAACTGAAATGGACAGATTCATCCATAAGTAAATTGGGACACACACACACACAAAACAACAACAACAACAACAACAACAACAACAACAACAACAACAACAACAAAACCACAGGCCAATGAGGACTGAGCATGCTCAGTAGCCATAGAATGTTAAATGTCAGAAAAGAAATATGAAAAGCAGAATGGTGTATCTTGGCAGAGGGCATGCCTGGCTGGGTCGGTAGAGTGCTTAACAGGGACACCCTGGCTTAAGAAGTGATGAGGTTCATGTGATGTCCTCCGAGTTCTATTTGTCATTGCTCATTAATTAAGCCGTTGTTGTGATGTCACCTGATATGATTTTACTTGAAGTTTGGGCAAATCTTTGTGAAAGGAGGGCTAAAATATATTTGAAATAAATAAACAATGCCCTGCAACATTTTGCTGTAGGTTCTGTTTGTACCTTTCAAGGTGGCCATTGGCTGGAGGAGAGAAGGAAAGCTGCCATATCTGAGAGCTATTTCTGATGACACCAGAGGGAGATGAAGTGTGAATGAGATGAATTCCCTGTTCTTGTGCATGGCACATGTGATGCTCAAAAGCTAATTCCCACTTGGGATGAAGCCCGCACTTTTTTCCTTCACCCATACATGAGGGAGGGAGAGATTTTCCTTTCTAACCTCTGCATTTGATATAGACTGCATGGTTCTGAGATTGTGTGTGTGTGTGTGTGTGTGTGTGTGTGTGTGTGTGTGTTGTTTCTCCGCTTTTCCTTGATTTAATTTGCTTCTGGCTGATTTGGTGCACACCCTCCATCACAGCTGGCTATGGTAGCGGGCAGCGGAGCTCCACAGCATCTGAAGCGAGGGCAAATCGTAAACAACAACGATGATAGCATCTTTGTAACTCTGTTTCCCTGTCCTGTCTTTGTCCATCTGTCATTCGATAAGCAAGGGGGAAAACGAAGCGAAGAATTGGGAGAATTTCCATTGGTCTATGAACCCCACACATCAAAACTGGATAATTCTTGAGCTGTGCACAGAAAGTTCTGGACTGCTACACTGTGATGGGTGGGGAAAGCAGTTCCAACTTGATGCCAAAAGGAAGCAGCAATGGCCACAGAGGTGGGTGGCTTTAAAAGAGGATAAGATAAATTCCTGGAGAACAAAGCTATCAATGGCTACAATGTTCTAACTGTACAGTGGGAGGCATCATGCCTCTGAATACCAGTTGCTGCGGGTCATAGCTGGGCATGGTTGGCCACTGTGAGAACAGGAGTTCAGACTTCCTGTTATCTGAGAAGAGGTCTGTGGTTTCTTGTAGACTGTCTCTGTTTCACAGGTGGGATTCCGGGAAATTCAGGACATTTTATTCATGCACTGTATTCGTTGGTGCTATGCATAACAAGAACATTTCCAAACAAAAAGCCAGACTCTCCACAACCAGGAATGTGACTGGAAAATGCCGTTGGAAGTGCGGGGTTCATTTCCTAGATGCAGCATCACCTCTTTTCCCCACAAACAAATCAGAACAAATACTCAGTATGTCACCAACACTGTCTAAGCTCCCTACAACTTCCTGCAAACAAAGCAGGATAAATGAGTTCCCAATAAAAAAAACAAATTTAGACATATTTATTGAGGATAAGGCTACCAGTAGCTACTAACCATGACGGCTATGGTCTGCCTCTATGGTTGGAGGCAGTATGCTTCTGAATACCAGTTGCTGGAAACTGCAGAAGGGAAGAGTGTTCTTCCGCTCAGGTCCTGTTTGAGGGATTTTCCATTGGTTGGTTACTGTGACTAGAAGATGCTGGGCTGGGTGCAGGGTCGGCTTACCCACAGGCACTAGGGATGCAGGGAACCAGGGCGCCAGGCCAAGAGAGTTGAGTGCGGGCAAGAGCCCGCCCATTGGTCAGAGCACCATGGTGGGCTCCTCTGCTGCTGCAAGTGAGACACTGAGGCAGCTGGCAGGCTCCACCCTCCTGTGCGCCTGGGACTGGGCAACCGGGGGGGGCCACCGGGCAGATCTTTGCAGCCTGGTGCCGCATATGCTTAAGACAGCCCTGACTAGGTGGGCAACTGGCATGATCCAGCTGGCTCATCGTATGTTTTCAGGTCATCTGATATTGTTGGGCTTCAACTCCCATCAGCCCCACACAGTATGTACAATGGCCAGGGATGATGCAACTTGTAGTCCAGCAACACCTGGAGCATCTCAACTTCCCCATTCCTGATACTCATAATGGTAAAGCTAGCAGAAAGAACAAGCCCCAGAAGGCACCACCTCATCAGCATCTCATATGATGGATGTTGGACTCCAACTCCCATCAGCCCCAGCCAGCAAAGCCAATCATCAGGAATTATGGGAGTTGCAGTCTAAGAACTTTAGGAATGCACCATGGTTGGGACCACTGCCCTAGGGTGAGAAGAGCTCCAGGAGCCAGAGAACTCTTGAATGTGCAGGTGAAAGAGATAGAGGAGCAAGGGAGGGCTAATGCGAACCTTATTTTTCCTCTCCAACCTTGGCCAGATATGAGTGCTTCAGCAAGATTTACCCATTCAGGTGTGTGTGTGTCTGTGTGTGTGTGTGTGTGTGTGTGTGTGTGAGAGAGAGAGAGAGAGAGAGAGAGAGAGAGAGAGAGAGAGAGAGAGAGTATTCTATTTGCTTCAGCTCACTCCAAGCCTCTGGCAGTAAAAAGAGATTCAGAGACTCCTGAAGCATTAGAAAGCATGTCCTAAGAATCCATAATACCTGGCTTTTCTGTGCAGATGCTGACTAAGGGCACTTACCGTGGTCATAGAGATTTTAATAAAGTCTCGAGTTACGCAGAACACAGAGATGTGCAGAAAAGTACATCTTGCATTTTGGCCAATTTGCAAAGCAGCAGCAACAAACGAATTGCCTAACTGTAAGGATGGGAGGAGCTGGCTTAGGATCTGGGTTCAAATACCTGCCTTTTGGGAGAAGGACCCTAGCATCTGCGTGCACAGATTGGCATCACCTTTTTGGGAAACGGCATGCGAGCCAAAAGGGGTCAACGTACATTGTTTGCGTGCTGGCAGGACACCAATGCGCCGTGTTCTGCAGTTACATTTACAGTCTCTGCCCGCTCCCGGGGTCTTGTAAGCCTGCCAAGTCCCTTGGAGGTGTAACACTTTCAGCTTCAGGACACAAGGTCCCTGGCAACGCTGCGGCACATGCCGTATAAATAAAGGATGAAAGATGGTTCTGCGCGGGGAAAGGGACCAGATTGCTGGTTGGTGGCTATTTGAAAATGGATGGGCTGTTATATAAAAACCGTTCTCCTCTCTTGCTGGGTTAAATCTAATTTAGCATGTCCCCTCCGCTAGGCATCCACCTGTCATTCGATTTGCTTGTAAAGCTCCTTGAAGACCTTAGCTGGAGGGGCTCTGGAGGAAGATAAGCATGCGTCGGCTGTGGTTCTCTCTCGGCTGCGCTCAAGGATTCCACGATAAGCATTCCTTCCCTGGTCTTGGCTGTGCCCAGTGGCGTGAAACTGAAATCTGTTTGCATACATTAAGCGGGACGACTTCTCTGCAAAGAACAACTCTATGACTTATTCATTATCGTAATTGCTGTATGGTCCACAGGCTCCCCGTGAGGCTCAGAGTCCTTGTGTGCCAGGGGTCTGTAGACAGTATCTTTTTCTAAGGTCAAAGATCTATCTCATAGTTAGGGGTGGGCGAGGCATTCCGAGTCAGTTCGCATTTAAAGGCTAACCTACTCGATTTGGCCTTTCCGAAACAATACAAGGACCGAAACACAGCCACCCTTTGAAATGTGCATGTCTCCAAATTTTGCACTGCTAAATTGTGTGCTGGGGTAAAGTGTGCACAGAATTACAATCTGCAGGTGCCATCTGATCAGGAAGTCCATTCTGCACAATATAGGAATCAGGGGCTTACTCGTGGTGGCACCTAACCCTTTGGAATTCCTTCCCATTAAATATTAGAGAGGTGCTGTCATTTCAGCACCCCCTAAAGAGCTTCTTCTTTCAACAAGCCTTGTAAGTTAGAGATCTTTCAGAGTCCACATGTGTATTGGAATTGTTTTTAGACCTTTTAGTTTTTTTATCTCTTGCATGTCTGTTTTTAGATTATTATTATTATTATTAATGTTTTCATTGTTCTATCGCTTGTTTGTTTGCCACCCTGGGAGGAAAGGTGATTTATAAATTTAACATACTGTATAGTTTCTGGCTGCCATTGGCTGGACTGCAGTGATGCTAATGCTCAGTGGTTGCTATTGGCTGAGCTGCTCTGATCTCATATATGCATAAAGCTTGCTTGGAATTAAAGGACAGAATCCTACAAAAGGAGGAGATGGGGGTGAGGAGGCAGTTGTGAAAGGGAAGCAAGTAGGCTAGGCAGAAAAGCTGAAAGGGGGGGTCCACAGGAGTTGGGGGGGAGAGAGGATTCTGGGAGGGGAGAGGAAGGAATATGGTAGTACAGCTATCCTCCAAGCTCATATTTTGGACTACAACTCCCATCAACCGTAGCAAGCATGACCAATGGTCAGGGATAATGGTGGTAGTTGTAGTTCTAAGCATCTGGAGGGCACCAGGTTAGGGGAGGCTGATGTAGGGAAAATGGGCAAAGCAGGCAAAATAGGCAATGGTTCTGAGCGAAGACCTTTGGTCTACAAATAATGCAATTTAAGGTTAATGAATACCAGGAGCTCAGGCAAACAATGAAGGGAACGTAAGAATGTAAGAACATAAGCAGAGCCTGCTGGATCAGGCCAATGACCCATCTAGTCCAGCATCCTGTTCTCACAGCAGCCAGCCAGATGCCTGTGGGAAACCAGCAAGCAGGACTCTTAAGCACAAGAACCCTCTTCCCTCCTGTGGCTCCCAGCAGCTGGTACTATATTCAGAAGAATGCTGCCTCCAGTTGTGGACGCTGAGTATAGCCATCATGGCTAGGTAAAGGGTAAAGGGACCCCTGACCATTAGGTCCAGTCGTGACCGACTCTGGGGTTGCGGTGCTCATCTTGCTTTATTGGCCAAGGGAGCCGGCGTACAGCTTCCAGGTCATGTGGCCAGCATGACTAAGCTGCTTCTGGCGAACCAGAGCAGCGCACGGAAACGCCGTTTACCTTCCCGCCGGAGCGGTACCTATTTATCTACTTGTACTTTGACATGCTTTTGAACTGCTAGGTTGGCAGGAGCTGGGACTGAGCAACGGGAGCTCACCCCGTTGCGGGGATTTGAACCGCCGAGCTTCTGATCAGCAAGTCCTAGGCTCTGTGGTTTAACCCACAGCGCCACCCACGTCCTAAGACATCATGGCTAGTTGCCATCAATAGCTTTTTCCTCCGTGAATTTGCCCAGTCCTCTTTTGTGGCCATCATTACCTCCTGTGGCAATGAGTTCCACAGGTTAACTATGCACTGCTTGGAGAAGTCCTTTTTTATCTGTCCCAAATCTTCCAGCATCCCGCTTCCTCAGATGTCTGTGAGTTCTAGCACTTTCTCCATGTCATGCTATAATCTTATAAACTTCTGTCATGTCACTTCTTACTTGTTTTCTCTAAACTAAAAAGTCCTAAATGCTGCAACTTTCCTCACAGAGGGGAACAGGGGAAAAGATCCTGAGTAGTAGCAATGAATCAGGATTGATATGCAAACAGGTCAAGAGGCCAGACTGTGTTAGATAACTGCGCCCAGCAACTTGATTTCTCCTCGCACCTCCTACAGATGTTCTTCCTCTCAGGCACAAATAGCAGGCACTTCCCAGATCTGTTGAGATGAGAAAAACATGCTGAGGTTGTGGATGGCATTTGTTAATGAACTTCCTGACAGTAAGAGCTGTTCGACAGTGGAATTTGCTGCCAAGGAGTGTGGTGGAGTCTCCTTCTTCGGAGGTCTTTAAGCAGAGGCTTGACAACCATATGTCAGGAGTGCTCTGATGGTGTTTCCTGCTTGGCAGGGGGTTGGGCTCGATGGCCCTTGTGGTCTCTTCCAACTCTATGATTCTATGATTCTATTTCCATAAACACCAGTGTTGAACGATCTGTTCTAGCTGCCTATTAGCAACTGAGCCAAGGTCGAGGTTTCGGTGCTGACAGTTATGAAGCCCTAAACAACTTGAGACCTGTGGATGTTAGTTGCACGAGAGCAAATGGGGCACTGCCTTATCAACCTCAGCCTGCCCTCAGCCAACTTTAGGGTTGCCAGTCCAGGAGCATCCCAGACCCTGAGCTTTCAGGGCCAAAACCTGAAACCTAGGGGTGGCCCACCCTGGTGATCTCATTGGCCAGCCCGCAGTGATGTCACAGAGGCAGGCCCTGGAGACGGAGGTTAATTGGGAATGTGGAGTGGATTGGGGCAAACATTGCTCCCCAAGAGTGTCTATACTATACTTTGTAGCTGGGTTCTGCTGAGCTGAAGCTTCCAAGTTGCATGCACAATATTCTTTAAAATAATGATGGTGCTGATATGATGCTGATAATTAGAAGCACTTTCACCCACCTGGAGATTCCAAACCCTCCGTCTTCCACCTGGAGGGGGCCAGACAAACCTGGGAATTTCAGGTCAAACCTAGATTTCTGTCAGCCCTAGCCAGCCCCATACTAACAACCTGCCAGGAGTTGTCACTGATTGTCAGCTTACTTCTCCAGAGTGTCAGGTTTGTGCATGTAGAACTCAGCAAGGAGGAGACTGGGGACAAAACGAGACTTGGTTCATTCTGCCTATCTTTGACTCTGGCTCTGGCAACTCTGGACTCTCTGCTTTCGGCCCTGTCATTCTCAGTGGGCACCAGGCAGCCCTGGTCCTGGGATAGCCAACAAGGTGCTTTCCAGATCTTTAAAAAACATTCCATTAGCCCCAACCACATGGCCAGTGGTCCAGGATGATGGGAGCTGTACCCCAAGAACATCTGGAGGACCAGAGATGTTGCCATGCTTGCTCTAGGACAGTCCCTCTGTTTTCAAACCACAACCAGACTAGAAAACACTCACTTGGATTTTCACTTACACCTAGAATCATAGAATCATAAAGTTGGAAGAGACCACAAGGGCCATCGAGTCCAACCCCCTGCCAAGCAGGAAACACCATCAGAGCACTCCTGACATATGGTTGTCAAGCCTCTGCTTAAAGACCTCCAAAGAAGGAGACTCCACCACACTCCTTGGTAGCAAATTCCACTGTCGAACAGCTCTTACTGTCAGGAAGTTCTTCCTAACGTTTAGATGGAATCTTCTTTCTTGTAGTTTGGATCCATTGCTCCGTGTCCGCTTCTCTGGAGCAGCAGAAAACAACCTTTCTCCCTCCTCTATGTGACATCCTTTTATATATTTGAACATGGCTATCATATCACCCCTTAACCTCCTCTTCTCCAGGCTAAACATGCCCCTTAGCCGTTCCTCATAAGGCATCGTTTCCAGGCCTTTATCTCTTGACTCCGTTGCAAACTCATCACCCAGACATTTATTGCTGTGCATTTATTTGACTTTGCAATCATGCTATAAAATAAACAAGTATCATCCTAATCTTAGTATTGCAGACAATGTGGAAGGTTAGCGTTATAATAATTCAGAATTATAATAATCGTGCATTGCAAATAATGAGGGAGGATGGCAGTTGTTGAAAACATCAGGTGGGTACCACATTGTCCACCCCTGATCTGGCCAAATATCCTGCTTCCCAGAGTGGCCATTTAGGAAGCCCACAAGCAGATCGTGAAGGCAACACTCCCTCTCTTTTTACCTCCAATACCTGATATTCAAAAGGATCACTGGTCAACAACAAATTTGTTGTCAGCGTTTTTTCAAATGATTTAGGACGAATCTGATGCACTGAATCCAAAAATCACATTGGTTTTGCTCAATCAGGTCATGTTTTTGAGCTATGGCCACATGTCATTTTTTTACGTTTTTGTTCACATGTACGCTTGTGTGGAGCCTTTTAGAAGAAGTTGGTGGGGGTAAAATGCCATGTCAAATAATTGTTTTGATTAGAAATGATTATTTTAATGACAAGAAGTATTCAGGTCCGATAGTTCTGGGTGATTATGGGTGATTAAGTGGAACTGGAAGCGTGGAAGGCATTTGTTCTGGTAGTGGAGAACTTTCTTGGCAACAATAAGGCCAGAAACTACGCAGAACTTGTCAACAACATGCTGACTGCTTTCAGAAACCTGGGCTGCAACATGAGCATCAAGATGCACTACCTATTTTCACATATGGACCGGTTTCCTGAGAACCTGGGTTCAATGAGTGACAAGCAGGGGGAGAGATTCCATCAGAACATGAAAGAGATGGAGACCAGGTATCAGGGTCGCTGGGACACAGTCATGATGGCTGACTACTGGTGGACTCTGAAGAGAGACCTCCCTGCCACTGAGCATTCCAGGAGTTCCAAGAAACGGAAGTTCAAGCCCTGAAGTTTGAAAAATGGTGGAGCAACATGCAATTTACGTGTACTTACCTTTATCAATGCTCACCATTCAGTTTACAGTAAACCTGACCTGATGGAGAGAAACAGATGCCATTTTCTGATTCAGCAGTGCAAAAATACCCTATATCAGTTGTAGAAATCTAGATAACATTCAAAAAGTAAAAAATTGTTGCCCAGTGATGCAACTCAAATTGTAATGTGATGGGGTAGGAAGGGTCTGAATAATCTCTCAGAGATTCCCTACCCCACCCCCACAACCCTTTGAATTTGTGGTTGTAAAGAGGCCAGAGCTGGTTAGGCAAGGTTAGCTTGGCAGGCAGATTCCCCCTTTGCTTGATTTAACTTTTTGCATTTCTGCCCCAGCGGCTCACGGTGCTGCCCTTTCCATCTAGCAACCTATTGTGTATAATGTCCAGATCGACCTTTTAGCCAAAACCATTCCACAGCCAGGAGGGAGGGAGGCCGTAGCAGAATGAGCACAGCGAAAGCCCTTCTGAGGCAGACGCTGCCAGCCGAGCAAGCAAAATGCGAGGGGCCATGCAATATGGATGAGGGCTCTTCCATTATCCACTGCTTTCGCGGCAGGAACCTTCAGCTGACTTTACCAATCACACAGGGCTGGCTCCTAGAGTGGAGGGCGAGGGGGGGAGAGGCCTTTGAAGGCTTTCATTATCATTTATTTATTTAATGTATTTATATCCTGCCTTCCTCCCAAGCTGGGATTCAAGGCGGCTTCCAACGTTTAAAAACATCCTTATAAAATACGAAGTAATAAAAACAACCTAGTTCAAAGCGGTTCTTGAAATACGTCAAACCACATTTAGAAGCAGCCATGAAAATAGTTTGCCCTGATAGCAATCCAGTGGTCAGCGTCACCTGCACTTTAAGTCTCAAGGGTCTGTCTGAAGAGGAAGGTTTTTCCTAATGGGTAGCGTGGTGGAAAACTCAGAAGCGCAGAATCCCTTCAATGTAGATTATGCACCCTGCTAGGATTATGCAATAATCTTATAATTATGCAATGATAATAATTATGGATGCAGTGCAATGATCAGCAGAACCTGGGCACCGTTCTCTTTAAGCAGAAAAACCTTGTGTTTTCAGTGTTCCTAAATGCTTAGCTTTGGAGCTTATGGAGCAACAACTCCTCCTCATTATTCTTCCTGTGCGCCTTCTCCAAAATGACCCTAGGAGCCAATCCTCAGTGGTTGACTCGCGTCCTTTCACTCTGATTGGCTCCAATCAGCAAAAGAGAGTGAGAGAGAAACTGAGAGAAACTAAAATGAACAAACAGTATCCAGCGGTGTCTGCGTTTGACCTTCCAGAGCATATTTTGCGGGGAATGTGTGAGATCTGCAGGGAGGAGGAAATAATAATCTGATATCCTCTGTGCAACATAAAAACGCAGATCATAAGAGTCCATTCCCTTGCTACTACGATTTGTCTTTCAGCCTAGGATCTGGTGCTAATATGATAGATTTCTAGACTGGAGTGATCAGTCCCTTATCCCCCGCCAAAGAAAATCAGAACCTTAACGCTAACAAAACAATGTGCCCACTAAAAATATACACTACTGTAATAGTATATCAAGGGAAATTTCCTGACTATTTACAACCATCCACATTACAACTATATTACTTTATAATTATTGTGATTATGAATTATTATAACTATAACCTACCACATTGTCTGTAATATAATGATTACCATGATAACTGCTTATTTTATAGCATAATTGCAAAGTCAAATGAATGCACAGCAATAAATGGGCGATGTGTTTGCAAAGAGGACTTGCGAAGGAGTCAAGAGACGGGTTTAAGTGAAACTCCAAAGGAGCATTTCTAGTCTGCTTGCAGTTTGAAAAGAAAGGGACTCTCTAGACTAGGGATGGGGAAAACTCTGGCTAGCGTCAACACTAACCCCTGGCCTCACTGGCTGGGGCTGATGGGAATTGAAGACTGCAAGTATATCTGCATACACCTGAAGGGCCAGAGGTTCCCCATTCCTGCTCTTGACAGATAGATATGTTTGCCAGGACAGGAAACTGAGATTTCAGGGCCCAAGTTTGAGACCTAGGGGCTGCCTCTAGTGATGTCTTGGGGCAGGTCCTGGAGACAGAGGTTAACTGGGAGAGAGGCACATCTCACCTCAGCAATGTCTATGGTACAATTTCGCCTCAGTCAGCTCCTGCTGGGCTAAAGCTTGCAAGCTGTGTGCATCATAAATAGATAGATAGATATAGATAGATAGATGATAGATAGATGATAGATAGATAGATAGATAGATAGATAGATGATAGATAGATAGATAGATGATAGATAGATAGATAGATAGATAGATAGATGGATGATATAGATTGATAGATGATAGATGATAGATAGATAGATGATGATAGATAGATAGATGATAGATAGATGATAGATAGATGATAGATAGATAGATAGATAGATAGATGATGAAGATGATAGATGATAGATGATAGATGATAGATGATAGATGATGATGATGATGATGATAGATAGATAGATAGATAGATAGATGATAGATAGATGATAGATAGATAGATACTCTTATATATATATACTCTTTATATATATCAAAATTTCTACATGGGTGGGGCGGGCCCTGGAGCCTTCAGGTCAGACCTGGAGAACTGACAGCCCTGCAAATAGATTGTTACATGGTGGAACTGTTCTTGAAGTGTCAGGGAAAGTGTTATTTCTCTCCCAAATGCTTGGTTTTTTTATATTCCTCGAGGCAGAAGCTGTAGGATATTGCATACAGAGATCTTCGTTCTCAATCGTATGTAACCTGCAGACCGTTTGCATCCAGAATTCAGTACATGGGCATGTGTTTCAATTACCCTCATATTTTACCAATCTGTCCGTACCCAATTACTGTCATCTATTTACCAAAGCTAGATTAAATATATTCCCATCTGAAGTCCTAAATGGCAAACTGACCGGTACACCTTACCAGAATTGATTCTGTTTATGTTCTCAGGCTGTGGATTGCATGAAACATATTTTACTATACCGTGGGCTGCATAAACAAGCCAGGAACCAATTAATTAAGCCCTTATTGGTAAATTTAACTGGAAACTCCTATATCTTTGATCTCAAGCATCTCCTTGAAGATAAGAAAAATGATACAACCCTGGCTGTGACAAAATTTCTCTCAGAATTAGAAGTCAACATGTCCTGGATAAAACACAGTGACTGCCTAGTACTGTAATGTATTTTCTGCATTTTTGCTGTATTTTGCTTTCGAATTTGTTTTGCGGGTCTTTGGACCATAATAAAGAATGCTTGTTTGTTTGTTTGTTTGTTTATATGCAAGGGGGGGGGAGAGATTGTTTTCTGAAAGTTGTTAGGAGACCTCTACAGTGGTGCCTCGCAAGACGAAATTAATTCGTTCTGCGAGTTTTTTCGTCTTGTGAATTTTTTCGTCTTGCGAAGCACCACTGTGTATTGACGGTTTCCCATAGGAATGCAAGCCCATAGGGAAATTCGTCTTGCGAAGCAACTCAGAAAATGAAAAACTCTTTCGTCTTGCGAGTTTTTCATCTTGCGAGGCATTCGTCTTGCGAGGTACCACTGTATTCCCCTCTCAGAGCTACAGTTCTAAGAGTTCTTTGGGAAGAGAGGTTGATTTTTAAATGCACTCTGGGAATTGAAGTTCTGTGCAGGGAATAAGGGCTTCCCAACAACTCTCAGCACCCTTAGCAAACTACAGTTCCCAGGGTTCTCTGCGGGAAGCCATGAGCATTGAATACCCCTGTCTGATACCCCTTTGAATGTATAACGCAGATGGAGCCCATCTGTCTGAAGCAAAACCAGTCCGCTCTATTGTCTGTGAATGTGACAGTCCTTCAAATATTTGAAGACTGCTATTGTTACTTTAAACTTATCATTTAAACTTTCTATGGCCAGAAATATGTCAATAATGTCTAAAAGGCCCGATCATTTGGCCTGTTGCTGAGACAAAGGAATGTGCAGAGTCTGCGCTGACCTAACCCCTGATCTTTTAACTCAGCTTTCTGCATTAGATAGCTGCTGACTATTTCTTTGCTCAAATTAAACAATTTAAGCCGGTCCCTCTATTTGGACACTTCACCTGACCTCCGATGGGGGTCACCGTTCCCATGGCAACCATCAGCCAGAATGCCAGTATGTATTCGCAGCCTCACACGGTGCTTACTGCGCTTCGGCTGGGTCACTCCTTATTGGTCTGCCGCCGGCTCAATATGCTACTGATACTCCCAATGCACAGGTGGTAGTCAAAAATGACATCATCCATTGCAAAAATGCTATATTTATATATATTGAGGGATAAAACAGCCAAATGGAGGACCCAAAAAAGAGCCCAACGAAAACTGAGCATGAAATGTTTACTGGAAGGGGGAGAGAGAAATCGGCCTGTTTGAAATGGAGGATCTGGCACCTTGCATGAGTGCGCTCTGCGCTGCAACATTCTGTTGCAGATCGCCTGCCACCACCTCTCATCTTCTGTTGTTCAGCACTGTTGCAGCAGCCGCTGTGCCTCAACACCCAGTGTGGGTGAACCAGTGGCGTAGCGTGGGGGGTGCAGGGGGGCCAGCCGCACCGGGCGCAACATGGGGGGGGGTGCGCTCGCACTGCTAAAATCAGTGCTAAAATCCACGGGTTAGGGGGGCACAAATTACTTGCCTTGCTGACAACCCATGCTACGCCACTGGGGTGAACCAGTCACTCTCCCCTAAATCCCCCTTCCCTTCTCCCCACTTACATCACAAAGCTGGAAGGATAAATGCCCAACATCTACTGCTTAGTGGTCTGAAGATTTTAATGTCTTTCCTGTGTTTGTATAGCTTTCAACTGTCTTATTTGGGTACCGATCTGGGCAGATGGGCTGTCTTTTATATGTTTAAATCAGGATTGAAGGGAAATTTTTATTCTTATTGTCACATGATGATGTTTCTTTCTTTCTTTTCTCTCTGTTACAGTTTCAAAAACACAACGAAAAATGAAACACCTTCCCTAACCCTCCTCTCCCCCCCCAAAAAAATTAGCGCTTATAGGAAACGTTTGGCTCAGCTGTAGAAATAATAGCATTTCCCAAAAATCTCATGCAAGAAAATCAACATGCAATGTTCTGGAATCATCATTGCATAGCTACTCTTATCACCGTGCCAAAAGATGCATTTTGTTTTGGATCTCCAAGAGTCAGTTTTGTTCAAAAAGCAGAAAGGGAAGAGTGAGGTGCAGAAGTCTCCCCAGGACACCAAATCGTCTAGTTATGACCCTGTTTCTAGGAAGCAAGGAACCATAAACTTTGCTTAAACTGAGACAAGACAGCTGCACAGTTCAATTTCAGTGCCTGTGGGTTAGACTAGATGCTGACGAAAAATGCACATCTTTTAGCTAAGGTTGTTTCCAGCTAACACACTGCTCGACTGCTTTGTGTCTTTGGGGGGAATGGGTCTGAGGAGCAAACAAGAGTGGCTGGTGGTTTGCAAATAAGTCTTGCCACCAGATTCATACCTGCCCAGAGTTATTTGCTGTCCATTCACAAGAGGGAGGAGCTCAGGCAGGAACATCGTTCCGTGGCTGAGCACACGCTGTGCTGTCCCCATGCAATTCCCAGAGTAGTTTAACAATAAATTCCTCTTACAACAAGTGAATGGTAAGAGAACCCAGACAAGTACAGTGGTGCCCCGCAAGACGAATGCCTGCAAGACGGAAAACCCGCTAGACGAAAGGGTTTTCCGTTTTCAGAGGTGCTTTGCAGGACAAATTTCTCTATGGGCTTGCTTCGCAAGACGAAAATGTCTTGCGAGTCTTGAGGTTTTTTTCGCTCCCCACCCCCTTTTTCTAAGCCTCTAAACAGCTAATAGCCTTTTAGCAGCTAATCCGCTAATCCGCTAAGCCTTTAATAGCCGCTAATAGCCGCTAAACCGCTAATAGCGCTAATCCGCTAATCCGCTAATAGGGTTGCTTCGCAAGACGAAAAAACCGCTAGACGAAGAGACTCGCGGAACGAATTAATTTCGTCTTGCAAGGCACCACTGTAACACTGACACAACCCCTCACACACACCAAGAAGAAGAATAGAAGCATAGCCACCCGACCCCACCCCACTCACCACTCCCCCCTCCTCCTCCTCTTCTTCTTCTTCTTCTTCTTCTTCTTCTTCTTCTCCCTAATCATTTAATCCAATTCATAAACCAAAAATTTATACATTAACCACTACTAATGAAACATATGTTGTAGATATTTTCCCACATTTATTATGCTATTTTTGTGGTATGACATGAGAAAACTTGGTATGCCTATTTGTATAACATTCTTCTTGTTTACAAAACCCAATAAAAAAAGGAGGGGGGACAATTGATTCCTCTTCCCAGGCAACTCTGAGAATTGTAGCAGTGGGAGGGGCATGGGGATCTCCTCACAACTCTCAAAAAAACTGCAGTTCCCAGAATTCTTTGGGGGAAGCCATGACTGTTGTCCTTCGTGCTTTGCATGTATGGTGTGAATGTGGCCCAAGCGATGGAACTTCCAGCTGTTAGGAGTTCTACTTCTGTCTGGGGCTTGCTCCACGTTTGGTTCTGCTGCAACATCACTGCAAAACTCACAGCAGGACTGCTAAGCGATATTGACGGGATCCCTAATTGCATCACCATAAATATGGTTTATAGTGATGTAACGGCTGTCAGGTTCATGTCTGCACTGCACTAAATCACCTCCATCAGTTTCGTAGGACATTTAACTGGTCACTCAGCTGCTGCTGCTGCACTGTAACTGTGCCCACTGGCAATTTCTTAGCCTGTTCAACGTTCCCATCCGTTCCTTGGATGGAAAGACAATGACCTGTGCACATAGGGATGTGTCTGGAATCTTCTTCAATGTGCAGAGCAATTCGTACCACTGGCTGATGTCAAGGAATCTAGAACTAGACCCCAGGCACCTTCTCCTCTAGACCACCATGATGGCTTACTCATGGACAGAGTGGTAGGCCTGAGCCTTGCTGCTCCACAGCACTCCCCCTGATAGTGGCAGGAAAGGGAACTGCAGCCAGCAAGCCTACAAGGAATCAGATGAGCTTGGGAGAAAATAGAGACCCTGCTGGCATTATGTAAAAACTCTCTAAACTCTCTATGTTGCAAATGATTTGCCTTTTTGAATCATGTTGTTTGTTGGCTTTGGGCCCCAGTGGACCCTGACATAATGTAATCCTTAAAACAACCCCTGGTTGGCCAGAATTATTACTCCCATATTACACATAAGGTGAACTGAGACTTAAATTATAGTAGTCTGGGTGTGTGGTTGTCTTGAACCAGGGGCTTCTTGGTTCACCCAATTAGCTATGGATGTAAAAAAGGTAAAGGTAAAGGACCGCTGGATGGTTAAGTCCAGTCAAAGGTGACTATGGGCTTGAGGCACTCATCTCGCTTTCAGGCCAAGGGAGCTGGCATTTGTCCACAGACAGCTTTCCAGCTCATGGGGCCAGCATGACTAAACCGCTTCTGGTGCAATGGGACACCGTGACGGAAACCAGAGCGCACAGAAATGACGTTTACCTTCCCGTCGCAGCGATACCTATTTACTTGCACTAGTGTTCTTTCGAACTGCTAGGTTGGCAGAAGCTGGGACAGAGCAACAGGAGCTCAGCCTGTCACAGAGATTCGAACCGCCGACCTTCTGATCGGCAAGCCCAAGAGGCTCAGTGGTTTGGACCACAGCGCCACCCACGTGAATGTAGTTCCCAATGGTCATGGTCATGGCCATCTGCTGCCACACACCTCCCTCTGCAGAATGTTTGTCTGCTAAGACAGTTGCACATGTTGTTTCATTTTACTTCTTAATTCACATGGTATTTAAGTCCCACCCTTCTCCTAAGGCAGGGGTGGGAAACATCTCCAGATGTTGCTGGACTACAGCTCCTGTCATGCCTCACCATTGGTCACCATGGCTGGTGCTGATGGGAGCTGGAGTCTGAGGAGCTCAGGCCAGTATCCATAGCTGTGTCCCCCCCCCCCACAACTGCCATTTAACCCTCAACAACAATCCTGTGAGGCTGGAGGGACTGTGAGTTGATGGTCAACCAGTAAGCTTCATGCCACAGCAGGTCTCCCTGATCCAAGACCAATATGCTACCTACTAAACCTCCCTCCTGTCCCTCCCCCATGCTGGAGACAGAGCTTGCATCTTTAAAGCTGCCCTTGCAGGGTGGACCGGCATCTTCTAAAAAGCCTCGCCTCAGCTCTGCTGACTTCACAAGGCCAGATGGGGGCTATAAATTACCGCGGCTCTTTGGAGTAAACACAGTCAGTCTGCGTGGCCCTGAGCCCAAATGTTTGGGTTGGCTCCATCTCTGGGATCATCACAGCTGCCAGAACGGAGCGTTAGACACTTGGCACAGAGGGAAAGGGGGGGGGACATATAAGCAGCTGCCCTGCCAGGTGGGCAAAGATGCTCAGCCAGAGATTTGATCCCTACCTGGAGGATTGCACTTAAAAAGCCTTCGCACAGACGCTGTGTCTTCTGCCAGGGAAGCTCATCACAAAGTTTCCAGCAGGCTAATTGTCTCCTTGGCCAGGTGAGGTGTGGAAGGAGATGGAGGAGAAATGATGGAACTCGTAACATGATGGGACGCCAGACGTTGCTTGCACCAGCAGAGGAGAAATGCACCTGTTGAATTTGTGTTGTCATGCAGCTGTCGAGAGGCACACAGGAGGACTGAGCGGCGAGAACAGCCCTAATTTGAGAGGCGTCCGGTCTCATTCTGCAGTAGGCCAACACATCTGCAGGCACTGGGGTCTCATTGAGAGCAGCTCTCTTCCGCCCATCAATTCTTCATCACCACTCCTTCTAATAGCAAATTCAGTGCCTCTGTGCCAACAGGAATGGAACCAAAATGGGGGCATGGAGGAGGAGGAAGAGGGAGGTTTGCAGAAGTATAAAAAAGGTGGAAATTCTGTCATTCTGACTCTCAGACACACACATACACACACATCTCAGTGAGGAGTGAGTATGCTCAGTGAACAGCATGAACCACAGAAGATTGAGCGTCAATTGGCCTTCAACTGAGAAACGACTGTAGTTTAGTGGTAGCTCACAGGCTGACTCTTGGGTTGCTGTGCCAGAGGTAATTCACAGGAACAGGAAAAAATGTGCAGATGTTGCTGTCTCTACAAGGCCGGAACAAGAAATGGCTAGACCAATCAGCAATCCCAGAATGTTAACAAATGAGGGTTTATTCAAGTCTTTCACACCACAAAAAGCAAGTTCTTTGGTAGGACATTTCTAAGCTGCCTTCTGTTGTCTTAAGCAGTGGTGTAATTGGGGGGGGGGGGGCACAGGGGCAGTTGCCCCAGTCGCAGAATTGTTAGGGGCACAAAATTTCAACACCTGCTGCTTCTTCAATACAACTGCATGCTTCCGTTGCCGGGCTCCATTGAAAATGGCTTCTGCATGCGAACTGGACAATGGAATGACTCTACTTATCTGCGCAGCTGTGATCTCCTGCGTGACACAGGTGCCGTTAGGCAGTTGAATGTGCATGTATACTCCGTCCATTTCTCTCCCACCCACCCCGCACTGTGTGGCCCCAGGCACTGGCAACCCACGCTATGCTACTGATCTTAAGACTGATGCACCATCTCTGATGCCTCCTAAACAGAGAGAGCCTGGCCACAAGTTAGCCTCTTAGCTGGATTTCTGCAACACATTACACATGTGTTTGTCCTCGAAGACTTCTTGAAAACTTCAGTTCAGTGGGGTGGGAGAGAGGAGGAAATGCTAAGATGGGATATACTTTAGAAAAGGTCATAAGAAGAATCTGCTGAATCAGACCAAAGGCCCATCTAGTCCAGCATCTTGTTCTCACGAGTCCCAGCCAGATAGATGCCTTGGGGAAGCTCAGAAGTAGGACCTGGGAGCAACAGCAATCTCCTCCCTTGCGATTTTCATCAATTGGTACTCAGAGGCGAATCGCTACTTTTCATAGATGAGGACAAAGCTTGAGAAGTACGGAAAGCATCTGTCAGAGATTCTGAAAACCTCTGAGTATTTGGCAAGCGTTTCCACTGGTTACAAAGCACAGTGCAATTAACGTGTAAAGATAACTTATTTTCTACTGCGGATAATGCATTTTAATCAGTAATGTCAACCTGTAATTAGCGTTTCATTTTTTATTATTATTATGTTTTAATCGTTAAGGTGGAAGATGTTAACGATAAAGAGTTTATAATGTAGATATACAGCGCTAGGGTTGAGGAGCTGGGCATCAGAGGACTTCCCCTAAGTTCACATGGCCCAGGCAGCTTCGAAGGCTCAGAGGTTGTTGCACAAGTTTGTCTGAGAAGCTCGAGAGAATAAAATGGTCTCCAGGCATTCTTCATCCCTCTGGTCTGTCTGTGGGCCTGGAATTGGTGCAAGCTGCACCAGTGGTATTTGTGCCTGTTGGGACTGGTAGGGAAGAAAGCAGGGAGCCCAAGAGTAAAAGAAGGCAGGGTCAACAATAGACAGAGCCAATGACAGGCACAGCTAACTAATTCTATCTTTGACCCCATCCTCCTTCCTCCTGAATGCTATAAGAGGCAACACAGGGAGGCAGTGTGGTGTAGTGGTTAGAGTGTCTGACTAGGGCCTGGGAGACTGGGGTTCATATCCTCGCTCAGAGGAAGTGGAAGGGGCAAGAAGAATATAAAATGGAAGAATGGTATAAAGAGGATATAGTGTATTAATGATAAATTAACACGTGCCGTTAAGGTAAGATGGGGAATATGTAGGAGAAATGGTTTTGAGGAGATATGGAAAGCATTTGTAGAATTTGTACTGTTAAAATAGAAAGAGGTCAAACCATTGCATGAGGTGTTGAAAGAGGTTGGATAGTTACAATGGAATGGTCTCTGTAGTGGAGTGCACATTTTTATTATTATTTATTTATGATTATTACTTTGTCCAAAAAAAGAGTAACAAATATATAAAAAAATCTCCACTCAGCCATAAAACTCTCCAGGAAACCTTGGGTCAGTCGCTGCCTCTTAGTCTAACCGATCTCACAGGGTTGTTGTGAAATGAAGGGGAAAATAATGCACGCCATTCTGAGCTCCCTAGAGAAAAGTTGGGATACACTGTATATGCAATAAAATAAATACATCAATAGAAGAGGACAAAGATGGCAGCCGGTGCCACCACTCTCTGGAGTTGTTTTAATGAGGAATGAGGAAAGGGGGCACTGGCTGAGAGCAGCTTGAGCTGGGTGGGACACTGCCCCATTCACACATATGGACCAGCCTCCCCTGGTTTGCACATAGTGCATTATTTACTGCATTTGTGTCCCATCTTTTACTCCAAGTAGTTCAAGGTGGCGTGTGATTCATCCCCACAACAACTCTATGAGGTAGGTTAGTTTGAAAGGCAGTGATTGGCCCAAGGTTACCCAGGATGCTTCATGGCCAGGTGGAGATTAGAACCCTGGTCTCCCAGGTCCTAGTCCAATATCCAGACCACTACACCACAGTAGCTCCCCGTGTCATTGCTCCATTAAAAAGGCACCTGCTCCCTCTGCATTGCCGTCCTATTGCCTCCATCACTCACACTTTCTGATGGGGGGCCTAAAAAGAGGTCGCCAGTAACTGCATAAAACTTACATGTGGTAATTTATATGCCTAGGCACACACTTGGAAGCAATCGCCGCCATTGAAACAGCAATGTAATACATCTCATTGGGGATAGGGGGCAGGACTGTGAACAGCCAAGTTGAGGGCGTCTCCTCAGTCTTTTGTCAGGGTCTGACTAAATGAAGATGGAAGGCACTAGCCGGTGAATCCCCAAGGGAAACCCCAGAGGAGGAAGGCTCAGAACCAAGGGATAGGTGGTGGGACACCGAGGAGAAGTCAGAGGGAGAAGACTTGGAGGAGGTGCCGGGTGCCAAAGGGGCAGCAGGGTTTAGTGAGCAGGTGGAGCCTGCAACAGACAGCAGTTCAGACTCTGAGGCTGAAGCAGAGGAAGGGGGTCAAAAGGCTGCTGAAGGATCCAGGGGGTCTCCCCCTCCTCCTGTGACAAGCTCCCCTCCCCACTGGTCTCCAAGAACTTACAGAGTAATGAGAAGAGCAGAACAGAGGTCAGAGGTATGCAGATGCTGTTGGCTTGGAAAACATCTAGGAGAGGAGCAGTCTTAGAAAGGGTGGAAGGCAGGGACATTCAGTCCTCCTGGCAACTGCTCCATAGGGGCAAGACCTGCTGGGAAGTATTGCTGAGACCATTAGGCCAAGTTGTGTGTTTGTTTCCCTGGAAAAAAAAGAGTTAACTTCGCTGACAACCGAGATCTGCTTCCTTTCTTGCTGACCTCCAGCCGTTCCATCGGTGTAGTCTAGGCATTGCTAAAAGTTGGTGGGGAAACCTCAAGGCCCCTGCTGCTCTCCTACCTTGATGGTTCTTGATCTTTTAAACCAGGCTCAGACTGGACAGCACTCAGGGGACACTTTCAAACAGAGGACTGTCCTCTGTAAAGTAGGACACATGAGCACTCTCTGAAAGACTCCACATTCTTCAGCAGCCAACTTCTTTCTTTCTCGCCCACCCCCTATCAGAAGAAATCTTGCAAATTAAGCAATCTCATGCTAATGGGCACCAATTTGCATACATTCCTGCAATTTGCTCTGATTGCAATATGAGGGGGTGGGCGCATATTACCGCTTTGACTCTTTTCTTCCCCCCCCTCCCCTTCAAATGCAGAAACCTGCCCTACCCCCTGGGTAACTCTGCATGAAGCATTCTCCTCATTCTCCTTCGCACCAGGGGCACGCAATCAGTCCCCTGGGGGTTCCTAGACAATGAATCCCTTCTTACCAGGCCATGGGTTAAAGGAGAGGGGGGGAGAGGAGAGAAACAGGCAGAGACAGTGTAAGAAAGCGTCAGCTATAAAGTGGCAGCAATTTCTAAGCTGAGAGCTCTTGAAAAATCTCTCTGACCCACTCCCCATAAGTGGTGCTTGGCAGACCTCTCTAATGCACCCTTCTTACGAGCTCTCTCCATTCTGAGAAAGGAAAGCTGTCAGGCCGAGGGGGAATCTCTCAGCCTGCAAAATAAAACTACAGTAAGCCTGCCAAGGATCAACTAAGATGCCTATAAAGATCCAGGCGTTGACATTCCCACACGCGTTAATAAAGCAAATTGAAAACCTCTATAGCTGGTAGCTCTCGCTTTTCTACCCCCTCGCCCGTCAGGACCAATAGCTAGGGAATCTCTTAGTTAGGAGAACTTTTGGTAACAGCCCTGAGCTAAGTTTCAGAGGATGGAGATGCAGAAGAGGCTGTTGAAGGGCGCAGAAAAGGGCACAGTCTAAGGGATAGGTAGTAGGTAAAGATAATGCACACATTTTATTCAGTTCATATTTAAAGGCAAATCTACCAAATTCGCAGTTTCCAAACAATACGCAAAGCAAAAGGCAGCCATCTCCAGGATTTGCACTTCTCCCAATTTTGCAATCAATTCTCCATCCAAGTAACATGTACAAACATATTTAAACTACAGTAAAATGTATATAATATGCATGCAATTGTGGGGGGCGGGGGGGAACTTATCAGAGAAAATGAAGATAGCTCCACCTAGATTTCAGTACCTGCAAATCAGCACTTCCCTGAGTAGACTGATTAGAAATGGAGAGATTTAAGAGAGAGAACACCAAATTAAAGTACTGGAATCAAACAAATCAGGGTGATGCTCAAAGATATAGCAAACGCTCATCATCTGACTGCTCTAGATCAGGGGAGAGCAGACTTGCAGGGTCTACTTTGTTTTTCACTAGAACCTCGAGATCTACCAACCATAGCCTGGTGCAAAATAGATACTCTTAAAACAAGAGAATTCTGAGTCTGGGGATCTGTTTTGAGTACCAGAGCTGAAGAGAACGCTTGGAGCTTCCATACAAAAAACTGATCCCTGGTTATCTCAAGGTGTCTTTGTTTCAAAATAACTCAGGGCAGGGAGGGGACATGCTGCTGCTTTTATTTTTAAACAGTTGGGAATCTGAAATCCTTTCTGATTAACTGGGGTAGATCCAGGCCAGTGCAGGGAGGGTACACATGACCAGGGACACTTGCCTGAGGCTTTGTAGAGCTACACTGGTGGGGGGGGGGCTGCCAGGAGCCTGCTGGATTTACACTGTCGTGCCAAGAATACCCCGTGCCTCCCTGCTGACTAGGGACTCCTACCTGGGCCCCAGAAAAGCTCTACACCAGTGGTGTGCCATCAGTGAACTGGGGGACTAGGCTAGTCCCCTAAACAGTGGCGTAGCGTGGGGGGTGCAGGGGGGGCCGGCCGCACCGGGTGCAACATCTGGGGGTTAGGGTTAGGGGGCGCAAATCCACGGGTTAGGGGGTGCAAATCCACGGGTTAGGGGGCGCAAATTACTTGCCTTGCCCCAGGTGCTGACAACCCACGCTATGCCACTGCCCCTAAATGCTCCTGGTAAATGAGAGTATTAAAGTATTAACATCTGGCACCTCCCTCCCAACGCCCAGGAAGCTTCTCCCCAGCTTAGGGAGGGAGGTGTGATGCTCTGATGAGTCCAAGAGCCCTCCCTCCACCTTCCCAAAACCCACCCAGCTTGGGGAACGAGGCAGGAAGGCTCCAGCATCCTGTTGGAGGCCTGGCAACTCCTTCCCAAAACCCAGGAAGGTACTGCCTGGCTTAGGGAGGGATGTGCAATGCTCATGCATGTGACATTAAGACATCACAATGTCACACACTACATCCCTCTCCCCCCATCACCCTCTCAAGCTGGCACCTCTGGCCCTAACTCTTCCCCTACAAATAATTTTACAGCATGCCACTGCTCTACATGGGCCTGTCCAGATCTACCTTAGGCTGACCCCTACCTTAGATTATTAAGTACAGATGCACCTAATGAACGACTGGTTGGCCCACAGCCGTAAACTACATATAAAGAATGATATATAAATACAGCTGTTTTGTATTAAAGCATGAGCAACAGCCAAGCTTTGATCTAGAAGAAATTAGCAAGTGAGAAGATGAAAGCATCCCTCTGATTGCATTCTTGGGCTGGAGAAATCTACACCTGTTTTGCCTGTCAAGAGCACAGATGTTCAAACAAGGGGTGGGGAACCTCAAGTCCAGGGTCTAAATGTGGCCCTTTCAGCTCAGCCTCCACCACACATTGTCCTGAGCCATATCTCTCGCCAGTGGCGTAGCGTGGGGGGTGCAGGGGGGCCGGCCGCACCGGGCGCAACATCTGGGGGGGCGGGCTCGCACTCACAGCTCTCTGCCCCTACCTGGCTCACTCACTCTCTCTCACTGCAGTGCTGGCTGTGCAAATCCGATCCGAGCCGCCGGGTCGCCGCCCACTGTGGAGGGGAGGCTGCCAGGCGTGCGGTGCGGTGCGGAGAGAGAGCGAGGGACTATCTGGGGGAGGGACAGTGCAGCGGGGGGGGCGCAAATTACTTGCCTTGCCCCGGGTGCTGACAACCCACGCAACGCCACTGTCTCTCGCCAGCCCAGCTTTGCGCCCTCCTTGAGCATATTTGCCTGACTAGGATGTGTCATTTCTCTGGCGTGAGAAAGGACCTTCACCTGTGGGATTTAAGAACATAAGAAGAATCTGCTGGATCAGGCCAGGAGCCAGCCAGATGTCCATGCAAAGCTTGTAAGCAGGACCCAAGCTCAATGGTGTTCTCCCCTTTCTGAGTTTTCCCGCATATGACCTCAACAGTGGCTGTAGAACACAGCCGTCATGGTTAGTCATCATTACAGTGGTACCTTGGGTTAAGAACTTAATTCGTTCTGGAGGTCCGTTCTTAACCTGAAACTGTTCTTAAGCTGCGGTACAACTTAGCTAATGGGGCCTCCCACTGCCGCTGTGCCGCCGCATGATTTCTGTTCTCATCCTGAAGCAAAGTTCTTAACCCGAGGTACTATTTCTGGGTTAGCGGAGTCTGTAACCTGAAGCATCTGTAACCCGAGGTACCACTGTAATAGCCTTATTAGTGGGGTAGGAGAGCTGGAAAAAGAATCACATCTGGTAACCGATGCACCCCTTTCGTTTCAGATAGTACATGGATAGTACATGCTTGATTGCTATTGTTTAAAATATGGTCAGAATCGAGTGTACTCTGTCAGAGTTAACACTAAATACATGACTTCTGGTAAATGAGCCAACATAAAGGTAAAGGTAAAGGTACCCCTGCCCATACGGGCCAGTCTTGACAGACTCTAGGGTTGTGCGCCCATCTCACTCAAGAGGCCGGGGGCCGGCGCTGTCCGGAGACACTTCCGGGTCATGTGGCCAGCGTGACAAGCTGCATCTGGCTAGCCAGCGCAGCACATGGAACGCCGTTTACCTTCCCTCTAGTAAGCGGTCCCTATTTATCTACTTGCACCCAGGGGTGCTTTCGAACTGCTAGGTTGGCAGGCGCTGGGACTGAACAACGGGAGCGCACCCCGCTGCGGGGATTCGAACCGCCAACCTTTCGATCGGCAAGCCCTAGGCACTGAGGCTTTTACCCACAGCGCCACCCGCGTCCCAATATAGAGGGCCATGAAAATTTGTGTCTCAGGCTTTTCAAACTCGTCTACCCAAAGGGGAGAATTGGTTGCCAGATGTGAAATACATTGGCGTTATTTTCAGCTCTCCTACCCTTCTATATCCTCCATGAACTTGTCTAATCCTCTTTTAAAGCCACCCAAGTACCCATCACTATCTCCTGGTGGAGCAAAGTCCATGGTTGAACAATGCACTGTGTGGAGAGTCTTGTCTTGCCTCCTCTGAACCTTCCAACATCTGCCTTCAGGGGGTGTCCACAAATTAAAGTGTTATGGAAGAGGGAGGAGAACTATTTTTTCTATCCACCTTCTTTGTCCATGGCACTTTTCTCTATCCAAACTTCTAACATGTCACCTCTTGCTAAGTTTTCTCTGAACTAAAACAGTTCCCATGTATGTTGAACAGTTCAAGGAAGTCATAAATACCGTATTTTTTGCTCTGTAAGACTCACTTTTTCCCTCCTAAAAAGTAAGGGGAAATGTGTATGCGTCTTATGGAGCAAATGCAGGCTGCGCAGCTATCCCAGAAGCCAGAACAGCAAGAGGGATTGCTGCTTTCACTCCGCAGCGATCCCTCTTGCTGTTCTGGCTTCTGAGATTCAGAATATTTTTTTTCTTGTTTTCCTCCTCCAAAAACTAGGTGCGTCTTGTGGTCTGGTGCGTCTTATAGAGCGAAAAATACGGTACATTTGAATTTGCAGTTAGGTATAACAGGGACACTACAGATATATGGGATATGGATTTAAGATGATGAGAAATTTAAATTATGATAGAGGGAAAGAATTTGCAGACAGAACATTTGATTTGGAATACAGAGTAGGGAGGTTGGGGGAAGTCGCAGAAACAAGTAAATGCAAGGTCATTATGAAGATAAAAAGGGTATTTTTTTTTTTAATTTTCTCTATTTTTATTGTTTATTACTGTTGTTTTTGTGTTTTATGTTTGTGTATTTTTTCTGTGTTATGTGTTGTTTATGTTGTTCTTTATTGTTTATGTAAAACTTAATAAATATTTATAAAAAAAAAAAACAGATATAGCAACAGTTAAAAATACATGAATTAAAACTTAGTCACTAACATATAACCTAAAATTATCATTTAAGGCCTTAATCATTATGATAGCACGGCTTGTTCCCTATGTTTCATGGCAAACGTACAGAATTTGGCTACCCTTAAGGTGATCTCAGGATCCTTGTCCTCTACCAGGGATTTTAGACATTGAAGTTCAGATTCATTTGGAGATTTTTGCATAGCAGGGGTAATAAATACCGAGCGTATATCCCCGTAGAAACGGCAGCGTAACAAGGCAGGAGAGAGAATTTCTACCTCCATCAAGCCACAGGGGCCAACCCGTTCTGCATATGGTTTACCCTCGAATCTGCCCTGCAATAAGGCAGATGGCATCACATTGAATCCAGCGAGGGTAAATGACCAATGTTGAACAGTTGTCAAAGGGCTGGCACAGGCCAGAGCTTTGTTTTATTTTTAAGCTAGGCTCCCCCTGCCCACACACACACACACACACACACACACAAAAACCCTCCACAGAATGGACATTATCTCAATAAGCCAGTTCTGCATAGAGGCACAGACCTCCTGCTGCCTTACCTTATCATTTTCCTTCCTCCTTGGCAGGAGATTTGCAGACCTTTTGAAGTCCGGTTCCTTCCGACTGAAGCAACATGCTCAGCCTGGGTTCTGAGTCTCCCTCAGACCCAACCGCCTCTCCAGAAGAACCTATTAATTGGCATCTATTCATGGCAACAATTATAAGGATATTAAATGTGTATTTATATCCCGTCACCTCCGTTCTGCAGCCACAGGGGGTTCCTCATCAAGAGGTAATTGAAAGGGAAGAGAAGAGGCACAGGGGCTCCCTCTTAGGAGGCCGACACGAGTGACAGGGAGAGGGAAACTTCGTTGGGCGTTGCTGCCATTTATAATTGTAATGGATTTTACCCCTCTTCTCTCTTTGCTGCCGAACACAAGTGTAAATGGCAGATCTGGTAGCGAATGTGATGCAAAGCAGGGAGGGGAGCGATTCCATTAACTTTGCTACTGACACTTAACGGATGGCCTTATGATATGCCATCATAACATATCAATCCTCATCTTGCCTTTGGGAGCGACTGGAGAAGGTTGGCGACAGAGGAAGAGTTTAGAGGAACATCTCATACCTTCCAACATGACGCAGCCCAAATCGGGGACGCCATCTTCTGGGTCTGCACTCCTGGCTAGAGTCACATGACCCCTGCGAAAACACGGCCCTCCAAAAAGTGCTTTTTCTGGCACAGCACCCAAAAACATGTGTTTGGGGGCACCGTTCATGATTGCTGCCTCATATAAAATGCCTTTTCGGGGCAGCAATCTTGCATGGCACCCCAAAACACATGTTTTCAGGCACCATGCCCGAGAAGAGTGCAGCCCAGAATCATGTGAGATTGTGGTAGCCATTTTGGCCCCTGTCCTCTGGTGAGAAAAACTGGAATGTCCTGTTTTCTTCCAGGGCAGTTGACAGGTATGACTTTTCTGGGTGAAAACAATGATGAGAAAGCATAGGTCCATGGGATGAAGATGCTCTTCCAGGCCTCTCCCTCTGCCCCTGGGACACTCCTTTGGAGAAGTGTACACTAATATGCTGGTGTGTGTGTGTGTGTGTGTGTGTGTGTATTCCGCAAACTGATGTGGAAATGTGGTTTAAGAAGAAAACTGAAAGCAACCCAAATGGAGACATTAGTGCATCCCTAGTATCACACACAACTTGCCCTTTGCTTGAATGTACAGAACTGCTCTTCAAAAACAACCACAGATCTGGTGTTGCTCCTTCAGGTACTGCCCTGCTTGAGGGAAGTTGCACTTTTGAGAAGAGATGAAGGACCTCTTTCTTGGTCAGCAGTACTCACCTGAGGCAGTCTTGAGCAGAAGAAGGGGGAAGGGGAAAATGAGATCAATTTAGCGGCGCTCTAGGTAGCTAGTAACTGAGATTTGTGCTGTAACAAGGCACCTCTGAAGCGAGCATTAAAATAAAAAAATGAGAGGTACGAGAAGAGGCTGGAGAAGGGGGAAAGGAAGACTTAAACCTAGGTCCTACCTGTACTATAAATTTAAAGCAGTATTATACTACTTTGTCAGTCATGGATTCCTCCAAAGAAAGCTGGGAACTTTAAACCACTCTGCAAATTGCAGCTCTATATGGGGGGAATAGGGGTCTCTTTACAACTCTCAGCACTCTTAACAAACCACAGTTCCCAGAACTCATTGAAGAAAGCCATGCCTGTTTAAAGTGGTATGATACTGCCTTAAATGTATAATGCAGATGAGGCCTTAAGCCCGCGTTGCCTGAAGAGGTAGAGGAAATTGTTACCGTGGTTTTCTGCCTTAACTTTGATTAAGATTCTATACCCTAAAACTACTATTTAACTTGCCAGTTCAAGTCTTTCCCCCAGAGGATGTGTTCCAGGGTGACAACACCAAAATCTGATTGTCATATGAGAGAAGAAAGGTTCGCAAAATGGAGAAAGGAGATTGACCATAGTTTCCTCTATGGAGGTTCTATGCTTAACTATGGTTAACACAAATTACAATTTGCAACACACACACCCTTCTAATAAATCAATTTCATATCTTGATTTGTATCCAGTCCCTATTCATTTTTTTAATAATATTTTTTATAAAGGTTTTTGTATATAAAAGAAAACAAAAAAAAGTAGAAAAATACAAAAATACAAAGCAACAAAAAACAACAGTACAAAAGAGAAAAAAGGAAGAAAAAAGCAAATAAAAACAATTCCAACTTCATGACATTCCTTGCATTTACTTATTTCCCAGACTTCCCCACACCTCCCCTCACTGTATTCCAGATCTTATATTTGATCAGCAAATCCCTTCCCTCTATCTTAACCAATCTTTATCTTAATCTTAATATCTTAATACTGATATCTCTTAATCTCCTTAATATCTTTATATATTAAACCTTTTAATTTTACACCTTTTAACCTTTGAAGTCTCTATACTCCTTCACCCCTTTGTTACTAATGACCTTTTATGTTCAATCTGATGTCATTCTAACATTCATTAATCTTATAATATTTCTGTAAATAGTCTTTAAATTTCTTCCAATCTTCTTCCACCGTCTCTTCTCCCTGGTCTCTGATTCTGCCAGTCATTTCTGCCAATTCCATGTAGTCCATCACTTTCATCTGCCATTCTTCCAGAGTGGGTAGTTCTTGTGTCTTCCAAAACTGCGCAATAAGTGTCCAGTCCCTATTCAGTGTGGAATAATGGTTAGGATGTGAGTTTAGGACTTGGATGATCCAGATTCCAAAATGCACTTGGCCATGAAGCTTGCCAAGTGAACCAGGGCTGATCAATATCTCTCAGCCAAACCTACTTCACAGGGTTGCTGTGGGGAGAAAAGGGGAAGGACAGAAAGAACTGCCTTGGCCTCTTTGAAGAAAGGCAGGACCTCAATGTGATAAAGAAAGAAATAAAACCATGGTTTCAGTATTCATGTCCTACACCCACATCATGATGGAAAAGTTTAGGAAACCATGGTTGTATCCTTAGGAAACCACGGTTGTATCATGCTATTTATGGACAAAGAAAAGGAGCCTGGATGTTGTTACAAGGGGGTATTTCTATATGGAAAAATATCTCTGCCTAATAGTCTATTTGGTTTTAACACCGCGTGCTGGTTTTCATAATTCAGCTCTAAGTGCCAAGCACTGTAAATGAGCCCATTAATGACCCTTTAATTTACTTCACCGGGGCTGAATTCATAAAACATTCATGTTCCATTTACGCAGGATTTTTCCCAATAACTCCTCAGGGCAAGTCACTGTCGAGGAACAGCCGAGATGGTTTCTTTCAGATACCATCCAGTTAATACTCTTCCCTCCCTCTCTGCCCCTTTCCATAAACTCAGCATGCAGCTTCCCCCCCCCCCCCCAGAAGCTGTCTTCCTAACAAGGGTAGCAAAGAGTAGAGGAGCCTTTGCGGAGGTCAGTTGCTCAACAAATGATGTGAACAGACTGCTGCATCCTAAGCTGTAGCATAATTGAGGCTAAGCGGCTGCAGACCTTTGGTCAGTACCTAGGTGGGAGATCACAGGGAGCTCCACGTGAGATGCAGAGCTTTCAAAAAGAAGAAAGGAATGTACATCATAAATAATACCTAGAGCAGGATGGGAAATATTTTTCACCTTGAGGGCCACATTCCCTTCCAGGGTCCACATGTTAGTGGTGGGTGGGGCCAGAAGCAAAAGTGGGTGGAGCAACCAAGGTTAATTTGACCTTTGTACAGAAGAATATAGGGACGCGGGTGGTGCTGTGGGTTAAACCACAGAGCCTAGGACTTGCCAATCAGAAGGTCGGCGGTTCGAATCCCCGCAACGGGGTGAGCTCCCGTTGCTCGGTCCCTGCTCCTGCCAACCTAGCAGTTTGAAAGCACATCAAAGTGCAAGTAGATAAATAGGTACCGCTCCGGGGGGAAGGTAAACGGCATTTCTGTGCACTGCTCTGGTTCGCCAGAAGTGGCTTAGTCATGCTGGCTACATGAGCCGGAAGCTGTACGCCGGCTCCCTCGGCCAGTAAAGTGAGATGAGCGCCGCAACTTCAGAGTCGGTCACTACTGGATCTAATGGTCAGGGGTCCCTTTACCTTTTTTACAGAAGAATATATTCTACACAAGCTCCTCTCTATCCTCTATCCAGGCAAACAAGAGGCATTATCAGAGTTCAAGGATATAATCCAGGCAGGCAGAAACACACTTTTTTAAAATAATATTTTATTAGTTTTCCAAAAATAACAAAAAATAAAACAACAACAATACAAATTCATAACCAAATATAGAAAAATTGACGTCCCCCTGGTCCCTTCCCTGGTTTCATTGTTTACCATCGTACCGCATGTCTATTGTAAATTTAAAAACCTTTAAAATTACTTATTGTCCATTCATAATATCATTACAAGTAGTTCTAAAATCCTGCTAATGTGTTAACCTGTGTACATGGCTTCTGTATATATGCAATAAAGTCCTTCCAGTCTTCCTTAAATTCATTGTCATCTCTTCCTCTTAATTTCATTGTCAATTTTGCTATTTCAGCATATTCCATTAGTTTGACTTGCCAATCTTCTTTAACTGGGACACCTTCTTCTTTCCAGTGTTGTGCTAGCAATATTTGTGTGGCCATAGTTGCATACATTAATAAGTCCTTTTGTGATCATGGTATATCCACTCCCATAATACCTAGTAGGAAAGCTTCTGATTTTTTACAAAAGTTATTTTAAACATCTTCTTCATTTCATTATAAATCATTTCTCAATATTCCTTTACAATTTTACAATCCCACCACATATGGAGAAATGTCCCTTCTGCTAATTTTGGAGTGCCCCATTCAGACCTGTGCTTCCCCATCTCAAGCTCGCAGCCCAGAAAGCAGTTTCTTGTGTCGGATCAATAAGAATCAACTCGCTTTCCCAACCTCTACAAATCCTGGCTAAGGAGACCCCTGCCAATGACCCATCTTAGACCAGCATTCTGTTCTCAACATGACCAACCAAATGGCAGTAGGAAACATGCAAGCAAAAACCAAGCAAAAGAAGACTCCCCTCTGGTGGTTTCCAGTGATATTCAGAACCATTACTGCCTCCAGCTGTGGAGGCTGAGCATACCCACTATGGCTAGTAGCTAGTAGGTCGACTGATAGGCTTGTCCACAATGAATTTCTTCAATCTGCCTTAAAAGCCATCATTCCCTCCCCAGATCCTTCAAGTGTCCCTATCTTCCAGGGACGTTCCTGGATTTACAGAGGCTGTCCCAGTTTCTCTTTTTTCCCCAGAATGTCCCACTTTTCCTATTTTCATTGGAGAAATAGTGGAGGGTATGGAGTTATGTGACTCCTGGACCAGGAGATAAGTAACTATACAACCTTTATAAAAAATCTGAAGGCAGCCTTGTATGGGGAAGGTTTTTTTTTTAAAAAAAAAAATCTTTACTGTTTTATTATGTTTTTATATGTGTTGGAAGCTGCCCAGAGTAGCTGGGGCAACCCAGTTCAAAGGGCATGGTATAAATAATAATAATAAGGTGGTGGTGGTGGTGGTGGTGGTGATATAGGACATCCCTATTTATCACCTTGCCGACAAAGGTCCGTATAGTTAAAGCTATGGTTTTCCCAGTAGTGATGTATGGAAGTGAGAGCTGGACCATAAAGAAGGCTGATCGCCGAAGAATTGATGCTTTCGAATTATGGTGCTGGAGGAGACTCTTGAGAGTCCCATGGACTGCAAGAAGATCAAACCTATCTATTCTGAAGGAAATCAGCCCTGAGTGCTCACTGGAAGGACAGATCGTGAAGCTGAGGCTCCAATACTTTGGCCACCTCGTGAGAAGAGAAGACTCCCTGGAAAAGACCCTGATGTTGGGAAAGATTGAGGGCACAATGAGAAGGGGATGGCAGAGGACAAGATGGTTGGACAGTGTTCTTGAAGCTACCAACATGAATCTGACCAAACTGCGGGAGGCAGTGGAAGACAGGAGTGCCTGGTGTTCTCTGGTCCATGGGGTCACAAAGAGTTGGCCACGACTAAACGACCAAACACAACACAATTTTCATTGGAGAGACATTGGAGTGTCTGCCTCCCATGGAAGCAAATCCCATTGTTTCACTCGTTAAATCTCTCCCAGTTTTGCTTCCATTCACACTCCTTCCTTTGACTTTTTATTTTCCGTAGATCACTCGGTCTTCTAGCAGTCCTTTCCTAATCCCCTGTTTCTTCTGCTTTTCCTTCCATAGGCCTGTCAGTCAAAGATCAGTGCCTCACATAACCAAGAAATAGGAAATGCCCCATCAAAAAATAGAGGACAAAAGAAGATGCAGATCTGCATATAAATTGCATGTGCTGATTATCTGACTATCTATTTTTATATGTGGTTGAAAAAACATAAATAATTAGAAATACAATGCTTCTTACCAGAGTGGGGAAGACTGTGATCAATGATGACCTGTGTGTCTCCTTAGTTTGCATTCCTGGTGCTGCTAACAGTTGATGGGCAAATTCAGGGCCTCTGCTCTCCCTTCTTAAGGTTGTAGCTCACTGGTGGAGTGTCTCTTTGCATGCAAAAAGTCCCAGGCTCAACACACACACACACACACACACACACACACACAGCATCTCCAGTTGGGACTGGGAATGTCCCCTGCCTAAAACCCTTGAAAAACATGTCCAATCAAGATTGCTGAACTAGATGGACCAACGGTCTGAGATGGTACAAGGTAGCTTCCTGTGTTCCTACGTTTAAAACACAGATTCCACCAAATGGAGCAGCCTTTTCCAACCTTGGTTTCCCAGATGATGCTGGACTACAGCTACCAGCCAGCAGAGCCCAATGGTCAGGGATGATGGGTATTGTAGTACAGGAACATCTAAGGACCTAACACTACAAAAAATGGAATAGGGGATTCCTTCAAATAGAGGACCAACACATGGTTGTCCTAGTTCTTAAGATAACTCAGCCACAGGGAGGCGGACATCATTCTGGCTTCCTATTCTCCCTGTGACAACTAGGCGAATGAGCCAATCACAGCCAGAGGCTTCACAGCCCCCATACAACAATAACAACAACCACAAAAGTACAACAAAAATGTAAGCTCACAGCAGTAATGCCAGGATGCTGCTGTGCAGAGTTAATTGATTTGAATGATATTACTATTCTGGTGAAGTAGTCACATGACCTCAAGGCAGGTGTGCAGAATGAGTTGCTAGATGCCTGAGGTAGTTGTGACTTGTGTGTGTGTTTATTGGGGGGGCACTTTTGGATGCTCTTCGATGCTAAAAATAAAAATCTGTGTCCATTTCTGGGTGCTGCATTTTAAGAAGGATATTGACAAACTCAGGCATGTCCAGAAGGCAATCAGCATGGCAAAAGGTTTTTGCACAAGCTTCACGAAAACAAAGCAGCAGCGGAAATGAAGCTCACAATCGGGAATACCGACACAGACCACCTCCTACAACTCTGTCAACACATCATTCCCCTTCAGGATGTCCCATCCCCACCCCCTGGAAGAAAGAAATGCCACTGCCCCCCCTTCGTAACTCCCCAGTTGTTTATTTATTTTATTTATTAAACCTACTAATTGCTTTTCTTTTTACAAAGATACTTACAAGAATAATTAAATAAAATTTACACTGAAACCACTGGCCGGGGTTGGTTGGTGGGATGTGGAGTCTAATTTGAGCTGGATAGTCCCATATATAAGGGAGCTTCCTATATGCCTGGGACCTCCATCAGAGATTTTTACACAGGGGATGAGAACCTGTTGCATTCCAGTTGTAGCTGGACTACAACTCCTGCCACCACCTGACCACTGGCTGGAGCGGATGGGAGTCCAGCAACACTGGAGGGCCTCAATTTTTCCATGCCAGGGATAGACTAGGCCTCATGGAAACACTTGTGGCCTGATAGGCACATAAGCAGGGGTCAGCAAGGCTTGCCGAGCATGGGCCAGATCACTCCCACAGAGATCCTCTGTGGGCCAGGTCGGCACAGCGCAATGACAGAAATCGCTTCTGTGCATGCCCAGACGCCAAAAATTGCGCCTGCACAGAAGCAATTTTTGGTGTCTGGGCATGCGCAGAAGTGATTTCCGGGCCACAGACATGCACAGATGCAATTTCCAGCACCTGGGCATGTACCGAAGTGATTTCCGGAGCCACAGAGGAGAGTCCCCGCTCCGTGCTGCATCGATTTAGCGCAGCATGTGGGGACTCGCAGAGCAGATGAGCTGGATAAATGGCCTCCATGGGCCGCTTCTGGCCCATGGGCCTTAGGTTGCCTACCCCTGCACATAAGTGATCCCACAAAGAAGACAGGAAGGACACATATTTTGAAATCAATATCTAGCATCACTATGTCCAAATAAGGCTTTGGGCCGGGTTGGGGAATCTGTGGCCCCTAGATGTTGCCGGATTCCCATTGTCCCTTCCCGTTGCCCATTCTGGTTGGGGTGGATGGGCGTTAGAGTCCGACAACATCTAGAGGGTTACAGGTCCCCCATCCCTGCTTTGGAGGCAGCAGCTGGCAGCTCTGCAGGTTCAGAAGACCTCCTTGTTTTCCACGAGGTCTCTGTTTTGGCTCAGAGCATGTGCTTGGGAATGGAGGATATGGACCTTAAGAGCGATAAGAAGCCTAAACAAGCAGACTGGCTGCTAATCTGACAATCAGAGGAAGATCTGAATGCCAGAAAGAGAAATGGAGGGTGCCCTACACCACGATGAGAGACTCGCTGGCTGCAAGGAAGGTAGCACTTTGCATTCCTTAAGTGCTGGGCAAGCACAAATGAATTGAGATTTATTGGGAGTGCCTGGCACTTTGCTGACACCAGCAAAGTTCTAAGGGAAGATAGTGGCGCAAGTAGGTCTTCTCCAGACACAAGAGAGAGTGGAAGGTCTGGAGCTACTCGTCTTGTCAACTCTCAGGATGCATCGCTGCCTGAAGCTAAGGACATCCGAAATTGACAGCTTGGGCCTACACCCAACTTTCCAATGCTCTCCAGTCCAGATTTACAACTCTATTACTATGTGCTCTGGCCTTTCAATGCTATTTAATCCTAATGCCCTGTAGTCTTCCTCTGGCCTTCAAAAAACAGAAAGTTTCCCCACAATGTGAAAGGATGAATTTTACATCAGGAGAGCCAAAGCTCAGTGGCAGGGCATCTGCTTTGCATACAGAAAGTCTCAGGTTCAACTCATGGCATTGCTAGGTAGGAAGATATCTGAAACTCTGAAGAGCCACTAACAGTCACTGCAGACAGTACAGAGCTAGAAGGACCAATGATCTGATTCAGTGTAAGGCAACTTCCTATGTTCCTTCTTGCTTAGGACAACCTGCAGTTCAGTGGCACAACATCTACTCTGCCTACAGAAGTTCCTAGGTTCAATCCCCAGCATCTCCAGGTAGGGTTGGGAGAGTACCCTCTCTGAAACCATGGAGAGCAGCTGCTGTTCAGTGTAGGCAGTACTGAACCAGATGGGCCAATGGGTTGACTCCGTATATGGCAGCTACCTATGTTCCTATGAATTACTTGTTTTCTCATTAGGACTGCTGTTTCATGAATGCGGACCCAAAGGTCAGGTTACCAAAATTGTCTCAAGGGGAAGTTGAGGGAATATCTTCAGAGGGAAGGATAAGATGGCTTCTCTACCAACTGGAGGTTCCATAAGCAGCATAGTTGGGAGGAAATGAATACATGGTTAGATAATTGTTAAACAACAACAACAACTTATTAAGTCATGGATCATGGGAGATGGAGTCCAAAAACATCTGCCTGGCACTACATTAGCTACCCCTATTTCAAGGGGCCCATGACAGAGAACTGCAAGGGACAAGATGCCTCCGATCAGCTCCCAGGGGAGAAAAAGCACATGTCTG